>NC_088335.1:46505000-47765000 GCF_036884655.1 Musa acuminata AAA Group
GTCGATGATATCTGTGTATTAACAAGTGTATTATTTTATGATTTATGATTCATATCTTATTAGTTTATTACTTTTTGTTTGAAATGAATGTTGCAGTTTCCCACAATTAAATATTTAATATTGTTGATATATCTCATTTAATTGATACAAATAGAGAAAAAGAAATTTATGATGTTCGTTGTTTTCACGCATTCAACTTCAAGCATATTTTCTCTCACATCCTGATGCTGCGTGTATTCGGTACACTGTCCCATAACAATTATTCACTCGAGGGTAATCGGCGTCCATTTCTTCATTGTCTCGAGGATAACACAGACAGGACCATGTAGCGATAAAGATTCATGTTTGCATTCAATGCATGGGACAAGGATTGCGACGAACGGCACGCAAGCAAAGCTCCGACCTCCGATGGCACGTGAGAGAGAAGTTCTCGGTCATGTCCAACTCATTAGGCTTCACTCCGTCTCTTTCAGGGAGCTCCCAATCGAAGTGGTAGAGAAGGGAGGCGAGGGGAAGCTCCACGCTCGCCATCCCGAAGGCTATCCCTGGGCACATCCTCCTTCCTGCCCCGAACGGTATGAACTCGAAGTTGTTCCCCTTGAAATCGACCGTCGAGCTCCCCCGGTCGAATCTCTCCGGCTTGAACATGGCGGCGTCGTCCCAGTGTCGCGGATCTCTTCCCAAGGCCCACACGTTCACCAGCACCCTCGTCTTCTCCGGTATCTGGTAACCGAGAATCTCTCTCGGCTCCTGGCACTCTCGGGGGAGCAGCAGAGGAAGAGGAGGGTGCAGCCTCAGTGTCTCCTTAATGATCATCCTCAGGTAGTTCATCTCGTTGATGTCCTCCTCCCTCACCCTTCCCTTTCCTCCGACGGTCTCCCTCACCTCCTGTTGCACCCTCTTCATCGCACCTGGATTTCTCATCAGCTCCGACATGATCCACTCCAGTGTTGTTGCTGTTGTCTCGCCGCCCGCCCCAAATAGATCCTTCACGTTTCCATTCCAAAAGAGAACCAGGAATTAAAACAATCTGATGTCGTTGTCCAGTGAGATTAGGGTTAGGAAGCTTACCAAGATTATAGCTTTGACGGCCATGTCTGTGAACTCGAATGGCAGGCTGCCTTCACGTTGGACTTTGAGTAAGACATCGACCAAGTCCTCCTCCACTTGCTCGGTGGAGTTCCTCTCTCTGTGCTCCTGAATGATGCTGCTGAGGATAGCATCCATCTCGCGGTGTAACCTTGGCAGCTTGAGAGACATGCCACTGAGCAGACTAACGAGCGACGACGATGGGAATAGGTCAACCAAGCTGAAGCCGCCCGATGCCTCCAGTCCTCGGTTTAACACCTGCAGGAACTGCTTCTGATACTTGCACTTCCTCCCGATGATAGCCCTTGCGGCTATGTCATTGGTCATCAGCGCGAACTTGCTACTGAGATTCACGGTGCAACCACTGTTTGACGACAGATCCATGGACCGAACAAAATTGAGCACCTCTTCTTCCCGGATCGAGCGAAAAGACAGGACTCGCTTGATGCTCAGCAGTTCCAGTATGCTCATCTTCCTTATTTCCCTCCAGTAGGATCCGTAGGGGGCGAACGCGGGGCTCTTGTCGCCGTACGCTATGATCCTGACGGACGAAATCATCGGCCTGCTGGCGAAGCTGACGTCCTGGGTCTTCATGATCTCGGCGGCTGCTTCGGGGGAGGAGACGACGAGGGTGGGAACCTCACCGAGCTTTAGGAGCATGACGGCACCAAATTTCTCGGACAAGGCAGCAAGGGAACGATACGGCAACGGACCGAGGACATGGTGCAAGCTACCTATGAGAGGAAGTTTGAACGGACCCGGAGGAAGTCTGGCGTTGCCTCGCCGGCTGTAGCTGTGCTTCCTGAGTAGCAGCAGGAGGAGGACGAGGAAGGAGGCGAAGAGGAAGGTGGTGCCAGTGACATCCATGGCTGTGTTGGGATGATGCAGAGGCCGCCCCTCGCTTTAGTATATATTGCTCGGTAACCGACGCGATGATAAGATCAAGAATGTGGTTTCCGTGGAATCTAATTGTTGTATGATTCCAAGCTTTTACACTTGAGATAAAGACAACGAGCGTGCCGTCTGTGACTATTGCAGTTCAAACTGCAGTTGAGCTGTCTCTATCGAATCATCTACGCGTTTAAGATAAAGTCATCTCCTCTTCCGTAATCATCTACGCGTTACTGTAGGAGACATCACAAGAACTGAAACCTGCTCAGTAGCTAAAACCACGGTTCAGAGGAATCATCGACAAAGCTGATATAAGTTCATAAATGTAGGCGCGATTACGTGTTCTTTGGGCAACAATGACGTCGATATATTTGAAGCGTCTTATATATATATATATATATATATATGCTTAAACTCTTGAAGTTTCCGAAGTCAACAAAAGTTTCTGATCTGATAAATCCTTCCACTCAAATTGATTTTTAGCAACGAGACGTCCAAATATGTAATTAGACACTGTATATAATATTTCTTGAGGACAAATCATTTGAGGGGTCGCTAAGCACCGATCCATATTGTTGAATTCCATTTATATACTTCAAATTTCCTAACCCGATCATGTTAAGCATAGTGCGTTGTCAAACCATACATAGGCCAAGTGAAGTTAACATGGACGAGGATAAAGGTTGACCTTTAGATCGACAAAACCCTTACGACACTTGCGACAAGTCTATCGGTAATGGCAGGACATGACAAACCATATCACATCGATGTTCTCAATTATTTCTAGTATTCTTAATTACGTTTCCTTCGATGTGTGTTGAGAAAACAATTGAATCTTTTTTTATTTCAGGTCTTTGTCAAAATGTTTTTTTAACCCAATTTATATTGAAAATTTTGAGGTAATGAACACTTACTATTGTCCACGTTATAGATTTTTATATACTCATATTACATATATATATATATATATATATATATATATATATATATATATATATTTCAATTTATGATTATAATACATCTTAACATTTGATTCCATGTATCTTTTTTTTTTATATTTACATTGTTTATTAATGTTATAATGTTTTATTATTTTATATTGATATTATCTTACATCTACTATAGATTATATTTATTTTTCATATATATTTGTAATATTTTATACAGAGACTTAATAATTGATAACCTATTGAAGACACACGTCAACAACCAAATACCGTCATGAATGAACCTTAGCCAATTCGATTTATCAATTGGCACTCTTGATTATAACTATCATTTTATTTATTTTTTAAAATAAATTTTAGATTTTATCAAGTGAGGTGAATATCAGTCCATTCATGAGTAGCTCTTTTATATTCGAATCAAATCTATCAGTTTTATTTAACTTAAATCACTAATCAAAATATTTAAATTGAGTTAGATAATAATGAATCGATCAGACCCTTATAAATCAGTTTTATTATTATTAATTTTTAAATATTACACCAATGATTTGTAAATCGATAATATGAAATAAACGATAACTATGGAGAGCAGCACCGATCTGTATCAAACCACGTTGGTGACACAATTTCTAATGGTTTTTGAGCTACCATGACAGCAAGTTTGAGAACATGTTCAATCACATTCGTCTTTAAGCGGTCATTAACAAAACTCAAGATTCGCCATGCCACGCTACGTACTTCCTGCATGCATATATATACTCCAAGATTCCCAAGCACTACACAGTTGTCCACATGTAGACCTTCATCATCTACTCCGTAAAAAGTTTTGTGTGGGAGGCGAGCTTTAGTTTTATAGATCTCTAGGCTTTAGTAAGGGAGAGAAATACATGAATAATAATTTGGGTGCTTTTGTATTTTCTCTAAGCTGGCTAGAGAGGATGTTTCCAAAGAGAGAAAATAAAAATATATAATTTTTTTTTATGTTTATATAAAAGCATATATAATGTAATTATGCTTGAGCTATGATAACTGAAGTGTTTTAGAATTGATCTTATATGATGAAATATTATATTCTTGATTGTAGATCTTTGAAAATTATTTTGGCTCTGCAGTTCTACTCTCGTGGAGTTGTTGATGTCAGACTCATGTCAATAATCCAACCACCCTTTTATACTATCTTGCAAACTATGTATACTTGTACTGCACGCTTGTTAGAGGAAGCCAAGCCACAACCTTCCTTCCCCGAGCTCTCTTTCTCAAGTCTCAGAACTCGAAGAGCATCGAAGCAATGACAGAGAAGGTGATCAAATTCCTGACCACTCCATTCAGCTTCTTCTTTTCCTTCTAATGTGTTTGTGCGAGTTGAGTTTCGTACATCATATTATTCTTTAGTTTCTATAGTTTGCTGTGAGATCTTCATATTTCTCGGCCTTCGGAGTTGTGAGATCGTCTTATGGTTTGTGTTCGCTTGCATTTACTGTCAGGTCTCCACCTTGATCATAGAAGCAGATATCGGATGCTCATGTTGTTACAAAAAGATCCAAAAGGTTCTTTGCAAGCTCCAAGGTAAGCAAGCAGCAACCCCTTGTGCGTGCTGTTGTATTAGTTGGTGTATATGGACTGAGAGGTTACTGATGTTGCTGCGATGTCCTTTGTCATGGAATTTTCTACGTTGAGTTCGAGAGAGAATCAAGTCCATCAATTACAACGAGAAGGATAACAAGGTCACCATCTCCGGCCCCTTCAATCCCGAGTGTCTTAAGAAGAAGCTGCTTTGCAAGCTGTGCAAAGTGGTGACAAGTATCAAGATCAAGCCGGATGACCCACCGCCGCCCCCGCCGAAACCCATAAAGGAACCCAAAGAGCCTGTCAAGATTATCTGCTGCTTCAAGCCGTGGCCAGACTGCTGCTTCCGGCCATGCCCTTGTTTCGAGCCAAGCAAAGGCTGTCGCCGGTGCTGCTCCTGTGGTTGGATGTGCTGCTTTGTCGCGCCATTCTGCGCTCCGGAGCCCAAGCCTAGCCCGCCGAAGGAAACGAAACTTGTTTGCTGCGGCAAGCCATGGCCGTCCTGCTGCTACAAGCCCTGCCCTTGCTTTGAGCAAACCCATGGCTGCCGCCGGTGCTGCTCCTGTGGTTGGATGTGCTGCGTTCGAGGGCCGGTCTGTGTTCCACTGCCCAACCCCTGCCCGTCGTATTGCCCTCCCAGGGCTTGCCCATCGGAGCACTGCTGCTCCAAGCCGCCCGCCGCCGAATCCATGTTTCCATGGCTACAAGTTTGTCTACGAGGAGGGGCCGCCGCCAGATCCATGCACCATTATGTAATCTTTAATCGACCTCTCGTCTGTCCTTTGGTTCCAATTCCCGTACTTTCTTTCGGCCGCTGAAGAGTAGTGCAAGCGACGAAAGACGTAAATAAGATCGTAATGCCGACGAGATCATCCCATCCGATCTTGTGGATTATGATGGTGAAAGAGAGATCCAAGAAGCTTGGTTTTCGATGTGTTTACTTGAGTGGAAGTTTGTGTTTCGATTTGTGTCAGCGTTACCCAGATTGATATTGATCATTAAAGGACGTGCTGGCGTTTAAGCTGATAATGATTCGCATCGCGGTCTCACCAAAGCAAGTAATTTAGTTGACCGTGTTTGTACTTATTTGATGGCTTCTTAGTGATAGGATATAAAGAGGAATAACGTTTGTATATGGACAAATACTAGAAGACCATAATACGCAGCAGAATTAAATGAAAGTATAATAAAATAAAATATCAAGATATACGTGGAAAAACCCTCTAATGTAAAGGGACAAACTAGAGATAATCCACTATGAGAATAATGAATATACAAATCTCAATCTCTTGCCCTAAACCCTAGCAACAATCACAAGAGAATAACTGGGATACAAGGATCACATCACTGCCCACAATATCTAAAACCTCCCCAAGTAATCACAACAAGAGTCTACTGTAGATTTGATCTAACCTGAGATGATAACACTGCTAGATGATTGAGAACAGTCTCTCTGCGTTGTCTTTGTCTTCTTCCATTTATTTCTCTTCCTTTTCTGCCTTGTTCTCCTCCTTTTCTTTGAAATCCCGTGGTTGTAGCCTTCTCCCACGTTGCTGCCTTATTTATGCCTTTTTCTGCCTCTAAAACGCAGCCAGCCACACCTCCCTAATAAAATTAGGGTTAGGTTAAGAGGGGGTGTGGGTTGTGGGCTGATAAAGCTCACATTGGGCTGAACATGGGCTGTCAGCTCAACAACCTCCCCCTTCAACCCATAAGGAAGGCTGTCCCATGACTCCTCAATGTGAAGTCATGCCGACCAACTGTTGGCATATCTCTTGTCTTTATTTTGGTAAGGTCTTCGTAACATGTCTGCTCCGTTGTCATCTGTATGAATTTTCTGAAGCTGCAACTGCTTCTCTTCAAATACATTTCGAATCCAGTGGTATCTGACATCTATATGTTTTGACTTGGAATGAAACATTGGGTTCTTACACAAATGGATGACACTCTGGCTGTCACAATGCACCACATAATTTTTCTCTTTCAACCCCAATTCTTGTAAGAATTCTTTCATCCATAACATTTCTTTACATACCTCTGTAGCAACAATATATTCTGCTTCTATGGTGGAGAGAGCAATACACCTTTGCAACTTGGATTGCCATGACACATCTCCCCCTGTAAAAGTAAGTACATAACCTGAAGTGGATTTCCTTGTATCTATATCTCTCGCCATATCTGCATCTGTATAACTTGTCAACATAGGTGGTCCACCTCCAAAGCTTAAACAAACCTTATAGCTCCCTTTGAGATATCTAAAAATCCACTTCATTGCTGCCCAGTACTCTTTGCCTAGATTTGCAAGAAATCTGCTAGTAACACCCATTGCATATGCAATATCTGGCCTCGTACATACCATTGCATACATTAAACTTCCAACTGCTGAAGCATAAGGAACTTTTTACATTTTCTCCTTCTTATCGTCACTTGACGGACTTTGTTCTGAGCACAACTTGAAGTGACTTGCAAGAGGAGAACCAACTAGCTTAGCATTGCTTATACTGAACCTTTCTAATACCTTCTCGATGTATTTCTCCTTTGACAACCAAATCTTCTTAATTTTTCTATCATGAGAAATCTCCATGTCTAGTATTTGCTTTGCTAGCCCCATGTCCTTCATTGCAAAACACTTGCTCAGTTCTTTCTTCAATTTTATACATATCTTTCCCAAGAATAAGCATGTTATCAACATAAAGTAAAAGAATAATAAAATCTTCACAAAACCATTTGATGCACACACAATGATCTGAAGTCGTTCTTTTGTATCCATTTTCTGTCATAAATGAATTAAACTTTTTGTACCACTGTCTTCGAGCTTATTTTAGCCCATACAAGCTCTTCTTCAACTTTCTGACAAAATTATATTTACCTTTGACTTTGAAGCCTTCTGATTGCTCTATATAGATTTCCTCCTCCAAATCACCATGAAGGAAAGCTGTCTTCACATCTAACTGTTCAACCTCCAAGTCCTAGCTAGCAGCAATACCAAGAGTGTTGGGAAAATCCTTAGGGGCGACATCATATGCGCAGCGGAAGAACAAGAAAAACAAAATCCCCGATTCCCAAAGAGATGTTCGTCGTCGTGCGAAGATTGGTACGCAAAAATCCGCAAAATATGAAACTGCATATAGAGTAGATTGTGTTACATAAGGAGATCATATATCCCTGTTTCCTTGCAGATCCTTAGGAGAGGGTGAAGGAGGTCAAGCGTCCTTCTCTCTAGCGGTGATCCACACAGCAGGGTTGCGACGACGCTCCTCAAAACCCCAGACCTTCTCTGAGGTAGAGATGGAGAGGAGAATAGGAAAAGGCAAACAAAAGCTCTCTAGCCCATGGGGCTCTGAATCCCTCCTATTTATAGAGGTCCCCTGTCAAACCCTAATAGGTCCTCCCCTAGTGGGTATTGGATCTGCATCCAATAAGACAAGGGCTCCGTCGGATATCTCATATCCGAACCTCTATTCATCGCAATGCCTACCATATGTGTGTGACCCTCTAGGCCCAATATCGAGCTGGCCGTGAGTCATACATGTCAGAACTCCTTCTAACTCAGTGAATTATTATCTCTGTAATAATTCACTCGACTCATCGACTACGGACGTACTAGGCCACTACGCCGTAGTCCCCAGACGATACAGGGGAATCCAATCCATTGGACCTGTCTGTCTTCAGTTACCGTGTACCTATAGTCCCTCATCCATCTAATATACCAGAGACTGTATATTGAGCATGGTGTTGTCAGACCCATACGGTTTCTTCTCGAGTCTCACTCTAATCGGATTCTCTCGGAGAACTCTTTCTCTCTCAACCCGAATGACCCTGACCAGGGATTTGTCTTAGCAAGAACACATGGGATATTTCTCTTATGACGCCGAGAGTGGATGATCCTCTATTGACACTCAATAGCCCTCGTAAGGTCGACTACCACTCCCAATGACTAGTTGTACTAGATCTGGGACAGCCAAACCTATAAGTCTGGTATCAAAGAGTGGAGCACTCATACAGGACATCCTTGGTGTCTCAAGTCTAAGGACCAGATACACCACTAGGACTACGAAATCGCTGTCTGACAATAAGACATCATCAACCATCCAGCATTCCGTAAGCGGATCAATCAGTGAACTCATTCTCCAATGAGCACCTGTACTGTATCCCTAGTGTCCCTACACAAGCAGCTATGAGACCAGCTGCATCCATCATATGGACGGGTATACAGCACACCAGTCTGTCCGGTTATCACGATATCCCTCTCGAGTAACCTATGACCGGGATTATTTAGGATATGTGTTTAAAGGTGAATCGATCTCACTATCGTGATCTCATCACGATCCGATTCTCATTGCACAAATCAACGGACATCACAATATATGTATGCATTTATGCAATAGTTATAAAGTGATATATGCCATAATATAATAAGCAAAAAGATTCTATATTAAGTCACACGTGCCATCACTCACATGATTGGCTTGTTGGGCACCTATGACTAGTAATCTCCCACTTGACCTAAAGCCAATCACCTATGTGTCTGATCCCAATCAGACCCCTGTGACGCTCAAAACAAATCTGAGACAACGACTTTGTTAGTGGATCTACAATGTTATCTTCGGATGGAACTCTTTCCACTACTACATCTCCTCGGGTCACGATCTCTGATAAGGTGGAACCTCCTCAGAACATGCTTAGATTTCTGATGAGACCTAGGTTCCTTTGCTTGAGCAATCGCCCCGTTGTTGTCGCAATATACGGAGATCGACTCTTCGCTACCCGGCACGACTCCCAAATCTGTGATGAACTTTTTCACCCAAACTCCCTCCTTTGCTGCATCTGATGCAGCAATGTACTCCGCCTCTGTGGTCGAGTCAGCAGTGGTATCTTGCTTGGAACTCTTCCAGCACACTGCTCCTCCATTCAAGATGTACACATACCCTGAATTCGACTTGCTATCATCGACATCAGACTGAAAACTTGAGTCAGTGTAGCCTTCAACCTTAAGGCTATTACCTCCATATACTAGTAAAAGATCCTTAGTCCTTCTCAAGTACTTAAGGATACACTTTACTGCTTTCCAGTGCTCCAAGCCTGGCTCCGCTTGATACCAGCTCGTGACACTCAGAGCATCGCTATATCAGGCCTAGTACATAGCATGGCATACATGATAGACCCTATTGCTGAGGCATAAGGTATCATATCCATGTTCGCCCTTTCTTCTGGAGTCTTTGGGGACATACTCGTAGAAAGCGATATCCTATGTCTCATCGGTATGAGACCTCTCTTGGAATTTTCCATGCCAAACCTTTTGACAATGGTTTCTATGTATCTGGACTGGGACAAGCCAAGCATCCTCTTGGATCTATCTTTATAGATTCTAATCCCCAAAATATAGGATGCTTCCCCTAAATCCTTCATGGAGAAGTGTCTAGATAACCAAGCCTTTACTGTGGATAGCATTCCTACGTCATTCCCAATGATCAGGATGTCATCCACATATAACACCAAAAATGTGATAGCGCTCCCACTTATCTTTTTGTATACACAAGGCTCATCTTCGTTCTTAACGAAGTCATAAGATCCGATTGCCTCATCAAATCTTTTGTTCAAACTTCGGGAAGCTTGCTTTAATCCATAAATGGATCTAAGCAACCTACACACCTTATCTGGATAGTTCTTGGACACATATCCGTTGCATCATATACACCTCCTCGAGGTTCCCATTGAGGAATGCAATTTTCACATCCATATGCTAGATCTCATAATCATAGTGTGCTGCAATAGCCAATAGAATTCTGATGGATTTTAGCATTGCTACTGATAGTGACAAAAATGGCAACGCGCCACGTCAGCACGCCAGGTAGACACACTGCCCGAGGAGGCAAGCACTGACGCAGACTCGACATTTGCCGACGTCACCAGCCCTCAGCCAACCACCTCAGCTTTGACCTTGTGCGCTCGGTCGAGGCACAGGAGCACATCGACCGAGGCTCGCCCATACCCTGCGGCAGCCCGGTTCTCCACGCGACCCCAGTGGCAATGTCAGACGCCACGTGCGGTATTGTCCTGCCCCTGCAAACGGGCACGTCAGGTAACACCCAAGCTCATCTATAAATACCCCCAAGTCCCAAACAAAAGGGGACAAGACGGAACACACTAGAAAGCACTTCTGCTTCTCTTCCTCCGAAACCCCCTCCACATCTTTCTCTAACTTGATCGTCAGAGGGGTCGGGTCGAGCACCCCGACCCGACCTGTGTGCAGGTGCGAAGACGGTGTCGCCTCTTCCCGGAGCTTCCTGCCGACCCGAACCGCCGACCTGCCGACCCGAACCGCCAATCCCGAACCACGGTGCCCGACCGCAGGGAGACCCCGAGGGACGTCGCCCGAGATCCCCGACTTCCGGACCCCAGAACCGAGCCGCGTCGGCCCCGAGGCCACGGCTTAAAAAGTTACTTACCGTAACAGATTGGCGCTAGAAGGAGGGCCCGAATGTCGAGGGATCCTCAGGTTGATCCTGACGACCTCCCCGCGACCCCTGAACGCGGTTGGCGTTCAGTCGACAATCTGGATCTGCTTCCGCCCGAGGGCGCTCCGAGCGTCCCCTTGCCGGTGTCGTCCGAGGCCTTTCACAACCTCGCCCGTCAAGTCCGAGCTCTGACGGATATGGTGCAAACCATCATCCCGCTCATCTCCCAACCGACACCCCCACTTATGACTCAGCCGCTACGGCAACAAGAGCCGCCCGCTCGGGCCCACATGATGCTTCTAGAGCCTTCCGCCTCTCCTCGGGTCAGACCGACCCCACTCGGGGATCCAGCAAGGACAAACCCGAGTGGCCACCCGGAGCCCGAGGTGTTATCTTCGGAATCAACAGACTCCTTGCGAGCCCAGCTATGTCTTATCAGTCAGCGGCTCGACGAACTGGAGAAGGAGTTTCGCAACTCAGAGGGAGAGCTTGGGGTGGACTCACACCGAGGATCTCCATTCGCACCAGAGATACGAGATCTCGTCGTTCCCCCGAACTTCCAGCTCCCTTCTCTGGACGCATACGACGGCGCCACTGACCCAGCAGATCATGTCGCCGCTTTCCGTGCCCAATTGGCGCTGCATGGAACGTTTGACGCTTTAATGTGCAGGGCGTTTCCCACAACCCTCAGGGGTCCAGCCCACACGTGGTACGCCGGCCTGAAGACTGGAACAATCAGTTCCTTCGGCCAACTCGCCAAGGACTTTGAGCTCCACTTCGCAGCCCATGCCCGGCCGAAGCCCTCCGTGGCACTACTCCTTGGACTCAAACAAAGAGAGGACGAGCCCCTCTCATGCTTCATGGATCGCTTTACCACGCAAATCCGGAGCTTACCGGATACTCACCCCTCTCTGTTGGTGCAGGCATTCATGGTAAGCTTGCGACCTTCCAGACTCTGTTGGTCCCTCGTAGAGCGACCCCCCACCACAGTACCATATATGCTCCAGCGAGCCAACCGGTACATCGAGGCGGAAGCTTGGCGACTGCAAGGAAGAGGAGTGACTCTGGGCGACGGGCCCCGTAGCAGCGGTCAAGCGCCCGCGTTTGCTATTCGGCGTAACCCTCGTGCCAGGAATCTAGCCCCTTCCTCAGTCTCTTCTAAGCGAAAGCTCCATGTTTGCCTGATCGCCTCTCGGCTCACGGTTAGCTTCAGCCTAACCCCACTCCTTTTTGCATTCGCACGACTCGCCCACATGCTGCCGAGCTCCCCTCGGAACGGCTTGCCCACCTGAGTGGTGTCACTCGGTCGCAGCCTGCCTGCGCCGAGCTTCTCGGCCCTTCATCGTCGAGTTCACATCTGCACGGTCTGCCCGCCCGAGTTCTCTCGGCCCGAGCCTACCCCCTCGGCCTGCGTCGTGCTATTCGGCCGCATGGCCCTCGCGACCACGCCTGCGCGGTCAGCCCGACGCACGTCATGCTACTCGGTCGCATGGCCCTCGCAAACACGCCTGCGCGGTCTGCCCGCCTGCGTTGTGCTCCTCGGCCCTCAGCTCTACGCCATCCCGAGATCACACCTGCGCGGTCACCCCGCCTGCGTTGTGCTCCTCGGCCCTCGGCTCTACGCCATCCCGAGACCACACCTACGTGGTCACCCCGCCTGCGTCGTGCTCCTCGGCTCTTCGGCTTTACACAACCCGAGACCACACCTGCGTGGCCACAGCCCGCTTGCGCCGTGTTCCTTGGCCCCATGTTCCCGAGACAGACTTGCGCGGCCTGCCCGCCTGCGTCGTGCTCCTTGGCTCCATGTTCCCGAGACAGACCAGTGCCGCCAGTACGCCCGCGTCGTGCCCCTCGGCTCCATAAACCCCGAGACACGTCTGCGCGGCCAGCCTTTCCGCACCGGACTCCTCGGACATGTTCACCGCCGAGTCCGCCTCAGGGCGGCCCACCCACCTGGGTCTCGCCCCTCGGTCGCAGCTTGCCTGCACCGAGCACCTCGGCCAATCTCTACCGAAATCCACCTCGGCGCAGCCCGACCGCATGTCGTGTTCCTCGGCCGCGTGGTGCCCGAAGCTGCGTCCTCGCGTCCTGCCCTCCTGATCGTGCTACTCGGTCACATGACCCTCGCGACCACGCCTGCGCGGTCACCCCGCCTGCGTCGTGCTCCTTGGCTCCATGCTCCCTTGACAGACCAGTGTCGCCAGTACGCCCGCGTCGTGCCCCTCGGCTCCATGCTTGCCGAGGCCACCACCTCGGTCGCTTAATGCTCGAGGCCACCTCCCCGGCTCCATATTATCCGAGACCACACCTGCGCGGCCAGCCCGCCTGCGTTGTGCTCCTCGGCCCTCGGCTCGACGCCTCCCGAGATCACACCTGCGCGGTCACCCCGCCTGCGTTGTGCTCCTCGGCCCTCGGCTCGACGCCTCCCGAGATCACACCTGCGCGGTCACCCCGCCTGCGTTGTGCTCCTCGGCCCTCGGCTCTACGCCATCCCGAGACCACACCTGAGCGGTCACCCCGCCTGTGTCGTGTTCCTCGGCCCCCTTGCTCCCGAGGCACACCTGCGCGGTTCACCCGCCTGTCGTGTTGCTCAGCCCCCGGCTCCCGGGACGCGCCTGCGCGGCTCATCCGCCTGCGTCATGCTCCTCGGTCCCCAGCTCCCGAGGCGCGCCTGCGTGGTTCACCCGCCTGTGTCGTGCTCCTCGGCCCCCTTGCTCCCGAGGCACACCTGCGCGGTTCACCCGCCTGTCGTGTTGCTCGGCCCTCGGCTCCCGGGACGCGCCTGCGCGGCTCATCCGCCTGCATCGTGCTCCTCGGTCCCCAGCTCCCGAGGCGCGCCTGCGCGGTTCACCCGCCTGCGTCGTGCTCCTCGGTCCTCAGCTCCCGAGGCGCGCCTGCGTGGTTCACCCGCCTGCGTCGTGCTCCTCGCCCCCGCGGCTCCGATCTCCCCGAAACTGCGTCCACACAGCCATCCTACCTGGAGACAGAAGCCATTCATCGGACTTCCCCTACGTGACAACCGACGCATAGCTCCTTTCGGGGGGGAATATGATAGTGATAAAAATGGCAACGCGCCACGTCAGCACGCCAGGTAGACACACTGCCCAAGGAGGCAAGCACTGACGCAGACTCGACATTTGCCGACGTCACCAGCCCTCAGCCAACCACCTCAGCTTTGACCTCGTGCGCTCGGTCGAGGCACAGGAGCACATCGATCGAGGCTCGCCCATACCCTGCGACAGCCCGGTTCTCCACGCGACCCCAGTGGCAATGTCAGACGCCACGTGCGGTATTGTCCTGCCCCTGCAAACGGGCACGTCAGGTAACACCCAAGCTCATCTATAAATACCCCCAAGTCCCAAACAAAAGGGGACAAGGCAGAACACACTAGAAAGCACTTCTGGTTCTCTTCCTCCGAAACCCCCTCCACATCTTTCTCTAACTTGATCGTCGGAGGTGTCGGGTCGAGCACCCCGACCAGACCTGTGTGCAGGTGCGAAGACGGTGTCGCCTCTTCCCGGAGCTTCCTGCCGACCCGAACCGCCGACCTGCCGACCCGAACGACCGATCCCGAACCACGGTGCCCGACCGCAGGGAGACCCCGAGGGACATCGCCCGAGATCCCCGACTTTCGGACCCTAGAACCGAGCCGCGTCGGCCCCGAGGCCACAGCTTAAAAAGTTACTTACCGTAACAGCTACGGGTGAGAATGTTTCGTCATAGTCAACACCTTGCCTTTGACGATACCCCTTAGCCACTAGCCTTGCTTTATAGGTCTCTACCTTTTCATCTACTCCGATCTTTTTCTTAAAGATCCACTTGCAACCGATGGGTACAATACCTTCGGGCGCATCAACTAGGTTCCAAACCTTATTTGAGTACATAGAATCCATCTCAGAATTCATGGCTTCTTGCCACTTCCCGGAGTCTATACTCATAATAGCCTCCTCGTAGGTTTGAGGATCAATATCCTCTGCATCCTCTCCTCTAATATGTCCCACATATCTCTCAGGAGGATGGGATACTCTATCAGACCTGCGTAAAGTTGAAACTTGTGTATTAGGTACCTGAACAGACTCGGGCTGTAGAGTGGTGCTTGAGCTTGGTTCTCCAACCTCGCTCAATTCTATCATTCTCCCACTATCTCCGCCAAGAATGTGTTCCTTCTCAAGGAACACTGCTCTCTTAGCTACAAAGACCTTTTGGTCCTTGAGATGATAGAAATAATAGCCACAAGTTTCCTTGGGGTATCCCACAAATTTGCATCGCTCTGTCCTTGATTATAACTTATCGGGGTTGTGTCTTTTAACATGTGCAGGGCAGCCCCAAATCTTAACAACCTTGAGATCAGGTTTCTTCCCTTTCCATATCTCATATGGTGTAGACACTATCGACTTAGTTGGAACTCTGTTCAGAAGGTAAGCTGTGGTTTCTATGGTATATCTCCAGAATGAGATGAGTAGGTCAGCGAAACTCATCATGGACCGTAC
Source organism: Musa acuminata AAA Group (assembly GCF_036884655.1). Taxonomy (NCBI): domain Eukaryota; kingdom Viridiplantae; phylum Streptophyta; class Magnoliopsida; order Zingiberales; family Musaceae; genus Musa; species Musa acuminata. The sequence goes on from NC_088335.1 coordinate 46,520,442, forward strand.
CATATCTAACAATGTACGATTTCTCCTTTCAGAGACACCATTGAGCTGAGGTGTATAAGTAGGTGTCCATTGAGATAATATCCCATGGTCCTTGAGGAACTGAGTGAACTCTGTACTTAAGTACTCACCTCCTCAATCTGATCGAAGAGTTTTGATACTCTTTCCAGTCTGGTTTTCCACCTCTTTCTTATACTCTCTGAATTTCTCAAAGGCCTCGGACTTGTACTTCATTAAGTACACATATCCATACCTTGAGAAATCATCAGTAAATGTAATGAAGTAGGAGTAACCTCCAATGGCATGAGTTGACATGGGTCCACATACATCACTATGTATGAGTTCCAACAACTCAGTGGGTCTCTCTCCAGTTCCACTAAATGGAGAGTTGGTCAGTTTTCCACGAATGCAAGGCTCACAAGTTGCATATGACACATAGTCGAATGGATCTAGATATCCATCATTTAGCAACTTTTGAATCCTTCTTTCATGGATGTGACCTAGCCTACAATGCCACAGGTATGCACTGTTCAACTCATCTCGTTTCCTTTTGGACACATTTACATTCATGATATGTGGAGTGGTGTCTAATATAAATAAACCATTATGCAATGTTCCTTTCATGATGATCTTATCATCTAATAATATCGAACAACCATTGTTCTCAAAAACAAATTTATATCCACTAATTGTTAAACATGAAATGGTGATAATGTTTTTGATAATAGAAGGAACAAAATAACATGCATCTAATGCAATAAAAGCTCCACTAGGCAGATGTAGAGCGACCTCGCCAACGGCTACTACAGTAACTTTTGCTCCATTACCCATCTTGAGGTCCATCTTGCCTCTCTCTAGTCTTCTAGGCCTTGCCAGAACCTGCAACGAATTGCATATATGATAAGCACTACCGGTATCCAATACCCATATGTTATCATAAGAGTCTGACAAATGGAGACTGATCATGAATGTACCTGAAGCTTCATCAAGCTTTTGTTTTGCCCTTTCTGCAAGGTACTCTTTGCAGTTTCTTTTCTAATGCCCATCTTTACCACAGTGGAAGCACTGGCCTTTGTCCTTTGCTGGGTCTTTCTTAGCAACCTTTGCTTTACCTGGTTTGACCTTGCCCTTTCCCTTCTTAAGGAACCTTTCTGCTTTCCTTTTCCTTTTGGTCTCACTAGTGTAGAGAACTGGCTTCTCTTTCTTGATAGTACTCTCTGCCTCCCTCAACATATTGAGAAGCTATGAGAGAGTCACTTCAAGCTTGTTCATATTAAAATTCATTATGAACTGTGAAAATGAATCTGGTAGGGACTGAAGCACAATGTCCACACACAAGTTATTCTCTAGGACCATTCCTAGACCTGTGAGTTTCTCTATCCACTCAATCATCTTTAGGACATGGTTCTGAACCGGTGTCCCCTCAGTCATCCTAGCGCGGAAGAGGCTCTTAGATATCTCATATCGCTGAGTCCTTCCCTGTTCCTCAAACAATTTGCGGACATGTAGAAGAATGGATCTGGCATCCATCTTTTCATGTTGTCTCTCTAACTCAGGAGTCATAGAGCCCAACATATAGCACTGAGCAATAGTGAAGTCATCAATGTACTTCACGTAGCAAGCGATCTCATCCTCGTTTGCCCCTTCTTCGGGCGCAGGCATCACTGTATCAAGGACGTACACGATTTTCTCCGCTGTGAGAACAATTCTCAAGTTACGAAGTCAATCCGTATAATTTGGACCAGTGAGGCGGTTGACATCAAGTATGCCACATAAGGGATTTGAAAGCGACATTTTCTGAAAATAAAGATGCAGCAGAAATGAATAACATGCAGATTTTACAAGAAATAAACTATCAAGATATGGACTTCTATCTTAATATGCTCCCACTATTTTACTAACGAGTCACGCGACACCCTCAGCACGTGAAACGAAAGTCTCCGGCAGACTTCTAGTGGGGATCAGGATCCAATCAGCGTCTTAGTGTAACCTCGAGGGACTCGACCAATCACACTAAGCCTAAAAGGTATGCAACTCTTGTCGATCACAACTCCTTGTGATTCTCGTTCTGTTCGGCCTCCGAATCACCATGGCCTCGAGGGACTCGACCAACCATGATGCTCGGTTAAGTCAACACCTTCGTTACAAGATGAGTCTGATTTGATGATATACCCTCGAGGGACTCGACCAAGTATACCATGCCCTCAGGTCACCTATGACATCTCTATATCGTAAGCAAGATAGCGAATCGCAATATAGGTGAGTCTCGAGGGACTCGACCAACTCAACCTACATCGGGAATCGGTTCCTACTTATAACGATGGAAGGCCACGTGGGTCAATCTAATTGCCTCACGTTTACCGACTTAATATTATCGAGAGATGTTTCTATAATTTGGTCTCCTAATATGACATGTCACACATATATATATTTAATATATATCTACATCGCATGCAAATATATATACATATCTAGTATGTGTATAAGCAATTACACCAGATGATCATGGACCACAACCTAATATGATTAGGCCCGAGCCAGTAGGCCTAATCACTTACATCAGAATCTATGTGTGCAACGGTGCATCTCCATGCCCTGTGATCGTCCATTTCGTCCTTGTCGGTTCCGTCGACATCTTGATGCATCTTCATGCATCACGATCGTCCGTCTCGTGGGTCCCGCTATCGCATCCACGCTCCCACTGTGCCTCCTCATGTGATTACAACTTAATCATAGGCACGCAGGCCCGACAATAAACGAGAAATATAATGGAGGTTCGCAGACCTCAATTATAATAATCACAGGTACACACATCACACGGTCCATGATCATCCGTTCACACATCATATATCACATGTATAAATAATCGTCATCATGTAGGACTACTAGATAATAATAATAATAAATAATAATCAACTAAACCTTTTAATTAATTAATATTTTCTGAAATCATGGACATTATAGGGAATTTCTGAATTCATAAGGGTAATTTCATAATTTGGACAAAAGACAAAAACTGAAATTTCTCAAATTCCGAGGGGCAAATCTATCTTTTACCCAGAAAACCCTAATGCCCTTTCCCCTTTTCGCTGCTGCCGCCATCGCCACCCTGATCGCGGCGGCCTGTGTGGCGGGGCGAGGGCACTGCACTCACCTGTAGGCGGCACGCCCGTTGGAAGCGTTGCCGCTGTAGGTGTGCGCCCCCTTCGGGAGCCGCCGCCTCCGCAGGCGGTGCTGTCCCACCGGGCGACCACCCCTATGGGGGGGTTTCGCCCGCGGGAGCAACGGCGCTTCTGCCCGTGGGCTGCCAGCCCCGCCGGCAGCAAGCATGCTGCAAGCAGGCCCCCGGCCGGCTGCAGCAGACGCAGCCCCTGTGCTGCCCACCTTCGGCTGCGCTGCATGCATGCAGATCGAGGGCAACAACTGTTGCTGCCCTTCCTTGTTTTTGCGTCAATAATTTTAACGTCAAAAATTCTTCCTAAACACAACACACGCAGTTCAAAACCAATCATTCGCACGAACAACCTGGCTCTGATACCACTATTGGGAAAATCCTTGGGGGCGACATCATATGCACAGCGGAAGAACAAGAAAAACAAAATTCCCGATTCCCAAAGAGATGTTCGTCGTCGTGCGAAGATTGGTACGCATAAATCCGCGAAACATGAAACTGCGTATAGAGTAGATTGTGTTACTTAGGGAGATCGTATATCCCTGTTTCCTTGCAGATCCTTAGAAGAGGGTGAAGGAGGTCAAGCGTCCTCCTCTCTAGCGGTGATCCACACAGCAAGGTTGCGACGACGCTCCTCAAAACCCCAGACCTTCTCTGAGGTGGAGATGGAGAGGAGAATAGGAAAAGGCAAACAAAAGCTCTTTAGCCCATGGGGCTCTGAATCCCTCCTATTTATAGAGGTCCCCTGTCAAACCCTAATGGGTCCTCCCCTAGTGGGTATTGGATCTGCATCCAATAAGACAAGGGCTCCGTCAGATATCTCATATCCGAACCTCTATTCATCACAATGCCTACCATATGTATGTGACCCTCTAGGCCCAATATCGAGCTGGCCGTGGGTCATACCTGTTAGAACTCCTTCTAACTCAGTGAATTGTTATCTCTGTAATAATTCACTCGACTCATCGACTACGGACGTACTAGGCCACTACGTCGTAGTCCCCAGATGATACAGGGGAATCCAATCCATTGGACCTGTCTGTCCTCAGTTACCGTGTACCTATAGTCCCTCATCCATCTAATATACCAGAGACCGTATATTGAGCATGGTGTTGTCAGACCCATACGGTTTCTTCTCGAGTCTCGCTCTAATCGGATTCTCCCGGAGAACTCTTTCTCTCTCAACCCGAATGACCCTGGCCAGGGATTTGTTTGAGCAAGAACACATGGGATATTCCTCTCATGACGCCGAGAGTGGATGATCCTCTATCGACACTCAATAGCCCTCGTAAGGTTGACTACCACTCCCAATGACCAGTTGTACTAGATCTGGGACAGCCAAACCTATAAGTCTGGTATCAAAGAGTGGAGCACTCATACAGGACATCCTTGGTGTCTCAAGTCTAAGGACCAGATACACCACTAGGACTACGGAATCGCTGTTTGACAATAAGGCATCATCAACCATCCAGCATTCCGTAAGCGGATCAATTAGTGAACTCATTCTCCAATGAGCACCTGTACTATATCCCTAGTGTCCCTATACAAGCAACTATGAGACCAGCTGCATCCATCATATGAACGGGTATACAGCACACCAGTCTGTCCGGTTATCACGATATCCCTCTCGAGTAACCTATGACCGGGATTATTTAGGATATGTGTTTAAAGGTGAATCGATCTCACTATCGTGATCTCATCACGATCCGATTCTCATTGCACAAATCCAAGGACATCACAATATATGTATGCATTTATGCAATAGTTATAAAGTGATATATGCTATAATATAATAAGCAAAAAGATTCTATATTAAGTCACATGTGCCATCACTTACGTGATTGGCTTGCTCGGCACCTATGACTAGCAAAGAGCAACACGAATAGAAGACATTTTAACAATAGGAGAGAAAATCTCTTCAAAGTCAATACCTTTCTTTTGACCAAAGTCTTTCACAACCAATCTAGCTTTGTACTTTGGTTGAGAACAATATTATTGAGTCTTCAACCTAAAAACTCACTTATTCTTCAAGGCCTTCATTTCATTTGGTAGCAGCACCAAATCATAAGTGTGATTTTTCTAAAGAGCATCCATCTCTTCCTGCATAGCAACTAACCACTTCTCTTTCTACTCACTTTTAACTGCTTCCTGATAACTCTTTAGTTCACCTGCATCAGTAAGCATCACATACTCATATGTAGAGTATCTTCTAGAAGGTTGATATTGTTTAGAAGATCTTCTCAACTTAGGTTCTGTTAAAACTTGCTCTCCTACTTCTTGCTTAACATGTCCTATAGGTAGAGCAACATCAGGCTCTACACCATCTTTCTGCACATCTCCCCCATCACCCTGATATACTGGAGGAGTAACTGGGTCACAATTTGCTAATCCTTCTGCAGAAGTCTTGGCTGGTGCCTTCTTCTTCAAATCCTTAAAGGTTTGATCCTCAAAGAAGACTACATCTCTGCTTCTGAACACCTTCTGTTTTTCTGGATCCCAAAGCCTGTAACCAAACTGATCATATGAGTAACCAAGAAAAATATATTCTTTAGACTTACCATCCAGCTTGGACCTCTCATTATCTGGAACATGTGCAAATGCATGACAACCAAACACTCTCAAATGCTTGTAGGAAATATTTTTCCCTGACCATACATGCTTTGCAACATCACCATCTAGGGCTGTACATGGTGATAAGTTGATCACATCAACAGAGTCCTCAAAGTCTTATGCCAAAACCTTTTAGGTAGCTTGGCCTGTGAAAGCATACATCTGATCTTTTCCATGATGGTGCGATTCATCCTCTCTGCAATTGCATTATGCTGAGGTGTACCAGGAACTGTCATCTCATGTTGGATCCCATGTGACCTGCAATAGTCATTAAACAATCCTGTATACTCATCACCATTATCTGATCTTATGCATTTCAATTGCCTTTGTCTCCCTTTCAACCCTAGCATGAAACTTTGAAGATATTAATAACCTTGATCTTTGGTCTTCAAAGCATAGGCCCAAACTTTTCTGAAAAAATCATCTATAAAAGTGACAAAATAAAGTGCACTACTTATACCAAGAACATCAATAGATCCACTAGGAGTTTTTGTCCTCAAAGGACCACATACATCTGTATAAACACGGTTTAAGGCATACATTTTTCTAAACAAACCAGCACTAGCAAATGAAACTCTATATTGTTTAACAACCAAACAATCAATACAAGGGTTCAAATATATACCTCTGAGATCTGGTAATATCTCTCTCTTGAAAAAAGCTTATAGTCCCTTCTCGCTCATGTGTCTCAGTTGCCTATGCCACAACTCCATGCTGAAGTCTTTCTCTGTAGCATTTAACTGCTCACCATAAGCTTTAGCTTGCAACCTGTATAAAGTATGATATTTCTTTCCACTAGCCACAATAAGATAACCCTTACTGAGCTTCCATTACCCTCTATAAAATCTACTTTCATAGTCTTCATCATCTAGTCTTCCAACTGAAATTAAATTCAGCCTCAAATCAACCATATGCCTCACATCCTTCAACACCAACTTACAACCAAGGTTGGTCTTTATGTGGATATCACCCATGCCAATAATGTCTGTTGTGCCATAGTTGCCCATCTTGAGAACACCAAAGTTTCCAGACTTGTTTGTAGCATAAAACTCCCTCTGTGGTGTAGCATGATAAGAAGCACCTGTGTCAATCACCCACTCAAGATCCTGATACACATAAGAAAAAATATCATCAGAATGAGACAAAATCAAATAATCACCACCCTGCACTGTAGCTGTAGTATTATCTTTTGACTCTGTAGACTCCACTTCTTTTCCCTTTTTCTTGTTCTTCTTAGGTTGCTTACATTGGTTCTTGTAATATCCTTTTCTCACCACAGTTATAACAAACAATATCTTTTCTTGATCTTGACTTGCTCCTACCCATATATGAACTACTTCTAGACTTTGACCTTCCTATGTTCTCTGAGATAAGTGCTTGTGAATCATTCTGAGATGTTGCTGAACTCTTTCTTCTCAACTTTTCATTCAACAAACTGCTTGTTACTTGACTCATAGTGACAATACCATATGGTGCAGAATTACTGACGGAAACCACTAGTGTCTCCCAACTTTCTGGTAATGAACTAAGAAGTAACAATGCCTGCAACTCATTATCAAGAGATATTTTCATAGAGGATAACTGGTTAGTAATACTCTGCATTTCATTCAAATGCTCAGCAATAGAAGCACCCTCTCTATATTTTAGGTTCACAAGTTTCCTGATCAAAAAAGCTTTGTTGCTAGCTGTTTTTCTTTCATAGAGACTTTCCAATTTTTTCCAAAAACAATATGTAGAAATTTCAGTAGAAACATGGTGAAAGATACTATCATCAAGCCACTATCTAATAAACCCAATTGTTTTTCGATCTAACCTCTTCCACTCATTATCTGTCATAGTTGTAGGTTTTGCACTATTTCCCTGCAAATGTCCATACAAATCTTTGCAATACAAGAGATCTTACATTCTTGGTTTCCATATCATCCAATAATTTCCATTCAAACTAATCATGCGAGAAACATTACTGGCCTCCATGTTCAAATACAAAAATTAAATTACCAAAACTCCGCTCTGATACTAGTTGAAGGGGATATAAAGAGGAATAACCTTTGTATATGAACAAATACTAGAAGACCATAATACGCAGCGGAATTAAATGAAAGCACAATCAAATATAACACCAAGATATACGTGAAAAATCCCTCCAATGTGAAAGGTAAAAACCACAGGGCAAACTAGAGATAATCCACTATGAGAATAATGAATATAAAATCTCAATCTCTTGCCCTAAACCCTAGCAACAATCACAAGAGAATAATTGGGATACAAGGATCACGTCACTGCCCACAATATCTAAAACCTCCCCAAGTAATCACAGCAAGAGTCTACTATAGATTTGATCTAACCTGAGATGAGAACACTGCTAGATGATTGAGAATAGTCACTCTGCGTTGTCCTTGTCTTCTTCCATTTATTTCTCTTCCTTTTCTGTCTTGTTCTCCTCCTTTTCTTTGGAATCCTGTGGCTGTAGACTTCTCCCACGTTGCTGTCCTATTTATGTCTTTTTCTGCCTTAAAACGTAGCCACCCACACCCCCCTAATAAGATTAGGATTAAGTTAAGAGGGGGTGTGGGTTGTGGGCTGATAAAGCCCACATTGGGCTGAACATGGGTTGTCAGCCCAACACTTAGTTGCTCGGAATGGATCCGATCGATAATTTTTACAGCCCTCTGTTTATTTGCATTTAGAGGGCGTTCTTCTTTTGCTTCAAAGCTTTTCCTTCGAGCCATTTAGAGATAACACCATGCACATTTAGAGATAACTCCAAAACGAAAGCCTACCGCACAGACATGGGCAGGTGAATGTAAAGCATTAACGAAATTGATAAGGGAAGCTCTCATAAGGGAGTCAACGGCTCATAACCAAAGTATATGATTCGGGAGTGAGTTTGCTCAATCGAGATGTAGGCTTTGTATCCTCCTTCTAGCGCTAATTTAATAAGGGACCATTTGATCAGTCGGCCATTAGTACAGTCTGTAGGTTTGTGAGAAATTATTCGCTTTGAACGATGGGTGTACCTGTACGATTTTGTTCTTTCATTGAGTTCCAAAAAATACCTCTAAAGATATGGGAGATCTAACGGACTTATGAGTGTTTGGTTCTTATACTCCTTAATCAATATTAGACTAAATGACCTTGGAACCAAATGAATAAAAATTATCAATCGAAAACGGAATCAAACGAAGCCTAAACGAGTAGAATCAATCACAAAATACATTCACCAGGCTCATATTTCGCCCAGGAGAGGAAAGGAACGATGATACTGAACTGGTGGCGGAGAGTGGTACCACGAGAGGCGATCGGTTGGCTTTGATGACGACGACGCCAAGGTCTAGGCAGTAGCGGAAGGCGGCCTGCATCGGAATAGCCACATCAGGTTGCTGCGGGGGTCGTCGTCGACCGCTGTCGCCCAGCCAAATTAATTTATAGATTAGAATAATTTGGAATGGATCGTTGCTGCCTTTATACTTCATTTTTTTATCATCAAATTTCTTTGATATAAATATAAAAATAAAGCATTTCACAACAATATTCTTATGATAAGATCTTAATATATTTTTACTATTAAGATGAATTATATATATATATATATATATGAATTATATATATATATATATAATTCATATATATATATATATATATATATATATATATATATATATATATATATATAGGTATTGACAAAATTAATTTTGGAATAAAGTCATGACATGCATCTTTCAAGTAATGTTGGGTGTTTCCGTGGACATCAATATGCATCATATCCCCATGAAGTATTGGAGTGACTTAAATCGTGTATTGAATCATTTCTTGGTCAACTAGCAAATTCCCAATTCTTATTGACGCACTCACAACTAATCTCTGTTCCCAAATGCTCATACCGTTGCAATATTTTGTTTGGCTTGACTTTGAAGCTCTCGAATTTACGTATTCACGTGAACATGTCACACTTCTTTCCCGTATTAAATGTTGACAAGTAGGCCAAGTTACTTGACATGTTTTCCTCGTCGTCTTCCTCGTGGAAGACTCAGTCCAACTTGTCGGACGGCAACGAAGAAGCCGGGCTCAAACAGATGGTGGTAGACACAACCCCGTCGTAAATTGGTTAAACGGGCTGAAACAGCAGGCGGAGCTGCTGGTTTTGACTGCCTCCTAATTCAAACACTGGACTGAAGCTCACAGAAACCTCCCCAACCTGCTTGTAAACACCCTGTCAATTCATTTATCTCTTCATCCTCCTCTCTATATAGCCAGCCCTTCGCATGCAGTCCTTTACGTGCCATTCCATCGCAAGTAAAACTTCAGCGAGTCGATCATCTTCCGATGGCTCGTTGGGTGAGGCCAGAGGTACGTGAGTCTTCCTTTTCGTTCCCTTCTTCCCCTCCACGCCATGGAGATCGTCTTACGGTGGAAGCTAAAGCGCACCTCCGTGCACTCAGGTATAAACACGTGATTGCCAGACTTTATAATCGGCGAGTTCGACCACAACCAATCGAGGCCGGGTAGCTAGTCCTATGGAAAGCAGAGGTGAGCGACCCAACCCTCTCTCGGGGGAAATTGGCGCCTCAATGGGAGGGCCTCTACCGAATAACACAGAAGGTCCGAGAAGGCATCTACTAGTTGGCAACTATGGAAGGCAAAACCTTCCGCTAAACTTGGCATGTCAGCAACGTGAAAAGATTTTATCCTTGTAGCATCGCTCGGTCGGAATAACAAACACATAATGCCGAAAGCAAAAAAAATTCTCATTACTATGCAGACTACGACCCGAGCCTAAGGCTCCATACAAAAAGAAAAAAAAAAAAAAAAACGGGGGCATCAGCTGGAGGAGGAAGAAGAGCCAGAGCTAGAGCCATCATCGACGGAGATTCGCCCCAAAGACACCTCCATATCTTCAGGCCATTGAGCAAACAGGTCTTCCTCCACAGCCCACTCAGGATGCTGAGTTTGGAAGCGCTAGAGGGCAACGAGGTACTCGTAGCAGTAAGAGTCCCTCTCCATCCCTAGTAGTCCTCCATGGAATCTCTCTTACTCCTTGTACGTGGTGATCGCTCTCAGCTCCCGGTCGCTGCTTCGCTCCTCCTCTAGAAGCTTCTTCGCTTTCTGTGCTAGTCATAGGTATCCTATAAGTCAATCATGTGAGAGATGACATGTGTGACTTGACATAATAATAATAATTATTATTATTATTATTTGATATTTTATAATTTTATGTTGATTGTTGCATAAACGCATGTATACTAATCATAGGTGCCCTATAAGATAATCACGTTAGTGATGACACGTGTGACTTGACACACAGTCTCTTTGCTTATTATATTAAGGTATTTTATCACTTTATATTGATTGTTGCATAAACAAATTTATATATTGTGATGTCCTTGGATATGTGCAATGAGAATCAGATCGTAATGAGATCACGATAATGAGACTGATTCACCTTTAAACACAGACTCTAAATAATCCCGATCATAAGTTACTCGAGAGGGACATCGAGATAACCGGACAGACTGGTATGCTGTATACCCATCCGTATGATGGATGCAACTGGTCTCATAGGTGTTCATGTGGCGACACTAGGGATACAATAAAGGTGCTCATTGAGGAATGAGTTCACTGATTGATCCATTTACGGAATGCTGAATGGTTGATGATGCCTTATTGTCAGACAACGATTTCGTAGTCCCAGTGGTATATCTGGTCCTTAGACTTGAGACATCAATGATATCCTATATGAGTACTCCACTATTTGATGTCGGACTTATAGGTCTAGAGGTTCTAGATCTAGCACAGCTAGTCATCGGAAGTGGTAGTCAACTTTACAAGGACTATTGAGTGTCAATAAAGGATCATCCACTCTCGGTGTCATGAGAGTAATATCTCATGTATTCTTGCTTAGACAAATCCCTGGCTAAAGGTATTTGGATTGAGAGAGAGAGTTCTCCGGGAGAATCCTATTAGAGCGAGACTCAAGTAAAAATCGTATGAGTCTGACAGTACTATGCCCAATATATGGTCTCTGGGATATTATATGGATGAGAGACTATAGATATATTATAACTAAGGATAGATAGGTCCAATGAATTGGATTCCCCTATATCATTTGGAGACTGCGACATAGTGGCATAGTACGTCCGCAATCGATGAGTTGAGTGAATTATTATAGAGATAATAATTCATTATGCCAGAAGGAGTTCTGACAGGTCTGACTCACGGCTAACTAGATATTGGGCCTAGAGGGTCACACACATATGATAGGCATTACGATGAGTAGAGGTTAGATATCCGCCGGAGCCCCTATCTTATTAGATATCCAATAAGTCCTTGAATTATTGGATCTTATGTATGAGATCCAATAAGAGCCAATGAGAGATTATTGGATAGAGATCCACTAATCTAATAGGCTTGGGTATGTTGGATGAAGATCCAATACCCAATATGGTAGGATCCATTAGGGTTTAGTTGATAAGGAACCTCTATAAATAGGAGAGAATCAATGGTTCAGGTAGAGTCTTTTTAGTTTGCCTCTCCTATTCTCCTTCCTTTCTCCTCCTCAGAACAGGTTTGGAGTTTTGAGGAGCATCGCCGCAACCCTGTTGTATGGATCACCGCTAGAGAGGAGGACGCTTGACCTCATTCACCCTCTCCTAGAGATCTGCAAGGATTCAGAGATATACGATCTCCCTAGGTAACACAATCTTTAATATATGCAGTTTTCTATTTTGCGGATTTTTACACACCAATCTTCACAAGACGATAAACATATCTTTAGGAAATTAGGGATTTTGTTTTATGCTTTTCTGCAGCGCATGTGATGTCGCCCCTTAAGATTTCCTAACAATGTATACATTGTGATGTCCTTAGATTTGTACAATAAGAATCAGACCGTGATAAGATCACGATAATGAGACCGATTCACCTTTAAACATAGATCCTAAATAATCTCGATCTTATATTATTCGAAAGGGACATCGAGATAACTGAATAAACTGGTGTGCTGTATACCTGTCCATATGATGGATGTAGTTGGTCTCATAGCTGCTCGTGTGGGGACACTAGGGATATAGTACAGGTGCTCATTAGAGAATGAGTTCACTGATTGATCCGCTTACGGAATGTTAGATAGTTGATGATGTCTTATTGTCAGACAATGATTCCGTAGTCCTAGTGGTGGTCCTTAGACTTAAGACACTAAGGATATCATGTATGAGTGGTACACTCTTTGATACCAGACTTATAGGTTTGGATATTTCAGATCTAGCACAATCGGTTATCGGGAGTGGTAGCCAACCTTACGAGGGCTATTGAATGTTCATAGAGGATCATCCACTCTCTGTGTCATGAGAGAAATATCTCATGTGTTCTTGCTCAAACAAATCTCTGGTAAGGGTCATTCGGATTGAGAGAGAAGGAGTTCTCTGGGAGAATCTGATTAGAGTGAGACTCGAGTAGAAACCGTATGGGTCTGACAGCACTATGACCGATATATGATCTCTGGGATATTAGATGTATGAGGGATTATAGGTACATGGTAATTAAGGACAGACATGTCCAATGGACTGGATTCTCCTGTATCGTGTGCAGACTACGGCATAGTGGCCTAGTATGTCTGCAATCGATGAGTCGAGTGAATTATTATGGAGATAATAATTCACTAAGCCAGAAGGAGTTCTGACAGGTATGACTTACGGCCAACTCGATATTGGGCCTAGAGGGTCACATACATATGGTGGGCATTGCGATGAGTAGAGGTTCGGATATGAGATATCCGCTGGAGCCCCTATCTTATTAGATATCTAATAAGCTCCTAAATTATTGGATCTTATGGATGAGATCCAAATAGAGCCCATGAGAGATTATTGGATATAGATCCACTAATCTAATATACTTGGGTAGTTGGATAGAGATCCAATACCCAATAGGGCAGGATCCATTAGGGTTAAGTTGATATGAGACCTCTATAAATACGAGAGAATCAGTGGTTCATAAGCTACAGCTTTTTGGTTACCTCTCATATTCTCTTCCCTCTCTCCACCTCAGATAGCAGTTCTGGAGTTTTGAGGAGTGTCATTGTAACCCTATAGTATGGATCATTGCTAAAGAGGAGGACTCTTAACCTCCGTCATCCTCTCATAAAGATCTGTAGTGCAGGTCTCCTAAGCACTGCTTAGCCTTCGCCAAGCATTCCCTAGCTTCTTCTAGCTATTGTTAGGCTTGTCCCAATAGGCCGGTTGTCTTCCCAACATGAGCTTTAGTCGCCACGGAGCCCCTCTTCAGCTCCGCCATCCACATCGCGAGCCTTGCGTTCGCTTGGGATAGTTGGCTCACCAGCATCCCAACATCACACGCCCAATCAGCCAGGCTCGTGACATAATGATGGTGCTAAACAGAAAAAGCAGAATTGGTTTCAAGGAGGAAGAAGGATTGGGAAACATGAGCTCTTACCAGGACCTTGTTGCGATAGCACTGATCAACCAGAGACTCGATGGAGGCCTGGTATATCAGCCTGCTCAAAACCGGGCTAAGCGACTGACAATAATACTCACCCGCGACCGCGTTGCTCTCCCACAACCTCACATCCTATGTCAACCCCTCCCACCTAGCCGGGAGAGGAGCCCCTCGGGTGGCAGGAGGATGGTTAGTCATCTCAAGGACCATGAAATCCCCAGGGGGATAGGAACCCAATTGACATAAGGGTCCAGGTCCCAATCGCCATGATGGGCTAGGGCACGTCAGGAGTTCTAGGCCTGCTTCCGTCGGAAGGAGCAGCTCTCCACACCCTCCTCTAACGAAGAAGGGACACCCGCCCCTGGAACGCTCCTCTCAGTATGCTTGGGCCTTTAATGAGACCACACTAGGACGTCCCCACCTACAGAAGGAGCTAGCCCTAGCGGTGGGATCGGTCCGACGGAAGATTCTGTAGATGGCTCTAGGTTGACCCTCACTCAAGTTCTCTGAGCCACCTCTTGCGAGCTTGATTGCTCTAGGAAGGGAGGGACACTCTCCTGTGGATTATAAGAATCCATATCAACCAATACAGAGGTCACTGGGAGCCCTAGCGGGTGACAACAAAGCAAAGCTCTAAAAGCTAGTAATACAATGACAAAAGCTCCACCATATAAAGACCTCAGGACAAGCTTGGTGACGATAAGAATGGCTCATCTTCAACAAAGCAATGCTCATACGAATTCGTTTGGGGACGATGCGAAACCCAAAATGAAGTCCACCACGGAAGACGAGCCTCCAATCATCAGATGATAGCAAGGGCTCGGAAAAAGGGTGCAACCTCCTAAGCAGATCCTGCCTCAGAACAGCTGACGACCCCCTTCATGATTAAAAGACACAAGCAATGCAAACCCTGAAGAAGGGAGGACGAATCATGGCCCAATTGGCACCATAGGCAATGTACCTTGACAACAATAAGCACCACCCACGACAGCATCACCCACAGCCATTAACCTAATGCGACGAGTCCCTCATCCCACGAACGTGATCGAGCAAGAACCCGCTGTAATGGGTCCCTCCTCCCGCGGACATGGTCGAGCAAGAACCCGCTACGACGGGTTCTTTCTCCCGCCCATGCAATCGAGCCAAAACTTGCTACAATGGGTCCCTCCTCTCGTGAATGTGGTCGAGCAAGAACCCGCTACGATGGGTCCCTCCTCTTACGGATGCAGTCGAGCAAAAACTCACTACGATGGGTCCCTCCTCCCAAGGACACGATCGAGCAAGAACCCATTGTGACGGGTCCCTTCGCCGGCTACGGCAGACTGATCCTGGCACTCTCGGGGGAGCAGCAGAGGAAGAGGAGGGTGCAGCCTCAGTGTCTCCTTAATGATCATCCTCAGGTAGTTCATCTCGTTGATGTCCTCCTCCCTCACCCTTCCCTTTCCTCCGACGGTCACCCTCACCTCCTGTTGCACCCTCTTCATCGCACCTGGATTTCTCATCAGCTCCGATATGATCCACTCCAGTGTTGTTGCTGTTGTCTCGCCGCCCGCCCCAAATAGATCCTTCACGTTTCCATTCCAAAAGAGAACCAGGAATTAAAACAATCTGATGTCGTTGTCCTGTGAGATTAGAGTTAGGAAGCTTACCAAGATTATAGCTTTGACGGCCACGTCTGTGAACGCGAATGGCAGGCTGCCTTCACGTTGGACTTTGAGTAAGACATCGACCAAGTCCTCCTCCACTTGCTCGGTGGAGTTCCTCTCTCTGTGCTCCCGAATGATGCTGCTCAGGATAGCATCCATCTCGCGGTGTAACCTTGGCAGCTTGAGAGACATGCCACTGAGCAGACTAACGAGCGACGATGATGGGAATAGGTCAGCCAAGCTGAAGCCTCCTGATGCCTCCAGTCCTCGGTTTAACACCTGCAGGAACTGCTTCTGATACTTGAACTTCCTCCCGATGATAGCCCTTGCTGTTAGAGCTAGCCCCAGAAAATTTACCAAAGAGTAATTTTGACAACCCGACAAAGACAATAAAGCGGAAAGAATAAAAGCACAAGAACACCAAATTTACGTGGTTCGGTCAATTAACCTTGACCTACATCCACGAACGAAAGAGGAGCAAATCACTACTATAAAAGAGACTATTACAAATGCCTTAGGAAGATGTTCCTAGGCCAGAAAACACCCGAAAATACTAAACAAGAAAAACTTTAACTATAAACTCAAACTATTGAACTGAGTATGGACTTAAACCCAAAGCAAACACTTAGGTTTTTCTTGTGGTGCCACTTATGGTGCCTCTGACTTCAAAGCTCATGCCCTTATTTATAGTTCCAATAGGAGATAACAAGTCTGGTTTTCCCGATGTGGGACTATGGGACTTGCTAAACTAACAAATCTACACCTTAGCATGTCCCAACAAAACTTGCTCCACTTTCTTCATAAAAGCCCCAACGGGCAATCACCAACAATTAACACCAACCAAGTCCAAGCACTGCTTGAACTTGTAAATCGAAAGAGGCTTCGTAAGCATATCAGCAGGATTGTCCTTTGTATGAATTTTCTAAACAAGGACCTTTCCCTCAGCAATGATATCCCGAATAAAATGAAACTTCACATCAATGTGTTTCGTCCTCTCATGATACATATGGTCTTTAGTCAAATGAATAGCACTTTGACTATCATAGTAAATTGTAGCAACACCTTGATGCAGACATAATTCGCTAGACAAACCTCTTAACCATAAAACTTCTTTAATCACCTCTGTCACTGCCATATATTCTACCTCTGTAGTAGATAAAGCCACGACAGGTTGTAAGGAAGCTTTCCAACTAACTGCACAACTGCCAACGCAAAAAACATAACCTGTCAAAGATCTTCGTTTATCAAGATCCGCAGCATAATCAGAGTCGACGAAACCAACCAAAGTGTCACGATTTTTCTCAAACTCCAAACAAGCATCTGAAGTCCCTTGTAAGTATCTGAGAATCCACTTCACAGCCTGCCAATGTATTTTACCTGGGTGAGACATATATCTACTAACCACACTGACTGCTTGTGAAATATCTGGACGAGTACAAACTATTGCATACATAATACTACCGATGGCACTAGAATATGAAACTTTCACCATATATTCTTCCTCTTCAACTGACTGTGGTGATTGAGCAGCAGATAGCCGAAAATGGCTAGCAAGAGGAGTACTAACTGGCTTAGCATTTTTCATGGCAAACCTCATCAAGACTTTCTTGAGGTAATTTTTTTGAGTCAAAAATAATTTTCCAACTCCTCGATCTCTTTTGATCTCCATGCCAAGAATTTTCTTAGGTGCTCCCAAATCTTTCATTTCAAATTCACTACTCAGCTGCATTTTCAAAGTGTGAATTTCTGACAAATTCTTAGCTGCAATAAGCATATCATCAACATAAAGCAACAAATACACAAAAGAGCCATCAGTTAACTTCCGAAAATAGACACAACTATCATATATGCTCCTTATGTAACCATGACCCAACATAAAAGAATCAAACCTCTTATACCACTGTCTTGGAGACTGCTTCAATCCATACAGGGATTTCTTTAATAAGCAAACATGGTCTTCTTTTCCATCAACTTCAAATCCATGAGGTTACTCCATATAAATTTGTTCGTTAAGTTCACCATATAAGAAATCTGTCTTAACATCAAGTTGCTCCAATTCCAAATCATACATGGCAACTAAAGCAAGCAAAACACGAATAGAGCTATGTTTAACAACAGGTGAAAATACGTCATTAAAATCAACACCATGTACCTGACTATAGCCCTTTACAACCAATCGTGCTTTGTACCTTGCATCTTCAACCCCTGGAATACCTTCCTTCTTTTTGAAGACCCATTTGCATCCAACAATTTTCTTACCCGAAGGCGGCTTCACAAAATCCCAAGTTCTATTCCGATGGAGAGATTCAATTTCTTCATTCATCGCGATCAACCACTTAGCGGAATTATCACAAGAAACTACATCTGAGTAGGAAGTAGGCTCACCAACTTCACTTGTTTCTTCTGCAACAGATAAAGCATATGCAACCAAATTTGTATATCTTTGTAGTGGTCGAATATCTCTTCGTGGTATATCCTTGGCTATGGAGTATTGCTCTTCTTATGGATCATCTGCGTTAGTAGACTCGGGACCATCTACTATCATTCTTTGAGTAGAAGAGTTCGACTGAAAAGAATCAGAACTACCAATCTCAAGCTCCACCTGCTTCTGCGCTCTATCATTTGTACAACTAGTAGATTCCTCTTTATAAGATAACATAGATAATTCATCAAAAGTAACATCTCTACTTATTATAAATTTTGGGGATTTGGGATCAGAACACCATAATCTGTATCCTTTCACCCCAAAAGCGTACCCAAGGAAAATACACTTTTTCGCTCGAGACTCTAATTTTCCTTCATTTACATGCATGTATGCTGGACACCCAAAAATTTTTAAATCAGAGTAATCAGTAGGAGTACCTGACCAAACTTCCTCTGGAGTTTTAAAGTTAAGTGCTGCAGACGGAGCGCGGTTGACAACGTAACTGTTGGGAAATTATGGGGGCGACATCATATGCGCAGCGGAAGAACAAGAAAACAAAAAATCCCCGATTCCCAAAAAGATGTTTGTCGTCGTGCGAAGATTGGTGCGCAAAAATCCGCAAAACACAAAACTGCGTATAAAGATTGTGTTACCTAGGGAGATCGTATATCCCTGTTTCCTTGCAGATCCTTAGGAGAGGGTGAAGGAGGTCAAGCGTCCTCCTCTCTAGCGGTGATCCACACAGCAGGGTTGCGACGACCCTCCTCAAAACTCCAGGCCTCTGAGGTGGAGAGGGAGAGGAGAATAGGAAAGGCAAGCAAAGACTCTAGCCTATGAGGCTGTGAATCCCTCCTATTTATAGAGATCTCGTGTCAAACCCTAATGGGTCCTTCCCTAGTGGGTATTGGATCTGCATCCAATAAGACAAGGGCTCCGTCGGATATCTCATATCCGAACCTCTACTCATCGCAATGCCTACCATATGTGTGTGACCCTCTAGGCCCAATATCGAGCTAGCCGTGAGTCATACCTGTCAGAATTCCTTCTAACTCAGTGAATTATTATCTCTATAATAATTCACTCGACTCATCGACTACGGACGTACTAGGCCACTACGCCGTAGTCCCCAGTCGATACAGGGGAATCCAATCTATTGGACCTGTCTATCCTCAGTTACCATGTACCTATAGTCCCTCATCCATCTAATATCTCAGAGACCGTATATCGAGCATGGTGTTGTCAGACCCATATGGTTTCTACTCGAGTCTCGCTCTAATCGGATTCTCCCGGAGAACTCTTTCTCTCTCAACCCGAATGACCCTGGCCAGGGATTTGTCTGAGCAAGAACACATGGGATATTCCTCTCATGATGCCGAGAGTGGATGATCCTCTATCGACACTCAATAGCCCTCGTAAGGTTGACTACCACTCCCAATGACCAGCTGTACTAGATCTGGGACAGCCAAACCTATAAGTCTGGTATCAAAGAGTGGAGCACTCATACATGACATCCTTGGTGTCTCAAGTCTAAGGACCAGATACACCACTAGGACTATGGAATCGCTGTCTGACAATAAGGCATCATCAACCATCCAGCATTCCGTAAGCGGATCAATCAGTGAACTCATTCTCCAATGAGTACCTGTACTGTATCCTTAGTGTCCCTACACGAGCAGCTATGAGACCAGCTGCATCTATCATATGGACGGGTATACAGCACACCAGTCTATCCGGTTATCACGATGTCTCTCTCGAGTAACCTATGACTGGGATTATTTAGGATATGTGTTTAAAGGTGAATCGATCTCATTATCGTGATCTCATCACGATCCGATTCCCATTGCACAAATCCAAGGACATCACGAGATATATGCATTTATGCAATAGTTATAAAGTGATATACGCCAAAATATAATAAGTAAAAAGATTCTGTATCAAGTCACATGTGCCATCACTCAAGTGATTGGCTTGCTGGGCACCTATGACTAGCAATCTCCCACTTGACCTAAAGCCAATCACCTATGTGTCTGATCCCCATCAGACCCCTGTGACGCTCAAAGACAAAATGAGACAATGGCTTTGTCAGTGGATCTGCAATGTTATCTTCGGATATAACTCTTTCCACTACTACATCTCCTCGGGTTACGATCTCTCTTATAAGCTGGAACCTCCTCAGAACACTTCTGATGAGACCCGGGTTCCCTTATTTGAGTAATCACCCCATAGTTGTCGCAATATAAGGAAGTCGACTTGTCGCTATCTGTATCGACTCCCAAATCTGTGATGAACTTCTTCACCCAGACTCCCTCCTATGCTGCATTTGATGCAGCAATGTACTCCGCCTCTGTGGTCGAGTCAGCAGTGGTATCTTGCTTGGAACTCTTCCAGCACACTGCTCCTCCATTCAAGGTGTACACATACCCTGAATTCGACTTGCTATCATCGACATCAGATTGAAAACTTGAGTCAGTGTAGCCTTCAACCTTAAGGCTATTACCTCCATATACTAGTAAAAGATTCTTAGTCCTTCTCAAGTACTTAAGGATACACTTTACTGCTTTCCAGTGCTCCAAGCCTGGATCCGCCTGATACCTGCTCGTGACACTCAGAGCATGCGCTATATCAGGCCCAATACATAGCATGGCATACATGATAGACCCTATTGCTGAGGCATAAGGTATCATATCCATGTTCGCCCTTTCTTCTGGAGTCTTTGGGGACATATTCGTAGAAAGCGATATCCCATGTCTCATCGGTATGAGACCTCTCTTGGAATTTTCCATGTCAAACCTTTTGACAATAGTTTCTATGTACCTGGACTGGGACAAGCCAAGCATCCTCTTGGATCTATCTCTATAGATTCTAATCTCCAAGATATAAGATGCTTCCCCTAAGTCCTTCATGGAGAAGTGTCTAGATAACCAAGCCTTTACTGTGGATAGCATTCCTATGTCATTCCCAATGATGAGGATGTCATCCACATATAACACCAAAAAGGTGATAGCGCTCCCACTTACCTTTCTGTATACACAAGGCTCATCTTCGTTCTTAACGAAGTCATAAGATCTGATTGCCTCATCAAATCTTATGTTCCAACTTCGGGAAGCTTGCTTTAGTTCATAAATGGATCTAAGCAACCTACACACCTTATCTGAGCAGTTCTTGGACACGAATCCCTTAGGTTGCATCATATATACCTCCTCCTCGAGGTTCCCGTTGAGGAATGCGGTTTTCACATCCATCTGCCAGATCTCATAACCATAGTGTGCTGCAATAGCCAATAGAATTCTGATGGATTTTAGCATTGCTACGGGTGAGAAAGTTTCGTCGTAGTCAACACCTTGCCTTTGACGATACCCCTTAGCCACTAGCCTTGCTTTATAGGTCTCTATCTTTCCATCTACTCCGATCTTTTTCTTAAAGATCCACTTGCAACCGATGGGTACAATACCTTCGGGCGCATCAACTAGGTTCCAAACCTTATTGGAGTACATAGAATCCATCTCAGAATTCATGGCTTCTTTCCACTTCCCGGAGTCTATACTCATAATATCCTCCTCGTAGGTCTGAGGATCAATATCCTCTACATCCTCTGCTCTAATATGTCCCACATATCTCTCAGGAGGATGGGATACTCTATCAGACCTGCATAAAGTTGATACTTGTGTATTAGGTACCTGAACAGACTCGGGCTGTAGAGTGGTACTTGAGCTTGGTTCTCCAACCTTGCTCAATTCTATCATTCTCCCACTGTCTCCGTCAAGAATGTGTTCCTTCTCAAGGAACACTGCTCTCTTAGCTACAAAGACCTTTTGGTCCTCGTGATGATAGAAATAATACCCACAAGTTTCCTTGGGGTATCCCACAAATTTGCATCGCTCTGTCCTTGATTCTAACTTATCGGGGTTGTGTCTTCTAACATGGGCAAGGCAGCCCCAGATCTTAACAACCTTAAGATCAGGCTTCTTCCCTTTCCATATCTCATATGGTGTAGACACTACCGACTTAGTTGGAACTCTGTTCAGAAGGTAAGCTGCGGTTTCTAGGGCATATCCCCAGAATGAGATGGGTAGGTCAGCGAAACTCATCATGGACCGTACCATATCTAATAATATATGATTTCTCCTTTCAGAGACACCATTGAGCTGAGGTGTATAAGGAGGTGTCCATTGGGATAATATCTCATGGTCCTTGAGGAACTGAGTAAACTCTGTACTTAAGTATTCACCTCCTCGATCTAATCGAAGAGTTTTGATACTTTTTCCAGTCTGGTTCTCCACCTCATTCTTATACTCTCTGAATTTCTCAAAGGCCTCAGACTTGTACTTCATTAAGTACACATATCCATACCTTGAGAAATCATCAGTAAATGTAATGAAGTAGGAGTAACCTCCAATGGCATGAGTTGACATGGGTCCACATACATCACTATGTATGAGTTCCAACAACTCATTGGCTCTCTCTCCAGTTCTACTAAATGGAGATTTGATCAGTTTTTCCACGAATGCAAGGCTCACAAGTTGTATATGACACATAGTCGAATGGATCTAGATATCCATTATTTAGCAACTTTTGAATCCTTCTTTCATGGATGTGACCTAGCCTACAATACCACAGGTATGCACTGTTCAACTCATCTCGTTTCCTTTTGGACATATTTACATTCATGATATGTGGAGTGGTGTCTAACATAAATAAACCATTATGCAATGTTCCTTTCGTGATGATCTTATCATCTAATAATATCGAACAACCATTGTTCTCAAAAACAAATTTATATCCACTAACTATTAAACATGAAATGAAGATAATATTTTTGATAATAGAAGGAACAAAATAACATGCATCTAATGCAATAAAAGCTCCACTAGGCAGATGTAGGGCGACCTCGCCAACAGCTAATACAGCAACTTTTGCTCCATTACCCATCTTGAGGTCCATCTCGCCTTTCTGTAGTCTCCTAGGCCTTGCTAGAACCTGCAACGAATTGCATATATGATAAGCACTACCGGTATCCAATACCAATGTGTTATCATAAGAGTCTGACAAATGGAGACTGATCATGAATGTACCTGAAGCTTCATCAAGCTTTTGTTTCGCCCTTTCTGCAAGGTACTCTTTGCAGTTTTTCTTCCAATGCCCATCTTTACCACAGTGGAAGCACTGGCCTTTGTCCTTTGCTGGGTCTTTCTTAGCAACCTTTGCTTTACCTTGTTTGCCCTTGCCCTTTCCCTTCTTAAGAGACCTTTCTGCTTTCCTTTTCTTTCTGGTCTCACTAGTGTAGAGAACTGGCTTCTCTTTCTTAATAGTACTCTCTGCCTCCCTCAACATATTGAGGAGCTCTGGGAGAGTCACCTCAAGCTTGTTCATATTAAAATTCATTATGAACTGTGAAAAGGAATCTGGTAGGGACTGAAGCACAATGTCCACACACAAGTTATCCTCTAAGACCATTCCTAGACCTGTGAGTTTCTCTATCCACTCAATCATCTTTAGGACATGGTTCTGAACCAGTGTCCCCTCAGTCATCCTAGCGCGGAAAAGGCTCTTGGATATCTCATATCGTTGAGTCCTTCCCTGTTCCTCAAACAATTTGCGGACATGTAGGAGAATGGATCTGGCATTCATCTTTTCATGTTGTCTCTGTAACTCTGGAGTCATAGAGCCCAACATATAGCACTGAGCAAGAGTGGAGTCATCAATATACTTCACGTAGCGAGCGATCTCATCCTCGCTTGCCCCTTCTTCGGGCGTAGGCATCACTGTATCAAGGACGTACACGATTTTCTCCGATGTGAGAACAATTCTCAAGTTACGGAGCCAATCCGTATAATTTGGACCAGTAAGGCGGTTGACATCAAGTATGCCACGTAAGGGATTTGAAAGCGATATTTTCTGAAAATAAAGATGTAGCAGAAATGAATAACAGGCAGATTTTGCAAGAAATAAACTATCAAGATATGGACTTCTATCTTAATATGCTCCCACTATTTTACTAACGAGTCACGCGACACCCTCAGCACGTGAAACGGAAGTCTCCAGCAGACTTCTAGTGGGGATCAGGATCCAATCAACGTCTTAGTGTAACCTCGAGGGACTCGACCAATCACACTAAGCCTAAAAGGTAGGCAACTCTTGCCGATCACAACTCCTTGTGATTCTCGTCCTGTTCGGCCTCCGAATCACCATGGCCTCGAGGGACTCGACCAACCATGATGCTCGGTTAAGTCAACACCTTCGTTACAAGATGAGTCTGATTTGATGATATACCCTCGAGGGACTCGACCAAGCATACCATGTCCTCAGGTCACCGGTGACATCTCTATGTCGTAAGCAAGATAGCGAATCGCGATATAGGTGAGTCTCGAGGGACTCGACCAACTCAACCTACACCGGGAATCGGTTCCTACTCATAACGATGGAAGGCCACGTGGGTCAATCTAATTGCCTCACGTTTACCGACTTAATATTATCGAGAGATGTTTCTATAATTTGGTCTCCTAATATGACATGTCACATATATACGTATTTAATATATATCTACATCGCATGCAAATATATATACATATCTAGTATGTGTATAAGCATTCACATCAGATGATCATGGACCACAACCTACTATGATTAGGCCCGAGCCAGTAGGCCTAATCACTCACATCAAGATCTATGTGTGCAACGGTGCATCTCCATGCCCTGTGATCGTCCATCTCGTCCTCGTTGGTTCCGTCGAAATCTTGATGCATCTCCATGCATCACGATCGTCCGTCTCGTGGGTCCCGCTATCGCATCCACGCTCCCGCTGCGCCTCCTCATGTGATTACAACTTAATCATAGGCACGCAGGCCCGACAATAAACGAGAAATATAATGAAGGTTCGCAGACCTCAATAATAATAATCACAAGTACACACATCACACGGTCCATGATCATCCGTCCACACATCATACATCACATGTATAAATAATCATCATCATGTAGGACTACTAGATAATAATAAAAAATAATAATCAACTAAACCTTTTAATTAATTAATATTTTTCTGAAATCAGGGACATGTAGGGAATTTCTCAATTCCTAAGGGTATTTTCGTAATTTGGACAAAAGATAGAAATTGGAATTTCTCAAATTCACAGGGGCAAAACTGTCCTTTTTTCCTAAAACCCTAATTCCCTTTGCTGCTACCGCCGCCGCCACCCTGCTGGCGGCGGCCTGTGCGGCGAGGGCGAGGGCAATGCCCTCGCCTGCAGGCGGCACGCCCGCTGGGGCGCTGCCGCTGCAGGTGGGCACCCCCCCGGGTGCCGCCGCCTCCGCGGGCGGTTCTGCCCGCGAGCGGTTCTGCTCGCTAGCGGTCGCCCCTGCGGGGTTTTTGCCAGTGGGAGCAACGGCCACAGGCGCCGCTGCCCTACGGTGCCTCAGCCCGCGCTGCTGCCCCGCAGCGCCTCTGCCCACGGGGTCAGCGGCCGCAGGCGCCTCTACCCGCGGGCTGCCAGCCCCGCCGGCCGCAAGCCTGCTGCAAGCAGACCGCCGGCCGGCTGCTGCAGGCACAGCGCTTGCGCATGCGCCGGCGCTGTGCTGCCTGGCTGCGGTTGCGACTGCTGTTGCAGGTGGCTGCAGGTATGTAGATCGAGGGCAGCAACTGTTGCTACGCTTCCTCGCTTTTGCTTCAACGATTTTGACGTCAATATTCTTCCTAAACACAACACACGCAGTTCAAAACCAATCATTCGCACGAACAACCTGGCTCTGATACCACTGTTGGGAAATCATGGGGGCGACATCATATGCGTAGCGGAAGAACAAGAAAACAAAAAATCCCCGATTCCCAAAAACTCCAGGCCTCTGAGGTGGAGAGGGAGAGGAGAATAGGAAAGGCAAGCAAAGACTCTAGCCTATGAGGTTGTGAATCCCTCCTATTTATAGAGATCCCGTGTCAAACCCTAATGGGTCATTCCCTAGTGGGTATTGGATATGCATCCAATAAGACAAGGGCTCCGTCGGATATCTCATATCTGAACCTCTACTCATCGCAATGCCTACCATATGTGTGTAACCCTCTAGGCCCAATATCGAGCTGGCCGTGAGTCATACCTGTCAGAACTCCTTCTAACTCAGTGAATTATTATCTATGTAATAATTCACTCGACTCATCAACTACGGACGTACTAGGCCACTACGCCGTAGTCCCCAGACGATACAGGGGAATCCAATCCATTGGACCTGTCTGTCCTCAGTTACCATGTACCTATAGTCCCTCATCCATCTAATATCCCAGAGACCGTATATCGAGCATGGTGTTGTCAGACCCATACGGTTTCTACTCGAGTCTCGCTCTAATCGGATTCTCCCGGAGAACTCTTTCTCTCTCAACCCGAATGACCCTGGCCAGGGATTTGTCTGAGCAAGAACACATGGGATATTCCTCTCATGACGCCGAGAGTGGATGATCCTCTATCGACACTCAATAGCTCTCGTAAGGTCGACTACCACTCCCAATGACCAACTGTACTAGATCTGGGACAGCCAAACCTATAAGTCTGGTATCAAAGAGTGGAGCACTCATACAGGACATCCTTGGTGTCTCAAGTCTAAGGACCAGATACACCACTAGGACTACGGAATTGCTGTCTGACAATAAGGCATCATCAACCATCCAGCATTCCGTAAGCGGATCAATCAGTGAACTCATTCTCCAATGAGCACCTGTACTGTATCCCTAGTGTCCCTACATGAGCAGCTATGAGACCAGCTGCATCTATCATATGGACGGGTATACAGCACACCAGTCTATCCGGTTATCACGATGTCCCTCTCGAGTAACCTATGACTGGGATTATTTAGGATATGTGTTTAAAGGTGAATCGATCTCATTATCGTGATCTCATCACGATCCGATTCCCATTGCACAAATCCAAGGACATCACGATATATATATGCATTTATGCAATAGTTATAAAGTGATATACGCCAAAATATAATAAGCAAAAAGATTCTGTATCAAGTCACACGTGCCATCACTCACGTGATTGGCTTGCTGGGCACCTATGACTAGCAGTAACAGGCCATATTAATTGCCTCTGCCCAAAAGTCCTTTGTCAACCCTGCATTTGAGATCATACACATTGCTCTCTCCAAAAGTGTTATGTTCATACGTTCGGCCACACCATTTTGCTAAGGCGTCATCCTAACAGTGCGATGTCGAACGATTCCTTCATTTTTGTAAAATTCATTAAAGTCACATTCACAAAACTCCATGCTATTATCTGTTCGAAGCCGCTTAATCTGTTTACTTGTTTGCTTCTCAATCAAAGCCTTCTATTATTTAAATATTAGAAAAACATCATTTTTATGCTTCAAAAAATAAACCCAAACTTTCCTGGAATAATCATCAATGAAAGTCAACATATACCTGGCACCACCCTTAGACTGAACATGAGCTGGACCCCAAAGGTCTGAATGAATATAGTCAATAGTACCTTTCGTTTTGTGAACTGCCGGAGAATTGAAGCTGACTCTTTTCTGCTTTCCAAAAACGCAGTGTTCACAAAAATCCAGTGGCCCAGTACTTTGTCTGCAAAGTAGACCCCTTTTGCTCAATATGCTCAAACCTTTTTCACTCATATGACCCAAATGCATATGCCATAATTTGGTGATGTCAGAATCAGACAATGATGATGACGAGACTACAACTGATCCTGTGACAGTAGTTCCCTGCAAAATATACAAGCTACCAGACCTACAAGCTTTCATAATAACAAGGGCATTTCTAGAAACTTTTATAACTCCACCTTCAGCTGTGTATTTACACCCAAGGGCCTCTAGAGTGCCTAAAGAGATGAGATTCTTTTTTAAATCAGGAACATGTCTAACATTAGTGAGCGTCCTCACAATACCATCATGCATTTTAATTCGGATTGTTCCTCTACCAACAACATCGCATGCTGCATTATTGCCCATCAAAACAATTCCACCATTACAAGATTCATATGTGGAAAACAAATCCCTATTAGGACACATGTGATAAGAACAACCATAATCTAAAATTCATTCATTTTTAGACATCGTCCTATCATCAATAGCAGAGAAAATATTTCCAACATTCTCATCAGTTACTACACTAGCTTCAACGGATTCAATAGTTTTCTCAACAAATTTTTCCTTTTGCTTTAATTTATTTTTCAATTTAAAGCAATCAAATTTAATGTGCCCTATTTTATAATAATATCTGCACTCCAAATTTCTATGTCTGGATTTAGATCTAAATTTAGATATACTACTATCAAATTTCCTTTTATCTGTTCTCCCCCTAACAACCAGACCTTCAGCCTGATTCTCTCTACTTTCCCCAGAGATATCTTTGTCTATATGCTCCTTAGATTTTAGTGCAGATTTAATTTCCTGATACGAAATTATTTAATAGGGCCTTATCCTCATCATTAATTTTTGCATCTATTCTCCAAATCCATAACAATAAAATCAAACTTATCAAGATGTGAAAGTATAGATGTACCTTCAGTCATCCAAAGCATATACAAACTCTGCTTTAAGTAGAGACGATTCTCTACTGTCCTCTTCATATACAAGGCTTTAAGCTTATCCCACATGCTCTTAGCCGTAGTCTCCATAACTACCTCCCGTAAAACCTCATCAGAGAGATTTAGAATAATGCTGGATCAGGCCTTCTTATCCATACCCACAAGATCTTCCATTGACGTACCATCTGGAATGTTCTCAGCCCCCTGTAATGCCAAATCAACTCCGTCTTGAACCAGAATGACCTCCATCTTAAGTTGCCACATGCCGAAGTTGACATTTCTGTTGAATTTCTCGACAACGATCTTTGATATTGTCATTGTTGCCAAAAGATCCCGAAACCAGGCTCTGATACCAGTTTGTTAGAGCTAGCCCCAGGAAATTTACCAAAGGATAATTTTGGTAACCCGACAAAGACAATAAAGCGGAAAGAATAAAAGCACAAGAACACCATATTTACGTGGTTCGGTCAATTAACCTTGACCTATATCCACGGACGAAAGATGAGCAAATCACTACTATAAAAGAGACTATTACAAATACCTTAAGAAGATGTTCCTAGGCTATAAAACACCTGAAAATACTAAACAAGAAAAACTTTAACTATAAGCCCAAACTATTGGACTGAGTATGGACTTAAACCCAAAGCAAACACTTAGGTTTTTCTTATGGTGCCTCTGACTTCAAAGTTTATGTCCTTATTTATAGTTTCAATAAAAGATAACAAGTCTGATTTTCCAAACTAACACTTGCGGTTATGTAATTGGTCATCAGCGCGAACTTGCCACTGAGATTCACGGTGCAACCACTGTTTGACGACAGATCCATGGACCGAACAAAATTGAGCACCTCTTCTTCCCGGATCGAGCGAAAAGACAGGACTCGCTTGATGCTCAGCAGTTCCAGTATGCTCATTTTCCTTATTTCCCTCCAGTAGGATCCGTAGGAGGCGAACGCGGGGCTCTTGTCGCCGTACGCTATGATCCTGACGGACGAAATCATCGGCCTGCTGGCGAAGCTGACGTCCTGGGTCTTCATGATCTCGGCGGCTGCTTCGGGGGAGGAGACGACGAGGGTGGGAACCTCACCGAGCTTTAGGAGCATGACGGCACCAAATTTCTCGGAGAAGGCACCAAATTTCCTTTTAATTATTGATTTTGAGTCCAAATCAATAATTAAAAGGAAAAGAACAAAAAAAGAGGCGTGCACATTGAGGGTTGCGAACGTGAGAGAGGGCAGCGATCGAGCGTGCAGAGAATGGCGGCAGCGCACAGCGAGAGGAAAGAGAGACAAAGAAATAGTGGTAAAATTTTATCGGTTTTGATTCAAATTTTATGTGAAGAATTATTACAGTAAACTCTATAATTCTAATAGTATTAATCTACAATTATCCTCTTTGAGATATTTTCTTGTGATATCTATTTTGTGAAACCTAAAATTTTTCTTTTGACGAGATTTTGATAATGATATGTTATTCTTGTATCAAGATATATGTTTTTGATATTTATTATCCTCTTATTATTTTAGAAAAGATTTATTGTAAACTTGTTATTATTATTATTGATAGTGAAAGTTTGAGGTAGACTACGGACCTGTGATTTTTTTCATATTAAAATTTTCATGTTAAAAATTTGATCTATTGATTTATTGTTCTACTGTTTATGTTATTTTGGTTGATATTTGTATTTTGATACCAAGTTGATATTTTTCACGTTAAAAATTTGGTTTCATTGATTCATTGTTCTACTGTTTATATTGTTCTAATTGATATTTACATTTTGATATATAAAGAGAAAAAAAATTATTCCGTTTTAATATGAATGATACGATAACAGACAGACCGATGGTATGACACAAGTTACCTATGAGAGGAAGCTTGAACGGACCCGGAGAAAGACTGGCGTAGCAGCAGGAGGACGAGGAAGGTGGTGCCGGTGAGCTGTCTCTATCGACAAGATGATAAGATCAAGAACGTGGTTTAATTGGAATTTAATTAAACTTAAACAAGATAAGATAAAGATAACGAGCAGATGAGCTGTCTCTATCGAAGTCATCTCCTCTTCCGTAATCATGTACGCGTTACTGTAGGAGTCATCATAAGATGAGAGCTGCTCGGTAGCGAAAACCAGGGTTCAAAGGAATAGTCGACAAAGCTGATCCATATTGTTGAATTCCATTTATATACTAAAATTTACTAACCCAATCATGTTAAGCTTAGTGCGTTGTCAAACCATACATAGGCCAAGTGAAGTTAACATGGACGAGGATAAAGATTGACCTTCAGATTGACAAAACCCTTACGACACATGCGACAAGTCTATCGGTAATGGCAGGACATGACAAACCATATCACATCGATGTTCTTAATTATTTCTAGCATTTATAATTACGTTTCCTTCAATGTGTGTTGAGAAAACGATTGAATCTTTTTTTATTTCAGGTCTTTGTCAAAATGTTTTTTTAACCCAATTTATATTGAAAATTTTGAGGTAATGAACACTTACTATTGTCCACGTTATAGATTTTTATATACTCATATTACATATATATATATATATATTTCAATTTATGATTATAATACATCTTAACATTTGATTCCATGTATCTTTTTTTTTTATATTTACATTGTTTATTAATGTTATAATGTTTTATTATTTTATATTGATATTATCTTACATCTACTATAGATTATATTTATTTTTCATATATATTTGTAATATTTTATACAGAGACTTAATAATTGATAACCTATTGAAGACACACGTCAACAACCAAATACCGTCATGAATGAACCTTAGCCAATTCGATTTATCAATTGGCACTCTTGATTATAACTATCATTTTATTTATTTTTTAAAATAAATTTTAGATTTTATCAAGTGAGGTGAATATCAGTCCATTCATGAGTAGCTCTTTTATATTCGAATCAAATCTATCAGTTTTATTTAACTTAAATCACTAATCAAAATATTTAAATTGAGTTAGATAATAATGAATCGATCAGACCCTTATAAATCAGTTTTATTATTATTAATTTTTAAATATTACACCAATGATTTGTAAATCGATAATATGAAATAAACGATAACTATGGAGAGCAGCACCGATCTGTATCAAACCACGTTGGTGACACAATTTCTAATGGTTTTTGAGCTACCATGACAGCAAGTTTGAGAACATGTTCAATCACATTCGTCTTTAAGCGGTCATTAACAAAACTCAAGATTCGCCATGCCACGCTACGTACTTCCTGCATGCATATATATACTCCAAGATTCCCAAGCACTACACAGTTGTCCACATGTAGACCTTCATCATCTACTCCGTAAAAAGTTTTGTGTGGGAGGCGAGCTTTAGTTTTATAGATCTCTAGGCTTTAGTAAGGGAGAGAAATACATGAATAATAATTTGGGTGCTTTTGTATTTTCTCTAAGCTGGCTAGAGAGGATGTTTCCAAAGAGAGAAAATAAAAATATATAATTTTTTTTTATGTTTATATAAAAGCATATATAATGTAATTATGCTTGAGCTATGATAACTGAAGTGTTTTAGAATTGATCTTATATGATGAAATATTATATTCTTGATTGTAGATCTTTGAAAATTATTTTGGCTCTGCAGTTCTACTCTCGTGGAGTTGTTGATGTCAGACTCATGTCAATAATCCAACCACCCTTTTATACTATCTTGCAAACTATGTATACTTGTACTGCACGCTTGTTAGAGGAAGCCAAGCCACAACCTTCCTTCCCCGAGCTCTCTTTCTCAAGTCTCAGAACTCGAAGAGCATCGAAGCAATGACAGAGAAGGTGATCAAATTCCTGACCACTCCATTCAGCTTCTTCTTTTCCTTCTAATGTGTTTGTGCGAGTTGAGTTTCGTACATCATATTATTCTTTAGTTTCTATAGTTTGCTGTGAGATCTTCATATTTCTCGGCCTTCGGAGTTGTGAGATCGTCTTATGGTTTGTGTTCGCTTGCATTTACTGTCAGGTCTCCACCTTGATCATAGAAGCAGATATCGGATGCTCATGTTGTTACAAAAAGATCCAAAAGGTTCTTTGCAAGCTCCAAGGTAAGCAAGCAGCAACCCCTTGTGCGTGCTGTTGTATTAGTTGGTGTATATGGACTGAGAGGTTACTGATGTTGCTGCGATGTCCTTTGTCATGGAATTTTCTACGTTGAGTTCGAGAGAGAATCAAGTCCATCAATTACAACGAGAAGGATAACAAGGTCACCATCTCCGGCCCCTTCAATCCCGAGTGTCTTAAGAAGAAGCTGCTTTGCAAGCTGTGCAAAGTGGTGACAAGTATCAAGATCAAGCCGGATGACCCACCGCCGCCCCCGCCGAAACCCATAAAGGAACCCAAAGAGCCTGTCAAGATTATCTGCTGCTTCAAGCCGTGGCCAGACTGCTGCTTCCGGCCATGCCCTTGTTTCGAGCCAAGCAAAGGCTGTCGCCGGTGCTGCTCCTGTGGTTGGATGTGCTGCTTTGTCGCGCCATTCTGCGCTCCGGAGCCCAAGCCTAGCCCGCCGAAGGAAACGAAACTTGTTTGCTGCGGCAAGCCATGGCCGTCCTGCTGCTACAAGCCCTGCCCTTGCTTTGAGCAAACCCATGGCTGCCGCCGGTGCTGCTCCTGTGGTTGGATGTGCTGCGTTCGAGGGCCGGTCTGTGTTCCACTGCCCAACCCCTGCCCGTCGTATTGCCCTCCCAGGGCT
Organism: Musa acuminata AAA Group; assembly: GCF_036884655.1. NCBI lineage: Eukaryota > Viridiplantae > Streptophyta > Magnoliopsida > Zingiberales > Musaceae > Musa > Musa acuminata. The sequence goes on from NC_088335.1 coordinate 46,553,989, forward strand.
TGCCCATCGGAGCACTGCTGCTCCAAGCCAAGCCCACCGCCGAATCCATGTTTCCATGGCTACAAGTTTGTCTACGAGGAGGGGCCGCCGCCAGATCCATGCACCATTATGTAATCTTTAATCGACCTCTCGTCTGTACTTTGGTTCCAATTCCCGTACTTTCTTTCGGCCGCTGAAGAGTAGTGCAAGCGACGAAAGACGTAAATAAGATCGTAATGCCGACGAGATCATCCCATCCGATCTTGTGGATTATGATGGTGAAAGAGAGATCCAAGAAGCTTGGTTTTCGATGTGTTTACTTGAGTGGAAGTTTGTGTTTCGATTTGTGTCAGCTTTGTCCAGAGCTGGTGTTTAAGCTGATAATGATTCGCATCCGTATGGTTTTATACTGTCGGAACATGTGAGTTTCAAAAAACACTTCTAAATATAAAAGAGATCTGACGAACTTATGAACCCATTCCCATAATTCTCAATTAAGACAAAAATTCAATGCGGTCCAAATGAATAAAAATTACCAATAGAAACGGAACCAAAGGAAGCCTAAACGAGCAGAATCAATCACAAAATACATTCACCAAGCTCATATTTCGCCCAGGAGGGGAAAGGAACGATGATACTGAACTGGTGGCGGAGAGTGGTACCACGAGAGGCGGTTTGTTGGCTTTGACGGCGGCGACGCCGAGGTCGAGGCAACAGCGGAAGGCGACCTGCATCGGAATAGCTACAGCAGGTTGCTGTGGGGGTCGTCGTCGACCGTTGTCGCCCGGCCAAATTAATTTATAGATTAGAATGATTTGGAATGGATCGTTGCTGCATTTATACTTCAATTTTTTATCATCAAATTTCTTTGATATAATTATAAAAATAAAACATTTCACAACAATATTCTTATGATCAGATCTTAATATATTTTTACTATTAAGATTAATATATTCCCTTTTATCTGGCAATATAGGTATTGACAAAAATAATTTTGGAATAAAGTCATGACATGCATCTTTCAAGTAATGATGGGTGTTTCCATGGACATCAATATGTATCATATCCCCATGAAGGATTGGAGTGCCTTAAATCGTGTATTGAATCATTTCTCTGTCAACTAACAAATCCCAAATTCTTATTGACGCATTCACAACTAATCTGTCTTCCCAAATCCTCATACCGTTGCAATATTTTGTTTGGCTTGACATTGAAGCCCCCGAATTTATTACGTATTCACGTGCCATGTCACACTTCTTTCCCGTATTAAATGTTGACAAGTAGGCCAATTTACTTGACATGTTTTCCTAGTCGTCTTCCTCGTGGAAGACTCGGTCCAACTTGTCGAGCGGCAACATAGAAGCCGGGCTCAACCAGATGGTGGTGGACACAACCCCGTCGTAATTGGTTAAATGGGCTGAAACAGCAGGCGGAGCTGCTGGTTTTGACTGCCTCCGAATTCAAACACTGGCATGAAGCCCACAGAAACCTCCCCAACCTGCTTGTAAACACCCTGTCAATTCATTTATCTCTTCATCCTCTCTATATAGCCATCCCTTCACACGCAGTCCTTTACGTGCCATTCCATCGCAAGAAAAGCTTCAGCGAGTCGATCATCTTCCGATGGGTCGTTGGGTGAGGCCAGAGGTACGTGAGTCTTCTTTTTCCTTCCCTTCTTCCCCTCCACGCCATGGATCATCGTCTTACGGCGGAAGCTCTTTGTGATCTCGACAGGTTTTCCCGCTCATGGCGGCGATGACCTTCGTGACGAGTATGTGCGTGTTCCAGCTCACGCGGAATATGCTCATGAACCCTGATGTCAGGTAAGTCGACGCACTTCTCTCTAATCCTTTGCAGTGTGATCGATCAGATTTTATCCGATAGTACCTGTTAGCTAAGCAACGAGAGTTCTTTCTTTGCCTTGCAGGATCAACAAGACGAATCGCACCACAGCGGTGCTCGAGAACGCAGAGGAAGGTGAGAAGTATAGCCAACACAGCCTGCGCAGGTTCCTCAGCCATCGCCCCCCCGAAGTGTTTCCGGCTCTCAATCGCTTCTTCTCCAGCGCTGACGAATAGAGTAAAGCCAGCAAAGCAAGTATATGGTAGGATTGCTAGTGATGTGTCATGTCCATGTCTCTAAACTCTACATTTGGAGTGCTCAGTTCTCTAACAAGTCTGTATTGGTGAATTCTTATTAAAGGAATAAACTAAGTCATGAAACGAGTTTAGAGAAATAAATATATCCAAGTTGTTATCGGAAGTTAATTATTGTTATTTAGATTAACTAAAATTGTTATCATTTTATTATCGGATTTTATGGGAACGGCTGTCGGTTTTAATAGGCTTTTTACAGTGCGTGTTGAACCCTTTAATTAGATTTGAAATGAATTCAGATAAGAAAAATAGAAATCTAAATTAGATTTCGTATAAAATTCATGCATATCCATTATTAAATGATAATTAAAATGAGTGAACTTTTTTTAATACATGCATCAATTTCGCCTATTTAGTTGGGGCTCTAGAAAGAAAATTAATTTCGTATTTTAAGAGCATTGACCCTATCAAGTCTTATGTTATCAAGGGAGTTTAGTGCGTCAGAAGTCGTTGACACGGAGCCCAGTTAGCCAATTTATACGGGCATGCACCTCTAACATGCTGAGGTGGCAGCATGCTGGGCGTCGGATTTTAGATGTACGGTCAGGGGTTGCTTTTACGGAAACTGTTGCCGTAGTGGTCAGAATGGTCGAACGAGTTGACTCTCCTACAGTTACGCCTTCAGCGGAGAAGACGCAGCAAAAGTTCGCTGCACACCCGTTTCGGCATTGCCGTCTGAGTAGTTCCTGTGTGATTGGTTAAAAGGCTGGGACCGAAGTGGGGCACCCGTAGTTTCCGATTCATAAGAAAGGTTAATATGTGGGTGGATCCCGGGAGTGACAAAAAGCACGGCTGTCCAGTTGGCGGACCGGGTTTCCCGTTGATGTGTCGACGCGTGTCCTTCCTGCGGGCGCCTGCAATCCAGAACGTCCGTTCTCCGCCACTGTGTAATCGTCCATCTCCCCGGTAAACGTGGCACTCGGTGCTCCGATCCCGCCACCGATAAAAAGACTGTAAAGCCCTCGCTTCGAAGCGGAAGTCGTAGCTGCTGACTCATGGGCAAATGCGTATTTCTACACAGAATCCGGAGGCAGATACCAACGTAACTTTCCGTAACCCGAAGGCTTTAACCGCAGGTGAGTGGCGAATATAAAATTAATCGGGGTTTATTTTTTGAAACGGGGAGTTCCAACTGCTATATAACCGCTCGCTCTGACGCTCTACTACCCTCGCATCCCCGTATCTCTCTCTCCTCCTCATTCCACGCCCATCTACCTAATCCCTCGAATATCTCACCTTCCTCCCAGACGATGGACTCTGCTTTCCACCTCTTCCTTCTCCCGAATGCGTCGGCTCTGCCTTCGATTGCGGCCGTTATCGTCTTCGCCATCTCTGTCCTCTGGCTCTACCCCGGCGGCCTCGCGTGGGCGCTCTGCAGAGCCGACCGATCTATCCCCGGACCCCCGGGGCATGGTCCTCCCCCTCTCCGGATCCGCCGCGCACCGTGTCCTCGCCAGGCTCGCCGAGTCGCTCAAAGCCTCCGACTTGATGGCCTTCTCCCTCGGCTTCACGCGCTTCGTCTTGTCAAGCCACCCCGACACGGCCCGGGCGATCCTCAACAGCTCGGCCTTCGCCGATCGCCCTGTCCCTACGAGCTCCTCTTCCACCGGGCAATGGACTTCGCGCCTTTCGGCGAGTACTGGCGCAATCTCAGGAGGATCACCGCCACCTATCTGTTCAGTCCGACGAGAAGCATAGGAAGGCCATCGGTGAGCAAATGATCCAAGACGTAGTGGCAAGCACAGAGACGGACGGGATTGTGGGGATAAAGAAAGTTCTGCACTATGAGTCTCTGAACAACGTGATGATGAGCGATTTTGGCACAAGATTCGATTTTGGGAAGGTCGAAGGCATGGAGTTGGAAAGGCCGGTCACGGAAGGGTATGAGCTACTTGGCGTGTTCGACTGGAGCGACCACTTTCCTCCATTGGCGTGATGATTTCAAGAAGATGCTCTAAGATACGATCGAAAAGGACTTCTTGCATGCACGAGCGTGGGATGATAGCACTTCTTTCACTTTCGATTTGAGTAGTCGAAGAAAAAAGTAAGAAGGAAATGTGAGAAGTATTTTGGAGAGAAGAAAAGATCTCTGAATCATTTACAACCATTTAGAAAAAAATATAATCCTTTTATTACTTTCTCCTTATTTATTTTTTATAATATTATTCATATATTTTATATTTTATGACATAATACATAGTTATATTTTAATTTTTATAAATAGGTGGGGTAGATGCATGTATCAAAAAAATAATGGATATTCATGAATTTTATTCTGAATCTAAACCTAATCTAGATATCTATTTTTTTATTTGAATTCATTTCAAATCTAATTAAAAGATTTAATATGCATTATGAAAAGTTCATTAAAATTGATACCCTTTAGAGGTGTGAATTAGTAGGATATTTTCTATTATCCGTATGATTATAAGATAATAAGGGTAAAGCACTCCTCATCTCATCCCTATTTAATTGCCCTTATCTCTTCTTCTTGTTCAAAAGTTAGATCAAGAGAAGATAGATCGAAGGCTTCGATTGTCTTTATCTCTTCTTCTTATTCGGAAGAACTCTTATCTCTTCTTTTTGTTCAAAAGGTCCATGGAAGGTAAGGGAAATCAAAGGCTTTAGCTATCCTTATCTCTTCTTCTTGTTCAAGGGCAATTAAAGCCAAGGAAAGATGGAAAGCTGCTTTCATTTCTTTAGACCTGCAGAATAGTTAGGAAATACAAATCCATGGTGTAGATATCCTCGGGAAGGAATTAAATGATGCAATATTCTGTGGTAGAGCTGAGTGTCATCTTGGAATCATAGTAGTGCATTCTTAGTCCAGTGTACATCACAAGTGCAAATAAGGTAAAAGTGTATCTTTACATTTGCATGGTGAGCCTTGATATGACCTTATGGTTGTTCTTTGACAATGGGGTAAGTAAAGTTTGATTCACAGAAAGACAGACATATTTACTGCCAAAAACAATAGATTTGGGAGTAATCTATAGAACCCAATAATACATGAAAGATTTGCTTTCCATAACTGTGCTAAAGAAAAAGAATACTGAGATATGGCAAATATTCAACAAACTTTCCACTGCGAAGAACAGCAAAACTTTCTGCCACTGCTAAAACCAAAGAGTGAAATTGCCTTTCTTGCTCCGTGGAAGCTCAAACACAAACAGGCAGAAAACAATCATTTTATTGGCACTGAAAGGCACATTCACTCGCTTCATAAGACCTCATGAGTCCTACATGCCATTCATAAGTTGCAAGTCGCAAAGTTCGACAGAGCCGTAATTGTAGCTCAAAGTAGGTAAGCAAGTTGAAAGTTTGTGTTCTCATACATGGATTGAAACGTGACAAGTTACTTCATCAGTTTGTTGGATTAGTAGCAACGCTTACCCTAATATCATCTAATTGTCAATGAACTGAAAGATACTGAGAACGAGAACAAAACACGCTCGAGGAGAAACTCCATTTCCACATAAACATCGAAGCTCTGTGCATGACTGAATGCTGAACAGAAAAACAAAACTGGAACTCGATGGGAGACAGGAGCCTAAAATATGCACGTCACATAGAGGACTGAAACCTACGAAGGTACAAAAACCAGGAGATAAGAACACCCAAGCACCGAGCTGACATCAATCATAACTACTTAGAAATGCAAGCCGAGAGCTTGAAGCTTCTTCAGCGTCTGGGGAAGGCCCTACAGACTAAAGGAGTCTGCATCTCGAGGGACATCTTTAAGGACTCGGCCAAGTCCACGCCAGTCTCCGCAGGGACCCATTTGAAGCACTGCAGCAGCTGAGCCAACCAGAGGTGAACAGTGGCCAACGCCAGTGCTTTACCAGGGCACACCCTCCTCCCTGAACCGAAGGGCGCCAGCCTCAGGTCAGAACCCAGAACGCTCACGTTCTCCTCCATGAAGCGCTCGGGTTTGAAGTCGTCAGGGTCCGCCCAGATACGCCCGTCGTGAGTTATCGCCCACATGTTCACCATGGCCGTGGTCCCTGCGGGCACGAAGCTTGGACCGACATGAACGTCATGGACGGCGAGGCGAGCCCAGGAGAGAAGGGGGCCGGGTGGGTGCATCCGAAGCGACTCTTTTACGATGGAACGAAGGTAAGGCAGGTTGGCGATGTCGGCATCCGCGACAAGGCGCGAGGATCCGACGACAGCATCGATCTCTGATTGTGCTGTCGACTGTATCTCCTGGTGCAGCACCATCCTGGCCATGATCCATTCCAGAAGTATGGCAACAGTGTCCGTTCCTCTAAAGATCATTTCCTGAGGAGAAGATAAAGAGCGAATATTAGCACTAACAATTCTGAAAGAAAGAAATTGTACACGGTAAAACTTGAGCAGAGTACTAGTGGAGTAACAACAGCCATGTCAAGCATAAAAAACAGCTACAGTCCAAAAAACACACTGCAACATCAAAAAGTAGAACAAGGAAGAATGAAACGTGACATTAGTATTGGAAACAACAAGGAAAACTATGGAAAAGGTGCTCACCCACAGAACAGCAACCATATCGGAATCAGAAAGCCTCTCTTCCTTCTCCAAATCTAGCAACACATCTACAAAGTCGCCGACCTCGTTCGTTAAATCTCCACCAGAACTCCTTCGCCTGTGCTCCTCAATGATGCTGCCCACAAACACGTTGACACTGGCCACCAATCTCCTGCACCTCTTCCTGATATCTTGAGGATCCACCCACCTCAATAGAGGGAAGTGGTCGCTCCAGTTGAACGCACCAAGTAGCTCATACCCTTCCGTGACCAGCCTCTCCAACTCCATGCCTTGGGCGTTACCAAAATCGAATCTTTTGCCAAAAACGCTTATCATCACGTTGTTCAGAGATCCAAAGTGCACAACTTTCTTCATCCCCACAACCCCATTCGTCTCCATGCTTGCCATTACGTCTTGGATCATTTGCTGACCGATGGCCGTCCTGTGCTCCCCGAAGGCGGCGATCCTCGTCGGACTGAACAGATAGGTGGCGGAGATCCTCCTGAGATTGCGCCAGTACTCGCCGAAAGGCGCGAAGCCCATTGCCCGGTGGAAGAGGAGCTCGTAGGCTGATTCCTTGACAGGGCGATCGGCGAAGGCCGAGCTGTTGAGGATCTCCCGGGCTGTGTCGGGGTGGCTTGACACGACGAAGCGTGTGAAGCCGAAGGAGAAGGCCATCAAGTCGGAGGCTTTGAGCGACTCGGCGAGCCTGGCGAGGACCCGGTGCGCAGCGGAGCCGGAGAGGGCGAGGACCATGCCCGGGGGTCCGGGGATAGATCGGCCGGCTCTGGAGAGGGCCCACGCGATGCCGCCGGGGTAGAGCCAGAGGACAGAGATGGCGACGACGATAACGGCGGCAATCGAAGGCAGAGCCGACGCATTCGGGAGAAGGAATAGGTAGAAAGCAGAGTCCACCGCCTGGGAGGAACCCATTGACGAAGGTGGATCAGCGAAGCGAGAAAGGTGAGATATTCGAGGGATTAGGTAGATGGGCGTGGAATGGGGAGGAGAGCGAGATACGGGGATGAGAGGGACGAAGGGCGTCAGAGAGAGCGGTTATATAGCAGTTGGGACTGGAAGGGACTCTCCGTTTCAAAAAATTAACTCCCGATTAATTTTTTATTCGCCACTCACCTGCAGTTAAAGCCTTGGGGTTACGGAATCTTATGTTCGTATCTGCCTCCAGATTCTGTGTAGAAATACGCATTTGCCCATGAGGGCAGCCACGACTTCTGTTTCTGAGTGAGGGCTTTGCAGTCTTTTTGCCGGTGACGGGATCGGAGCACCGAGTGTCACGTTTACCGGAGTGATGGACGGTTACGCAGTGGCGGAGAACGGACAGTCTGGATTGCAGGCGCCCGCAGGAAGGACACGCGTCGACACATCAACGGGAAGCCCCATCCGCCAACTGGAAAGCCGTGCTTTTTGTCACTCCCGGTGAACTACCCACTCATCTACCCGGTCTGGCTGCTATATACAAAAGGGTATGTAGAGTAATTTAGCCTGCTCTTAAAACATTCATTCGATAACCCGAAGATTAACCTTTCTTATGAATCGGAAACTTCGTGTGCCCCACTTCGGGCCCGGTCTTTTAACCAAGCACACGGGAACTACTCAGACGGCAATGCGCAAACGGGCGTGCAGCGAACTTTTGCTGCGTCTTCTCTGCTGAAGGCGCAACTGTAAGGATGGGGACACGCGACGGCGGAGGCGGGAGAGGGGAATGGGGCCCACGGCGGTGGGCGGCGGCGCCTCGCGATGCGCCGGCGCATGGAGCTACTAAAGTTTAAGAGGCAGCGGCGGAGGCAGGGCCCCACCTGGGCACGGTATCCGATGCGTCCCCACAACTGTCCCGCTCGTGATGGTTCGTGTGCCGTCGGCGAACGGCACGCTGCACGCGGCCGCCCGTTCCTCTCCGCCGTCACCGACGCCCTCAACTCCTTGACGGAGCCGCTGAGACGTTATAACAGGTGACGACGCCCACCAGGCTCGTTTGAGGCGGGGGGGTTAACACAACTCGTCCCACCCGTTCCCAGTTTTACACCGCGCCGGGGCCTGCTCGCGCGGCCTTAGATTTGGCGACAGGTGAGCGACACGAGGAGGACATGGATAGGTGGCGGTCCCGCGGGGCGGGGCCGGAACTCGGAGCCGTGACATGATATGACGGGAGGCGGTGGTGGTGGCTGGTAAGGCGTTGCAGGCAATGGATGATGCAGGAGGAGGAAGGTGTGGAGGTAGTACAACAACAGTGGCCGCCGCGTTTGGTGGTGGTGCGTGGGGGTTTGGTGGGTGGGTGAGTATTATTTGCATTGATGAGGCGTCTTGTTGTTGATTGTGACCGTGGTTGGGCCATGCAACAGCAGCAGCAGCATCCCCGACTCCTGCTTTTGGAAGAAAAGTGACGCTTCTATTATTTCTGATGAACTCATCATGTGATCGCTTCCAAAATAACACCCCTTTTTTTTTCTTCCCATTTTTCTCCAAAAAGGGTCCCCTCCTTCATATATCACATTTCTTTCATAACCGTGCCATCAATAAAAAAACATTTTTTTCATGAAAAAAATCAAGATCATGTCATGAAAATAGTTATTGGCTTCTAAATTAATTATTAGCACTTAGAACACCTCAGCAACTAATCAAAGTATCCCATGAACATAACCATCATGCCGTATGATTGGATGATTTTTTTTTATTGGCTTCTAAAATAATAGATATGATAATAATCATTTGGTATGATTGGAAGCCATGATTAATTTTAGAAGCCACGGTTATAAATCTAATCAATTTTTTTTTGAAAAGTTAGGCATTATTTTTTTAATTTGATTCTAAAATTTGTTATTGTTGAAGATTTTATTTTTTAGACAAATTTTTCAATAATTTTTAATCAATAAATATGATATAAATTGATTTTTAATTTTTTTTAAGTTTTCACTTTTTTCACTTAGAACCTTCCCTTTTGTTTTATTCTCTCATCTCTTATTCCATTGCTAGCCACCTCCTCCATCTCGCCACCCTCTAGTGGCTTCCTTCACCCGTCGCAACCACCCACCACCTCCACTTTGTCATGAGGCTCAATCACTTTCTCCTCATGGTGTTGCCATCTCATCTCATCTTTGCCTTGTTATGCCCCTAACTATTCCTAATCATCTCTGTCATGGACTGAGTTGATTTTGTCTAAGTCATGTGACACCCTTGCATGTTCGTTTGTAAAAGATAGTCTTTTAAAATTTCTTATGATCTCTTAAGGACCTACAAAAGAGAATATGAGTTATAAGAAGCGTCTAACTCGGGATCCTATAAATATTTATTTCAGCAAACAATTGATAAGCAATGTAAATTATAAATATAAAATTTACAAGTTTCAAATTGTTGCGTGACAAAGGGTCCAAGGTAGTTCGTCGTGGCTATAAGCCTCCATAAGTACTCATGACACTACTACGGAACAATGTAATGAACTAGCCCTAGATACTACCCCAAAGGCTCATCTAACTATGTGTCACCCGAGTAGCTCATAGGTGCTATGTTGGTTAACACTCCATACCATTCTGTGGAGCAAAAAAAAAAAAAATCCCTAAAATGATTGTTTAGATGGTTTATTTCTTGACAGTTTTGCCTTTACGCGATGATTGCACACAACCTATGTTTACAAACCTAAAATAACTACAAAAACTAACTAAAATAGAGCTGCTAAGCCTACTATAAGCCTTTTATATGTTATGTAAAGATTGAATAAAATTAAAAGACAGGGACAAGCACGAGCATTACATCAAACTCCCTATTTATAACTTTATCCATGACATTCTCCACTTATTTTTTGATATCTTCGTCGAAAGTTTTGTGGATGTTGCATCTCCTTATCTTTGCTGAATCTTTAATCTTTTACTCCAATTACAACACACCTCTTGGCTCTCAATTATCCTTTATTACTATTGTTGAGCAATCGAACTTTGATCTGCTATGCTACTTCAACTCACTAATAGCTCTGACTCTAGTGTAAGGTTAGTCGAGTTGTGCTTATCTTTGTTGATTCCAGTAGATCTTTCAAATGAAGGAAAAGACATTCCTTGATATGTGTTAGTCTCTTAAATATCTCGTACTACTTGAACTGAGTGTATGTTTATTAGAGCTTTAATGAGCATCGTCTCATAAACTTTGAAGTTTTTTTAAGTCTTTCCTTCACAAATTTTGCCCATTGATTTTTCTTCCACTTAGTTGTCATCTCCAAGTAGGTTTACATCACTTTCTCTTTCGATTGATATTCTATTAAGAAAATAAGTAGATAATTTACTCTCAATATCACTGATCATCGTTGGTAAAGATTTGATAAATATTATCTTCCACTAGAATTTTTTGAAGGGTCTTTAAACCTGTGTAGAGCTCCTCTGCTAGATAAATAAGATAAATAGGGCACTTAGTTTCACCCATTCTCTTAAGAGTTGAGTGAGAAAGCAAATGTTACTTGACTTCACCCGCCTCCTCGAGGGTTGAACTCTATGCATCGAGTTGGTTACTATCATTTGTCTGCTCTTTACTCATACTTTCAAAGTACTTAAAGTGCTTGCACTCCTTGCATTAAGTTAGCTACTATGATTTATCTTTTAATTATCATTGAATTTCTAGAAGACAAGAAGTTTTTCTTGAAAAGTGTAAAGTTTCACCTTAACTTAGAGATCAGTCTCCAATAGTTTTGGTCATCTTAGGGATTGTACCATCTTCATAATTTTTATCGCATACTCCTTATTTCATTATATACTACTTATTTCATTCCATAGTTGAGCACTCCTGCATCAAACCGAAATCTTATATTTTTGACATTTTTTGATGAGAAGCCTGTTAACATCGGTCTTACAAAGTTTTATGTCCTATGTACTTCAGCCTTGGCTTAGTACTTGGAGTTTACCTATACATTCTCTATCCCCTCGACCCCTTTCATGACTAATCACTCTTCTCCCTTCATGAGAGCAAAAAGATTAATAACTCTATATAAGTTTTGTCTCTAAGGTTCCATGATACTACCATGCTCATGGCCTTATTATTTGTCGCTTCACATTTGCATCCCTTTCTTCATGATAGGTAAGTATCTCTGTGGCACTCCTCTAAGTCTACCTCTATTCTAATCAATGCTCTGTTTTGGGTAGTGAAGTCTTCTTGAACTCGTTATTACTTCTTTACCCCTTTCGACCACCTACTTCAACAACTTTGTATTTTTCGAGCAATTTCTCTTAGTCGATAGAAAGATAAGCTAAAACTCCCATGAATAGCCTTCGCCATCATATTGTAGCGCTCTTATCGATTATGTTATCTTTTGCGTTTTTGGAAGCAATATTCACTTACTTGCCCTTGTCCTCTAACTTGTCGGTCTCCCTTAAGTGGATATAAGTTATAGAGCAGTTCAACTCTCTAACCACTCTGATCATATATCTATATAATTAAGTTCCTTTCATGGGACTCACTAGTATTTGCACTTAAAATTCTCCCTCAATGATACACAACGCCCATATGCTGATAACTAAGGCTTTTATCTGATACAAAATTTGATACATGCACGGAAGACTAATCTTTATGGTACAATGATATTCATTCCTTAAATTCATAGCCTTTATTATCGTCATATTATTCACGAAAGTGGAGCTTCTAATAGCTCTTAATCATACCTTTGTATAACCAAGTCCCTCATGGGATCTCTCTTATATGTGTCGCATTGCCTTGAACTATTCTACTATGATTCGCTATACTCTGTCATCTCATGGTGACATCTTCATTGTAATATGATCTTTGTGAGATGAACTCAAACTACGATCTCTTCATATGTGGTCTTTGTTAGTACATCGCAAAACCTATGCCACCTTTGATTACGTTTGTTTTTTTGGTAATCGACATTCGTTCACTTACTCTTGGGTCATACCTGGCTAAAGCACAACTCTAGGATAGTTTACCGCAAAGCAACCCTCGAAGTCTACTAACTTCACTGAAGTTGGTGCATCATTATGTGTTTCTTGGACCCCTACCCCTAGCACAATCTTTACTATGCACCATTTCTTTCGTGGAAACTCAAATGGTAGAATTATGACATAAATTTATGAGTACCCATCTTTACATTTTTTTATCTCGTGCCAAGGTCTTTTGACCCTAATTTCACCTTTGCACGTTGAGTCATTTTAGTTCATCCGTCAAATGCTTTGTTGAGATAAGGTATATATGCCTTGAAGTTCCATTCAACTTTGGCACCATGCAGGATGAGTTCGCTCCATCAGAATAAGAGACCTATGAAACAACATGTTCTCACTCTTGTCTCTACAAGAGTTTATGTCATTGACCTTTGTCCAAGGAAAGCTTCTTGCCTCTACTTCATATTCAATCTTTTATATTGATTATCTTTATGTGGCTTAGGAACTTCATAAAGTTCTGCCCAAGTCGCTCCGATCCTTGATTTATATTGAGTTGATGGTGACCCTCACACATACTAATTCAAGGGTTAATCCTCTACTTAGTCTGATCTTAATATCAACTCTAAGTATGTCTTTGTTTGATGTTGCCTTAGGTTACTCCCCCACTTGATCTCACAATATGTCCACCAACACATTATCTCATGTGAGATCATGCAATGACTCCTTATCTCTCACTTGGCCCATGGAGCTTTATGGAGTTATTGTCTTGAGATATCCCTTCTCAATATATGTGGCTCGTGGTACATGATTCTTTCTCTAGAGGATCAGGATGTACCCTTATTAGATATTTGTTCTGTTCGAGCAACTTTTCTCTTCGCATCCTTCCCTTGAAAGTTTCGTAGACCACCATCCATCCACTTGGACTTCTCCGCCTTACTGAACAAACTATGCACTGTTTCATCCTCGTGAATGCACTTGCTAAATTGTGACTCTTTATCAATACAATCCCTTTTGCGTCCCTCAAAAACCTAGCAACGTACTGAACTTGCTACACACTTTAGCCTCTCACAAACATATCCTTCCTATGTTAAAGAAAAAGTTTCAATATTCCATAACGCTGAGTTTTGGTCGCCTTAGGATAGCCATAGATAGTCCATTGTTCGTATACAAACTCTTGTATGAGTACTGAATTCTTCGATTTAAAATTTTTCCTCATCTTTATAAGCTTTGCATAACTTTTTTATTTGCCGAGCAACCCATCCCTTCTTATATGGTCGCCTCCTTTGCCAAGTGTCTCACTTGTTTTGAGCACCGTTAATTTTGGTTATTAATATCAAGCCACAGCTTGAACTTAACTATCCCAACCTTTATGCATATGTATTTTTCTCAGCTCACTTGTTCGTATAGTACCTCTCATGTGAAGGATTAGTCATTGCTTTAAATGTCAATCTTGGATGTGTACTCCTTTCAACGACTTATTTTCCTACATTTCAATACTTGTTTCCCTTAAATAGTCACGCGTGCTACCTGCCCTCAACACGACCCTGCTAAGTCCCCCACATTTATACGATAAATATTTCTAAGTGTGTTTGTCTCGCTTCGATAACATATGTCATGGACTTAACTAGTCTTACTTAAGTCGTGCAGTACCCTTACGTGTTTATCCGTAAAGTGTCAATCTCTCTGAAATCCCTTAAGGATCTACAAAGAAGAAGATGGGCTAGAGGAAGTGTTTAACTTAGAATCCTACAAGCAACCACCTCAGTAAACACTTGATAGATAATATGAATTATAAATATATATTTCACAAGATTTGAATAATCGTATGACAAAAGGTCCAAGGTGCTCCGTCGTGGCCATAAGCTCCCACAAGTGCCCACATGACACTACTACGAAATAAGGCAACAAATTAACTCTAGACATTATCCTAAAGGCTTATCCAATCATATATCACCCGAGTGGCTCTTGGGAGTTATGTTGGTTGATATTTCATACCATTTTGTAGAGCTAGAAAACTCTCAAAATGATTATCTGGATGATTTATTTTTGGATAGTTTTGTCTTTGCATAATGACTGCACACAACCTATGTTTACAAGTATGAAATAATCATAAAAACTAACCAAAATGGGGCTGTCAAGCCTATTGTAAGCTCTCTACATGATGTGTAAAACATGAATAAAATTGAAAGACATAGACATACATAAGCATTATGTCGAATTCCTTATTTACAATTTTGTCTATGACACACAACGTCCACCTATTCCCTTGTCTTGTCCTAACTTTACTTTCTTCTAGCCTCCCCCCTCTACCCCATTGCCCTCCTCTCCTTTATTGCTATCTTTGTCGGCCTTACTACCATCTGAATTGCCTCCCTCCTTTCCCATTCTTTTCGTTGGCTCTCCCAAAATAGTTAAACTCCTCTCATAATCTCTAATATTGCCTTCACCCTTGCCGTCCAGTATGCCCTCGCTCTCATGCCAAGGTCTCTCCTCTCTAGTATTGCCAATTCAGTCATCAATGGAGGAGCAATATTAGGCTTCATGTGGAGGCTGTTCTTATGAGAATCTCTATCGCTAGCATCAAAGTCAAATTATAAGTTAGTCGCCTCCATAATGACCTCTCATCATTGACCCTCGAACATTGCAAGGGCCAAAAGATGACATTGTCCTTGGTTATAATGCGGCCTTGGTGATACTTTGGTAACGATGGATGAGAGTGAGGCCTTTGGCAATGGCAAAGGTGGCGGATGAGGCTTTAGCAACGGGCAAGAGCAAGGGTACATTCTCAAGGGCAGCGAACAAAGGGCAAAGGTGGCTATGACAGGATGGAGGTTACAATAAGACAGAGATGGTGGTCGATGAGACAGAGGCTAAAAGTGATCTCATCTTTTAAAAAGTAAAATATACTTTTGTAGGAATAAAATAAAGATAATTCTATTTATAACCTTGGTTTTGTTATTTACAATCATGTGTTATGAACTTTCAATATTTCTAGGTTATCTCTTTGTAAATAGATGCATATGCCCTAATTTTATAATGTAATTTTAAAATAATATTTTCACTCCTTACCTATAATCCTTTTTTTTTTCTTTTTCTATTTTCTCCTCCTCGTAGTCCTCAACATCGGATGAGATCGACAACAATAATATCCCCAACTAGCAAAGCTGACGATGATAGAGGGGAGAGCATGAGTGGTAAGGAGCATGGGCTGGGAGAGGTGAGTGGTGGGGAGAGTTTGTAGGGTGCGCAGTCGAACAAATAAGCAAGCTAAAGGTGACGATTAATGAAAGGGAGTGATGGGGGACAATCCAGGGGTAGTGATTAATGGCATCGAGCGATGGGGAGAGTCAACAATAGTAGTGTGCACAGATGTAGGGAGTGGTGGGGGATGCACTAAGGGCGGTGATCGACAATAGAGAATGATGGGGGTAAGTTGGGGGCAATGATCAGGGGCAACGATCGATGGGGAAAGTCGATGACAATTGAGTGCACAAGCGGGGGTTGTGGGGAAGGAGCAAAAAAAGGATAAAAATAGAATAAAAAATATTATAAATAATAACATATTATTTTATTAAATTTTTTAAATGATTATAAATAATAAGAAGATGACTCTAAATTGTAAGTTTTTAAAATAAAAAAGATGTTCAATGGGAAAAATAACAAAAACCTGAGATTTTTTTTTAAAATTTGTCCATATAAAATTTTAAGTTAAAAGTTTTCTTCATATTTGTTATAAATATAAAAACATAATACTATGAGGTTCACAATGAATATTTTATTATTATGATGTTGTATAGTATAATAAAGATTTAGTAATTAGACACCCAACAAACGAAATCGTGCAACTCATCATATGGCATGAATGGTTGATTTGGGTACAACTCACCTTTTTATTATTAAACCTCGACAATTGTTAAATAGTAAACGAGACATAAGTTACTAAAAACTATAGGTTATCTTAATATTTCTTAACATAAATACAAAAAACATATTAGATATCAGTTTGTTGTACGCATAATATCACGTTAAAGAATCATATTGATATTTTTCTTTCATAAACTACTGTAATGCTGGAGGAGTGAAACAACATTTCATCCCTTTGACTCGATTAAGCTCACTCGAGTTACTGGCGTTCTGCAGATTTATGGGTGTTGGTGATACAGTGTCCATGATCTGCTACATCTCCCTATGTTGACCAAAACAGTGAAGCTTCATGGACGGCAGCTCGAGCAGGTGGACCTGTTCGAGTGAGTACTTCTACTGCAGCACAGCTTCCTGCCATGGATAATAACATAACACGCAGCCTTGGAGGGTATCGGCGTTAAATAACGTTCCTCCGCGATCGGTCCAGGATCAGACTCGCCATCAGGGGGGCTGCCACGGCGAAGATGTTGACAGCTGCATCTTGATGAGCAAGGACTGATGCACTGGTCTACCATCCCCGAACTCCCGAGCTTATCTGTGACAGCTGGGACGTGCATCGATGCTTCGGCAAGTCTCTCTCTCTCTCTCTCTCTCTCTCTCTGTGATTCTGGTTGGAGTCCAACAGCTTAACCCAACCATCGCCATTAAGGAGTGATGAGTCGGAGCGTGCTACTTTATTTGCTGCTGTGTTATTTTACCGTCGGCAATGGGCTCAGAGGACGATGACATGACAACACAGCTCGGTCTTTCGTGCTGGCCATGGGAGGGAACTGCCAAGGAATCAGTGTGAAGTACGATGCACCGCTTTGCCGAATTAAAGTGGAGGCGTCAAATCCAGCTCACGGTTCGTACGATCGCAGGGTGGAAGCACACGGGAAGAATGTTTTTTCTTGAAGTTTCACCGTCACAAAGTTCGAGGAAGCGCACGGATGTTTCAGACACGATCGAGAAGAATCCAAATTTTCATGATTTCTCTAAAAGTTGTCATAATTCAATATTGGACGAATTTCCTGAAACAAAAACCTCGCATTTTAATATTATTTCCACGGATCCTCTCTCGTTTGGTTTCTGTTTTTTTCGCTATTTGATCGAACTCATAAGCTTAAACGAGTCGAAAATGATAAGAATATAATAATCATATAAAAATTTAATGTCATTTATTATATAATTAAACGATGCTAGTAATAGAATTATTAAATAAGTCAAAAAGAGCTTAGTCTTAAATAAACCCACTGTTATAATGACATGTTAAAGAATAAAACAATATTATTTTAATTAGCTATGCGATAAAACTAAAAATAAATAATAATTATATACACCTTATACAATGGTTTCACATTTGAATAACAAGTTATTATAATACTCAAGCCTTCATTTTTAATATATAATTTTAATTGAAACGTGCCAAAATCAATTGGAATATTTAATTTTAATTGAAAAGATCCTCTTTTAATATTTTCAATCTAATTTTAATTGAAACGTGCCAAAATTAATTAAAATATTTAATTTTAATTGAAAAGCTCATCTATTTTGGGCTTTTCTCCAAAGTACTTTTATTTTTATTTTTTTCAAACGATTTTTCTATTTCTTATAATCATTTATTTCTTTCTTTTTCAAACCGTCATGGAACGTGCTCATGTCACCCAATCCCTTACCTTCGTCATGATTGTCAATCTCGATAAAGGAAAAAAAAATTAATAAAAGTAAGAGTCGATAAAGAGAAAGAAAGGTAACGAAAGTGAGGACAAAGACAAAGATGAAGACACGATCGAACAAAATAAAGGCAATAAAGTGAAAGCGATGGAAGATAATGAAAGATATTTATAAGACTACAAAATATATGGATATAAACTGAAGAGAATAAAAATAACAACACCTTCCCACAAAAGTTCAAAAAGATAATTTTTTAAAAAAACTCACCCTACAAATATCACAAAAACTCAAATTAAATCTTTAAATAAAAAAATACGTAACATAATAATATTTATGAGAAGTTCATTAAAGAATTTATTATATTTAAAAATTAAAAACTATCTAGATGTTTTTAAATAGAATTACATTTTTAACTTTTAGAAAAAGTACTAACACTTGTTAATTCACCGAAAAGGCTCTCCATGCAACAGAAACAATGGTACTGAAGAGTATTTTTATTGAAGATAAGGGTGCAAATATTGAAAATATAAAAGAGCAAAAATTCAACTCAATAGGCCCAAACATCAGTGACGGCCAATTACCGCAAAACGAATTAATAAAAATTTAGTGATCCAATATGTTTCACCATTCAGATAAAACTACCGTTTGAAAAAATCTCTTTGATGCATTGTTCAGAAGCAGCATTACATTAATCCCTCCATGCCTCTTTGGAAATGCCCCAATCCTGACACTTTGTTCCATGTATAAGATGGTAATATCAGACAACCAATAACTCCACAAGTGTAACATACCTACAACCCCCCTCTTATACAGTTTATTTCTTCCTTCATCAGCATCAATTTTATTTCCTGCTCTAGTACAATGGCCTGCTGCCACGGTCCCCATGATCTGGATAGTTCTCATTACTATTGTGCTTGTAATATCACCAACTGTTGTTTGTGGCCACCAAAACAAGGGTGACAGTCAAACCGCACAATAAAACTGCAAACAGTTGACCATGTGGTCACAGATTAGCAACCAACACCAACCAAAATATCGCAACGTATATGTGTTTGTGTTTGTGCCATATGTCGGCCAAAGAACCTTCCATAGAGGTTGCCATGAAAGAAGTCATTTCTAGCTGTTTATTTCCTGCAGCATTAACAATTGCTCACGAAACCTTGCCCCTCTAAACAAGTAGCAGGACAAATCCACAGAAAGCAGAATAGGCTTTTCTCATCCTGTCCACATTTTTAAAGATAAGAATATTTGTCAGCTCATACATTTTTAACATAAAGATAAATGAAAAGAAGAACATGTAATCCTATTGCTTACCAGACATGATTGCAAAATTATACCAGGGACAGTGTCTGGTATACTCTGAACGGAGCAGATCCAAGCTGAGCCCCATTGACAGTTCCTGCGACAATGCTAACACTTTAATCATGTGGAGTTAAGATGTAGCAAATAGAGAAACGTACAAGTTTCAGCGATTAGGATTGATGAAACTCTCCGTGGGGAGAATCCATATGCGAGATAAGCAGATTGCAATGATCAGATATCAATTTTATTGCTCAGTTCATGGTACAACTATCAGCAAATGCAAAATGTATTCTCAAAATCTATTCTTTAGACCACTTGTTTCCAAACCTTTGATCTCGTTCCAAGTCATTCTTCTCTTTCCCTTCTATTCACTTGAATACTGGAACAACAGGAAACCAATACTGAAACAGTTAATCAGTGAGAACGACCATCCAACTTCTTCAACGGTCAGATACTATTCGTGTCAAAGTTGATTGTATATGGACAATAGAAGGACAGCACAAGCATAAAGATGCCAGAAAAAACCACGAGAAGCTCGATGAGACCCTACACAGCAGAAGCGCCTCTGGTTATCTGACCTTTCACCATGTTACCCAAACAGATAGCTGTCCTTAGCAGATTTGAAGCAGCTTTCAAAGAATCAATCATCTGTCACTATCTCAAGAACCAGCAGGATATTTCTTTCCCCCTCATCTCAATTAGAGTCGTAATTAACAAAGTTATCATTAATTCATGTTCCTAGAGAAACAATGGAAAGAGTAGACATCTGCTGCAGCATTCCAATATGGAAAGAATATTCTCATATGATACTGTTGTTTGTATGAAGAATAAGTAGACATCATTGGACAAACCAGCTGCATTCAGCAATACATTTCCTAAGTACAAAAATGTTTGGAATGCGATACATATACCATTGGATTTTGATGGTACTCATGCAGTAATTTCAAATATTTATAACTGAAAAACATAAACATGACATTCGATTCAGTCAACATCCTCAAAGTGGGAGCTATATTCAAAGGTAGACTTCATTATCAAGGAGATATCAAGAGCCACTCCTAGAGATGTTACCAATAACTCAATATGCCCGATCGATCACAGGTGATAACCTGATTAAAAGGCTTAAGCAGAAAACCTAAGCATAAATCTAATAAATTCATACTGTAACAAATTAAGCAGAAACATTTTTAAAATATCATGAGTTCTAAACAAACACACAATACATCATGTGCAGTTCAACACTAGCTTTTAAAAAGAGCATGCATAAAATGTTCTCACCATCCATTGTTTAACAGAGAATTATAATCCTTTTTCTTGTAAAATTTAGGCTTTCAAATGACTCTCCTGTGTTTTGGTGAAAAATGGCACATAAAATAGTTACACAAACAGAAGCAGAGGAAACAATAGAAAGCATCACAGCTGAAAGAAAAAACAAGCATAACAATGACAATTTAACAAACCAGCATATTCATCATTATTCTGCTTCATTGCACAAGCACCTATAAGATATAACAATTGTCTTTCTTCATAACTTGTTAAAACTACTTGCTCTTGTTGCATTACTCAAAATGAGAAATATTCACATTGTGTAAAATCTTATTACTCTTTACCACTTCAAGGAAAAGCTAGTCTTAACAGACAAGATTACTTTGCAGGCTCCCTTCTGAGCAGCTGCGCTCTTATATGGCCAGAAACTCAACCATAGGCAGTGCCTCTGACAAAATTGCCAGAGGCAAATAGAGTCAGACATAATTAACTTACATTGCTTAAAAAAAGTACCATTTGACCCCGTGACAAGCTTCACACAACCAACTCATCACCATCCTAAAGGCAGAGATCTCCAAATGCAAGATCAGATAATGCTATCAGCTACAAAATCCACAGAAATGTCTTCATCTAAGAGAAATTTCTGTAGGCAGTTAAGAAATGCTAGTCTAAAATAATGTAATATTTAAAAAAATGGCTTAAAATCTCAGCCAAAACATACTATTTCAACTGATAATCATCATTCTGTTTGTGGAACAGTTTGATCCGGGAAAAATAAAGACTAAGCTTAGCTAGCTTTCTTCCTGACTTGGTAGAGTTTTGAAATTTACGACACCAGACAAGAGGGAGCGGACAAACCTGATGAATAAAATGGTTAATTGGGTCAATTTGTGGTTTTTTTTTTTTTTTTACCAATCTCGTGAAGGCATGACTTGAAGGAAAAGAGGCCAAAGCTGTTATCTCTGTGACCCCCCACCTTGTGAAGCAAGCTCAACCTGAATCTACCAAATGTCAGAGGAAAAGCCTAGTTGTTCTGTTCACAATCTGCATCACTAAACTGCATACTGCAAAACTGATGCAATTTTAGAAGGCAAATGGGATACTACTGAATAAGATACATTTGAGACCTACTATGGGGTATCCTTATAATTTCCAAGGAAACCTGGCTATAATTACAATCGAAAACATACAAAATCCTCTTTCAAGTCATCAGTTCAAAAATCCCACTTCAAACATATCCATAATAAACAAGGGCACAAGCCTCAACTCTCTTTATGCCAACAAGGAGAAGACTAAATAATAACCAGATGCTTAACTATATTAAAAAAGGACAAAGAAATAGGGGCAGTAATAAAAGAAAGAACAAGTATCTATGTCAATTTAAACACCTACACTTCATGAACTTATCAACTACCAATTATACAGAAAAAGAAAAAGATGCTAGTAACATTGACTTGCTTATTATGGTCAGGTATCTAACTTATGATAATTAAGGGTAACTATTGTCTTGCTGTAATTCTAACCTAGATTAAGCATATGTAATCACATTATTATACAAAAACATTAAAAGAGGGGGAATATATACAAAAGAAGAAACAACAGAAAATATTACTGTCCAAAGCATTTGCTAGTATTTTAGAGCAAGTGGATATGATGTTATCAATATGCACATGAAATCCTACAAAATGACACAAATATAAGATGTTGAACAAGTTTTGTCAACAGAAGCAATCAAATATGACAAGCAACAAGAAAAAAATTATGAACAAATGAAGTATGTTAATAAAAGCATAAACAAGAACAATTTATCATGGGAGAACACAATTATTTTTCACAAAGAAACAAAATATAATACAATGACATTTATCACTCAGGCAAAAGATTTATCAAAGACTACTCCATGAAAATATTTGAAACTCAAAAACAATTTTAACAGAAAACTTAGCTCAAATTTCAATAACACTCTAATTATTCTATAACATAAAAAAGTCGGAGTCCCTCAATCATCCTATCCCAAGCATGCAAAACCAACATGGAAGAAGATGAATTTGAACCAAACAATATGAAATATACCATGTTAAGTACTCATGTACAAAGTACCACCTGTGATACATTGACCAGCTACATGAGAACCAGTGAACCACACAATTACATTTTCCAACTCAATCACAAACATGAATGGTGAATTCAACATTAAGTATAGAAAGATCAAACCTCACAGGATACATGGATCAGATTAAAGTTTAAAGGGACTTTACATAGCCTACAGATTAACCAAATCCCACATGACTACATGAGGCTTAATGACCTCGGTCATAAATATGTCAAGCATGAGAAAGAGTCATACTATGAGGGAAGGGAACTGATCCATATGGGAGCTACTGGTACCTCCTTTGCTACAGCAATGTCTGGAATGCATCATACGGTGTTCATTGCCACAAGCAAGGACCTGTGTGTCCATGCTACTGCCATATCCCGTGCCAATGAAGTATTGTCAGTAACAATTCTGTGCCCAAACATAGTAACAGTCTTGGCATGCATTGTCATAATGGACAGCATATATTGCATCACATATATATGTTCAACTCATCTTAGGTCCCTTAACAATTTTTCAAAAAATAAAAATAAAAGAATAGGACATACTACCTCATATACATTATGATAAATGGAAGAGATAGTTACCAGAGGAACTTCTTTCAATTCACCATTTAAATAGATTTACCTTGTAAATAGTATGAATAATCCAATTAGAGCAAAATATGGCAGTTGGGAATGGTCTGATAGCCTACATGCTTCAAGAGACTATTGAATAAAACAGCGAAACCAATGTTCCATTATAGTAAGAACAGAAACACTTTATGGCTTTAAACTAGAACATTGAACAAGGACCCATAACTTTTTAATCAACACACAGATTCTTAGTTGGAACTAGCAATAGCACAAGGAGTTGCATAAGAGTTTACAAAAATACTTAAATGAATCATTTCGAAGCTACAACACCCTTTGTATGTATCAGCCACATTCAACCCTATGCAAACTAGGTCAAGAAGAGGTTGCCAGTCACTATGGTTTTTGCCACATGGAACACGATCGATGTAGTACAAACCAGATTATTTTAAACATATTTTGACTTTAAAGGTCAGCACTTGAGGTCACTACTAGTTATTTTCATAAAGTGGCAGTTGGCTTTACTTGTGTTCTGCGTTCTTCTACCTTTAAAGCAGGAAGTTACAAAAACCTGCAAAAGCCCTGTTTGCTAAGCTTACACAAATTGTAAATTTTAAAGTTATATAACATTGTGCAAAACTTCAGGAGTAAAATTGTTCTACTGTTGAACTTTTTAAAGCAGAGAATTGAGTGAGTGACCATCTAACTTTCCCAAATATGGAAAAAAGGAAAATCATGAAGCAAGAAGTTTGGTCCAACTCCCTGTTGACAAACAGGATAAAAAGCTTAGAAATCAGATGTGTCATTTGTATTGGCCAACACATCCAAGGAAGAAGGTAATTATACAATGACTCCTTGGACAAATCACATAAAATTCTTTTTTGTTCTTTCCTTTTTAAAAAGTTGAATCATTGAACAAGCCTCCCATACTGTTCATTCCACATCTTGCTTTCAAGCCCCAATAAGAATTTGCTTCATATTGATTTACTCCTACCGTCTAATAATAAAAATGTGATCAAGGTGCATGAGTTTCAATTATGTACTTCCAACTGTTAGTTAACATTAATGATATTAACATTATATTAACAAAATATTCATATATCTTCTAATTTTGTATTTACCAAACATCACTCATTTTTTATTTCAAAAATAGCTATAAGTTGTAACCATCAAACAAAATTTCTAAAAAATATAAAAACCCTTATGTTTTTTTCGTTTCAAAAAAATATAGATATATTACGAAATACATGAAGTTTCAAAGTAGGTGAATCCTAACGTTCTTAAACTCTATTATATATTTCCGGCTGGTAACGACCATTTTCTCCAAGAAACAGTTTGACAAGTTGCTTGTTATTATCCCCATAAAAGGGTAACCTACTGGTGCAAGTTTCTTCAAACAAACCGTAGATGGCTCAAGGGGGAGCTGATCCATTTCGAGTTGCTTTGAACCAAACAAAACTCAAGCATTCACAACACTGACCATACTAAATGTTTGCTCTTTACTCTTGCAAAGAAAAAAACAAAAAAAAAATTCAAGAAATGGACTTTCAGATGACATATGTTTCATACCTAAGGTTTTTCACATAGCTCAACAATTGGGAACATAATTTCCACCAAATTTGATATGCCAAGAAATACTGTTACAATTCCTCACTGCAAGCCTGTTTAAATGAGCTTTACAGCTGAGCAAGATCATGTGGCTTCTCCATAGCTTCTCTAAGTATCATTTCTGCTCTCCTCTTCTTGTCATCCTTCTCGTCATCCCTCAAAGGCCACGAATCTTTTCTTGCATCCAAAGCATTAGAAGATAATGATGCAGCTATAGATTTCTTGTCGACTCCAATCTTGAAATGCACTGTAGGCCTGCTTCTAAGAACAACCTTCCTGTCACTAGCACTATAGTCAAGAGAACCCACCTTTGCAGCCTCAAAGACAGGAGCAAAAGTCTCAAGCACCGATAACCTTTTGCCAGCATCTGCCTCATGTAGACGAGCATTTTCAGATACTGCTTTTTCTTTATATGGTAAAGGTGGGGCCAGAAATGGGTTGCTACCGACCACCTGCTTCCCCTTCCCAACATCACCATCACCAGTTGGTTGAAACCCAGCTGCTTCACTGGAGGCAAGTCGCTTCTGTAAGCTTAACAAAGACCTTTCTGCCTTCCTCCGCTGCCTTGCTTGTTCGACCTTGTCTGTTTTGGCATCAGTGGTCCTCTTGTTCCAAACAGGCGTGTGGACATAAGTATGAGGATCAGGGAGCCTTGGAAGCCAATCAGGTATGTGCTTTCCCGGTGGTTCTTTGTTAACCTGAGCAAAGCTAGGTGTAGCCTTAGGTACACGAGGAATAGGGAATCTAGGAATGGGCTGAGCAAACGGGACTTCCTCTTTTGTGCTAACAAAATGAGTGATCTCTCGAACAACACCTGAACCAACTAAGCAATGGTGAACATCAGATGCGCCAGAAAAACCTGCTTGCGAACTCAAATCTTCTAAGCTCTGGATGATATCAAAAACATTGCAACTCGTTCTACCAGCCAAATGAGCATAGAAACTCGCACTTTTGCCTAGATCACATATGTACCGGACCGTGACCTCTGTGAGGGCGTCGACGGCAGAGTAATGCGATCCCTGAAACCCGACGGTCTCACAAATCTGGGCGACGGCAATCTTCACAACGGCACGGCCGAACTCGTCAGTTGCCGATGACGGCAGACTCTTCTTCAAGCTGCTCTGCTGATCACTTTCACTCTCCTTGCCACCATCGCTCATGTTCAACTGATCATATTATCGGCGCCAAAATCGGCGCCAGAATCAGGGGCTTGGCCAATCACCACCACTCTCTGTCGATCCGCTGGACCTCCGAAGCTCAAAGGGCAAAAGTGTGCGCGATCCTGGGATGGGGTTTCAACAAGGATCCTTTAGGAAAACCCTAGATTGCAGTATCATTCGTACCAATATCCACTACATAGACCGCTAAGGAGTTCCTGAAGCCGGTGGGGGACAGGTGGTCGCCGGGGCAGCAATCCGGTTCTTAAATGCCTGAAATCGGTAGAAGGTCTAACCCAGGAACAGCAAGATCTAGGGTTTGGGGACAAGAGGAATTGATCGCGACGGAGCAAGAAATGGGAGAAAAGAATCAACGGTTCCAGAGAAAAGGTAGTTGGGAACAAGAAACAGATCAAGAAACCCGCGATAAACCCTAAAATTTCGAAAGTGAAGAAGAGAGGGAGAGTGATCGAGAGCAAGAACGCAAGGGTGGGTGGGTTATTTGTAGAGGAAGAGGAGGGTGTGAGATCTGGGGGTGGGTGGAGGAGGCGTGCTCCAAGCGACATACGTGGCGAGCAAGCAGGCGTTTGGAACACGGGGTTATAGAGTTCCTGCGGAGCAGCAAACCGCGGCCGATGCGGCTGCCTACCTGTTTCGACGACCACAGAGAACAGGCTTCGCCTCGCAAACCATAGAGGAACAGATAACGCAAATGGGCCACAACATCTCTGTCATGTGGAGCCCATCTCTTAAGACTATTCCGCGTGCCATAGTGGTTGGGTTCATGTGGACCCATCTGTGGGTCAAACCACGTATGTCATATGGGGTCATCCGCCCGCAAAAACTAACAGGATCACCCTTGAAAAATACTTGGGCTGACACGTCCTCTCAAGACTTAATTGTGGAACGAGAAAGTCATGGATAACGCGATTTAGTTGGCCCCCACTATGAGAGTCCACGTCACCCCGGAAACCTTCAACGGACCATTCGCCACTCTTCGAGTAACGACGAAGGGTCCCCCGTGTCCCTTAAACAGTGTGTTTCGGCCACGTTACGTCGTTTGAGTTGATCGCATTGGTGTCTGGTGTTCTTAACGTGTCTTTGCTCACCACGTGCGCTCGTGCGAGGGCAAAATCAACGACCAGATAAGATTTAAGTGGATAGGGACCTTTCCGCCCTTGGATTTCGAGAAACACGAATCTCGAGAGCCGTGGGATTCCCTCATCAAACTATTGTTAGAAGAGCTCGGCGCTGTTTCTAATACCAAACAAAAGTCGTATTTTTCTAAGTAAAAACCTTTAAAATCACTGAAAAAATAAAAAAGAAACCAATGGAATCGTTACTTACGTTGAATCACTACAAAAAAGATAAAACAAATTGAATAATTATTTCTATCATATTTGCGTACTATGTTAAAGGATTGAGTTGAGCTCTACGAACTTTATACTGATCTATACTCATGAATCAACTTCAAAATGAAACAAATTAAGACTTAAATAGTTGCTAAAATCATCTTTTGTGAAATATGTATATTTAATTAATTATATTTTAGGGTAATACATAGCGACTCCATGGCCCAATGGATAAGGCGCTGGTCTACGGAACCAGAGATTCTGGGTTCGATCCCCAGTGGAGTCGTAAGTTTTTGCCGCTAATCGCGATGGTTTAAAAAGGAGTCGAAACCCTAACTTCGAGCCTATTGGATGCTCTAATCTTTGGCATATAATGACGTCTGGAGCTTCTCAGATCAACGACGAGCGGCGAGCGGATGTGGATTCTCAACTCGGTAGATCTTTTCTGGCTGCCCTCCTTTTCAGTCTTCATAGTTCCATCAGATGCTATAGACCATAGAAATCTCCTGCGAGTTTTTAGTTCAGACTTGTTCTTCTCCCCTTAGTGATCTGGTTCTTGTAATTATCTGGGCGCCTTGAGCAAATCTTTGTGGGGCTTGTTCAGATACAAGAAATTGTAGTTATAGCTAAATTTCCTTCTATTCGGGGAAGTAGATATTTGGTCTCCGAAGCCCCAAACATCATCTAATTTGCTATTTCTATTATTGCTTGGATTGAGAAAGTATAAAATTATCATAGTGACTTTCACCAGCTTCGAGTATTTCAATCATGTATAAAATGAATATTTCTCTAGAACGGGATAAAGCAAGTGCCCCTTTTTTTTTTTTTTTTTCTGAAGACTGTCAATCACTGGGATTTGGCGCTTCTTCTTTCATAATGTTGGTAACATTTGTGGTCTCTCTTGGCTATAGATTGACTGAATCATCAGCCTTGTTGTCTTACTAACTGCCCAATTCCACTGCTCGTTGACCTGCCATTAGTATTTTTAAAATGACTTCCTCCTCAGTAAATGGTCAATGGATCTGTGGTGGATACACCTCGTCTTCAGAGCACACTTACTTCAAAAACCGAAGAAGAAAGAATAAATCACATATCTAGAATATGAGAAACATTGATGTTTTGGAAAATCAGAATTGCTGACCAAATTGACAAGCTCTCCCAAACAGCTACAGGTGAAGGATTTAGAAATAAAATAAGAAGCGAAAAGGGAAGAGGGAACTTTGATTATCGTATAAATAAACAATTTCTAAAAGCACAGCTTAGCCATACTAACAAAGAATGATCCTGAATATGGGGCTCTCACTCATACATGGTCTGAGGTGGGTCAATGTGTGCTGTTCTATTATATGCAAGTGGAGAGGCTTTCTGTGTCTTGAACCTTTGAGTGAATAACAGGAATATAACTTATAATAATGCTAATTGACTGGACAATTTATCCACAGCCATTAGTGAAATCAAGCCAGGTTGTTGTACTTGAATGTGATGTGAAAAATGTGGGATTCTAAATAGGGTATTGGTGATCAAACTAATAATGTTGGAAATGAATGACTCTTGGAATTTTGAGTCTAGTGAAAATGAACATTTCACTAATTTATTGGCACTTCTGAGGTACATTTTGAGTCTATATCTTGACACTTCTGAGGTACTTCTTGGCAAGATACTTAAAAACATGTGAGGACAATTATTTCACTAATATATATATGTTCAATGCATTGCATGCATGTATGACGTTTTATAAGCCTTCAAAACATCTAATTTATTGGCAATTTGCCTGTAGATTTGGCAGTGGACTACTTGTTAATGTTTCTTGTAATGGTTATGCTTCTCATGGATTTGTATGATGATTACAATGTATCTAAATTGTAGAAACTGAAATAGTATTAAATAAACCATACCATGTCATGAACTGCTATTTTTACATACCATGTCATGTTGATTACAATTTGCTTGTTTGTGTTAACCATATCTTGTGTCATGATATCAAACAATCAATTTTTTGCCATAATAAAGAAATCAATTGAAGAAATCTCATAATCTAACCATGCTTTTAAAAATTATAAATCATGCAGAGAAATAATTGCTAATATTTGCAGGTGGATCGATTCATTTTACATACGTTGGGACCACACATGGGTGTGTCGTATACATAGTATTGTGCAGTCTTTGGGTTACATGAAATGCTTTCTGAAACTATATTTGTCCATTGCCTGCTATATATTGAGCAGTATATTTGGCATTTACATGTTGGAAGCTACATCTATATTATCTTCGTTTTTTTTTTACTTTACCTATGAAAGAATGAATCTATTCAATATTTAAGTAATCTTGTTGAGTTTATGATGACTACAGTGAACAATTTTCTTTTATTTTGACATTTTTGCCGTGCTAACTTATTAGTGTTTTTTTTATTTATGTTAGAGCAGAATTAACCAAGCATTAGTAAAATCAAGGTCTCAAATACTAGTTGGATCTGTTTTATTGACTAATATTTACTGATTTGACTAATGGCATATTCCGATACATATATGATTACTGATTCCTGAAAATGGTATTGTATGAGATTTAAACTATCGATTAAAATATGAACAACATCATATGTCTGTGGTTCTTTTCATTGTTTATTTGGTTTAGTTAATTGAGGGTGCATTTTTTTCCGTAGTTGATCAGATATAGACCATTAGTGAAAGTATTCTGACATGCAAAAAATGGTACTTCCTTGGTTTCTTTTTCTTTTTTTTTTTGTCTTTTGTCCCTTTTAGAACAATCTATTGGCTGATTGCCTTGTGATTGGTAATTATCATCTTTATAATATTGGCTCTCTTAAAGTTCATTCCATTATTATATAATTGTAATAATCTCTTCACAACAAGTTGCTCACCAACCTCATGATATTGTTAATACTTAAATGATTTTGTTTGGTGTTTGTCTGAACTGGTACCTTGCACATTCATATTTCACTAGAAGTTCTAAAGTTTGAACTTAAATGTGGAAAATAACTCCTATAGAAAATCCCATACATAGGTTGGTTTGGTTTTAAAGGTCATTTTCAACATTACTAGTATTTGTTCTTTTTTTGTATAAACTGATTTATTAGCTGAGTAGTTAGAGCATTGTGCTAAACTACTAATAACACGAAGGTTGAAGATTTGAAGTTTATATATATATGAAAATAATAAGATCAACTTCCATTGATAGCTAAAGATTACAAAAATCTGAAGTGAGGTTTGTGAAAGAAAATTATACGCAAAAAGATTCTTTGAATAATACATGCTCAGTTTACAGATTGCAATTTTAAACATATTAAGTAGCCGTTGTTTGCAAGGATGTAACAGGACCATGACCAAATAAGAAAAAAAATGACTAGGATCAATAGAATTGGTCAGATTGGATGATTTTTCTGGTAAAGAAATATATAATTTACGAAAATAAAAATAAAAACCCCATAAAAAGCAACACATTAGAAAAATCTAAAATGAAATTTGTGAAACATACACATACAATATAGTCGGATTGCAATTTTGAACATATTAAGCAGTTTTTGTTCACAAGATTATACCAATTGATACTAGCAACCATTTATAATTCAGTCTCATAAAGTAAACTCTTATGTTGAGATATCGATATATTGATCGATCGTCGGTATGGTACGTACTGACATATCGATACATGGTACGGTGGGGCGTACCGACAAACCAGTATGTATCGTCCATATTGGTTTCTTATCGGACTGGTACATACCGCTCGTATCGAGCGGTATGCTATTGTATGACGAACCTATGTGCTATATACTTGTATTACATTTGTCTTCTATGCAATGGATATTATATTTGGCATGTACCTTTTATTGCTTCTATCTCATGTATTCTGGATATGATGTAATTTTCTTCTCTTATTTGACTTTGCTTGTTATGTAATGAAACTATTTATATTTAAGCAATCTTGTTGTATTTGCAATGACAAAAGTGAAGCTTGTCTTTAAATTTGTCAATTGTGCTTTACTTGTTTAGTGAAAAGGATTTTGGATTTATGTTAGATTAGAAATTTACTGGTCTGACCAAATACTAGTACCTGGCCATATAGGTCGATACCGGTCAGTGTTCAATTTTTTTATGGTACTTGATGGTATAGGACCATATATCAAAACCGGTATTAGGCAAAAATTAAATCCTTAACTGAAATATGAGTCTAGCATCAAATTCATATAGTTCTTGTTCATTATTTATTTGGTTTAGTTCTTTAATGATACATTTTATTTTTAGTTGATCAGACCACGAGAGGTAGATTACTATTGAAATTGTTTTGATATGTTAAAATCTTGTTTTGTTTCCCAATTTCTTTTTGAAGTTGATTTTTTTTTCTTCTAACAATGCTATGTCTTTTTATCCGTATTATCTACCAAGAAAATTGTTTTGCAATTATAATTTTAACTCTCCTACAATAAAGTTAATTATTTTGCGATTGGATCATCTTTTATGGTATAATCACATTCTAACCTCATGATATCAATATCTACTAAAGCATGAATGACTCTCTTTGATATTGTATTATGTATTATTGGAAAGTTTAATATTTAATTCAAGCATAGAAATTTATAATTTTAAATTCTTTTTAATAGATAGATTTAAAAATTTAAATCGGGTCTATTAGCTCAGTTGGTTAGAGTGTCGTGCTAATAACGCGAAGGTTTTCGAAACCTGCATGGGCCAAAAATTATAACATAATTAATATATGTATAATTTTATAGCATTTATATTACTTTATTAATAGACAAAAGTTGGTAGATATCTCTAAGGAAATTTGTTAAAAGCACACCTAAAATATTGTTATGGTGGTGTATCATATCCTCTTCCTAAGAAATTTTTTTAAAAGTTATGTTTAAAATGCATATGATGTAATATATTTATTTGAGTGATAAAGATTGTTATCCGCTCTATGTGGGTCCTTTTCTTTTTTTTTGAGCGTTGCGGATTTATATTCACTAATTGATTTTTGTTGGCAAGAAATATTTTTTTTATAGGCATTAAAATAACATTCATCGATGAGTTTCATTTTCTGAAAATGAGTGTCCCTATGGAATTAAGTTGATTTATATCTTTTTTAAATAATTAAGTAGACAATAATCTCTAATGAAATTGTTGTGAGATGTTTTAATATATGTTAGATAGAATATTATTTATTAGTGATAATGATTATTATTCACTCTACGTGAATGATTTTTTTTTTAGTAAATTTCTTAAAAATACTTAAGTTTTGTATTTTTCCAATAGACTGCCCTTTATTTTTCAAATGATAAGATTACCATTGCCTTCATGTTTTTCTTTCATCGTCACCACTTTCACCCACTATATAGTGAGAATGTAGCTATCTTATTATGTTACGATGTAAGCCACCTTCATTATTGTGAGACCTCCACCGTCATCTTCATTACCTTCATCGAGTTGTCATGGACTTAGTTGAAGTTACTTAAGTTGTGAACATCATTGCAGTAATTTCATGAACTTAGCTAGAATTATCTAAGTTGTAAGGTACCCTACGTCAATATCATGGACTTTGCTGGGATTGCGTAAGTTGTGAGGTACCCTTGCATTATTCATATGTAAAGGGTCAACTTAGTTACAAACTTGCTTAGGTGTCGAAGGATCCATAAAAGAATAAATTGATTAATTTGAAAGAAAGCAACAAAAAAGTCCTAACACCTCGCGAAGAGGATAATTTTACAAGCAATTGAGCAAACACTTGGTTTATAAAAGAGAAAAGAAAGGAAGGAGAAAATAATAACTTTGTAAGGCAAACAAACAGTCATAAGTCCGTAAACGACTACTCACCAGGTGTCGAGTATGTTGGTAAGTTCCTGTAGGCTTAACGTGCAATCTTGTGAATCCAATCAATGACCAACACTGTCATAAACCCTCATCCCTCTAGGTGCCACTCTAGGGGTTTTGAGGTGCTGAAATGATTAACGTTTTTCTTTGCATCACAATTGACAACAAATAGGCCATGACACGCGAAAACTAAGTCATTTTGGTGAGTGATCACTCAACAACCTTGTAAACTTTTCTTGCTTACCGTTTTCAAACAAAACATATAAAAACAAGGTAAAATATGTTGCTTAAATATATGTACAAGCAAATAAAAGTAATGAATGGTCCGTTGACAAAGGTGTTGCGGGTTTGCAATGACCATCCATGACATTCTCTCCCACTTAAACTATCGACGCCCTCATCGATGCTTGCTGGTAGGCTTTGATGACTACTTCTTTGTGTTACAGGGCATCTTTAGGCTCCCAACAGGCTTCTATTCGAGGAAGCTTTCACCATTTCACTAAGTACTCGATCTGTTCTATTTTGTTGGGTAGTTGTGTTTTACGATCCGCTAAAATGATTTCAACTCACTTTTTGTACGAGACTTTGGTGGGGGGTGGCCGAGTTGGAACATTTCGAGAAGCATCTTGCGGATCTGAATGATAGCATTTCAAGTTGCTTGCATGAAAGACATTATGAATTTTATACTTGTGCACCAGTTCCTTATGTATTTTATACCTAAAGAACTAGAATGATGCTAGTTGACGCTTTACTAACACCAACTCGTCAATTTTAAACTCCTATGGTTGCCTTTCCAAATTTGTTTACTTTATCCTTTTAGTTACCTTCTCTAAGTAAACCCACACAATATCTATGTTTCGATATCATTCCTTTACAAAATGATAGGCTGATGGACTACTCTCAGTATAATCGATTATCAATGTGTGATGAGTCGACAATTGTTATCCCGTAATAATCTCAACGGGATTCTTATTAGATGCAAATCTCTACTACAAGTTATAGGAAAATTGGGCTTTGTTCAACAATTTCACCTAATCTCATTCATTGGCACTCATGTAGTGCCAAAGATATTGCTCTATGAGCGAATTTATTCTTTCAGTTTAGCCATCCATCTAGAGGTGGAGGCTTGTGAAGAAGTATAACTTCGATCCCAATAATTTAAATAGCTTGATCCAAAATTGTCCCAAGAACTGTGCATCTCGATCACTTATGATATTATGCAGGGCTCTCCAATACTTTACAGCATTTTTCATCATCAACTTGGCTGCCTCCTCCACTGAGAAGTGTAGGGGTGCACCAATGAATGTTGCATACTTTGAAACTGATCAACTGCCGTGAGTATTGATCCGAGTCCCCTTGCTGCTAGTAAGTTTGATATGAAGTCCAAGGAAATGTTCTCTCATGACCGTTTTGGTATGGGCAACGACTCCAAAAGTCTCGTCGGCTTCTATTGCTTTACCTTATTTTGTTGGCAAGTAAGACATGTTTGAATATATTCCTACACATCAAACTCTATCTTTGGCCAATAGAATGCCTTCCCTATGAGAGTCAACGTTCGATGAATACCTAGATGTCTAACCTAAAGGAAATTGTGATACTCTCTTAAGAGTTCATGTCTCAGATTATTTGCTCGAGGAATATAAACTCTATTCCCTTTGGTGTAAGTGAGTCCCTCATAGACCCAAAATTATCGTGTCTTACCCTCTTTGATTAATTGCATCAGGGTTACTGCCTAGGGATCACTATATAGTCTATCTCTAATATTGGAAAGGAAGTTAGAGTGTAGCTGACTTGCTTGGCCTCCACCTTCTAATTGCAGAGCATTTGATAGCTCCACTTTCCTACTCAACACATTGGTCGTGACATTTACTCTTTCGGGTTTATACTTTATTGTCAAGTCATTCGACTGTGCTTGTTTTGGAAAGAGATTCTTTTGAGTTTGGAAGTAACACAATGTGATGTTGTTTGTCCTTAGCACCAATCATATTTCGAGAAAATAATGTCACCAAACTCGTAGATAGTGGACCACTATTGTTACCTCCTCGTGCACTGGATACCATCGCTCGATTTTATTGAGCTTACAACTCTTATAGGCCACCAAATGACCCTCTTGTATAAGTACTCCCCCAATAGCGAAGTTTGAAGTATCTGTACAGACTTCGAAAGGTTTCTTATAGTTTAACAAATTGAGTACCAATTCTTCTAACACAATAGCATTTATGTCTTAGAATATTACTTCACATTTGTCTGACCATTGCCTAAGACTACTCATTGTTCAACAACTCTTTTCAGTGAAGTTGTGTACTTCGAGTGCCCAACTATAAAGCACCGATAATAGTTAACAAAACCAAGGAAAGATCTTATCTCTGGTACCTTCCTTGGTGTTTATCACTTCGCCACAACTTGCACCTTTTTTTTTTGTCTATCTAAATGGAAACTTTATCGATTCTATACGCTAAGAATAAAATCTTCATATGAGCAAAGTAGTGTTTCTCTCTTTTCACAAGAAAGGTTCTCTTTGAGAATCTTGAAAATTGTTTTAAGGTGCTTCACATGCTCATCAAGTATTTAGATATAAACGATAATATCATTCAAGTAGACGACCACAAATTTATCCGGATACTCTGTGACTAGTTGATTCATGAGAGTGCAGAATATAGCCAAAGCATTAGTTAAGCCAAAAGACATCACCAAGAACTCGAACACTCTATACCTAGTCACACAAGTAGTCTCTGATTTATTGCCTTCAACAATGCGCACCTGCTAGTAACTCGACCGAATGTTGAGTTTAGAGAAATACCTTACTTTGACTAGTTGGTCGAATAAGTCCACGACAAGCGGGATGAGATACTTTTTCTTCACTATTACCTTATTTAGGGTCCGATAGTCGACGCATAATCAAAGGCTCACATCTTGTTTCTTTTGAAAGAAGATTGGAGATTTGAATGGTGCTTCAGAACTGTAAATGAGACCACCGTTTAACAATTCATTTAACTACTTATTGAGCTCTGCCAACTCTGGAGGGGCCGTGTAGTACGGTGGTCTCGTTGGAGGCTTTACTACTGGCTCCAACTGGATGCAATGATCCATGCCTTTACATAATGATCGAGTTTTTAGTAACTTGGGTGGTATAACATTAGTGAACTTCTTCAATACGTCTGCTACCGCAACAGGTTCATGAATGGCCTATATATCAAGTGGTTTTAGCTTCATTACAGTCACAAAAGTTAGTTCACCCTTTCGTACCCCCTTCTACGGTTGTAGAGCATATATTTATCATATGCTCTTAGTTCCTCCTTAAAAAATAAGAACCACATATGGGTCATTACCACCCATCAAGCATAAAGAGTGTAGGAATGACATGGGCACTAACTTCATTATGTGCATGAACTTCATTCTAAGGATCACTCGGAAGTCATACAATGGCACCGCCATCATGTTTGTGTTTCTGCGCCACATCCCAATCTTAATGGGGACCCCCTTTGCTAGTTCGAATATCTAAGCCTTCGAGTTCATAGCCTTCCTTGAACTTGCGTCTTTAAGTTTCGCCTAAGTCTTTTTGTTTCTCGGTCGATAATGAAATTATGGGTAGCGCCCGTGTCAACCATTGCAAAGGTTGTACGACCATTTAGCTTAATGTCCATATACATCAACTTGTTGTTCCCAGCTTTTTGTGGCTTTATCTTTATGTTTTCCTCTATTTGAACTCGTAATGCAGTCAACAAATGCATTGCTCTCATGCGGGGCCACTACATGCCTAACGTCGGACTAGTCGATGCATATCCACCTAAGGCAGGATTGGAAGCTCTTGAGCTCATCGTCGACGCGAGAGAGGTTGCATGCGTACGATGCCCTACTATGCAACAACGACGCAATGTTATTGTTGGTGGTCGCTTTCACGACGATGCCTCCTCCCACCATTGATGAAAGTTTTAATTTTTTTTTTAAAACTTAAATTACACGTGTCATTATATTAATAATTTATTATAAATTAATATGTCATGTAAATGGACTTTAATATTTGTTAACTCATACTTGACGAGAAAAACTTATATATTATGTTTTTTAAAATATATGAATTATTTTAAATACGAGTAAATCATAAAAACTTAAAAGATCCATGATCTTTAAAATTAACCTTTTAACTCTTTTTTAAATTTAAATTATACATATCATTATATTAATTATATTAATGATTTATTATGAGTCATGATGTGAAACTCTAATATTTATTAACTCATACGTTATACTTTTAAAAATATATAAATTATCTTAAACACGAGTAAATCATAAAAACTTAAAAAGTCTATAGTCAAAATCATAATGATTAAAATGGATCTTAACCATTTAAAAAATAAGAGATGTTATATTAGAATAAAATAAAATAAAAATAAATTCTAATTTAAAAAAAATTATTTTTTTTAACATTAACATAATATTCATTATTTTTGTTTAAAGGCAACGACAAAAGATTATCGTGAAAGAGGATTAAAATAATCTGTGAGGACAGCTATCCACGCAGATATAGAAGAGAAGAGTCAAAAACATCTCCTAACGATTCTGGTAATAGAAACAGCCAACAAACCCGAGAAAAGGTCGAGACACCATCAAAATGTGATTCCAGATTCAAATGAAAATGTCATCTTGTCTCTTCTATCCCGAATCAAGTAAGAACACACTTTGCCATCCTTTACAGTAGAGTTTGATGCCAGTATGACACCATCAGTAGCCTGCAATCACGGCAGCCTACAAGCAGAGATTTCCAATCATCAGAGGCGAGAAGAATTCTAAATTGCAAGCTGGGCAAGTTATCATGGAGGAATCATAGAATAGCACAATATCAAGGCACAACAAGGCTGATCGTTCTACTAATGTTTGTGTCAAAAATCAAATTGTGATAACGACGCTTGGAATTGATACAAAAGCTAAATCTGTACTCTTAAACATAGAGATCCTGTAATGCATTTATTTACAAAGGTATAGTGAGTTGCCGTATAACCTATTAAGCTGATGTTCTTATTCCCAATCGTCATCAAAGAAACCAGCATCTTTCATTTCCGAGTAGTACACGTTCTCCAAACGCAAATCTTCTTCCTGTATGCAAAAAAGCCACCAAAAGGAGACCATAAAGGATTTGTGATGCGTAGTCATTGTAGAAATATGAGCCTTTTACAAAAACTAGCTCAAACCAAGAAAATTCTAGGGACGAAAACATGGAACCAGACCTGGAAAAAATCTGCTAGGAAGACCATGTATAGAAGTGGAAGATAAAGAGAGTGGTAGCATATCATTGTCAGATTGAACAGCCTGTAACAGGAAGAGGATTAGTCTTTTACAGAAAGAGAAAAAAAAGCTACCATAGCTATGGTTTCAAAAAGCATATGATTGATACCAGATCCCAAATCCAGCTCCATTTCCAGCAAGCAGACAGCCAAATAGGGACATTGTATTTAACAACAACATTGCACAAACGTATTTGTAGAATGCCGGTCTTGCTGTTAATGGGCAAAGTAAAAATTCTGA
This sequence comes from Musa acuminata AAA Group, assembly GCF_036884655.1. Lineage (NCBI taxonomy): Eukaryota > Viridiplantae > Streptophyta > Magnoliopsida > Zingiberales > Musaceae > Musa > Musa acuminata. The sequence continues at coordinate 46,592,792 of NC_088335.1, forward strand.
AGAAATACAAACGAATATACAAGCAACAATAAACTAGAAAAAAAAGAGCATAAATATGAGGATTACCTGGTAACCTTTCTCTCCACTTTGAGTGGTGCATGAAGAAAATGAAACCATAGACAGCAGTAAGCAACATCTTGTGGATAATCCACAATCCCCATCTTCCACTATTTGCTGTTTTGTTCTTGTCTGCGAATAATGGAACTCCAAAACCAAATATATAGATGGCCTGATGAACATACAAAACTTCGGGTTCAACTTTTATGTAGTAGGACGATAATGACAGCCTATCCACGATAGGAAGAACTACTAGGTGGAAATTCATAATGCCTTAATAGTATAATAATTGCCAGAGACATGAACTTCCTACTCCATGTAAGGTTAGTTAAGCTACCTGCAAACCTCTGCCATATGTACAGGCTGACTTAACGTAATGATGCATCGATCAAGGTTTAAAATCTCGATTATATCGGCCATAACAAGTACACGCAGCAGATGTGCATGCTTATGAACATACAAGCATTCACGATCATAGGTAGAAGATATACATATGCATCGAATATGGCATACACATCCATACACATGCAAAATGACAAGGACACATGAATTGATGCATGCATGAATATGCACAAGCATATACAATTTACACGTATACATAAATGTGATTAAATCACACGTCGAGCGGTAGTACATAGTTAAAAGGGCAAACCTAGTGCAAAAGATTCCTAGTAATGCAGGTCTGGTGAGGGTCAATGTTTGAAATTTACCCATATAAATAAAGGGGTCATTCTCATGATTACCAAGACCTACCCTCCACAAAATATGGGAATGTGTGTATATAGATTACATTACATACAAAAGTAATAGGTCATGAAGCTGTATCAATTGGCTATAATCTAATTGATCTCCTTTTGTAGTAAACATCATCATATGTGGTGGTGAGATATAAGACTAGACACATATACCATGATCATAAGTTTCTTGACAACATTATATACAGAAACTATGTTTATACTTTGATCTTCTTGTATGAATATAGAAAATCTTGATATTTAGTGTACAACATTACAAGTTTGAAGTAATTTTGTGAATGATTGTTGTTCATGTCAATTGTGTTGTTAAAAGATGATTGACTAAAGATAAAAGAAAAAAGATGATAAACTTAGACAAAAGATGATTGGATAAATAATGCTCCAATCCATTCACAGATCTTGCTAATTAAAAAGATCATCTCTTGAAGCAAAAATGGAACTACGGATTATTCAGAAATTGTAATTGAGATCAGTGATCTGATTAGTCCATGATTAATGAAATTAGAATTTCTTTCTCTAGTTTAGCTTTCCCTATACTTAGTGGTCTATATAATGGGAAAAGGATCATAAATGATGACGTAATTGAATGAATGAAAAAGTATTCTTTTTGCATAAAATGTATGACTGGTGTAAGATCATCTTATTATCCTCAAATTAAATTCAAAGGACATTGAACGAGCATGAGGTATCACGCATTTCCTTAGTTCCAACTTTTTCTTACCTTATTCATACTAAAGCCTTAAAGCCACAAAAGAATCAATAATACAATCCCATTATTCAAACTTTTACAAGCATAATACTAACACCCACATAATATCTTAGCTACCCAACACCTTCCTTTAACCTTAAACAACCCATCTGAGGTCAAAAGTTCCAGTGATGATGTTTCCTATAATGTTGGAAGCAAACAAATATACTTCAATAACCAATGGATATTGATAGTGTTGATATCAATGGTCCATATTCTTTTGTCAAGTTTTGGTATATGTCAGAATTTGTATTTTCCGTCAGTGAAACTATTTTTTCTAAGAATCAAACATGCTTTCACCAATTATTTTTCTTTGTTTTGTAATTGCCTTTTCATATCCAATTCCCTTGAGCCATAACACCCTTCGAGGTTGTCCAATATCATTCTTTACTAACACCAGCAAGCATTATTACTTAAAGCTCCTTTCAAATAAAATATTATGAAACTAAAAACAAGAAAACTATTTTTTTCCAATCATAGACCAAAAAGGTTGTCAAGAAATGCAAATGAACTGTGGGAGAAAATCATTCCAAAACATTTACGCTTAGGTATAACAACATTGATTACCTTCAGTAATGTATCAGCAGCGACAATTACTCCTGAGACAACAAAAGTACGTGTTAGAACTTCCAATCCACCTGCATGATTTCCTTGGAGTAGAAAGGCCAGCAAGCTAACTTCCAAAAGCAACATCCCAGATTCTGTAAACAATGACAACATGTTCCAAGATAATTCCTTAGCAGTAGTACATTCCCATGCCTGCACTCCAAATGAACAGATGAGCTAACATTGAGATAATCTATAGTTATATACATTATGGAAAAGGAAAAAAAATAAAAGAAATAAGAAGATTTGAAATATAGGGTAAATATGGCATCCCACAGAACTTAATAAAGGGTAAATATGGCACCATCTTGCTGGAAACAGGCTCCAAGGTTAACCACAAAACAAGGATTTAAATTTCATCAGCAGCTATCACGTGGCCAACCATTAGAATGGCATATGTTGGTGTGCAAGCAATGCAGATAGTAAGCATACTTTGGTGTGCCAATGGTGCAAAAAAAAAACATATAAACAGGGTATCAAAATTTAAAAAGTACAGCTCTTCTTTGCAGGTTGCTCCTCTCCTCTCTGTCCTCTTCTCTCCTTGACAGACACCACCATGGCAAGCTACGGCTGGCATTCTCAAAAGATAAGGGTTGTGACCCAATGAACTAAGGCATTGAATCGATTTAGAGAAGATCAGTCTAAACCTAGTTATTAAGATAAAATCTATAACAGTTCAATTCAATCAACTCTCAACCGAATTAATCCAGTCCATCTAAAAAACAATGAAAAAAGCCCTTCTGTTAATTCGTTTTTAATTGAGAAAGGCTAGAGAGCCATTACATTATAAAATATTTTCTAAACTGTTTTGCTTTAATGGCTGAAACATCCTTACTTAAGATATAATTTCTGCATAGAAATGGTAAATAGTCTTCCATGTCATATACCATGAAATGATGATTGAACCATGGAGAATCAAGGTTAGCTATATAATGCTTATGCAGTTGAACCTAAATGACCATAGCAAATAGATCTGAGTTACTGTAGCTTAATGTAGTCTCGCAATACTTATGGTTCTATGGCACTGTTAGCAATTACTATAGCTAAAAATTATCATTATGTAATTGGAAATTAAACGAAAGATTAGTTCTGTTGGAGTACAATGTTATGTTGTGACACTAACAGCCTAGAATTACAAGGGATTGTAAGACCTGCTTCAATCATCACTGTCCACCTGAGTTGCCTACCCACCTCGCCATGTACAAACATTAAAAAGAATTCAAATGCTAACTGATAGAAGGAAGCCGGGCACCCAAAAACCGAGAGGGGGAGGTAGAGGGAAAGGGAAAGTGTATGCTATTTTGAATGTATATACAACATAGGCATATACATGTATATATTATAATATATGATATATACAATTATACATCATAACAAGGTTCATAATTTCATACCGTACCAGAGTATCAAGTTTAGCTCGGGACAGTACGGTACGAGTATACCGAGTGGTATGCTCTAGCATACCGCTTGATATATATGTATATATATATATAATTAAAAAAAATAAAAAAATAAAAGTTAAAAAATCAATCCGCGTATCGATCTATTGACGAACTGGTACACACCACCCGATATGGGCGATATCATTCGAAATTAAAAACCCTGCATTATACATTCAGCTACATGTCATATAATATGCAAACATAAAAATATAAGCTACTTTAAATTTGTGATTATAATATAATATATCATAAATATGTTTAGTATAAAGTATAAACATATAAGTTATATAAAAATAAACTATGACTAAAATATCAAAAACATATAAGATGATATTTTAAAAATAAAAAATAATTACAAATAATAGATAAAACTAATGCAATTGGACCCTCCAAGTGAGTCAAACCAACACTTTTTAAGTTTTGTCTCGATCATCATTTTAATAGTGAGTCAACTGATGCTTTGACAACACCTGCCGAATCTTTATTGATCGTGGAGCTTAATGCTATATGTCAACAGCCTCCAATACTATCATTTTAATGGTTGAACATAGTTGAGAACAGCCCTTCTGACAGATGAGGAGTCATGCCTTTTGTAGGCCGTGTATCAAATACCTATCAATTGGAATCACCCTACAGCCACATGGAGCCACAGAACCTGAAATCTTTGTTTTGTGTGACTAAAGTTACTGATCATAAGGATAATCCCTCTCCAAGGAAGAGGCTAAAAAAGGAGACTTCCACTACAGCTATTAGATCAAGATTCTCTTTTCATTTATTCTCTCGCCAAACAGTTCAACTTCTTCAAGAAACAAAGTTTGACAGTTTGACTCAGCACCGAAGGAAGATCTCATAAACTGCATTCCCAGCATCTTCATCTCTATTAGGTCTTTTGAGATTTGGAAACTGAGTCGGACTCTCAGACCATTGATTAAAGTGGAAGATGAACACAATCAAGCAGTGCCTCTCCAACAACTGAAGGCCCAGGTTAGGTCCATCACATATATGTTAAAAATATTCAAAAAAATATCATATACTAAAATAATTAAAAATAAAATGTTCTAAAATATTGTTTCTAAAAATATTATATAATATGGAAAATATTTTTTTATTTAGACAAACAACTAGAAATTGATCAGGTGACTTGCATGCTTATTAACATTTACTAATAAACAAAATTAATGATGTAATATAATACTAAAAATATAAAATAAAAAATCTTATGGCTAAGGTTTTGTTCAGTGTCATGCATTTGCTTATTTTTCTTTAGCAATTATAACACAAGTTGTTGTATGTTTATAATATTTTGTAATAACATTTTTCCTTTTTATGTTGTTTTAAAATTTTAATTTACATTTTTTTAGCCGATTCTAATCTAGCCAATCTGATAGCAGATGTAGAGTCTTCACCATTGGCCAACAATAATACAAAGATTAATTTTCCAACCTATGGCTGAGGATCAAGAGCACAAAGACTTAATTGTCATGATCAAGTCTGAGTTCGAGAAGATAAATTGTTCGTATTAGATTATTGTTAGTTTCAATTTCTACTAGACATACCACCAATGCTGACAACTGCCCACCTGTTCATTCCCTCCACCATTTTCTATTTTCATCTTTTCTTCCTCTCCTTCCTCTGGAAGAATCTAGACTGGAGATCTTAGCTGACATGAAGGTATATGACATTAATTTAGAGAAGCCTTTTTTTGGGATATTACAATGGAGCTCCAGTCGATCCCAATTCAAATGTCCAATGCAGGTAAGGATCAAACAAATTTTGAAACTGTGGCTATCACCATGAGTATTATCATAAAGTTTTAAGGAAGGATACATATTATGACCTGACTAATCTGCTAGTAGTAACTTTGGTTAAAGCATGTTGCTTCACATACCTAAGTCCACTTCATTTGAGTTATGAGGCCAATATTTTACTCAGTCAGTCTAGATGGTATCAAAAACTGTATTGACTCTTGGTTTAAGCCTATTTTAAACCAAGTTGGCATCTAAAATGTGGTTTTTCTTGATCTTAAGGCAAGCAGGAACATTAAGATATGAGCAATAATGTATTGAAACCCATCTAGATTCAATTCTATACAGAACCCAGAAAATGGATTCTGTTCTACACAGTCATTCACTGATGATAACGGTCATCATTTGAATGAGATAGACTGTGACACCCCAATAGTTGGGATTAGAAAAGAAATCAAAACACACAACTTGATTGGATTACTAGTAGCAACTTAAGTCTGGATCATATATAGGTAAGCCAGCTCATGGAAGTAATTCCACCTTAAAGATACTACAATAACATAATTGTCGCAGAAATTAAATGTAAAAAAACACTGAAACAGAGACAACTGTCCACCATGATGAATCCGGATACCAAAATTCAGTAATCATGATTGTCTCCAGTTCATGAACATCATTTATCTGTCATCAAGATTTATGGTACAGAGAAATGGAACCATGTATTGTTTCATATATTATCCAGCTTTCCTCCTCAAAATTACAATAATAGTTTGCTTGCACCCCAATGTTTCATAAACTTAGCAGTATCTAGCAAGCATCTTGCTATTTTCATGTGTAATGTTCTAAATCAGCAAAACATAATTACTATCACGGACAAATCTATACCAAGGGTGTTCGATGTAATGTTTGTGTATATTTGCATCTTTTAATTTTGTTCATGTTTTGCACAACACGTATAGGATTTGCAATAAGCTTGATAGCCTTATTTTGATTGGCTTTTGTGGCCGTTTTAATCTTGCAAATGCAGGTTGTGTGCAATAGTTGCATAGAGGCAAAATTGTCCAAAAACAAACCCATCTAAGTAGCCATTTTGGGGGTTTTCTATATCTGCATAGTGGTACAGAGTGTCAGCTAGCATAACACTCTAGAGCTACCTGAGTGACACATAGCTGGGTGGACCTTTGGGGTATTGTCTAAGGTTGGTTCGCTGCCTTGTTCTACAATAGTGCCATGTGGGCATTTATGAGGACTTTTGATCACGATAGATCACCTTGGACCCTTTGTAGCGTGATCGTTCAGAGCTTGCGAAGTTTATATTTGTAATTTGCATTGTCTATCAAGAATTTGTTGAAATGTCTACCTGTGAGATCCCAAATTGAACACTTCATTTAACTCATCTTCTCTTTTGTAGGTCCTTAAGAGACTATAAGATGTTTCAGGGAAATTGACAGTTTGCAGATAGACATGCAAGGGTGTCGTATGACTTAGGCAAAATCAGATAAGTCCGTGACATTACTGTAAGCATGGAGTTCATTGATAGCCCATTGTACAAGTCCCTGACTTTTCTAAATTTATGAATCAACTTATATATTAGTAAATAAATAGTAATTTTAACTCCCACTCCATGGAACAAGAATTGTGATATCAATTAAAACCTTATACGATACTCCATATGCACAAGGAACTAGAAAAACAACTAATATTTATAATATACAACAGCGTTGTAGATCAAGAGGAGCTTGTTTATGCCAAAAATTTGACTTTTTTTAACATAAAGATGGTGAATTCAATATCCTCCTAAGCTCATGTACATCAAACTTCTCCTATAATAATACATACAAATTTAGCATTGAATACACATTACAACTAATTTACAATAAGTAGATGCAACAACCAAGTAACTATTAATAAAGTATCAAGAATTAATATCTTTTTCTTTATTGAAAATCACATCTACAAATTATTCACTAAAATAAAAGCAACTGGCTGAAATAACATTTACAAATTGTAATAATGGGCAATAAATATCTAACTAAATTTCATATTATCAACAAAATAACAGCAACTGGCTGAAATAACATTTATAACATCCAAAGGCTCTTAATAGTGGGATTGCCGCACCTGCACGAGACACCAAGAGAGATTGAGAACGGTGACGACCCACAGGAGAGCGTAATAGGCCATCATGACGTAAGAATGGCCATATGTGAGCTTCGCAAAGCTCTTCCGTGCCTTCGAGGCGAGATAGACGACGAAGAGAGCCGAGGGGACGATCAACGCGAGGTTGTACGGGAGCCCGTGGCAACCCACGATCCACGAGGACGAGATCAGTGCGCTCCGAGACGACGAACCCTCCGTAAATTCATCCGCAGACTCCGCCGGCGCGCCGGCGAGGGACATCGCGGCCAGGAGTTCCTCCGACGCTCTCATATCCTCCAACAAATCTTAGGCGGAGATCGTCAGCACCGAGGGCTTCCCCTCGAACCGAAGCCGATCGAAATCGCGACGGAAACGCTAGAAATTAGGGGAGATCGGGAGATCGGGAGATCGGAGGGGAATTCTCAGAGCCCTAATTGTAGTCTCTATCTGGGAATCGCTACGAAGACCATTTTACTTGTTTTCTCTTTATATCTATGCGAGCGCAAAGGACTCCAAGTCGGAAAATTTTGTTTACACTTACAAATACCCACGTACACCTGCATGGTGACATCAATGGGCTTTCGTCAGACCCACATCAAATTTCACCACTTGAAGAGACGGTAAATATATGGGTACTGTCCGTAAAAGTATTCAATATTAGACCGGTTCGGTGATCTTTTGGTTCCGGTTGTCGTGCTAATCCGATAAAACATTTCATACTCGTTAAATACCCTACATATTTACGCGCATGTGACGTCGATGGGACTTTGTCGGACCCACATCAAAATTCAGCAATTACGTAGAAGGTGAAAGGAGGGTAAGTGTAAGGATTAAACCGGTTGGGTGATCTTTTCGTTCCGGTTCGCGCGCTAAGCCGGTGAGAAACCAGCAAACAGGGAGACGCAGAACCATTGATTAGATTTCTACACGATGTGGCTTATGATATTTAGAATGTTTTGGATATGATAATAAGTTAAATGTTTGTCAATTTTATTCGTAATTTAATATGTTCCTTTTTTTTCCTTCCCCAATCCTTCTATTGCCTACACTCATGTATTAGTGAGAGGTAAAGAGATAAGGAAATCAAACCATTATGAAATCCATTATATTGTTGCACATGAAAACATATCTAGATATTAAAGAATGTCAAAAGGGATGTGGTAATTTCTTTGGAATGTCTAATATTTTGATTAATGATGATGTTTGTCTAAGACAGGGTTGCCTCCTTTCTTCATTCATTTTCATGTTGAGTTGAAAAGGAAGTGGTTAATGTCATGGACAGGCTTTGATTCATCCCTTGAAAAAAACCCCTCCTCCTAAGATAAAAACTTGGATTTGAATGAAGACAATCTCTTGGATGCCTCCATTGATGAAGATAATGGGAATGCTTCTATCAGCTGGTGGAAGTAATCATTCCTTGTCTTTCTTGGGGCTTCTTGGGTTCCTTATTTTTGGAATCTTAAGGAGGATGGTTGTGGAGTTCTAATCTCTTTCCGCTGTAATAACTTACTGTTTTCTCCAGCCTGAAGCTGGATTTATTGTTTATATTATCTGACTCTTTAAATTGAAACACCATGGTCTCAACAGGGAAGCTTTATTCAGAAAATTCTGCAGTTTCTCTCCTACCATATCTTGTAAACGGCAGCAGATAGCAGGCATTTCAAGACACTGGAAACTAGAGACTTGTGAGTATTGCAATCCCATTTCAATTCCAGTAACAGGAGGCATCATATGATGTTAATTTTATTTGGATGTTGGTCTTTTGAAATGCAAGTGTAATTTTACTTTTTTTTTTTCTTTGTTAATGTTTCTTTTATATTCTTTGTTTTCCTTTCTTTCTCTCTCTTTTCCTTTTTACTTTCACCCGAATAGGATTCCCAGTGCCCCCAGTTATGCATTCCAAATAGACAAGTATGGCAGAATGCAGGATGTTGCCATGCAAAATATATTGCCTATAATCTTGTTATTAGAGAATATCAGCAAAGTGTCAATTCTATAATCTGAGGAAAGCAATGCAACTTGTTCTCCTGCAAGAGGATGAGTGTATCTTCACAATTGAAATCCATGATTCTCTCAAGCAGCAGCAGGACAAACTCTATCATTAGGCATACTCTCTTCTGTAATCCTTGTAACTGCTGGAAGAAAAATATTCTTTGAATTATGAGATAATAGATGGCTTTCATGAATGCAAATTAAGTCGCATTGTCATATCATTCAGCATTGTAATGCCAGTGAGTTTAATCATCATACTTAAGTACCATCTTTGTGCCACAAAATATTAAATGTTATGTTCACTTGACAAGTACAAAGAAAAGCAATAAACTTGTGTTATGCTGAGAAGGAGAGAAGGCATGCTCTGATTTCACTAGGGGATCTGTGAGATAATTTACTTTCAACCTCAAAGATTTCAAAATGATATGATAGACTATTTCTACTTTTTCATATATACAAAAATCTTTGCTTGTGGACAAACAAAGGTAAGGCATCTCATGATGTCCATTTCAGAAGACAAACACCCACACCATATTTGCATCAGCTTTTTCCATCTATTGCATTTGCAGCTACATTCCTTCCTTTTCTCGTTTTGCTGTGTTCATGTAGGAAGATGCTGCAGGTGATGAAGTTAAAAGAAAAGGCTAGTGAGTAATTGGTGATTTAGAGAGAGAGATAGCTGAGGCCCTTAGGAAGCTTTTCAGGGGTCCGGAGAGCTGTCACATGTCTCTGGAGAAATACTTCACAGTTTGCAGTTTGGATTGAGTTCTCTAATCCATCAGTCTCGGCTAGTACATGGAACCTCGCAAACCGGATGATGGTGGTGTACTTCTCCAAGTCATGGCATTCCATTCTCAAATCCAATGTTGAATATCCTTTTTCCCATCTAAGATAAGAGATTGATTAGACGAATAAAAAAGAATGATTGAATGATGAAAGAAGTCAGATAAAGGCTTCACTAATATTATCTACTACATTCTTTACAGTGATATCAATACTTCTCAATGTTTTCCCATAAAATTGACATCTCATGTGTATATTCTACATATAAAAGAAACCACAAATTGACAATCTGTGGATATCATGCATCCACAAGGAGTAAAGATCACCATAGTTCATTTAGTTCATGCCCTCAGAGGCCTTTTTCTATTTGTACAACCATACATGTCAAATAATGCATCATGCTAGTAACTGCAGCCATATATCTTGAACAATGTCACTAGACAAACTTACATAGGAACCTTTTCTGGTATTTGTCTAGGGGTTCGTACATGATCATTGTAATCCATCCAGCACATGGATACTGATATGTTTGAGAAGTCTCAACAATATATCTCCACTGAAGTGTGCATTTATGAAGTGAATAGCTGAGGTATTGCTTTGTTTTCTAAAATTGCCATGCAAATTTCATTGATTTCCTGTAACCTTGCTGACAATTCTGGGTCTTACTATTTGTGTCTTTTCCTGAGACATTGTCACTCTGAACACTCATTATGATCTTTTTTTGTTATTCAAGCTTTTGTCAAATCCCTATAAATTAGCACCATTAGATGTGGCTGTAACATGCTATTAGTTTATAGTTTGAAATGTTTTTGCAAAAGTAAATCCATGTACAGTATGAAATATTTAATCGTCAGTTATCCCAATCAGCTCCACTGTGTGCAATAGTCAGTGGAAGAGCGACCCCAATTGTCAATCATATGTTGTAAATTGTTATGCTGTAAAGTACTCATCTCAGAACAATGCCAAAAATCTAATTTGGTTGCTAATTTCACACACAAAATATAAACAAAAGCACTGAAGACATGTTGCAAAGTCTTGATACTTGCAATTGCCGGAGTTGCCTCTGGATATCCTTCTTACATCATTATATTCTAACTTCTTCACTTCTCGGGTTCTTTCATCTAGGGATTTTAATGCACAATTATAACTTTCAAACCATAGAAAGCTCATGTATCCGCCGTGTATAACTTCCCCTCTTACCATTGACCCAGTTGTGTGTAATATGTATACTCTTCTGATGAGTGCATTTGCAATAACTTGTGTCTAAAATTTTCTAGATGCTTCTCAGAAAAGAATAAATGCAAATTGAAAATGAGGTGCATTCAGGGTTGAATAAAGAACTCCGTAGAGGTAGTTAAAACACGTAAACTAAAACTTATGCAGTTAGACATTTTGGATATACCATCAGAAGTTGCAGCTTCATACTCAAGCTTCTTCTGTCCATTCAGTACCAAACAAATAGAACATATACTCCTTGGACCTAGGCTGAATCCAAAGCAATCAAGTTTTCCAATCGAGCTTCATAACAGAAAGCAGTAACCAGAGTTCTGGATTTGAACCAAACACGACACATCAACTCCTGGATGGCTCCCTTTTACCCATTTATATGACCAGCTCATGATTACAATTAACAGTTCCTGGAAGATGACATGCTACCATATTCAAGTTGATTGTTGATCAAGTCAATTTCGGTCATTCCTGAATCTAAACCATTCCCATTTAATGCTCAGGTTAATCACATGAACTTGTTAATGACCAGACCAAGATAAACTAAACTGGGACCTACTAGTTTCAAACCAGGTTCATGTCTGGTAGGCTGGTGAATCCACGAATTTCCACTTCTGTACAAAGAATTTCAAGCAAAATCTAAAGAGATGTTTTTACATTTTTCATAAATAGCATTAAGGTAAATGAAAAATTAACACATCTGCAACTTATTAACATGGAAGCAAAAGTATTTTTTTTCAGATCACAACAGAAGGAAAGAAGATAACAAGAAGAAGAAGGTTCTAAGAGATTTCTATGTCAATCTCAGAATTGTATAATGAATTATCAATTTGAAGATGATCCTTATATGAATCAATAAACTGGATCAGTGCTAGCTAGATATTTGGCATTTGTCTTCTGGGGAGCAAGTCAAACATGAAATTTCATTCTATAAAGTATCTTCTATAAAAACAACGAATTTCACCATGTTCAACAAGGGAAACTGCACTAAACCATATAAGCATGTAAAATAGTCTAAAATAATAAGAGATAATAATACACTATTCACAAAACAGAAAAAAGACAAATTACATAATAGATAATATTAATTTGCATACCAAGGAATGAGAACAATTGTAAAGGAGAAAAAAAAAAAGCAGGGGAATCTCCGAGTAGACTTGAACATTGTCTGTACCTCAGAAAACCAGTCTCAAGCTTCCTGAATCTCTGAAGGCAATTTTCCAGTATATTTGAGAAAGAACAATCTCCATCCTTCTCAGACATGTTAATTTCTTTAGATACCCTGGAAAAGATGTTTTATTAAGAAAATTAGAATTCTTACAAAGATGGATAAATTTTCTAAGTCACACGTCAAAATTAACAAGCATCCAAAACATGTGATCATGAAAATTCTGTAAATACTCTACAATGGAAGATAATGCAGAGCACGAATGTGCTATACCGTCTGAGTTTGTATCACAATGTAGAAGCACTTAAAAAACATGCGGTAATGCTCTCTATCAAAGCTGTGACTACAAGGGCAAAGCTTACATATCTCCACCTGTCAAATGCTGGACTCGATTTACTTCAGTGCTGCAGATATGACTGCATGCATCAGTTAATGCTAACTTAGCAGCAGTATAAGCAATGTTTTCATATGTAGTGGAGGCATTAGCAGTAAGAGATATGCATGGCAGAGGAGGAAAGATTTGCTGCATCAGCTGAGTAGTCCAAATCAGCCTTTGCCATGATCGGGCAGTTGACTGGCTGCTCCTTAGTAAACATTCAGCAACAATCTGTGGATCAAAACAAAGCCCATGCCTTCCAAATTACAAGTCATAGAGCAAATTAAAAGACATGTCACAAGCATATAATACCACACACTATAAACCGTGCACAGACCTTCTCTGTAAGTCGGTTAGTAGTTCGTGCCCAATCTAATTCTGTGCTGCTGCAAACAGTGAAAAATTCTTCACTTACAAGTAAAGACAAAGAATAAAATGAAGTTCTTGTGATTAATGAAGCACAATCACACAGTTCATGCCCCAGTATTGAATGCCACTGATAACTACCTCATACTATCATGCTGTCGAGCAGCCCCTGTCACCTCTTTGTACCATGGTGAGAGGTCTGAGATTGCCCTTCTACGCTTCTTCGGCATCTGAGTCATGTCTTTGTCAATGACATCTTGAAACGGAGAAGATGAGTGGTTGATGGTGGTAATGGAGGAGGATGAGGTGCTTTGCTGGAGATCACCAATCGGAATTTCATCATCTCTTTGCTCCTGAAGATTATAAATCTGCTTGCAATCCAAGCGAAAGCTAGATTTTGTGCAAGCTTGAGAGGCTCCAACTCCATCATCATTTGGTATAATCTCCCCATTTGTACAGGCTGCAAGCTGCTCAAAGCTGGAGGAAACCACCTGAGACTTATCATGGAGGGGTTTGCTGCCTCCATGAACCTTCCTTTTGGAACTTTTACTTACAGAATGTTCATTGATCTGACACTCACTCAGGGTTGAACAAGAACCTTTGGCTCCGCCAACATTTTCCATCGAGGAAAAGCTTGGCATATTGGCATCAGATTGAAACAAGCAGTGTCGAGAAATTGCACCCAAATCTTTGGGAAATGTACTTTGTTCACAGTGGAAACCCTGACCTACTGCCCACTCATGCTTCTCAATCTCTAGATTCTCCATGGAGTGACACTGAAACCTTGGAAAGGGGAAGGGGGTCTTCTTCGAGCTAAAGAAGAAGAACACTCATGCTTGGGTGGCTGAGAGTGACTGCAAAAGGTGCTCTCCTCAGGAGCTCCTTCTTGGGAGCTATTCCGCAGATTTCACCAGAGTCCAAGCAGCTGCTGGGAACATGTTGATTCATGCGGCTATCTTTTCACATTATTTTATCTTTCTTCCTGTGCAACCGCAGATGAATTAGCTTCAGCTTTATCTCTACAATCGAGAAGACATGATATTAGTTTCTGTCCCCTCATTTACTAATCAACGCTGTCGTGTTTGCAGTGGCAGCAGTAGAAGTGTCACTCGTGGAGCATCATCATTTTGCTTCTATTGCCTGATATATATATATATATATATATATATATATATATAAGAACACTGCAGTTTGATTCATATGGCTGCCAAGAATGAGGAAGAGCTGCAGCTGCATGCTAATGTCTTCTTTCTCGTCGAACACAGTCGTGTCGGGATGACACCGTGACGGAACGAGCGGGATAGGTTATATTCAAATCGTTCAGGTTTCTTGTATTATATTTTCTTTCATGTTTTCATAAATATCTTGTAGCACTCTTTTTTAGCGGATTGATTCATAGAATGAACCAGTTTAGTTCTTCAATTATAATATATTTTATAATATTTTTTAAAATATTATAAACCTATTCGAGAGTATTATAACTAACACGAAAGTCTATTTCTTCTTAATCGTAAATTAATAAGAATACATATTTAAAATTTTATTTTTATATATGAGTTTATTTTTATTAGGTTTTGAGTCCATTTGTTTCATAGAGTTTTTGTATAGTCTTACAATATTTTGGTGGAGGTATCAAAAATACTATAAATTTATGCAATAAAAACATTGTAACTAAAGTCTTATATATGGAGGATTGGAGTCAGTTCACCCTATGGACTGGTTTAGAAAAACTATGTTGGGTCATGTTAGTGGTAATTCGATGATTATAAAAAGATATAAACACCCTTTGAGAAATATGAAAAATAAGCATCTTACAGGAAAAAAAAAATCCAAAAAGATTGATTTTTCTAGGACTTCACTCATTCAATCATAAAAACTAATGATATTAATAAGAGATAACATAGAAATGAGACTTCTCCATGATCAGTCTACCATGGATAGAAGTCCTTTAACTCCTGATATTGTGCGCATTGAAAGAGGACGAGATGGCAATGAGAAAGGCCAAGCAGTTGGGTAGAGGACAACGAGAAATGTCATAACACTGAGTCAAGTGAAACAAGAGGATATCATAGAACATAGATTTTGCCGACAGCAACTGTAGAATTCACAATGACTTGGTACCTTTCAGGTTTGAAATTTCATACAGTCCATATACTGGTACAAACTTATTGTTCGATGGAGGAGACAATACCGGTGATTTAAGGCGTTCATCAAGTCAGAAGATACATCATAAATTTGTCATCACAATTCCTAGAGGAGTGTCTTGTTGTCGAACATTGGCATCCATCAATCATAGGATTACAAGACAAGAAATGCAGATTTATAATCTATATTTGTATGCTTAAAGCCTCCAATCAACACTCAACTTCCAAGCTGTTGGCCAATTAACCCCATACTGACATCGGGTTCACCAATCCGCAATTTGCCATGTTTATCTTGGGGTACTGTTGGTTTTAAATTCTTTGCATGACTTTGATTGCTCGGCACAATGTTTTGTTGCATGAACTCTAACACGTTCACCATTGAAGTGGAGGTACTTCCATTTGTTCTTGTATTTTTTTGATAACAGATCCGGTTTGTCCTCTTGGCCCAATATCGTAAATGCTCTTCCTATCCTCGTAACAGTATCTTCATCAGGAGTCACTCCTAATTCCTCCATGTCCGCGAAAACCTGAAATTAGCAACCAGAAAATATCAAACCTTAAGCTGTGAAAACTTAACAAACCCTGCTTGGTGTAAAAGGACCAGAGTCTTTGACGAGCTTCAATAGTTATCAAAAATGTTGAGTTGCAGCAAAAAAAAGAAAAAAAATATTTTTGAAGGTCATATTGTGCAACTTCACTGCCGTCCATCAAACAAATGATCATAAAAGATAGCTGAAAAACAATATTTGCAGCAAAGAATGGAACAATTGGCTATTTTTACAAAGTTACAATGAAAATGTTGCTTACCTCCAAAATCTTCTCAGGGTGGTGATGATGGTCATACAAAGCAATAATCCTTGAAAACAACTTTCTGGATACTGAACGAGTATGAGTTTGTAGAATGACATTCCAAAAGGATTCAGCTTCATCCACCCTTCCATCCATATCAAATGCTAGAAGTAATGTGTCATATGTTCCCATTGTAAGTACTTGGCCTTTGCTTAACATCCACTTGGTAACCTGATTTGAGAACAGACCAGCCAATATCATAATTTTTAATATGCCATTTCGTTAGAGGTCAAAGAGTATGAATTATGAAACTTATCTTATTCACTAATAGCTACCATATAAAAGTCCCCAGTGACCAACATGATGTTTAATTGAAAATCTAGGAAAAATCAGGTCATACAAAAGGAAAAAAAAGGAAAGAACTTAGAGAGAAGAAAGCAAAAAAGAAGAAAAAGAGGGGTGGAGATTGTTCCTCTCGTATCCTGATACAAACAAGAAAATCTTTCAACGGTGCGAGCCCAAAGAATTTAGATGGTGGAGGCGGAATCAAAAGAAATCCCATACTTTTGATCCAACAGATCCCCATTTTTTTGGACATTTTTAAGGAATGATAAACCAGAAGGATCTTTAAAATAATCCAGTTAGGGAATCCAATAAGAAATTGTTCGTGTTGAAACTGCTAAAGCTTGTTGTAAAACTTTGTTGGATTTCATGTGCACCTTAGGAAGAATTAAACCTAACAAGCTGAAATCTCGCTGATCAAGTTCCATATTTAGATAAGCTACATTTGATGTAATTACTTCTATCAAGTTTGAAAACCATAAATGACTGCAATAAGTTCAGGTAGAAAAACATCAGTAAGCCAAACCTGAATTATTCGGAGCCACTTCCTTCGTTTTCGCAGAATTTCCAATGCTTTTGCTGCAGCAATAACAGGGAATTCAGTTTCCCAAGCAGTCCACTTGTCCAATGCACCATAAATGACTTCTTTCTCATTAGGAAGTTTCTCAACCTGTAAAATATGGTCAATAAGCTATTTTTTAAATCTTCCTCCCCACGTCACTCTCCCTCCACGACAGTACCATGATATGTTCCAACATATCATGCATCGGTATGCAGGAACAAAACGGATCCCTACCAGTCTGACCATGGACCAGCACTGGTCCAATACCCAAAATTGAAAACTTTATAAAAAAACCTCAATCAATGTGCCAAATACAAAAGACAAACCTCAAAAACCGATGATCTTAACCCTAAAGTTCCAGATCCATAAAGAGTAGATCATGTTTCTACCATTTCATATTCAACAAAAACTGAAGAAAAAGAGAAAATAAGATAAATCAGTGAGGAAAATGAGGAAGAGAGTGGGAACCAACATTTCATTTAGAAATAAAAAATCTAAGATTTAAAAGCTTTAGTTACTAATTTGTTTCTATTTTAGTAGGCTGGTTTGATGTTCTTAAGACAGATGGTAAAATAAAAAAATCAATTAGATTTAAGATAAAGGTTTTAGGAGGGAAAGAGTTAGATGAAAGAACGCTTACTTAGAAAATATTAGAAAGGACATGGATACAATAGACATTGGATAATAACATATGGCAAGTGACATTGCTAAGCATCGAACAAGGACCCAAGTAGACAGTCCCATGTAGCTAGTTGGAAAATTAAATAAATCGCATAAAACATCAATATGGGGACAAATCCATCTTTAACATGCTCAAAGGATGTATAAGCCGAAGACTACATGGGCACCCAATATTTAATTAAGTATGTAATTACAATTATGGCATTCATATATGGTGCCATAGAACATAATACCATGCGCCTATGAGAAACTAAGGAAACAAGCATCTGAAAAAGCTATTACATTATGTTTCCTAGTATAATAAAACAATGTAGGGATGAAGGAAGCTATTTCATAAGGTTGATGGTGTAGAAATATACACCAGAGTTTGGCCTTCATAAAACAATTGGATATAAACTTGGTTCCAGTTATCAAATGTTTTCAGCTAGTGTAGCAACAACACCAGCAATTTTGGAAAAATATAAGTAGATTACAACACCCATGACTCTGTTTTGAAATGATTGACCAACACTTTTCACTGATTGATTATTGAAATGTTCACATAAGAAAAGATATAAACCGAAATAATAAGGCAAATATTACAACAAAACCTTCTAATAAAATACCATAACCTTTAACTGCCTAAAATATCAAAGCAAAAGTAAATGTAATATAGGTTACACCTGAAGAGGCAATATCTTACAGTACGGACAAGATTGAGAGCTTTTTGTCCAGATCCAGTTGAATCTCTCTTCATCCACAAATGGTGCTCCCTTTTGCTGGCCTTCATCAATTTTCTGTAAGCCATGTCAGTGTAAAATATTATAGTAGATTCAACGAATACGTTCTTAGAGGAACCATTTCAAGAGAACTTCTGCCTACTATAATCTAACAAATAAAGAAACCTCCCTAGCTACATAAATATGATTTGCAGCACAAAGTTGATTTCAATCAAAGATTAAAGCTTGATATAGAAAACACGGCATATAAATCTGAGAAGGAAAAGGCACTATACAACGACGGATCTCTTTTGGAGCACTGCACGAACCGGCTCACTCTAATCTGCAAAGAAGGGAACAAACCCCCGAATTGATTGGACTCTGAAGCAGAAGAATTACTAACTTGCAACCGCTAATTCGCATGTGGATGACCGACCTTTGAGGCAGGAATGAAGGTGAGGGAAGGGAGGCCTCTCAAGTCTGTCAGACGGCATAAATCGCAGAGGGGAGGGACTTCTCCTAAACCCCAAGCACATCTCGCCATGGGTGTGGTATCGATTGGGAAGAAGCAACGATGAAGGGAACAATAGAAGGCAACACTGCCGAAGCCTCGCCTTCTCCGGCGGCGCGCGGGTGCCTTTTCGTACCTCCACAGCGCCGGAACGACGCGGAATCAGATAGAAGGGGTCGACGGGGAGACTGAGGGAATGAAATAATGCACGGCTCATGGCACGATAAGATGACGTGGCACACTTCAAGCGAGCGGGAGAAGTGCGATTGGGCTGGTGTACCCAGAGTCGTGAGGTAAGTGGCGATCAACGTTGCCAAACGAGCCAGGTCAGGCTCAATACAATGCAATATAAGAAACGGACCAAACAATTCATAGGATAAGAAGCAAATCAAAACACGAATTAAACAAAACAAAATTCTATGTTAAATTATTCTATTTTTAATAAATATTTTTGTTCTTCTAAATTTATTTATGTAATGAGAGTTGATTTGAATATTCAATATAATCATTCTTCTTTAAACTCATTTGCGACACTCATTTTCATATGAGTACATTATGTTTTTATTTATGAAAGAAGTATTAATGATAATATTTTTATTATGATAAAATAGTAAACAAAAAAACGTTGAAATTGGTAATTACACGGGCGTCGTTTTGCACGGACAAGTATGGTTGCCGATGGGTCCCACGTGGACCCCACAACAATGACAACGCAGATAGGGGAGCAGTTAAGCAAAGGGCCTCCGGTAGTAGTAAATGGGGCTTTATGCCCAATGGGCCAATTCCACAGCAAGCCCAAGCCAGGCGAAGATTATGAGGAGGGGCAACGCATGCCCGTCTCTTTCTATAAAAGGGGCGCTCAGCTCTGTTCTGGAAACCCTACCTCACTCGGATCGCCGTCTCTTTTCTCGCGTGCGCACTAAGCAGCAGCGGCGGTTTTCATGGCAACCGTGGAGAATGCCGTGGCCAAGACCGTGAAGGACGTCTCACCCCACGAGTTCGTCAAGGCGTACTCCGCCCATCTCAAGAGATCCGGCAAGGTTTGATCCATCGTCTCCTCTTAAACAAAAAAAATCCAATTAAATAAGTGGTTTAGGAGATGTATATGTCCTGGGGGATGCTTCTGGTAAAGCATAGTGAATTTCTCGAGCATCAGGGTTTCTTATGATCAGAGTGTACCAATCAGACACTTATTGACAGTAAACGGTATCTTAGGTAGAGCGATCATGTAGTAACTCTATGCAATCTGTTTCTGATTGAATGCAACTGGTTACCCGCCTTCTCTTGTTTTGAGCTTTAGTTTCATGTTGTACTTGAATGATAGTAGAGGCAATCGAAGCTAATGACACTCGTAGGCACAATTTGCCACATTGAATTTTCCAATAAATATCATGTATATTATATTGGTCACTTATTTCCAAATAAAGAAAGTTTTGTCGTTATAAATTCTATTTCCAAGTAGTAATTGTTTAGGCTAAAAGATAGGAGGAATTATTATCTATGTTTACACCTTGTATCTTGCAGAATATTTGACTTGGATTCATCATCTTGTACTATCCTCATCTTTTGAGTGTAGGGTGAAACTTTTTTTTTTGGGTGAATAAGTTTCCTTTTTGTGCTTCCTTAGTAAGGAAATGTACCTCCTTTTCTCATTAACCTTTATTTCCTCCCTTTTATGTGGTTATATGTTTAAGGCCATTGAGTATATGTCATGTTGATATATTGAGTAAGAAATGCTTGAGTTTGCAGTATCTATCAATGATGTACCATGGTCTTTCTGAATCTTGTAGAGTGTGCTATTAGCTGTTTGGTAATGATGATGTGATGAAGCAATATGAAGTCTGTTATTTTTAGTAGTTGCTAGCCAAGTAGGAAATTGGAAGTTTGTTTGTAATTTTAAGATCTAGATTTTGCAGTATCTATCAATGGTGTACCATGGTCTTTCTGAACCTTGTAGAGTGTGCTATTAGCTGTATAGTAATGATGTACCCAAGAAAATAGGACAAAATGTGATGAAGCAATATGAAGTTTGTTATTTTTAGTAGTTGCTCACCAAGTAGGAAATTGGAAGCTTGCTTGTAATTTTAAGATATAGTTCTAGATTTGCCCTGACCATGCTTGAGCTATGAATTGTTTGCATGTTTAAACTCTTTCCCTTTTGCATAGAACTAAGATTTCTTTGGAGCATGATGAGGCAAGTAAACATCTGAAAATAGCAGCTGCAATACTGTTTAGAAGGAAGATGAAATTGGACATCTTAGAATGCCTGTTTTTATCTCATTCCATGTTCTATGAAAGTAATATGTTGCATATTAAATAGTAGCTCCCGCTCTCGAGGTGCATGACTATAATTTTGTTTGTGAGATTGATAGATGAATAAAGAAACTTGTAAATTGTGGTTTTGTTTGGATTCTATTTAAATGATCCAACTAAGTTTAGGATGACAATAGTGGGTGTTAAAAGGTATGCTGATAAGAAAGGCAAAGTGTAGTTTCTATGAAAATTATAAGATATAGGATTCAATTAGTTCTCTTTTGCGTTGCTTTTTATTCTCTTTTTTACCCATAACAAGGCAAAGATCTAATGATGATTTGTCAAGGCATCTAATAAAATATAAAACTTGCTTGGCTATATGGTGCGTGATTATCCCAAAATTGGTTGTGTTAGGTGCATTTCTATGGCTTGCCAATGATATCGTTTATTAATCTTTTATATACTCTTGTTATCGGTGGTTGTGTGCATAGGTGGCCCAGCCAGTGGCTTGAACCAGTTGCAGCTGCTTAGGTAATTAATTAGTGAAGGGTGTAAGACAAGTCCTACATCTTTTTGCAATTATTATGGACTTACCCCTTTGTTTTATATTGAGATCCCAGAAACTCTTATACTAGTAATGTTCTATTAGTTTTTTTACCAGATGCATTTGATTTTGGGGTTTTCAAGTGAATTTTCTGCCATTGTTAGTTAGATTGAGTTTTGAGTAATTCTAAAATAATCAATTGTGCCAAAGTCAAGTTTTTGGACGAATCACGCGTGTTGATATCGGTTGTACTTGCATGCTTTGTGTAAGCGGAAACTTTTATTTTCTTACACTTTGGGTCAACACTTCTTCAACATTGTTCTGATTCTACTTGTCTCACCACTTCAATGGATAGATGGAGCTTCCTGAGTGGACAGACATTGTGAAGACTGGAAGGTTTAAGGAACTTGCTCCTTATGACCCTGATTGGTACTACATCAGAGCTGGTAATATCACACATGATAATTTTGTCATTCAAAGTAGTGGCCACCATTGTGATGAGTTGTTTGGCGCATCATTTCTCATATGGTTCTAATGTATCCATTTAATTACTGTTGCAGCTTCAATGGCTAGAAAAATATACTTGAGGCAGGGAATTGGAGTAGGTGGCTTTCAGAAGATTTATGGAGGCCGCAAGAGGAATGGAAGTCGCCCACCACATTTCTGCAAGAGCAGTGGGGCAATTGCTCGCCACATTTTGCAGCAGTTGGAAACAATGAATATCATCGAAATCAACCCAAAAGGGTAAGCATTTCATTCATCTATTGTTCTCACCTCTGACTGGAGTTGCTGGTTCCTTTGATCATGCACTTTTTTGTTATTTATCAAGATGATATTTTCTTGAATATCAGTATGTAGCCGGTAAGTGAAAGATGAAAACATGTTTAGTTTGATCTTACGTCATGGTTTTTCGATGAAATTGAATTCTTATTTAGACTACTTGTCATGTCTCGATACAAACTTTCGCTTTCTTATATTACCAGCAGCTGACAGTTGCAGCATTTGTAATGTGGTGTCTGGACCCCTTACTCTTCTTTAAGGACATTTCAGTTTAACTTCAAGAAAATGATGATGTGATGTAACAGCCTGCTTAGTTAAACCTCATAAAATAGGGTTCGTTGCTTCATTTGTTGAGCCACAGTTTTTTTATATGACATCAATGCTAATTTGATCACTTTCATTTGTTTCAGCCACAGTTTTTTTATATGACATCAATGCTAATTTGATCACTTTTTCTTAAGCAGAGGAAGGAAAATCACTTCTCAAGGACAGCGGGATCTTGATCAAGTCGCTGGGCGGGTATCGGTGCTTCCCTGATCGTGTTCTGATTCCATCGCATCAATTCAGAGACATTTTGTTCAGATCCTCAGCAGCAGAGTTACTTTGGTGAAAAGTTGGATGTATTATTTTGAGCATGCTACATGATTTGTTTTCTTGTATTAGCCACCAATCTGACAATCTAAGATAAATGTAGGTTTCACTTCAATGGTGTCGGTTTGCCTCGTTGCTTAGAAACCCTTTTGCTGCAACTAATATAAGTTTTGAGCTAATTGTTGGTGCCATAGTGGATGCTTTTTATGCAACAGCTGCAGTCTTCATCTGGAGAGGAAGGTTGCGATATCAAACTATAGATGATCTCGATTTTGGCACTTGTTGAGGCAATGGGAATGAGCTTTGAAATCCCTCCTATCAGGTTGGATTTGATCGATCTTTGCCTATGTTGAGGCACGAGTTAATTACATATTATCTCATCTCACTTATTGGCATCTCAATTTTTAAATTTTTTAAAAAAATTATATTAAATTTTTTTTAGTTATCGAAATAAAATATCTAATTTTATTTATCATAACATATTTAATTTTATTGATGGAAGTATGAAAATAATAGTTTTAAAGTAATTTTAATATTCTAATGGATGGTAATAGGTTATATGATAAAGATTGTTCGGTAATTAGGTAAATGAAATTAGATATTTTATTTTTATAATTATAAAAAATTTAATATATATTTTTATAAAAATTTTAATATAAATTTTATAAGTGCAGCACTCATAGTTTCACGACTGTGATGATCAAATCCGAGTGTCTAAACCCACTGTGAATCCAAAGTTACTTTACTGGCCAACTTGACGGTTTCTCTCTACTCTGACTCGGCTCTCCATTACGAGAGTCACACATTTCACTATCGTCTCCCCTTCTTGGGATAGTCTCTGCCTTTACGGAGCCACGAGACTCATCTCCCCATGAGGTTAGTTGGACCCCATGACCATATACTCCATGAATTAATCAAGTTTAGACAAAAGACGAGGTTTCTGGTCCTTCGAAATATACATGGAGGAGTAGCTGCATGCATGGCTCCATGGGGAAGAACAGCACAGAGTTACCACAAACATCTCCACACCTTCCTCCCTTGCCTGCATTTACTAAGGTGGCCATATCGTTCATGGGTCTCTTGCCTTTCGTTTAAACTCCACCGCCTCCTTTTTCCCTCTTCCCCATCTTTCCTACGCTTCTCTTGTATAGCTCAGCAGCTCTCTTTCTTCATGCACTCCTGCCATCGAGAGAGCCATGAAGCTTCCTTGCTTTCCCTACGTCACGCTCTGGGCTCTCATCTTGGTTGTCTTCTTCCTCTCACCAGCGTCAGGTACTCGTCTCCCCAAGGAGGCCAACTTCTGCGACCGAGTTGTGAGCTCTTCCTCTTCAGCGCACAGGCTGCCGTCTCGGTGCATTCAGTCTCCGCCATCGCCGCCGGCAGTCGGGGAGGAGATCGATCCAAGATACGGCGTCGAGAAGTGGCTTGTGCCGGCGGGGCCGAATCCTCTTCACCACTGAGCTCTCGCCCCGGCTGCGGTATACCGAGTGTGAGGAGTTCTTCATGCGTCCTCTCTGGTCCCTTCTTTCCATCGTGTTTCCTGGAGTATGCGCTGTGTAAGAAGAGACCGAGTGCTGTTCTTGGTTTTGAGGAGTGGAAAGGAATCACAACGGAGGATGTCCTCTACTTTTAATTGCTATGTTCGATCTTTCAGTCATTACTAGTTGTTGTTGCTTTGGGTATGGCGTTCCTACTTGAGGTTTGCTTTTCTTTATATATATATATAGAGAGAGAGAGAGAGAGAGAGAGACTTGAATAAAGAGAAGGTTGATTTGTTGCACAAATTCTACTCCCTATGTAAACAGAAAATTAGTTTGATCTTCTAAATAACCGAAGAACAATATTTACATAATATAACTCGGAAAGATTATTTTTACGGTTCCAACTTTGATCTCATCGCAGCTCAAAAGAGGTTCACGGTTTCATTAAATTGAAGGGTAGTGGAGAAGTCATTGCACGGTCGCTTTAAAGGTCATCTCCCAAACCCAGACCGTCCTTGATATCAAATGCATTCATGTGTTCTCTTGTGACACAACTAATGCATGAGGCTCACGGATAACAATCTTACAAATGTTATGCCAATTCCATTTAGAACCAACAACCATAGGAAGCTCTGTTTTACTCTTATTCTCTTGATCTAGGAATTATTATACATAGATAGGTTTTGGTCAATTTAAGGTTGGCTTTTGCATGTGGACGTAGATCAAAATTAGAATATCTTAAAATTAGGCTTGTTATAAAAAAATATTATTGACATCTTTGTCAGTACAATGTGATCCTGATTCATATTCACGGAGTCATCCGAAGAGTGTTTTCTCCCAAATCTTTATCTACATAAAGATCGGAGTCGGGAGGACATTCCCGAGTCCGTTCTTCTGACGCTTAAGTTAGTACCGACGTCCACTTCTTTAACTTTAAATCCCCTTCATCCGGAGTTGAGGGTTTGTTTTTATACTTGACCTTAAGAAGACGAAATATCCTATAAAGATTTTATAGGGAAGGCGATTTGTAATTGACTAAAGCTGCCCCTTGGACTTCTAAGAATATTATTGTGAATATTTCATAGGGTAGGCAGTTCGTAACTATCCCAAGCTACCCCAGGACTCCCAAAAATATTCCTATGAATATTTTATAGGGTAGGCAGTTCGTAACCAATCCAAGCTACCTACTTGACTCACAAGAATATTCCTGTGAATATTTTGTGAGGGAGGTAGTTCGGTAATTAACTCGAGTAGTCTTATGTGGCACTAGCATGGCGAGCGATGGCTGACTAATTATATATTTACTATTATTTGTTCCCCTCCCCCAAAGGCGTGCTTCGGTCTCTTGGGTTTGAGTGCATTGTTTGGTTTTTTTTTTTTTTTTTGCATAAGAGCATTTAGGATCTCCTCCTATAAGTTGGGCTTTTTTTTAATTAGGTGTCTTGGGTATATTACGCCTTGCATCTCTACCGTGGCATATTTTACTTGGCACATGTAAGACTTTTTTCAACTCATACACCTCGGACACCATTTGGCCTGATCTTTCGTCATAGCAGGTTTCTCTTTATGCATGTTTGGTCTTCTCGACTTACACATTTCAACCATATTTCGCTTAGTAAGAGTCGGATTTTTCTCGACTCATGCGTTTCGGGTGCCATTTGGCCCAATCCTTCATTGTAGCGAATTTCTTTTTACGTGAGTTGGGTCTTCCCGACTCATATATTTCTTTGGCACTATCCTAATGGGATATTTGACTCAACCGCTAAGATGAGAGAAACTATTTTCTTCACATCCTCCTCAATTGTTGTTTTAGTAATGGAAGAGAGAGAGAGAGAGAGATACTCAAGTAGCATCCCTTCGACATAGTCCCAAAGGGACACTTGTGTCAATCACATAGAGAGGGAAAAATCATATCTTTCTCGATTAGCACTTCAGCAGTACAGAAGAGAGGAAGATTTTCTCACATCTTCTTCGATTGATGCCTCAACAATAGGGGAGAGAGGGAGATTTCCTCGTATTTTCATCGATTAGTTCCATGGTAGTGGGGGAGGGGGGAGATTTCTTTATATCTTCCTCAATTGGCACCTTAACAATGATAGAGTGTCCCTTCGATGCGATCTCAAAGGGATATTTGTGCTAATCGCAAGAGGAGAGAGATCGTCTCCTATCTATTATGAGTCTGGAAGGCGGCAACATACTCCATTGGGTCTAGCATCGTCAAAGCTTTTAATGATGAGAGGCAAAAGTTTGTTAGGACAGCTCTTCCTAGATATCCTGAATAAATGATTATTGACCCAAAGTGGGGTTGACCTGCCCATCACCCCTAGATTGATGAAAGTCTTGGTGCATCTCTTTCAAGCATCAGTCCATTTATTGTAGTTGGATCCTTAAAGAGTTGTCCATTGAATCAGCTAAGTGGGTCTCGGATTTGAGAGGAGCAAGGCGATGTTGGGATAGTATACTAAACTCTACGGTCGAGGAGTAGGGCGCTCCCTCGACCGATGGTTCGATAAGCCTCAGATGCCCCTAAGATGCTAGCAACTTGTCAGGTGGGGGGACCCTAGCGGACGCCGATGCTAGTGGTTGTCGAACTGTCGACGGTAGTTAAGGCATTGACATCGCCTGTTGGTCTAACCGAGGTATAGGCAGGGTAACGACCTATATCATAGCAGCTAATGCTTGTATTTTCTAGGTAAGGTTCAAGAATGTCTCGATAGAGATGAGTAGATGGCTTAGTGACACTCTCGGAGATGAGGGTCTAGGGTCGTTGAATGGATATTAGTATTGCATTGGTACTTGTGGCAAGGTAGATGTGTCTATGTGGGGGAAAGAGTGGTTGTTGTCTCATTTGAGTAAAGTACTATGGGTCGAGGGTAGAGCCTCACTTGAGCAGGGCCGTTGACATCTTTGTCAATACAATGTAGTCTTGATTCGTCTGAGTGGAGTCATTCAAAATAGAGAGTGTCTTCTCTTGAGTCGTTACCTGCATAAAGATCAAAGTCAGGACAAGCTTCCTGGGCCAATCCCTCCGATGTTTAAGTACTGAGGTTCACTTTTTTAGCTCTAAGTATCCTTCATCCAGAGTTGTGGGTGTATTTTTACATCCGACTTTAAGTAGACGGAATGTCTTATAAAGATTATGTAAAGACGGTTGCCCCTTGGATTGTGGGTTTGCAACCTTAATTGCCCCTTGGATTCTCGAAAATATTTTAATGAATATTTCAAAGAAAAGACGGTTCATAATCATCTCGAGCTACCCCTTGGACTCTCGAGAATATTTCTGTGAATATTTCTCAGGGGATGCAGTTCGTAACAAATCTGAGTGAGTTGTCCTCTAGACTCTTGAGAATATTTTGCATATGGGAGACAGTTCAATAATTATCTTAAACTGTCTCTTGGACTCCTATTCATATAGGCAAATGGGTGTCGGGTTGTTTAGTCTTATTTCCTTTCACTAGTGTTACATGGCGTTGGCATGACGGGCGACTAATTTCTTTTTTCGAGTTGGGATAAGATTGGTATTAGGCCAATCCACCTAAGCTGCAGACCTAATAGAACCCAGAGGAGCTCAGTCAAATTGATCCTGATATCAATTCATAACTAAAATAGGCTCACAAAAATGACAATAGATATTGTCGAAGAATTTAAGATATCATATTATTTTTCAAAAAATAAATGGTGAAGATGAGATTCAATCCTAAAATCTTATTATCAACCAGCTAAGATCTTCAAATTTGAACATTTGGTTAAGTGTTACATAGTAATAGGAGAATAACATATCTACTTATTATATGCAAAAAACAAAAAAAAACTGCAGAAGTTTGAACAGCACCAACGATCACTGAGTCTTTAGCATGACTCTCTCAGATGAGAAGGATTCTAGTCATGGCCATGACTCCTAGTAACTTAGAGAAGCTTTCTCAGAAAAATCTCCCAGCATACAACTTGGATTGGAGGCCAACCACAGCAAAAGTCCAAATTGGTGTCTGCTTGTGTTGCATTCTCCAATCAACTATGGGGATCTTAACAGCAGATCTTGGGGAAGTTTCTTCCTCTGGATTTGTATAGCTTCAGACATCTCACACATTCAAAGACTTTTACTTAGAAATTGTTGTGGTGTTCTTGGACTTCATGACCAGTTAACCAACTAAAATCCTTGCATCATGTTCTACTTGTCAAAACCATATATTCTTTGAGTTGACTCAGAAGCTAACTTCTGGTTTTGTGATCAAAGTAGAAAGTAATTTTAGTTCACCCTAAAGTGGGATTTGTTCTCACTGCTTTTCTACACCTCTGGTCCTCCTTCTCATGGAGATTGAAGACAGATTTTATGGCTGCATGAATTTATGGCATATCTTATAGTAGTGGTGAGTCCATTATGTGTCACAAATACTGTGAGGATAATTGTTCCAGAAGCATTTAAAATATTCTAATGGAAATATATTGCTGATTAATATTTCTTGAAACTAGACAATAGCAACTGAAATAATTTGTTTAGTGACTCCTATGATCTCCAGGCAATTATCAATGTTTGCATTTGGTTCCATAAAGTTACAAACCTGTGTAAAATAAAAAAGAGATGACCTTTTCCATGCATAAAAATATTAAGTTTTACTGATGCACACTCAAAAGTTTCCTTTGAATCATAAACATGAACATTCAGCTCTACTAATGGCTGATTCAGCTCAGAGATTTTCCATGATCCGATGCGTGTATCACATATCAAAATGTTGAAGATGGTCAGAGGAAACAACAAAGCATTTTTCAAGGGATGAGGGTGATCAGTGCCACCAGTACAGCTCCAAAAATCAACCTGGAAAGCTGAATTGACTTCCATTCTTAATGCAGCATTTCCAAACCCAGTGGAAGGAGAAGATGGATTCAACTCAGACGAGTCAAAGAGTTCATTGCCTCGATGTTTCCTTAACGTCTGCGAGTGATTTCATTCCCGGTCAAATACTTCAAGAGATTTGAACTGTATAGAGGCCAGAGACAGTCTATATATACATTTACTTCTCCATTCATCTATGTATCAGATTTCCTCATCCACCTATACGATCTTTGGTCTTCCCTGAAACATCAGCAATGGCAATGAGTTCTGCGAGGATTCACCTGCTCAAAGTGACAGCCATGGTCTTCATCTTGCTGCTCTTCAGCTTCCAATCCTCGGTGGTGGAAGCACGGAGCTTAATGCGATTTAGGAAGATGGTGAATCTGGACATCATGTTCCAGTCCCTCCCAAAAGGCCCCGGTGGACCTTCTACTGCTTCAGATTGCACCAATGGCTCCAGCAGCAACGGCGGACCGTGCCCTCCCTGAGCTCCATCTTCATTGTTCTCACTCATGTTTGATGTTTCATCTTCAGTTCTTCTGTCACCAATGCTGCATTGGGTAGGAAGAAAACATGTAATAAGCAGGTTGCATAGAAAATCTGTAACAATATACATCCACCTTATAGAATTATACCATTTCTTTGTTCAATGTTCATCCTGATGACAGATATGCCTGTATGCATCTTCAACAAAAACAATCCCAATCTTGATTATAAGATTCTGGCATGTCTTACATCAATTTTGTTGCTAAAGCTGGAGTGACCAAAAAACAGAACTGCATACACATAATCTCAGGGAGACATACAATAAATAAATCAAGATAATTCAAATTCTTTAATATTTTTATTATAAATATTAAGATTATGTAATATATGTATCTTTTATGTATGCCTGTAATATAAGTGTAAACTCTATGTATGCACTTGAAAGACAATCAAAATAGTCAAGAACAAAATAAATCTTATGAATTATGAGAATTGTTACTAATCATGGGTTTGGAAATTTGATCAAAGGGTACCATTAATCAGCCTCTGTCTCTAAACTCCCTCCTTTGATAATGTTGATATTCAAGCATTTCTCTGCTGGTATATTTATCCTCAACATTCACCAAAACTGAAAACCTGCCTCTAACTGCATGAATAATTCCCCTTTGATACATTTCCTATCAACAAATGTGCTTCCTTAATGGCCTGTTCTTCTTCTCAACCCACAGATGATGTATACACGGGCTGATAAAATAAGTATTTCCTCTATATTGATGATGAAACCATTTTAAATCTTGTTCCAGAGACAGGTTTATGTAAACTTTTGCACAACAGTAAGAGGCTTTCCCAAATTCTTCCTGTTACTGGAAAATTGTGAATCAGGGTGCTGCACATCCTTATGATAACACAGAAAATTCCATGTAATGAAATAGAGAGGACAAAGCAGTATCAAGTAGGATCACACAGCATGTCACTAAGATCACATTAGCACACAGTGCCACATTTATCATAGCTGCTCAGTGATGCCACAAAGAGTTCCAAGAATCCACAATATCAAGATGTAAAATTTAAACTTCTATTCATCGACCGGCAGAGATTTGGATATGAAGAAAATTTGCTCCCAGAAAATATAATTTACTACAAAATATGCTACATATAATTTTTATTTTGATATAAGTATAGAACAAGATTAGCAACATATGTTGCATTATTAGTATGGTATACATGGAAACAATAGTTAGTTACATACTAGATCATATTTTTGATGGAATTACACACGAGACAGTAGTTCTTTAATTTAAATACCATTATATTCAGGAAAAAAAACAGTGGACGTTACAATAGTAGAATTTCCGCTGATGACAGAACTTTCTTTAAGCAGCCTTCATTTTTTTTTTTTTTCTTCTTTTCATCTGTGCTAAGGTAATTGTATGATCTGGTACTCTAAAGAAACAGTTGGCTATACTGAAGGGTTGAGAGGCCAGATGGGAATGTACAAGTTTTTCCTACTATTACTGTTTTCTTCCAGAAACAGTCTTCTTCACAACACCAACTGAGACCAAGAACTGATCAAGGGATGACAAGGTCTTCATATCATCCGGTGGAAAGTAACTAGCTGCCTTTCCCATAACCGATGCAAAGAGAAGAGACAGTGAAGGCCTCGTGGTGAAGCGATCGCCCAGGAGCTCATCTAGAAAACCAAAGGCTGCCAAAAAATCTGACCTACTGGCATTTATTGGAGCAGCAAAATGGGCAGGAATTATCCGTCTGAATGGCCAGTCTTTAGCAATCCGATCAACCCAGTCTCTTACCTGAAAATTATGCACAGGAAACAGGATGGCACTATAGATGAAAGCTTGTTGAAGAGAAAATATACAATAGCATTAAAATAGATTCATTAATTTCAATTTAAAAATTATTTTATGCATAATTGGATAGGGAAAACAGAGAAGCTGCTAAAAACAGATGCTTCTCAAGCCAAATACAGAGAGACACAGTACTTGCTGTTTATTTCCAGTAGCAGGTCATGGCTCCTTGTCTAGTTCGAAGGACCACAATAGATGTCAGTAATTAAAGGTGGAGCTCTCACTAATAATGAAGTATTTTCCATGAAGAACTCGTAGCTGCTACCTTCTGCAGCATTATGCAATGTATAAGGTGATTAGGTGTCCGAGTAGGCCTAGATTCATTGGTAAAAGTGAATGATGCCAGAACACATGACAGCCTAAAAGATTGATTGATACCTAGAGATTTTAGAAATAACCCATCTAGTTGTCAGAACACACCTTTTCTGGTACTTTGCTGAATACCAAAGTCTTGACAATAGGTGAAACAATCAACTTCTGTGACATCTGAGCAAAGCTGGCAGTGGGTTCCAACAAATTTGAAGGGCCTAAAAACAAAATTTGCAGCACCATCCGTTCCCAACCTGACAACGAATTCATTATAAAGGTTACAAAACTCAAGTCACCCAAAAAAATTATAAGGATTAAACACAAGATAACTACATCAAGTGCAAAATATTGTATCCATCATGCAGCCCACATGAATAATAGCATTTAGAAATCTCTGCTTGTTATATTAAATTCAATGACTGTAACATTATGTATGTAAATAACAACTGTAATATAATTTAATAGCTAGAACTGCCCTCCAAATGGCTGCTTCTACAGCCTTGCATTCCATCCACTATCAAATATTGTAGAAAGCATAAACTCTGATGCATCAGCTACTAATGTTCACTAATTATTCTGCTTTACCAAAAGAAAGGCACAATTAGTTTGACACTGAATTAACATTCCATTTCAGGAATATGAAAATGTGTCCTATTATTTATTTGTGGGTTGCTCTTCTCAGATATCATTTTTTTTTAAGAAGATCTGAAACCTTTGTTATATCAAGAATAAATAGTTCAACATAGAATTAACAAATAGCTACAAATCTATCCAAGAAGAGGCAACGTATATATAAAATGAGAAACATTATCACCGAAACCACATTTTATAGCAAAAAAGCATAACTATGTAGATGGTCAATGACTATAATGTGAGAGAAGAATAATAAAACAATACTCGATCTAGGGCAATGATAAAGTTCTCTCCAAAGAAGATGATCGAATATTAGAAAATAGCTTCTTCAAACATATAAATTTGGATTTGCTCGTTCAATTTGTTACAATATGAAAAATGAGAAATAATTAGACAATTTGTTTTACTTTTCTACCTTTTTTGTTTGTTATTTTGTTCCCTTACGGAAGGACTATATAATGACAAATTCATTCTAACCATTCCGTTGTCAGACGATGAATCTTGGAGCTTTGTTTTCTTACAGTTTTAGCTAAGTGGCTTAAGGTAATTTTCATCGTCCCTTTGGTTCCTACTTCCTCTCCCTTGTTCCACAAATCAGTTACATCATTTATCTTTGTGTTATGACTTATGAGTACTAACCTTTTTGGCGGTTTAACTTGTTATCAACAACAGGTTCATCAGGAACTTCTTTTCCTTTGCTGAGGATCTTGACTGCCAAACCATTTTTAGCAGATGCTAACAAAGAGTCTTTGCTAATACATGCTGGTGGCTGCCTTGGGACATAAATGACAGCGTCTGTCACTAGCAAAGTTCGTGAACTTCTATGATAAAATGCCACCTCTACGTAGGGACCAATACCTATAAGAAGCAAAACCACATGATCAGAAGAAACAGTCTAAATATTATTCTGATCAAGTAGAGTATAATAATTCTGGTCAGCATAAACTATTATATAAGATATGCAAATACATGGATGCAATAGGATATCTAGAAATTTGCAAGAATCCTAAGATCACAAGAGTTAGTAGTTAACATATATTTTCAGATTAAGTGATATAATAAAAAGAAATGCAGGTCTGGAAAGTAATATACTTAAGATAGTGACTTTACCTACTTCAGGTGAGCTAAGAATCTTTTGTTCGATCTCAT
Organism: Musa acuminata AAA Group; assembly: GCF_036884655.1. Lineage (NCBI taxonomy): Eukaryota > Viridiplantae > Streptophyta > Magnoliopsida > Zingiberales > Musaceae > Musa > Musa acuminata. The sequence goes on from NC_088335.1 coordinate 46,626,845, forward strand.
CAGCCCATGGAGTAGAAGTATCCTCATCTCTCAAAGCTCTGGCACGGAAAATTCCAAAAAATTCAAGTGGCAAATTAATTGGCCAACTCCATTGCCTAGGAGCCACCCACACTTGTGCACGTGGGAACTTCCTTGAAAATGGACCCACAAAGATTTTATGTTCATAAGCAAAAGTTGGGAGTATAATATATTCCACACGAGCATTCAACTCTTTTAGGAGCTGTGATTGCAAAAAAATGAAATAGAAAATCTATGGTAAGCTCATTAGCTAACCCATGTGTATTAAAATAACATAATAAATAATCTATTAAAACTATGGGTAGCAATTGAAACTCTGGGAAATAAGTGTTTGATCTGGTGAACACAGACAGATAGAAATTGCCTAACATTGTTAAACTTTGATTTCAGAACAAAACTGAACCTAAAAAGAAACTACAGCAACAAAAATAATAAAAGATTGAGGAGAGTCGTATGATGCACAAACCTCAATGCATTCCTTAGTTGGCGCAATAGGTGCATGAACCCATAGTCCTCCAGACTTCAATTTGATGACGGTCATCCTAATATTTGTTGAGACACTACTGAAACCCAGTGCTTGCTCTTGTTCAAAAAGCCATATACAGTCTTTGACAGCCTTGGAAAATAAAACATAGTCAATAAAGTCATATTTCTCTAAGAAGCATAACTCTTATAGAAACCATTAATCTATATAGAGATACATATATACTTATGAAGCACAAATATATAGGTGCAAATCTATACTAAGAAAACAAATGCATATTGATTAGAGTATGAAATGAGTTTATCATCCTTCTCTTCAATTTTCTTTCATTACAAGGATGTGATTGCAATTGAATAATACGTGTGTATACAGAGCAGTTAGAAACACAAACCTAACCTGTAATAACTCAAAAATGACATGCAAGAATTAGAGTAAATGGGACACTGTGCATGTAAAAGTTGAAGGTTCATTGAATGAGTGTTTTCTGAAGGAGGAAGAGAAAAATGTAGGAATGTGTGTAACAAACAAATGTTTATACACAAGAAGACATGTGGTGTCAGAACACTTGGCATTCTAGCTTCCTCTCTCTATAACTCTCACAACAAAAGAGGCAGCTAATGTGGTTCGTACTTTCCTGTTCAGCTCATTTTTAGGCGGAAAATGGAACTTGTAATTGAATAGATCAGGCATAATTAAAAGAGTTTGAGAAGTGTGACTATAATCTCTGAAGCAACTCTTTTCTTCATTATGTCACCTCTAGAAATACAATTGAATTGGACATGCACATTTGTTCCTTTTTTCCTAGGTAAGATGTAAGATACAACGTTTCACACTTGTGAAAAGTAGGTAATGCAGAATTACTGCATGCTGTCATCTTAGATCAAATCTAAACACTTTAAGTTCCATATGTGTTGTAACCATACTATTAAGTTTAAAATACTCAGTCCAAGCTTTCTCCTGTTAGACATGATATAGTGGATCATTATAATATTAGGAAATTGGAGAATCTTCTCCATTCCATTCAGGCTGAGATCCTTGAAACTAAAATTACAGGACCCAATTGTTATTGAGTTCAATAACTTGGGATTATTTGCAAGCCCAATACTGGAGAGAAATAGGTTCTGAATATGGTCCAGAACCTGTTACCAAATGAGTAGAGATGGTGAAAAAAAATACCATCTTACATTAGCCATAGTAGAACTTTATCTTGATTCAGCACACCAGTGATACAATACATAGCAAATTTATGGTCCTCAGAAAGGGGTTCAATCCAAGAAGGCACTAAATCTATCGAAGATCCAAAGATGACATGGTATTTAACACAGACCCAGAGATTCAAAGCCAACACATAGTCCTCCAGAGTCCAATCTAATCACACAGAGGAGTGTACATGAGAGGACAAGAGACTCACCTCAGTCCTTATGGTGCGCCGGTTGAGGAAGGGACCGAGCGGGAAGGGAAAGCCGGTGAAGTTGAGATAGAACCTCCCGGAGCCACCGTCGTTTTCCCCCGCCGCAGCGACCACCAAGCCGGCCGCACCCTTTCTTCCGCTCCGACTTGGTTTCCGATCCAAGAACAGATTCTTCGGGAGGCCACCAAGAAAGGAGTGCCGGCTCTGGCTCCGAAACGAGAGCGAATTCTGCGTCAGGGCAGTGTTGGGATGCAGCGTAGCAGCGGCAGCTGCTGCCATCGTTCTTCTCTTTCTCCTCCTCTCTCGCCTCGACCTCTGCTCGCGAGTTGTGATTCGATTATGGTGAAGACGGTTATCTGGGCCAAGTGGATCCGAATTGGTGGATGGAAGACCGACACGTGGCAAATCCATTGGCGGATAGATCGAGAATGGTGAGCGGACTGGTGGCCGGAGAAGGGCAGAAGTTTCTCTCCAGCTAAGCAACAACGAAGAATGTTCCAGACCAACCATTGGCCGACCTGTAAAAGATGAGCGGTGGAGATGCGATGATTTGATCAATGGACGATCGAGATGTGATCATTATCCACTACCTTAGTTCTGTGATTAAGGATATCAAAGGGTTACAGGCTGCCCTAATTGGACACACAGTATATATATATATATATATATATATATATATATATATATATATATATATATATATGGGGTTAATTGCCATCAGTCAACTATATATGGGCCGATGGTGTAATGGGCCATGGGATCAACATTGACAAGCACTATTAGAATCCTAACTGGGCTTATGCGTAACCTTATCAATGTAAAATGCATGACTATGAATTTTGTTTAGCATTATTCATTTACCAACCATACACAATTTATTATTTGGATTAAGTCGCAATCCAACTTACACATATCCATATTTTAATTCATTATTCTATGTTAAAATATAAAATTTCTAATGCAACATTCTAAATACAATCATAATTCGTTAAAATTATTTATTATTTACTTTTATCCATCAATTGATCTGAATCTTAATATTTTTATGACTATGTATTAAAATTTAATATATTATACATCGATACAAGTCTTACCTCACTTTCGATATGAGACTAATAGTATTCATATTTTAATTTATTATTCTATATTAATATATCTAAATACAATCATAATTCGTTAAAATTATTTATTGTTTCATTGTATCCATCAACTGATCTGAATCTTAATATTTTTATTACTATTTATGAAAATTTAATATACTTATCAATATAAATCTTAGACCACTTTCCATATGAGACTAATAATATTCATATTTTAATTTATTATTCTATGTTAACATATCAAAAATTTCTAATGCAACTTTCTAAATAAAATCATAATTTTTAAAAATTATTTATTATTTACTTTTATCCATCAACTAATCTGAATCTTAATATTTTATTACTATTTATTACTATATGAGACTAACAATATCCACATTTTAATTTATTGTTCTATCTTAATATATCAATATTTCTAATGTAATTTTCAAAATACAATCATAATTTATTAAATTTGTTTATTCTTTACTTTATACAGATCTGAATCTTATTATTTTTATTCTTATTTATTAAAATTTCTTATATGTATTGATGTTACATATGATCTCTTAGAATACCATATATAACCCCTCAATACTCCATGTATTAATAGGTAACTCAATAAAAACAAGCTGAGGATCCAAAAGGAGTAAAACATTTATGCCAATTCAAAAGAAGGGGGATTGCTAAGGATTCATGTTGAGATTAACGCAGCTGTTCTTTGGGTGAAAACTCCATATGAATTCCTTAATTTAGTTAATGATATTTTAGTGATGTCATAATATATTGATGATTTCGATGTTGATTGCTTCACTTGCTTTGCTCTAGCTGATATTATTTGCTCGTATCCTTTCCAATAATGAGTCGGGAAAAAATCAATAAATATATTATTTTATTTATAAAATTAAGAGATAAAAATAAATTTTCTTTTAATGAGAGATATAGTGTGAGTGAATTAAGTATTGAGAGGTGTAAAAGCATTTTTTGCATGAATTAAATATTATAGAACTGATAGAGATTTTGTTATCATCATCAATATTAATGTTTTCATTATATTCATAGTTAGTATAGATGAATAAATTTTATAAATCAAAAGTAATATGATAAAAAATACTAGAGTCGTCAATCCAATTACTTGGAGTAGTCAGAATAATTATAATATTTAATTGAGTCTAATCGGATATATTAGTAAATTTAGATCCGATAAAATTTTATTATATATCCAATTTTATCGTAGAGCTAACAAATAATTTTTTATTAATTATTATTATAGAAATATTAAAACTATTGATAATTGTAATGATTATTGTTGAAACTATTTTCTGAGTTGTTTGGGTTAAAGTTAAAACTATGATGGAAGAGTTGATAGTATACCAAAGGATGATAGCTTTGTGTTATCAATGTGTTTAGGAGGTATTTTATTCGATTCGAAGTTCTTATTACTCTTATTATTCTTTCATTTAGATATTTGATTAAATTGAACTATGATAATTGATCTTGTCTTCCTCTCTTCTTATTTCAAATATGTTTGATGATTAATCAATTTATCATACATTATTTAAATGAAATACCTAAATTACTCTTGAGGGAGAGATATTTCTCAATTATACACTCAAATCAATCATGCATTTAACTCGTGTTTAAATTTAGATATTCCTCAATCATACACTCAAATCAATCATGTATTTAACTCGTGTTTAAATTTATGATTGATCTTTGATTGATTGAGGATTAAAATATATAGAGAATGTAAGATTATCATTTTATATTTATATCTATGATCTACTATTATTATTTTTATTAAAAAAATTGAGGATAATTTTTTTTTTTTTTGCTAGACATGTGTACATGATTGTAAGAATTTTTATATATAAAAAAAAATCTTCTATCATCTATGAATCTATGAATGTAAGATTGCTGGACATGTGTACATGATTGGACATGTACTTTTTTTGTTGCTACATGATTGCTTCAAATGAAATGGACATTTTCTTTTTTGTTGGTACAGATGATGATGCACATAACACTCCAAACAAAGCCATAAATTGCATTTGTTTTTTGATCCCTATGTCCATCAGCGAAATCTTTCTTCCCAATGCAAATGATATATCGGAAATACCAAGGTAGGAATCAAAGTTTATCCCATTCATTCTATTCCTATCGATCATCAGAATATCCATCACATTTCTTGCACGTACTTCCTGAGGGAATGGGGAATCAAATCACATAATGTAATCAGAAACCTCTTACTCTTTGGTTAATCATTCTAATTCTAATTTGCATTGAGTTTAGCTAAATTGAGCTCACAAATTTCTTGTTCTTGCGCAACACTTGTCTCCACAAATCTATTTTATAGCTTCAAAAATAATTCCAAAATATAAAAAATTTTCAAAATTTTTTTTAACATGAACAAATGCAAATTCAAAATTATTTTGAAAATTCCCGATAATCTAGTAGACCATGATAGAGTAAAACATGTTGAAGTAGATCGATATGAGAAAATTGAAGGATGAATTGTTTGCGTAGAGAGATACTTTTACCAGCTTCATAGATCTCATGAGGATCTAAACAACAAGCTAGGAATAATTAACATCTTTAAGCTAGTTTGAGGGGAGGGTAGAAAATCCCATTATTAAAGGATTTTAAATCTCATAATTAAATAATTTTATAATCTTATAATTAAAAAATAATATTAAATCAGTATCAAATAATTAATATCAAAATTAAAAATATATTAATATCATAATTAAGGGATTCTCGATCAGTATCAAATTAGTTCATAGTATAGGAAATAAATTAAAATAAAATATTAATATCTTGCTTTGTATACAGAAAAGATCAGAAAAATTATAATATCTTATATTCGGCTTTAAAAACAATTTCAAACTATAAGAAAAAAGTCTTGTTGTTTCTGAACATGAACAAATGCCATTGTTGTTTCTGAGATACATTTTCATGTATAGAATATAGATCGAAACTAAGAAATCGCCACCCAAACAACAACAAACAGCAATATTAGCTTCTCCCACATGATTTTGCTTTTATTATCACTGAACTTTGCGCTAATGTACCGTATCAAATGGTACGGTATTTGTTTTTATTTGATCTGATGATAATTATTCGTAGTTATCCGATCTTAAAACGACATGAACAGATGAATGATACAACGTTGTGCATGCAGGCCTTCAATTCTAAATCTTGCATAAATATAGGGATTGGATCACAGACTAGAGAGACAAAGAAGTGTTTTGTCCGAGACATTTCAACCTTGTATTTGTAGAGGTTGGAACGTCAATTCCTGTCAACTCAAGCCCCACATGTTGCTGCTTGTTGTTTTGCCAATAATTCAAGCTTGTTCATCTTCCTGTTAGGGTTTCGAAGATTCCCATTTCATTATGCAACCACTGTAATATATATATATATATATATATATATATATATATATATATATATATATATATATATATATATATATATATATATATATATATATATATATATATATATATATATATAGAGAGAGAGAGAGAGAGAGAGAGAGAGAGAGAGATGAACCCACAAACAAATATATGAATCTTTTCTCAGTATTGAGCTCCATGTTAGGTATTATTTAAGTTAAATCATGAATAATCAAACTCTATATGGAGGTAATGTGTAGCAAAATTATCATAAGGAATACAATAATTTTGTGGTATTTTTTATTTGGAATGCATAAGGGGCATCAAATTTTAGTCGATATGAAAATAACTAATATTTCAGAACTATAATATTAACAAGTCGTAATATCTCAACTAATGGTTTACATCAATCTTATCTTATTATTGAGTTTTATTTTGGATAATATCTAAGTTGAATAATAAGTTATTAAATTTTATTCTATTTCTTCGACTAAGATTTCTTATGTTCTTTGATGATTAAAGAAAAAAAATAGTGAGATAATGAGTAGCAAATTTATGTTCAAGAAATATGATACTTTATGGACAAAATTTTAATGAAAATAAACTTTATATATATATTATCTTTTTATGTCTTGCATTACTCAATCATCTCCTTGAATGATTGAGAAAGAAGATTATGAAGGGTAATGTGGAGCAAAAATATGATAAATCCATGCCGTATTTTTTATGCTAAGAAACCTCTCTTGAGTATTGTTTCATTAACAAGTGCCTAATTATGAACAAAATGCATTTTAAAGGACTCCAATTCTGGTTGGATTTTTGTAATAATTTTTGAAGGTCAAATGTTGGCTTTGCTATTTACATCTTGACACCAATAATTTTTATTACCATATTATAATGTTTACTTATGATAGATTTTAACCTTAGTTACTATTTGACTCTAATCAAATATGTGAAATTATATTATTACCAATTCAGAAAATACATGTAACGATTAAAAATACTACTTCTAGTTAAATTGTGCTTGTGATCTTAAATTTAATCATCTTTAGATCTACAATCTACTTCTTTAATTTCTCAAATAAAAATTGAGAGCAAAGCTAAAAGGATATTAAAAGTAAATCCCTCTAATATTCTATTTAATTAGTTCATATATGAATGCTGCTTCGAAATATCATTGATATAAGATTGGTTTCTTTATTTCATCCGTAGAAGAGGAAATGTGGGAGATCTATCATGTTTTTACGGATTAATTATAGATTATATCTTGTAATTAATTAATTTTAGTATTTCGATCTCTATATTTTTAAAAATTATACTCGGATCCTTATTTTTAAGAAAGTAAAATATTTAATCTTATTTTTTCTCACACCATCGATTTTGTTGACGAAAATATCATATACTATGTGAGGAGAAATCAGATTAAATATTTCACTTTCATAGCTATAGATATTCCAACATAACTTTTGAAAATATATGGATTGAGATGCTTAGCTAATTGCAAGGGTAATATAAAAATATATGGATTGAGATGAACATTAAAGAGCTAATTATAGATTATCTCGTTATCTTTAGCATCGTATTCAAAAGTTATATCGTGATCTATATATTTATGAAAGTTAAACATTTAACTCAATGAAATTATCATTTTAATATTTTATTTTCATAAGTATAGAAATCTCAATATAATTTTTAAAAGTATAATTTATAATTAGTCTAATGTTAAGCTATAGATCCAAATTCTAATATCGGTGAGACAAATCTGATGTATACTGTGATGGTTGGACATGATGAGTGGTGCCGTGAAATCCATTCGACTTTGCTCCATCAATGACACCGGCAAGTGGCGTGCGAAGAGATGATTGCCTCCTTGTGATTGGTTGTGGTAGCAAATTTTTTGGTGTGTAGAGTGAAGAGACCAGCAAATGGACATAACAATAATAGTGTTAATCCCAAGAGCCGCAGAACATTCGATTGTGTGATATAGATATGAGTGGCTAAGGTTGGTCTTTGCAAAAGGAACATTTAACACTTCAACATCCGTCATGATGCTAAGTGCAAATTGCATACTCAAAATCTTTTACAATTGATTATATGAGAGTGATTTATCGTCAAGACAAAATCAAAAGGTTGACGTGATAAGATTGTTTGCTTTGTGATCTAAATAATTTAAAATATATTATACTAGTATGAATTTTATGCATTAAAGATAATTATTATAGTTTGATAAAAAGAATAATAACATGATTGATAACTTTGTGTCGGATGATCGATACCTCGATGTCATGTTGTTGATATCTTACTAACACAGTATGTTATCATATTTCGGATCAATACATTATGATCGAAGTTAAGTATGAGAAAAATATACCATGTTAGAAAGATAGTCGAATCCTTCGGATTGTCTACCGAATCAAAAAATCATTGTTGAGAATACATAATGTTATAAGATTCTACACAATTAAAATTTAATTTATCCGACAACAAGAATCAACTTACGATCATTAAAAAAATAAGAACATTGATTGGATCAAAATCTAACTTATAAAAAATGAACATAAATTTTTGATAAATAAAAAATAAATAACTTTCATGGATCAGCTTCCTTTGGTCGACATGGTCAATCAGTGAAATTTCTGAACACAACTTATCGCACTCTCATTAGAATCATTGTTTAGTCTTCATCTTGAAGATGACCTAAAACACAAGATCAAACCCTAAGAAGTGTACATGTACATTTTGCTATGATTGCTGCAGATGGAATCTCAATCGACATATTGGGCAGCTCGACTTGCATTCGAGCACATAGACCACAATTGTCCTCCTCCTTTTGATAGGGTTAAGAAAGGTATCAATTTGGCATTATTTGACCAGACAATTTATTATCAATCATTTCTTGGCATTTGAGCTATCGACGTGATAGCTTTTACTTGTGGAGGTAAAATTATGTGGAGTTTGACTTCTAGAAATGAGTCGAAATTTATATAAGGAGACTCGATGCACCTATCAAGAATCGATCGAACGATGACGTGGCCGTGTATGGTGCAAATAAGTCTTCCTTGTTATAAAGAGGATAGAGTCGTCCTTTGTCTTCGTCATCGTCTTTCTTACTGTGGCCAGCGATCCGCGTGTTGTTGCTGTCATCACCAGCCTTGCTTGGCTGCGTGTCCACGCTACAAGACGACGCACGATTTCTAAAGCTTCGCCCCGACCTGATCCGACTTCATGACAGACGCCATGTGTGCAGCGGGATGGATGTTCTGTTTCAAACAGGTGACTGCAGTTTTTGAACGATCATTGGTCTACAAGGCAGGACCCACCGAGAGAGATGGAAACTTTCTGTCAGTGTCCTTTTTGAGGTGGTACAGCAGAGTCACGCCATTCGCTATCGACAGCCTTGTTGCCCACGGGGCCAGCTCTCGTATCAAGCCCAGCCAGGATTTAGCATTAATCGATATAAATTGACTGGACACCTGTCGTTGTTTAGTTCGACCACATTTTAGAGCGGTGAGCCCAGCTGTATCGTGATCGGAGTCTGATAGAAGATCTTCACCTCAGCCGACTTCGCGTTCGCATCCCTACACGTCATCACTGACTCTGGAAATCGCCTGGAGTTTGATGGTGGACACCGCCTTGTCCGCGGCCCCGATCCCACCCGCCCGCATCTCTCACTTTCACGTCTTCCTCTGTTATCTCCTCCGGCCCTTCACCTCTATTTCCTTCACAACACATCGACACATTGAGGAAGCATGGCCGGACTCCTGTAGAACTCCCACCGCTCTTTCTTCTTCTCTCATGGTTGCCATCATTCATGGAAGATGTCTCTGCTTCTCGTTAAGCTCCGCTCTTTCCTCTCATGGTTAGCTCTATTTGGTTGTACGCTTCATTCGTTCATCTTACATGCTTATGACAGACACTTCACGGCAATTATGTGGCGAGAGGCATGACATAAGTTTTGTGATACTTCTCAGGTCGGCCGGACTGGTATGGCGACGGAAAGAGGTCGTGTCGTCGGATGACGATGGGGATGATGACAATGAGAGCGGTGGCCGAACGCCGCCCTCGATGGCGACCGCGGAGTGCTACGCTTGCACCCAGCGGGGGGTGCCGGCCTTCCACTCCACCACGTGCGACCGCGTCCACTCGCCGGAGTGGGAGGCCAGCGCGGGATCCTCGCTGATCCCGATCCGTCCAAGCCAGACTAACGTGCTGCAGAACCTTCGACTGAGCAAGTCGGCGTCGCTGCTGAGCGGACCAGTGCTGGACCCCAGGAGCGAGAAGGTGCAGAGGTGGAACCGGGTGATACTGCTGGCGCGGGCGGTGGCGGTGGCGGTGGACCCGTTGTTCTTCTACGCGCTGTCCATCGGCCGGCGGGGCGATCCGTGCCTGTACATGGACGGCGGGCTGGCGGTGATCGTGACGGCGCTGCGCACTGCGGCCGACGCCGTGCACCTGGTGCATGTGTGGCTGCAGTTCCGGGTGGCGTACGTGTCGAGGGAGTCGCTAGTGGTCGGGTGTGGGAAGCTGGTGTGGGATGCCCGGATGATCGCCGCCCAATACCTGAGGTCTCTCAGGGGCTTCTGGTTCGACGTCTTCGTCATCCTCCCGATGCCTCAGGTCAGTGTCCCAATAGAAAGCTTTGCTTTGATTTACACAGTGACTCAGAATCCTAAAACTGTAGGTTGCTTTGCTTTCATTAGGAAGCATCAATGTCTCCCGACTACTTGGAGCTGTTAATCTCAAAGCCATTTACTATATGTTATAGGATATACGTCCTGTTTCATGGTCTCTGAGCAGTTCTTGGCATAATACCAGTTAGAACTTGTGATCGTTGATCTGTCAGATGTGGGAAATTAATTTGTCTTATCTTCTGAAAGACTGAAACTGTGTGCAGGCTGTGTTTTGGCTGATCGTGCCAAAATTGATCAGAGAGGAGGAGATAAAGCTCATAATGACCATCTGTCTCCTTATCTTCGTGTTCCAGTTCCTGCCCAAGGTGTATCACAGCATCTGTGTGATGAGGAGGATGCAGAAGGTCACCGGTTACATCTTCGGCACAATCTGGTGGGGCTTTGGCCTCAACCTCTTTGCTTACTTCATCGCCTCCCATGTAAGTGCTCCTTCTGTTAAGATCAAGATCTTATTTGAATAAGCTTTGAGATTCTCCTATATTAAAATATTTATGGAAAGGAAAGGGAGAATTGCAAGTAAGAAGACATGAGTTCTCTGAGCCTTTTGGCATTCAACAGCATGCCTTTCGTATCCTGCGGTAATGCAACAAAGAGAATATCACATGAGGTGATTTGTCACAGATGGAGATTGCAATTTTGTCCTTCTTGCTTTTGTGACCTTGTTATTACAGGGACCAATTATTGCTTTGATATAGCCCCATGTCATGTCATGTCATGTGGTACCCATTTGAACTGGTTGGCACTGTACCAGTCTCAGTCATGATACTGGCACAGTACGGCTGCACCAGTACAGTCAATTTGGTCCCCCTTCAAATCATGCAGGATTAACTCATGATCAGAACATTGTTGTTAGTATCTTAAACTCAGTCATACTATGCAGCAATTTTTGTTGATGATTAGAACACGGTTGTGGAGATCTTGAGCTAATCAAGTCATCAGAAACCATATAAGAAATATCACAGAGGCATCAAGCAGAGGAAGTCACATAATGAATATGGAAGAAATAACATGATCTAAGCTAGATATCCTTCATCTACAGCACAATAGTATTTACAGAGGAACAGCATGCAGAAGATGAACTTGAATCTTATGCATCAACTCAATATGTCCAACAATTTGATGGGCCCTTCATATCACTTGCTTTTGTGGCTGTCAGGTAGCTGGTGGATGCTGGTATGTTCTTGCGATCCAGCGGGTCGCCGCTTGTCTTCAGCAGCAATGTGAGAAGAACAATAACTGCAACCTCGTGTCACTGGCCTGCTCCAAGGAGGTCTGCTACCACCTCCCCTTAACATCGGGCATGAACAATTTGAGTTGCGAGGGCGACTTGGCAGCATCTATTGGGATGCAAAACACACCGGTATGCTTAAATGGCGACGGGCCATTTCCTTACGGAATCTACAACTGGGCTCTCCCTGTTGTTTCCAGCAATTCACTTGTTGTCAAGATCCTCTATCCGATCTTTTGGGGCCTCATGACTCTGAGGTAAATGTTGAATTATATGCTGCAAAGCGGAAGCTGCAGGAAAGAGCCTCATTTAATCGAACGCTTTGTACTCTGCTACAGCACTTTTGGCAATGATCTTGAGCCTACGAGTCACTGGATTGAAGTTATATTCAGCATAATCGTGGTGCTAAGTGGCCTAATGCTCTTCACTCTGTTGATTGGTAATATTCAGGTACGTAGCAACGTTGTCAATCTTCGTTCTCATCAGGCATATCAATAATGTATGCTTCTCATGTAAATAGGTATTCTTGCACGCTGTTATGGCGAGGAAGAGAAAGATGCAGCTGCGGTCGCGCGACATGGAATGGTGGATGAAACGGAGACAACTGCCGTCGAGACTGAGACAGAGAGTGCGTCAGTATGAGCGCCAACGGTGGGCTGCAACGAGAGGGGAGGAGGAGACGGAGATGGTCAAGGATTTCCCTGAAGGATTACGCCGCGACATCAAGCGACATCTCTGCCTTGCTCTCATAAAGCAGGTAAGTTATCATCTGTAATCGAACATACCAAGACCGTCTCAATCTGTAACAAGACAGAACGAGCTAAGGGAAGAAAAGCACGAGTTCATATTGGTTCTTGTATCAGGTGCCTTTGTTCCACAACTTGGACGATCTCATCCTCGACAACGTCTGTGAGAGGGTCAAACCCCTTGTCTTCTCCAAGGGCGAGAAGGTATCGAAGCCGACACGAGAATCTAATGCTGTCAGGAATCTTGGGACTTTGCTAAGGGTGGTGTTGTTGTGGTGGTCAGGTGATCAGAGAAGGAGACCCGGTGCAGCGCATGGTGTTCGTCGTCCGAGGCCACCTGAAGAGCAGCCAGTGCCTGAGCAAAGGCATGGTGGCCACCAGCACGCTGGGGCCGGGCAGCTTCCTGGGGGACGAGCTCCTGTCGTGGTGCTTGCGACGGCCGTTTGTCGACCGGCTGCCTGCCTCCTCCGCCACCTTCGAGTGCGTCGAGCCCACGGAGGCCTTCAGCCTGGAGGCGCCGGACCTCCGGTACATCACCGAGCACTTCCGGTACAAGTTCGCGAACGAGAGGCTGAAGAGGACAGCCCGGTTCTACTCATCCAATTGGCGGACGTGGGCTGCGGTTAACATACAGCTCGCCTGGCGCCGCTACAAGTCGAGGACTGGAGGCACGGCGAGCTCGCCGCCGAAGCAGCACGACAGCGAGCGCCGCCTTAGGAGGTACGCTGCAATGTTCATGTCGCTGCGGCCGCAGGACCATCTCGACTAGCGGAAGAGAGGTCGTCTCTTCACCAAAGAATCCAAATTGAGGGAATGGGATGTCAGAGGGAACAAATTTATATTTAATGTGCTGAATTAGATGTATTCATGGGATATGAGTACCTGTGCATTCATCGTATTGATGAATTAAATATAGAAAGTTCCCTTTCTATATTCATGCCATCTTTTTTAGGTCTGCAACTTCATGTCTCTTCCAATCTCATTAGATTTGATTTCAGGGCCCTTAAGATTTGTAATTCTTGAGTTTGACTTTTTAATTATAGTAATTGAAGAATCTAAAAAATTAAGAACAATTTTTTGATAGGTCAATATACCTTTAATACATGTTCACATAATTTTCTTCCAAAACTATGTTCTTTTGACAAGAACTTGGAAGAATGGAATTGAATGACATGTAGAATGTAAATATCATACTTAATTCTATATGATATTCCTCTACTTTTGTATGTTAAGGATTAATTAAAACCAGATCAAGCTTAAAGAATCAAATTAGATATATTAGAGTTGATCATCAACTTAAACAAGTCAAGTTTTTGGATTGTCTCAACTTAAATTAGCAGACAGTCCATTAGATTTGTTCTAAACATGGCCACACAACTGTGAACTATTGGGAACCATTTCAATTGATTCCAACAATCCATGAGATCCATAGTGGATTCCTAATCCTAATGCAATGCAAGTGTCACTGAGGAATTTGCCAATGAATGTATGCAATGGATCCTTGATTTGACACACTTGATCTTCTTGTGGAACTTAATTGTTCTTGATTGAACCTGAAATTTGTGTGTGTTCAGTTTCAGTAATACTTCATAATGATCCATCCTTGATCAAGGCTTGAATTGGATTCTTCCACAACAGCTTGATAGAAATCTTTAGGACTATCAACCAATTGTTTTGAGCATCATCAGAATAAGAACCACAATTGATCTTGATCCAATTCAGCTTATGGAGTTCCTCTTTAATAGCTAATTGAATACAAACCCTAAGCATCATCCTCGATCACGAAAACCACTGGGTCTTAATCAAACTCAACAGTTAATTCACTATGTATTGTACAAGAACTCCAAATCAATCTAAATTTAGCTTGTGCCAATCTTTGGGAAGTTTCTACCAAATTAATGCTGCCACTGAGCTGAAGCTCCAAATGCCACTCAAACTCAAAATGGCTGTAGCACAATCAATTATGATGGAAACTTCCCTCTACCACAAGCTTCACTTTGAAGCTTGATGTTGCAAATACCATGTCATTCCTATGCCTCCAAATAAGAAACTTCCTTCAACCATCCCCCACCATGCACTCAGGGAAGTGCTGAAAGTAAAGCCCAAGTCTGTCTTGGAAGCCTTATCAAACAGGATCATCCCTATCATTTTTCCTAGTAAAATTCCCAATTTTTATATCAACAAAGAGATCAATTTCAGCAATCCTTCTACATAGAAAAGAACCAAGTGAATTATTTGTTATTTCAGTCACAAGTAACTTTCTAAAGCGTGAGGGACCCGGTGATACGGTAACGTTGTTTCTTTACGATATTTATTTTCCTTTTTTTTCTTGTTACAGATAACATCTTTAATTTGGATATCAAATTAAAATTGGTAATTTTGTTCCACAAGGAATACACCAAGTTATTGACATGGACTAATCCTTCAGTTCCAAGGAAGAACCCAACTGAATTCAAGTCTCTATGGCCAGGGCTTGGTGACAATGCCTAAGTTACTTCACTTAAAAGAAAGGTAACACTTCTGGAAGATGACATCTCTTCCATCCACTAAGCTAAATTTCAATCTTATCAATACATTCATTCTCAGATTGGGAAAGAAGCTATTTTAGTTTAAAAGGCAAAGATATTTGATCTTCCTTCCTATCTGATATGTTTATTTTTACTTCAACTCTGTTTAGCAAAGGAGGTCTCAGATTTTTGAAAACTGATTTTTTAATCACTTGATAGGGGTAAAAATGGCAACGTGCCATGTCAGCACGCCAGGTAGACACACTGCCCGAGGAGGCAAGCACTGATGCAGACTCGACATTTGCCGACGTCACCAGCCCTCAGCCAACCACCTCAGCTTTGACCTCGTGCGCTCGGTCGAGGCACAGGTGCACATCGACCGAGGCTCGCCATACCCTGCAGCAGCTCGGCCTCCCACGCAACCCCAGTGGCAATGTCAGACGCCACCGAAGGTACAGTCCTGCCCTGCAAATGGGCACGTCAGGTAACACCCAAGCTCCTCTATAAATACCCCCAAGTCTCAAACAAAAGGGGGGACACACACACTGGAAAGCACTTCCTCTTCTCTTCCTCCGAAACCCCCCCCACATCTTTCTCTAACTTGATCGTCGGAGGGGTCGGGTCGAGCACCCCGACCCGACCTGTGTGCAGGTGCGAAGACGGTGTCGCCTCTTCCCGGAGCTTCCTGCCGACCCGAACCGCCGACCTGCCGACCCGAACTGCCGACCTGCCGACCCGAACCGCCGACCGGCCGACCCGAACGACCGATCCCGAACCACGGTGCCCGACCGCAGGGAGACCCCGAGGGACGTTGCCCGAGATCCCCGACTTCCGGACCCCAGAACCAGCCGCGTCGGCCTCGAGGCCACGGCTTAAAAAGTTACTTACCGTAACAGATTGGCGCTAGAAGGAGGGCCCGAATGTCGAGGGATCCTCAGGTTGATCCTGACGACCTCCCCGCGACCCCTGAACGTGGCTGGCGTTCAGTCGACAGTTTGGATCCGCTTCCGCCCGAGGGCGCTCCGAGCGTCCCCTTGCCGGTGTCGTCCGAGGCCTTTCACGACCTCGCCCGTCAAGTCCGAGCTCTGACGGATATGGTGCAAACCATCATCCCGCTCATCTCCCAACCGACACCCCCACTCATGACTCAGCCGCTACGGCAACAAGAGCCGCCCGCTCGGGCCCACATGATGCTTCTGGAGCCTTCCGCCTCTCCTCGGGTCAGACCGACCCCACTCGGGGATCCAGCAAGGACAAACCCGAGCGGCCGCCCGGAGCCCGAGGTGTTATCTTCGGAATCAACAGACTCCCCGCGAGCCCAGCTATGTCGTCTCAGTCAGCGGCTCGACGAACTGGAGAAGGAGTTTCACAACTCAGAGGGAGAGCTTGGGGTGGACTCACACCAAGGATCTCCATTCGCACCAGAGATACGAGATCTCGTCGTTCCCCCGAACTTCCAGCTCCCTTCTCTGGATGCATACGACGGCGCCACGGACCCAGCAGATCATGTCGTCGCTTTCCGTGCCCAATTGGCGCTGCATGGAACGTCTGACGCTTTAATGTGCAGGGCGTTTCCCACAACCCTCAGGGGTCCAGCCCACACGTGGTACGCCGGCCTGAAGACTGGAACAATCAGTTCCTTCGGCCAACTCGCCAAGGACTTCGAGCTCCACTTCGCAGCCCATGCCCGGCCGAGGCCCTCCGCGGCACTACTCCTCGGACTCAAACAAAGAGAGGACGAGCCCCTCTCATGCTTCGTGGATCGCTTTACCACGCAAATCCGGAGCTTACCGGATACTCACCCCTCTTTGTTGGTGCAGGCGTTCATGGTAAGCTTGCGACCTTCCAGACTCTGTTGGTCCCTCGTGGAGCGACCCCCCACCACAGTACCAGATATGCTCCAGCGAGCCCACCGGTACATCGAGGCAGAAGCTTGGGCGACT
Organism: Musa acuminata AAA Group; assembly: GCF_036884655.1. Classification (NCBI taxonomy): domain Eukaryota; kingdom Viridiplantae; phylum Streptophyta; class Magnoliopsida; order Zingiberales; family Musaceae; genus Musa; species Musa acuminata. The sequence continues at coordinate 46,644,350 of NC_088335.1, forward strand.
GCAAGGAAGAGGAGTGACTCTGGGCGACGGGCCCCGTAGCAGCGGTCAAGCGCCCGCGTTTGCTATTCGGCGTAACCCTCGTGCCAGACCCTCAGTCTCTTCCAAGCGAAAGCTCCATTTTTGCCTGATCGCCTCTCGGCTCACGGTTAGCTTCAGCCTAACCCCACTCCTTTTTGCATTCGCACGACTCGCCCACATGCTGCCGAGCTCCCCTCGGAACGGCTTGCCCACCTGAGTGGTGTCACTCGGTCGCAGCCTGCCTGCGTCGAGCTTCTTGGCCCTTCATCGTCGAGTCCACATCTGCACAGTCTGCCCGCCCGAGTTCTCTCGGCCCGAGCCTACCCCCTCGGCCTGCGTCGTGCTACTCGGCCGCATGGTCCTCGCGACCACGCCTGCGCGGTCAGCCCGACGCACGTCATGCTACTCGGCCGCATGGCCCTCGCGAACACGCCTGCGCGGTCTGCCCGCCTGCGTTGTGCTCCTCGGCCCTCGGCTCTACGCCATCCCGAGATCACACCTGCGCGATCACCCCGCCTGCGTTGTGCTCCTCGGCCCTTGGCTCTGCGCCATCCCGAGACCACACCTGCGCGGTCACCCCGCCTGCGCCGTGTTCCTTGGCCCCATGTTCCCGAGACAGACTTGCGCGGCCTGCCCGCCTGCGTCGTGCTCCTTGGCACCATGTTTCCCGAGAAGCTCTTGCGCGGTCGGCCCCTCTGCGCCGAACCCCTCGGCCACACTCTGCCCTCAGAGCGGCCTGCCCCTCTGAGCGATGTCACTCGGTCGCAGCTTGCCCGCACCGAGCACCTCGGCCTATCACTGCCGAGATCTACCTCGGCGCGGCCTGTCCGCCTCTGTCGTGTACCTCGGCCGCATGGTGCCCAAGTCCACGTCCTCGCGTCCTGCCCGCCTGATCGTGCTACTCGGTCGCATGACCCTCGCGACCACGCCTGCGCGGTCACCCCGCCTGCGTCGTGCTCCTTGGCTCCATGCTCCCGAGACAGACCAGTGCCGCCAGTACGCCCGCGTCGTGCCCCTCGGCTCCATAAAACCCGAGACCACACCTGCGCGGTCGCCCCGCCTGCGTTGTGCTCCTCGGCCCTCGGCTCGACGCCTCCCGAGATCACACCTGCGCGGTCACCCCGCCTACGTTGTGCTCCTCGGCCCTCGGCTCGACGCCTCCCGGGACCACACCTGCGCGGTCACCCCGCCAGTTGTGTTCCTCGGCCCTCGGCTCTACGCCATCCCGAGACACCTGCGCGGTCACCCCGCCAGTTGTGTTCCTCGGCCCTCGGCTCTACGCCATCCCGAGACACCTGTGCAGTCACCCCGCCAGTTGTGTTCCTCGGCCCTCGGCTCTACGCCCTCCCGAGACACCTGCGCGGTCACCCCGCCAGTTGTGTTCCTCGGCCCTCGGCTCTACGCCATCCCGAGACACCTGCGCGGTCACCCCGCCCGTTGTGTTCCTCGACCCTTGACTTCACCTGAGACGCACCCGCACGGCCAGCCCGCCTGCGCTGCGCTCCTCTGCCCTCATCGGTCCCATTGCCCCCGAGTCCAACCCTGCTCGGCCTCCTGACTAAGTTGCGCACCTCGGCTTCGCACTGCTCGAGACACGTTCGCGCGATCAGCCCACCTGAAGTAAGAAGCCATGCATCGTCTCCCCGCATGCAAAAACCGACGCATAGCTCCTTTCGGGGGGGGGGGGGCATATGATAGGGGTAAAAATGGCAACGCGCCACGTCAGCACGCCATGTAGACACACTGCCCGAGGAGGCAAGCACTGATGCAGACTCGACATTTGCCGACGTCACCAGCCCTCAGCCAACCACCTCAGCTTTGACCTCGTGCGCTCGGTCGAGGCACAGGAGCACATCGACCGAGGCTCGCCATACCCTGCAGCAGCTCGGCCTCCCACGCAGCCCCAGTGGCAATGTCAGACGCCACCGAAGGTACAGTCCTGCCCTGCAAATGGGCACGTCAGGTAACACCCAAGCTCCTCTATAAATACCCCCAAGTCCCAAACAAAAGGGGGGACACACACACTGGAAAGCACTTCCTCTTCTCTTCCTCCGAAACCCCCCCCACATCTTTCTCTAACTTGATCGTCGGAGGGGTCGGGTCGAGCACCCCGACCCGACCTGTGTGCAGGTGCGAAGACAGTGTCGCCTCTTCCCGGAGCTTCCTGCCGACCCGAACCGCCGACCTGCCGACCCGAACTGCCGACCTGCCGACCCGAACCGCCGACCGGCCGACCCGAACGACCGATCCCGAACCACGGTGCCCGACCGCAGGGAGACCCCGAGGGACGTTGCCCGAGATCCCCGACTTCCGGACCCCAGAACCAGCCGCGTCGGCCTCGAGGCCACGGCTTAAAAAGTTACTTACCGTAACAGATGTATCATTAATTTTGAAGATTTCCTTAAAATTAACACAAAAAAGTTTTGGTTATGCTAATGCAAATTAGCATGTTATCATTGTACAGAAATGGAGTCATTCATCAATGCAGAGAGTTTGAAGCCATAATGACGAAGAAAGGGGTTAGGCAACCTGCTTGTTTGACACCTCTTAATTGTAAACCAGTCTCCTAAAAACCAGTAGTCAAGCAAGCACATCTTGAAGATCTAACACAAGAAAGAATTCAATTGGTAAATTGAGTACAAAATCACACCATTTTCCTGACTCCAGAAATGGCAAAAAGCTCATGAAAAATGCTTCTTCCCAGAATTTATGGGGGAAGGAAAGGTTTAATTATGTTAGATAAGACATTGGACAATAAGTGTGTTTCTCAAAATCTACATATACATCAACTTCATATATAATGGGATCAAACTATCAGAGGTGCTTGAGTCAAAATCTACAATGTTTTCAATCTCTATCACACATCCAGAATTTATTAGGCATGGGAATAAATCACTACAATGGAAAGAACCATTGAAGATGATGCTTCTGCAGTCCAGCTCAAACCAAGAGAGGTTGTGGCTGAAGACCAAAGTTGGGTGGTTTTCGAGCTACCATCTCAATCAGCATATCTGCTACGTTCATCAGTGTCGGCAGAAGAAATGCCTCAGCTGCTGGTGGTATGCTCTGAGGACTTCATCATAAGATGCAATTTGAGTTTCCTCATTAGTTTATCACACTTCTTTTTTGTGATGATGGCATTTCCGAAGGATTCTTTTGGACATATCTCTGCAAATCTTGTTCCAGCTTCCTGCTGCATGGTGTTCAACAGGTGGAATTGTATATAATAATATCTTCAAGAATATGCAGAGAGCCACATATTGTTGCTTTGTCGCAGGCTCTAAATAGCAAAGAATGATTTGCCTACCTACTGCTAATAGGATTTTTGGAGAGTTATTAATAATCATTTAAGCTGTTAGTAATGACTACAAAGCATGGAAAATGGTGAAATTAATCCAAATCAAATATATATTATATATATATATGTGCCTGATCCATTGAGAAGAAGAAAGAAGTTTGCCTGCCCTGCTAAGCTTTTAAGTAAGCAGGTTTTAATCATGCCAACCAAATGATGATCACTTTGTCTTGAATAATAGCAACAGAGATTAGTGGATATGTTATCTTAAAGTATGTAAAAATCTCAATGATTATATAAATAAACCTTAGAAAGAAGAGTGATTGAGAGAGTGCAATTGTTAAAAGGTGCTTTAGCCTTTGTTGCAGTCATACTGACAGGACAACTGATACAAAGAATTTCCTGGAAACATCTGATAGAACTAACTTGCCATTTTAGACAGCAACAAGGCTTGCAGTTGCATCATCATTCATGGATTCTGCCTGCTGTTTGATTGCATATAATTTTAGCTGAATCTTCAAAGTCAGAACTCAGAAGTCCAGAAAAAAAGTAACAGATGAATTGGCCACAGATGAAGTGTTTAGCAGTTCCTGAATTATTGGCCACTTGAGTTGAGGTTATTAAAGATCTGCTAAAGAAGGATTTTTTTATAATGGACGAAAGCGATTTGTGTTATCATATTCTGAATTTTTAGTAATAAGGGACCCTTCTCCCTACCAAATGAGCTGACCTCTTACCTAAGACATTTAAATCTGATCCTTGCAACTTTGAGTTCCTTAGAAAACAAAACAAAGTGGTCATTAATCAGATGATGCAGTGGTCAATAGTGTCCATGCCATTGATTAGTTCCCAGAGCTCACTCACTAGCCATTGATCATAGCTGAGTGCCTAAGACAGGATTAAAGTGCACTTAGTACAGTGATGGATCCATCATTTACCTTTGCGTGCGATCTAAATCTAATAGCTAAGGACTCATAAATAAATACATGCATGGAAAATTTGCTGAGTTGGATCAAAGTGTCAGTTTCTTACAGATCACTTTACACCTTTGTTAGCTCCAGCAATCACATTACATCTGCATCACTTGAGACAAGTTCTTTTTGCAGCCCTGCTGCTGCAGTTTCTGCAAATTACAGATAGATTAACTCACATTGGTATTAGTGTCCTCAAATCCATGCTATATTGTTCTGATGCTCTGAACACTGGGTTTGCTAGTGTCGGCTGATGTATTGAGACAAATCACCTACCATCTCAAAAAATACAATGCCCATCAAATCCTTTCTGCTTGTTACGTATCACCAACTTTTCAGAAGGCTTCACATCCTGTGTCCTGCTCTTGATATTAGCTTCACTAGCAATTCAGGAATGGTGTATTGAATGAAACCAGCACTTGATCCAAAACTAGCACAATGTTCCAACCTCAGTAGTTAAACCTATGTGCAGTGTATTCTTCTTCTGACAATGATCACAACTTCTACTGGAGCTATAAACACTCATGGCCTTAATTACCAATAGACAACAAGGGGTTGATATCAGAAGAAAAGGAAGTCTCCTCATTTCATTCATCCATGGCTTCCACCTCCTGATAGCATAGTATCAAATGAATGGGAAGGAAATGTAGACTACTGACAGCCACCTCGTTTTCATCATTATGCGTTGCTACAGGCCAAAACCTTAAGTATTAGAGCTAAAACAACCACTGACACAAAGTATCCAAACATCTGCCGGTGAAAACAATGCGACGCCTGCAGCACCCAACTATGAGTTTGGTGGCTCAGTAGTTGGCCCATCATTCATCCACACAGCACCACCGCATCCAAGAGACTCCCCTTACCCAACCATAGACCCCATGAGGGCCGTCCTGGCTTCGTTTCATATACCACTCCATCCCCCCCACCGCACCATTCTCGAACACCTTCGACGCAAAGCCATGGGAATGGCTGTGTGGATCGTGAGAAGGTCCATCAATGCCTTCTTCGACGGCTACCAGTCTTTTACCTCCATTGCTGCTCTTCTTGTCTTCCCCGTCTCCGCTTCCGTCCTCCTGTCCCAGGCGCTGATCCCTTTCGCGACTCCGCCGCTCCTCGAAGCCATCTCGCTCCGGCTGTGGTCGCTGTTCCAGGCCGCGAGGTTTCCTGCCTCCGTGGGATTCTTCTCCCTCCTCAACGTCAAGCTCGCGCAAACTGTTTTCACCTTCGTCTCCACGCTGCCGCTGGTGCTCACGTTCCAGCTGCTAGCCAAGGCGTCCGTCGTTCATGTCGTCTGCGAGGGTCGAGATCCTCGGCGTAAACGAGGCCCGCCTCCGTTGTCTTCGTTCCTCCCCCTCTACCGCTCGATCCTACCGACGCATCTCTTCAACTCCTTCGTTGTTCTGTCCGCCAACGCCAGCACTTTCGCCTTGCTCTTCCTGATCTTCAATGCAGTGGACCTTCTCGGCCTCTCGACGAGCAACGTCGTCCTTTGCCTCTCGGCTGCTGGCGCCGTTCTCTACTCCGTCGTCGTCGCCAACACAACGGTGATCTGCAACCTGGCGATCGTGGTCTCTGCGACGGACAACTGCGGCGGCTACCTCCCGGTCCTCAAGGCCTGCCTGCTCATCAGGGGAAGGGTCATGACTGCACTAGGTCTGGCCTTGCCTGCCAACCTGGGAATGGCTGCCGTCGAAGCCTTGTTTCAGTACAGGGTGGTGAGGCAATACAACCTCTCAGGGGAGCTGAATTCATCTCTTTTCTGGGAGGCGTTCTCGATCACGTACTTTCACGCGCTCCTCGTTGTTCTTGATGTCATCATGAGCTGCATGTTCTTCAAAATCTGCAGAACAGATTGCCACTCAGACTGCGAGAAGGGCCACGAGCATCATGGAGAAGAACTGGAGCCAGAAGACAAGGTTACTCTGCATGTCTAAATGTGAGGTCATCTCTCACAACTATATATACAGATTTGACATGGAAACAGATGAACATATACAATGTTCCCTCGTGATACCAATTTTTCTGGAGTTACAGAACTCCGCTGAGCAGGAGTTCAATAAAGTATTACATGTTACTTCAGAATGTAATCCCCCAATCAAACAGGGACATTTTCTCTACTACTCTGTAAGCATTTCCTGAGAAGAGACATTAAATAAGCATTTCTTTCCTTTATATACCTTCCTTTTTACATGACAATTAAAATGAAGTTGTGTGAACCGCACTTCCATCAGGATGGAGGATTCGACATATTCCCAGAAACGGGGAAGAGAAGACTGTGTCATTCATACACATTCTGTATGGATCCGCAAATAAGAATGTTAGCCATCGAATTAGGAGACAAGAAACCCAAGTAAATATTTTGATCTGTCAAATTTACTTGTCATTGATAGAGGAACAGTGGAAGAGTTGGCCTAACGGTGGAATCATATAGTTGACCGAGAGTCCGCGTCAAAATTGAGTTAGGAGATCGGATGGAAGATGACGTGACTGGTCATTAGCAGGAAATTTTCATTGTTGGGATGAAACATTACAACTTGCATGGATTCCATAAAGCATAAACAACAATCAATTGGACACGGTGACGTGATTTAGGTCAAAGGTGCTGACGATTAAGAGCATGGTAGCGAGCTTAGCATAAATAAGCCAAAAACCTTCAAGGGTTGGTTCGGTTGCTCCAGTGGAGTTGTGCCGGAAAAGGCAAGTTTGGCGTTGGGAGTGAGAAAATGTGGATGTTTGATGAGCTTTGTCAACGCGCGGGTTGACCAACAATGTGCTACACTGTTGGTGATAGAAGGAAATAACCCTGCGGTTGACTTTTAAGTATATCCGAACGAGATTAGGAAATTGTAATTTTCTATCATTGCAAAAAATGTGTGGTAATGTACGTGTAATCATCCACGGGGCATGTGCGTGGGAAGGTAACTTCATGTTGAAACAGGTGTACCGGCGAAAGCGTTGACGTCTACTTTATATTTCCGTTTTGTGTGGGTCCCGCAGCGCCATTTAAACATGCGCAATGGCATTGTCAAGATGGGCCCTCCTCCGTTCAGCCGGTGTGTGAAAATTTACCCGGTGGGCCCCACGTACGGGAAATTTCACCCGAGCGGGTCCCACGGTTCAGTGCTGCGAAACTGTACGCGGTGGACCCCACGACCGAGAAATTTGACCGAGTGGGTCCCAGGGTTCGCGTGAGGGGGATTCCCACGGCTGACACAGCCGCGCAGTCTGACACGGCTGGACCCATCGCACCACGTAAACCCTGCGAAACTGCACGGTGGGTCCGCGTTCCACCTCGTCGTGTCCAACACGGGGACCGGCGCCACCTGATCAAGAGGGAATCAATCACATGGCGGGCGCAAGTGCCATCGGACCATACGGAACGCTTGCGTGGCCCACCAAATCAACAAGGCATGGTGGGCACCGCGCACCTCCTAATGCTCATGCCCATCCGACATACCGTAGCTTCGTGAGGCCTATCGTGGCCCACCTAATCACGAAGGCATGGTGGGCCCCGCGCATGCAAAACGGGTCCATTCGACCGTACGCTGCTTCGTGCGGCCTTTCATGGCCCACCTAATCAACAAGGCACGGTGGGCCCCGCGAACCACCAAATGCTCATGCCGCGCCACGTGGCACCATCGTCCCTCAGAGAAAAAAAAAAAAAAAATCTGGGTCCCATCATGGGTCCCGCGCCCTATCAAGTCGAGGGAACTCCCCTCGAGCCAATCGTGACCCAAATCAAATCAAGTGAATTGTCGAACGCCATGGACCTCCTCAAAGTTTCCTGTTGGGTTGGGCTCATCGGCAGATTTTTATTCTTAGCTTCACTTATATAATCTTTAGATTACTTGTTAACACAGGATTTTTTTTTGTTTATTCACATAAAAGTTTTGTTATGTACTTCTTCGTGGTATTTGGTATCGTCTTCCATTCGGATCAATAAAAATAATATCTCCTTGCATAATATAAATTTTAAATATTTATAATAATATGTATATAAATGAGTCGAATTAAAATACTCTCTCAAGATATTAGATTTTCAATGATATGAGTGGAAATTTTTATCTCAAATGCAATCTTTTTAAACTAATCTTTTTAGTCAAATCGACAATCGAAACATATGAGACTTCATTGATACATTTTTGTCATGACCCGAAGTTTGATGTGTCAATTGGAAAATGCTATGGGACTAATCAGGAGTGTTACATATTTGGTTCATTATATTCCGAAACATGTTTCCTTTCTTTCTCATTATACTAAGGATGAGTAGATGATACACATATTTTTGTCATAACCCGGAGTTTGATGAGTCAACTGGTCAATAACTTCATTTTGATCCTTCGTTCACGGACTAAAATGCTTAAGCAGAAGTGAATAGTAATATACTCATCAGAATCTTATAAGTCAATCTTAATCCTGTCAACTTTCGATGTGAAACTAATCAGGATGTTATATTTGGTTCATTATATTCCGAGACATGTCTCCTTTCTTTCTCATTATACCAAGGATGAGTAGACTTCAAAAACAAAAGAAACAATCAAATGGAACGGTAGATGATTATAATTTCCATTAACTCTATAACATGTTACCAACAAATACAATTTATCTTTTAAAATTTACTAATATTATTTTTATATTATATAAGACTACTTATATATTATAATTTCTAGATATAAGGACATTTTTGTTATCGATTGAGATACATAATAAGGAAAAGGTCATATCAAGTCATTATAAACATGATTACACTCTGTTGATGTTACATATGCTTTTTAAGATTTGCATGGCCATCTTAGATTATGCACCCTTGAATGTTGTTGTGATGATGAAGATTAAGGATCACTTGCTTTGAATCAAAAGACAAGATGTAATACTAGTATTATTTTACTTTTCAATGAATTAAGCCAGCGCAAGAGAAAAGAATGAGAAAAATAAGAAGCATCTTAGTATAAGATATAATAAAATCTCTTTCTCTCGTCATAATATTAAGACTCATAATATATTTATAAAAATAAATCTTAATTCTCTAAGTATTATTCTTCATATTTGAATTTATAATCCTAATCTATCAATAAATTTGAATCTAACTAAGATATTTTTCAAAATATACATGGATGGTAAAAATAGATGATGGGATCGGTTTCTATTACAAGATTTTGATGGAGAGAACGAATACGCTGAATCGAATCTATGGTCTCTCCAATTGTTGTACGTATGTATGTGAACAAGGCAACATCAAATCAACTTGTTGCTGACAAAAGAATTGGCATATTAAATTGAAGGGGGTACTGTCACCTCTACTTGTCAAAGTTATGACGTCTAAGACAATTAATGCATGATGTGTAAGTTATGTCAAAGTTACTCGGACAAGCGATACAAAAGCACGAAATTAATGCATCTCACCCTTTTCAGCTCAATGAGATGAATGATGTGCCGATAAATCGTACAATATCCGGTGTTTGCATTGTCATGTTTGAAAGAATCGCTCCATCTTATGGCTTTTGTCTTCGAGTTCTCTGATCATCTAATCCCATCTTATATTTTTTTTCTTAGATTAATTATATATTTTTAAATAATTAATTATCTCTAATATCTTGATATTTATACTTTTAAAAATTATATCAAGATTTTTATGTTTATGAAAAAAATATATAATTTTTTTGTATGTGATCGATGAAAATATTATATGATTTATCACGAGCATTATTATAAGATTTGTCACCGAGTACGTAAGATATTTTTACAAGTAAAACCGATAATGTGCGGACTTGTCTCACTTTGGTTTATTATTAAGCACGAATGATATTTTCATAAGTAAAATCGATAATATACAGAGAAACAAAATTAAATATTTTATTTTTATAAATATAAGAATCCTGATATAACTTTTTAAACGGTAAGGATCGAAATATTAAATATAGTTAACTATAGGAAGTAATATATAATTAATTCTTTTTATTTTTTTGCTTGTGCTTGCATAATTATTGCATTAATTTCATGATGATTAATTATTAATATAAAAAATAAATAAGTATATAAAACTCTTTTTAATTTGTTTGCATGCAGATAAGTTTTTATAAATTGTTGTTCAAAATCGAACTCACATCCATAATCAGAATTGCTATCGCCAATTTAAGCATGAAATAAATAATCAAAATTTTTGATCGGTTCAGAAAAGATTCCAAATTATATTAAACTCTAATATGCAGTAATTCAATCTATGATTGAATTAGACGTCGTAGCGTGATCGACATACTTTCTTTCTGCAACTGGGAAGTGCAAAGGAATGAGCAGCCCGAGAGGGAGTTGTTGGTAGCAAGGAAATCAAAACAGGAGGAGCTTCAAGAAACGAGGCTTTTGCCTGCTAACTCCAGGAAGAGGAGGAGCGTCTCTGCTGCTGCTACTTCCCATGGGCGGCCGGCGACCACAGATCGGCACCGTTGCTCCTCGCCACGTGCTCGGTGCTCGCCACTGGGACCAGGCACAGCCCCCGGCTCCTCAGATCATTCTTCTCTCTCCCTTCCTTCATTTCCAAGATCACAGAACCGTCAGCAACTTAAACTCACAACGTATGTCAGAGATCACAGAGAGAGAGAGAGAGAGAGAGAGAGAGAGAGAGTGCGGGTGTGTGTGTGTGTGTGTGCATGCTTCGCGTTACATGCAGGTGAGCAGAGGACGGCAGGCGTCGCAGGTATGGAGAACTCAGAACCTGCAAGAATCGAACAAGCACAAGTTCAGAAGATGTGTCAGAGAAAGAACAAGAATAGAAAGAGGGAAGGTGTACAAGAAAACACACACACAACCTGGACTTGGTCGTGCAGGAATCGGATGTACCCCAGGGCTTCATGCAGAACCGAAGCCGTATCAGACTGCCATGTCCACGAAGTCAAATCAGATGAGGGACCTAATTAAGACCAGTGTACTTTGAAGAAGCCATCAATTAGGCTACCTTGCCGAATGGAGAGACCAGCTGCTGCAGTGCCATAATTCTTTCCCCTAACTTGTCTTTCCTCACCTGCTCTCCTCACAGAGACATGCATTAATTGCCACATATATTGCTTCACAACCAAAGCAATATCAAAGGGATAAACAATTAGTATACCATGATCGTGCCTGGACAGGATGAGCCTGCTGTTTTGGGCTTCTTGGTAGTGTTGAATTTGGTGGCTGTCACACTTGTTGTTCTTCGCCCTCTTCCCATTTTCGTCTTGGTGATCGATAGAAAGGATGCATGTCACAGGACCATTTGTTATCCTTCCGATCATGATGTCAAGTATAAATAGGCAGAGGAAGTCAGGCTCACCTTATTTGGAGACTTGCAAGTACTGATGGTGGTGGAAGGTGGAGAAGAGGAGGGGGAAGACAGAGAAGAGTCGGTTGATATCTGAGGAACCCCATAAAGTACTGCAACAGCATCTTCCTCCTTCCCACCAAACCATAGCATCTGTGCTGACTTTGAAGAGGAGTAGCAGGAGGAGGAGGAGGAGGGAGATGAGAGACACGAGGGTGGAGAGAACAGATGATCTTTTCCCTCCTCTGAGCCCAGCAAGTCCATGAAACTCTCCTTCTCCATCAACAGTCTTCAAGCTAACAAGAAGAAGAAGAAGAAGAAGAAGAAGAAGAAGAAGAAGAAGAAGAAGAAGAAGCAAGGCAAAAAGAGCGAAGATAGAAGAACCACATCACAGTTCCCTATCGAGTCAATAAGCTGAAATGTTGTTGTTGCAGGGGGAAGAAAGTCTTCGGAAGAGAAAAGAGTAAAGGCTGGAAACCTTCTCCGTCTATTCTTGGCCTCTTCTATACCTTTTGACATCACCTCACCGCGGCCGGACGAATGGGCGACTGATATGGGCTGCATGCTTGCTTGCTTTTTGTTGCCTTCCTCGTGTTCTTTATGCGAGCTTTGGATGCTTTGTGTGCTCTTCTGTTCACTTCGGGCTTGCTGTCACCTCCCCCGACTTACTCAAAACCGCCACTCGAGACCGACGGAATTAATAGAAATCATGCTTCACTGTCTCCTCCCATCCTTCTCTCTCTTATTCTCTTATACTCTATCTCTCTCTATCTCTCTGTAGAGAGAGAGAGAGAGAGAGAGTAGAACAGTGAGCTATTACCTAATCCGAATCCAGATACAATTGCTGTAGGGCAAGCTTGTGATCTGGTGGTTGTGTGATGAAGATTATATTATGTCTGCACAACTAAATCAAAGGACAATAATAGACTCCAACAACTTGAAGGAACTCTTTACTGTTGCCTTCACATCGTGGATGTTAGCACGGTATGCGAAAAGAATACTGATCTACCGAAAGGGAATACCTGTTTTTGCCGCTTGCCGACGTATATATATCAACACACAGAGAGAGAGAGAACCAACTTGGTGGCCAACAGCAAGTCATACTTCAGCTAACGTTCAACAACTACGAATAAGATGCTGTAGTTTGTAGATTATGTGTGGATTTCGCCGGATATTTGCTTCTTTGATGAGCCTGCGTTGCCTCCTTTCCTGATGTCGTGAAGGGGTGTACTCGGTGCATCCACTCTTTGTTCAGCACCACATTAGAGAGAGAGAGAGAGAGAGACAGACGTGCACCGGTCAGCGGAGAGCGACGGTGAGAACGACGGACAGCGGCTGCGCGACTCACCGGCACGGCTGTCCCGCAGTCTCCTACGTGGGGCCCGGAGACGGCGCCGGGGGTGGTGGGTCCATCGTGTTCCCTGCTTTTTGTTCCTCCGTGAAAACTAATCGAGGTGGGGATGGGACAGCTGAGATCTATGTGGTTGTAGCAGACATATTGTTCGCGTCAGCGACAACCAAAAGATCCAAGTCCTAACCCTAGCATGATTTCATAAGCTTTCACTAAAAATCTTAATAATTAAAGATATTAATTTCATAGTGACTTATAAATCTTGCTCCATCATTCTTATCGAGGATGAATTTAATGTTCGAAACGATAAATTTTTGCACCTAAAATATTGATATGAGGATGCTTACCAAATTCATTTATCAAAAATTAATTATTTAAAGTCTCGTACCATAAAATTCGAAGATATCCTATTTTTTCTCATATACATATATATATATATATATATATATGTCATGATTTTGCTGAAACAGAACAATTCTCGTCCATGAAATCATCAGCCGAATTAAATAAGAAAAATATCAAGAAAGAAACTTAAAATAAAAAAATAGAAACTTAATGGAGGGTGGTTATAGGACCTTATCCATATGACTTATGATTATGTGTTTATTTATTATCACATAAATTAAAATTGAGAGGATTGCATTTTAGTTAAGATAATGTGTCTTCAATTATTTTGTAAATTGGGGTGGGCCTTGGTCATTGACTTATGTCATTAATTTGCTTCTTGAATATTGTCGAGAGAAATCATCATCGATGTTCAAGTCAATTTAACATGATATAAACTTGAATATATAGGAATATCCAAAGTGGCTTCAAAGGTAACTCTAAAGTGACCCAAGATGGCTCCAATGTGAGAATATTGAGCTTCCGAAGTATCATTTGCACTAAGACAGATGTCGAAAATTTTTTTTGACCCTGTTTGTCTGACGTTCAAGTTAGTCACTAAGGACTTATCTTTTGCGGTATTGGTTTTTTCGAAAAAAGTGTCTCTCGACGTAGTGCTAGGGATTATCTTTTATACCATGCCTTGAAGGGGATAATTAATAATTGCTACAATGTCCCCTTAGCATTTTGTTTACATGGGCAACACGAGAGGGACAAACCCGAATGACCTACCTTAGACTTTTGTCTATATGGGCAGGTGGGGGTGACTTAGATATTTCTTCTTCCACAACAGTTTCCACGTGGTGCTTACGTATCAGATGATGATTGATCATTAATGTATTCCCTATCATTTATCCTAACCCCTCCCCAAGGTGTCTTTCGGAGCTCTTCATTGGAGGGCTTGGAGTGTGATGTTTCAATTCATTCGATAAGCCCATTACCAACATAGCCATTTGTGGTGGTGTCAAAAGGACACACGTTGGTCATAAGGATTTTCTTTAGTGCAGGTCAGGTTTCCTTGACTCACACGCCTTGAGCATATTTTGCCTTGCGTCTCCATCGTGGCAGATTTCTCTTGGCATGAGTTAGGTTTTCTAACTCACATGCCTTGGACACATTTCGCCCTACACCTCCGCCGTGGCTGATTAATCTTAGCGCGGGTCAAGTTCTCTCAACTTATACACCTCGGACATATTTTACCCTACGACTCTACCATGGAAGATTAATCTTGCAATGAGTCAAGTTTTCCCAACTCACATGATTTAGACAAATTTTGCTATGTTTTTTGTCATTGCGGATTTCTCTTGGCGTGGGTCAGGTTTTCTCGACTCACATACCTCAGGTACATTTCGTCTTGCGTCTCTACCATGGCGGATTAATCTTAACGCGGGTTGGATTTTTCTAACTCACATGTCTTGGGAATATTTCATCTTGAGCCTCCATCGTGGTCGATTAATCTTGGTGTGAGCCGGGGTTTTTCGACTCTTTCTCAGGCATATTTCACCCTATGTCTCCATCGTGGCGTATTTTTCTTAGTGCGAGTCAGATTTTCCTAACTCATATGCATTGGGTATATTTCTCTACGTCTTTGCCATGGAAGATTTCTTTTGGTGTGGGTCAAGTTTTCTCGATTCATATGCCTTGGGTGATGGGGATATAGACAGGAATAACCTTTGTATAGGAACAAATACTAGAAGACCAAAATACGCAGCGGAATAAAATGGAAACACAATCAAACAGAACACCAAGATATACGTGGAAAACCCCTTCAATGTGAAGGGTAAAAACCACGGGGCAAACTAGAGATAATTCACTATGAGAATAATGAATATACAAATCTCAATCTCTTGCCCAAAACCCAAGCAACAACCACAAGAGAATAACTGGGATACAAGGATCACGTTACTGCCCACAATATCTAAAACCTCCCAAGTAATCACAGCAAGAGACTACTGTAGATTTAATCTAACCTGAGATGAGAACACTGCTAGATGATTGTGAACAGTCTCTCTACGTTGTCCTTGTCTTCTTCCCTTTCTTTCTCTTCCTTTTCTGCCTTGTTCTCCTTCTCTTTGGAATCTCGTGGCTACTAAGATCTGCCTCGTTGTTGCCTTTTTATAGCTTTAATCTGCCTCTAAAACGCAGCCACCACACCCCCCTAATCTTAATTAGGGTTAGGTTAAGAGGGGGTGTGAGCTGTGGGCTGATAAAGCCCACATGGGCTGAATATGGGCCATCAGCCCAACATTGGGCACATTTCTCCCTGAACCTTCACTATGATGGATTAATTTTGGCATGGGTCGAGTTTTCTCGATACACACCTCAGTTATATTTTGCCCTATGCTTCTGTTGTAACGGATTAATCTTAGTGTGAGCATACGCCTTGGGCACATTTTACTCTATGTCTCCACTATAGCGGATTTTTTTTGGCACAAGTCGGGTTTTCAAGACTTACACACCTCGAGCACGTTTCACCCTACTCTTTACCATGGTGGATTTCTCTTGGCGCGGGTCGAGTTTTCCTGACTCACATGTATCAGTTACATTTCGCCCTATATCTCTATCATGGCAGATACCAAATTTTCCTTCTATTATGGCATATTTTGGATTCTCCTTCCACCGTGGCAAATTTCAAGTCCTCCCTCCACCGTGGTGAGCTTTAAGTCCTTTTCACCATTGCGGGTTTTGGATCTTCTTATTATTGATGTCTCATGGGATTTGCCCCCAAATTGACACTTGTCCTAATCGTAGGAGGAGAGAGATTGACCTCCTCCTTTTAAATACCCTCCCTTATAGGTCAAAATTAATTCTTCCATGTGAGTCTCCATAGACTTCATCCTTTAGAACCTCCCTAGAAGCTTTCAATCTCAACCAATTGGTGGCCAAAGGATCGGGAGGAACTTGTAAGAGTTGGAGAAATAAAATTCTCTAACTCTTTCCTTTTAATATATATATAATATAAGTATAATATATGTATAATATATACATATATATATATATATATATATATATATAATATACACATATATATACATATATATACATATATATACACACACATATAATATATATATATATATATATATATATATATGTATGTATGTATGTATGTATATATATACATGTATGTATGTATATATATACATATATTAGAAAGAAAATATTTGAAGAATTTTATTAACCAAAGGAAATAACCCTATTAGTGCAAACCAAAAAAGGGGAAATAAATTTATGCAAAGACCAAAAAGTTTAGTAGCACTAATATAATTGTCCAATCAATTAGCAATATGATTTTAATCAATCATAGCATATATCAACTTGAACATATCTCTAACATTATTTAAAATTCTCCAATGAGAAGGTGATTATTTACTAAGGATATCTAAACACCATTGAATTTTAGATTTTGATGATGAAATCAATTTATGAGTTTATTGGACTAATATGCATTTCAAATAAGTAACGTAAGAAATACTTCGATCATATATTTTGACCACCAAAGGGCCAACTATAGAGCAAGAGAGTCGGCCGTTGTGTTTAAAAATTATTGTGTCAAAAATTGGACGTCGAGCTAAAGGATTCATCAACGTGCCGAATATCAAACTTCATGCTTGGGTTTGGGTATCATACCAAAGGGATCAGATATTCCGTCGGAAGATTAGGTATCGTGGAAAACTTAACATGCCGATAGAATGAGCGATATGCTAAAGAAAAGGGTGATGTGTTGGAGGTTCAGACGAAGTATTGGAAGATTATACGATATGTCAAAAGAGCGTATAATGTGTCGAAAGCTTCGTAAATGTGTTAGATGTGTTTTGTTTGTCAAAGTCTTGATCAGGGTTATTTGGGTCAATTTAAATTGATATTACATCAAAACAATGCCAATTTATTAAGAAAGTCATTAGGCTTGAAGCTAGGCCGAACTAGGCCTATTAAAAGGCCAAACTGGTAGCCTAAAGCAAGCCTAGGTGGTGGTACCACTTGGCCCAAGCGATAGTACTGCTTGAGTCAATCAATAAGTACTATTTGTGCTTGTCAGCCTTTATTGCTCGAAATTCAAATTTTATAGTGATAGGACCGTCGGAGTCCAAAATTATGATGTTAAAAGTTATGACGATGGTATCGTTTAGCGCTAACAATAGTACTACCCATACTTTGAAATTTTTAAGATCTGAAATTTTTTTTGCTCTATTCTTAAAACCTTTTGGAACTTATAAATACCTCACTCATGCTTAGTTGATGAGTCATCAATTCTCAAGTTTGTGAAGTGTTATAGCTCTTTCTTTTAGCATTGTTTGAGTCTCTTTCTCCCTCTTGAGTGTAGTTATGATACTAAGTTATAAGAGGTGAGAGATCTCTTGTAAAAGTGAGTGTGGAGATTTTCTTCAAAGCCTGTAAAAAGAAAAAAATATATAACAAAGGTAGTTGATCTTCGCCTGTTAGAAAGAAGATCTGTAGTGAAAGCCGATAGTCTTGAGAGAAGAGAAATCAAGAGTGAATATAGGTTAGGAAGACCGAACTACTATAAATCAGTTTCCATTCATTCTCTTGCTTGTAATTTTTGTTTGTGATTACATTCCTCCTCGTCGTTGGCAATGTAGATGTCTTACTTGCCTCCTCTTCCTCCTCTGGCGCTAACACAGATGCAGAGCGGTATCGGAGGAGGTAGAGCGGTGCGACGCTAACATAGATGCCTCACTTGCCTCTTCTTTCTCCTCCAACATTACACTACTCTACCTCACCTGCCCCCTCTTCCTCCTCCTTCCTTGTCGTCAGTGTTGCAAATGCCTCATCTGCTCCTCTTCCTCCTTCGGTGTCGATACAGATGCAAAATAACACTAGAGGAGGAATCATACGTAGTGGTGCGACACCAACGCATATATCTCACCGCTCTGCCTTCTTTTCTTTTTCATCATTGATGTTTGGATCAATATTGACAAGACCAATTACTATCACAATAGCCACCTACAACATCATCCTCTATCACCACTATTGAAATTATTATTTTATCCATCATTTCTATATCATTCATGTATGTATTATTATGTATTGTATCTTCCGTCGATAAAACCAATGGCATAATGATAAATGAAATTAAATATTTTTATTTTTATAACTATAAAAAAAATTAATATATATTTTTTAAATTTAAGGATCAAGATACTGAAGAGTATACCTATAAAAGATAAAACTTAATTAGCCTAGGCCTCAAACTTTCAAGCTTAACGAAGGCAGTCGTGAAGGTTTTTAAGTATCCTCCAGGAAACAACGAAAGGATGAATGGGTTTTGCGAAGCTGTGCAGGGATAGAGGACCGAGTCAAAAACAATACTCATTAAATTGTGGCAATAGGAAGCTGATGCAGTTCACAGTAAACATCACACTATCTCCACTAAGGAGAAAATTCGATGTGGCAGTACTACCCATATTGGAATTGATCAAGTTCTATGTTTCACCACTCCAAATTACAAAACATAAAAATTGATTATACGAGTGAAAATGGGGAGCTCAGACTATGTTAGCAAGGGCTGCAAAAGAGCTTAAGGAATTCTTTCTTTAGTTCACAGTCAATAAATCACAACTTTTAGTTACCTTGGACATCATAAAGCAAATAAACAGATGCACCTTGAGCACCTCGATAAAGAAAAAAAGAGAACTGTTGAATGGCAACTTTACTCTGTTATTGTTGGACTTTGACATATACATATTTTTATAATTTTATAATCTAGTTATTGGTGGCATAAAGAACGTTGGAGCATAGTTACCAGCGGGAGCGCTTCGCCTCTGATGATCCTTCATAGTGTGGACTCAAAATCATCCATCAGAGACTCTTCTTTGATGAAGTAAATAAGCAAACCTGTAGGCACTGTCAAGCAAGTGAATCACCTTCTTGTGGTACGGTTTCCACCTCGCTAGAGATTGTCAGAAGTTCCATCAGCTCTAGACGGTATTCGAGGCCTCTGATGTAGTGACCCAGCAGCATACACCTTATACACCACAACAAAACAAGGTTTAAAGATTCCTTTATAACTACAGTTGCAAATTACGACACAAATGTGATATGCCATTTGTACCAGAAGAGGAGACGTGCAAGATAATCCCTGGGGACTGATATAAGGGGCTGAAATTGTATCGAAGTGTTCTCTACTAGTTCAGCACAGTCATCTTTTCCAACACCTAAGGTTCCTCCTGTTGGATTTTCCATATGATGAGGGGGTTTTGAATGCACCTTTGGAGAAAGAGTTGCAAGGAGGCCATGCACGACTGAGTGTATTGTTTCTTCCACACCAGGGCAAGTTGGTTCCGAAAGTTCTGCAACCTGCACAAGAAACCATGTAAACTGTACAAAGGTAGCCAAAACAGTCATCGCCTACTGATTGATTCTACTGCAGCTGATGTATGACGGTACTAAATTTTAAAGTATGGAAACACAGGCTTGGAACTGTATACCTAAGCTTCATAAGTAAGATTTATACATCTTTTTGCTTAATTTTATGTTACTCGATGTGTTACTTTTCACATTAATCAAAATTAAGTTGTTATACATATAAGCTTGCCGGTCAATGACCCTAATCTGCATATCAACAGTTTTGTATGGTTCATGAATATACGCTATCACATGGAAAATAATCAGTGCACCAACAGTGAAAATTTTGGAAACATTATCAATATTTGTAATAGTAAAAATGGAAGCAACAAAGAGAATCACCAAATATTTGGACAACATAAAACTCCATAATCCATATCACACAACAGTCATTTCTAGAACTGCAGGAACCCAAATATCATATAATTCAAATTCTTTACAAAATCTGTCAACTATTGTTGATGCATATAAAAAATCGAGTAATATAGCTAAACTTTACAATTGAACTTTCAGATATTTGAGAGGGCAAGTCCTCGCATATTATGACCTAGATGATCAGAGTTCAAATCACAGAAACAATCTTCCCCATAGAAGCTGCATCGATTGAGCCTCCTAGACCCCACAATGATAATGGTAGGCTCATCCATTTGACTGCCCTTTTCTTTGACCTAGTCACAATATATTGTTACTAATTTATATAAAAAAATTATTAACTGTTGTTCCTGTTTTATAGTTTACTAGTATCTCCAACTCTGACAGTTAATTGTCTCAATTGCAGTAAAGAACACTTTGTGCCACACTTTGTTTGGCATTAAATTAATGTATGTAGTGAAATTATAGATTTATGCTAGCAATACCTGTCATCCAAGTCTCTCAATGAAATTTCCATATGGGTGAAAGAAAGTTTGAGGATAAATTGGTAGCTGAAAATTACTTGCTAACACAATCATTTGGGCAAGGCTACAAAGATAATAAATATACCAAATGCAGTGGCTAACCTTCTCAGGTTGCAATGATCTTAGATAATCCAACAAATCATTCTTTTCTTCTCCTACAAAATTTTGCATCTGTAGAGCAGTGTTCCTCCTTTTGATGTCGCAAAGCTCCTATCAGTCAAAAATAAAATTTGAACTATATTTACTAATGTTTCACTTCCATTAAAAGAGATCTGTCATGCCTTGCCAACAAAAGACAATTTAGTTTTCTCCATGACAAGTTCCAGAAAATATATAAGTCCCAACAAAATAGTTTAGTCATTTCATATATGTGGGCTTATACGTAATACCTTCTCTGCAGAATTTAAACGAGATTGCAGAGAGCAGATGTATTCTTGAACTTCAGGTGATAACTCCCCAAGGATGTCGATACCCACATTTTCATGTGATGTCTCATCATTCTTTTCATGGTTGCAATAAGCATCATTTCTTCCAGGGGCACTGGATATTGTTGGAGAGCTACCAAACAACATTTCAGGACTATCATCTTCAACAGGATCCTTTTTTCCTTTTTCACTATGTTCATCATGGATATCTAGATTTCTTTCTAGGTATAGCCTATATTCAGCGCTGCGCAAAGTGTACCTGCGATGCAGTTATAGAACCTAAGATGATTAAGAACAACAATAAAATGATAAAGACACATTTAAGATATATACAATAAATCTAAAGAGTAGACATAAAACCAAGCTCAGTAATTGACAGATTGACATACTTGTACAACTTGATAAAAAAAGAGAATCAAAGTTCAGTTTCAGAATGAGAAGCTTTAATAGCATATACTCCAGACACGACTTGAAAAAATAGGATGACATTTACACCTGAGACATTAGATTAAGTCAACATGAGCTGGTAACTACAAGGTGACTTTGCTACCAGCAACGGCGGACTGGTTTTTGCAAATACCAAAATCAAACTAAGAACAGGTGGATGCTAATGTCATACCTCTCCCATTCTTCAACAAAATGGAATAGGACATGGCATTTTATATTGCAGAGCTCCCAGGCAGTTTTATTGATTCAAAAAATGAAGCTAATTATGCAGACATTTTGAACTAAAGATAGACACATTTGAAACGGTTATATATACTACTACAATTTCAACCCTGACTTTCAATACGTGTGCATAACCAAAGGTTACTGTCTATTATACAGCATACATGACAAAGTCAATAGTTATTTACTTAATGAACCTCAAAATGTCTGGCATATAAAGCATCCCAGATGAAATATTTGACATAATGGAAATAAATTAAAATATCTAATTGGGTCATTATGCATACTAAAAGACCAATTAAACAGTCTGCTTAATACATAAATGTATAAGGAACAGGCTATTAAACAAAGCAGTATAAAGACATTTCACTTTCCACAATAATCAATGATAGGATATGGCATACGATAGGAATAAAACAGTTTAAGTTGGATCTCGTTTCATGATATTAACATGACTTTAGAGGTGATATTCCACAATTATATGCTAATACATAATAAATAAAACAGAAACGAGAAGAACTGGCTCTTTAAAATAAAATATTTAGATGCAACTTAATATGCTTGATTGATGACATTACTGTGTGTACGCATCTACACCAACCGTACTGAGACAACAAAGATGGACAAAAATTTGTCTTTAAGTCAAGGAATTTACCAGTTAAGTATCCTTCAGTTGCAGCTCGTTTGTATCTAACCAGGTAGTTCCGTAGTATAAAAACTGACTGGAACCTCTAATCCTATGAGTATGTCACTCTGTGATAAGGAAAAGAACCAGTTGGTTGATCCCCTTCACATAACCCCAACCATTATTCATCTTTTAAATAAGATTAAGCCATGGAAGGATTTTAAGGGCATCCTTTCAATAAGCAACATATAATCCCTCTCATAAATTATATTCAACTGATTTTATGCCTCAGTTTAGGCAAGGACTGCTAGAATCCCAATTCCATCCCTAAATGAACACTAGGATGATAAATATAGCCGATAGAATGATGATTTGAACAAACTAATTTGATTAAGTATAACAGGTTCAATGTAACTAGTAAGCGCGATAGAGAACTAACCCATAAACCAAGGGAAAAAGAACCTGAAAACAACTCAATGACTAAAATAATCCAGAATTGATCTTAAAAAATAATTGAACACATCCATGCTGCTGTCCAGATGAGATTTGATTGAATCATCTAGGTAGTTCAGTAGAAGTTTGTAGTCCATAGATTTATTGGAAGATCTATTGTTCATTCAACAGATATATTAAACCAAAGCAGAATTTATGGTAAACACTAGTTGAACATCATGGAACATCTTATCGTATTTCATGTGCCAACTTATTCTACAAGGGAGCAACCAATATCATTTGAAGGCCTGACAATCATGTAGTATTAATTATAAATATTTTTTTCTTGAAACACATGACTTTAACCATCAAAGTAATTCAGATAACTAAAAAGCTTGCAAAACATAGCAAGACAGGTACCATCTGATGAAAAAGTAGTTGGGGATAGGAGTAATTTCTAAAGAGTTCAAGTTTGCATATAATGATATAGATCACTTTCAAGTAACAGAACTGTATACTGCTGGCTGGCAAAAAACTAAAAAGTACTGCAAGTGACAGTCTGCATAAATTTAGATTTTTATGTAAAATGCAACATGCATCTCTGTCGCACAAGTGTACCCTGTCTTCATGGATGAAATCAATAACTTGAAGAGTGGTTCCCATAAGGCTTCTACAAGGACATGAAACTGATCAGAAGGAAGTAAACCTAGCATGCCAGAAATTGTCCTCTTCATTGCATCCACTGTTTTAGTCGGAACATCCTTCTGAATAAGGCTCACATCCAAAGGCTCTATCTCTTGTACCATGTTTAAGAGAATGGATTCCTGAAATGCAATATTAGTCATGAGATTTAGAAAACAACAGTGCAAGTTGTCTAAAAGGTAAAATTTAGCCTGTGTAAAACAGTAAGAAAAACATAAAACTTATAATGACAGTACAATGATAAAAAAAGTCAATAAATCAAGTTGTTAAAGATAAAAGATAACAGAAAGAAAAACATGAATCACAATCAGTGATTTAAAAAGGCGCTCGGGCGCTCACCTAAGCGCTCGACGAGACCCGAGCACCTCGTTTAATGGCCAGGCAACCGAACCAGATTTTTAAGTCTTGCTCGATCACATTTGTGTTAGTTGAACCAACTAATGCACGCATATCAGCCTCCCCCTTGTCATGACTTCCCTAACCCTACTCGTGATTCCACCGCCGACGGTTTTGCTGCCTCTCTCCGCTGCCGCTGCCACTATCGTTGCTCTTCGCTACCACTATCGATGCCATTGCTCTCAATCAACAACCTTGGTCTCCTCCTCAATCCTCACATTGATCTCTACTCTTCTCATATCGACTCAGTATGTTGTTAACAGTATATTAACAGCATACTTTTAACAATATACTATTAACAGTATTTTTTATTTATTAGATTAATAATATATTATTTTAATTTTAATACTGCTAATCTTTATTTATTTGAAATTATTGTTAGGATTTCAGGATAAATAGCAAGTGTACAATGCAACTCAATAAATTCTTCATTGACATCAAAAAAGGATCATGCATAGAAGTATAATTATCTAAAAGATCATAATGCAGTTACTTGTATCTTTTGTGATAAGACTACTAAAGGTATATTTTTTTGTGCAAAACAACATATAGTAGGAAATTTCAAGAATGCAACAGCCTGCAAGAAATGTCCACCTAAGGTAAAAAAAGAGTTACCGGCTTACATGAATGAAAAGAAGATGCAAAAGAATGTATCTTATGAGAATTTACCAGAGGATAATGTTGAACATAGCAGGGATGAGAAGAAGGAGATTATTCTATGAGTGTCAACCCAAATGGAAAAAAAGTACACGACAAAAAAAAGAAGAAGCTATGGTTACTAAGAAGGATAAAATGCGACCAATAGATCTATAGATGTTTCAAGGATCACAGAAGTAATAAGGGCATGTAGAAGGCTCAAAATTAAGACAAACAAATATAAATGATGCTTGTGATAAAGAAATAAGAGGAAAAACAATTCAGCATATATTGCTCGCTTCTTATATCAGGCTGGTCTTCCCCTTAGTACAACTCGTTTAGACAGCTTTAAAGAGATGATTAAAGCTATTGAAAGATATGATGCAAAATTAAAACCTCTAACTTATTATGAGATGCGAGTTCCATTATTAAGAAAATAGTTGAAATATACAAATGACTTACTAAAGGATCATAAAGAATCATGGATAACACATGATTGCTCTATTATGTAAGATGCTTTGACCGACAGGAGACACA
Source organism: Musa acuminata AAA Group (assembly GCF_036884655.1). NCBI lineage: Eukaryota > Viridiplantae > Streptophyta > Magnoliopsida > Zingiberales > Musaceae > Musa > Musa acuminata. Next base: position 46,669,344 of record NC_088335.1, read on the forward strand.
AGAGTGTAATTAATTTTATGATTAACTGTTCTTTAAGGACCATGTTTGTGAAGTCAATAAATGCTTCATCTTTTGTGAAATCTGGATATAAGATATATGATTTGCTTGCCAAGTTCATGGAAGAAATCGGTGAACAAAATGTCGTTTAAATTATAATTGATAATGGAAGCAACTATATATTAGCTTGTAAGATTGATATTTTGAATTTTTGAATTTTTTATTACTTTATCTTCAATTAAATGAAAAATGTATTAAACTCTTAAGTCTTATCATTTTTGTTATCATTTGTCTCGGGTCAATTACTTGAAACAAAAAGACAAACACTTTATTGGACTCCATGTGTGGCACATTGTATTAATTTAATGTTGGAGGATATTGGAAAGATCTCTGACATCGAGAAAACTTCAGAAAAGACAATCATTGTTGTTGGATTTCTCTATAATCATACTAGGGCTTTGAATATAATGAGGGAATTCACAGGCAACAAAGAATTTATAAGATATAGTGTTACCCAATTTGCTATTTCATTTTTGACATTACAAAGCGTGCATCATCAAAAACATAACCTGAGAAACATGTTTATCTCTGAGAAATAGATGACAAGCTAGGCAAAAGAAGCAAAAGGCAAGAGGACTACTGATATCATCTTAATGTCATCCTTTTGGAATCATATAGTTTATATATTAAAGATAATGAGCCTTCTTGTTTGAGTTATTCGATTGGTGGATACTGAAAATAAGCCTACAATGAGATATATTTATGAGGCTATGAATATAATAAAAAAGACAATTCAAAGGTCTTTTAATGAAAATTAAAAAATATAAGAAAATTTTTACAATCATTGACGAAAGATGGAATTGTTAGCTTCTCGTCCCTTACATATAGTAGGATATTATTTGAATTCAAAATTCTTTTATAAGATCAAATCTGTTTGGTTTGATGCAGAAGTTCTGAATAGGTTATAATAGTGCATTACAAGATTAGTTTCAAGTCTTAAGGTGCAACATAAGATTATTCATTAATTATCTCTATATAAAAATATCAATGGTATTTTTGGAATTCCAATGGCAGTTTGATCCAAGACAACTACATCAACAGGTATTAATAATTTGATATAATTAATTTAATTTATAGTATGATACTATGTTATTACTAATAATAACATAAATTTTGCAGCTAAATGGTGGAGTCTAATTGAAAATTTCATCCCAAACCTGTAGCAATTTGCTATCAAAATACTTAGCTTGACATGTAGTGCTGCGAGTTGTGAGCGAAACTAGAGTGTCTTTGAGTATATAAAGATCATTTAATATTTTTGTTTCAATTAATTTATTTTTTAGATAGATGTATTTATATATTTTAAAATTATATGACATGACAGATTTATTCAAAGAGAAGAAATCGATTGGAACATCAACGATTACACGATCTTGTTTATATCAAATATAATCAAGTTTTGAAGGCTCATCATGATTTGCGAAATAGAATTGATCCACTCTCATCACAAGATATTGATGATTCAAATGAGTGGTTGGTAGGAGAAATAGGTGCCAACTTGTAAGATGCCGAAGACGAGCTTGTATTTGAAAATGATAGATTGACATGAGGAATTATGACAAGAGTTTCATATGCTGGAGAATTACAAACATATACAAGACAGATGACAAGAAGAAGAATGAGTACAAAAACATTAAGTACGACTCCTACTATTGTTGAAGACAAAGAGAATGAAATATATTTTAATAAAGAGGAATGACAAAAGAAAGAGGACGAACTCAATGAAGATGATTTGTATGAAAATGATGATAATGTTGATTATGATAAATGACTTTGATGTAAAACTTTATTGTTTTGAATTTTGGGATTTTTGTTAATGTGACATTGTGACTTTGTACTTTATATTTTCTTAATTTAATAACATATTTTTATTTAAATAATTATTTATTAATTATATTATATATTTTAATATTTTAAAGCGTCTCGTTCCGCTCGGGCGAACACCTAGCGCCTCAGGCGTTTTGGGACCTTGATGTCTTTTAGCACATAACATTTTTTAAATCACTAATCACAAGTCTATCTTAAGTATCAGCGACAAACTATAAAAGAAAAATAAAACCTATCAGAAGGTGTTTTCTGAAAGCTATTTTACAATCAATAGCCAACTTTTTGGCTTTGAATGTAATTTTGATAAGATAGAGTATTTTTCAAATATTATAGAGTTAAACTGCAATGTAATTTATTCCAGAAAAATCAATAACAATGTTAAGCAAAGACATTGTGCAAGCTAATAAATATCTTTACCAAATCTCAACATAATTGACAAACTGATTCTCTTGCCCTTCCCCTTTGAACACATCAAGAATCTTGTTCTAGACTCGTATCATTTACTTTCTTTATATGCTGACCCCCACTACAATATTAAAATCTGGGTGCACTGTGCATACTGGTCTACGCAGGATGATACCTACTGATTCGATTATGAACTTATATCCGGACCATCAGTTTTTGCCTTCACCCTGCCATGCTATTGCTTCCGCCACCTCTTCATAAGGGTCATCGTGTCCTCCTCTTCATAAGGGCCACCGTGTCCTCCTTTTCGTAAGGGTCACCACCCCCTCTACCTCCAAGACACCTCTTTCCCCTCCACCAGTCCTCTTCTTCCTCTGCTAGTCCAAATAAAGGTATGTTGGAAAACTTTCGAACCTTCAAATTTTCAATCCACAATCAAATTGGACTGTTGAAAGACTTTGTTCTTCATTGACAGAGCTTTTAATGTGATAAACAACTTTGAGCTATTCTCATTTCTCATTTTGTCTCATTCTATTTCTATCTTGACATCAAACTCCACTATTACCGTTTCAGAAAATTTGCCAGGCAATATCTGGTAAAGTTTCTAATACCCCCGGAACTACTTTTTCAATGGATTTTGATGCAATCACTCACTCCGAATGAGCTGGACAGCCTTTAGCTATGAAAGAGAAAAGAAGGCCTTGCAGTTACCTATTGCTACTAATTAGACTTGATGCTCCTCAAATCATCCTTGGCACTTTTCAGTTTATCTCAACCAGATTCATCACAGTGACATATCTCCTCCATAAGCCCTCTTTGGTATCGATCTAATGATTCTTTATATGTGACGATGATTCCAGTGAATTCGAAACTGCTGATCAATAATCTACCGTGTTCCACAAATTTAGGGACGTTCTTCAACCTTAATTCAATGAAAGAGTAGACAACATGAATCGCTCCAAATTCCCATCGAGACTAGCGAAACCCATGTTCAACCAGCTAATGGAAACCGATAATTACAAGGGGGAAAGGAAAACAAAACCTAACCTTGGATGAGAGGTTGTCGGATCTGCCGACGGAATCAAGCTCATCGAAGGAAGCCCCGGAGGAGGAGGAGGAGGCGACGATGACGAGGGGGCGAGGCTTGGTGAGGCGCAGCCGAGGGAAGGGGAAGTGATGGAACTGCCGCCGGGCAACTACCGTTGACAGAGGCGGGGGAAGCGGCGGCGGAGAAGGGGGACGAGGCCGAGGGAAGAGCAGAGCCCGGGGGAGGAACGCGGCGACGGTCGGCATAACCTGCCCACCAGCACCCTCTCCCCAATCTCAATCGCTTCCTTCTTCGGTTTTCTCCCGTTCGAATTGGGTCGTTTTAGAGTTACCAATATTATTATTATATTGGTACGGAGCTCCGCTAGATGAATCTGGATTGGATGCTTTACTCGGTACCGGACTTGAACTGAAAGACTCATTTTAACCATCGGTGTGTTTTCAATTGGATTCATCTCAACCGCCCACTTTTCTAAAGAAAACGTGGAAGGTTCAAATACGACATCTAGACTCATCTTTTTAAGTCAACTCAACATCTGATCCCGCACGAATTCAGCCGCGAGCAAACCAGACCGCCACATTGGTGGGTGCTCCCTCTGCACTACGAAACCCTGAACGTTACCTCCCATGTGACTGGAAAATTTCCATGGGACCCACATATAAGGCCACCTGGATCAAATCCTAAGGAAGGTAGAAATGTGAGTATAAAATTTACGGGTGAGTGAGGGCAACAGTTTGATTTGAATCGTTTTGCGTATGCGGTGCACGCGAGTTTGGATGCATGTGCGGCGATACACATATCTGGAGAGGGAGCTGATGTCCCCAATCAGTGATCACCGTTGTACTTGCGTCGAGTCCTCCAATTATCCATTGCCTTTCCTTATTATCTCATCATGTTTTGTTTGATTCCATGGTAGCGATGGGAGCAACTTTTGGGGACGTTTGGTTGCGTGAAATTGAGAAGGCTTGCAAGTAATATAGTATAAATACTTGGAGATAATGCTTTGCAAATTTAAGGTGTAAAGAGAAGACTTAAATGGTCTAAATCGATTTTGTTGCCATATTGAATGATGAAAAATTTTAATGCTTAAGTTAGTTTCTTTGTTTGAAGGATTTGACTGATGGATGCAAGTGTATTAGAATAATTCAGATGATAGAAAGTATATATGAGAAAATATTTTATAGTATATTTGAGATCGAAATTAAATATTTAAAATAGTTATACATCTTCCTAAATTATAAGTATGATTATATAACGCTAAATGTAACTATTAATTAAATCAACTTTTTATTTAATATAATTGACTCGATATAATTGACTTAATCTCCCGATACGAACGATGGTGGTTAGACGTATGTTACTTTTATAGCATTCGATGGGATTATTAGATAAGATACTCTAATTTTAAATAATTATAAAAATAATATTTCGTTTTCATTTGATGACAGATCGACTATCATGTTGGCATCCGATGTGATGAGAGTAGATTTATGATCGCAGATCAATTATACGGTGAGTCCAATTAGAATGATATATTTGATTTTTTTTTTTTTCTATACTTGTAATAGTCTTTTTTTGATTTTGGAGATCAATACCACTCTGAAACATTATCAATATATCATCCCTCACAATCACACTTGCAATAGCATCCTTGTTCTCTACTCAATTTGTGTGATGGTTCCAAATATTCTCTCTTATTTATTTGGCACTTGCAGGGATGAATGGTGTTCCAAACATGCACCGAGGGATGGCAAGACCTATCAGCAACTTCACATCTCCTTCTCTCAAGAACTTCACTTGACATGGTCCCGTTGACTACCTTGTTTCTCTCGATAGCTTCATTTTACATGGTAAGGGTGACCTCAGCACAGTGCTTGGAGTTCTGTCACTCTCTCTGCGCGATGAAGATAAAGAAAATTTCTCTCTCATAGTTCGAACCTGCTCCAGATCTCTGCAAGCACCTACTCTCCTACCTTTCTGTGATTGGATGACATAACGGGTCCCACTCGTTCTCCATTACTGAACCAGTGCTAGCAGGACAGATTGGATTTTCTGTCATACCCAAGCGGCCGAACACGGAAGAAGACCCCTCCCGTTGTCGCCAACTGTGGATCTTACCCTCCAACGGCGACTGGCGAGTTCTGTCGCTGGGCACAGACAGGGTACACTCCGACGTTCCTTGTCGACCGAATGAAGTGCAACAATATCGGACGCCACAGAAGACACAACTCCTGAGGATGAGAAATCTCATCATATTCCGAGTCCAAGCCAGCTTTCTTTGGTTCGCGAATACGAGGCCGCGGTCGAAGGAGCACCACGTGTTCCCCAAAGAATCCCAAGCTGTCCCGTCACATCAACGAAAACTTAGCATGCAGCATCTAATTCTCACATCCTTCTGAGAATGTGATTGTGCCGAATCAAATCGAATCTACTTAGGCTCAAACAAATTAATGTTGACCCCAATTCTATGACTGAGCCACGAGTCCAAATTTAATCTAATTCCGAAATAAAAGCTCGAAACTACGCTCGTCTGAAGTCTCCTTTGCTGCGTCGCGCGAATCCAAGTGTGACGTGTCAAAACCATGCCATCTACGCGCGTGCGATTCATGTTTCGCATCCTCCTACTACGTGGTGGGTGTCGGCGGTGGCTAAGCCGAAAAATACACGTTTCGACTACGGAAATCCTGGTCCGGTGGGACCGACCACTGTGTGAACGGGTAAAATGTGGGAATCGGTGGATCACAATTGGCCAGAATCCTAAGCTGACAGGTTAACCAAAGTAGGAGGGCTCTTTCGATACACAATAGTTTACCTCGCGTAGTCATTATGTGGGACCAACACTAATATCCAATAATGAGACGGTTAAGTAGTGACGAATTTGCAACGCCGTATGGAAGTATCAATTATTACAGGTGATACCCATCAGAATTTACGCTTCATAATTAACGCCGTTCCATGTGGACGGTTGAGATGTGAGAGACAGTCGACGTGAATTAAATGTGGAATTGGACGGGATCCCTCACCGGAATAATAAAACTATACGTCTCCTAAAGGAACAGACGTCCGCCTCCGTCCTCCTCGACACTCCTCCTGCACGCCTATTAAATCCCCTCCGCCACCTCTTTCCTCTCAGCCTCTTCACGTTAATGGCGCCAAGAAACCCCATCTTCGAAGAAGAGGCGGAGGAGGAGGCGGCGGAATCCTTCCTCCCGCTCCGATCGCAGCCCTCGGGCGGCGGCGCCGACGGCAAAGCAAGGCGCACCCTCGCCGCCTATGAAGACGGGTCGGAGGACGAGACCACCGAGCGCGCGTTCGAGTCCGGAGAGAAGGTCGTCGTCGCTTGGGTCTCCGACGAGGACTGCGGCGACGACGGCCCCCCGCCGCCTTTCTCCTGGAGGAAGCTGTGGCTCTTTACTGGGCCAGGATTCCTGATGAGCATTGCGTTCTTGGATCCCGGGAACCTAGAGGGGGATCTCCAGGCCGGGGCGATCGCTGGGTACTCGCTGCTCTGGCTGCTTCTCTGGGCGACGGCGATGGGGCTCCTGATCCAGATGCTCTCTGCGCGGCTCGGTGTGGCCACGGGACATCACCTCGCGGAGCTGTGCCACGAGGAGTACCCCCGGTGGGCGATGCTGGTGCTGTGGTTCATGGCGGAGGTGGCGCTGATCGGCGCGGATATACAGGAAGTGATTGGGAGTGCCATCGCGATTAAGATCCTCAGCCGAGGAATGATTCCGCTCTGGGTTGGGGTCGTCATCACTGCTTTGGATTGGTGAGGCTTTCGTCTTTTTCAAGTTTCTGTTGTTAATCTGTTAATTTTAGCTTCTTTAATCAAATGGGAACTTGCCGAAAGGTTTTCCCCCTTCAATTATGGACTCCCCCATCTTAGAGGATTCAGGTTGCTGTTCATATTGCCTCTTTTCATCAAAAAACAAAAATTGCATATTGCCTATTGCATGTCTTGGAGTGTGTTATGCTTTATATTATATGGTACATTAAATCTCTCAATTTTATAGCTTTAGCTTAGTAGTATCAGCTTCTATGTCTGCTGTACTTCGTTATTTACATTGCAAACTGTAAGGCACTCAACGTTGCCACTTCCAAGTACGTGATAATGGATTAATTTAGGATGTACTATTTACCTCAAATACATTGGAGATTGAGGATCAAGCGATAAGGATTATTGCCAATTGAATAAAGTTGGACTAAGTTGAATAAAGAAAGTTTAACCCCCTTCTTCATTAGCAAAGCTAATTTCTGCACTAAATTGAGGTAGTAGTTTGACAGCCTAATAGAAGAATGACAAAGACTTTGGTTATCATACAACAGCTTGTCTTCAAATGCTATCACTGGAGAACTCTTATGGTTGGTTTCACCAATCATATTCTTTAATTTCTTTTATTAGGAGTCATATCATTTTTTATTATCTTTTGCCTTCAACTTGTTTTGACAGCTTCATCTTTCTGTTCCTTGAGAACTACGGAGTGAGGAAATTGGAAGCATTTTTCGCTTTTCTTATTGCAACAATGGCTTTTTCATTTACGTGGATGTTTGGTGAAGCCAAGCCCAGTGGGAAGGAGCTTCTGATTGGTGATTACCTTGCTCCAATTTGCCAAATTTGTTTTTGATTTTTCTCTAAATCGTGTTCCTACAATTTCAATTCCATTCATTTTTCTGTCAGGTACCTTGGTTCCAACACTTGGCTCAAAAACAATAAAGCAGGCTGTTGGTATTGTTGGTTGTGTGATAATGCCACACAATGTCTTCTTGCATTCTGCTCTTGTACAATCAAGAAAGATTGACCCTAACAAGAAAAGCCATGTTCAAGAAGCACTAAGATATTATACTATAGAGTCAACGATTGCGCTAATCATTTCCTTTATGATAAATCTCTTCGTTACAGCAGTTTTTGCAAAGGGATTTTATGGTACTAAAGTAGCAGATACCATTGGCCTTGAGAATGCTGGGAAATACCTACAAGAGAAGTACGGGGGAGGGCTATTTCCTATTCTATATATTTGGGGAATTGGGTTATTAGCAGCTGGACAAAGTAGCACGATTACTGGAACTTATGCTGGACAGTTTATAATGGGTGGATTTCTCAATCTCCGTTTGAAGAAATGGAGCAGATCATTGATCACTAGAAGCTTCGCAATTGTCCCAACTATAGTTGTTTCTCTATTCTTTGACACTTATGATTCTGCATTGGATACCCTTAACCAGTGGTTAAATGTCCTCCAATCAGTTCAGATCCCATTTGTCCTCATTCCGCTTCTCACCTTGGTGTCGAAGGAGCAAGTTATGGGGGTTTTTAAGATTGGACCTACCATTCAAGTAAGTTGTGAATCTTAAATATTGTTATGAAATTTTCTTATTATCTTATTCCGATGTGTTTCTTGTCTGAGCCACTATTGTTGCCAATTTTTTGTTCTCACACCTGCAAATATCCTTCTCTTTTCTTTTCTTAATTATTTTTGCATTATACTTTTTAACAATTTAGAGTGTGGGAAGTTCAAGAACAAGGTGGAATATTCTATTGATTTGAATTCTAGGAGCAGCAGAACTTTAAGAAGAAACGATGAAAATGAGCTATCTAACTTGCATAGCACATGGTGCTTGTACCGCTCATCTGCTACCTGTAAAATCATGGGGAGGAACTATAGATTGCCAACATCAATTTTGTATTAGCTGCAGGATGTGATATAAAATTTACAATCTTTTTGTGCTGACACAGTTTTTCTTATATAGTATGTTGGCATATCTCACTTGGATATGTTAAGTTTAGAAGTAGATGGCCTTTGAATACACCTTCAAAAGCAACTTGTTAGAGGTAAAATTCTTGCTTCAATGAAATTTTGGAAAGAGCAAGTCTCTTTCTGATATATTGTCATCAGTAGTCTTTTATTAGTTTTAGTGTGCACACATCTTCAGCTATATGATGGTCTTTGAATACGCCTTTAAAAGCAAATTGTTACAGAGAGGTAAAAGTTTTGCTTCAATAATATTCTGGCAAGAAAAAGTCTGTTTATATTGTCATCAGCAATCTTTTATTTGTGTGCACAAAATTTTGGCTCATATATCATGAAACACATACTTTGATATATCTAAATCCTCACTAAGATTATTAGCTCTGTCTTTTTTCTTATTAAATTAGCATTTAGTGTATAAAGAAAAGATGGTCTTTCGTTATATGTTATCTCAGATCATTGGATATCTGGGCTTTTTACCAATGGACTCTTAATGAATACTATCAGATATTAGCATGCATGCCCTGTTCTGCTTCCTTCATCTCTTGTATATCTAATTTTATATAGGTTTATTTTATGTTGTTAGAATTTACTAAAGTGGTTCCTGCAAAACAAATTGTTTGTTAGTGTATTCCTTGAATCTGGTTGATATTTATTCACCACTAGAACCTCAAAGAAAGAAAGTTTCCGGGATGTTTACTGCACTGAGCCAGAAGTGTTCCTTGCTAAGTTTATAAAATTTTCAAAATGATTTATAATCTGAAAAAAATAATTGTTACATGAGCATGGATTTTAGGAGTATTAGGTATGGTTACAAGTGACTTGTGATGCTTGTGGGGCTGCGGAAGATTTACCAATTTTTTGAAGTCATTCTGCAAAACACTTCTAGATCGACATTTTCTCGAGATTTCTTGTTATGTAATCGCTTAGCCAACCAAAATTTGAGGCGTGTGCTGACAAAATATCAAAACAAATTTGGAGACCTACTAATGCTGTATATGACTATATTAGTTTAGGTGCTAAAGGAATGACTGGATCTCCTTCCATTAATGTCACAAATACATATTTTAGAATGTTTATATCTTGTGTACTTAATGTGGTAAATATCTGGTACGGATTGTTGATGCAACTTGTATATTTCTCGGGAAGTTTTTCCTTATAGGAGTTCATCACATGGAGTTACGTTTGCAAGAATGGCTAAAATCACTGGAGTAAAACAAAAGGAGTAAGAATCCTGCCATAAATCTTTGTAATTCTTTTAAGGTTAATGAATTGGGAGGAAATATAAATAAGATACTCTGTATTATTTGGGCGATGGGCCAACTAGAGGGTAAGGATAACCTATAAATTTAGAGTTTGTTTAGCTGTAGGGGAATTCACTAGTAAAACCTCAACCTCTACTTACATCATGATTGAGAAAAAATAGATCAATCTTGACCAGAAGCTTATATTTTGGATCTTAAAAATAAAGAGAATCATGGAATCACTTGGCATGATACATGTTCACAAACCTTCTGTAGAAAACCATTTCTTCAAATACAAACGATGACTATATGTGAGGCAAACATATATTCCCTGCCTCAGCTGTTGGCATAGCTGCTCACGTTAACATTGTTAACTTAAATGACTGTTTGGTTTGGTGACTTTGGTATCATGTTTTCAGATTTTTTGCTTAAAGAAGCCTGACATAATCAGTGTCATTCTTTGTTGCTTTCTCTATATCACTGTCCCTTTGAATCACGTTTTTTACTACAATTTCATGATATTGTTGATGACACAGTTATGGTGTGTATTCCTATACGTACACAATGTTTGGAGTTTTGAAGTGATCACATTGGTTGTTTGTATGCTGCAGGCAGTAACTTGGATTGTTGCTGCACTTCTTCTCATAATCAACGGTTATCTTCTGCTGGAATTTTTCTCTTCCGAAATACATGGGCCGCTCTTTGGCTTGGTCGTCTGTGTCATCGTAGTTATATATATGGCATTCATTGCTTACCTCATTTTGCGTGGTAGGGACTTATTCATTCGTCTCACTTCATATTTCACAAGATATTCTCTTGTGCAGTTGGTTGTGACCAGATGTCTTTGTTCTCGTTCTTCTGTGTGATTGTTTGGATTTGATACCGGATAACTCCTTTCCCCCACCATGTTTGAGGCATCTTCATGTCAAGGTACGCGAGATCAAGAGCTCAAACTATATATATTTTTCTCAGCTGGCTACTGTGAGCCAAATTGCAGGACCAAAACGATATATAGCTTCGATCACATTGATCTTATTATTATGTGACTGCATGCCAGAATAAGCCGACCATCATATCCAAGTTGATAGAGACGGTATTCTCACAACATACGGAACTGGGTTCCCGTTCACTCGACAAGACAGGCTATCTTTTGGAATTCTACCCCGGAGACAAGTGGGCACTAACAGTAGTTACCAATCAGAATACTTTTTTGTGTTATTAGGAGAATGTACTGAACAAGAATGTCAACAGGTGTACAATTATTTTGACCATGCATTTTTCTGTAATTGAGCCATGGTTTCATCCAAGCTCTATCCAGTCAAGACTGATGAATCCACTGTATTTATCTGTTCTCTAATGCTCTTCTTGTTGCTTTCCTGCGGTTATATTGCAGTTGGCAAATTATTATGTCTCGAGGCACAGGTGACTCGAGTGGTAAAATTGTTCTTATAAACTCTAGCATGCATGATCCTTGTTCTCATAACTCTAGTATGCAAACAAATCTACCACATCATATATCAGTCTAATTATAAATTATCCTCACTTTTTAGTATCTTAGTCCATATATTTAAAAAAAAATATTAAAATTCTTATAATTATAAAAATAAGACACATAGTATGAAAACAAATGTTTAAAAGATAATTATAATATTTCAATTAGTGGTGACGAACGATGACATCACTGAGGATCGTGGGTGATTATTGTAGATAAAGAGGGAGAGCAATAGTAAGAGATGAGGATCGCTCTACGTATGTGTCGATGTCGATGTAGTTGTTGAGCAATCCTTTTATTACTCTATGTTAGTGTTGACGTAGTTACTGAGCGGTTAAAGAGTTGGTTCTGTGTCAATACTAACGCAATTGCTGAGCAACTCTTTTATTGTTCAACATTTACATTAGTGCTACAGCAGATGTCGAGCAGCCCTTTCATCACTCGACAATCATGTCGGTACTGACATAGATGTAGAGACATAAATGTAGAGTGATATTGCTCTACATCTACATCTACATCATTATCATTACATATGCCGAGTGACCCTTTCGTTGGTCGACAACTATGTTGATGCATTACTCGGCAACTGCATCGGTGCTAACGCAAATGCAAAGTAACCTTCACATCTCGTCATCGTTCTTCCTCCTCATCTATAACAATTATCTATGACCCCTAGTGACGCCTTCGTCTGTCACTATTGATATCATTCGTCGCCACCAATTTAACATTAAAATTATTTTTTTATCCCTTATTTTTATTTTTCCGTTGATAAAATCAATAGCGTAAGATGGTTTACTTTATAACTATAGAGATTTTCTTTATAACTATAGAGATTTTAAAATAAAATTTTTAAATCTAAAAATTAAGATACTAAAAAGATCAAACTATACGTAATTAGCCCTCGCATATCTCTTTACGGTTTCTACCTCTCTCTCTCTAGAGAGATTTTTTTGAGATATTCATTCGTATCGATTCCGTATAGAATCACCTCAACTCATATAAATAAAGCCTCAAGATAAATATATTTATTAATAAAGAGAATGGGAAAGGCACATAAATGTTGTCTTAAGCAGTGGGAAACCGTCCAAGCTAAAAAATAATAATAAATGATAGTAAGGTAGAATTGGATGGAAAGAAATAAATGATAATTCCCAAAGAAGGAACCTTTCTCGACGTTGGAAAGAGAGTTCTATAGGAACCGTAAATTAGGTAAAAATAGCACCAGTTAAATTTAAAATATAAAATAAAAATAGTAAAGCGGAAGGAATTGTATAATTAAATAGTAATTAGTTATCTTTAATGTTTCGATCTCTATATTTTTAAAAATTATATTAAATTTTTTATAGTTACGAAAGTAAAATATTAAGAATTTTATGTAGAGTTAAAAAAATAATTTTATAAGATTATAAATAAAAATTTTCTTAGAACAACATAATTAAATGTTTCACTTTTGTAACTTTTAAAACTGAAAAAAAGACATTCATAGCAGCTATAAAATCTTATTTTATCAAATCGGATAAAATAGAAAATATGTTAAGTCATGCTTTTATCCAATCCAATTCATGTGTTTGGATCACCGATGCAAAACAAAAAGTCTGCCCCTTATACTCTTAAGGTTTTCCCACTTTATGTTATAATGTCCTTCGGCTCGGTCCCAAAGTGGAAATCAAATATTGTCTTCGGTTCATGAATGATCATGCATCCTCGACCTCAACGTCTTCGGTTCGGAGTCCTCGTCCCAATTCCATCGCTCTTCCAAATGTATTCGTGTCGTATATAATGAAAAGAAGAACCGCCGCTGGTGGAGGTGGAAACCACCATGCACAGCCCCGATTGGACGTCGCTCCCACCGGATCTCCTCGCAAAGATCAGCGAAGAGTTTCCCATCCCACATCGTGCTCGCATCCGTGCCACATGCAAGGCCTGGCATTCTGCAATGGAGCCCGTGATCAGCCCGTCCCCGTGGCTTCTCCTACCCGGCGAGAACTTTGAGCAGCACAATTCCACCTTTTTATGTCTCCCCGACAACTACTGCTTCACCTACCCCCGCCTCCCCCAGCTCAGCGGTGTGAGGTGTGTCGGATCCCACGCCGGTTGGTTTGTGATCGTCGGTAGGAAGCGAAAGGTCAGCCTCCTAAATCCGCTTTCCGGGAATCAAATCTGCCTCCCTTCCCACGTCGCCCGATGGAACGTCGACCGAGTTGACCACCAAGCATTCAAACCTAATCGCATTGGAAAGATGGTCTTCTCTGCAAACCCTACTGTCCATAGCTATGTTGTCGTGGCTATCTATAGATTTACAGATTGGGAGCTCACCTACACGAAGTCGGGCGAAGACAGGTGGAATCTTCTTGAAACGGCAATGACCGAGAACGATCGTTCATACAAGGACATCATGCATCATGATGGCAAATTCTACTGCATAACGCGCAAAGGTGAAGTCATAGCTTTTGACCTAAGTGGAGTTAGCCCTATAGCGACGATCATTGCCCGGAGTTCAGCACTTGTTAGTGTCATCCCCGCGGGTACTTACTGTATACACTTAGCATGCTCGAACACAGGGGAGCTGTTCCTGGTTTTGAAGCTTGCAATCGACTACGTACTTCCATATGATGTGAATAAATCAGAGGATGTCATCGTTCTCAGGTTGCAATATTCCGAGGACCAGCCTAGTTGGGATGTTGTGAAAGACTTGGGGAATATGTCTCTATTGGTGGGCAACAGCAATTCTATTTCGATTTCTACCGAGGATTTACGAGGAATGAGAGGAAATTGCATCTATCTTACGGAGTTCTTCCCGGAGACGTATTCTGAAGGGATGCTAATTTGTCGTAAAGCTAGAATGTTTGATATGAAAAAGGGAAGGTGGGAGTGCTTATATTCATCGACAAATTTTCTGCCAAACACCAGGAAATTTCCTGTGTTCTTCCAGCCACCCTTCTGGTTCACACCCTCACTGCTGTAAATGATGAAACCAAGTAACTTTCTTTTTGCAATTGCCTTTTAAGTTCATGAGCTGTGGATGCCTTTTGCTCTTTTGCACTTGCACCACTACGCAAAGTACTATCTGATGAGATAACCAGGGTAATTACAGATTACCCCATTTAGTTATCTAGGATTAGAATTTCAATCCCTATATTTTAAAAAGTAACATTGGAATCCATACATTTATAAAAATAAAATATTTAATTTTAATTCTCCTCGTATCATCAATTTTGATGTGAATAAAAAAAATAAAAAAATAATTTCATAGACAGTAGACTATCGACAATGTCAGGGGCATGTAAGGTTGATGGCACCGGTGCTCGGATCTCCTTTGGAACACCACCCTCATATGTTGGCCTCATGTCATCTTTTTCCCATACCATGTCCTGTTTCGTAATAAGCAAAGGGCCCAACTTGGCATACCTCCTATCGATTCCATCGTTAGTCTCATTGGTAAAATCCACACTGTACGGCAGAGCACAGCTACCTCTCCTACCTCCACCTCCCCCGTCGCTAATGCTGGGGTCCAGGTCGACGACAGCAAGTATGAGGCAAGTACTGGAGGTGGTGGAATTCTACCACTCCCTTATGTGGTCGGACTCCAAGAGGGAGTCCTATAGTGGACTGCAGGAGGCACCTCCTGTTGCCACATCCATCTCCAATGCACGAAATATGATCGGCTAGATCGAGAATCTCTCCACTCACCTTCTTGCTATAAGTCTCGTTCCCCTTTCCCCTGGGGCATCATTAGCCTCGCGTGCCACTTGCACCATTGGCCTTACACACCACTGACATTGTCGATGGTCTACCATTCACCGGAGAGAAAAATAGAAGTTTTTATATATTTATTTTTGTACTCTTTTTATTTATGATAAAATTAATGATGTGAAGAGAATTATGATTAAATATTTTACTTTAAGTGTTGGGGTCTCAATATTACTTTTTGTAAAAGTATAAGGATTGAGATACCAATCCTAAGTAACTATAGGGGATAATCTGTAATTATCCCGAGATAACATCAAAAGTTATAAGATCATATGAATTCCACAAACGAGGCTGATTTCACCAATTATTATAACATTATAAGTAGTTTTTTAAAGCTTTAAATTTTGGTAGAACTGTCTTTACAACCGCACGTCTCACACACAACGAGGTGAAGATGGAAGAGTTAAGAAACAAGGCAAATATTGAACAAAATTCTTTCCTGTTTTCCTCTAACATCCACTAAGGTCAATCGATCAGTTGAATTCAATGTTCTCTAAGCTGAGTTTTGGTTGGGGCAAACCCAGGAATATGAAACCTATGATCAGAAGCCATTTTTCTCCGGTGCACATTTCACAAGTAGCAATTTCATTTTGGACGAAAGTCGAGGGGTGATCAAGCTGATAGCATATATAGATCTGTAATTATGCTATATCAATAATACGGAAATAATCTAAATGTCGGATTGAAATCAATGCATGATCTAATTATACGATGCGTACCTTTTGATGCCATCTGTTCAAAGATCTTGTTTGATCTACTAAGCATCGTGATCCAAGATTGCTGCAGGCTCCGTCCTTCATCTTTAAACCGATCACCGATTAGGGAGTGCGGAGAGTAGACCCTTTCTCCTCTCTTCCTATACTTTCACAGGACCCAGGATTTTGGGGAGAGAGTCGAGGAGAATAACAAAATCCCTCAACGGAGACGTCTATACGTGTCAACGTTATTACGCTATAACACACACTCAACCCCTAGAGATCCCGTTCCGTAGTGGACTCAGTCTATTTGCTTCAAAATCTTAACGGAACCCAATAACTACATATTCTAACATTCTCTCACTTGGCCCATTAATTGATAAGATATAAAAGAGATACAAAATCAAAACAAACAAAACAAAATTTGTTTAAAAATAATTTTTACCTAATTGGATTCCAAGAAATTTTGAAAAGCATTTTATACATGGCCATGTTTTTTTTTTAAAAAAAGCCAATAAGTCCAATAAACACAATAATACTATATTAAGTCCAACTATCAATGCGAGTCATAGCGGTTGTATTTCATCAATGTCATACTCCCTTCGATGTACCACAACATTGTTAGTCTTTCCTAACATAGTCCATAATGACCCCTGTAATTTGTCTTGTCAAGACAATCCTGTTATTACATTCAACCATAATATGCATAAACATAAATATAAATAGGATAGCAGAAACATATAACTTTAATTAAGTAAAATATCAATAATAGCATCCACATAAACATGCATCACCATATCCTTTATGACTTGCTCACAAGCCCCATTCTAAGAACATGTTCTTTGAATATTTTGCACTATAAGGCTTTTGTCAATGGATTAGCAATTATCATGGTGGTGCTCAAGTTCTCAATTGACACTTGTTGTTTCTGGACTCTTTCTCTAACCACCAAGTACTTTATCTCAATGTGCTTGGAACCACTAGAGTACTTGTCATTCTTAGAGAAGAAAACTGCTGCGGTATTATCACAAAATATCTTCAGCGGCTTGGCAATTGAGTCGACCACACCAAGTCCTGAGATAAAATTTCGCAGCCATAAAGCTTGATTTGTGGCCTCAAAGCATGCCACAAATTCAGCTTCCATTGTTGATGATGCAATAAGCGATTGTTTTGCACTTTTCCAAGAAATTGCCCCACCAGCTAACATAAATACAAATCCTGAAGTGGACTTCCTACTGTCGAGGCAATTTGCAAAATCAACATCTGAATATCCAGTTACTTCAAGCTGATCAGATCTCCTGTATGTGAGCATATAATCTTTTGTCCCTTGTAGATATCTCATTACTTTCTTTGCAGCTTTCTAATGTTCCATTCCTGGGTTGCTTTGATATCTTCCCAGCATTGCAACTACAAAACTGATATCTGGTCTTGTACAAGTTTGAGCATATAATAGACTTCCAACTGCGCATCCATAAGGAATATTCTTCATTTGATTCTTTTCTAAGTCATTTCTTGGGCATTGGTTTTGACTGAATTTTTCACCTTTAGTAATAGGTACATCATTGGTTGAGCAAAGCTGCATATTAAATCTTTTCAAGATATGATCAATATATCCTTTCTGAGACAATCCTAATAATCCTTGAGATCTATCTCTGAATATCTCAATGCCAATAACATAGGATGCCTCATTCATATCAACCATCTTAAAGTTCTTGTTGAGAAATATCTTGGTTTCGTGCAATAAACCAAGATCACTACTGGCAAGTAAAATATCATCCACATATAAGACCAATATAATAAACTTGCTCCCACTTACTTTCAGGTATATACACTGACCAACAGTATTTTTCTTAAATTCGAAGGAAGTAATGGTATTATGAAACTTTATATATCATTGTCTGGAAGCTTGTTTAAGGTCATAAATGGATTTCTTAAGTTTACAAGCCCAACTTTCTTTTCTCTTTTCTATGAATCCTTCAGGTTGTTCCATATAGATTTCCTCATCCAGATCCCCGTTCAGAAATGCTGTTTTCATATCCATCTGATGCAACTCAAGATCATAATGAGCTACTAATGCCATAACAATTCTCAATGAGTCCTTTTTAGAAACTGGAGAAAAAGTCTCATTATAGTCGATGCCTTCCTTCTGAGAAAAACCTTTGGCCACAAGTCTGGCTTTATATCGTTCGATATTACCCTTTGAGTCGCGTTTTGTCTTAAAGACCCATTTACAACCGACTCTTTTACAATCATTGGGCAATTCAATAAGATCCCAGACATCATTCTGTACCATCAATTTTAACTCTTCTTTCATTGCATCATACCATTTTTCAGAATCGTTACTTTCTATGGCTTGTGAAAACGATAAGGGGTCTCTTTTTATTCCTATATCATAATCTAATTCTTGTAGATATACAACATAATCATCAGAAATGACATGTTTTCTTTTCCTTTGAGATCTTCTCAAATCTGTCAATTGTGATTGTTCGACAAGATCATCAGCGACGACATCAACATCATGTGTGAGTTCTTGAATGTTATTTTGTTGTTCACCCTCATCAATACTCTCATTGATTTGAGGAACAACAATCTCTCAAACAGGAGATGATATGGGAGAATTAACCTGAATCTCCTCAATATCAAAATTAACCCTTCGAGATTTCTCACTCTCACTGATTTCGCCAATTTCTAGGAATTTTGCATTATCGGATTCTACTATTCTCATACTATGTTTAGGGCAATAAAATCTGTATCCCTTGGATTTTTCTGGATAACCGATAAAATATCCTAGAATAGTTCTTGGCTCAAATTTCTTTTCATGTGGATTGAATGCTTTTATCTCTGCAGGACATCCCCAAATATGTAAATGTCTTAGACTGGGCTTCCTACCAGTCTATAACTCAAATGGAGTCGATGAAACTGACTTACTAGGAACCCTGTTCAAGATATACATAGCTGTCCTAAGAGCTTCACCCCACATCGACTCAGGTACAGAAGAATAACTCATCATGCTCCTAACCATATCCATAAGAGTACGATTTCGCCTTTCAGCAACACTGTTCTGCTGTGGCACACCTGGTAATGCATATTGAGCACAAATACCCCGTTGTTCTAGGAATCTAGCAAAAGGACCAATATTCTGACTAGATCCATCATATTTGCCATAAAATTCACCACCTCTGTCATAATTTTAACTTTTCTATCTAATTGTCTCTCAACCTCATTTATGTATACTTCAAGAGTATCAACAGCTTGAGACTTTTCATGTATTAGATAAACTTTGTCATATATGGACAGATCATCTATAAATGTGATGAAATATTTTTCTCCATTAAAACAAGGAATATGGAGTGGTCCGCAGATATCAGTATGAATAATCTCAAGGAGTTCTTTACTTCTTGTGGCATTTTTCTTTATTTGTTTAGTTTGCTTTCCCTTTATGCAATCTATACAAATATCAAAATTAGTGAAGTCTAAATGTTCCAAAATATTATCCTTCACTAATCTTTCAATTCTTTCCTTGGAGATATGCCCCAATCGTTTATGCCACAATATAGAAGATCTTTCATTATTGAAACTACGTTTCAATCCAACACTTGATTGCAGGGTCATTAGTGTCTTTGCAAACTCAAGATCCAAATTAATTCTGTACAAACCATCATACAGAATTCCAGAACCAACTTTTATTGAATCGTAAAATATGCTGAGTTTGCCACTACCAAAAGAAATACAATATCCTAACTCATCAATTCTAGAAAGAGAAATCAAATTTCTAGAAATTGTAGGGACATAACATGTGTCATCAAGATCCATCAAGTGACCCATCTCTAAGCATAGACGATAAGTTCCCATTGATATCACTTTCGCTTTAAGACGATTTCCCATAATGATGAATCTTTCATGTTCTTTTGGTTTCCGAATTGAAAGAAATCCCTACATGTTATTTGTAACATGAGTTGAAGCACCGGAATCTATCCACCAAGTGTTAGAAGGAACTTCTGTAATGTTTGATTCAAAACATACAAAGGTCGAGTTAATACCTTTCTTTTCGAACCAAGTCTTGCGTTTAATGCAATCCTTCTTCACATGTCCTTTCTTGCCATAAAAGAAGCACTTTACAGTAAAGGTTTTCTTTTCATTAGTCTGTTTAACATTTCCAAACTTAGCAAATCTCTTTGATGGATGATACTTCAACTTTCTTTTCTTATTACCACCTCCTTGAGTAGTCGTCATGACATTATATGAATTTTCCTGCCTTAATCTCAATTCTTCCTGAACACACATGCTAGTCAACTCATTCAAGTCCCACTTATCTTTATTTGTATTGTAGTGAATCTTGAATGGGCCAAACTGAGAAGGAAGAGAATTGAGAATAAATTGCACGAGGAAAGATTCATCAACATTCATACCTAATGTTTTAAGTTTTGCAGCTTTGTCAACCATGTTGAGGATATGATCCTGAATTCCTCGAGTACCATTATACTGAACCGTAGTCAGTTCTTTCATCAATGTGCTAGCCAATGACTTATCAGCAGATTTAAATCTGTCTTCAATAACCTTTAAATATTCTTTTGCGCTAGTTGCAATCGGTAATGAAGTCTTTATGTTATTTGCAATTGTCATTCTTATGAACATTAAACTAAGCCTATCAGATCTTTCCCAAGCCTTCATTTCATTAACTTGTTCTGCAGTACTTTCATCAGTCAAGTCTGCAGACTTTTCAACAAGTAATGCTAGATCAAAATCTAATACACCCAGTGTGAATTGCACATGCTCTAACCATTCTGAATAATTTGATCCAGAAAGTACAGGGACACTAGAAGCATATGAATGTATATGCGGAAGTACCACTGCAAAAGAAATATATAACAACATTAATGCTTTGAGTTTGTCAAAAAATTGATGAACTATTGATATCATCTATATTACACCTTTAGGTAAAATATTGACATATCTAGTGTTCACTCAAAAATATTTATGGAGGACTGATACCATCCTTGAGGAATAGGTATTGTTACCTTTGAGTATACAACCCTAAACTACAAGGATATCTAAAATAGTATCATCCTACCCCATCATATAATTATTTGAATTAGATTCTCCTTTGGGATTATCTAAATCTCCTAATTATATGTGTCATTATGAATATTATTTCCTTAATGTCATTTAGGACTAATTCCTTAATATTATTTTATAAGTCATTAGTCTAGGTCACTTTGGTGGCTACAAGACTAATGCAATAATATAAAATAAAAATATCCTATAAAATGATAAAACTTTTATTGTAATTCATATCACAAAAAATTATCATCCCAGGCCACTTTGGCAGCTACTAGTCAGATAAAACTTAGGGAAATAAATTATAAATAATATTCATCAAAATTTCTTTAATTTTACTAAACAGTTCAATAATAAAATAACAATAATAATTATTGAACATTTATGTAAAGCAATTCAATAATAAATAACCATAACAATTATTGAACATTAATACAAAGCATTTCAATAATAAAGAACAATAATAATTATTGAATATTAATGCAAAACAGTTCAATAATAAATAACCATAATAATTATTAAACTTTAATACAAAATAATTCAATAATAAAATAACCATAATAATTATTGAACTTTAATAAAACTCATATGATACTTTCAAACATATACATGTGAATAAATAAATAAAAATTCCAAAAAAAAATAATAATTGGATTTTTAATTTTATTTACCACATATATAATGAATAATTCATATGAGAGAACCATAAAATAAACCATAATTTATATTTTTTTAATCAAAATTAAATCCAATCAAATAATAAAAAATATAATCATGATTAAAATTAATCATAATTATAATAAATGATATTTATCAATTTTTTTTTTATAATTGAGAATATAACCTAAATTTCTCAATTTCATAATGATAAAAACCGAAAATATTTGATAGGATATAAATCGAAAATATGCGAATGGCAGAACTATTATTTGGTAGAAATTAGACCCGAGGGTAAAACCATAAATATGTTGAAAGAACATAAACTGTAATTACGATATTTGCAAAGGGTGAAACTGTAATTTTTCAAAACCCTAGCCTCGAGGGCAAAAACGTAAATATGCCAAAACCCTAATCTGCCATCGCCGTCGCCGCCTGCGCGAGCGGCGCTGCCGCTACTGCCTACGGCCTGGCCGCCTATACGTGGCTGCGGGTTGCCGCCTGTACGCGGTTGCGGGCTGTCATCTGTGCGCGGTTGCCGCCTGCCGCCTGTGCGCGGCTGCCAGCGACAGTTCTAGCCTGCGTGCGACCGCTGCCGCCACGGCGCTGCCGTCGCGGGGTTGCTGCTAGCGCACAACCGTCGCCTGTGCACGGCCTACTCATGCACGACCGCCACTTGGGCTGTCTGCCTACGTGTGGCCGACCGTCGCATGGACGGGTTCTGGCCGTATGCGGCCGGATTCTGTAATGTCCGCATATGGGACGGGTTCTATGATGTCCGCATATGGGACAGGTTCTGTGATGCGTACGCTACTCGGCGTAATCGCAGATTCGCAGCGAGGTCGACGGTGACCATTACTGCTTAGCAGTTCTTGGAAGATAAAGGTAATTATGCATCGTAAATTAATTTACAGATCTAATGCATGATTTCAAAAACCTGGCTCGGATACCAATTGATAGCATATATAGATCTGTAATTATGCTATATCAATAATGCGGAAATAACCTAAATGCCAGGATTGAAATCAATGCATGATCTAATTATACGATGCGTACCTTTTGATGCCATATGTTCAAAGATCTTGTTTGATCTGCTAAGCACCGTGATCCAAGATTGCTGCTGGCTCCGTCCTCCGTCTTTAAACCGATCACCGATCACCGATCGCACTGCGTAATCTGCAGGGAGTGCGGAGAGTAGACCCTTTCTCCTCTCTTCCTATACTTTCACAGGACCCACACAGATTGATGGATTTTGGGGAGAGTTTTGGAGAGAGAGTTGAGGAGAATAACAGAATCCCTCAACGGAGACGTCTATACGTGTCAACGTTATGACGCTATAACACACACACAGATTCGTTCCGTAGTGGATTCAGTCTATTGGCTTAAAAATCTTAACGGAACCCAATTAGTTATTCTATTATATATCTTATTCAATTATAAAAGGACCGTATATTAGTGGACTCAACCGCACGTCTCACACAGATCGAGGTGAAGATGGAAGAGTTAAGAAACAAGGCAAATATTGAACAAAATTCTTTCCTGTTTTCCTCTAACATCCACTAAGGTCAATCGATCAGTTGAATTCAATGTTCTCTAAGCTGAGTTTTGGTTGGGGCAGACCCAGGAATATGAAACCTATGATCAGAAGCCATTCTTCTCCGGTGCACATTTCACAAGTAGCAATTTCATTTTGGACGAAAGTCGAGGGGTGATCAAGCATCCATTGGCAAGATGAAGCATGAAAGGTTTCTTTCGTATCTAGTTGAGTGCAGCATGCAACTTCTTTTACTGGAAATTTCAAGTGCAACCTCCTGGATGGCTTCTTCTAAGTGCAGCTTCCAGGCCACTGTTAGTAGTGCTTGAAAGCTGCATGAGCAGATTATACATCACCATGTTCGACACCTGTTCGTGCTCATGGCTACTAAACTCGGGCTATATTTATTACTAAGATCTCTGACCAAAACTGCTTGCAGAAGGATATTTAATTCCCCTTGCTTGTGTTTGTTTTCTTTTATGTTGGAATTGTAATCTCTAGACAATGTAGATACACTTTCTTCAGAGTGCAATGCATCCTTCACAAGTATACGCCGAAGATGCAAGAGTAATTCATTGAAATCCTTCTTGAATGTCATCTATTTCCTATATAACTCTGCAGCAAATAGCACAAAACTTATTCAACCTCTTGGAATGTTTGTCATCCAATGAAGAAAGCACCACTAAATCTAGGCACCGAGTTGGAACTTGTTTCAAAGGAGAAAAGATACGTCAGGCTAAAGATAATACAACACTAACACTAGCATGCCATAACAAGTGGAAATATGAGGTCATCATACGAAGATGCTTTCACATAAGTGTAAACTTTAGTACATATAATATTATTCAGAACTAATTTGGAATTCAATCACTGATGTTGTCAAGGAACAACTTCTTAGCGGCCGCTAGAACATCCGATAATCCACATAACGGATGCGGCACCACTATAGCGCAACAACCAAGGGGGGATTGGTCCCTCTTGCTATCATCAAAGAGGGGGCATTTAGTTTGAGGAAGGGGCAAGGAGGAGATGTAGGAGGTGGCGATAGCAGGAGTCTAGCCTATGACCCTTTTAGTCCCAACTCTTATTTATAGAGAGTCTCCTTTAAATAACCCTAATAGATATTTTCTTTTAGGTATTACATCTCCATCCAATAATCCATGGCTTAATGGATATTGAATCCCTATCCAATAACCATCTTAAGGTCTATTGGGTCTCTTCCAAGAATCCATTGAAATAAGGACTTATCGGATATTCCATATCCGATCCTCTATTTTTTACATTTATCTACCATATGTTTGTGACTCTCTAGGCACAATACCGAACTGATCGCGAGTTATATCTCTCAGAATTCCTTCTGACTTAATAAATTATTATTTTCATAATAATTCACTTAACTCATTAATTACGGACGTACTAAGCCACTATGCTATATACCCAAATGGTATAAAAGGATCTAATCAATTGGACCTATCTACCCTCAATTACCGTGTATCTATAATTCGTTATCCATCTAATATCATAAAGATCATATATTGAGCTTAGTGCTATCAAGCTCATACGAAATATCTCATAGTCCCACTCTAATAAGATTCTATTGGAAAACTCTTTCACTCTCAATCTGAATCTCATGTTTATCAGATTCATCACGATCCGATTGACCACTCTAATAAGATATTTCTCTCATGATATTGAAGGTAAATAATCCTTTATTGACACTCAATTGCCCTCATAAAATTGATTACCACTCTCGATGACCGATTGTGTTAGATCTAAAACTTCTAGACCTATAAACCTAGTATCAAAGAGTGAAATACTTATACAGAGCATCCTTGGTGTCTCAAGTCGAAGGATCGGACACATAACTAGGACTACGAAATCGCTATTTGACAATGAGGTATCATTAATTAACCAGCATTCCATAAGCAGATCATTCAGTGAACTCATTTTCCAATGAATACCTACATTATATCCCTAGTATCCCCATACAAGTAGCTATGAGACCAGTTGAATTTATCACGTGGACGGGTGTATAGCATACTGGTCTATTTGGTTATCTTGATATCCCTCTTGAGTAACTTATGATAGAAAATATTTATTATTTATATTTATAGACGAATTGATCTATTATCATGATCTCATCATGATCCAAGGACATTACAATATATATTCATTATCAATATAACGTAATAAAATGATATAATAATAATAATTAAAAAATCGTTCAACGTATCACATGTATCATCACTCACGTGATTGACTTATAAGACCCCTGTAACTAGTAATTTTAATGTTTTAGTTAGTAGTGATAGACGACCTGTAATTAGCAATTTTAATGTTTTAGTTAGTAATGACAAACAACCTGTAACTAGCAATTTTAACATTTTAGTTAGTAGTGACAAACGATAACGTCATTGTTGATAGTTGTAGATGAGAAGAGAGAGCGATTGCTAGTCATAGGTGCCTTATAAGCCAATCACACGAGTGATGAAATGTGTGATATGACAAGTACTCTTTTTGCTTATTATTTATTTAATATTTTTTCACTTTATATTATCTATTTTATATATTGTGATATCCATTGATCTGCGCAATGAGAATCATATCATGATGAGATCATAATAATGAGATTGATTCATCTTTAAACATAGACCCTAAATAATTTCAATCATAGATCACTCAAGAAGGACATCGAGATGACCAGATAGATTGGTGTGTTGTATACCTATCCATATGATGGAGGTGGCTGGTCTCATAGCTGCTTGAATGGGGACAGTAGAGATATCGCGCAGGTACTCATTGGAAAATGAATACATTGATTGATTGACTCACAAAATGTTGGATGGTTGATGATACCTTACTGTAAGACAATGATTTCATCATCCCAATGGTGTATCTGGTCCTTAGACTTGAGATATCAATGATATTATGTATGAATACTCCACTATTTGATATTAAACTTATAAACTTGAAAGTTCCAAATATAACACAATCGGTCATCGGGAGTGGTAACCAACCTTACGAGAGCTATTGAGTGTCGATAGAAGATCATACACTCTCGGTATCATGAGAGAAATATCTTATATATTTTTTCTTCGGCAAATCCCTAGTCAGGGTCATTTGGATTGACAAAGAAAGAGTTTTTTTAGAGAATCCGATTAGAGCGAGACTTGAATAGAAACCGTATGGGACTGATAACACTATGCCTGATATATGATCTTTAGGATATTAGATAGATGAGGGACTATAGATACATGGTAATTGAGGATAGACATGTCAAATAGATTGAATTTTCTTGTATTATCTAGGGACTACGACGTAGTGATCTAGTACGTCTATAGTCGATGAATCAAGTGAATTATTATGAAGATAATAATCTACTAAGCCAGAAGGAGTTCTAACAAATACGACTCATAGCCAGCTCGATATTGGGCCTAGAGGATCAGATATGAGATATCCGTTAGAGCCTCTATCTTATTGGATATCCAAATAAGCCCATAAATTATTAGATCCTATAGATAAGATTTAATAAGAGCCAATGAGAGATTATTGGGTAGAGATCCACTAATCTAAGAAGCTTAGATAGTTGGATAGAGATTTAGTACCCAATAGGGCATGATCCATTAAGGTTAAGTTGACATGGGGCCTATACAAATAGGAGAAAATCAAAGGCATAGGCTAGACTATTTTAACTATCACCTCTTATTCTCTTATCCCTTCTTTTCAACCAATAGCCCTAATTTAGGGCATGTGGAGATTTGAGCAACGATTTGAGGAGTACATTCGCAACCCCTACCGTGTGGATCACCGCTAGAGATGAGGACATTTGACCTCCTTTATCCTCTCTTATAGATCTATAGGATTTTAGGGATATACGATCTCCCAATGTAACATATATTTCTTATACGAGCAGTTTTTTATTTTCCAACTTTTGCGCGCCAATCTTCGCACAACGATAAGACCTCTTTAGAGGAATCTAGAATTTTTTTTTTGTTCTTTCGCTGAGTATGTGATGTCACCGCAAGATTTTTCCTATAGTGAGGATGAGAGGTGAGGGTTGTTCTACATTTGTTTTGATGCCGACGAAGTTGTCGACTAGTCTTTTCGTCGCTCTACTTCTATGTTAGTACAATTGCTGAGTAACGAAAGGGCCACTCAACATCTATATCTACGTCGATGTTAATGCAGTTGTCAAAAGACCCTTTCATCACTCTATATCTATATTGGTACCAAAACAGATGTCGAACGACCCTTTTGTTGTTTGATAACTACATCGATGCGTCGCTCGACAACTGCATCAATGCCAATGCAGATGCAAAGTGATGTCGCTATACATTTATATTGAGACTGATGCAGATGCCAAGTGACTCTTTCGTCGCTCAACAATTATGTCGATGCGTTGCTCGATAATTGTACTAATACCGACACAAATGTAGAGCGGCTCTCAGCTCTCGTTGCCATTCTCTCTCTTTATCTACAACAATTACCCGTGACTCTTAATGAGATCACTTCGTCACTACCAACTTCATTTATCATCACAAATAGGCTATTAAAATTATTTTTTTACTTATTATTTTATATTTTAATTGGTAAAACTGATAGTGTTAGATAAATAGAGCTAGATGTAAATTTTTGAAGTAGTTTCTATCTCTCTCCCAGAGAGATTTTTTTAAAAAAGATTCACTTACATTGATTCTGTATGCAATCACCTCAACTCAATTAAAATAAGCATCATGATAAATATGTTTATTAATAAAGAGAAGGGGAAAGGCACGTAAATGATAACCAGTGAGAAACAGTACACGATAAAAAAAAAAAAAAGAGTAAAGTGGAATAGGAAGGAAAGAAATAAATGATATTTCGTCAGCGAGAAACCTTTGACTTTGGAAAGAGAGTTCTATTGGGTAAATATAAAATAAAAAATAAAAATAGTAAAGTGCTTTCTACATGGAAAACGGGATAATTATAGAGTACCTCCTATATTTAATTATTTTTATATTTTAATTTTATATTAGTATATCGATTAAAAAATAATTTTATATGAATAAAAAAAAATTAAAGCAATGGGATTAAATGTTTCACTTTCATAAATATAAAAATTTTAATATAACTTTTAAAACTCTCTAAAAAAAGACATATTTATAGCTGCTATGAAATCTTATTTTATCAAATCGGATAAAAGAGTAAAATAGAAAATATGTTAAGTCAAGCTTGTATCCATTCCAATTTATGTGTTTGGATCGCCGATAGAAACCAAAAAGTCTGCCCCTTTATGCTCAAACAACTTTGGCTCGGTCTCAAAGTGGAAATCAAAGATCGTCTTAGGTTCGATAATCATCATGCATACGTCTTCGGTTCCGAGTCCTCATCCCGATTCCAGCGCTCTCCCAAATGTATTCGTGTCGTATATAATGAAAAGAAGAACCGCCGGTAGCGGAGGTAGAAACCACCATGCACAGCCCCGATTGGACGTCGCTCCCTCCGGATCTCCTCGCAAAGATCAGCGAAGAGTTTCCCATCCCACATCGTGCTTGCATCCGTGCCACATGCAAGGATTGGCATTCTGCAATGGTTCCCGTGATCAGCCCGTCCCCGTGGCTTTTCGTACCCGACGACGACGGTGAGCAGCACAATTCTACCTTTTTTTCTCTCCCCGACAAGTGCTCCTTCACCTACCCCTCTCTCCCCGAGCTCTGCGGTATGACGTGTGTCGGCTCCCACGCCGGTTGGTTTGTGATCACCGATAGGAAGCGAAAGGTCAGCCTCCTAAATCCGCTTACGGGGAATCATATCAGCCTCCCTTCCCACGTCGCCCGATGGAACGTCGACCGAGTTGACCTCCAAGAATTCAAACCTAAGCGCATTGGAAAGATTGTCTTCTCCTCAAACCCTACTGTCCATAACTATGTTGTCGTGGCTATCTATAGATTTACAGATTGGGAGCTCACCTACACGAAGTCGGGCGATGACAAGTGGAATCTTCTTGAAACGGCATTGACCGAGAACGATCGTTCATACAAGGACATCGTGCATCATGATGGCAAATTCTACTGTGCAACGCACGAAGGTGCAGTCATAGCTTTTGACCCAAGTGGCGTTAGCCCCTCCGTGACGATGGTTGCCCAGAGTTCAGCACTTGCAAGTATCATCCCCGTGCGTACTTACTATAGATACTTAGCATGGTCGAGCACAGGGGAGCTGTTCCTGGTTTTGAAGCTTGCAATCCACTTGGTACTTCCAGATGATCTGCAAAAATCAGAGGATGTCATCGTTCTCAGGTTGCAATATTCCGAGGACCAGCCTAGTTGGGATGTTGTGAAGGACTTGGGGAATATGTCTCTATTGGTGGGCAACAGCAATTCTATTTCGATTTCTACCGAGGATTTACGAGGAATGCGAGGAAATTGTATCTATCTTACGGAGTTCTTCTCGACGGCGTCCTCTGAATGGATTCTAATTGCGCGTAAAGCTAGAATGTTTGATCTGAAAAAGGGAAGGTGGCAGTGGTTACATTCATCCACAATTTATCTGCCACACAACAGGAAAACTCCTGTGTTCTTCCAGCAACCCTTCTGGTTCACACCCTCACTACTGTAAATGAAGAAACCAAGTAGCTTTCTTTAAGCAATTGCTTTCAAGTTCATGAGCAGTGGATGCCTTTTGCTCTTTTGCACTTACACCAAGTTTTGAGCTTTTAGAAATTTCATTATGATCTTAACACTCACTGTTAGTAATTTCAACCACTACGCAAAGTGCTATCTGATGAGATAACCATCAGAGATGAATTTATAAAATAATATGAATTCCACAGAAACGCGGCCGATTTCATCAATTATTATAGTTAACAACATCATGTGTTTAATACTAGTAGTTTTTTAAAGCTTTAAATTTTGGTAGAACTGTCTTTACCAGAATCAAGAAGCATGTCTGTCATAAGGGCCATTGGGTCATTGTCTAGAGATTACAATTCCAACATAAAAGCAAAAAAACACTTCTGCAAGCAGTTTTGGTCAGAGATCTTAGTAATAAATATAGCCCGAGTTTAGTAGCCATGATGAGCACGTACTGGTGTCGATCATGGTGATGTATAATCTGCTCATGCAGCTTTCAAGCACTACTAACAGTGGCCTGGAAGCTGCACTTAGAAGAAGCCATCCAGGAGGTTACACTTGAAATTTCTAGTAAAAGAAGTTGCATGCTACACTCAACTAGATACAAAAGAAACCTTTCATGCTTCATCTTGCCAATGGATGCTTGATCACCCCGCGACTTTCGTCCAAAATGAAATTGCTATTTGTGAAATGTGCACTGGAGAAGAATGGCTTCAGATCATAGATTTCGTATTCCTGGGCCTGCCCCAACCAAAACTCAGCTTAGAGAACATTGAACTCAACTGATCAATTGACCTAGTGGATGTTAGAGGAAAACAGGAAAGAATTTTGTTCAATATTTACCTTGTTTCTTAGCTCTTCCACCTTCACCTCGATGTGTGTGAGACGAGCGGTTGTCCCAGATACAATTTCTTCAAAGTGCAATGCATCCTTCACAAGTATACGCAGAAGATGCAAGAGCAATTCATTGAAATCCTTCTTGAAAGTCATGTATTTCCTATAACTCTGCAGCAAATAGCACAAAACTTATTCAACCTCTTGGAATGTCAGTCGTCCAATGAAGAAAGCACCACTAAATTTAGGCACCGAGTTGAACTTGTTTCAAAGGAGAAAAGATACAACATGCTAAAGATAATACAACACTAACACTAGAATGCCAAAACAAGTGGAAATACGAGGTCATCATACGACGATGCATTCACATAAGTGGAAACTTTAGTACAGATAATATTATTCAGAACTAATTTGGAATTCAATCACTGATGTAGTCAAGGAACAACTTTTGGAGCTGCTAGAACATCTGATAACTGTAGCACGAGCTAAAGAATCTAGAAGAAATTGGTAGTACTATTTAAGTTTCACCTGGAAGCGGGGAAAGGTAACAATTTCAGTTATACCTTTTGTAAAGCCTTTTGCACACCAAATTTCTGGCTGGAGATAAAAGAATCAAGCAGGACGCGTATTGCCATGTCCTCATCTTCTTGGCAAACATAGTTACGCAAGTGCATTCTTGCATGTGCTTCTGACATTCGAATCATCGACTCAATGTGCCTCACTGCTATTCGAATTCCTTGACCATGCTGCAGCACTCATGAAAAGGCGCATTGAATATGAACATATTACACTTAACAGAATGTAGTACTTGTATAATAGCATATAAATTACTAGGTTGCCCAGAGTCTTACAGATGATTCTCGACGTATGTCAGCGTAGACATGTTTGAATTTGTCTAAATCAGCATCATGCAACTTAGGGAAGACATTCAGTTTAGCATATGTTATGTACTTCTTGAGCATGTCTTGAGAAAGAATCTGGTTGTGAAGCATTTTGTCATATTGAATTCCACAAGTTCCAGATTACAAAACAGAATAGGAAATGATACCTCCGGGTCAACTGGTCTGGAGGAGGCAAGTTCATCTTGAGAATTGCTTGCAGGCTTATCTTCAAGAGTAGCACCCTTTGGCTGTGATTTGGCATGGCTGTCCACGACAAATCTTGCAAGCATTTCATCAGTGACAGGATCAACAATATCCTACAGCCATATTTCCTTTTAGCCAATGCTAGCAACTTGACTTAACCAATGATCTTACTTAAGTATAAAATTGGAGATGGAATAGTGACCTTAACAACGCAAAGGATATCAAATCGTGATATGATAGGATCAGTCAGCTCTACATTTTGGGTAAAAGTCTTCGATGAGTCATATCTGAACATGCAAATCTGTTAGCACTCAGCTAAAAATATACGAGTCATATCCCATGATGAGTTACTATTACCTTCCTCCTACTGGATTTGCTGCAGCGATGATGCTGCACCTGGCCTGGAGTGACGTAACAATTCCAGCCTTTGATATACTAATGCTCTGTTGTTCCATGGCCTCATGGATACTCACTCTGAAATTCAGTTGTTTCCAGATCAACAAATAAAACAAGAGGATCAAGAATATGTGACTGAATCCAAGCAAAAGAAAATTATTAACCTGTCCTGATCATTCATTTTGTCAAACTCATCTATTAAGCAAACTCCTCTATCAGCCAGGACAAGAGCACCTCCTTCAAGGGTCCATTCCCTTGTTACTGGGTCTTTGTGAACTGCTGCAGTAAGTCCAACTGCAGAAGCTCCTTTACCTGTTGTATAAACAGCTCTATGGCCTGTCTTTTCAACATACCTATACAATATATCTTTAAGTATTGATATAAGCATACCAACGAAAGACAGGTAGGCGAGTTTCAAGGAAAAGTCTTACTTAAGGAATTGGGATTTTGCAGTTCCTGGATCACCCAGTAGGAGTACATTTATATCACCCCTTAACCGATGTTTTCCTTGGACAATCTTTTCTTGTCCTCCAAACATCGCAAGTGCAATAGCCATCTTAATATCTTCATGACCATAAATCGATGGTGCAATAGATTTGACGATCTGCAAATTCAGTTGTAGTTGTTAAAAGAAAATGTATTGTGAAGACAGAAAACACAAACACAGAACTGTCTAACAAACCCTTTCTCCAATCCTTGGATCCTTGGCCAGCTTCTCAATCTCTGCTTTGTCCTCGTCTGTAAGTTTGTAGGCAGAGAAAAGGTCTTGCTTTTTGGTAACATAGTTTGCTTCAACCACGGTGGCAAATACAGGAAACCCATTCTTAGTATTCAAAGATAAGTCAAAATTGTTTGTATATATGCCTGTAACCTCCTGAAACAATAATATGAAATAATCAGCAGTTAATCATTGGTTTCATAGTTAAAGGTCAAACAATATAATAAAGCAAATAAAAATTACAATTTCTTCTCCAGGACGAGCACAGTCAATCAAATCATTTAAAAGTATCACTTCCTTGTATCTTGGAAGTCTACCAGCAGGCACAATTCCAGGACTTTCCTGAAGGGTAAGTTTCTGATAATTCCTGTATATTGTCTGTAATGAAGAATAGTTAGTCAACTAACGTGAGGCTTCAAGCCTTCAAATTATCAAATTATGATGCAAGAACTTCCCAACTCATTAGACTAACTAGTATCGAAAGGTTTAACACGATTACTGTTTGCAGAGATACCAAAAGAAAATTCAAATAGGAATTACCTGTTCAACATTGATAGTGAATGGTCCTTTTGATTGGCATTCAGGACATGAGCCCACTTTAACTTCTGAATATGAGTTCTGAAAGAAAGGGCCAAGAATAGCCCCGCATTTGTTGCAATCATATTTTACCTGTTGTAACTGAGGAAAAACTCCAGATCGCCGAGTAACAACACCTCCTATACGAATCATTGTGTTCAGATGAATCTGCCTGGTGTGTACCAAATTGCATATGCATCAAAAGCATAGAACCTCAAGTGAATAAAAAACAATAGACTCGATTGCCATTCCACAATGAATTCAAAACCTACCTAATGTTACGTATCTGATCATATACTGGCAGATTAGTTATACGGACAAAAATTTTCTGATGAATGTTTTTGTAGTTCTTGTGCATATCAAAGACAACATTCTTGGCAACTTCTTCCATAACTTCAAGCACTGACTGTGGTGCATCAGCCAACCATATAGCAATATTTGCCTCAGTGTAGATGAATTGCTTGTAATCTATCTCCAGACTGCACTTGTTAGCTGAAATAAAAATATGAGAATACATACAACTAGGAAATATTATTTTAAAGAGGCATGATAACCTAACAACTGAATGTACTGGAAAGCTAGATTATTAGCAATAGATAAAGAAATTACCTAAAACCATCTCATTAATCAGTCGAACATATTCAATGTCTCCATGTTCATTCTTAGGATTCACGTAAGTAAGAAGAAAATCTTTAAATTTCTTTGCGATAAACCGACGAACTTCATCTCTTGTGACCCATTCCCTTAGAGTTCCTTGGACATGACACATAATATCATCTTCACCATCATACTCATCCTATCACAGGCAATGCATTCAGTCATTGCAGAACAAAGGTAACTTGTAGATAGCATGAATGTCTTTAAACTAAAGGTAAATTAACATAGAAGGACATCATAGTACCTCATATTGGTCATCATCCATTTGATCAGTGACTGGCACATCGTCTCTTGAGTGTCCTCGTTGGAACCTTCCTGGTGAGCTTTGTGTTGAACCCTCAGTGTCATCTTCACTTCGTCCACCAGCTGGTGGCCTAAAATCAGCCCTGAATCTTTTTGGACGTCTAAAGTTGATATCATCATCCATGTCTACAACAGAAATATGATGTTTTAAAACCTGGGCTCATTTCTACCAATTCAGATGATGCATCTGACTACGTAGGTGCAAGATAAAATAACGGAAAACCAATAGAAACACGCTTTATTATAGTCTTAAAATAAAAATCCAATGCATGTGGGCAACAGCTTCCATGTGCTCCAGCCAAAGCATATAACAATAGCTTAAAACAAAGTGGATACTAAAAATAAATAAATTTGCATTTCTATAGATTAGTTTGCAAATGTCCAAGACTGCAAAGTTGAGGAATCGTGACAAATGGTTATCATCATGGACATCATGTAAAAAGCCTTTTATCTTACAGGAATTATCTGTTCAATCAAATGAGACCAGATTCAAATAATCTGTCTTTTGGCAACCAAGACATTGGCAGAATCCTCCTCGATCTGATGACAGTAGACAATGCAGGTATTCTCAGGAAGCAAAAGTTTGCATCATAATACTTGCAAGCGAAGGTGAGTCACAGGACAATCAAAATATGTATGGAAATTTTAATTTAGGCAAGCCTACTTTTGGAAGAAATTTAGGCTGAAGCATTTCTGGTAGATCTATGGTAAGTAAACATGAAATAACTGTATGATGTAGTCCATGTTTGAGATTTGCCAATTTTATGATGTGATACACATGTCTGCAAGATTTAGCTTTTGCATCATCACACCTCACTGAAGCAACACTTTAGAAGTCCAAGATGAGAACAGAATCAGGAGGTATAATTAGAAGTCCAAGTACACTAGCAGATATCTAAGGATGGAAATAATTGGAACAGAGGAATTCTCATGTTAAGATGCACGACCAAAAAAGGCTGATTTGCTGAAGGCATTCAAATCCGAAGATTTTCATGATAGATATCTTATAACTGTTCTCGGATTCTTTAGTTGCTCTTCACTAGCATGTCATGCAAATAAGCTCAATCACCTAATACAGTGAATTATAACAAGACATAACATAGATAATATAGCCATTTTGATGATATTTACCCCTCACTACAAAAACCCACTGTCAAAGTCCACCAAAAGCAATATAGGATCTCATGAAGTTTATGCTGTTCAGAATTAGCATTTCCATCTGAAGTTAATGAACACCTATTGACATCATCAGTTCCATTTGCAAATCCTCTCTGAAAAGTGTCTCTAAACACACCACTCAGTGGCTGATTCCCATCACGTAAGCAGTCATTGGCTGACCACTCCAATGTTGGAAATTAACTTAAATTTAAAATAGTATTTTAAAGTGTATTGAATTAGAAAAAGACAAATAATTCATCATCGAATTTTTCTTGACACCATGGAGAAAGTTGTGAACGTATGCCCACCAAATGTGCATTGGTCCAAAAGATCGGTACCTTGATCGTAAAGCATCTGGGGCAATTTCCGGTCAAGGATGCCACCATTGTGGCCATCCCTCACATCAAGTTCCACCTCTGCCGCCCTTCTGTCGGCCATGATTTGGTCCAGATCCCTCTCATCCTCCATGGAGTCGTCCATCCCCACCGTCTCATACCGGTCTTGATCATCCATCCGACGGTAATCTCTGTTCCCCACCAACCCCATCGGCAATAACATCGTCAAGGAGAAAACGAACATCAAAAGTTACACAAAGATTATCTGCGATGCTCACTCCATGTAGTTGTCATTGTACAGATCCTCGCCTTCCTCATCCTCCTTGTTACCATCGCCGTCGCCACCGTCGTCGTCCACAAAGACATGAGGGTCGACGGCGGCCTCGTCATCGTCAGAGTAGGAATCGGTTGTGCGGCTCGTGTTATGAGGCAGCCGATCAGTGCTGAACCCCGCCGAGGCCGGCGATCCGGGGGTCGACGGTGGGTTATCCGAGTTATCCTACGGGAAAGAAGATGCGAAATGAAAAGAAAAGAAGAGGATGACGAGACCTATTCGCCACAGAAACTTGAACGGTTCGAAGGACTCACCATAGGATCTGAAAGCGCCTTCTCCTTCTCCTACTTCTGGAGCAATTAGGAGGGATCCCAACTAGGGTTTGCGGTGGGTGGAGAAGGGGAACACGAAGAAAAGAGAGAGTTTTGGCGGGAACTTCTTAGAGCTTCCCGCGCTGGGAGGCGGGGTCGCTGCTTAAACCCAACCCATGACGCGACATCTCACATCGATTTACACCCACATCATTTGACACTGGCTCGTGGGCCCCTTTCATAATGCCAGTTACCGAGTGGGTAGCAAGTTGAGGATGTATCTGTTGGTCCTTTATATAATATTATAAGAATCTAATATGTGGTGCTAAATAATTTGATTATGTTTTTTTCCATGTTAAAAGATTTTATTTAATATAAAGATTAACAAATGATTCTAATCAAGTTGAATTAATCAATGGGCAGTTTAGTGTTGGTTAAAATATCTTTTGTTTTCAATTTTGAAGTTATTTTTTGAAGAATTTGTTGAAGAAAAGGTAAAGGAAGTGACCAAAAAAAAAATGTAAGTAGAACAAGTAAAAAATACAAGTCAATTGCACAAATACTCCACACTATTAGTTAAAAATTATATATAATTAATACATAT
Organism: Musa acuminata AAA Group; assembly: GCF_036884655.1. NCBI lineage: Eukaryota > Viridiplantae > Streptophyta > Magnoliopsida > Zingiberales > Musaceae > Musa > Musa acuminata. The sequence continues at coordinate 46,706,720 of NC_088335.1, forward strand.
AAAGTGTCAAATACAACAAATAAATGTCATGTTAAATACTTCCTATCTATGACCTCTCTCTCCTCGAATTTGGTAAAGTGATTCAAAACAATTTATAAAGCTTAAAATAAATTAGTCAAGATGGAATTTTAAGCTTGTATATAAAATATAACAATCGACCAAAGAATAAGTACGGGGAAGTAGATGGTAAAAGTCAAAATAATATAAGTCAAGTCATAATTTTGAGCTATCATGAATCTAACATGATTGGTGAAAAGAGTCATGTTATTGAGTTATGAGATATTATATTAAATAAGATATGAGGAATCCGACATGTAGATAATTATATTCGACATTTGGTCATTCTATCAATATGATGCATTAGTGGAGTGGATCATGTGGTCGTCACAATGCATGCATGGCCATCTAGACACACATTTCTAAAATATCACTCAATGGATCACCCAATCAACCGACCCTTTTGGTAATTGATCGATGCCATCTAAGTATCAATACATTAAGCAATGTTATTTTGTTATCAAGATCATGTCACAAGAACAAAAAATATATTTATATTTTTCGGAGCTTTAAATTAAAATAACATATTTTTCGGAGCTTTTAATTATATTCAAATTTGTAGGAGAATTTTAATTAAATTAAAATTTATCAATGAATTAAAATTTATTCTTATAAATAAATCTTGAGTCTTAATATTTTGATGAGAGAAATAAGATACTCTGGATGCCCCTAAATGTAATCTACAGGAAGGGGTTTCTAAAGATAGTTGAAAGAAAATTTCTTCTAAGAGAGTAGACAATGAGTCGTACTTAAATAAAAATAGCTCAATGATCCTATAATTGATATTGTAAATCAAATATTTTAATTTTCTCCATTGATGTAGCTAGAAGTTGTTTAACTATATTATATCTTATGTTGCCTTTTTGGTATGTTTCTGATTTATTGATCTCTAGTAAATTTCTAATTTTGTTTTTGATTTTTCTCCTCCCAACAAAGTGGTATTATAACCAAAAGATCCAAAGGTTCAATAACGATATTATCGATTATTTGTAGTGGTTTTACTATAGAAAAATTTAATGAAAAAGATAATATCCAACAAGTCGAAATAAAAACATTAAAGGGATGAGCAAACAAACCCAAAAAGATGAGTGATGAAGATTGGGAGGAGCTTGAGGCAAAGCATGAGATTATTTGTCATTGTATTATCGATAATATTATCAATAATATTATCTGGGATAAGTAAAAAGATTTATCTTGCAAAAAGCTTAACTAATAAGTTATATCTATAGTGAAAGTTATATAGATTAACGATGGAGGAAGACAGAGAATTGGTAATTCTAGATAGATTCAAAGGAATCACAAAAGTTGATATGAAAATTGGTAAAGAAAATAAAGTATTATTGCTTCATATATCACTCGTCAACCCTTATGACACCTTTGTAAAGATAATTCATATAGTAACTCTTAAATAAGTTAAAGAAGTTTTAGCACTATGAAAAAGAAAAATCTTCAAAGGATAGTGAAATATTTGCTACTTAGGATGGATGTTGACCAAGATGATTTTTTTAGTAAGGATAGAGTCAGCATAGAAGTCGAGATCAAGAGTCATGTCTTTAGCTAATGTTTAATGTTATAGATGCAAAAAGCACATACATATCTAGCAAAATTATTCAAAGAAAAAAAAACAACAAGAAGAGACCATTGAGTGCTCTATTATAATGGACGGTGACGAAGATATCCTCACAATCTCCTAAGATAATAATATATCCTTTCAGAAGAAGTAATTTTTAAAATTTAATTATGTTTGTACTCAAAATATTATTTTGATTTATTGAATGATGAGATGACTAGTAAGTTGAATTTGGATGATGATTCAATGATAGAAACTTATAAAGTGAAAATCAAAATGATTGATATAGTTGTGCATACTTTGGAGGATATGACTTGTATTCTAAACATATAGAAGAATCTAATTTTATTGAGCCTTTTAAATTTCTAGAATTATGGCTTAAGATTAGAAGTGAAGTTCTAAAAGTTACTTAGGATTGCATGGTCCTAATTAAAAAAGATTATATCAAAGGTTGTATCGTTTAAAAGAAAATGCAATAAAGACCTCAAATTTAATGCAATGAGCTTCTTTTGGAAAAACAAAAGGTAATATCCATTATTTTTAAGATACATATGATTATTAGAGAAAAAATACTACTAGTGATAATATGGTGAGATCAAAGTCATAAATCAAGTAGTGTCATTAGTTTGGTTTCTTATGATACATTGGTGGGCGTATTAGAATAACGTGTTAGAGCATAAACTAATTCGATTTATATAACTATAATGAATTATTAAAACCAATTGTTCAATTTTTGGAAGAGGCACAAAGTGGAAAAACACCCACCAAGATGGAGGTTGTTATGGTTAGTAAGTATTTTTAAGAGTTTTAATTGCATTCAAATTAGTTGAGAGGGTTCTAATTAAATTAATATTTATTAATGAATTAATATTTATTCCTATAAATGCATATTAAGTTTCAAAGCTTCGAAAGAAAGAGATTAACTTGAATAGTGCATATTAAGTTTCAAAGTTTCAAAGTTTCTATTAATTAATAGAAAATTTCTTCTGATTTATGTGAGATTGTGCACACGGGGAATCGTACTTGAATGAGATTAACTTGAATGACTTAAATGACTTAAATGTCACGAACGATCATCGCGCACCCGTAATAACTCCGTTCAACGAATCGTTCGTTGTTCTCATCTACATGTACAATTGTTTGGCAGCATATTTTATCTTGGTTTTGAGTCATTTTGCTTGTAAAAATGTAAATTCGAACAAGTTACAGCGCTACAAAGCGATCGCTCACCGAACCGAGCAAAACAATCCCAAAATAACCTAAAACAGTTTCGTTTTCATATGCCACGGGCTATTTTCTGTAGTCCGCTTCCGCTCACAAAACATCAGCCATCTCAATCCCTTGGAACCACCAGGGTGGCACAAGGCTGGATAGGGCTTCGGTATAGTGTCGGGCGTTGAACAACCTTTCGTAAGTTCGCACGTTACCTTGACGGGAACTTATTGTCACGCTCGGCACTCGGTGAGCAATTGTTTGTAGACTTGTAGGTGTTCGTTTAACCTTCTAAAATCCTTGTTTTTCCTCTCTCCCTCTTTCTATTGCGCACGCAAGGTGCTCGCTGAATTGCTTATAAAGCTTCCCCTTTTCGCGAGACGTCAGTACTTGTCCATTGCTCGTTCTTTGAACTAATCAACTTTCTTTTTTTACAAGTCTTTCGGGACTTGCGAGAGGTTGTAAGTGGGCTGATCTTTGCGGACGCAAATCGCAAGGGCGAAGTGCAACTTAGGCAACGCAAGCTAAGTTCGCGTCTTTACCTTAAGGGTGTCTCACGACTTAAGCAACGCAAGCTAAGTTCGCGTCTTTGCCGCAAGGGTGCTTCACGTCTTAGGCAATTCCAGCTAAGACCACGACAGTACGTTGGCTTTGTATTATTTATTTTTTGATCTTCGATGGATTTCTCTTTTAATTTTTACTTTTTCTTTCTCTCCCTCCCAAACAGTTTGCCTTTCCTTCTAATCAAAGTATATTATACATGTATATACATAATTGAGTTCTAATATGTGGATAACCGAATGATACATAATGTCTTTTTGGAATCCTTCCTCATCATCCAAACATGTTAGTCAAGTAGTTATCCTGCAATGACTTTGACTCAGCGCTAGCGTGACTACTTATTCAAATGAACATGCCAACTACGTGTTCTTAATGTTAAAACAAGCTATTGCACTATAACCACAAACTATTTTGCATGATCATCTGGCAAGCTAATTTCTACTTTGATTTAATAGTTATCCTAATTTACTAAAAAAAGGTTAAAGATATTATACCTTTCTATTTTCAAATTCATACTAACTTAAGCATCAAAGAAGATTTAAATCGGATATAAATCCCCATTGCATCATATAACTAAAATCCGAGTTAACATATAGCTCTTAATATTAACTTAAAAATATGTAAAAACTAAAAAAACAAAACTATCCTTTCAAGATAAAATCTATTAAGACTTTGCTGTTTTACAGTACTGCTTCAAATGCAAAGAACAATACAAGTAGTTTAAAGCTTTAAAATTTCGCAAAACAGTTTTTACCGGAAACAAGAAGCATGTCATAAAGGTCATTGGGTCATTGTCTAGAGATTGCAATTCAAACTTAAAGAAAAAAAACAAGCAAGTGGAATTAATTATCCTTCTGCAAGCAGATTTGGTCAGAAATCTTAGTGATAAATAGCCCGAGTTTAGTAGCCATGAGTATGCACAGCTGTCGAACATGGTGCTGTGTGACCTGCCCTTGCAGCTTTCAAGCACTACTAGCAGTGGTCTGGAAGCTGCAGTGAGAAGAAACCATCCAGTAGGTTGCTCTTGAAATTTCCAGGAGAAGAAGTTGCATGCTACACTCAACTACATACCAAAGACTTTCATGCTTCATCTTGCCAATGGATGCCTGATCACCCCACGTGTTTCGTCCAAAATGAAATTGCTACTTGTGAAATGTGAACCGGAGAAGAATGGCTTCAAATCATAGATTTCATATTCCCTGGCCTGCCGCAACCAAAACTCAGCTTAGAGAACATTGAATTCAATTGATCAATCGACCTAGTGGGTGTTAGAGGAAAACCGGAATGAATTTTGTTCAATATTTACCTTGTTTCTTAGCTCTTCCACCTTCACCTCGATGTGTGTGAGATGAGCGGTTGTCCCTGATACAATTTCTTCAAACTGCAGTGCATCCTTCACAAGAACACACAGAAGATGCAAAACTAATTCATTGAAATCCTTCTTGAATGTCATGTACTTCCTGAAACTCTGCAGCAAATAGCACAAAACTTACTCAACCTCTCCTCGAATGTTATTCATCCATTGAAGAAAGCACCACTAAATTCAGGCACCAAGTTGAACTTGTTTCGAAGGAGAAAAGACATTACATGCTAAAAATAATACAACACTAACACTTAAGTTAGTATAGATAATATTATTAGGAACAACTTTTTTGCAGCTACTAGAACATCTGATAACTGTACCACCAGCTAAAAGAATCTGGAAGTTCCCACATCCCTAAAAAAAGAAAAGGGAAGAAAAGCCAAATTTTGCTTGGTTGGTGCTGGAATATATTTTCTATAATAGTAGGACGTTAAAAAGTAGATAGATGTTTTGTTCAACAATATCTAAGAGAATAAAAATCTCAATAACCTCTGGGGTTCTCCAGCCTTGAAAAACTTATTAAGAACAAGGAAAAAAACCAAATGATCTACACAAGCTAGTAAGAATATAGTCATGCAAATAAAAGAACAACCAAAGGAGAAGCCTAAGCAATGTGTTTTTCCCTTGCATAATAGAAATAACCATAATTCATTCCAATCCAAAATAAACCTTAAAAGTAGGAGCTAGGACATTGTTAAACACAAGATATTGTGGACCGGCATACATGAGGCAGAAAAAGATTTGTCAGAAGTCCAAATTCAGAAGGACTATCTTTAGAGGTCAGCCACTTCCATTTAATACTACAGGCACAAATGCAGGCTCAGTGTCATGGAGAAAGCACTGCAGGTACACATTTGGTAGTACTATTTAGGTTTTCACCTGGAAGCTGAGAAAGTTGAGAATTTTTGTCATACCTTTTGTAAAGCATTTTGCACACCAAATTTCTGGGTGGAGATAAAAGAATCAAGCAGGACGCGTATTGCCATGTCCTCATCTTCTTGGGAAACATAGTTCCGCAAGTGCATTCTCGCATGTGCTTCTGACATTCGAATCATCGACTCAATGTGCCTCACTGCTATTCGAATTCCTTGACCATGCTGCATCACTCATGAAAAGACTCATCAAATATGAACATATTACACTTAATGGAATGTAGCACTTGTAGAGTACAATTTAAATTACTAGGTTGCCCAGAAGTCTTACAGATGATTCTCGACGTATTTCAGGATAGACATGTCTGGATTTGTCAAAATCAGCATCACGTATTTTAGGGAAGACATTGAGTTTAGCATATGTTATGTACTTCTTGAGAATGTCTTGAGAAAGAATCTGGTTGTGAAGCATTTTCTCAGACGATATTGAATTCCAAAAGTTCCAGATTCCAAAAAGGAATAAGAAATGATACCTCCGGGTCAACTGGTCTGGAAGAGGCAAGTTGATCTTGAGAATTGCTTGCAGGCTGTGATTTGGCATGGCTGTCCACGACAAATCTTGCAAGCATTTCATCAGTGACAGGATCAACAATATCCTACAGGCATATTTCCTTTTAGCTAAAGCTAGCAACATGGATTAACCAATGATCTTACTTGAGTATAAAATTGGAGATGGAATAGTGACCTTAACAACGCAAAGGATATCAAATCGTGATATGATAGCATCAGTCAGCTCTACATTTTGGGTAAGAGTCTTTGATGAGTCATATCTGAACATGCAAATCAGTTAGCACTCAGCTAAAAATATATAAGTCATATCCCATGATGAGTCACTATTACCTTCCTCCTATTGGATTTGCTGCAGCGATGACGCTGCACCTGGCCTGGAGTGATGTAACAATTCCAGCCTTTGCTATACTAATGCTCTGTTGTTCCATTGCCTCATGAATACTCACTCTGCAATTCAGTTGATCCCCGATCAACAAAAAAAAACAAGAGGTTGAAGAATATGTGATTGAATCCAAGCAAAAGAATATTGCTAACCTGTCCTGATCATTCATTTTGTCAAACTCATCTATTAAGCAAACTCCTCTATCAGCCAGGACAAGAGCACCTCCTTCAAGGGTCCATACCCTTGTTACTGGGTCTTTGTGAACTGCTGCAGTAAGTCCAACTGCAGAAGCTCCTTTACCTGTTGTGTAAACAGCTCTATGGCCTGTCTTTTCAACATACCTGTACAATATATATTTAAATATTGAAATAAGCATAGCAACGAAAGACAGGTAGAAGAGTTTCAAGGAAAAGTCTTACTTAAGGAATTGGGATTTTGCAGTTCCTGGATCACCCAATAGGAGTACATTTATGTCCCCCCTCAACCGATGTTTTCCTTGGACAATCTTTTCTTGTCCTCCAAACATCGCAAGTGCAATAGCCATCTTAATGTCTTCATGACCATAAATCGATGGTGCAATAGATTTGACAATCTACAAATTCAGTTGCATTTGTTAAAAGAAAATGTATTGTGAGGACAGAAAACACAAATGAAGAACTGTATAACAAACCCTTTCTCCGATCCTTGGGTCCTTGGCCAGCTTCTCAATCTCTGCTTTGTCCTGATCTGTAAATTTGTAGGCAGAGAAATGGTCTTGCTTTTTGGTAACATAGTTTGCTTCAACCACGGTGGCAAATACAGGAAACCCATTCTTAGTATTCAAAGATAAGCCAGAATTGTTTGTATATATGCCTGTAACCTCCTGAAACAATTATATGTGATAATCAGCAACTAGTCATTGTTTTAACAGTTAAAATCTAACAATACATTAAAGCAAATAAAAATTACAATTTCTTCTCCAGGACAAGCACAGTCAATCAAATCATTTAAAAGTATCACTTCTTTGTATCTTGGAAGTCTACCAGCAGGCACAACTCCAGGACTTTCCTGAAGGGTAAGTTTCTGATAATTCCTGTATATTGTCTGAGATAAAAAAAAAAAGTTAGCCAACTAAGTTGAGGGTTCAAATTATCAAACTATGCTGCAAGAACTTGCCAACTCATTAGACTAACTAGTATCAAAAGGTTTAAATTGATTATTGTGCATAGAGATAGCAGAAGAAAATTCAAATAGGAATCACCTTTTCAACATTGGTAGTGAATGGTCCTTTTGATTGGCATTCAGGACATGATCCCACTTTAACTTCTGAATATGAGTTCTGAAGGAAAGGGCCAAGAATAGCCCCACATTTGTTGCAATCATACTTTACCTGCTGTAACTGAGGAAAAACTCCAGATCGCCGAGTAACAACACCTCCTATACGAATCATTTTGTTCAAATGTATCTGCCTGGTGTGCACCAAATTGTATATGCATCATAGAATAGAACCTCTAGTGAATAAAAAACAATAGACTCGATTGCTATTCCACACTGAATTCAAAACCTACCTTATGTTACGTATCTGATCATATACTGGAAGATTAGTTATACGGACAAAAATTTTCTGATGGATGTTTTTGTAATTCTTGTGTAGATGAAAGACAACATTCTTGGCAACTTCTTCCATAACTTCAAGCACTGACTGTGGTGCATCAGACAACCATGTAACAATATTTGAGTGAATGTACATGAATTGCATGTAGTTTATCTCCAGACTGCACTTGTTCGCTGCAATAAAAATATGAGAATACATACTAGGAAATATTATTTTAGAGAGGCATGATAACCCAACAAACGACTGTACTGTGTTCCAATTAGTTCTGAAAAACTAGATTATTAACAATAGGCTAAGTAATTACCTAAAACCATCTCATTAATCAGTCGAACATATTCAATGTCTCCATTTTCATTCTTAGGGTTCACATAAGTAAGAAGAAAATCTTTAAATTTCTTTGCTATAAACCAACGAACTTTATCTCTTGCAACCCATTCCCTTAGAGTTCCTTGGACATGATATATAGTCATCTCATCTTCACCATCATACTCATCCTATCACAGGCAATGCATTCAGTCATTGCAGTACAAAGGTAACCTGTAGATAGCATGAATGTCTTTAAACTATAGGTAAATTAACATAGAAGGACATCATAGTACCTCGTATTGGTCATCATCCGTTTGATAAGTGACTGGCACATCATCTCTTGAGTTTCCTTGTTGGAACATTCCTGGTGAGCTTTGTGTTGAACCCTCGGTGTCATCTTCACTTCGTCCACCAGTCGGTGGCCTAAAATCAGCCCTGAATCTTTTCGGAGGTCTAAAGTTGATATATTCATCCATGTCTGCAACAGAAACATGATGTTTTAAAACCTGAACTCATTTCCACCAATCCAGATGATGCATCTGGCTATGTAGGTGCAAGATAAAATAACATCATGGACATCATGTAGAAACCTTTTTATCTTACAGGAATTATCTGTTCAATGAAATGAGACCAAATTCAAATAATAATATGTCGTTTGGCAACCAAGGCATTGGCAGAATCCTACTGCGCCTGGTGGCAGTAAACAATGCAGGCAGTCTCAGGAAGCAAAAGGTTGCATCTTGATACTTGCAAGCAAAGGTGAGTCACAAGACAATCAAAATATGTATGGAAATTTTAATTTAGACTAACCTACTTTTGTACAAAATTTAGGCTTATGCATTTCTGGTAGATCAGGAAATAATTGTACGATGTAGGCCGCACTTGAGATTTGCCAAATGTATGATGCAATTCAAGTGTTTGCAAGATTTAGTTTTGCACAATCATGCATCACTAAAGCGTTAGTTTGGAAGTACAAGACAAGAACAGAATCAGGAAGTACAATTTGCTCTGCTAGGAAGTACACTAGCAGATATCTGAGGATGGAAATCCTTGGAACAGATGAATTCTCATGTTTAGATGCATGGCCAAGGATGATTTGCTGAAGACATTCAAATCCAAAGATTTTCAAGAAAGATATAACTCTTCTCAGATTCTTTAGTTGCTCTTCACTAGCATGTCATGCAAAATAAGCTCAATCACCTAATACAGTGGATTATAACAAGACATAACATATTGCAATCACCAAAATCATGGATAATATAGCAATTTTGATCATATTTACCCCTCACTACGAAAACCCACTGTCAAAGTCCACCGAAAGTAATATTGGATGTTATGAAGCTTATGCTGTCCAGAATTAACATTTCCATTTGAAGTTAATGACCACCTATTGACATCATCAGTTCCATTTGCAAATTCTCTCGGAAAAGTAGCTCTAAACATACCCCTCAGTGGCTGATTCCCGTCACATAAGCATTCGCTAGCTGACCACTCCCATGTCGGAAAACAACTTCAATTTAAAAGGGTATGATAAAGTGTATTGCATTAGTGAAAAGACAAATAATTCATCATCGATTTTTTCTTGGCACGAGGGAGAAAGTTGTGAACGTATGCCCACCAAATGTGCATTGGTCCAAAGGATCGATACCTTGATCATAAAGCATCTGGGGCAATTTCCGGTCAAGGATGTCGCCATTGCGGCCATCCCTCGCATCAAGTTCCACCTCTGCCGCCCTTCTGTCGGCCATGATTTGGTCCAGATCCCTCTCATCCTCCGTGGAGTCGTCCATCCCCACCGTCTCGTACCGGTCTTGATCATCCATCCGACGGTAATCTCTGTTCCCCACCAGCACTAACATCGTCAAGGAGAAAACGAACATCAAAAGTTACACAAAGATCATCTGCGATGCTCACTCCATGTAGTTGTCATCGAACAGATCCTCGCCTTCCTCTTCCTCCTTGTTACGATCGCCGTCGGCACCGTCGTCGTCCACAAAGACACGAGGGTCGACGGCGGCCTCGTCATCGTCAGAGGAGGAATCGGTTATGCGGCTCGTGTTATGAGGCAGCCGATCCACATCGAACCCCGGCGAGGTCGGGGATCCGGAGGTCGATGGTGGGGTATCCGAATTATCCTTGGGGAAAGAAAACTGTGAAACGAAAACAAAAGGGAGAGGGTGACGATGTCTAATCACCAGAAACCGGAATGGTTCGAAGGACTCACCATCGGATTTGAACGCGCCTTCTCCTTCTCCTTCTTCTGGAGCAACTAAGAGGGATCCCAACCAGAGTTTGCTGTGGGTAAAGAAAGAAGGAGAACACGAAGAAAACGGGGAGATTTGGCGGGAAGGGGTAAAAATTCGATAACAAAAATTAGATCCCATTTAATCAATAAACCGACAAACAATAAATAAATCAATAAAATGACAAACAATAAAGATTAGAAATCACCGAGTTATACTAAGGAATAAATAATTCCACCCGTTGATTGAATGCATTCCTAATAATTTCAACCTTCACGAAGGCTTGTGATTAAATACATTCATCACGGACAAGATCAAGAATTCTTCTTTGTGTGGTTGAATACATTTCCTAAGAAGAAGATGGATTTAGTAGTATCACAAGCCCCTGAGGAGATTAAATACATTCATCACGAGCACAAAAATGAGCAGCAAAATAAAAAAAAACATTATATTAAAAATAAAGAGAAGAATATTGTTTCCTATTAAAACAATAATAGCACCCAGTGATAAAATTTTCTTTTATGTAGAAGAGTAGAATAATGACTAAACGGTTATATAACGATTATGTATAATCATAATCGATAAATATAAATTAAATTATTTTTTAAAAAATAATTGATTCAATTAAAAAATAATAAACATAATTGAAGAAACAAGTAAATTTTATTTATATGATTATGATTCATATTTATGTATTTATAATAAATATATTATTATTATTATAATCATACTTATGTATATATATATATATTATGATTGAATATGATGATAGGATTACAACCTCATTTTAGATTATATTAAGAAATACTAATAATATTATGATAGAAAGCATGACATTAATGATGTATAATTATTATGACTCATATTATTAATTAGATTTAATAATTTGTGGATTTATATTTTTGGATAATTCGTAAGTACATTGTCGTGGCTGTACGATAACGAAATCTTCCATTTTACTTATATAAAATAATAACATGCGATGAAATTTTGAATTTTGTCTTCCTCATTTTAAAAAATAATTTTAACAATTATAAAGCGGATTATAATCGAATCATATTAATTATAATTAATCTTCTCGCAGCATCCGACGGTGATAAATATCGACACGTTGATTCTGAGACGCTGAAACGTTGCATTTTTGCGCAGCGGAAGGTGAACACGCAGCATCGGAAAGCGAGGAAGGCTCCAAGCGGCGGCCTCCATGGCGTTGGCTTCTCGACTCCTCTCCCGATCCAGACAGGTGAATTCACCCTTCGCCTCTTCTCGATATTGACTGATAACTGATTTCTGCTATTCGAAATGGTGTTCGGATGCGATGTGACGAACAGATCTTCCCTAACTCTCGGCGATATATTCGTCTCTCCGATGAATTTAGTAGATGGCGTCGTTTCTGATTCGTTCTTTGACCAAATTTCTTTTTCTTTCTAGGTTTTATGTTTCAGGTTTGATCCTCTAGCATCGTGGAACCCTGATCCTATGCCGTGGTTTACTCCTTCCGTTGTTGCCGCTTCGTTTTCGGACTTCTGTCGGCAGCAGTTAGGGAGCCGATGGATCGGTTTTGCGATTTTCCTCTGTTGTTTCTGAATTCGATTTTCGGAGATTGTAGATCTGCATGTAGTAATAATGTTCTCTGTACTCGTCGAAATGAGGCAGATGTTGCGGAAATTGGTGATGGAATTATGATTTTGTATCATTTGAATTGCAGATTGACGTCTGGATCCATAGTGAATGATGCTGTCAGAGAAACTGATTATGTGCAATACAAAGTCTGAAATGTTAGTCTTGGATGAACTTGTAGTAATGTTCAAAATGGTTTTGATTTTTCTCTTCATCTTAAGAGTGATACTAATATGAATGTGGTGCTTATTTTGTATTATAATTATGGCATTTTTCCTGAAAAAAGATTATGGCATGGAGCATCTTTCTCCCGGATATGGCTCATGTCTTTCCATAGAAATTTTGCATATTATGTGTGAGCCTCACCAGCAAGTAAAACAAGACCTGTTAACTGTTATAACATGTACTTTATTTATGGTCAAGGACCGTGTTTATGCTGCTGTTTTTTGCTTTTTGCACCACGTGACTTATGAGTTGATAAATAGCTTGTCAAATTAATTGCCTAATATCTGGCAGTTTTTTTGGGTTCATCCATCCACATGGTGAGAATCCAACTTCTCCCATCCTACAAGTAATCCACTCTAGTCTAGTGTTAGTTTCTCGAATTTTTATGTAGCATAACAGTATATTAGGTTCCTGGGTCTTTGTCGATAGTAGTAAGTATGTGTGTGTTTGATCTTGCAGTTATATGCTCGTCAGATCATTGGTCAGATAGTTGTGCAACATGATCATGCAATGCCAGTTCGATCCTACGCGAAAGAAGCTGCACCTTCTGGTTTACCACCCCTCAAAGGAGATGGTAGCATACTAATCTTGTCATATTTCTTGGTTTATCATTCATTTCAGGATTACCATTATCAATCTTGTAACTTTGGTTATTTTTTGGTTACTAAGTTCCACATTATTGCAGTCTTATAGCGATTTTACTTGCTATGATATTGAGCTCTCAGTTTTTGATTGATAGACTATCACCATGCTTACCAAACTTTATGGGACTGGCTTTTGCAAAAATACATATATTACAGATCTTGCCTTTGTGAATCAGTCAAGGCTCAATGTTATTCACAAATAAAATATAGTTCTTATGACATAGTTTGTGTAACTAATGTTTATTTTAAGGCGAGGATGATAATATTACTAACTTGTTAAAGAATTCATGTTACTTATCAATAAACATGACAAGGAAAGGAATTTTCATAATCAAAATCATTTGATGATTATGTTCTTCTCCTCTGAGGATTTATCTATCAAATCTTTAGATTTCTAAATCTATCAAATCCATTACCAGAATCCTGGTTTCTCATTGGGTTTTTAAAATTGTTGGACTTCTATCATCAGTTCTTGGAAAGGCAAAAAAAAAAAAAAAAATCATATTTTGGACTTTTTGTCTTCTTAACCTCAGTATTTCAATTACTTTCTTTTTTGGATTCCTGATGACTTTTTAGTTAACCATTCATATTCACCAGCTTTTATTGACTTTCCTCACTTGATAGATATGTTGACCCCAAAAGGTCAAGTGCTTGTTAAGATATGTTGTAGCAAGCAAAATGTTCATCTATTGACTTTTTTGTTTGCCATCCTTTTTAAAATTTGATTTGTTCAAGTAATCTTACATGTTTAGTATAACCCAAATTATATTTTAGTAATGACAATCTTATCAAGAAAAAGAAAAATTTGCAAAGATGAGGGTAAATTGGGTTTGTTCTAATCAAAGATGAAGTTTTATGTGGTCTCAAGGGTGTCTATCCCCATGTTTTTAACTATCCATGATGATCATGAAACAACATTTAGTGACTCGACTGAACAAGACTTGTGTGTGAATAATTGGATTAGAGGGACAAGTAGTAGTGTACTGGTTGTGAAATCTTTTACCCTTTGGTAAATTGCAAAGAGAGTTGGTTAGGATTGTAGTAGAATCAAGGTCTGTCATACCGAAGCGTACCGCCCGTACCGGGCGGTGCATACCGGTCCGATAGGTTATCAGTACGCGGACCGCCCGGTACCGCTATAGTGCAAAAAAAATAAAAAAATATTCGGTACACCAGGGCGTACCGAGCGATACGCCCTGATGTACTGCCCGGTACACCGGTACCGTACCATACTGAGTCCGGGTCGAAACGTCGGTACAGTATGGTACAGCGAACCTTGAGTAGAATATTTATAGAAAAGAAAAAAATAGATAACAAATAAAAGCTAACTATTATGTTGTAATGGGTTGATGGTAGGATGAATAGAGATGAGACAACAATTGTTGTCTTAAGGTACCTTTCTGTCACGGACAAACTTCTAAATAAGATGTTTGATGTAATGCTTATGTACGACCATGTCTTTGTCGTGAAAGGGGCCGAGGAGGTGAAACAGGCAGAGGCAAACTCCAAGTACCGAGACAAGGCTGAAGGGCAGAGGCCATCGAACTTCGTAAGACCGGTGTCAATGAGTTTCTCATCAAGATAGCCGAAAGTAAAGGACTTCGGGTCATGCAAGAGTGCACGACCAAGGAACGAAGCAGGCAGTACGCGGTGCTGTACCTTCGCTACTCAGGGGAGTAGGCGGTAGGGTTGATGGAGAAGACGGTACAATCCTAGAGGCGACCAAATCTATTAGAGAATTACTCCAAGTTGAGGTGAAAACTTCCTGCATTCCAGAAGTTCGATGGCATTGAGAAGGTGAATCACAGTAACTAACTCAACGCAAGGAGTGCAAACACTTCAAGTGCTTCAGAAGTGTAAGCAAAGAGCAGGCGAAGGCCAGTAACCAGCTCGATGCATGAAGTACAACCTCGAGGAGGTGGGCGAAGTCAAGTAACCTTACCTTTGCCTTCTCAACTCTTAAGAGAATGGGCGAAACCGAGTACCCCAATTCTCTTATCTATCCAGCAGAGGAGCTATGTATATGTTCAAAGACCCTTCGAAGATAATGGAAGACAATAGTTGTCAAATCCTCACCAACGGTGATCAGTGTTGCTGAGAGTAGATTGTCCGCTTCATTTCCCAACGAAATGCCAATTGAAAGCGGAAGTGATGCGAACCTACTTGGATGTGACAACTAAGCGAAAGAAGAATCAATGAGCAAATGTTGTGGAGGAAGGACCCAAAACTTCATAAGTTTACGAGACGATGCTCGTTAAAGCTCCAACAAGCATCCACCCAGTTCAAGCAGCATGAGGCATTTGAGAGACTGGCGCAGTAAGGATGGTCTTTTCCTTCATCTGGAGGATCCGCAGGAAGTAACAGGGATCAACACAACTCAGCCAACCCCACACTAGAGTTAGAGTCGTTGGCGAGTTGAAACAGCATGACGGATCAAAGGTTCGACTACTCAAAAACAGCAACGAAGAGCAGCTGAGAGCCAAGAGGCGCATTGCAGCTAAAGCAGAAGATTGAAGACTCAGCAAAGGCAAGGAGTTGCAGTGTTGGCAAAGGTTTCGACGAAGACGTCGAAGGAATAAGTGGGGGAGAATGTCACGGACAAACTTTTAAACAAGATGTTTGATGTAATGCTTATGTATGTCCGTGTTTTTTGGTATATTCATGCTCTGCATAGCATGTAGAGGGATGGCCGAAGGCTTAATAGTCCCATTATAGTTAGGTTGGTGGTCGCTTTAGGCTTGTAAATAAAGATTATGTCATGTGGACACGTGTGAGAGATTTTCGGTCTGTAATTGACCATTTTACCCTTTGTTGTGCAACTGTTCAGAGTTTGTAAAGTTTGTTTGTAATTTGCATTGTCTATGAAGTGTTTTCGGAGATGTTTGCTTATGGATCCCGAGTGAGGTGTTTTCTCTATCATGTTCTCTCTTTTGTGGGTCCTAAGGGACCATGGGAGACTTCGGGGAGGCTGACCTTTGCGGACGGACACGCAAGGGTGCCGCACGACTTATGCAAAACCAGCTAAGTCCGTGATAATTCGGCACTAGTTTTTATTTTGATTTTGGTGACTCATGCTGGGTATATGCACATACATCATTATATAAACCCTACATGTATTTGTATATATAAATGCACATATGTGTATCTGTTTATATGAAAAATGTGCCAAAGCAAATAAATGTTGCTACAAAATTGGTAGTGAGTGTTCTCAACTTGTTTCTAGCTACTTTACACTTTTATAGTTTATTGCTCATGGTATGAAATACTTCTTGCTGGAAGAAATGTTGAAGAGCATCTTTTATGAGGTCAAGAACAAATTTGATATTGCTTTTGGTGTACTTCGGAAGGAAAAGATCACTATTGATCCTGATGATCCTGCAGCTGTTTCAGAGTATGCAAAAGTTATCAAGACAATAAGAGAAAAGTAAGGTTTTAATTTTCTTTTGTGAAACTGTAATGTGAACTGTGAAGAAGATGGAATTTTATGTTCCTCTTCTTGTATTAATTTTTTCTATTGACTTTTAAGTTTTCATGCTTTCGTGCTTTCTTTAATGCAGAAGTCTGGGAATAGCTTAATATTGTTGGGAAATCATGGGGGGCGACATCATA
This sequence comes from Musa acuminata AAA Group, assembly GCF_036884655.1. Taxonomy (NCBI): domain Eukaryota; kingdom Viridiplantae; phylum Streptophyta; class Magnoliopsida; order Zingiberales; family Musaceae; genus Musa; species Musa acuminata. The sequence goes on from NC_088335.1 coordinate 46,723,548, forward strand.
TGCGCAGCGGAAGAACAAGAAAACAAAAATCTCCGATTCCCAAAAAGATGTTCGTCGTCGTACGAAGATTGGTGCGTAAAAATCCGCAAAACACAAAATTGCGTATAGAGATTGTGTTACCTAGGGAGATCGTATATCCCTGTTTCCTTGCAGATCCTTAGGAGAGGGTGAAGGAGGTCAAGCGTCCTCCTCTCTAGCGGTGATCCACACAGCAGGGTTGCGACGACCCTCCTCAAAACTCCAGGCCTCTGAGGTGGAGAGGGAGAGGAGAATAGGAAAGGCAAGCAAAGACTCTAGCCTATGAGGCTGTGAATCCCTCCTATTTATAGAGATCCCGTGTCAAACCCTAATGGGTCATTCCCTAGTGGGTATTGGATCTGCATCCAATAAGACAAGGGCTCCGTCGGATATCTCATATCCGAACCTCTACTCATAGCAATGCCTACCATATGTGTGTGACCCTCTAGGCCCAATATCGAGCTGGCCGTGAGTCATACCTATCAGAACTCCTTCTAACTTAGTGAATTATTATCTCTGTAATAATTCACTCGACTCATCGACTACGGACGTACTAGGCCACTACGCCGTAGTCCCCAGACGATACAGGGGAATCCAATCCATTGGACCTGTCTGTCCTCAGTTACCATGTACCTATAGTCCCTCATCCATCTAATATCCCAGAGATCGTATATCGAGCATGGTGTTGTCAGACCCATACGGTTTCTACTCGAGTCTTGCTCTAATCGGATTCTCCCGGAGAACTTTTTCTCTCTCAACCCGAATGACCCTGGCCAGGGATTTGTCTGAGCAAAAACACATGGGATATTCCTCTCATGACGCCGAGAGTAGATGATCCTCTATCGACACTCAATAGCCCTCGTAAGGTCGACTACCACTCCCAATGACCAGCTGTACTAGATCTGGGACAGCCAAACCGATAAGTCTCGTATCAAAGAGTGGAGCACTCATGCAGGACATCCTTGGTGTCTCAAGTCTAAGGACCAGATACACCACTAGGACTACGGAATCGCTGTCTGACAATAAGGCATCATCAACCATCCAGCATTCCGTAAGCGGATCAATCAGTGAACTCATTCTCCAATGAGCACCTGTACTGTATCCCTAGTGTCCCTACACGAGCAATTATGAGACCAGCTGCATCCACCATATGGACGGGTATACAGCACACCAGTCTATCCGGTTATCACGATGTCCTTCTCGAGTAACCTATGACCGGGATTATTTAGGATATGTGTTTAAAGGTGAATCGATCTCATTATCGTGATCTCATCACGATCTGATTCCCATTGCACAAATCCAAGGACATCACAATATATATATGCATTTATGCAATAGTTATAAAGTGATATACGTCAAAATATAATAAGCAAAAAGATTCTGTATCAAGTCACACGTGCCATCACTCACGTGATTGGCTTGCTGGGCACCTATGACTAGCAAATATTTAGCCCTAGAAATAAAAATTATTAGGTTTCAAATTTTTTGGGATTTTTTAAATGAAACTGGTTGCTATTGTGATTTTGTTTCTTGATGGCCATTTTATGTTTCATGGGACTTGTTTTGAAACTAAGTTTTAAGAAATTATAAATTTAATCTAGTAAGATGTTTGAAGTTCTTTCTAGTTTTTAGGCTCGACACATTCTCCATGATAATTGTCTAGTAATTTGCAGTGTGAGACATTGAATTTTTTTTATATTGAACTACGTTATCTCCATACTAAGTGATGTTCGAAACATACATTTTAATGGTGGTACAATTATTTGGAAAGGAAGAAAATTTATTACAGGTCGTACAAGTGTACAACAAATGATGTATTCAATTTTATTTGTTAATATTATGTGCTTTCAGTTTACGATATCAATTTGTCTTTTTATAGTGTCGGGCAAGAACCATGGCCTGTAATGACTTCAAATACATCATTACAAGCAATTCTTTGCAGAATAATAAAAAGAAATAAATTTGTGATAAATATTTGATGTAAGCATGGTAGCTCTGATATCCAACTCATGCATGCATGTCTCTGATACCAACTAATGTAAGCATGAGTTTGATGATTATTGTAAAGAGAGTGAAGAGGACAAATTAGATAGATGATCATGGTAGGAAAAATCTCTTTAGAAGATGAGTGAACATAATGATGACCTTCCAGATTGATGGAAGAGGTAGAAGACTTTGGTAAGAAAGATGGAACTTAAGAGGCAGGACAAAGTAATCAAGATGAGCGACAAGCTAGACTACACGACCTTTACAAAACAATATTTTCATTATTCCAAAAATTAACTATTTTATACTACAAGATTCAAGATTGAGCTCCTGTTTATAATGTGTTATACTTGAGCATTATATTGACAATATAAGAAATCTCTATTTAATAAAATTCTAACATGTCGGATCACATTGAAATTGTGTCTTGAACCTAATCACCTCTTCATAAAATGCACATGGCTGTCTTTTTGGATGTATAACATCTAACTAATTTAATCTAGCAAGTACAGCCTAGATCTAACAACCACTTATACAACATGAATATACTTTTGGATTTATAGAATCTAATTAATTTGGATCTGTACACTCCCAATAATTTTGATTTTAATTTTTTTGTTGCATACTTCTTTAACTGACGATAGAAATATTTTTTCTTGCTATTAGCTGAACACTTCGTTGATTTGATTAGTCTTGCTGGGAATGTTTCTTTTTTTTTTCTCTCATATTAATTACTTGAGTTGCCAGCGTATTTTACTTTCATTTTGGATTTTTTTTTAAGTTCTCAATGATGAGGAATGCATCCATATTCTCTTAAGGGGCCGTGAACATGAGTAAGCATCAAATGTGTTGCACCATATTCAATAAAATATCATATTTTTATATTTTATTTTTCATCCTAATAAGAAATTTAGAGGGGCAGTTAAGAACTTTAGATTATGATAATATTATCAATTGAGTTCAAAGAGATTTACTGCAGCAAACTATAAATGAAAGTATCAAAATGCAAGTTTCTTTGGTGTTAAAAATAGAGGAATATGAAACAAGAGAAATTCTAGCAAACAAAAGTACACAAGACTGAAAGACAGAATGAATAGCGAATGAATTAGGAAGGAGATGAAGTTGATAAGAAGATGCCAGCTTTGAGATTGACTAGTTTGATTTGGAACAAAAAAATTTCAAAATAAAAAAATTGAACTTGTCTTTGAAATCAAAGCATGCTATGTGTCCTTATTTTTGACAATTCAATATTGATATGCAATCTGAAATATTTTGTTCAAACTGCAATCTACAACATTTTGTATGACATTTTAAAACATGCAATCTACAGCATGTGGCTCAACCAATCTTCCACTTATGTGATGCTGTTGCAGGTCCCTCTAATCAAGATTTTTGTATATTATCATTTTATATCTGCACCATATATCTATTGATGGATGACTTTTGGTTCATATCTCATAAAATTTGTCATTTGCAGGGCGGATCTATTCTCAGAATCTCAGCGGATTAAATACACAATTGAACAACAAACACAAGGCATTCCTGATGCTAGGACATACTTGTTGATGTTACAAGAGATACGGATCAAGTATATACAACTTATGGCTTTATTATATTTTTTTGTACTATATTTGGTAACTTGAATACTAGAAGTAATCTTTCTTCTTTGTTTATTTTTTTATAATAATACTCTGTAGTTCTTGCACTTTTGATCTGAAATGATGTACAACCATATATCTAGGGTGATGTGGTGAAACAAACATTATGCTTACTTTTTTAAGGATGGTAACAATTTTTTAAATGACTAGAGAGAAACTTATATTTTCCAAGTTTTGCTTATTGCAATTAGTTTTTTTTTTTCTTTAATGAATTGATTGTGATGTTGATTAATTAAGCTTAACATGCAAATCTAAATGCAATGAAATATTGATACTATATAATAACACATTAAGTTCTTATAAATGACTGAACTTGAAGATGCATTATAACTGCTATCTTGATTGTGTGCCATAGTTGTTGCATGTAACCGAAAAAGACTGTTTTGTGCAAGAATGAGGCATTGTTAGTGTTGACAGCTAGATAGGCATTTCTTGTAATGAAAGTGATGGTAATATGGGCAACTGTTGGTGCTAATCATATTTTGGAGCCATATGTTAGCAATTGGAGAAGGGGTTTTGGCCCTGGCTTGGACCTGTTTGGGGGGAAGAGTTTAGCATCCCACCAGTGATTGAAAGAGGCGCTCGGGCGCTCGCCTAGGCGCTCGAGCGAGGCGAGGCGAGGCCCGAGCGCCTCGCTAATGTCCCAGGCGGCGCGCTTCAAACAGGCGCCGCCTAGGCGCTCGCCCGAGCCCAGGCGCTGGGCGCTTCGGGCGAGCGCCTGGGTAAACCAAGTGAGACCGAACCAGGATTTTAGGTCTGGTTCGGTCCTGGTTCGGTTGTTAGTTGGTTCAATCGAACCAACTAAACCGATAAACCCTTACCCAACCTTAACCCGCTGCCGCTCCCGATCTTGCTGCTCGTCGCTCCTGCTCCCGCTGCCGTTGATCGCGCCTCCCGCGAGCCCTCCAGTTGCTCGCGCCTCCCGCGAGCCTTCCCCCTGCTCGCGACTCCCACGAGCCCTCCCGCTGCTCGTGCCTCCCGCTCCCTTTCCCTTTCCCGCTACCGCTGCCGTCGCTCGTCGCTGCTTCCTCGTTTCTCCGTCAGGCTCAGTATAGTATACAGTATACTCTTAATATTAAGTTTATTTGAATTTTGAAATGATTAATTTTCAATACTATTAATAGATTAATAATATATTATTTTAATTTTAATGTTGTTAATTTTTATTTTGATGTAAAATTTTATTATTTTGAATTTTAAAACTTTTTGTTAATGTGACATTGTGATTTTGTATCTTAGATTTTCTTAATTTAATAGCATATTTTTATTTAAAATGTTAAATAATTATATTTATTAATTATATTATATATTTTTATATTTTAGCGCCTTGCTTCGCTCGGGCGAGCGCCTAGCGCCTCGGGCGTTTCTGGACCTTGCCGCCTTTTGGCGCCTAGCGCTTTTTAAATCACTGCATCCCACTTCAACAATGTTAACCGTGGCTGGCATTCAGAACAGAAATTACTAGTTCTTGACCAACATTGAAGAAATGAATTCTGATTTCTCTATTTGCTCCACCTCAGAGGATTATCAAATATTTAAGTGGGCCCTATATTTGTGTTAGCCTAAGGGAAGTAGAGAGCAATAACAGTAGTATGGTAAGTGTAACTGTTTTCATATCAATCTATTGTGACTAGCAATTGGGCGATAGTAGACGATAAATAAAACCTTCCAGGCCTTTTTGGGGCATTACCTGGGCATCATTGAGTTTTTGTTCCATCAATAATATTTATTTTTTTCTTTAATATGCTTCCTGGAAGTTAGGGAAGCATCACGTAGGTGTAAAACATAAATTACAATTAGTAGGAAGCAGAGTCAAGAAGGCTAGGCATGCCCTATCAAGAACTTCATTGATGTCAGGCAAGTAAATCATCAAGATCAAAGTAACACATATTAGGTCTGTCAAAATAAGTAGTAGCCTAAACAATCAGTAAGTTAGTCAGAAGATGGTTGAATCATGGCATGAAGTATGTTTACTTTGTGTTTTGTTAGGATACTGCATTCTAGTATGGGCCAGGTATCAATGAGGTGATGGATTTTAGTTACTTTGAGAAAAATACTAGAGTTGCAACAAAAAAAACAGTCTCCTTGTATGAGAAGAAAATGATGTTCTTGCAGTTTAATGATTCAACTTTTATTTTTCTGCAACAAAAAATACAGTCTCCTTGTATGTTTAGGGAGATGATTTGTTGATGTAAGACATCAAATTTTAAAGATAATCAAATACCCAAGATTCACATACAAAAATGAAAGTCCAAAATGAAAATTGCTAGAGAATTGTCCAGACGCTTGAATGCTGGTTGACCAAGGGAATCATTCCTTTTTCTCTCATCTCCTTTGTTCATTTGTTTCCCAAAAGGGATGGAAGAAACTTTAACACTTCTTGCTTGTCTACTACTTCATTCTTGATCTGCTAGAGATTTGGTTGCTTTACTCTTGTGCCTGAGCAATGGATTCAATGATATCAAACAGTGTAAATGATCTCTCTACTTTTTGTTCATGCATCATATTTATAATGCATTTCAACATATTGTAAATGATATTTTTATTTTTTGTTCATGAATCATATTAGTGCATTAGGAAATGATAGTGCTTATTGTTTTGTTCTCTAGGCACCTGCTTAGTTGCCTACATGATTAGTTGGTTCATGCTGCTTGCATTGCCTTGGCAAACTTACTACCTATATGCCATGAAGAAGGCATGAAACACGTGTTGCATGGAGGGAACTGGGAATCCTGGATGGAAAAGGTCATCAAGTTCGGAATGTTAGTTCAAATTCCTCTTGGCATCTGGAGTACCTTTGGAAGCTTTTCCTCAAGCCTTAAAGTTAGAGTGATCAAAATATGAAAATTAAGAACTTTATAATATAAAAGAAAAATGAAATATGTTGATAATATGTTGGAACATCATTTTCATTTTGTTGTGATCTGTTACTACAGAACTTTGTAGCTTTAGGTCAGGCTGAAAGTTAATTGCTCTACTTTATGCTCAGTTACTGGACTTACGTAGGCTTGGGTTTTAGTTGTATTCATTAGCTGACTTTCTCTTTCAGGATCACCTAAAGAAAACATGTTACATCCTAACTAATATTTGTCATATAGAATATGGTTCATTGTTGATTATTCTTTGATTATCCAATCTAATTGTCTCTCTGTTTCTTGCTTGGAGAACTTACATTTGTATAATTATCACTTAATGTTTCTGAATTACATCTGACTATTTTATTGATGAGGATTGTACAATTTACTCCAGGAGTGGCCTTACAGATGATCTTGGTGCTGAGACAATGATGATGGAAGCTTTGGAGAAGGTCGAGAAAGAGATAAAAAAGCCACGGCTGAGGTCAGACAAGAAGAACATGGCTCTTCTGTTAGCCGAGTTTGACAAGATTAACCAGAAGTAGGTTGAGAGATTTCAATCCCTGTACTGTATCAGTCGATGCCATTTTATTTCTGCATGGGTGGTTTGTCTCTTATCTAATGAACTGTTGCTTGTCTATGCTAGCCTCTCAAAGTTGTTCATAGTAGTTAAAAATTTAACTGATGTGCCCGCATTTATTCAAGAAGAGAGACGTGGAGAAAATCCAGAAGAATCCATTTTTTCTCCCAGCGCTCTTTTAGTTTCTCTATAATCATGGAAACATTTGGATTGAAGTGGATAGATCCAGTCTTTAAAATTTTTTTTTTTCCTTATTCCCCTTGCAGGACAAATAAAATATTTAGAAAGAAGAACATGAAACAACTATAGATAAATTTTTTATCTACTTATTCGAGCTTCTCGTCATTATTTACCAAGACCAAAGAGAGAGAAGATTGTATTTCGTTTCGTCTCTTCTCCCATCTAAGCAGAGTGAGAGAAAGTTGGCTTCTCTTCTATCCATCTTCTTTTGTAAGTCATTATCCAAATAAAGTCTGAGGATTTTGGCTTTATGCATCAGTTAAATTAGCATAGATGTTACTTGCTATTCGACAATTATGGATTTCTCTATGGATTTAACATGAATTTTATTTCTGCATGAGACCAATACCATCTTGTGTATTCTTAGAGTGCATAATCTCCCTGCTAATTTTCTAGATAAAATTAGGATGTCTACGTTTTCTTTATGATGTTTAAATTTCATACTAGGCTGGGCATTCGAAAGGAAGATCTTCCTAAGTATGAAGAAGAGTTGGAACTTAAAATTGCTAAAGAGGATTTGCAGGGTCTGAAGAAGGATGTTTTGGAAGCAATGGAAACCCACCTTAAGAGGTCTGTATCATCTCCTTATTAGAGGTTAAACTGTTAAAGTAAAAAATGCTACTAGCATTTGAAGTGTCAAAGTAATTCATCTTACGTGCTTTGAGGTGTTATTCCTTAGCGATTCATGCATCATTCAATTTGTATATCAAAAGCCTCAGCTCAAATTATTCTTGAAAGTTGAAGCTATTCTCATAGTTTAAACTACAAGTCCAACTCTTCTATGCATATCCAGTTATGTTTGCTTTTAATTGTCAATCTGACGAACAATAGAGCTAGGGTCCAGTGAGTACCTTTTACTTTTTCTTACAATAAAATATGGTGTATTCAGCATTCAATGAAATCATCTTTTTTTTTTTTGGTAGGCGAATCTCTTTTGGCTGGATATCTTTTTTTAATTTATTTGCTAACTGCTCATAATTTATATGTGCAGGGAGGAATTCAAGGACGAGAAGATGATTAACGTGAAATCATTGGATATTAGGAATTTCATTTAAGGTTTTTCCAAAATTGTATTGCCAATACTGGAAGGCTAGGCCTCTTTCTTTGTGTTTTCCATGCTTTCAAAGAATTTGAGCTGCTACACCAGCAATTTACATACAGTGCTCGTTATGAACGTCCTTGCACTTTGTCTGTTTGCCTAATAATAAGCAGTTGAATGTGCTACTTAGCAATGCCTTACTGAGCTGGACCATGGTCAGCTCAGATACATATTTGTAATTTTGGGTTCATAGTGGTGGCCGAATCACTCAATATATTTTTTTGATTTTTCTGGGTCTGTAAGCAATTTTCTTTTATCCATGGCAGGTGATCGAGCAATGTTGCCATAAAGTGAGACTTAAGTTCTGATACAATAACAGATCATTCATGCCATGCTTGTTCAGCTGGAATAAGGGCTTTAAAACACTTGTAAGATCCTCTTGTTTCGACATCTAATGACTGATTCCCACCTTTGGTGCCTCCATCCTGTCTACCTCGGACTGCCTTAAGGTGTGTGCTCGTGATTTTAGTATAAAGTTGTTCTTCAGAATACATTTATCCCTTTGCTTCTTGACCTTATAGTTTGTTTGTGTGGAAAACTAGGATGGATGTTTTAAGCTGATGAACTTGTTTGACTTGTGATTATCTCTTAAACCTGTGTTTCTAATAAGCTCTAGCATATGCTTTAAAACATAAATAACCCTATGTTGGCTTTGCCCAGAAATAAAAGTGATGTGATCACTGATATTCATATTATTAAAACTTTTTTTTTCTTAAATAAGTTAGCATGTGTTAATTCAATTAGATAGGACAATTAATTAATTAGCTTGATAAGCTTGAATCATTTGTCCAGTATAATGTATCTCTCAGTATTGTAACATGACTGAGTTGATATGCTTGAACCACTCACTACCTAATGCTGTGGTCCTCCAAACTTTGTCTTCCTTTCACCCTCACTGTAGGATCCAGTTCCTAGTCCTTGAATTTAACTTGGTTCACCCTCACTGATTACTGTGGACTTATTGTAGGAACCATCTTGAATGAAGTTCCTATTCAGTTTAAGATGGTTCACAGTAAAACACAGCCATCATGAACTATGAAGGTTAGTGTGATCAGTATCAATTTAAGCAATAAAGGAATTCTGATGAATCTTCCAGCACCAAAATTGCTTCCAAATGTAAACAGAAATCAACTCAAAAGTTAGATCCCAACATGGGTTCTACTTTGGTAGTCTACATGGACTTGAAGAAGGTAGCAAATGGTGCCACTTTATGCACCTAAAACCATTCTCATGATTAATTTCTTTGGTGGAATATTCGAGCTACAAGTCCCATGTGAATATGTAGCATCCATGTGGCCAACATCTGATTAATGTATAGACTTGCCAGATTCCCACATGCAGCATTTGGTTCATATGTTGGCCATTTTATGCTCCATCTGGGACAAGATTTGAGCCTCCATCACATCATTAGAGCATGTTGTCCATCACCTCAGATGTGTTTCGGATGGCAATTAAAAATGTCGGGAAGCACATCTCTGGGATGAGGATACTATCTGTGCATCAAACACACTCACCATGTTTCTTTTATTATGATTATGATTATTATTACTGTTTCCTTTGCATATTAAATGGTCCTAACTAAATATATGTTGAAATTAAACTATAATGGAAGAATCTCAACCTAATCTTCCCTCTTCTGTTTAAACATGTTTGAAAAATCATGCGTATCTTCAACTAGAGTGAGGCATGATTATTGATTGTTGCATACCATGATCTCCTATTTGATCTCCATACTACTTTTCTACTAGTTATCATAATATCCAATTTTCTACTTCACATTTTTTTACTTCAGAATAATTAACTTATTTTATAGCCTTCAAAATGAGGATGCAATATGAACCATTTTTTAGGTTTAATAATTATTTTTGGAGTTTGTGGGATTCTTTTTAGTAGAACTAAAAAGACAGAGATTTTTTATAAAATAAATTTATATGAGAGGATATCAATTTTAAATAGCTTAACTGAATAGAGAGCCTTACATATTATATTTAACAATTACTATACACTAAATAATTTAAAATTTTATTTTTACATATACGAATTATATAAATCTAATTTTCAGATTTTATCCAATTATTTATATCTGCCCAAAACCATAAAAGCATGAAATCACCACAAGGACAAGTGTCACATGAGCCACATGCATCTCAAATCTCCATGCCTTGTGCTTAGGACCTGCACCTGCGACCTGTCCGTGGTGGTGCGTCAAACAATGATTTCCAACTCTTCACACACTGCGACAACCGAGTTGTCCACAGCTGCTGCTGCTGCTGCCAGTACTCGTCCACAACAAGCCCAGAGAAAGCGCGAGGCCGGACACTGTCTCTCCAACCGAAGCCATCACTCCCTGCAGGGATTCCCCTCGGCCCCCTTCAGTGTCCGCAGCGCAGCGTAAACAAGCCCATGGCGGTGTTCTCTCTTCCTTGGCCTTCATGCCCGCCGTGTCGCAATGCTGTTCCACCTCACGGATCCCCATGCACGTCCGCTTGCCACAGGACACTGTTGCAGAACGGGAACGGGAACGGGAACGGGAACGGGTTCGGGTTCCCTTCGGGTCTCTCCCATCCAACTGACGTCAAGAGGGAAGAAAGTACGTATCACAGTATCGTTTTGATGTGTTCGACTGATGGGATATGAAACATAACCAACCATTCCAATGGAGACAAACTTTGCCTGGAAGTCATGGACAGAGCAGAAACCACCATGGAATTTTAGGTGGCACATGTGACGCCAAGGAAAAAGAAATGGCCGCGTCGAAGAGAGCAGCCACCGCTGCTGCCCTCTTTTACACTATATAAAACTCATCGGCCGCTTAAAGAAAGGACAGAGATCAACAATGGAGAGGGACCGTGTCGGGGAAGAGCAGTAAAGGTGGCAGCTGCAGGAAGACAGGTCACCCGCGGCTGGGTTCCCCAAAGGCACAGCACACTGTTCCCCCATAACTCCCTCCCTTGTCTCCTTGCAGCATCTGATAAATCTATATATATTTACGAGCTCAGGATATCCCAAGCTGCATGCATTCCATTTCCCCCCTCAGCTAAGCCGCAGCAAACCGGGGATCGAGTTCAGTTGGAGATGGAGTTGGAGCTCGGCCTTGCACTCCCTGGCAGTGATCGGACACCGGAGCTGGGTGTCCACGGTGAGAAGAGGGCCAGCTTGTGCAGGAAGAGAGGCGTCGACGAGATGTTAGCCAAGGCTACTTTGCCTCTGTTCATCCAGAAGGACAACGACGAGGATGGCGATGACGATAGCAGGCAATCTAAGCATTTGCAGGAGCTTAATTTGTAAGTTCCATGCACTTGTGTTGATGTTTTAGTTTCATCGATCAGAATTGTTCCTTCTAATGGGTTTGAAATGCGTGTGCAACAGTAGTGGAAGCAGAGTTCTGGTTGGGTGGCCACCGGTGAAAATGTGGAGAAGGAAGAGCGATGACTGCGGCAGGAGGAGGGCGAATTGCGTGAAGGTGAACATGGAAGGGGTAGCCATAGGGAGGAAGGTGGATCTCTGCCTCCATGACTCCTATCAGGCCCTCTTCCTCACGCTAGGCCAGATGTTTCCCAAGAAACAACATGGTATACACCATATCTAAATCCTTTTGTCATGGAATTCCTTGACAACTACTGTTCGAGAAAGCTAAGATGAGAGAGCTGGCAATGTTGCAGACGGAGAGGAATCTGATGCTGCTTATTATAAGGTTACCTATGAGGATGAAGATGGAGACTGGATGCTGGTTGGAGATGTGCCATGGGAGTTAAGTGTGCTCAAACACCAACACAAGAAAGCTAAGTAGTGTGCCATTAAGTTGCAATTTTAGGAGTTCTGATCTGGTCTCCACTGATGCTTGTTACAGAGCTTTCATCCAGTCCGTGAGGCGTCTCAAGATACTCAACTGAGCAAGAGCACAGGAAGGCAGAGAGGCCACTTTTGTGCCGTTTCTCCATGGCTTGATCTTTTGTGCATGTTTTCTGCGGATGTAATCCCTAGTAAAGCAGTCGTTTGTTCGTCTATGATGAACTCTTTGATGTTGATATTGTATAAATAGGATGATGTTATGCTTATCCAAGCAGTCGTGTATTAGATCATTTTGATTGCAAGATGAGCTGCTCCAAAACTTGGGCTTCTTTTCGAGAGCATTTCTCTGCAGTATGAACTCGAATTTGATCTAACGAACATGACCACAGATTTTTCCTGCCAATAATTGAGCAGAGAACCTTGAATTATACCTCCTCCTCCTCCTCCTCCTCTGTTTTCTCTTACGTTGCTGTGAAACTGTAACAGGAGGCATTAACGCAGAAGAGGCGACAGCATGATTCACAAACAAAGCCTCCCTCACTTCCTGAAACAGAGCAGATGATCTACCAATTGATCAAGTGCAGAAAGAACTGGACAGCTGACATGAAGAAGCAGACGAGTCTTCAGAGTGCTTTTGTTATCAAAGCCCTCAGAATCTTGTAAAACGGATAAAGTAAATGCTTTAGCTGTGATCATGGTTCATCAGAATTGCAATCCACAACAAGCAAGAAAAGATTTCAAAGTTTTATGTTCAGATTGAAACCTTTGATGCAGACAAGAGTTCATGAAAATTTATAGGAAGATGTTCTTGAAGATACAGTGGGAAGCTGAAGAGCAGTGGAGGATACTCTCACTTGCAAATTCCAATTTACTTGTTGCAATACATATTTATACGATTTAATTCCCAAAAAATCATGGAACCAAAGATAAAGAATAAAAACAAGAGATTAAGCTGATTGAGCTAAGAAATGGGATCACATGAGAATTCTTATGGAAAAGATGGTATGACATGAACAATCTGTGATAATGCTCATTGTATGATGGTTGACAAACAATCCTGTAATCAAGCCTTTCATAAACAACAAAAAATATGTTGGAGAAGTCAGACATGATCTGCTTCTTTTCTGGCCTACCAAGACACTCCAGAGACAATAACATGTGAACATCATCCCAAATTATTGTGGCATATCATCTTGCAATAAAAGTCATCTAATCCACTACATCAACCAAAGACCTCGATTGCAGGACCAGGAAATTAATCACCCCATGTACACAAACATACACACATTCTATAGAGTCATGATGGTGGTCTGCTACATACTGCAGCAACTTAAACAAACATTACATAAGCAGAAAGAAACATTACATGCTACTAAGCCACTGGCAAATGGGACAGTGATTTCCCTTTCCTTCTCTGCCTTCTCAGTTGAGTATCTTGAGACGCTTTACGGACTGGATGAAAGCTCTGTAACAAGCATCAGAGGATGAAAGCTCTTCATGAAGAACAAAGCAATCTGGGTTCATATTTTTGGGGGTCTTAACTTGCAGCAATAAGGAGGAAATTAATGGAGAGGGCAGGATACTTACTCCCATGGCACATCTCCAACCAGCATCCAGTCCCCATCCTCGTCTTCGTAAGTGACCTTGTAAAAAGCAGCATCAGATTCCTCTCCGTCTGCAACATGGCCAGCTTGCTCGTCTTAGCTTTCTTGAGCGGTAGATGTCAAGGAATTCTATGACAAGAGGATTTAGATATGGAATATACCGTGTTGCTTCTTGGGAAACATCTGGCTTAGCGTGAGGAAGAGGGCCTGATAAGAGTCATGGAGGGAGAGATCCACCTTCCTCCCTATGGCTACGCCTTCCATGTTCACCTTCACGCAGTTCACCCGCCTCTTTCCGCCCTCCTCGCCCTTCCTTCGCGACACTCTCACCGGCGGCCACCCAACCAGAACTCTGCTTCCGCTGCAACATATTTTGCATGCAGTTCCGACACCATTAGCCAACAACTTTACGGAAGATTCTTGGCCAAAAGAACTAAACGAACTTACAGGTTAAGCTCCTGCAAATGGTTGAAGCGGCTGTCGTCGTCATCGCCATCATCATCGTCGCCGTCCTTGTGCACGAAGAGAGGCGGCGAAGTTGCCCCGTAGAACATATCATCGAAGCCTCTCTTCCTGCACGTGCTGGTTCTCTTCTCGCTGGCAAGACCCAGCTCCGCTATCAGGTCACCGCCGGGGAGTGCCAGGCCGAGCTCCAACTCCATCTCCGCCGCAACTCGGTGTCTTCTTCGCCTTGGCTGAGCTGATGGAGCACTGGAAAGGACCCAGCTGGGCTATGGTCAGCTCGTATATGTACATGCATCAGGATCTACAGGAGGGAGAGATTTATGAGGAAGGGGAACAGTGTGCTGGGTTCGGAGGGGACCCAGCCGCGGTTATCATGTCTCCCTGCAGCTGCCAACTTTTGTGCCCTCTCCCGACACGGTCCCCTTCCATTGTTGATCCCTGTCCTTTCTTTAAGCGGTCGAGGAGTGCCGAAGAGGGCAGCAAGTGGTGGCTTCTCTCTTCTCCTCCGCCCATTTCTTTCTCCCTGGGGTCAAGATGGGCCAACCCACGAATCAATTCCGCCAGCTTAATTTTCCATGGTGGTTGCCGGTGTGTCCATGACTTCCTGGCCAAGCTGTCTCTTCCACTCTCTTCCGTCTCCTTTGGAATGGTTGGTATGTTTCGCATCCCATCAGCACAACACATCAAACAGATACTGCAAGCAGATGTATCATCACAATGGAAAACTTGGAATGGACACCACAATGGAATTGACAATGTTGCTTTTATGGCCGTCAGACACTGCTTGATTTCAGAATGGCAAGTGTGCTTTGTCTTGGATTGCGGTGTCGTCCATGTTGTGTCACTGAATACATGTGATGGAAATCACAAAGGTTACGTTTGCTTTTTGACCAAACATATCTACTTAGACTCGGATGCAAAATCTATCATACTGCGTTCAAGTTCGGCCATCATTTTGGTGTGCTTACCAACTTGATCATGCTTCCTTCGCTCAAATCACGGGTCGGTTAGGTTGAGGAAACGTAAACCCTAACCCAACCGGACAGACATTTGAGGTTCTCAAATCCGACCACCCTAACTGATGTATAATAAGAAAAAGGCTTAGAGATGAGTTCGAGTTTAGTAAAACTAATTCAACTTATATTATTAGATAATTTAATCGAATCATGATTCCTAACACATGTAGCATAGTGAACTATAAGAACTCAATAATTAGCATGACATCGAAGATATCGGATATACTATATCTATCTAAACTCTATAAACGTAGTTTTACGAGCTATTTACTAATTTAAGCATAAGAAGAATCGTCTTCGATATAGTTTTATCTTTGCTTCATAAAATGAACGAGACACAAAGGAATAATCCGACAAGATAACATTCGAAAAATGAGCATCGAACTTTGTTATTATTTAAGAGCAAAGCTACAGATGCTAAAGCTATATAAGCATCAACATAATACGATAATGTTACTAAATCGAGTTTAAAATATGTTCCCACCGACCCCGAAAGCCTGCACGCTGCACTGCACAATCCCAGGATGCACTCTCCTTCCGAATTCATTTATATATAGATAGATAGATAGATAGATAGATATACGTATTCTCTTCGCTCAAAATATGCCAATGTGCAGCCTTTGCGACCACAATAACTATACCGCCGGCTCTCCGCGCACGTAACAACGTGTATCGAATGACGCCCGGCTTGTCTCCTCCACGTACATGCACACACCGGCGCCGTCCTCGGAGACCGCCGAGCCAGCAGGCAGCGATACGTACCAGCTGTCCTTTTGACGTCAGCCGGAGGGGAGAGTCCCGGAGTGAGTCCATTCCCTCCGTGCATGGACGTCGTAGAACAGCGTCCCAGTACAGTGGATGTGCATGGGGATTTGGGAGGCGGAACAGCGTTCCGACACGGCCCGCGTGAGGTCGAGGATAAAACGACATGGCCGTGGGTTTGTTTAGCAGACAGCGTAGGGTCCCGAGGGGAATCCCAGGGAGTCATGGCTTCGGTTGGAGAGACAGAGGCCGCCCTCTCACTCTCTCTCTCTCTCTCTCTCTCTCTCTCTCTCTCTTTCGGTGGGCTTCTTGTGGACGATGAATGCCAGGTAACAGCTGCAGCTCTGGTGTCGACGTCTCGGTTGCCGTGCGTGACGAGTTGGCAACAATTGTTTGACGCACACCACACGGCATACTTCGTGCAGGCTGTAAGCACAAGGTTTGGAAGTTTGACAGCCTTCATGGCGATTTCATGTATGCATTTTGGTACTCAAAACATGCAGAAAGCCCTCGATGACTCCTCATAGAGTCAATTATGTGGGTACAAGAAACTTATTTTTTGGTAATCTCTTGACAATTCTTTGTATAATAATAAAATATAATTGTATTATTTATAATATCATAATTATCAATCATATCTTTATTCTAATAATATCTTATATTGTTTATCAAAATCTTAATTACATCCATGTTGCTCTATGCCACTTCATCGTTCGATGCCAAAATTTATCTTGTGATGTTGTTCGTCGCTAGACAAAGAGAAAAACACTAATAAGAAGATCATGGATATCACTTGTCACTCATTGTTCGTCGCTTCGCTTCGAATATAAGAAAGAGGAAAAAAAAATATTTATGTTCATTTATAAACGGATATTTTTGAAATATTAAAAAATTTAAAATAAAATTTTTAAATAATACAAATGGATTGCAAATAGAAATCTTCATGAATACAAATCATAAGAGATTTCTACGATGCTCCGTGATGCTTTAACGTCCATCTGCCAACAGTTGTAATAATCTCATGGGAAATCACAAGGATTATAAATTATCATTGCTAATTCATATATATATATATATATATATATTAATTGAGATAATATCGATATTTCTTGATACAATATAATATGCGTGACAATATGGATACCATGATCCAAGATCACGTTATGTATCATTAAATAACCATCCCACGTTTTGGTCGAGCCACAAATAATTCCTCAGAAAGAAGAAAGGTTTGGACAAGTGGTGGAAGATATGGTTGTGATTTGCACCCCCATAGTTTAATTTCCACACAATCTTTATTTGGGATTTCTTATCAATCATATCAAGAAAAGAAAGGTATCCAAGAAGGATGTGATTGTTGTCGCATGTGGGGTTTAATCTTTAATCCAAGGAATAAATTTAATTTTGACAATACTTAACCCCAAATAGTTGGACTATAATTAACTTATTGTTTCAATAATTTAGGGTTCTTCGAGGATTATAAAATCTGAATTAAATCGAGCAGTCGGAATGAAAACTAAGAGCTTTTTAATTAGACTAAATGACTCCTACAAAGACTAAGATATTTTTTACTCTTAATTTATCGGTAGATCTATTTAAAAATTTTGGATTATTTAAGTCATTTTAATATATTATTTACTCTACAATTAAGTTCACTTAGATAAGAGAGGGGGGGCGGGTTAGAGGTTGTATCCCCGAAAAATCTCCCACGAAATATACAATCTTATTACAATCAGATATAAAAACACGTCGAGAAGGGTATGTACCTATCTTTTTTTTTTATATATCTCAGGTTACTAACTTGGGTGTTAGAAGGATCATGTCATAAAATATTTTTCGATCTCGATCTTCATACATACATGTGGTACCTTGAGAGCTCGATGTTTCCATCTCAGAGGTATATCGGATAATCCTGCCCGTTTGGGTCTAGACCACGTCGATCAAGACAGACATCAATAATATTTTTTCTCATTTATGAGAATACATATTACAATCTAAAATTTATTTTCTCTTTGACAATAAAATTAAGACCAATAAATATTGATTGGTACAACATCGATATTTCTTAGTACAATCCGCATGATAACATTGCTGCTAGAAAACTAATATGAGGATCCAATAGAAGATTATGGAGTGTATCGATGAAGAAACATCCCTCGTTTCGGTTGAGTCGCAAACAATCCTCCATTAAAAATGCTTGAGCAAGTGGTGGGAGATTTGGTTGTGATTTGCCACCCTATTGTTTAATTTGGACACATCTTTATTTGGGATCACTTATCATATAAATATAACAAAGGTATCGAAGAAAGATGGTGACCGTTAACCATGAATGTATCTTATGTTATTGAGGAAATGCTCCTCTAATGATGTGATGGATGGTCAAATCTTGTCCCAAATGTGGCTTAAGTGGCCGAAATATGAACCAAATGCTTCATGTGGGGTTCTTCGTGGAGTTCAATTTTTTAATCCAACGGAACAACCAAATGTTAATGTTGAGAATATTTTCGAGACTATATGAGCACCATTTTTCATCAAAATGGTCAATGGTTACTATGATTTGATTCAATTTTGGGTTGTTTTCCATTTTACATCATGAACTGATGTTTATGGTGGTTTTAGTGGTGTTATGTTAGAAATTGATTCTCTCGAAACTAAACTAATCGAGGTTTTTTTTGTCGTTCGACTTTGAAGATGCTTAACTTGATAAAATTAGGTCGAGAGCATTTTTGATAGTATCTATTTGATGCTTAAGTTAATATTAAATAAGTATTTGAGATTGTACATAAGAAGATCCTTCTTCTTATAGAGAGCTCTCGATTTTGTTACTCTCATAATCGATGTTGATTACGAAGAATGATTGCGTATTTCTCCGAAGCTCAATCACGATCGAATCATATTGAATCCAAAATATGGTAATATCTCACTAACTCGATCGATTTTGTTGTAACGACTCAATTGTTAGTCAAGTATCGATCACGTGTCACCACGAGGAATTCATATGCCCTAACGTTGTCGACTACATGACACGTCATAATATCTTCGTTTATATTTTTATCAATAATGGCAGGCAAAAGAAAGAATTCTTAAAGGCTTAAAATAGGAAAAGAATAATTATATTGTGTGCCTAATTCTGAAGGTCTTTTGATTCCAAAAGAAATTTCATACGATTGTGGCGAATATAAGATAGTATGCTAATAATAATTAAGATCTTATTCTTCCAAATAATAGGAGACATTATTAAAAATCATTTCTAGCAATTATATTGACACTCTAATAACAATTCAAAGGTTAAACTCAGCCCGTCAATTAAAAATCAGACATGAAGAAGCACTCATCGTGAATAATTAGATTTCTACTATATTCAATAAGATGTAACATATCATTTTAAGATTATAGTAAATTTGGTAATATAAATTTTTAGTAAATTACGTATTGATTATTGAATATTAATTCTCTTCCATATAAGTTAACCTATCCCGATCGATAATTTATATGATCAAATGCAATATTCCACATGCATGTCATGTTCATATTCCCAAAGTATTTCCGAGTACCGACCAAAATGCTATCTTTCAATCGACTTATCTTTCAGCTTTTTGTCTATCAATATAACGATCCATTAAACCTCGCATAGTTTGTTCAAATCCACAACCTTGTTGAGTCACAAATCAAAGCTGATCTTTAAGTTCATCTATAAGAGGCATTTCAAACGACGTGACAATTGAAAGGCCCAACGAGAGGAGCACATCGACTTTCTCATCAATAGCAATCGATACACTTCCAATTTTGACAAATGCAATATATTAAGTAGGAATTATATGACATGGATACACACTTCCAAGCCATGCCAATCGAGAACTTGGGTTACCTATATGTTGGTACATTGTAATAGCATCGTGTCGTTCGGCATGACAGACCTTTTCATAAGTTTACAAGATCTAAAATCCGAATACAAAATAACATGATTTTACGAGATTTATAATCTCAACACAAAAAAACATAATTTGCAAAGATGAAGAAAAATACTTGTAAGTGGATTGTTGATGCCAAAAAAAAGAAACCATTTATATTAGATATATGTAATTAAAGACGTGAATAAACAATTAGCTGACTCACTTTTTCTTAGTAATTGGTAAGAGAACTAGAGCCTAGAAGAGATAGGATGGATAGTTGGTCATATCTAGTATAGATCATTCGAGGTTTGTCTACGAATATTCTTATACTACCTATCTCTTGTCGGTCCTACGAGAGATGGAGGAGGCTAGATTAGTCGAAAGATATAATGTAACCTTGCTTTATAAGTTCAAGGATGCAATGTAACCTTGCTTTATCAAGGTAAGAAGGGATAAAGAAAATGTCTCAAGCCATTGCGCAAGTACCAAGCACCACGACATGGAAGTAACCCATGTCATACTCCCAATAAAAGCTCAAACAACATTTAACAAAAGGGTATATGTATCCAAAATCGACATAGGTGGATAGATAGAGAATACCTTTGGTGTAAGACAACTCTCTCTAGGGATCTTAACAAAATAGCCTTGTAACTTCTAGAGAAAGGGTGTCTCATCACAAAGGGGATCCTAGTGATCGGGACTAAGCAACTGTTTACCAAAAAACACAAGTTTTCACAAAGTTGTAAGACCATGTATGGGTGCTGGCGTTTGTCTTGTGTCGAAAGGTCGAAGAAGTTAGTGACATGTGTAAGCATAAAGATCGTAATTATGATATTATTATGCGAAAAATTTTAGTGTAAGAAACTAAAATCAAATTAATGATATGTATCTTTCGATGTCATTTAAAAAGTCTTTATCTGATCTATAAGTATACCATCATCGAATTTGAATACTATAGCGATGTTGATCCACAAGAAAAGCTAGACTTAACTTTTTCTCTCTTTCAATCCTTCGTAAGACCGTTATAAGTGATGGATTAAGGACTAAGAGAGATTGAAAATAAATATGTTGTTGTAAGCACCATAGTTGTTGTATGTAGTGACGCTATTACAATCGCTTACGATCAAGGCATGTCAACCACCATAAGGCTATTGCGATCATCATTAGCTATTGTACCCTACAATGCTTCCGTTGTGTATAGGCAATCACTACCCATAATTGGACTGACGACCATTAGAGGCCATTGCCCTCAACAATACTATCACCGACAATAAGTTGTCGATCATAGTCCATCGATCACACATGAGGAATCTTGCATTGCTCATAAGTAGGCAATGGACTAGATAGAAAAGTATATCAATAACATAGACAAATTATTTAAACATCATAAATCAAACTCAAATAACATATTCACAAGCAAATGATGCTAATAAATAGATATAAATTATTTAATTTCAAAATATGGTTTTGATACTATAAAAATCATAATTATGCTACTGCAAAAACCTTTAATGCTAAAAGTTGAAATTAAATAATAATAGATCAAATTTATAATGCATATTTTTCTATGTCATTTAGAAAGCCTGATTTGTAGGTGCACCATTGCCAATCAAAAAGTTGTAGCAACTAGACTTATATTCTCTTCTTTTTCTAGTTTTTATAAAACTATTATGAGTGATGGATTATGAACTAAGGGAGATTGAAAATAGATCTATAATATTAATAATATCACTAACGTAATGTGAGACTAAGGGGAGATGAGAGAATATACGTAATATCTCAATAGTATCATGTCATATTATATACGTCTCATCTTGTATAGAGTTTCCAAAGGTCCTATCTATTTATAGACGAAAGTAGAGAGTTTAAGATAAATAATTATGAGAGCCCATCTCATCCTCATAAGGAATCTATCATAATTGATTTTTTTTTATTATAGTCAATAATCATAATCAAAATCCAATTAATTCTATAACATATTTTATAGAACTACATAATTTAACAACCACATGATGACGGAGAGCCAGCGATCGAAGCCCCGTGAACGATGACTATAACTATAACAATACTTTGGTAAAATTTCTTATTAGGTAAGTCACACTAGAGGCTCGCAGATATCAATACGAAGATGCAAATTACTGGCACCTAGCCAAAAAGTTTATTAACGTAGGATAGACTTACTAAACCGATTATTACACGTGGACTGAACCGATCCATCGGATCGGGAAAAGTAGGAATTGGACTTTAATTTGGCCCGTCTAGTTCTTTAATTAGATAACCTTTGATCAATAACACCTAAAATACCCTTTTGTCTGTAATCGTCATTCCATTTGCTTTTAATAAAAGTATTTAATTATCCTGATTAGATGTCATTCATCGCCTCTCATCTTTGACATTTCATTAGCTTTTTTTTTCCTCTTTTTATCGAGAATACCCTCGGAATGAAACCTCACACTTGTGCAAATTTAATCTCCCAACCTGTGATGTTCTAACCTTTTTTTCACAGGTTATAATAATAATAATAATAATAATAATAATAATAATAATAATAATAATAATAATAATAATAATAATAATAATAATATAAATAAAAAATATTTAAAAATAGAGATAATATTTAAAAATTTTAAAATAGAGATAATCGTACTTTTCAATAGATATTTATATCTGAAAATTATGCAAAATATCATTAAATTTATGAAATTTATTTTATTAATAAAATAAATTATATAGCTCCTGCATCATATGCTTTGGTTGCGTAACTCATTTTAATCTTAGTTGAATCGATGGATTAAATATAATATAATATAATATAATAATATATTATTGTTAAAAATACAAAAACTCATAGATAATAAATATTGCGATCGAATGCCAAAATATCTTATCTCTTCCATCATCTCCGCAGAAACCATTGCTTTTGATGGGCACCCAGCTCAGCTGGACGCGTGCGAATCACGCGCGTCACGCCCGGTGATCTCTGCGCAACGATGACGCCGCTTCGCATGGCGACGACGCAGAAGCGACAGTCATCCCACCGCCACCACTACGCCTTCCGAACGCCAGCCGAAAGGAGAGCAATAAAGGCAAGAGGTCATATGGAGACACATGATATGGAAGCATGCAAAAGGCTACGACGATGGATCGGCTAGCCACCATGTGACGGGGTGGAGCCGGCCAGCGCAGAGATGTCTCCGGGCCGGCCTCACTCGCCGGTGGTACCACCACAACCAGCCTGTCATGTAGCTCCATCACTGTTTCTTCCTCCACTTTGATCCGAGTAAAAGAAGGAAGGGGAAGACTCCAGTGATTACCGGAAGATATCCGGGTTGTATTCACGGGTGCTGTACACACGAGACTGCTCTTCTTCGCCTGCACATATGCCTGCCGTATGGTGGATGGCACTGCTCTTTGCCTCCATTATTATCGCCATTTCTAGATCATAGCAGGTTACGAAACAAATCAGCTTCTCTCCTTTGCATTCAACTCCAAGTAGATGCGAGAATTAATGTCTCTGGTAATATGACCAACTCATATAACGTGTTCGTCGTACGTAAATGATGAGCATGAGGTGAAACCACATTTTGCTATGGCATTGTAGCCAAAAGCAGCAGCATTAATTCTTGGAATTAGTAGTCCTTTCTGTTTGGTGCGGGAAAAGGTCGATGATGCCGACGACACCATTCAACAAAATGCTTACAGCGAGGAAGAAGAGATCGGAGCAGAATTATGTATGAAGTTAACCTTCATCGAGGGTTAACTCTTCGATGACTATAAAAGCAGATGACAAGAAGGGAAAACTCGAACCTGATCGCTCTCTTTCTCTCTCTCTCCACTACTCGAATTGGAGAAACCAACGAGCCTCTTCATTTCTTTCCACAGCTTTCTTGAACTGTTGGGTACTGCTGAGGGCGAGCAGAAGACGGTTCAGGAAATCTGTGGGAATACATGCAGAGGCTGGAAAAACTGAGTGAGTGTCGCAAGAGATGTATCTCCAAACAATGGTAAACGATGTTCTTCCTGATTCGAGTTGATTTCATTGTCTCGATCATTTGTCTGTGATGAGAGTGTGTAGATCCATGGCATTATGGACAGAGTGATGAACTAATATAGTTCATGACATTGAGAACCTCTCTTGAGGTTTTGGAATTGAGGTTGATATCTACCGATTTCAATGCCGAGAAATCATTGCGTGTTTATATAAAGAGGATTTTGAAGATTGAGATTACATTACGACACAATTCTTATGTGTAGTCTTATCTATGATTGCTGGTAAACTTAGCAGATCACGAACACTGTAAATGGCAATGTTGCCAACTATTGCCTTGGATATATGTGCTCATCCATACATTTACATATACATTCCCAATTTGTTGGAACTTGTTTTTTTTTTATATATTATGGTGAATTTGATACAATTTATTACTTTTTCTCTTCAAATTGATATTTTAGGTTGCTTTTTTTTTTCTTCCAAAACTCCTACTTGTTTCATATATTTTATGAAACATAAATTCTCTCATCTTCAAATTGAGCAATAAATATTCAGTATTACATATCATTCCAAAATTTCACATATATATATATAATTGTGTGACTTCATTGTATGTGTCACCCTCTTTTAATATCTTGTTACCTCCAAGTCATCTTCATATTTCTTTCACTTTTTGATGTTCTATCTAAAGTATCTGTGTATTTTCAAGGCCAAAGTGACTTCCAATGAGAGGGGAGAAGAAAGAGATGTGAAAACTTAATGAAGTAAAGAAGAGAGAAGAAAAACATAAATAAAAATAATTAGTCTATGAATTGAAAAAATTGTAACGACGAATAAAATATTTCGGAACATCGAAAGCATATAAGTATGTGTACATGTCATCACTTTTCTAGTCAATCTTGATTTGATACTTTGCTACTTTGTGAGTAAGTCAATTTTAAAAGTCAAATTTGTCAAAGAAACAAAACTAAATAACATTTGCTATTAAATAGACGCATTGAATATATATATGAATTTAAAAGTCAAACTTCATAATAATTAACTAAGTATAGAATATTATAATTTATTATTAATTGATTATCATTATCTCATCCTCATCTGCTTGATACTTAGTTATCATATTACCTTCACTTAGTGGATAAGTTCCTTCTATTTAATTTACTTTTCGATCGATATATCTTTGTCTCATTTATCTGTATCTCATTCCTCTAAAGGCAATCTGTGGTAACATTCTGATGTCGGTTTGCAGTGTTTGATATCAATTTCACATAGTTTATTGGGATACCGTAACGAAGCCACGCGTGCGTGCGTGCGTGCGTATGTACGTACACGTACACGTACACGTACACGTACACGGTTTTCTTTTGGCTTCCCTCTGCCTAAGCGTTGCCGTATAATTTCTTTCGGGTGATAAATCGAGGGCGGTCGATGAACAGTGCAAGCTTGAAGTATCCTGCGCAGGAAACGGGAAATGGCATTGACGGCGGCGGCTTGGGGCCAGGCGATTCTGCGGCCGCTGCCTCCTCATCTCCAACCAAGCCCAACCCGACGCCATCTTCCCTTCTGGATCTCCACCAGAACCGCCGCCGCCGACACTACCACCGTTGTCCGCGTCTCTCCACGACCTGGAGGAGGAGGAAGAGGAGGGAAGGAGGAAGAAGAAGAAGAAGGAAGCATGAGTTCTATTGATACGTCGCGACTCTTGTCGGTCGGTCCTCCCATGCTTCTCTTCTCTTCTCTTCTTTTCTCAAGCTGCTTTCTTTCGGTCCACTTGATTTTTTTTAGGGCTATTTGGGGAATCCATCACTACTGTTTCGATTGCAGTGTTGGTGACAGATTCTATGTGACGAAGACCCAAGTAAGCCAATCGATCCATGACCGTGGTTATGGATGGTCAATAACCTGGCGATTCTCTAGTTTAGTTAAATGTTTGATTTATTGTTCTAGATAATGCAGAATTCTTTATGTGCCACATGCTCTATCGAAAAATGTGAATATGGTCGAGATGCTTATTTTGTGCCTTCTGATTAATAGTGGTTCGTCTGAAATGGTATCAGACGAACCACTTTATTGTTCGCATCATGTCAATTAAGTATTTTCATCAGTTTGGTATCAGAATTGTGCTTGCATCAAATATTTAAAGAAGACCTTTGGTGATCAATTAGACTCCTAAATATGATATATGGTAAATCAGGATGAATAAAAAAACTTCAAAGGTCCCAGCAAAGTGGGTGCTCCTATCTTTTTCTAACAGTTGCATTGTATGCATGGAGAGGTTCTGACTCTGATATGCTTGAGCTGTGTGTGTGGAAATAGCTTAAATGTATGAGCAGAAATCTTGTACATGTTACTTCTTATAAGATCCCATGGATGTAAGAGAAATTGGTCATTCTTATTATGAATGTCAGATGAAGCTAAAGAATGAATGGGAAGTTGGAAGTCGGCAGAACTCTACTTAAAATAATGTGCAGGTGAGGGTAGACAGGATTCTGAACAGAGGAAGTTTATTGACATTAATATGCATATTGAAGTTATCGATGCTACTAGGGCCTTTTAGCGAAAAAGAAGTTGTAGTAGTGGTGCAGAATAGCTAGAAGGGGGTTTTCTAACTGCTACAACAGAGGAGGGAGTGAAGTGTTTGATATGAGAATTAGAAGAGAAGAAATGATTGATAAGTTTGATAATTCAATGGCAGGCTAGCAACTTGGAAGCGTAGGAAAAGTGAAGGCTGTTATCACAAAATGGAAAATCTATGATGGTAGCCTGTGTTCTAATCCTCTTCATAGCCCGTGAGTTGGATAGGAGCTATCACAAAAAGTCTATAAGCCTTGCACGTGTAATAAGGATTATGATTTACTTTTATGGGAGTCTATTGAGATGCCTGATGTTCTTGGATTTCCTTAGCAAATCAAGTGATGGACTATGAAATGTATAAGAAATTCTGACTTCACAATTTGCTTAGTGATAGAATGATAACATATTTTAGAGGGCGGAAAGAACTAATACAAGATTCCCCTTACCATGTCTATTGATCATAGCCATCAAGTGCTTATCTCAAATATTGGATAGATCAATTGGTGATAAGGAGTTTGGTTTCTACACTTTGTGAAAGAAGTTCAGTACTAATCTAATTTTTGCATCAATAAGTTTTGGAACCTTGGTGTAAATTTCAATTGGGTCCATAACCTTAAAACAGAAAAAAAAAAAAAAAAGACCTCCTAAAATTTTTATAATGTTTCTCTAGCTTTCCTCTGTAATCCATAACAGAAAGCTGACATGATTATTACAAGGACTCAGTTTGCCAACATGGCATAAAATAGTGTGAGAAACTTTAAATGACACTAAATAGTATGAGCTGATGCACAACTTTTCTAGGTTCGTAAGTTACTCCTATGGTGGAAGCAAGTCTATCTTTATCAAACTTTAGGGGTAGCTAATGGTAGGACTTGACTGAAATGTTAACAAAGGTTGAGTCAGTTTACATAAACTGAAATTAGGGTTATAACTGAGATTCACCCCAAAGTTCAAGGACTAGTAATCTATTCTATACAATATTTGTGTGTGACCTAGTTGTATTTTGTGATTTGGAGCTCTTTCCTTGGGGGAAATTAAAAAGGCTTTAGAAGATTTCTCTCAGTAAGGATAAATTGATAGAAATAATCAAATAAGTGTGATGCACCGTAGTCACTTGTAAGTCAAAGGTGTTTTTTCCCCCCCTAGATTTGATAGGTTCCACTTCTAACACTTTTTCTTTCTTTTATCTTTCAATAATACTAATAGTTGTTGTTGCTTCCACTTGACTCATGAGGCACAATGACAAGTACAGCTGCTGTGGCATTCCCCCACTGAAGTTGGCGGTAGTCATAAAGGTAACGTTTTCTACTTCCATCGACATTGGTTGCGATCGCCACTAGCACCGGTTGTAGTGGCTGAATATTCTTGACTGCTGTATAGCTGACTAAACAATCAACGGCATGTAGGTTATTCTTTGACAGTTACTTTCTTATAGAATATAGTTGCTTTAGACGATGCATATTGCTGTCCAGAAAATGTGTATTGCAGTTTAGAAAATGTTGGGGCTCTTGTGACCAAAATATGCTGCAAAAAATTCTGGATATCATTGATCACATCTTTCTATTCTCAGAATGAATGCTTTCTCTATTTTTCTTGATGGAGATATGTGAAGTTTGACTACATTATTGACTGAAAGTGACATATAGTGGGTACATCAGTGTGCAATATGGAGAAATAAATTTACCATAGAAGAAATATTTTTCCAGGAATATACTATCTCTGTTTTATTTACAGTCTCATTTCTTCTCATCTGTCATGGTCTTGTTCTCTTGATTACTTATGGTTCCGCTCCTAATTGCAACAACAGGATGATTTCAATTACCTATGGAAATTGGCTGCTGGCTCCATTGGTGGTGCTTCTGCCGTCAAGTATGGAAGCGTTCTTTTCCCGGATATAACACGGCCTAACATAGTGCAAGCTCTTTTGATGATATCACTGCCTGTTCTTGTTGCTATTCTGATTTTAATCAAGGAAAGCAGTAAGGATGTCCAAGATGAGGAGCTACTTTAAAATACTGATCCATTCTCTGCTGGGATAACATGACAACATCTGCTGTGTGCAACAACAGAGATTGATGACACCAGTTTCTTGTAATTGAAACATGACCTGATTCTCCTTTTTCATCATTATTCAGTTTTTCTTGAATCTCATTTTTGAGCAAATTTTGTGAAAGAGCAATTAGAAATTCGATACAGCTCAAAGACAGGTATGCCTGAGTACCCGAATAAATCCGATCTGTTATCAAGGAAAGAAAATCCTAGTTGAGAAATTTTTTGATTACCTCTCATGCTCATCAGCCTTTGTCAGTGTCCTCCGAAAACTTGCTTAGATGTTCTGCTTGTGTGTGAGGTGATGATGGAAAACTATGGCTATTTTTCCAGAATACTAAACTTACAGACAATGCTTACAATTGAGCATAACTCAGAATCTGGACCAGTTCCACCAGGAAAAGAGAGAACAACCCTATGGTACAATGAATGATACAGGACCAACAAATTCCTTCACACAGCCCTGGAAACAAACCCAGCTCACTTGTCGTCTGTCTACCTGATAACTTGAGGTTAAAGACTTAAACTTGAGTAGTCGGACAAACACAGACAGAGACACAAAAGGAGTACAATTTTTGCATGAAAAGGAGAAGAGTTGGGAAATGTGAGAAGAAGAAACGAATCACACTGAGGAGACTGGGAACAAAAACCCCCATCGCACTTTGCCACCATTCTCTTTAAACAGGGTTTGCACTGGGCAACTGGAACCGCTTTTCTTCAGCGGTAGCTGTTCATGGATCGGCTGTTATACCGGTCGTGAGAAGGAGGTCAGGGAGAAGGAGGAAGTCAGGGAATCGGAGATTTGCGATAGAGGCCCTTGTTGTTCCGTCAGCTGATGTATGTCCTTGACGATGTCGAAAACTGCATCTGGCTGTGCCAGTTTCAGCGCATTCTGGGACATCTTCTTCAGCACTTCTGGTTCAGGGCCGAACCAGCGAGCAACAAGGCTGGCCGTCTGCTTTGAGCTCTTGGAGAACACTCCGGCTCCGTTGTCGACAACGTATGGCACATTGCCCACCTCCTGCAACACACGTAAGAGCACTTCTAGTGCACCCTTTGACAGTTGAAACAAGGAAGATATGGTCTCTTAAATCCCAAAACTACGTCTCTCCCTCCTCTACCGATCATGAGGACAAAGATTGAATGCATGAGTGCTTGTTCTTGCGATTGCATCAGTCGAAAAATGAGATGGTGTTTGTGCGTGCCATCAGTGGGATGTGCGAACAAACCTGTCCAGGAATGAAGTCATTTAGGATGATGGGAAGCCCCCTTATCAGAGCCTCGGCAATCGTACCAGGTCCAGCCTGATGAGAGAAAGAATCAGCACCACATAAAGCATGATTACCAGAAGAAATCGAGTAAGACAGCCTAAGAAGAACATTACACCTTTGTTATGATGCAATCACAAGCTCCCATCCATTTCTCCATTTGAGTTTCGAACCCCCTTATCTGTCATCACCGATCGGTTGGTTCTAAGCAGACGTCCCAGGAAACAAAGATTACAGAGCAGAGGTTTCAAGTTTCAGTACCTTCACAGGGATCTTCCACTGAACATCCTGTAGCGCAGAGCTTAGGGTTCGATTACGGCCACAGATGACCACAAGTTGGCCGATGGGTTTGCCGAGCTCCTTGTCAAACAGTGACTCACCAAGGGCCTTGGCAGTCTTCTTCACTGGACCCATCCCCTCACCTCCTCCCATGAGTAGCACCGCAGGGAGCTCAGGATCCATCTCAAGCTCTTTTCTCAGCTCAGCCTGTTGGGTGGTAACAAATGCATCTAAATTTCCATGTACAGAAGAAATTACCATCTAAATTTCCATGCATTAAAACCTTGACGAGAACTGCACGACAGAAGGAAGGCCTGATGGGCAAACCAAACACACGGATCTGCGAAGGCTCGAGTCCATCCAACGAAGCCCTCTGTGCTACTTCCTCAGAGGGGCAGTAGCATCTGCTGACATCAGTGTGGAACCTGAAGCAGATGGGAGTGGTTCCGTCAATTCAAAGTCATGGCGGCACAGAAAGAAGATGGCAAGAGGAGTCGCATGCACCATGTAGGGTGGCAGGTGTTGAGGTCCGTGATGACAGTGACGAAAACAACCCTCTTCTGAAGGTTCTGCCATTTCAGCACCCACAGAGGAATGTGCTGCATGAGGGGATGAACACTGATGATGATATCTGGCTTATACTTCTTCAGACCAGCCTCCACCTTCCTTCAGTCATCAATAATGCATGATTTAGAAGGATTAGTACAAAAGAACACGGAAATCCTGTTCCTGAAACTGACACCCCTAATCGATGAACCGAAGGTAGACATGTTCTCGAGTGTCCGTGGTTGCTTCATTCAAGAAGGGAAATGGGGGAGGATACAGAAACGATCCGTACTTGGCATAGAAGGCTGCAATGGCGGCAAGATAGACGTTGTGGATCCAGCGAGGAGAGGTGCCATGAAATGCGACTCTCCACAGCTGCACATGCTTCACCATGAATTTGTAGGACCTCTCCATGTCGTTCAGCGGCCAACCCGCGTGTTCCATGAACAAATCCTTCACAAACACCTGTACGTGAAGAGAAGAAACATGCAGAATACATGAATCGGGATAGTCTATTTTGTGAATTCTTGATCCTTTCCTATATGTTTCGATCCAAAAAAGCATTAAAGATAAGAAATGAAACAAAATAAAGAGGAAAAAGCAATCGATGAGGGATGATTAGCAAGAAATGTCGAAAAAATTAGACCTTTCGATTGCAGAAAATGACACAATTAATCATCCAAGAAGCCATACTTTGCCACAGATTCTTAATAGGCTAAAAGCGAGATCTTGGGCGAAAACCTGCACCAAACAGAGGAAAGGGGGCACGAGAACGAGCGATAGACCCACCTTATACTCGTCGCCGAATTCAATGCGGAAGGCATCACGAATCGCCTCAGCGGAGGCCCGATGCCCGCCGCCGGTGTCGCTCATCAGGATGAGCACGTTCTTGGTCCGCTCAGCCCCGATCTGGGTCATCTCCATGGTGCCTTCCTCCTCCTCCCAGAACCCGATGTCGTCGTCGTCCCCGACGCCCTGCGCCGAGGCGCCGGACGAGAGTCTCTTCCTCTTCCGCGTCAGCAGCTGCTGACTGTGATGGGCCAGCACGGTCTGCATCACCACCTCCCGTATCGACTTTCTCGGCGACACCACCGGCGCCGCCATGGCTTCCCGCACCGCCGCCTATGTCGGGTGGTGGTGGTGCGGAAGAAGGGTAGGACAACGATCGGAGAGCTCCGCCGCCACCGCCACCGCGAGCTTGGGTTGCCGGATACGTGGACGGAGGCGGGAAAACACCAAAGGGAGGGTGCTATTTATAGAACGGCATACGTTTGGATCAACGGTTGCGAATGGGAAGTCGAAGAGAGAGGAGACGAGCGAGAAGGGACGGCTAAGCTGGCTTTCCGAAGGCCAACAACTATTCTTAGAGAGAGGACTCGGTCGGGGAATGCCAAACTGTCTCTTTCCATATAGACAAGCTTTATTCTACTTGGTGACAATGTTTTGGTCTCTTATCTTTTGTTGTGGGAGAAAGGAAGGCAATTTGATGTTCTTATCTTTTATTATGGGAGAAAGTAAACAATTGTTCAATTATCCTTGAAATTTTTTGAATTATATTAAATCAAATTACAAGATGATCATGAAAATCTTTATTTTTTCTGGTTGGAAAAACGATGAAAACATTTTCAAATATCCATTAAATCTATA
This sequence comes from Musa acuminata AAA Group, assembly GCF_036884655.1. NCBI lineage: Eukaryota > Viridiplantae > Streptophyta > Magnoliopsida > Zingiberales > Musaceae > Musa > Musa acuminata. The sequence continues at coordinate 46,755,870 of NC_088335.1, forward strand.
TGTCATATGATGTTTATAAATAAAATTAAGCTAAGCTTTGATACCAATTATCATGATACGCGAAACATTTGACTTACTAATTTAGTGAAATATAAAATATTAACTCAAAAAATTTAAATTTAAATTAATATTAGTACATTCATCAACCTTTTATATAACGATATAAGTCTACATGGGATGAAATTAGAGTATTTGATCGGTTATCGAAATATGAACATTTAAATTTAATTTCTTGGTAATTTAGTTCTTGATAAAACTTGTTGTAGTCCTTTGGAGATCAATACTATTGATAAGAGCAGTACTATTAATAAGAGCACATAAATATCAATACTAGAGAAATCTTGTTGGGCTGTGTTTTCATTCAACTGTTTTAAATAACATCATGAAAATAGATTTTGGACTGTTCTTATGATTGAATATTGGTATGCTCCCAAAACTATTTTAAAGAGGGGAGTCCATGTTGCCTTCGTTTATTTATTATTTATCATATCTTTCCTAACCATTTATAATAATAATAATGGTGGAGGTAAGAAGAGAGTCGATACGATGATATTAAAAAAATATATATCCAGTGCATAAGGTTATTTAAATATTTAGGGGGGATCAATATGTATAGTGTTATATTTAAATATTTAGAGAGGTTATTTATATGATTCGAATCTTGATTTTTCATATGGTAAGGGAGCAATCTTATCATCATCCAAAAAGCTCATCCTCTAAAAAGACTTATCTAGTACATAAGCCTTCCACCAATATTAAGTTTGAGAAGGATTAATGTATACAACCTTACCTTTAAACATTAAAAGGGATAATCTTTGTGAAAAAGAGTATATCTAGTGGATAAGGCTCTTGATCAATGTATGTAGTTTTACTTTTTAATATTTAAGGAGATATCATAGATGGAGATGATATATGATAGCTAATAATAGAAGTGATGATGATGGGGATAAAAAAGGTATGGTCAATGATAACATGATGAATGTATTTTTGGTGATATTGGAGGCAATGGTAATAATGATAACTATCATGATATAGAAGTAATAATAATAGCAAATATGATAATAATTATGGTGATATTGTAGTGATTGTGATGAAAAATAATGGTTAATGATGAGGATATTATTAGTAACAATGGTGAAGAAAATAGTAGTAGGATAGCATAAAAATATAAAAATCATTATTGTTAGGTAGAAAATTTGAATATCATTAATTAAATATAAGATACATACATTTTGATGCTACTTAAAAGACCTTTATTTGATCATTTTATCCTCTTTTCTTTTTTTTTAGAAAACTATTATGAGTGATGGATTAGGAATAAAGTGAAGATGAGAGAAGATATATAATCTCTTAATGATAGATTATTTCATCCCTAAGAGGTCCTATCCAGAATTGGTATATACAAGTCAAAAGATTTTAATTTTTGAATGACAAAATATAATATTGTTGGAGATATATAACAAAAAAATATATATTGTAATGGGTAGAACTATCAAAAGCACATAAATTGAAATTAAAGATAAAACTATAATTTACATAAACGAAACTCAAACACTCATAGCTACCCTCATAGTTGTCACTATATTTCACGGTGATGATGCACGCGAGTCAACGATGCGACGATCGTTCGTCGCTTGTGCACCACCCACGATGGCATGCCTCTTCTCACATGGCTGACCTGTGTATCATATTATCATGTTCCTCACTAGTGGAACACCTCCATGATGTGCCATTGACTTAGCATCACCGACGGATCGTCCCATTGTGCAGTCGTGCACATGTGTCGATCGACAATCCCACGATTGCCACGATTGCACGATTGTACCCACATGTCCACTATGCAACTGCTAGGGACCACGACCTTCGACATCCAGTTGATATTGATCACAGCCAGTAAACGTTACAACGATATTGATGTAGATGTCGTAGCGTTACAACGATATTGATGTAGATGTCGTAGCTGTTGTAGGTAGCAGTGTTACTGTGGTCACCATAGGCAATAGTGCTAATGTTGTCGCTTGCAACCAAGGCAATCCGACCACTATAAGACTATTGCACACAAGTAGCCATGCATATAACTATCTCGCACCCTACGATGCTTTCATTGTGTACACAGTCGTTACCCGCAGTTGGGTTAGCAATATCGAATGTCATCATCCTAAATAATACTATCGCGGATAATAAGCTATCGATAATAGTCCATCGATCAAACACGAGAAACCTTGTATCACTCACAAGGCAATAGGATGGATGAGATAATAAAGCAGATCTAAAGCATCATAAATATAAAATCTAAATATAATAAGACCTTTTCGCAAGCGAACGATATTAACAAACATATCTAAATTCAAAATAGATCTGAAATATTTTTATGATCTAAAGTACTTAATTTTAAAATATTATTTTGAATCAAATTATAAGCATAAAAATTATGATTATACTACTATTTTATGAAAAACTTTAATACCAAAATCTAAAATCAAATGACAATAGATCGAATATACAATATATGTCTTTCGATATTACTTAGAAAGTCTTTATTCGATCTATAATTATTTTATTGTCAAATCCAAAAGCTACAGCAATAGTGATGTATAAGAAAAACTAAACTCACGTTCTTATCTCTTTTTATCATTTACAGGATTACTATGAGCGACGGATGAAAGATAAAATGGAGATGAGAGGAGCTATAATATCTCAATGACGGATTATTTCATCCCTTAAGGGTCTATAATAGTAATTAGAATGATCCTTTCCATTAAGATCATCTCTTAAAAAAATTTATCATAATTGAACTTTCTTTTTATTAATCGATAAATATAATAAGAACCTAATTATATACATAATATATTTTATTAAATTAAATATAGCCACATAATTTAACAGATAGTTATTGAATGGGAGTTTCATTATCTGCATCTGAAAACATATATAAAAGTTGTTAACATTGTGCTGTAAATGCATATATGTTGCACATATATGATGATTAAGTTTGTCCTATGTGAGATTGGAGGTCATATTTCCAATGAACCTTATAATTCTCAAAGTAGGTTCATCAAAGGTCTTCCAACAGCAGTTGCAACCTAAACATATATTAGTAAGCAGAGGTTTCCGACTTTCGAACTAATATTCAACATGATGGATCAATTGTTTGAAGTATGGGTTCTATCATTGTCAAGGATCACTAAACACAACAACCAAGAATTTTTGGGTGCAAAAGAAATGCTTAGTAGTACCTGAATCAGATCCTTCCTTCCCTCGGCAGCTGACCAATTTTTTGGACCTCAATCGATCTGACATTATGATGATTACTGTTGTTTATTTCTAATTAATTATTTTCTGTACAAAATTAAGTTAAGATGGCTACATTTGGTAGGAGTTGGTGGTGGATGACATGAGCATGAGCATGACTCAACCAAAGAGACAAATATTAGGTGCCTCAATAGCTGCATTAAAAAGCATATCAAAGAACCTACTAAAACAAATAATAATGCCTCATTCAGATGCAACAAATGAGCCATTTGGATAAGCTCTTTAGGTCGATCGAATAGTCCTTAAAGACTTGTAGGATTAATGTAGTCTATGTAAATAGCAGATTTTACTCATAATATCAACAAATGAAGATGCACTGTTCCTCCCCATTGCCTGTAAGAATCACCCAATGGAAGATTGTTATCCTCTCCTGCCTTTTCTAATCTATCTTATTTTATTTTTTATTCTAAAGGTGTTATACATTTTTCTTTAGAATTTTATGATCAGTGATCGATCTGATTCTTCAAAAAGTCCGGTATGTGATATATCAAGTTATTAGACAGTCTTATGTATATTTATTTAGAACTGCAATTAAGAAACTTACAAGAACATTGTATTAGATGACATTTCATGCTGTTTCCTTGCTGCTTTTAGCCTCAGAAACAAGTGAGATAATATGCAAATATATGTTATGGTCTCACCATCTGACTTAGTTCATATTTAATTTGTAATGATAACCTATACTAACCCAATTAACTGTAGTGTTAGATGTTATTTACCTATGAGTGACATCCACCATCTTGACAGACTTAATCTGCACTCAAAAGAATTTTTGACCTTTCATTTTGTGGAGTAAATCCACCATGAATTTTTCTGACATGTGCAGTCATCATCACTTATGTAATTAATGAAATGTTTCTGTATCTACAATATTTATGATCATGATAATTTCTTACAAATTTTGTTTTCAGTAAGTTTATAGTAAGATGAATATATTCTTAAAGCTGAAATATAAGGAGGCTAATGGGTCTTTTCACTTGGAAGATCTAACCAAAGACTAATGGATCTTCTTCTCCATCAACTATTGACAGCAGCAATCCTGAATCTGCCTTTTCCTACAGCTAAGACAATTCTGAACATATTGTCCTCTAAATTCTGTTGTAAGAAAGACCCAGTCACAGTCTCAGTCATCCATCTCCATGGGAGGAGGAAGGAGGATTCCATTCTTCCCAGTGACAGGACAGGCTTTACTTGTCATAGTGCCTTGATGTTAAACTGCACCTCTTACTTTGTCCTTCCTCTGGTAACACATACTGGATGCTACTGTTGTCTTGGTGCTGCCCATTGCTTCAAGATAAAAAAGCTCAATGGTAAGTGGGTTATCAACTTCAGTAGTGGAAGTGTGATAATAATTTCTATTGATGTCTCTGCTTTCTAAACCATGATGCAGTCATTCACAGTGAAGATGTATGGTTTACTCTTCAAAACAGAGGTGTAGTAGGTCTGTGTAAAAGATCAAAAGGGCAATGATTGCTTTGCAAGTGAGCATCCAAATCTACCCCATATATGACCACAAACATCTCTACGAAAGTTCGTGATGAAGAAGAAGCAGAGAGAGCGTTGAGTGCAGCAATCCGTATGGGCACCACCCACCTCATCTTGCCTCCCCTCAACAACTGCGTCCTTCATTGCCGCAAAGACCACAAACCAAAGAAGCTATATTGAAGCCACCAACTTCGATGAACCACCTTTCCTCTTCCAAGCACCTCTCGCCTCCGTTCATATACGACACCAACCATCACAGATCTCATCCAAGGCTGAAGCCATGGACTGGTACTCCTGGCTGTCCGAATCTAGCCTCGATCCGGGACTCGTCTCCGAGTACGCTCTTCTCTTCTCCAACAACGAGCTCGTTGAGGATGACATCGCCCACTTCAATCACGAGTTTTTGCTGAGCATGGGCGTCTCCATCGGCAAGCACCGGCTTGAGATACTCAAGCTAGCCAAGAAGGGCATGTACAGGTCGCCGCGCTCGGTGGCGAGGCTCCTCGCTGCCATCAGCATGACCAGGAGCTACATAGCCAAGTACGTCCGCTCCCTCGTTCGGCGGAACAGTTCCGCGATCGTCGTCGTCCCCAGGCCTTCGTACAACGGCGGAGCGGCGCCCAGGGGGAACATGTTGAAGAGGAACAAGAAGCTGGTAAAAAGCAAGCAAAGAGAACTGCTGCTAACTGACGGTGGCGTAAAGGTGTCTTCTCCGGTGAGGGTATCACGTAGCGCGAGTCCAATGATCGACAGGTACAAGGAGGGCGCTGAGGAGATCAGGTGGGACTCCATGTTTCAGGACCTGAAGCCCACTTGATTCCCATGTTGCAGAAGGCTTTCATGTGTCATTAGCTATTCATGTGGGGAGGTGGTAGTGGTTCAACAGTCTGTTCTTCTTCTCCGTGGCTGCTGTTGGAATTATGGTGTAAATAGGAAAGGAAAAGGCTAAAGCTGAAATGAAAACTAGTAGAGATTTTTCATTTTTTACTTCCTCTTGGAGAGAAGGAAATGATTGGAGGCTAGCTATGCAATGCATGTATATATGAAAATTTTAATCTATTTTCATAAATATAAGCTCTTCCAAGCTTGCTGAAATCACCTACCTCAAGATGCAATTGTTTTTTTGGGAAGAAAAGCTTTCATGGCTGCATTCAATAATTAATGCATTGAGTTGGCTTGATACTGTCAACATCTCAAAATTTAAGACCGAAGGTTCTCCTAGATTATAAACCATCAAACATAAAAAAATACATGGAATGAAAATAGTAAAGAAAAAATCTACACCTTGTGAACAGATTCTGCATTTGATGGAACAGCAGGCCACTAATTTCAGCCTGGCAAATTTCCCAGTCTTCTGGCCATTCAACATTCCAAGAAGCTACACAGGAGGACTGTACTGTGATGTTGTTGGCCTGTCGATGATCAGAACCCCACACTGGGCTGTCGTTTTTACCTCTGAGTTAAAAGGTTCCATGTGCCTGCCTGCCTGCCCACATGAAAAGGCATGCATTTGGTACCCATTGCATATAATCTGATAAATTATGACTTGCATTTAATAATTGCCATTAAGACAAACCCATCAAAAGGGGTAGCAGCACTCTCAACCATTGCATTTAATCTGATATATTATGACTTGCATTCAATAATTGCCATTAAGACTAACCCATCACAAGGGGTAGCGGCACTCTCACCATGCCGATCTACAGATGATCCTTGCCTTTGCTGTACACTGACTTGGTCTTCAGGCTACTGCCCACACTGAGAAATTTGGTGGCTGATGATTCTGTCGTTTCATCTTTCTTGTGCAGTTGAGGTGCTGAGTGAAATCATGAAGGATCATGATGTTGATCGAAAAGCCATCGACGAATAACATCATATGAAACCAACAAGAATCAATGAATTCAAAGTACACCATCTTTTCGTTAGAAGACTTGGAAAAGAACACAAGTTTGTGGATCTGTCAAATGAGAAAACCAAGCAAAATCATACATGTAGAAGCCACCAATGCCATCTCCACAGAAGACTTCACCTGGAACTTCAAAAGCCATGCATGTCAAGACTAATAAGCAGAGATCAACCACAAGAAATGATCACACAGTTACAGTCTCGTAGAAATGTGAAAAATTAACTTTGGTGCTCTTCAAAATCATATAATTAATCTATTTTGTAATTAAAAATCTGTCACTTCCCTGGAGTCACTTGCACCAACCGGGCATGGATGATACATATCTGGCTACCACTTGGAAGACTAGTCACAGACAGAACATTGTCAACAAACAACTCTGGAAAAGAGGGAAAAAGCAAATTCTAAAACATGATCAAACTCTGCAAAGGACCTTACACATCAGAATTGCTAGTTCTGCACACCATGATTTACCAAATGAAGTACAAATTATCTTCAACGACACTGCTCACGGCAGCAGCACTTCAATTGAGTTGTCGCAGAGAATTGAGCTGGCATAGGACTGCTAAGCCAAGAGCTTAAACTCATTAATGCGTTTCTCTACATGGTGAAAATACTAAAATTATAGGCGCTCATGGATGTCGCAAAATCTTTTTTCTCTAATCTTTCTATAATCCTTTACATCTAAAATTCAAGATCCTCAAATCAGTACAAGTAATATTTCTAAAAAGTATAATAGCATTTTAGCCTACTATTGGCATATAATTTATTAAACAAGCAGCCAAGACCCAAGAAAGACAAGTTGCAGATAAGCTCTTCATAGCTGCATACAGCATAGAGTGTACGAACAACATCACTAAGACATAACTAAGACATAACAATATATTTTCTAAAACAGAGTACACGCTGATGCTGACCATGTTGATCCATTATCAATGCAGTGAACTTCGAGGCATTCTAAAGGATCCACCGGCATAAAGCATCTGGTATACTGGTCTGATTCTCACCGACAAAATTATGCTCAACACTGTTCCCAAACTACACATCCCAGCAAGAACCAAGAATGTCAGCCTAAAGCAGCTAGGCCCCAAGCAAGTGCTAGAAACAGGGTGTTGATTTGCAGCTTCTTTGTCATAAACATATCCAGCAAGAAGACCTGAGAAGAAGAATGCCCCAAGAGGATTTCCTAACAACATAAAGTTGTAGAAAATTCCAAAGTGCTTTAACCCAAAGAGCTCAGAAACAGTTGGCACCATGACAGAAAATTGAACCCCATAACAGATACCAAGCAAAGCAGTTGATGCATAAAGGGTACCATTGAGAGCTGAAGCATAGAGAAGGTATGCCACAATCATGACTACTTGCGTGCATGCCATCCATATTGGTCGAGGAAGCATTCTCGATCTGTGAAAAAAATGCAATTACGGTCAGTTCTTGGTATTTTCCTGTCCTAAATACTTTTTCAGAATGATAATCCAATAACATAAAAATAAGGAAACTGACACAACCTGACAAAGTACTCAGATACTGAACCTCCACCAATACGGCCAACAAAATTGCAAAAGCTGAAGAGGCATAGCAAGATAGTTGTATCATCGAGTCCTAATGCAACACCAATTTGGGCTAGATTATTAAGCACTGTGACACCTGATCCAACACCAAGAAAGTATGCCATAAATAGAAGCCAAAAGTCAGCTTTGATCAATGCTTCCCGAAATTCGAAATCATCTCCCCTCTTGGGTCTTCTCTTCTTTTTTACTGCACCTTCACCCTCAGCTAAAAGCATATCCACATCAGAAGCATCATCAATCTCCTGGGGGTTCTCCAAAGTATTTGTTGATGATGTAGCTAATAATGGTTCTTTATGGTCTAAATCCTCCGCAGGTAGTCGTGAAGTACTACATGTGTTGCTGGCAACATTTTTCTTATGAGTAGCTGGAAAGAGTGTCATCTTAAGTGGGATGGCAAGGGGAGCCAGGAGAAAGAGAATCATCATGCTGAACAACAAATAGATAATAGCATCACTTAGTGAGAGAACATCATCCAAGATCGTAGAAGCAAGAAGATAGAGACCCAGAAATACACTGGAAATTTGGGTGAACATAAAGTGGCCATGTTCCAATGAATCTTCTTCCAAAGATGGTGTGCAAGGCCTAACAAAGTACATCATTGCAAGGCTTATGACAGGCAACCCAAGAGTGAGAAACAGCAATAACTTTGTCGATGAGCTATGGAGTACACCCGTATATAATCCAGTGTATACTGCAGCACTAAGCCCAACATAACCCTTGAGAATGCCAGCAACAGTACCTCTACTAAGAGGGAAATTTCTCATGTTGGTGACTAGCACACCCGTCCCGAACCAGGCGCTGCTATTAGTAGCAATGCATAGTGCTATCCATAACTGAAAGAATAACGTGATAAGATTTAGAGGAAGTGAGAAACAAATTTGTAGAGACAGTTGTTCAAAATAAATGAGATGAAACACAATGGCCACAACTAAGTTAATAGAGTCAACTAGCTAAGTTAATAATAGCAAATTGGCAATCTTATCACATGTTGCCTGAGAAGAATAGAGCTCCAAGTTTGCCATCACAGATTATTTAAATCGTGGAAACACTCATTTTAAAGATTCAAATGTATTGTTCCCAGTGTTACCTTATGGATTAAACACATAAATATACATTTATCATTCAGTTAAGCTGTCAAATTTAAGATTCCAATGTTATAGTTTATGAAATACTGCAAACTTTTTTCCTCGATTATACATATATAACTGCAAATAAAAAGTTTTCTGATGGAATTGTTTAAAAATTTAGATTACAGACATAATCTATCAAATCTAGATGAACCACACTTCCACACACTCAACTGCACATCTTATGCCTCGGCATCCTTCCAAACAAACATCATCCACCAAAAGGAAACTTGGACGATGAATGTTGGCAGAGAGCAATTCAAGAGAGAGAGAGACAGAGAGAGAGAGAGAGAGGAAGATCAGCTAGACCAATTTCTTTCTACACAATGGGCATTAGGATATCATTCTGGTATTTAGTTTTCTTTATTTTTAAATCCTTAACAGGTGTTATCAGCCCTACTTCTGATCAAGTATCTTTAATGAAGTAAAAATTTGCATAAACTTCATTTTCTCTAGGCCAGCCATTCCACTGATTAAGTATCTTGGAACAATAAAGAAAGGTACAGTAACTTTTCTGTAGGTGCCCTGGCCTCTCCTTTAACACCTAGCTTTCCATCTATGACTCTTTTCTTATTTCTTTCCTTCTTCTCTTCTTTAAATTCCACTATTTCTTTCTTCTGAAAACAAGACAGCAGTAGCTTCTTTCAGTCTCTATAAATATATAACACTCTGATATCAGCCTTTGCACCCGCTGAAAAATCAAATACTGCAACCATTTACTGTTGTGCACTATAACAAAACAGTATATTGCACGCAGAACAGTGGATCTAACTCAGATGTGTCCTAGATGCTATATGGCACCTCTTGATTTTCCTACAACAATCTACTGTTGCATCAAAAGAAAATAGCAAAATAACAAAGCTTTATAAGAAATAAAAGATGAGATTCAAAAAGATGACAGGTTCTCCACTAGAAATATGGATCTCCCCTCATCACTTGAAGTTCAAGTACACAAAATTGCAGACAGAATATCGAAGGCCACCAAGAATGTCGCATCAAAGCATATGTCAAACCAGATCAAACAGAAGTTTCATAACCATCCTAATAGAAAGAATATCAAACAGAAATCTGCTCATACATGGTCACTAGCTAGTATACAATGCCCTTCCCATATATTTAAATGACCATTTAGTAGTCACTTACATTACCTGCCATGCTGCAGGTTCAGGAAGATTATTAAGAAGTTCTAGCCTTCCAGTAATTTGGGTGCGCACTGCCTCCTCTTGTCGGATCTAAATGTAGTCTGAATTGAAATGGAAAATTCTTAATAGCTTTAGAAGAGCAAGCTTGCACATATATACATGTAACCACTTTTTCCTTGTCATGACACACTACCAGATAGACTATCGTTCCACTAGTTATATAGTCTTGCTGAAATTGAAATTATTCATCATTGTTGTGTAAGAACATTGATTGTTCCATGAACTAAACATGAGTTATATTATGAACCCCAACTTGTTCATAGCCCAATTCCAGATCCTCGGACAGACAAAACTACCAGTATGAAAGGGTGTAGCCCACTGCAAGCTACACAACATCATGTACCTGGGGACCTTATTTTGGCCGTCCTCCCAGTAGTAGTTAATTTCCTACAAAGTACCCCATTCTTTCCTCATTGTTTTAAAGATCTGAACATTTGACAAAGGAAATATACTCAAATTTCCTGTTCTATTTTCAAGAATGTAGAGAAAATAAAAATTAAATGCTACTTAGACAAATTGTTTCAATTATTCCTATCGACATGAAGCCTAACATGTATACACTCGGTGGTGACCAACGTCAATCCTCGACAGTCTCCTATTTACATGAAATAGGTGGGAACTTAATCTATATGGAGCCAGAAATTGGATCTCTATCGAAAAGGGAAAGGCACAATCCGATTGGAAGAGGCTTAAGCAAGACTGGGGCTAACGGCATCAGAGAACTGGTTTTCTATGGCAACGAATTAGAATCATGAGCAGCTTTCTTTCTTGTTTTGTTTTCTTTATCTTGTTTTTGTCGCCGTCTTGAATCGGCAGATGCAGGCGACTACCCATCCAAGACGATCATCTGCCTCGGTCCAATAACTCCAAATCCAGCAAATTCCAGATCCAATTGACGGAGATGCGATCAAAGCTTCGGCAGAGAAGGAGAGGAGAGGAAAAGGGGAGATTACCAGCCAGTAGGGGAGGCCGGGAACGGTGAGGCTGACTGCGAGCCAGAGGGTGCCGAAGCCAAGGAAGCAGCAGGCGGCGCCGACGAGGAGAACGAACCAGGGAGGGAGGCGGTTGCAGAGCACGCCGGCGACGAGGCCGAAGTTCTCGCCGGTGTCGTTGGCGACGCCGAGCATGGTGAGTTGCTGCTGGTTGTAGCCCAGCGCCGACTTGAGGGAGTGGGAGTAAAGCGGGAAGGTGTAAGCGGTGCCCGCGGCCACCTGAACCCACACCGCCGCCGCCAGCCCCACCCACGGCGGCCGGCTCCCCGCCTTCACCGCTCCGGCCATCACTCTCCTACAGCTACCTCTCTTTCCCCTTCCTCTCCTACAGGTGGTTAGATATGGTGACTGTGCGTCGATCAATCGACACGCTCAAAGGGCATAGGGGAAACGACCAAACCACCGCTTAATACATGCGACGACGTATTCCCGACAAAATAATAAAAACAGAGGAATAAGTCTTTATTAATATAATTAAATAATAAATATGATTGCCCTCGAAATAGGATTTTTTTTTTTATTTTCAATAAGTATTCATAGTTATTTTATATTTTAAAATTACATTAAAATTCTTATGCTTATAAAAATAAAATATTTTAATTTTTTTTCTACTAATAAAAATACTCATAAACGAAAAATAATACTAAAATAAGGTTAAAAAATAATTTTATAGTATCATTCTCATCAAAATTAATTTTTCCTTTTATAATTTTTATGAAAGTAACAAACGAGAAACCAATAATTCTGTATCAATCGACCTATGAGGAGATAGGACCACAAGAGGAAGATACTTTCTATCTCGTGCTTCAGATAATTGAATAGCACTATCTCACTTTTTTTTCAATAAAATAATTTTTTCTTAATTTTTATCTTTTGGATGGTGAGAATAGTACTATAAAATTATTTTACGTGTGATATTTTCGCCAACAGAATCCATAACGTAAGAAGAAACATAATTAAATATTTTATTTTTCTAAATATAAATTTTAAAAATATAAAGATTTAAAGATAACAAATTACATGAGCTAATCTATAATTAATCCCAAATTCGATTGGGGCTCAAACTCGATTTGAGACCGAGTAAATTTTAAATATAATTCAAACTCGACTACACTTAGTTTGCATAAAATATGATCAATGTTAATGTGGTCCGTCGGTGACATGGATGTGTAGCCGACCTTTTAATTAGTCCATTGCATTTACTAGCGAAAAGAACAAACAACTTGTCTCAATTGAAATTAGTGAGCCATGTAACCTTCTTATGGGTTGTCATCGCCATGTTGGACAAATGTACACCGCATTGAAGAACACAAGTCCAATTAAAATGTGAAGGTATTAATGAGACGTCAGTTTAGGATATTTTCTATAATTGTTGTTCTTTATGATCGACTCTTAAATTCGGCTACATCCAACTCCTCCACTCTTCCAATATCGTTAGCTTTTAATCTATTTATTAGTGTATTCATTTTCAATGGTTGGTCATTTTTCTTTATGTTTAGTACCATATATGTTTAAAATATAAATAATTGGATCCAAATGCCAAAGAGGTGTATGTAATTATTAATAGAAAATAAGTAGTTGGAGTGTTTATCTTAAGAAGAAGCATTTTGACAATTAACAAATAGTTTCAAGTCATTATGGAAATATTAGTTTATTAGGATATTAGTTTAGTGTAAACATGAGAGAATTAGCAAAATTTAATTTTGACATTTAACAACCTTCAATATATCCTAAAAAGTGGAGTTTGTATTGGCTTTTATATGAAAAATGACAGAAAAAAAGGGACAACAACACCTTAATTTCATTCAACTCAAATCCAAATTGACTAATTATTTAGATTCAAACATGAGTTCAAATATCTAATTATTTAGAATAATTTCATTCTACTTTTGAACTGAGATCATTGTAAGTCCCTGAAAAGAATGCTTGGATCTGCTTAAATATCTAATTCCTAATGAACCCATTCTAAACCTTATTAAAATATAGTTTCACCTTATTTATTTGAATCTGAATATAACTCAAATATCTATTTTCCTATTCAAATTCATATCAAATCCCATTAAAATATGTTTTGCTCAATTTAATCCTCCACAAGCAATTAGTAACAAGTAAGATTGAACATGAAAAAGGTTTATATATTTACATACATACATACATACACATGTATATATATATATATATATATATATATATATATATATATATATATATATATATATATATATATATATATATATATATATATATCTCGTATACCCCTAATATTGTACTAAAATAGGAAAACTTTGACTTGAATATCTTTTATGAAGTATATATATATATATATATATATATATATATATATATATATATATATATATATATATATATATATATACTTCATAAAAGATATTCAAGTCAAAGTTTTCCTATTTTAGTACAATATTAGGGGTATACGAGATATATATATATATATATCTCGTATACCCCTAATATTGTACTAAAATAGGAAAACTTTGACTTGAATATCTTTTATGAAGTATATATATATATATATATATATATATATATATATATATATATATATATACCCCTAATAAGTTGCACAAGAATAGGAAAGCTTTGACTATAATATCTTTGCAAGGATGGTAGCAGAAGTCAAGTCACTTGAATCACTTTGTTGACGGCATCAAATGATACAAATTGCATTAACACGGAGGAAGCGACATGTAGAAGAGAGAACCGCAAGAAACAAACGCAGGACCGGAGATTTCGGTCATCCAGACGAAAACATACCGTTGAATCCAATTCGATCCATAATGTCATAAACTATAAATTAATCTTAGATTTGTATTTTTTATTGAAAATAATAAACTATAAATTAAATAATATTGAGAAAAGGAATCTCATTTACCTCTTAACGCTTAGCGAAACATTTCACGTTGTGAACTAAATGACACACTGACACAGCCACAGTTATTTAAGTCGAGGTTCCATTTCACGTGCATGGATGGATGCATGCATGTGGAAAACTAGTCACCGTACTTACGTTTATTGCTGTTATTATTACTTCGGATGACTGGCTGTGTCAAGGTTGTGGAAAGACTCATGTTCGCAAGAGTCAAATGTCTCTTACGAGCTCCAAAAGACGAATCAAATCGGTTTCACAATTCATTTTCAATTTGGAAATACACATAATGTCGAGTGAAAACCTATAATTAATTTATTAACCTGTTAGTGTCTCTGGGGAGTCAGCATGGCTAGGTTCAACTCTCGACGAGTAAGATTGTTCGGTCTAGCACTCGGGTCTCAGGGGTGGGCGTCGATCTTCACAGTCCGACATAGCCTTTTGTCTTCGAGTCCTCTATGCACAAGGTCTCCCACGTCGACGCTCGAGCGTCGGGTCGAGTTAGTTTCAAGCCTCATCCCCCGAGCGCGGTGTTCTCTCTTAGCAAGTGCCCCGCTTCTCCATTGTTGAGCTCCTGCACGTAGGTCCAGATCGGGAGGGAAATTTTCGAACTCAACCCTCTGAAGATTAAATTAGCTTTATATGGAATGAAAAAGAATTGAGTGTTCGAGAGGAAAAGCCTTGCAAGCGATGAGTTTTTATACCTACACATAGGGGTCGATTGTATCTAGCTTGTTAATAGCCACCGACCTCTTAAGCAGCGAACCCATACTCTTCATGCACATATCGATAGACCTGCAAGGATGTGATAGGTTAGGTTTGCACTGGGAAATATGTCATATTTGATCCTATTGTTCGGTGGAAATCTAATCAATCAAATCGTGTTTGTCTTTAAGATTGGGTTTGGCTGGGATAGCCTGGCCCAAGCTAGTATTAGCATCACATTTGAGCAGTTCGTGCACCTGTCAACGTTGAAGTACGTATATCGAACTAATCCACACATCAAACACAAGTCTTTCAATCAAGTTAATGCAGTGCCATAAGGGTAATGCAACGTAAGAATTCATGCGATCAAGGAAGAGTAGAGTAGTGATGGTCTGCGAGACAGCGAGCCAGAGAACACCGAAACCGAAGAAGCAACAACAGCCATGGGGGGAAGAGATCGCAGGCGATCAACACCAAGTGTTCGCCAATGGTTGTATCCCAGCACAGATTTCAGCGCAGGCGAGTAGAGTGGGAAGCTATAGGCACTGTTCTCGGCCTTCGATGTCATCGTACCAAGAAGGAAGGAGTCAGGGGTTTGATAACACAGAGAAGTGGACGAGGCTAGGTTGTGTTGCGCCCTCTCGACTCCTAACGATGTGCGTAAATGATCTATTCGAGTATTGATTCTGGAAGAACTTTCTTTGGAATATTTGTGCCTAATTTTGTTCGAGTTGAGATGGTATCTCCTTAAAAGAGTGGGCTGCGTTTGGGTGTCTATGAACTTTGATCACCATGGCAGTAGCTTATATGCTGGTATTGTTGATATTAATGTGTTGGTATTTTATGAAGCGTTAGAGACAATTTAAAAAATAAATTATTAATTAGTTTTTAATTAATGGGTTATGGAGAAAATATTTAGAAGCATTGTTGTAATTTTATATTGAATGAGAATAATTACGTAATTTGTTTGCCTCCTTTTATCTTATAATCCAAATCTAGTTCTATAAATCCAATATTCTTCATCATATAGTATCAGAGCCAAAGTCATTCTCGAAGACTCAAGTTACTAGGAAGAAAAAGGTTCATGGAAGATCAACCCTTTCCGCAAATGATAGCAACTCAAATATCAACATAAGACTCCGATGTACTAATTCGTAATGATGAGAACTATGATTTCTGATTCGTGATGATGAGAACCACATTTCTTTTACTTGATTTATGATATTTGACTGAGAATTTTTATAATGATTCTGATAATATGAGAACCACAATAAGAGATCAAATAATTAGATTAAAAGAAAATTAATAAAGAGATGTAATGACTCTCAGTAAGATTCAATAGGGTCTGTCTTTCAGATGTAATCTTTCCTAAGATTATGAGATCTTTTGTAAAAAAATTCAAGAAGATATAAAAGTTACAGTTATCAAACTTCAAACCTTAAAAAGAGAGTTAGAGAACATGGAATGAAAAAGAAAGAATGAGATATTGAATGACTTCTACACAAAGCATTGTTGGCTACTTCATTACAAAAAGCTTCATGAAAAATAAGAGTAAACCTACTTTATACACTAAAATAGGAAAAGATTTAGGTATAAGTACTGTTGCACTTTATATTGATGATTATAGGAAACAGTACAAAAATGATATGGTGAATAAATATGAAATGAGTGATAAGGGAATGCTAAGTCACTTTCTTGGCATTGAGATATATCAAGAGAAAAATGATGTATTTATTTCTCAAAAGAATTATGTGGATAAGATTATGTAGAACTTTAATATATCTGAATGTTATATTGTCACAACACCATTAGTAGTTGATGAAAACCTAAAGATTGATGCTACTCTTTATGTTTTCTAGATCCTAATAATTTATTTTGGAGCTGTTATGCATATTTGATTGTAGGTTATAATTTTGCCATCAATGTCAACAGCTAATCTTTGTGAAGTAACAGTAGTTAGAGAGAGATTGTGCAAGGTTTTGCAGGAGTGCATTCTAATTATTTAAGTTGAGGTTGACTCCACTCATCGCTTGGTGGACATCCTCAATCGCAAGTGTACTCTTTCTTGATAGTTCTTAATGTAATTAGAAGATATTTTTAATTTATTATCTTCTTTCGATGATGTTTATGTTACTATATAAATAAAAATTTATATAGTATACTCATCAGACTCATATAAATCAATTATATATTTTTTTTTTTAATGTAGAACTAATTTAGGTGTTACAAAAACTTATCTTTATTTGAACAATAAAAACACTTTTTTCCTAAACAGCTGTGGAATTCCAACTGAACTGAACCCACCTGCAAAATAGAAGACAAATTAACACTAATTTGGGTCACCAGAAAGCATATATATATGCAATATCTCATTCTTTCTTTTTCATTCCATGTTTCTAAGAACAATCTGAAGCCAAAACCAGAAAGCATTAATGTTTCTAAGAACAATCTGAAGCCAAAGGCTTTCGCCACTGCCAATAATCAATTAGTTTCTTCACCATCTCTCCTCAGTAGGATTGCATCAAGTTGATCCCACGTTATTTAAGGATCTTTGACAGAAGGAGACAAAGAGGACTCGATCCTCCATGAACTCAACATAGTTACATGAAAGCATCACCGCTTTCCTGTTCAGAAAACAAAGGCTTCAAAAAACAGCTACGAAAGGATCACGATCGAACACCTTCCAGTGCTCGCCCATCTCCATTCATCAGCTGAAACCTCGAGGGCTTGGGCTGGAAGTTCCTTCGCCGCCGGAGGTCGTGACTCGAGGGGTTGATGATCTTTAACAGCACAGCCCTCACTGACCTCGCCTTCGCTTTCGCTGCTCCTTTCAGCTCCTTCACAGAATGAGCCGTCGACTGGCTCGATATCTTCCGAGTGCTTCTATGGAGGTTGCACCTGAATGACCCCGGATGCGTGGTCGGAGCGCAAAGGCAGGTCCGGGTAGAGGAAGAGGTACTGCGAGGTGGTCTGGAGGAAGGGGATGAGTAAACCGAAGCCATAGGCAGATTTCTAGAGCTTGTAGTCATTTATGTGGCGTGAAAAGCAAACTCCGTGGGCTTGGTTTGGGGTGATATATATATGAAACTTCCATGGATGGGCATGACGACGAAAATTAGAGCCGCCGCCATGACTTTTTGTAAAGGAAGGTGAATCGACTATGACAGGAAATGAGTCACTTGGCACACTTTCTTTGTTGGCAGATGACGAAGACTCGGCCTAATCATTTGTCCTTTGCAAAGATCCACTGTTATCCATGACATCAGAGTTATCTAAAGATGTTTCTAGTGGATGAGGACGAATCGAATCAGACAAAGAGCAACATGAAGATTTCATATACGGAAAATTCACCTCCCAACAAGTGGAGGCCCAAAGCTATCCATATATGTGAGACGATCAAGTGCCTCCAACTTGTGGAACTATCATAACACCTTCAGCTCGTGACCGAAAGTGACGACGCCTTGAGCATTATCCCTTGGCTTAGCAAGCAGCGAGACTACATGTTCATCCTCCCTCTCTAGGACAAAAGAAACAACAAATTAGCAGGCTCAGGTCCGATTGACATGAGCTTCCTTCTACAACTCTCTCGGGAGGGTAACACACAGTCGTCTCCTTCATGTGATGGGCTGCGCAACACATTGGATCTTGACCGGTCCGCGGTCAAACGCCAACTGATGCAATGCACCATACGGTCGAGAAGCTGCTCGTTAGGACGGACGCATTAGAAGCTTAAACGTATGGCGACGTGACGGCCATTTGATAAAGACCGATCGTTGGCACGATCAATACGTATAATATTCGTCGACCCTAACTAGTCTTCGGAGATTACGTGTCTTGATAGAGCTGATTGAGACAGCATCCACGAGTACCACATGGATGGCTATAGTATTATATTCTATAACGAAGGTCTGGATGTGGTGGCTGCCGTTCCAATAGTAGCAAAGAAGAGAGAGAGAGAGAGAGCATGTGTTACGATCAAATTAAGCTACCTAAGTCAATGCATGGGTAGCAGCACATGATTATGATGAGTTGGTTTGGAGATCCATTTTGTTATATATATATATATATACATATATATATATATATATGTATATATATATGTGTATATATATATATATACACATATATATACACATATATATATATACATATATATATATATATAAATATATGATTCGGCTATTAATTCGATAATTTTTAAGTTGGTTTATATGAGGAAAGAAAAAGATAACTATCTCACATTCAATCAAGGATTTAAATCTCAAATAATATAACTTTTTAACAATCAATATATCTATAATTAGAGTATCAAAATATGGAATGACATATAATAAGTTAGATTTGGATTCCTCAAGATATAGAAACTTAGATTTGGATTAAACTCTTGATATTATCACAAGTTTGGATGTTAGGAAGATAAAAGGGTTTGACATATGACTAAAATTATATCAATTCATTGATATGCTTGATAAAGGTTCATTCGATGTTTAAGTTAGTAATAAGTTAAGAGGAGTCGAAAATTACGAGAGGATATTTTCTTAAACAAGATCAAGGATGGATCATTAGGTTTAGAAAGTGTTAATTCTATAAAATGATTAAGTAGAATAGTCAACCGTCATTCAATCATAATATCACGATCCAAATCATAAAGTAACTATTCTCGTTAGCACTAGGTTACATTAACATTAGGGATCGACTAAATGAACCATTCTATTGGTATATGACTCGTCATCTCAATCAGATTATGATTCAACTAATTAGTAAGGTTGTTTATATGTTAGAGACTTATGTATAATATCATCAATAATATAAATAGAAAATAAATAATAGTTGAATCTGAATGGCATTGATAAATATCAATTTTGGATAGCATCGATAAATATTGGTTGATACATATTACTTCGATCATATTTAATATCTTAAAGATTAGGGTGAAATGCCACAATTACCCTTACCAAAGCACTTGTCAAAATTTTGGTAATTCACCTACAAACCCATGAAAGAAAATTATAAGATATTTATTTAAGAGGGAAAACACACATGTCTTTAGAAGAAATCAAAAATTAAAACACAAAAGTGGTTGTGTTCTTGAGAACATGCAAGATTGTAAGGAATTGGAAGCCATCTACTAACTCGATGGTGGGACTTTAGTGAAATGACATCAAAGATTTGGGTTCATAAAGAAAGAAGTGGCAATTCAATTTCTAAGCAATTTCCTGAACATAATGGAATTATATAATGTGCATAATTTTTCCTCTTTTTTTGTCCAAAAGAAAAAGTAGAATATATTAGCTCAAGTCATGAATATTTTTGTATTATTTTTTACATGTATGAATAAAAAAATAAATAGTTACTAGTTTTTTATTTTTCATGATAAAAGATAAATGATGAAGACTGAATTCGAGGTCGAAAACTTATGATATAATATCAAATCTTTATCGGTCATACTAGTTAATATTTTAATTTTATAATTCTGCACGACCTAAGATAAGCAAATTAAGCACACCATTACCAGATTAATCATACTATTATATTTCATTAAAATAAATTAATTGCATAATCACTGCCAACCATAAGAAGAAGATTTTGATTTCAAGTACTGCAGAATTTGCATAGCTAATAATATGAGATCAATGTGTACAAACTCAATTGAAAATTCTTTTATGGTAGGTAGGTTTGATATTTTTCATAGAGACTGGATGTTGATGTCAATTCAAAAGTAGCATACTTCAGTTACACATATTATAAGCTTATTTAAATGTTTGAATAGATATAATGAAATAATTCATTTGGGTACCTCACTACTTAAATGGTGCCATGGAGAAATATTTGATACATGATCATCATGTAAGCCTTTTTTAGTAATAGTACGGAGAGGCCATTAAATATTTTGGGTTTTTCATATCAAAGTTACTCATGACAGTCACTGCAATGACCTATTTGTGGTCATCACATATTCTTCATGAAGACTGCATTAGACAACTCTTGCTTTATTCCACTTGAGAACATCCAAACAATATAAATAACATGTACAGAAAAAGAACATATATATACTTTGAATTCATTTTATTCAGCTTGGGTGGAAGTCTCTTCACCTCACAAAAATGCAAATGCTGAATAATGTCAGCTTGGGTGATGGAGACTTATATAAGTAAGAGGCAATAGCGGAATAGGCCACCGCGGGAAAGAGGCAAAGTTGGTTCGACCACACCGTCGCTTTCGGGTCAAATGCAATCGTATGGGTTCAATCCAAGCCCAACTCATTTCATGGCATTGTGGTCTCTTTCGGGTGCCTCCGATCCTTGAATCGACCACACCGTCGTGTTGCTTTGCTTATGAGTTCGGTTCGGAATGTGGCGCTGCCGCCACCATCTATTTATTTATCCGTTTATTGGTTTCTGAGGAGAAGAGAAAAAAGGCGCCCTCTCCTCTCCGCTTCTCTCTTACCCCTTTTTAAGGTTTCCCAGCTTCCTTTACCTTTGGATCATTATCTAGGGCCAGAGCCAGAACAAGACCCAGAACGAGAGGAAGATTAATGGAACCTACGGCCGCTGCCGCCCCCTCCTTTGCCGCTGATCTCTACCTCCGCAACATCTCGTTTCTCCTCTCCAACATACTGCTACCCTCAGGTAGGTGATCTACAGCAATGTTCCTCCCGTTATGCTCGAGTAATGTTTGGTGTAACAAACTCAGACGGCGTTACCGTTCCCGGCGTGCTCGAGTTCCTCAAATGGCGCGAGGGCGGCGAGTTCCTGCGCTGGATTGGGGGCATCTGGCGGGAGGTGCGGCCGCGGGCGGTCGCGCCGGCGCTGCGGGTCGCCGTGGCCGTGTGCTTGGCGATGTCGGTGATGCTACTTGTCGAGGTGGTCTCCATGGCCGCCGTCAGCCTCGCCATCAAGCTCCTCCGCCGCAGCCCAGAGAGGCGCTACCGCTGGGAACCAATCGCGGCCAGGGATGACCCGGAGGCGGCCAGCCTCGCATTCCCCTTGGTGCTCGTCCAGATTCCCATGTACAACGAGAGAGAGGTAGGCCGGTGATGCAAACGGGCTCGTACGAATTTAAATTCGTTTGTAGTTTAATGGGATTGACGGTGTGAAGAAATCCGCAGGTTTACAAGCTCTCAATCGGGGCCGCCTGCGCGCTCTCCTGGCCGTCCGATCGGATCATTATCCAAGTGCTAGACGATTCCACAGACCCTACCGTCAAGGTATTGTTACTGTTTGTAACAGTTTATAACGCTTTCAGTCTCTTCCTGTGGTGATTATTCATGTACGGGCATGGGTGTCTCGGTTCGCCGGTAAGGGACGGTCCATCGTGTTACACATGTCAGCATGGACAAAAAGATACAAGACAACAAATAAGAAAATATTCATAATGGCTATTACTAAATATACTTTTGACTTTTAGTTTGACAGTTTTAATAAAAATAAACAAATTTTAATTTTGGTATAACCAAATTTCACGAACATATCTCTGAATCTTTATTGTTCTGATTAATAATTAATGTTTTTAGTTGCTACGATGTTAGGTTTCGCAAAGAATGATTATTATTTTCCAGTTTTATAACTGTTATAATGGTAAGCTATGAAAGGTTCTATTTGGTATTTAAAACTATACTTTGGCAACCCTACGGACGGTATGGGGAATATTAATTTATCGAGTGGCTGTGGATCGAAGGCCAAAGTAAATACTGTTGTGCTGTTTCACATGGAAAGCGTTACTGCTACACTGATCGGTCATTCCACGTGAGGCTGGTGGCCCATTCACGTACAGGCTGTGTCTTGGAGCGGAGAATACTCTAGTTTTTGGACTTCGGTGTTCGTGCACATAATATAAAGTAGGAGTGGATTGGCGAGCTCTGGCACCTTCTACCATAGTTTTTGGACTGTCTTCGCAGTCAATTATCATACGATTTGGCGAGATCTATCAGATAACTGGTGCGAATTACGAGACATTCTACTTCATTCTTATTAACTGTTAGTTAATTATTATAGATGAATAACTGATGCATGCGGCGGTTGTTATTTTCATATATGCATTTAGTAACGCGGACACGAGGGAATACTCTGGATGTCGCCACGTTGATCAGCACTTGAAACAATCTTCCATTGTATGAAGTCTTTAGAAGATGTATGCTATTGGCGTACCGGGTAGTAAGCTGAATTTTCTTAGTATTAAAAATAATAAAAGAAAATACTATCAGTCTTTAGTGGGGTTGATAAATTCTGATCTGTAACCGTGCAAATGATGTTTGTAACCATAGTCATCAGCAGCATATTGATTCATGAACCATGACTATATTAGATAGTAAGCCTAATGTATACTTGATCATTTAGTTGCTTGGATAATATCCTTGCTTTTGTTTTGCTTGAAATTTTGCTATATATTATGCTTTCTACATATAATATATATTGGATTTGGATTAATCAGTTTCATTAGGTCATAGAATTGGAATTGTAACTAGGAGTGGTCAGCGATGAATGATTGGTAATTATCGGATCCATGGTATCGAATTAGATGAGAAAAATAATTTAAAATTCAAAAATATAAAATTACAAAATTAAAAAAAAGAAATTATAAATTGTAAATTTTTTTTTTATAAATATGTAAAAGCACTAAAATAGAACATGTAGAAATATTAGTACTATGTTAAATTTTCATGATCATTTATTTGAACTATATCACATAGCATATTTGTAAACAAGTTGATAGATTGAATCAAATTATAAAGCATAATATTGGACAGACTTAAATGCCACAAAAATCAAACTGTTTGCAATTTTAAAAATAATTTAAACATTTTTTATTTTGTTCTTTAACAATAAAATATTTAATACAGTATTTTTAAGATTATATAATTTTTTATAGTAAAATATTCTATTTAGTCGTTTTAACAATTTATGTACCTTATAGTATTTCTAATGATATAACTATTCTTATAAATGTTTTATATGTTTTATATATTAAATTGTAGTTTTTGAATCTTCGTTTGTTTACCTTCTACTATTTTTAATGCCCAAGAATGGTATTGCTGCACCAAGTTATCTTATGTTGCTGCCATTTATTTTCACTAGTATTCCTACATTTATTTTTGCTAAATTTTCATTTCAGGACATGGTGGAGGTTGAATGCAGCCTTTGGGCAAACAAAGGAATCAATATAAACTATGAGGTTAGGGAGAACCGGAGAGGGTATAAAGCTGGTGCCTTGAAAGAAGGAATGGAACATAGCTATGTCCAACAATGTGAATTTGTTGCTATCTTTGATTCTGATTTCCAACCAGAACCTGACTTTCTTATGAGGACTGTTCCTTTCATGGTGCATAATTCAAAGATTGCACTTGTTCAAGCACGGTGGCAGTTTGGTAAGCCTGTATTCGATTTAAATATATTTAAATAAGAGGTTGTTTTACGTTCTAGGGCTTTCAACAATTTTAATTTATTTCACATCTTTTTAGATGTATTCACCTTGGGTAACTCGGCACATTCAGTCTAGATATTTTACTGGTCAAAATGAATGGTTCCTATATAAAATTGGGCTAGAAGACAAGGTAGAAGATACTTCCAGCAAATTTGCTCCTTTAGATCAACCTTGGTTTGTATAGTCAAATCTGTACTAGATTCAAGCAAATTCAGTCAAAAGAAGTTTAATCCATATCCGTAGAAGCATGGATGCGTTGACAGCATATGATATAGCTTAGAAGACCTCCCCCAAGTTGAACTAGGGATCCCACATGGGGTGTTTGATCATTTCGAGTAGAAGGGGACTGAAGCAAGGTTGCGATTGATAGACAAGAGTGATACTATCACTACCTTGCACGGTTCCTGTGATGAGCCCTTGAGTCTCCTTTACCAGTTTAGTAGAGTAATGAAGTGGGCAGCGGAAACACCACATATTAGGTCTATTTGATTGTTTTTCCATTAATATTATGTTATTTAATGGATTATTCTAAGCCAGTTGACATTCCTAATTAGATTAAGAGATTTACGTAAATAGACAAGCATGTAAGCTATTAAAGTCCATGTCTTGGATTGTTTTCTACTTTATTACAGTAGAAGTATCATTATCTAGAAGTTATCTGTTCAGGTTTTTTTAACTACAATGAAAGATTGGCAATCTTTGCTAATGTTGGAAAAATAGTTGTTTAACACGTGGCTAGTTCATTTTACCTAAGTTGATTCTTTCATTTTTTAGATGCTATAAATATCTGAAATGTGTGATGATATATCTTATACCATACAGAATCCAATTAAGATAAAAAATAACTTATAAAATGCTATTTGGTTTTAGATTGTCAGTGATTAGCACAGATAAGAAACTTAAGCTATTTATATATAACAAAGTCGTATATATTTGGCAAACTTATTGGCTGTTCATACTGAAGGATGATATTATCTGCTTGATGACACTATTATTTAATTGAGCATAGAGTGTAGTCCTTATGTGGACAATCGATGTTAACACTGGTAGCCAGATAAACAGGATTGGAAAAAATCATTATAAAAAACTGAGCTGCCTATCAAAGAGCAAAAAAGTAAAAACAAAATTTGATATAACAGAAAAGAAAAAAACTGCGATTATTTCAGATGATAAGCTGGAATGCTATGCTTTAAAACTTTCTATTAGAAAATATAAGTCTATTTATTCTGATATGTCCTCTTCCATAATGACAGGAAGTTGCTGACGTGGCATTTCATGGACGATTTTGCAGTGAATTTCAGTGACTGTCTTATGACAAGGATACAAAAGATGACCTTGGATTACCACTTTAAAGTGGAGCAAGAAGCAGGATCATCCACATTTGCATTCTTTGGCTTCAATGGTAAAGCACATAAACCCATGACACCAAAAATATCAATTGTCATGTCATCATCCTAAAGATTCTCTTCGATCTATTTATCAATTTAAATTACACCACGAGTTTGATTCGAAATTTTCTGGCTAGTGTATATCAAGGGAAGTTATTCATTCTAATAAAAAAGTACTATTAGCTAGTATTTGTTTTACTTTTCTAAAAGGCAGTAGCACAACCTTGTTTTCATTCTCATGTTCATTAAAACACAATTTGATAGGGACTGCTGGTGTTTGGCGAATATCAGCAATTAATGAAGTTGGAGGTTGGAAAGATAGAACCACTGTCGAGGACATGGACTTGGCCGTACGAGCAAGTCTGAAAGGCTGGAAACTATTGTATGTGGGTGATCTAAAGGTATTCAGTGGTCACCTTTAATGGCCATTCAGATCTTATCTATGCTGCAGAAAATTTAAATGAACTTTTCTGGATTGTAAACATTGATGTATTCATGCCTGCATAAAGTGCTTCACAAAATCATCTACAACCAGATAAAAAAATGAGACCAATAAAGGCCTCCTAGTTTACTACATGAAGCTTTTAATGGTAGCCTATTGTTGCTATTGTTGTTGAAATAAGATGGTTTCAGAAGTTCCTACTTGGGATATCACTCATTGTTGTACCAGGATGGCCATAAATGAGCTTCCTTTAATCCAATCTTACCTTTAAACAAACCATTTGTTATATTGAAAATCATCTCAAGTATGCTTACCATGATTAGATCCTGACTACAGGATAACTTGTTGATTCTTCAATCTATTATAGGTCAAAAGTGAATTGCCAAGTACTCTCAAGGCATACCGGCACCAGCAGCATCGTTGGACTTGTGGAGCTGCACACTTATTCCGAAAAATCATAGTTGAAATTTCAATGGCCAAGGTAGTATTTATTTGAGGCAGTGTAAGAGAACCATTATGGAAGCGTGCACTCTCTATCTAACGTTTTCCTTTATGTCAAGCAGGAGGTATCATTTTGGAAGAAGTGTTATCTGATCTACAGTTTTTTCTTTGTGAGGAAGATTGTGGCCCACACAGTCACCTTCTTTCTATATTGTATTGTGATCCCAACATCTGTTCTGGTTCCAGAAGTCATCATCCCAACATGGGGAGTTGTGTACATTCCAACAACAATTACTCTTTTGAATGCCATAAGAAATCCTAGGTTAGATACTGTTTAAATTTCTTCAGATCCTTGCCTGTCATTCTTGTTTTTCTTCTCATTAACTAGTCTTCATTAGTTGCTTTTGGAAAACATCATTCGAGTTACGTAAATATAGCCATTCAAATACTATCATGCTTTCCTAACTACTCAAATTTATATGCTTGTCACAGCTCTATACATCTTATGCCATTCTGGATTCTGTTTGAGAATGTCATGTCTATGCACCGGATGAAAGCAACAATGATTGGTCTATTTGAGGCAGGAAGTGTAAATGAGTGGGTCGTGACTGAGAAGCTGGGTGATACTCTCCTGGAAAAAACTAAAATCCCGATACTTGAAAAGCCATCGTCCGGGCTAAGGGAGAGGTAACAACAAAAGCTTGTTTGACGTGCACTTCTGGTTTACATAGAGCTAATATCAGTGTTATTGATAGTCTTTGTTTCCTTTCCTCAGAATACACTTACCAGAAATTGGATTTGCTGTCTTCCTCTTTCTTTGTGCAAGCTACAATCTTGCCTACGGAAAGAATTCCTTTTATGTTTACATCTATCTCCAGGCTGTTGCATTTTTGGTAGTTGGTTTGGGTTATGTCGGCTGCTTCATCTCCAACACATAATGATTTTGATGCAATTTGCTGTGCTTCTCTAACCATCAACTAACTTGCTTTTTCATGTGAATTCAAGGCGCGATGATAAAAAAAAAGCTGCTGTCCTCGAACAGGTTTCATAGGAAATTCTCACCCAAATCCTTTTTAGAAATATGTATTATGTCACATTATGATGGCCAAGGTTTTGTAGAGGTCTCATTGTATCAATTGTACTCAAATATTGAATTACAAGATTTTACTGATTTCATGGGACCCTAAATTTGGATCAAGCGCCAGAAAAGTCTACGTTGAATTGAAATTTGGTATTCCTGTTAAAAGTATCTTTCATTCATCTCTCATATTGCCTGACTTGGTAGCTTATTCATGTTGGATTTTTTAACTGCAGCTCGTTTAGTAATACCACAATTTCAGCTGATCTTTGTAAAACATGCTTTTGTGGTTTGCCTTATTATTTGCATGAAAAAATTAGTCTCATTTTTAACTATTTGTATTATCACTGTTTGGCAAAAACAGTAAGATAAATTTTGAGCTGGCTGGAAGTCTTCCGAGGTTAAGCGAGAGTAATACTCCTTGAGAAATTGGGAAGTAGATGCAAAATAAGAAATACTCCATGGACTCGATATAAATGCTTGGAAGGTTTGACGATTGCGAACAAGCTGCCAATATTAATATTATATTGTAACATTGTATTCGGTATTGGATAAAAAGTTGAAAGAACATATGTACTAATTGTAGGATAGTTTCTGTCATGTGTTGGAATTTTTTTTTTCCACATGATCACATTATCCTAGAGTCAAATAAATAAATATTTTTTTTATTTTATATATATTATAAATATATATTATAAGTTAATTATTTATCAAAAATAAAAGTAAATAGATAGTTATAAACTTTATTCAGAAATATAGTACTAAAAACTTAAAAATAAAATTCAATCGATTATACCTAGTGATAGAGAAAAGTCTACTCTCTATTAAAATTTGATTTAGTACTATTAAAAAATTATTTCAAAAAATAAAAAAAAATAAAAATTTTCAGTAATATGAATCTTTATAAATCAATTATAAAATAAATATATATCCAAAAGTTAATTATCCTACTAGTGTATATTAAATACCCGAGGAGCATTAGAACGAAGACAAATCCATATCATACTTGTAACGATGGATAAGTGGTGTTTCTCATTTACCAATGTAGAGATATGTTTCTGGCGTAGAGGAACTATTCAGTCGTTATGTCGTTACATTTGACGGCTCGTTAATCTATAAACAAAATCACCTTTGCCAAAAAAATAAAATCATCACATACTAGTCATATCTATATCAAGATGAAATAAATATTGAAACATCTCAATTTATCTTTCAAGCATCATTAATGTCAAACATTTAACTGGTTAAAACCACTTGACTGGTATAATTTAGATTATATTGGGATGCTTGCCCCATTTAGGGGCTGAGTTGAGCTAGTCTATGAGCTTGAGTATTGGACTTGACTTGAATTATAATCAAAACATCTAATCATTAGCATTGAGTAATTAAAATATAATAAATAATAATAGATTAAAAATATAAAATTACATAAAGAAAGAAATAATATTTTTAATCAATTATTGTATAAGTCTAATAGAAATCAAGTATTAGTAAGCTGAAAATTTTAGAAACTACATATAAGATGAATAATTATAATATATTTTATTTAAAAATAAAATTTTAAATACTTGAACGAATAAAAGAAAATTTTAAAAATTACATATAGCATGAATAATTATAACATATTTTAATCCAAAAATAAAATTTTAATTACTTGAAGGATTAGAAAAAACTACATATAGCATGAATAATTATGATATATCTTAATCTAAAAATAAAATTTTAAATAAAAATATTTATTTTTAGGAAAGATAAAATAATTATCTCTCCTCAATTTTTTGTTGGCTTGATTTGGTAAGAAATGAAGAATAGAAAGAGGTGAGCCATCTACCTAAGATAATAATTTTTTTATTTTTATTTTTATATTTATTTAATTTATTAAAAAATAATATCACTCAATTTAAAATATTAAATATTTATTTTTTCAATTTTTATTAATAATAAAATAAAAAAATAAATATATTTAAATTGGAGGATTTGATTACGATTTTAGTATATTAATAGCTAAACTTAAATCGAATGTTTCCATAACTTGTCTGGGCTAAGATCTTCTTTGGATTTGCTTGAACGATTCTAATAGTAGAGACAAACCAATTACCTTCTACCTAATTAATTCTAATCTTCAAGCAGTGGATGATCTATTTTTTATTTTTGTCGTAATTATGACTTGGATTACGTCAGCAACTGCGCGACGCGCACCTGTTACGAAGAGAGACAGGGTCCACCCTCACGTGTTGGGGCCCGCAGCGTAGCAACCCACCCAATTCTTTAACCGTTCCTGTCCAGACTTCCGATTACTCGCTGAGAATTTTGCTTGACGAGACGTGAGATGGCGGCCGCCTGGAGAGGACGCGATGAAGCGGTGGACGACTTCGACGAGTACGATCCGACGCCGTACGGCGGAGGATACGATCTCAGCCTCACCTTCGGGCGCCCCCTCCCGCCGTCAGAGGAGATCTGCTATCCCATCTCCTCTGGTGCCTCCGGCGTCGACTACGAGAGACCTCACTACTCCTCCGGCTCCGTCCCCTCCGCCTATGAAGCTGACTACGGGGACCCCTACGGTCGCTCGAGGCCCAAGCCGCAGCCGGCTTACGGCTTCCGACCCCAGCAGGAGGTCGAGGAAGGAGGAGTAGGCGATTTCGGCGCCTACGGTGGTGGCAGGCGCCCCCAGCCTAGACCTGAGTATGGCGACTACGGATCCGAGTATGGTGGGAGGCCCAAGCGCGACGAAGAACCTTCATACGGATACGAGGGCTACGGATCTTACCAGACCGACGAGTATGGCTGCGGGGCGCAACCAACATATGAGAGGCCCGTTTACGGCGGCGAAGAGGAGACCGGAGGGTATAGTAGGCCGAGCAGATATGACCCAGATCAAGGTGAAGGATATCGCCGCCCTAATTATGTAAGTCCTGCTCTTACCTTGTTCGGTCCTGGAGAAGTAACCTATATATATAGTTCCACTGTTTTGTGCTCACATGTTCATATGCTCTTTTGTGATAGTTTCTGTTCAATGATTGCTCATGGATTCTTGAAGTTTTCTGCACGACCCTCCCGATCGACACTCTTGCTATAACTTTGACTTCCCTTTCTACCTGTCCTCGTAACCACTGTTTTCATGGATCATCTTCATATGCAACCTTTTCATATAATTTCCATCATATGAAATCTTTTCATAGTGATTTCTTCGTCTGTAAGAAATTGGCCTTGATAGGGAGGGGTAAAGGATGAGTGAAAGAATCGAAATCTTAGTTACTCATTAAGGTTTAATTTGCTTCGATAATTAGAGTTAGATGGGAATATATAGTTCGGAGGCATCAAACAAAAATTTGTTTATTTGCTTCAACCTTTAGAGGAGCTCATTCAAGACTTAGTCGAACAATTACTCAATAGAAATGAGAGTTTTGGCTTCCTCTCATCGAGATAGAGGAACATAAAAGCAGCTGAAATCAGCCTTCGTGAGCTGATCTCCAATTAAAATGGCTGATCCGAGTGGAGGAGGTGAATAGGGGAAGCACAAAGAAGGTTGATGACTAATAAAACATTTACAGGTCATAGTTTTTTGGTTGGTCAACAAATGCTAGTTGATTGTTTGCCAATCA
The DNA here is from genome assembly GCF_036884655.1 of Musa acuminata AAA Group. Taxonomy (NCBI): domain Eukaryota; kingdom Viridiplantae; phylum Streptophyta; class Magnoliopsida; order Zingiberales; family Musaceae; genus Musa; species Musa acuminata. Next base: position 46,787,428 of record NC_088335.1, read on the forward strand.
TTCCTTCACAAATGGTTTGTCATCAATAGGTCCATCGATGTCATCGATTAATTAGTTACCACCAACATATTCAAATGATCATAGCGTGTTGGTGGCAGCTTCATGCTTGAGGTTCATTCTATTGCTACCATATCTGATAGTTGACTAAACAGGGGTGTCTGCCTCGGTTGACCTAAGCTCTCAAATCGCTTGAAAACTGATCAAAGGTTGGTTGATTCTTGGCGACTTTTGACACTCTTTTACATGGATTATACTAATAACAATTCTTACATCTTTGGCATGTTCATCAAGCCAACAAAGTGAACACTGCAAAAAACAGACTCTAGTTATTTGAAATCTGAAAATTTTGAGACTCAAATTCGTACCAGCAAAAAAATGTATCGATGCTTCAATGACATTACTTACACGATAAATGCTTTATAGGCAAGGTGTCTTCAATTTTTTTCTTTTTATTTTAAACCTCATAATTATTTCAAATCATAATGAAGTTATTTTATTATTGTTTAAACTAAAAACTGTTCATTCATTCATTCATTAGGAAAGATGGTTAAGAAAAACAGGTACAGAAGGTACAAAAATCGGTAGGTAGAGAGATCATTTCTGTAGGAATGACAAGTACCCTAAGCAGAACAAAATGAACCAAAACATGAGCCTCCATGTTAGCCTTATGTATAAATGGCCAGCCGATTACATTTGTAGGAGACATTTTATGATTCGTTGTTGTCACTGTATTTAACTTATATTTGATAGAATTAAGGTTTTGTAGCTGTTTTTATTTGTTATGGATGAAACTTCGTTTGCATCGCAACTCCGGCGTAAGGTAAATTTAACACTTGAATTTTGGATCCTTAAGCAGGGTGATGATTCTGATGAGGAAAAGAATCACAACTATGGTAAGCATCACCATCACCGCAACTATGCTGATGATGAATGAACGGTTAATACTGTTCGCTTCGACGTCCTCAACACTTAATAGTAATAAAATGAAGTTGAAAAATCTGATGTGTTAAATGGTTCTTATTGTGAGACGTTGGGACCAATGTCTTCTCTAATATATGTATGTTCTGTGGAGGCACTCCTCATATTTGCTAAGGTGATTGGACTTAATATTTACTTGAACATGCTTCATGTTGCTGTTATATATTTGCGTTTGGTCATATTCCGTCTATTGTGATTGGTCTTAAATAGATGTGAACACATCTAAAATGTTCGTCAACGTTTCATTTTGTCTTATAGTGTTTCAGTTTTTTTTACTTTAAACTTAATGCTGAATTGCGAATTTCTATGGTTTTAGTTAGTTAAACCGACATCAAAGTTCTGAGAACTCTAAATTTAATGGATTGTTCAAACAGTTGACCACAAGCAACACGTCAAACTTCTATGGTTGACCAAACGTGCCACAAATCTCTTTCGCAACCAAGACAGGAGGATTGCACAAAAGATTGGTCAACCACACCCATACGGTTCAACACGATAACTTATATGAAATGAGTATATCTTCTTTTTTATTTGAAAAATATGTTTAAGAATATTAGAAGACAAATTCTAGCGTCAAATAGTTACAGAGAGAGTATAAAGGATTTTTCTGTTTCTTTATTTTTTTTATTAGAAAAATTCTTTATAAACATATCAAAATTTTGTGTTTTACTAACTCCCCATTCTAGTTTATTTATGTAGAGCCCCTGATACTAAATTAATTGCTCTAATCCCACCACCTCCCAGTACCTCCGCCCCACCATCACAATTCTTCTCTCTCCATGCATCTTTCTCCTTGATCGAATCTTAGCACCATTGGCTCCCCTTCGTGAGTCCTCCCCCTCCATCAGATCTTAGCACCACCAGCTCCCCTCCTCACGTCCTCCCCCTTCGTCGTATCTCGACACCATGGGCTTCCCATCGAGCTCGCAACTTTGTCTCTACCATTGCGACAGGAGCAGCGTCGCCATTGTCCATGGGCCTCACCGCACAGTCTTCGACTATTAGGGTAGCTTTGAGAGGCATGATGGTGAGGGATATGATGGAAAAATGGACATAGTGGGGGGAAAGAGGAGGACAACATGGGGTTTGCAAATGATAAGGGGAGGGGAGGGCAGTGGCTATCATGGCGATACAGAGAAAAGAGTCGATTGACGATGGAGAGGTTGCTCCTACTGTTATGGTGAAAACGTGACTACCAACTCCATGGGGAGCCAATGCTGCAAGAGTCGATAGAAAGGGAGGACACGTGAAGGGCCTCCTTAAAGAGTCAATTAGATAAGATTATGTGAAGGACCATAGACGAGGTATTAGATTAGATAAGATATATTATAAATCAAATGATATTCTAATTATGGTTATCAATTAACAGAATGGAAGTCAATAAGATTCCTTAGGAGATGACTTGATATAAAGGACTTTCTCAATTATTTATTTAGACTTTCTGCTTTTGCTTATAAAAGGACAGCACCTCCTAGGAACTTAGTATAAATATATGAATATGTGATATTATTGACAGATTATAGATCTATCTTCTCTTATCTCCCCTTACTCATATGAACCGGTTATTGAGATATTATAGATATTCTCTCATCTCTCCTTTATCCCTAATCTATCGAGGAGAATGCGAGTCTAGTTATTCTTATAGATCGACATCACACTATAGCTTTTAGATCGGATGACGATACACTCGCATATCAAATAAAAGCTTTTGTATCAAAAGATAAATATTATAAATTTGATCTATTGTTATTTGACTTTAGACTTTGACATTATTTAACATCTATTTGTTAGTATCTTTTGCCAACTAAAAGGTGTTATTCAGTTTTTTATTTATGATCCATTTTTTATCTGTTTTTCTATCCAATCTATCCTATCGTCTACTTACAAGCAATGTGAGGTTCCTTATGCTTTATTGATAGACTACTGATAATATCTTACTGTTGGCAATAGTATTATTAAGGGCGATAACATTTGGTGGTCACCAACCTAATCGTGGGCAATGATTGTGTACCTAGTGAAAGTACTATAGGGTTCAGCAGCCTTGCGGTGGCTACGCAGCGCCACCATGTGCGATGGTTATAGGAATCACAATGATCCGTTATTGTTTTCACAAGCTATAATAATTCTAAAAAGTGATGATGTAATAAAAAAAGTTAAAATCAATACGTCAGAATAGTATTTAAGAACTCATTGGATTGCCTAATAATTATAAAAGAGTCTATTATATAAACATACCTACAATTATAATATCAAACGATATAACGAATTCATAAAGAATTCATCGATTATAACAAGATATTTAAAAAAAAAAATTAAATGAATTCATTAAAAATCATTGTGATATTAGTGGCTCATTATGATTTTGAGTTAATCATATGATATGTAAACAAGTTTTTTTAATGGGGCCTTAGATTTATATGGCTTAACCTAATATATTTATAGAGAAAATAAAAGAAATATAGAATTTGATATATAAATTTAATAAATCTATTTATGACCTTAAATAAGCTTCTAGATAATGGTATATAAAATATCTTGATATCATTACTTTCTTTAGATTTAAAATAAATACTATTGATTAGTATTTATATTTAAAGATTAGTGAAAGTAAATTTATTATATTAGTCTTATATATAGATAATATTTTGTTTACCAATAGTGGTCTTAGTTTATTATACTAGATAAAAAAATTTCTCATTAAGAATTTTAAGATGGTTGATATGAATGAGATATATTATGTTATTGGCATTGAGATATTCAAGAATAGATCTTAGGATTATCTTATAAAAGATATATTAACTAAGTCTTGGAGAGATATAGTATACAAATTTGTTCAATAAATAATAAAAGTAAAAAATTTTAATCAATACAAGTATTTTTAAATTAAGTTAAAAAAGAATCAAATTAAAAAATATTATTTGTGTATGTGTAGTTTAAAGTCTATTATATGCTCAAACTTATATTAGATCAAATATCAGTTTTATAATTAAAATACTATGTTGATATTAGAGTTATTTAGAAATAAAAATACTAAATGACTATAAAGAAATTAATAAGATATTTAGAAGGGACAAAAGATTATATGCTCATATATATGAAATTATATCACCTTAAAATTATAATATTTTCATGCATTGATTCTATAAATTACCTTAATAATAGGAAAACCACTTTACGGTTTATATATATATTAATTGGAGGGATAATTTATAAAAATAATATATTATTATATTATTAACAATAGAAGTTGATTTTGTAAAGGTTTCTAATTAAGCTTTATGAATGTAAAATTTTATCTCTGAGCTTAATATAGTCATACTTAAGTATTAAGTCGCTGAAGATATTTTGTGATATATTATAGTAGTGTTTTTTTTTAAGAAATCTTACACAAAATACTTAAGTATTCTGTGAGGTCACTGATATATTATAGTACTATTGAAACCTTATATATTATGAGATAAAGTACCTTATGATTAGATAAAAAGAGTCCAGATATAATTAATATCAATTAAATTTTTTAATTCTATTGTATTGATTGTTGACCCATTCACTTAGAACTTATAGCCTAAAGTATTTGAACAAACATATTTTTATGATTGGGTTTGTGAGCAATGATGAAGTATGTTTGAGTGAACATTATAATTAACATTATTATTTATATAATTAAAATTATTTATTTTTACTATCTAGTATTATGGTTGAATATGAATAATATGATTATTTTGATAAGATAGTCATTTTGGACTATTTTAGAAAATACTAATAATATTGTATAATATACAAGGAAGTATAACATTGATGACATACGATCGACTCGTATTGCTAATAAGATTTATTACTATTACATTTATTAGACTTATTGGCCCTTTTTTTAAAAATTCATGTATGTATAAATTATTTTCAAAATTTTAAAATTTATTTGGGTAAAATTATTTTTAAATAAATTTATTTTATTTATTATTTATTTTGAACCCTTTTATATTTTATCAATTAATAGATAAAGTGGAAGAATATTATATTATGTGATTCTATCTAATTTGGTACGATATATTATAAATCTGATTGGATTTTAATTATGATTATCGATCAATAGAAAGAAAGTTCAATTATGATAAATTTTCTTAGGAGATAATCTTGATTGGAGGAACTCTCTTAATTACTTATCCTAGACCCTATACTTTGTCTATAGAAAGTAGAACCTACTCATCTTCCATTTATATATATATATATCTAGAGACGTGATATTATTAAAATATTATATATCTTTTCTCATCTTCGCTTAATCATGTGAACCAATATTATAAATCTACTCTCATCTTCCATTTGTTCCTAATCTATCGTTCATAATGGCTCTATGAAAAATAGAAATATAGAAAAAGACGAGTTTAGTTTACCTCAAATTAGATAAAAGCTTTCTGAATTACGTGGAAAGATACGCATTATAAATTTGATTTATTATTATTTGATTTGAGATATTAATATTAAAATTTTGTATATAGCAATAGCATAAGGATGATTTTTATGCTAATACTAAAAGTTAAGGATGATTTTTATGCTAATACTAAAATATATTAAGAACAAGATGGACAAAGATGTGGCAATAGTGATTGATGAGAGGAGAAGGCCATTGGGCAACAAGACAGATGTAGTGACCTACAAGATGTATGTAGGTTAATGATAATTTCATCTTTTATAAAATAAGAAACATTATGTATGAAGAAAATAAAAAAGAAATATTTTATCAAAATAAGTGAAAAATTAAAGTTTTTTGGAAATTTATCCTATTTTATTTACATGATATTTATTGCTTACATTTGATATCTACATAAACCATTTTAGTCATAAAGAAATTTAAAGATCTTTCTCATATTAACCTTAATATTGTATATTTAGTATCTTGATATTTTAAAACTTTAAACCCAAGAGAGTTGAATTGAGTCCAAGTAGAGTTTGACTAGTTGGTACATTTACATATCAAGTTCCACAAACTGACCATATAGAATACAACCGTGTTGGAATTCTATCTTACATACCTATCTTGTCACCTAAGATCATAAATACACATGTGGTCTTAATAGCTTCATAAAAATAGAACAATGTAAACATGATGGCTGCTCGCCAACACGGACAAAATATTATTATGGCGGCTCGTCAACAAAATTACCCTGTTTGACCTTCCAAAGGTCAAGTCAAGAGACTTACTCTTTGTAGAATGGTTGTTTTGATTAATTTGGTTGATTGTTAGGTGACACTGTTACTGTAACTTAGTAGACTTAGTAAATGTTGACTAAAGTTTATCATATCAGTAAAATATAACATAAAATTAGGAGTAAATCATGCTCGGCATAGATATGAATGCATGCAGCAAAACATGTACATCTATCGTATGTGTATGTTGAGTAGTAAAATTGGTGATGTGATCGATTAATTAGAACTTGGATATTATGGTCACTTACATGCAAATTAAGAACTAATATAACAGGTGATTAATTAGGTAGGTCTTGGGTTCCTATATGCACACTGTACAGAGGTCTTCAAATATGTATCATACGTATGTTCATAGTTCAACCTTTAATTGTCTCTTCTATAATAGATTACCACTTTTCACAGTGAACTAAAATGAGTTTTTTGACCACCCTCAGTATCTTTATCTGAATTCTTTTGTTGACAACATAGGCGAAAAGATCATTTCTCTCTTTAATAACCTTCACAAAAATAGTAGAATCAGTATGTCCATAAGACTCATTAATTTCTTCCAACAGTTGATGATTCTTATTGATTCCACTGTCTACATATGTATCCATGTCAGGAAAGTAGAGGGAGTGATACAACAAATCTATGTAATAAAAGAATACATTAATTTCCTAAAGTACATGAATCTACAAGAAATCAATAAACCATTCCCGAATTTGATTTCTGATCTGTTCATCACGATTTCATGTGAACTGCGGACAGGAAGAAGTGATCAAAGTTTCAGCTGATTTGATGCCACCCACACACATCCAACTTTGTCACAGAGAACGGCGCCAATATGATTTCAAGGCGATTTCACGCTTGGAGATCGTAATTCACGGAGCCGTCTCTCATCTGACAGAATCGTAGCAAACCTTTTGAGTGCATCTTCGTTTGTTCCTTCTCCGTTTCCCACTGGCTCATAGATGCCCGTCTCTAAGTTCACCCTTGAGACCGGCTTCTTCAAGAGCTGCTCTCCTATGTTCACGAGATCCGCAAGGTTCTCTTTTGTGGAGATATCAACGGACGACACTGTCCCAGATAAGGTGTCATCCTACGAAGAAGAACATCATCATCAGTAGTGTCAGGTATACCAGATTGAATTCAGACAACACCAAGAACAGCTCATACCTCGATGCGAAGGTAATTCGATTTTGATTGGAGAGCTTGAAAGACGACCGAGAGATGTATGTCAACCATGTCAGCACTCGATTGCATGAACACATCAAACAAAGGATTCGATCCACTACTAAGCAGCCAACCCAAAACTCCCCACTTGCTCGCGCGTTTCGCGCTAAACTTCCCTTCGACCTTGGCCGATCCCGTACCTAACGATATCAGCAGAATCTTGCGGTAATCCATGGGCTTGTAGGGGAAGTAATCCGGGTTCTTCTTGTGTAGCTCCTTCGTCACTTCTCCGACAGCAACCAGTGCCTAGAAAATCCAGTTTGGAGTGATTAGCACTAGTAATTTCTACGCGGATGAATGTCGAATGATTCAGGAGGAGCTCTTACAGGATTGTTAGCGGCCACTCCACCGTCAACCAGGTGGAACTCCCTAGAGCTTCCTTTAGAACATTTGGTTTCGAAATAATGGGCTGGGAGGTAAGTAGGAGCTGCAGTTGTGCCGATACAGATGTCGGAAAGGCGAGCATCCAAAATTCTATTACGCTTCACCTGCAAGAGATTCAGGACTTCAGATCTCCGGCGAAGGTTGCCGACGAAGTGCACATCCATGCACATTCTAACCTTTGTTTTGTGTTGTTGCAGCATGCATAGACTGGTAGTTAAGATTGCGGCTGCGGTTTGCAGCAACTGTAGTTTTATTTATTATACATTCATTGTCACCATATAAGCTATCTTAAATAAAGAATAGCAATATATATATATATATATATATATATATATATATATATATATATATATATATATGAATCTAGAGTTCATACCTCGTAGCTAGAGAAGATGATTGGGTGGAGCTGCTTGATATCGAAAGTTGGAATTATCACGTTGGTTAGGGTTTGATGCAACCTTACACCTCCTAGTTTTTCCTTGATAAGCGAGTGCAAATACTTCCCATTGTACTTTGGTCCCCATACAGCTTGAAACATCCTTCTGACTCCAGCCAGTAATCCTCTGAAAACGAAACATAAAATAGTGAGATTTGTGATCAGAACCACACACACAATCGAATTCATTCGTTTGAGATAATTCAAGTACCCAATCTGGGGAAAAATTTTCGAGCTGTGTTCCAAGTAAAACGATTTTATGTCTTTGGCTGCGAAGAGCGGTCGATTGTTGTCATCAGGTGCAGTTAACATTGCCGTAACGAGACCTCCAGTGCTTGTTCCGGAAATCACGTCAAAGTAGTCTGCAATCCTTGCATCCTCGCCATCAAGTTTCTGCATCGGTTATTGAGCGAGTTGTTCATGGTAATCAAGATTACAGTAATTGAATTTGGAATCGATATGTCGACTGATGTTTGATGCGTTTCATACCTGAAGCTCGGACTCCAAGAAGCTGAGGATGGTGGCAGGGATGATTCCTCTTATGCCTCCTCCATCTATGCTTAGAATGGTGATCAGGTTCCCGAAAGTAGGGGCCTGTATCTGGTTGATCTTTGATTTTGATTTCTCCATGAACACTGAAAGCTGTTGATGAGCAAAGATCTGGATCGACTCCGCGAACCTGCAATTTGTTCCAATCGCTGCAAGGCTTTTTCTTGCAGTGATAGATTTACTTTTTTTTTTCTTGTTATCAGAGAAGAACAAGATGAGCATTTATATAGGGGAGAGGGGAATCGTCCATCAGGCTCCTTTAGGAGTTCCAGCTGAGGCAAACTATGAGCTAGTACGAAATTGACTTGTCGAGATTTCGATGAACCTTCATGTAAACGTGTAGTCATCGCCGCCAATTCATGATCATTCCAATGTAGCACATCCACATCCAAAATGATTTCAATGATTCTGAGAGGTAGAACGAAGACCAAAGAAAGTGCTGGACTTGCAGGTAGATAAGACATTGCTGGACGTTAGGTGGCCTGCATGATGTTGATTTGGGTCTTCAAATGATAACGTATGCGGTTCCTCCCTCATCTGAAGTTAGAAGAGTCATTGCGCAACTTGTGCAATACCCCCAATCTCTTTGCTGCCTTTGATCATGCTTATTCAAATCAAGCAACCACAGCTGAAGCCACCCATGCGTGCAAGGCGAAAGAAATCATAAAACACATTCACACATCAGTATTGTTTTGAGATTTAAAAGAAGGACTCTTCTTTTAATTCCAGGATGAAACTGTCCTAAGCATTTTGAAAGCTTATTCTGAAGATAATGTTCTGAAAATAATATGGGAATTATCTGTAAGAAGAATAATAAGTTCTATGTTTCCTCTTGGAAGTTTATAGCACGGCTTCTGGAACAAAAGAAGAAAGGTCGACAGTCTTGTGGGAGATTCTGTAGATGTTACTGCTAAGCTACATGACAACGAAGAAGACCAGAAGTTGGATCGGGTCTTTCTATGATTTTTCTCATCGATATTTCCTTTGGTTTATTTCAGTGTCTTCTGAGGACCGGCATGAACAGTTGATTTTGGGTTGATGTTTGTGGATGCATGTTGGTGTTAGGGTTTTAGTGTGACTTGTACGGGTGCTGAAGATATTTAGTTGTGTTAGTGAACCTTTACATCGTGGTATCGTGGTCGAGGTGTCAGCACAGCTTAGTCCGATTCCAGATGTGCAAGATTACTCACACAAGGTCACTCACTTTCTTCGTAAGAACGAAAAAAGTGAGATATAAGATACACGAGTGTTTTTTGTTTCATGCTAAATATTCTTCCACTCACAAGTCATATTCTCCATTAATTTTTTAATAATTATAAAAGATTTTGATCGCCGTTGTCTATTTATCCGTATCTATGGTCAATAATATATAGCTGTATACCTATTTATTCCGCGTTATTTATCACGTGGACGTGTCATGGCTCGATGAGTTCTGATACAAGATTTCTTTTTCCTTATTAGCCACGAAGGAGAGATCGGTCAAATAAAAGAATAAGATTTAGATACAAGCTGTTCATCGTCAGCGGATGGATCTATCTCATACGTATCTTTGATCGGCCACACCATCTACGGCCGACGTACGAAGGCAAGCACGACCCATGCATGGCAACCATGACAGTGCCTAATCATACCCTTCGATCTAAGATATCAATAAAATAATTGATCCACCCAATGCACCATTTAGACTATGCTTGTTGTAACATTAAAATCATGAGTCTCTTTCGAGACATCCTATATAAACTTGAAACGATATATATAGAAGATTAGCATAACCGTACACAAATATGACATGCACAAATCAAAAAAATGATCTAAAATTTTAGTAGGTATTAGCTTGCTTGATCATTGTAAGAAAAACATTATGTTGTTAACACAACGACCGACATGTTTAGGAATGTTGTATGGTCATATTTGCTAAGATGCTGATACATATACTTTAGTCACCAAATAGGAAGTCAGAAGACTCTTTCCATGGGCAAACAAAGAGCCTACTGACACACTTCCTGAGATGCCACTGACCGATGTAAGTCATTAGAATCATGAAGAATAGGTGAAGACACACCAGTTCATGAAAAGAACCAACGGTTCTTTACAAGAATTCAGATGAAATCGGAGTTTCATAATTGCATCATACGATCAACGTCAGCTTACACACAAAGAAAGACATCAACTTTTGGAAAGTCATCGAGAATATCGTCATACATTTAGTGCTGCTGTCCAAGTATTGAAAAAGTGCATCAGGATTGCCCCACTTGATAGATAACATTAGCTAGCAGACGACATCAGCCTAGTCTTGCTTCTCTACGGAGTACCTGAAAGAACACGGAGAAGTATGGCTGATATCCATTCAGCTGAAACTTTAACGTGTAGCACAGTCTAGCCATCTTGGTTCAACCTTCAAATAGATTCACACATTCTCCGTAGTCACATGATATCTTATAGCCATTGACATTCTTAATTTCGTACTACCATAATTATGATACATCTTGTTGATTTCTAGGAACTGTGTTATTTGTTAATATTTTGGTATATAAATTTCTTGCTTGCAAATGATATGTAGTATTGGGCTTTCTTTTTTCTCATTTCCATTATTTACAAGAGCTTTTGTTGGTAGCTTTAGATTTTTCATTTTTTTCATTTCTCTGATTATGCATTCAGAACATCTAAATGAGCCTTCAGTGCTATACGGAAATGAAGACTATAGGCATCACATTCTGATGAAAGGAAGTTCATAGCAAAAGAATGTGTAACTGACCTCTTCTGCAAACTTTATCAAAATTGTAGTTCGTGGTCGCTGTTGGCCCTCCATAGGGACAAAGTGCGCCGTCACGACAGCAGGAAAACCTGCATTATCTAAGACACCCTTCGTAACAATCAAAAAAAGAATAACAGATAATTAGTCACTGCTTACAATTTAGTAAACTAAAATAAAATACTATTCAGCAGGGTATCATACCTTGACAATTCCAGCAACAAATGCCCCACAATTGAATGCTCCCATGTCCTTTGGTATGGATATAAATCTTATAAACCAGTACAAAATTCGGTTTAGTTTTCTGTACTGATGGCAGGCAGCAAAAGAGCCACAATAGTGATTCATTACCGGTTGACCAGAAGCTCCTTTTCGCTTATCATGTACTCATCTTCGTGTTCAGTTCCTTTCTCAAGCGAATCAGCCACCTAGTTGCATGATATAGGAATTATTATGTAAATAAAACAGTGAAATTTCTCGCTCAAAGCCCAAACAAAAAGATTTAATATGTTATTCTGAAACCTTCATAATCACCTCATCATTTTATGATAAGTCAATTTAACAATTTAAAAACATGTAATAGGAGGATGCAGCTTTTTGATAAAACCAAGGAATACCCTGGGGTAATCACTCAATCATTTTATGATTATGTCATCCATCTTGTCAAATAGAAACTCCAGTTACATATCAATATTTTCCTTTTTTCTCTTTCTTTGTTCTATCCTAATGCTTATTTTTCTCACTATATGTTTTTTTATTTATTTTTAAAAGGAATTATTATTTAGGTCATATGGTTGTCCACATATGTGCCTTTATATATTTGGGCATCATTTATCTACAGATACCTACCTCTATCGATACCAGTTTCATGGTGAAAATTAAAGCAGCGATGCAACACAAAAAAATTTAAAAAACTTAGGTAAAAGATAAGTTTTGGGAAGGATTTTAGGATGATTTGGAAAACTTAAAAAAAAATTAAGCCTACCCACCTATGTCAGTACTCTAGGCATATGGTTAAGATTGAATGGTGCACTAATATTAATTAGACAACTGTCATATGTTAAGCAATTAATCCAAGAGTTAACAATGATATCATAAAGCATTCTATACATAATCAATAGAAAAATGGCATCTTAAGTATAATTATGTAAAATTTTTCATGATGGAATTACAAAAAAAAAAAGGTATATCTTAAACCTAGATTATCTTTCAATAAACAGACATTTAAGAATATTTAAATTTGTCCACCGTTTTTAATGTATTCTAGATTTTGCATAACGCTTCTTTATACTTATAAACCACCACTAACTCTGTGATTTAACCTGTGGCTATTGCAAGCACCATGTTGGCTGGTTAGAGTTCATTCTACTTTTAAGTATTTTTAATGGTTTCTCATATCCTCATCCATAAGCCCTCAAAGATATATACATGAGTGTGTTTACGAGTCAGCATGTCAGACACCCTATCAGCTTTATAAAAATACTATTTCTATAATTTTTTATTCTAAGCTTTTATGAATAGAACTTCCATTGTTTCACATACAACTTTAGGTCATCATATTGCTGTCTATTTAAATTATTCTCCATCCAAGTGTTTCCATATGTCCCTTCTGTCTCCTTGTAGAATAACTGTGCATTTGTATGAGATCCCCCATGTCCTCATCCATGCAACAGCGGTGAAGTGTGCTTCTAAAGCTCTAATCACCATAACTCAAATTTCAAAAAATTTCTTTGCATAACTATATCAAAAAATCTCTTCAGAGAACAACAGTCATTAAACAAATAAAAAAGGTTGATATAGCTACCTTTCCGAAAAGCACCTTCCAAACTGTGCTATGCACAAAAGATAAAATCCCAAGTAATCGTGTCTCCCTTCTGTTACCCTATATTCAAGGTTAATACATAGTCAATAAGATTACTTGTACCAAGTAGTCATACAACAGAAACAAAAAGTCAGTATGTCCCAATCAGTCATACATTACCGAATTGCTAAAGTTATATTTAATATCTCAAAATGAAAATCAAAAGATGAGAGTAAATAATAGTCCAAGATCAGATTATTTTCAGAAAATTTGCAGAAAACCTTTTTGCAGAAAATTTGCTAAGTGTACCTTCAGTTATTAAAGACTTTGCTAGTAGTGTATACCAAATTATTGTCATGGACAACTGCTTCATTGCCTAGGCTAATATCTAGGCAATAGGCACGTCCCAGGTAAATACCATGATTCATATTTACATTATCTTATTCGTTAATTAATAGCTTCTGCAAGCTACAATATATGGTGAAAATGCTAATTTTCCAAAATCCTAGAACACGCTCATGACAGCATGTATTGACTAATCAAGACGATGATGAAGTGACTGCTCCTTGATTATTTATTTCCTTCACTGCATTTACTGCCTACACGATCACTTGAACGTTAGATCATTGCCTAGGTTCATCTAGGTTATTTGACTACTAAGGAAAAAATATGGCCGAGATAATGGTTGCATATATAAAATATTTAATTGCACAATCACACAAATTATATTGCAGGTGAAGGGTCTTTAACATAATATGTTGTATATTGCCTGCTGCAAAATAATACAAAGCTCTGCCTGAAACTAAAGGAGAAGTTTCTTGCTTTTCCAATTCATAGAAGGTTCAATATGATGGAAGTATTCAAAACATCACAATTTCGTTTACACGGAGCCCACTGAGAATGAAATATTAGGATTATGAAAAAATCATAAACTATCTTTTATGTAGGTTAAAAAGATAAGGGTGAAGAATAACTTCAAGTGATGCTATAGTATTATATCAGACAATGAAGAATTTGGTGAGTTACAAAAAAAGCAGATGTATAGAAGACATTGGGATGGAAAAAATCTCATGAAACATCAGAATGCTTAAACTTCAAGATTTGTAATAACTGATGACAAAATTAGCATGAAATCCAAGATATCATGGTTCACTGGATGTGCCAGATCTAAATAAAAAAAAGCCGAATATTGGGGAATTGGCCAAATCAGAAAGTTTTGTTAGGTAATAACTCAATGAATGAGGTGGTGGACTGGAACTAAAACACAAAGGTTCAATAAAATTTAAACAAACTTAAAATATAGCAGCTTATCATATTCACATGTACTGATGTGAATGAATTCTTCAGTTGTTCTTTTATTGGCCCATACATGGTTTCTATTATTGACAGAAGAACCCATCCACGTCGGTCAAATTCAACTTAAAGGGCCAGTCCACCTGATCCTGCAGGTTCCAAGTATTTCTAGCTGCTTCTAGTTGATTCCAACTGATTCTAAATGGTCAAGGAGCATCTGTGGGCTACTGTTGTTGCTCTTCAGATTCTAACATAATTTTTCTGATTTCCTCAATTTTTATCAATTTTAGCAGTTCATATAAAATTTCGGCCAGTTTCATGCATATTCTGTCCATTTCAGGGCCAATTTCTGCCAATATAATGTCAACTTATAATAAATGAAAATTAGCCTTCAATATCTGAATCGAACAGTTAGATCAATCTGATTAAGCCTAAACTAATATGTCTATTTCCAATCCACTTCTGATTAGTGACACTTGCAATGTACAAACAAGGAATAGTTGTTCAAACTTGCATCATGTAAGACAGAGGTTTTCATTGCTAAAACTGAAGAGAGATCTTACGGCTTGATGAAGACCAAATAGAAACCCCAAATCAAGCCTACTTTTTTTTTAAAAAAAATATTACTATCTTGATCATCAAAAGGTATTGATACTATGATAGTAAGATCGCAGACCTAGGGTCACTAGTAGTTTGTTGGGAACCTCATTACTGAGTTTCTATAGCGATTGAACAATGTTGGAATTAGCAAACTTGAGGTTCTCTCGTTTGTATTTTTATCATTAGACAATTACAATGCTGATGGTTGCTTGATGAATCTCGTTTATCTACATTACTTTCATGGTCCACTTAGATGCTAAACAAAGGCAGGTCAATAAGACAAATAAGGTTATAATGATTGTACTCATAGAGGCAAACATTGATAACCTAAATTTGATAAATCGAAATTGTACGGTCGAAGTGCTTTCTGGTTAGTTTCTGAAGCTGATAATGGTCTACGTGATGTGTAGAGAAAAGTTGAAAGTTGTTAATTGCCGGTAATGACGGGTAAAGGGGGAACAGGTAAGAGCCAATCAGCATAACTAGCACTATTGAATCTACAGTGTAGCTTAAAGTGGGAACAGGTTTGGTTCTTGATGGGCATTTTAATAGCCTAAGGATAATGTCAAGACAAAAGGGAGACCAACAAAAAAGCCTTCACTGTTGTTAACAACAAAAACTGGAGAAAGAATTACAAATTCAAGTTGGTGCAAAAACTCAGTTGGGGAACTTACAACTGTGAGAGAACACCAAACATCTAAATCTACAACTGCAGAACTGCTATAAAATGGTTGCTTTTAGTCAATATTTTTTTAATAGAAATCACACCTTAAATTCTTATCAGTTTAACACCTTAAATTCTTATCAGTTTAATAAAAACTTTCTCGGCCTTTTGGCTAAGATCAAGTGTAGTATCTGTTCTTATCAGTTTAACACCTTAAATTCTTGCATGCCCTAAAAGAAATCATGGTGTTGCTAATGGAACACAAAATATTTCATAACACCAGCAAATCTAAAGTCATCTGTAGATGTAATACATGAGATTTCAAAACAGTTCAGCTGAAGACAATTTTACTTTTGGGGGTCTTACAACTTACAAGCAAAAAGAAACAAGCACATTATCGATATAACAGATCAGTTTCATTTTCATTTCCAGGGCTGTTTTAAATGCTTCTAAGAGATCCTAAGCAACTCTTCTAGTTAAAGGAAACACATCGTTTTTTATGTCATTGTTATGATCATATAAGAACTAAAATTTAAAACTAAATCTAATCATCAGAGGCACCGACAAGAAAATGTTGGAAGTTTCAAACAATTTCATAATAATAGGAATAACAAGATAAATCAAACACTGATGGTCCTTTCTCATATCTATATGGTTATTACAAATTAAACAGAGGGAAGAGTTCACAAATTCAGAAGAAAGAAAAAAGAAAAACACTCACAAAAAACCATTTGCAGACAAGCTTTTATCTGTGAAAAATATGCTTTTCTGAAGTCATATTAATCATGACAATCAGCAAAGTTTGTCACTCATCAGCATGAAGTTATGCTTTTATGTCCCAAACAGTTTGAGCAGAAAAGAAGTTTATATTCAACAATCTGAACATAATCGTCAAAATTACACATAACTCCTCTGAAACGGAGCATCTGTACAGGCACAAGGGCACAACTCATACCTTCTCTCTATGGCAAAGAAGCTCAAGAACTCTTGCACCAACAGCATAGCCTGCATCCTCAAGCCTGCAACATTTAGTGAAGTTCTTTAAGGATCACACATGATAACTGAAATTGACCAAAAAGAAATAACCACAAATGTCTAAAGAATAGCAAACAAGAATAGCTCGAAAATAAAGAATGTCCATATAGAAAGGTATAAAGAATATACTAATGGTGAGTGTTCTGTAGATTTTAAAACAATTATTCATCCATTCCATATAGTTTTGTTGTGTCCGTTCACCATTGTTTTCATATTGTTAAGGACACGAATTCTTAGTTTTTAATTTATCAACGAGATCATAATAAAAGGTAGCGTGGTTAAAAATATGAACCACTTCCATATATCTTGAGATTTTACTTTAGCATATGATTTGATTTTGTTCCTATTCATAACAAGATGTGGCTGAGAGATTATGGAAACGTTGTTAATGAATGACAGCAAAAGAGAAATAGAAGAGAAGAAAAAGAAAATATTTAGGTAACAACTTCTTGTGTGGGGTAATCGAGTCAAGTTACAGGTGAAACTGGAAAACTTCAAATGACATTCCTGTTGCAGAAAACTTGTATTCTGCAGAATCAGTCATTGAATATATTTTTATTCAACATTTTGCCCACTTTCCTGCATCAGTTTATTCTGTCAATTTTAGGGAAAATTTTGAACTCAGTCCTCTACTGCTATGTTTTGTAGCACTTGCAGATCATGGTAAACAAAAGTCACACATGGATGGTAAACAAAAGCTAATTTTCTTCTCCATGAATGATTACTTCTAGAGGATGTGTAGGATCACTAACTCGTTAAACTGTTGAGCCTAAACCATTGGCCCAAAATGTCTAAGTTATCTCCCACTTCTTATGTGGGTATAAATCAGGATATTGCACCTACAATTCATAAAAAAATTTAGCCTTTATTTTTAGAGACACTTCAAACAACAAATTGCTTGTACCGAATGTCACAATTGAGTTGACCACAACACATGAAGATCAGAAGTATCGTGCCTTAAAACTTATATAACCAATTTGTTACCAGCAGCAACTTCAAGTAGCATTTACCTTCTCTCTAGCTCTGCAATATTATCAACTTGAGTCTGGTTGTACTGAACTAACTCTGAGAACAAGAATGCAAACGCACTCAAGCTGACCTGCAAGAAACATATTTGGCTTAACAATCACAATAAATCACACCATACGCGTGCATTTCCACGGCATAGCGTTCGTTGAATCACAGTAGCTGCCCTAAGTTCAGTTGAATATTGGCTAACAACAAATGAAAAAAAAAAAGAAGCCAAATCTCTTCAGAAACTATTAACATCTTCCAGCACGAACTATGCCACACTCCTAGATCGTGCACTTTAACTTGCAAAATCACAAAATATCTATCTTGCGGAACTAATTGATCATAAGGAAATGAAATATTTAATGATCAAAGAAGACCCTTGAGTTCTTGAACTTCGAAGACGAGATCTGGATATAAGAGGGACCATTTCGAGGGTAGCTCGAGAAGAATCGACCAATGGTGACTAATCAATCAAAGACGAAATGAGGGCGAAAAAGATCAGGGGTCGAGAAGCGAATCTAACCTCCTGACGGCCTCTGCTAAGAGGCTTTTCGAGCACGTTGGCGTACTGCTTGATCTTTCCTACGCCGATCATGGCTCTTCGCCCTCTCTCTCTCCCCCTCGATTTCGTCTTCCAAGCACACAGAGAACACCGCCTCCTTTTGTATATGATCCCAACATGATCGACCCGGTGAAGGGTCCTTAACGAATAGGTTCACCTCCCGCTAGTTTCGGGTCGGATTGGTAGATTCGGATCTAACGTTAATCTTGGAACGATTCGATCTCGGGCCTAGAATCCGACCCATTACAGATATATTGCCTAGCAATCGAGTCCAAACGCAAGATGCTTTATTGCTATTATACACTTAATCGTAATGGACTATAAACGGGTCTGAATTGAGGTTGACCCGCCACTCCAAACCTCCGAACCTCTTTCTGATCGTGACAGGGGTAATAATATATGTTCAATTTTGAAGTGAAAATTTGAATAATTTTTTATAAGTAGGAATAAGATTTCATAATTATATATCTTTAGAATTTTTTAAAAAAAATTAAATTATTAATTTTTTAATAAAATATTTAGATCTCAAATATTTTCTAATAATATTACTTATTTTGGTGTTTCCCAAATAGTATCTTAATTCAAAAAATATATATTTAACTATCCACTTTTCACCATTGTCCCTCGATCATCATCGTCACTCCAATTATTCTTTATTCTCATTATAAGATTTCATTACCGATATAGAGAGGAGGACAAGGAAAGAGAAAAAAATGATACTATAAGAAATAATGAAAGAGAAGCGATGAAAAAAAAAAGAGAAAATAATTGATGAGAAGGAGGGGAGAGAGGGGGGAACGATGGGCTATAACGGAGGAGGCAACGAAAAAGGAGGGTAGTATGAGAGTTTTTGAATTAGGATATTGTTTTGAGAAATACCTAAAATATAGGTATTTTATTAAAAAAATTATTTTTTTATTTTCTTTCATTATTCATTAGTTTTCTTAATGGAATCCATATAATTTTATTACTGCATATTGGCAATGTAAGGTGATATCATTGAATTTTAAATGAGGAACTAATAAGCAATGAATCTGTTCAAAAATTATTTATTTTTATAAGATCTGGATTTTTTTGTATTTCTTATAAATTTAATGTTTATTTTTGCATGAAGGTAATATACTTTTGCAACTTTTTTGAAAATGTTTAATTATTCACTATTCTTTTAGAACAACTCTATTTCAATATCAAAAATTGAAGAGTGGCAAATATGATAAAGGATCCTATACAAATTTCTTAGATGGTTAAAATTATCATTTTATTGTTTTTAAGTTTTATATTAAAACAAATAAAATTTTAGTTGAATGTCTTACTAAATATTTAAATAAGACTAAGGTGAGACATTGGGGTATAGACTTTATCTTAAAATGAGTCATCCAACAATCAGAGTGCATATATAAATATAAAATAGGATAAATTTCATAAACATAACCTAAAGTTATGAAAGAATTGGGTTGCTTTCATATCCAACCTCATATGTGTTTCCTCTTACTAATTTGACTCACATTCATCTGATTTAAAAAGTTTAATGTCATATTGTAGCTAAGGTTCACCAAAAAAAATCATAAAATCTTAAAAAGTAAATTATCGTTTAGTTTATCCTTATGGATAAGATGGGGATGATTGAGTCATAAATGAATGTGGTCTTATAAGTACGGTATTGACAATTTAGTTGCATAGAAAATATTAAGAAAATATTCATGAGGGATATGATGGGGATATAAAGAGGAATAACCTTTGTATATGAACAAATACTAGAAGACCATAATACGCAGCGGAATAAAATGGAAACACAATCAAACAAAATACCAAGATATACGTGAAAACCCCTTCAATGTGAAGGGTAAAAACCACAGGCAAACTAGAGATAATCTACTATGAGAATAATGAATATACAAATCTCAATCTCTTGCCCAAAACCCTAGCAACAACCACAAGAGAATAACTAGGATATAAGGATTACGTCACTACCCACAATATCTAAAACCTCCCTAAGTAATCACAGCAAGAGTCTACTGTAGATTTGATCTAACCTGAGATGAGAACACTGCTAGATGATTGAGAACAGTCTCTCTGCGTTGTCCTTGTCTTCTTCCCTTTCTTCTCTCTTTATTGCTACGAGGATGTCAACGTTGTTGCCCACGTTGCTATCTTTTTCTGCCTATTTTCTGCTTCTAAAACGTAACCCCCACACCCCCCTTATATTCTTATATTGATCTAGGGTTAGGTCAAAGGGGTGTGGATTGTGGGCTGATAAAGCCCACCATGGGCTGAACCCACTTTGGGCTGCCAGCCCAACATGATGAAGCTTAAAGAGATAACTAACAAACGTCTTATATTACTTAAACACTATAAGAATTGACATATATTAGGAGATTAATGTCCAATGTGATATAATTCTAATTTTTTTACTCAAAAAAACTTTACTTATATGTTCTATACATGGTTACTTTTATAAGAATAAAAAATAAACAAGAGAAAGCTAAACTCAGAAATGGAATAGCATAGAACTCTTCATGGAACCTCAATTCTGCTGAGAAATTGAGAAGAAACTATGTTATTGGGTATAGTAAAATGTCTAGATCTAAAAGAAAGAAATGAAACCCAAAAACCATGAATATTGTTTTTACTATTTCTCTTCATGTTATTTTTTATCTTGTATTTTTTAAATATATTTTTATCTAGGGCTATTTCCCTAGAAAATAGCCATATTTTGGGTATTTCTCAAAAGCTACCACCTCTTTTATTTTTTCTTAAATAGTACCCATAATTTAAAAAAAAAACCCAAAATATCCCTATTTTTTTCATCAATTTTTTTATCCATTTTTATCAGTTTTAAATTACTAAAATATTTTTATTTGACTCATTACAGTATTTTAAATAATATTTATATTTTTTATTAAGGTATTGAAAATAATGTAAATGCCATTGAAGAACACTATTTATATTTTTCATCGTAGACCATTAAGGTATTACATTTTTAGGCTTATATAGTTGGTTTGATTAAGGTTAAGAGTCAATTTAGATCATTTATAATATCTTCGAGTAGAGATTATAGTATTTTTATTGTGGTGGCTAAAACATCGTAATAAGTTAATTTTTATTTTATTTTTTTTAGGTTCTGTTTTTTTCTAAACTATTATAAATAACTATTTGAATCGTAGTATGATATATCAAATAGTTTTTAGTATGTTTTTTATTTCATTTGACTTATTTATAATATTTGTAAGTATGTTTCATAGTATTTTTGTTATGGTAGTTAGAACATTGGACTAAAACATTGTAACAAGTGAAAAAAATTTTAAGGATGGTTTAGATTTTTTTAAAATTAGAGGTACTATTTAAAATAAAATAAAATATCAATTGAAAATTTATCTAAAATATAAATATTTTATGGATAAATCGCCCCTTTTATCTACAAGTAAAACAAGTAATATAAGGTAGAATACAATTAAGGTGCTGTCACACTCAACAGGACCGAACACAAAAATGGACTGAGTGCAGGTACTTCTCTCGGACATCAAAGGGTCTCCACCCCTACCTTTTTACCGTCCCATATTTTTCATCGTCATGCATGCATGAACGTACGTGATTTCTTCGTCATCTTTTTCTTTGCATGGAATCAGGCCATGGAAAGCCTTTCACATGAAAGGAAAAGAGACTCGATAGTGCATCATTGATGACTTCTCTTCCCTAAAAACAGCTCAGAAAAATTTGGAACTTCTTTTTGGTGAGGACCACGTACTCTTTTCGTGCTAAAAGAAGCACATCAGAAGGAAGTCACTGAGCTTAATGACTGAACTACAAGTCTGTCAAAGAACCAGTTTAAGTTACTATTGTAGCAGGCGTTGTGGAAATCACACTGATTTTTTCCTTTGTATGAGTGTTAAAATTTATATTCATTATAAAAACTTATATATGTGATGCATAAAACATTATGGTAGATCAGTAAAACCCATGGAACCAACTCGAACTTGTGTTGTTCCAAGGCATTTAGTTCGACAGAAATGAGTCCTGTTGGGAGAGGAAATGTCATGTGATTGCAACAGTACAAAGCTTTACAAAAATCCAAATGACTGGCGATCATTCTCAGCTGTAGGAAGACAAGATATGTAGCAGTCTAGCATTCATCAAGAAGTGTAGGAGGTTCAGCGAAAGAGGGATAAGATATTGACTGGTCGGAGCTGACCAGCGAAAGGATCACATGCATGCTACAGCATGTTGAGTGCCCAACTCATTAAGCTTTTACCAATGGAGGTACACTCTCGAAAGTGAGATTAAATGTCAGCTACTAGATTGTTTCGGACTCTCAGTGACAACCAGTACTCTTCTAGTAAATCTCCAAGTCACTCCACAACACCATCAGTACATTAGAAGACAGAGAATGATGTCTTTTACACCAAGAACATGGGTTGCATGGAAGCTTTGTACCTCCTCCACATACACTACATTTTATCTCTCCGGCGTATCCTGAATGACGTTGTGGGTAAGTAACTACAATTCTTGAGAGAGAGAGAGAGAGATAGAGAGAGAGAGAGAGACACACAAACCTTTTTACCTGGGGCAAGGATACACGGCACCTTTTGTAAGCCTGTGCATGGAAACAGGAACCTATTCATGGACAAGGATTTCCGTCCCCGCCGGTGCAGTGTCTATGTGCGCTCCTAGTTGCACCAACCAACCTTTATTCCTTGGTCGACTCTTCAAGTGTGGGAGTGTCATTTTATCTACTTGTTGTCTCGCATGGGGCCATTGTAAATAATGAAAGTTCATGTTCTTAATATGTATCAAACTCTGAGAAAATTGGTGAAAAATAATAATAATAATAATAATTTATAGGCACAAATTATTTAACGAACGTTACGTAAGCGGAATTTAGATCGAGTCGACCATTTCATGGCTACTTGGATAAGGTTGAAGGAGCCCCAACTTTGCTTCTGCGCTGCGCTGAGCTCGTACTTCCATGGCAGGAGAGAGCTTTTATTGTCAGGTTGTAACCGTCATCGCAGGGGAAGCAGCCATTTTTTCACCACGGTAAGAGACCACGGGAGAACGTTGCCGTTGTACTCTGCAGCATGGAACAATCCGTCCTCTTCCTGCACAACAAACACATCCGTCCATGGTAAGTGACCGCGGACACCCATGCGAGAGGCCAACCGGCTAGTGTTTGCCCCTCCTCACTCACCCCTCATTTTCTCAACTCCATTCGTTAATTATTGGATTATTTTCAGAATTTACATGCACATTTGATATATATATATATATATATATATATATATATATATATATATATATATATATATATATATATATATATATATATATATATACTGCTCTGACCTCCCCCAAATTAACCGACGGTTCTTTCCAATCGTACGGTCCGAGTTGTTGCTATTCGAAACAGGAATGTGGGGCCTACAGAATGGCCACTCGGTGGCCCCCACTGTCAGGTACCCGGAACGCCGGGACCACCAGGGCCGTGGTCCCCAGTGGACGGCTGGTGTGGATTCCCCCCAACCACCACGAATCGCGTCGCGACCTTTTTAAAGCAAAGGCCAAGCTTCGTCATGATTACGCCTCTAATCCATCTGGGCCGTACGATCATCTAGACGGACGGACACGTAACGCACCTAACGGCTAGCGGGTGTGAAAAATGTCCTTAAAGCGGAACGACGTTAAGTATGCAATTATGTAACATCAATGCAAGCCGTTAATGTCGGTTTAAGTTCTTTTTTTCTTATGTTATTGTCGTCGTTTTAAATCGAATCAAAGTATGTCACAGGAAAAGAAGGGCACTTAGCGGTCGCGAACGTGTTGTAGCCGTTTGATGTGGGTTAGACGGAAGGAATTGCGCGAGTTCACTTGACCGGTTTAATCCCGCCCGATCCATACCATTCGCACGGGACTCTATGCGAATCTCGAATCAGCCGATGGACCAGAAATGGGCACTGACCCGCACACACGTCGCGTTCCACTTGTCTCAAAATCCCAACGGCAAGATCCTCCTAACGGTGCCGTAGCGCTACAATTAACGGGATGAGCATTCAAAAGTAACGGAAACCCAGCGGGAAGCAAACCTAACCGTCAAGTCGGATCAGAACACCTACTTCTTCGCCATAGTCCTCATTTTCAGTGTCAGAAAATTAGGGTGAGGGATGGGGAGGTACACGACGAAGTGCAGTAGAGCAGTCGATGAACTCGCGGTTATGGAGGTGACCCAGGATGTGGGAGCGAGGACGAGAGCGAGGACCCTGGCCCTCGCCTCCGCCGCGGCTGTAGCTGGGTCGAAGCGGAGAAATGCGGCTGCGCCGCCCCCAGAGGTGGTGCAGACGTCGACCTACCTCCAGCTCCGTAGCCGTCACCTCGTCATGATGACCCGGGGGAAGACGCAGCGACCGGCGAACTCTTCTGCCTCTTCAAATCCCGACCCCTCGGTGGAGAGGGTCTCCCGTTGCTGCAGCAACGCTTCCAGCGAGGTGGTGTTCAACGAGCAGGCAAGTCGGAAACGTAAATTATGGTGTAATTCAAACTCGTCGTCTCGAATTGGCTCAGTGCTCGTTTCTTGTTTTAGGATGGCGAGGTTTTGGATAGCTCGACGTGCAACTTCGATTCCAGACGAGCGAGGTTGGTGGCTTCCAATTCTTCAAAATTCCCCACCCCTGCTTCGGTTTACGCCATACTGCCTCGATTTCAGGAGGGAGATGCCCCCCTCGAACGAGGCGCAATGCGAAGCGGGTGATCTGGAATCGATGACGGAGGCGTGTTCGAGTTGGAGGAAGGCAGAGGCGACGCCGACGCAGGCAGAGATCGAGGAGTTCTTCGCTGCAGCGGAGAAAGAGCAGGCGCAGCAGTTCGCCGACAAGTAAGCTCCTCTCACTACAGCGCACGTTAGCAGGGCGGGACTCTCCGTTCGTCGTCATAAAATTGAAGCCTTATGATGCTTATTACTTTGCCCGTTCCGTTTCGCCGCAGGTACAACTACGACGTCGTCCACGACGTTCCGTTCGACGGCCGCTTCGAGTGGGTTCGAATCAACTAACCAAGGGAAGCAGAAAAATAAGGAAAAAGGAAAAGAACTTTTATCATTTTATCTCTCTTTTATCTGCTTTTTGTATAGCATCGCGAGCTCCACCTCCTGTGCGACGAGGCACACGGAGCGGAAGAAAACGAAGCTTCCATATTCTCTTGACAGACCTAATAAATTCTCTTCTCCACTGCCCCATCTTATTTCCATCGTCTGATCTCGATCGCACGGCCCTTTATGGCCGATTATTTTCGATAAAGGGCGGAGAAACCGAAGGAGGCACGGAAAGGGGTAGCAGCTCTCGGCGGGTGGTGGCGTGCCTGATCGTTGTGGGGCGAAGGGTGCGATGCACATTGTACGAGCTCTCAAGAAGACCTCCGCCGAGCGCCGCGTTCCGCCACGTGACGGCGATCCTCGTGGTGGAAGGCTTGGTAGAGCGCCGCGATGCACGTGGTGAGCGCTCCTTCCCCTAATCCTCTCGTCGCCTGCCTTTTCTTGTTTGTTTTCTCTTTCCGCTGGTTTTATGGCGACCGATTTAGCCGGATCTTTGAACCACTCGTTCCTTTGTTGATTTGCTATTCTTGGGGGTGCATCGGATCCGGTGCATGGGTCATCATGAGGTAGAAGAATGGCGGCCAGGATGGAAAGAGAGGGGTGGACGGGAGTGGAATGTTAACATCTTTGAAATTAGTGCGCGTCGCGTCCACCGAAGAATGAGATAGAAAGTGATGATTAAAATACAGAAAGATAGAGGTTTATCAAAGCAGAGAGAGAATCATGGAGAAGAAGACTGAGATCCGTGCTTTGCGGCGGGATATACCGCATCCGAGGTGATGAAACAACTTTGAGTTGCGGCATGGAGTTTGCCGTTGGACTTTTGGGTAGAGGCAGGGGACGACGATGATCCCTAAGACGCGTAACATTCCATGAATAGCACAGGATAGAATAGTAGCCTATATCTTCTTCGACGTGTTGACTCTGTACGCTGCTTCTCGATCCGCCAGGGGCCTCGAAAAAGGGTTCATTTCTCGTGTCAGTGGTGGTGACTGTAGCTTGATGCGTACAAATGGAGAATGAGAGCATCAGCAAGTTTACTGTGTGAGACAGGTTAGTTTGTCTATATCAATGGAAAATATATGACGATTGGGGGTGGGGTTGGGGGATGGTAACGCTGAGCAAGTTTTGATCAAATGAGTTGATTTGGACATTGTCGAGATGGAACTCATTATTCCTATAAATAATTGCGAGGTGGGGATTGTTACTTGTGGTAGTAAGTTAGATTTGATGGTCACTGATTAGCATATAGAGGAAAGAAAGTATTTAAAATAGGAAAAAAGAAAATAATAATCAAAGAAGCTGCATCTACTAAATGCATTCTAATTAGTAAGAAAGTTATGTAAAGGTTTTCTCCATTCATCAAATTAGTGTTACGTTTGGTTGAAGATTCCTTGGTGTTATGAAACAAAACAAAGATGATACACTCTTGCAAAGAACAACAAAGGTTTAGAGAGAATACAAAGATTGAGGAGTAAACAAGGATAAGATATTGAGATATGAATGGTAATGTTTAAGTGCCAATAAGAATCATGAATGTTCTATTTGTTGAATCCACAAATGTGGGAGAGGGCATCAATCTTCGTTGAATCCACTTAATTATCAAATTAAAAATAAAGGTCGAGTGGATTTTATCCTACTCATATCTATCCCAAATTTTATCTATGAAAGTCCTATTACGGCTTAAAGGAGTTGGATGACTAAGGTCTAGAAGAAACATGTTAAATAGTTCATCACATTTAGAAATAACAATAGAATTCTTCCAAATATTTGTAATTCATGGATGCGTACATGTTGCTTTATGGGCTCGTACAATGGGTTCCCAAGGAAAATTCCGTTAGGAATTATACATGAGCATCGTATACTATAGAATAGAGCACCTATCCACCCTGCCCAGATTAGGCATACAAGCGGTTTTGATGGGATCAAATGATTTTTCATGTATTTTTATCTTTGAAAACTCAACCAGAGATTCTTTTACTTGTATATATTTTCCCATATGATCAATTATCTCACGACATTGGGATCATATTTGCGTACCAACTTAAGATATGCATGTAAATACTAATACCATTAGCTATATTGTTGGAAGCCACAACACGTGACATCACATGTTAGATTAGCTCGAAATCGATGGATAAAAGATAATTTTGACAGCAATGATCATTGTGTTGGGAAACCTAGCACATTGCATTTGTTGTAATCCAAGGTGAGCTAAACAACAAACAAATCACCATCCAAGGTGAGCTTCTAACTCTTAAATCGCTTGGCCCACTAAGTTCTAGACATCATACTCCACTCTCCTAACTAGAATGTTATGATTGTCGTTGACATTCATCATATACACATACATCCTCACCCCTCATCAATATCACAAGAACACATGATCCCATCAATGCTAGTTCAAGGTTTGTAAGCACCATCATGTTGGCCATATGCAAATAGGCCACCTTTGTTTTCTTGAGAGCCCTTGAGATCGCCTTCATTACTATCCTATGGTCGATCACATTGCTAGTGCTCGGATGCGTCGATTATTCCTTCGACCACCTATTTGTTTCCGAACCCTTTCTATTGCAATCCATGTTGTGTTCACTCCTTTAATCATATAGAACTACTTTTCTTCCTTGCAACAACTATCATCGAGCTCCTGCGAGATATTAGTGGAAGGCTCACTGTTGTTTTGCGGGTGGTCCCAATGTAGCCCCTTCAGCTCCTCTTAGGATGGCTAGATGGAGATTGGCGGGTAGGTAATTGGTGGCATCGAGGCCATTGATGGAGTTGCTATTGGGATTAGTGACCAAGTTGAGGTTGGCGATGAGGTTGGCAACTTTGCTGCCATCCGAGTTCTTAGAGGTCTCAGGGGGTGTGGCTATACAGCTAAACTTGGTATTAGTTATGGAGAGGTACTTGGTAAAGCGATGGGTGAGAATAGGCATAGTGTAGTTGTGATGGGCATCGCTGTGGATTGGGAGGCACTGGGATAGACTATGATAGGAGCATAGTGGGGAGAGGGGTGACGACGTTGGCGTCGGAGCTAACGAGGTAGGGCACCTATGAGCCGACGTAGATAAAGGAGTGCCCAAGGCCCTCGTTGATAAGCTCCGAGGTCACAATGATCGTAGTAGTAACGGTGTCGACGAGACAATCATTATCCTGAAAGTAGTCGTCCTATCGTGATTTAAATTATCTTTTTTTTCTATCAGTTTTGTGTTAATCCAACATGCGATGTCATATATTAGATCGTTCATTAGTATAATTGACGATGTTAGAATATTTTTTTATTATATAATTATAAAGATTTTAATTTACTTTTTTAAAATATAAAATTCGTGATATTATATTAGTGTAAGTACATAGGATAACATGAAATTACGCTGGTATTTGATGATTATGTCTACATGGTATTCGATCTGAATCAGAGAATAGTGGGATTCGGATCTTCAACTCGATCTTATGATTCTTCCACTCGACTGTGGTCCGGAACCGTAGGTGCGTCGGTCTCGAATTCCACGCTCAGCCAGCCGCGGAAACACGGTGTCTCCGGGGACTTCTTTCTCGTGGGTGCCCAACCGGAATGGCATCACCTCCGCCCCATGTCGTACCTGTAATCAATTAACTCCCACATGTGGCTGCCTCACGCACTGCCCTTTTGTCACATTCAACTCAGGTGAGGCCCATCTCACGAGAAAGTTGTGCTCCACCGTCACTTCAGTGATTGATCGCTCACGCTACTTGTACGTTTTATCATTTTCTATACCATAATGGTTTGCCATTCCTGAAAAAAAGGCATTCTAGAGGGATTCGATTAAAAGTGGAGAGAGTTTTCTTTTGGTTTCCGTAAAAGTTGCAAATCTTTGCTAGAATCTGTGGCTTTCTTTTAACAATCGGATCCATTTCTAAACATAACTATGATAATGATGTTTGATAAAAGAATCGGATCCATCGTTTGATATTAGAGCCTTAATATTTTACTTTGATTTATTCACAAAAGAAAATAAATTGGGTATCCTATTAAGACTAATTATAAATTAATTTATGTAGTTAGTTATCTTTAATATTTTAGTTTTTATATTTTAAAAAATTATATTGATAACCTTATAATTATGAAAATGAAGTATCTAGGCCTTCTTATCCTAGCGATATTGGTTTTACTAATATAAATATAACAATAAAAAATTAAAAGATAATTTTAATATTCCAATTAATGATGACAAATGACATTAGTGGTGGTGGACGATGGTACTGCTAGGGGTCACGAGTGATTGTTGTAGATGAGAAGAGTGACGATAAGAGGTGAGAGTCACTCTATATCGACGTCGACACTGACATAGTTGCTGAGCAACTCTTTCGTCGCTCCACATCTGCGTTGATGTCAACATAGCTATCGAGTGATGAAAAGATCATTGATGCAAATGTCGAGCGATGCTGCTCAACAACTACATAGACGCTAACACATATGTAGAGCGGAATTACTCGACATCTACATCGATAACCTTTTCATTGCTTGACAATTATGCCGACACAAATACAGATGTTAAGTAGCCCTTTCATTACTAGACAATTACGTCAACATCAACACAAATGCAGAGCGGCCCTCACCTCTCGTCACCACTCTCTTTATCCACAACAACCACCCCCGATCCTTAGCAGCGTCACCGTCACTCTCGTCATGACCCCATGAACGGATCCATAGATTTCAATCTCTCCACACAATACGTCAGGTGGCCGAGGCCATTAGCTAACAACATGAATATATATTCGAGTTCATGGGAAAATATTTTATATGTTGTTTATTGCGATGAATAAAATGTATTTTTTTAAAAAAATAAGCATCAATTTTTTTTTCTCAAAAAATATCATCTTTCACTAGGCATATCGATTATAATTTTCAAAGTCCCATAAGGAGCATGAGGTTCATTTTAGGTTTCCGTGGGATGAATCTCAAACAGCTACTTTTTGATGCATACAACTTTCAACATTTAGAGGAACATTAGGCTCATTTTGTAACTATTTTTTTTATGACTATCAATGAATTTTTCCCACACATACAGCTGAATATTCTCATGTTAAAATTTTCTTAAAAATATATATATATTACTCAACTATTATAAATACAGAAAGAGATATGTTGATCGAAGAACAAAAATGATATGACTAGAATGCTACTCTTCTTTTAAAAAAAAATATAAATCTAATTATCCTTGTATATTGAGTTAACTAATTCCTCGCCTTTCTATACACTTGAAAGATTAAATAAAAATTAAATATATTTTAAAAAATATATTAGATATCCTTAATTTCATTACATAGAACCCATGGAGACGGGATTGTCTTGCATGACACCATAACTAGCATCTCGGAATCAGACTCCACATGAATCCTTTTGACTCCGTCTTGTACAGTCATATGAAAGCCATCTCTCATCACTATAGCCTCTCGACATTTCTGCGATCAACCGATATCATCTCTTAGCAGAAAAATCAATACCATCGGACTCACTATTCACTACAGAATCATCAGAGTTAAATTTGGTTCATTCGCAGTGAGGTCTATCAAAAGAAAACCTGTCTTTAAACTAAATCTTACCTACATAACCATTATGTTGTCTGGCTATGTCACCAAGTTAAAGTTATGTTGCTACCGAATTATAAGCAGAGAAGGTAGGCCAATGAATTTTGTTCTGATCGGTCTCTTACAAGCAATAATTCAAGCATGCTTCTCACATGACTCACTTTTGGGAGTTTGTGAGGAACACGATCACCAATAATTTTGATGCCATGGAGCCATACATCTCTCCCTATTCTTATCTTCAGATGATGCACGATGTTGATTCCTCCTGTCTCTTACTCAGCTTTATGCCATCTTATCCTCTTCCTGGTGTGTTGGTGCATGGTCAAGCTTTTTGCAGTCAATCCAAAGCAGTGCAGTGCAGTGCACGCATGTCTTTTCTCTCACCAGGCAAACTCAAAAGACACCGCAAACGAGTTCTTATTTTGCGCAGTATGTTAAAAGGAAAAAGAAGTGGAATTACCAATGGAGAAATTACAGCTTATGCAGTCAACATAGGAATCTGGATAACCTAGTGATCGTGAGATGCCCAGTAGGCCTTTGCATGGAGCAGTGTCATGCATGTCATGTTTCTTGGACATTATCAAGTGAGAATAAAGGCTCCGAGAATATTTGGTCAGGTGGTCACTTCAGTATCTTGTTCTTCCTGCCAGTTAACCCCCCTAGCTTGAGAACAAGCATAGAACTGACAAGTAGGTTTTCTGGTTGGCCAACATTATTTATGTTCGGTATCTATGATTTGATTTCACTCCTCCATTTCTCTCACTCACCTGTTAGCCAAACATTGTAGAGAAATAATATCCAGAGACAAAAGTAAGATTCTGTTGGGTTAATAGATCTAAAACTTCATGGAGGAATAACCTGAAACATAGTTAGAAGAATGTTGCAGGTTCCTTTTGGGATGAGGATGAATACATGAGTGGGAGCACTATAAATAAGGTCGAAACCAAAGAGCAGATCATAGCACATATACCACCACCACCACCATATATCTTTCTTCTTCGTTCAATGGCGACCGCTCATTTTCGGACTCGAGAAATCGTGGATGCAGTTCAGAACAAGAATTTTCTTCAACGAGCTGACGCTAACAACGATGGAGTAATAAGCAAGGGTGAGATCCGCAAAGTTCTCGAGGACAGACACTTCCATTTTAAGAGCATTAGGACTCACTTTGCGATGAAAAATGCTGACCTTAATGGTAATGGTGTCATCGATAGTGAGGAGGAAAAGCACAAGTTTTTGGAGTATGCTGAGAAGAAGCACTTTGCCTAAGCTGTTTACGTTCAGCCCGATCAAGTATATCGTCTACGACGTAAGACTCTCTATCTCTATCTCATGCAATAGCGTTTAAAGGAAGAAGGTCATATTCCTATGTATCATTAGATGTCGAAGTGTACTTTGTGCTTCTGATACAAAAAAATAATCCAAGGGCTGTTCTACCTTTTCTCACGTGTCCTATGGGGAAATCTTTGTTGTGTCTCTCTATGAGTATTCAAAATCACTTCTAACATTGGATTGGGTTGCTTCAATTCAGGAACACCAATCTTGAATCCTGTAATATTGGATTCCTTGATTGGTTTTTTACTTTCTTTCGAAAAAGAAAGAAGTTCTACAAAAGTTCAATCTAAATATGACGTAGATGATTGATCGACGAAGCAAAACCAATGATTCTAATGGATGGATAGCAATGCTTGACGTTGTGTTCATCATCTATTGAGATGGTTAAGAGCCCTAAATTCCATTTGGCTACATGGTGGAGAATCTTAAGGTGCAAAAATCACAATACTAATAATTTGATATCTTATTAAACTTCTTTTCTGTAGTTATCTAAGTCCAAAACCAAGAAAAAATACACTAACAAAAGTTAATCATCAAAGGATTGTGTAAACAACTTGTAGGCATTCCGAAAAGAATAATTTTACATTTCGAAAAAGATCTAGAAATCTTGAGATACAAATATGCTATGTTATCGTCACCATATCGTATTGGAGTGACACACTGTGAAGTGTAATGACAGATTTTGATCTATATTTTCTCTTTTTATTGAAGAGCTATTTTTGGCATCATGATAAGATTATGATGACATGGGAATTTGGACAATAGAATGACGTAATAATATGCTTGATATATAGTCATGTGCATGAAGGATTTCATATGGGTTATATTCCTTGTGAATTATCAAATTGGCACTCATAGAATGAACATGTTCAAAAAAAAAAAAAAAAGGGGAAAAAATAGGACTTTATATTAATCTTTAACCTCTTTATTGTTATTTGATCTAATAGGTCATCATGATAATAACTATAAGTATTTGTATATGTATTTATTGGTCATCAAGCAACTATATACCATTTGATGGCCCAATAAAATTATACTTGCCTTCACTACTCTTTCATCTTTTCTTCGATTTTTAATTTTTATCCTTTTTATTATAAAGAATAAATGATAAAGACGAAAATGAAATTTAGGATATTACGATAATCTGTCAAAGTCTTTACCAATTAAATTAAAATAATCAGCATGTTCAGATTATTCCTTGCTTTAGTGAAAATATTTCATTAGCATATTGAGCGGCTTACCTAAATTAGAATTTTAATTAGACAATTTTGTATGCATATGAATACTAACTCTTCGTCTTTTCAATCTATCACTTACCCTTTGCCAATAATAATAATAATAATAATAATAATAATAATAATAATAATAATAATAATAATAATAATAATAATAATAATAATACTAATAATAATAATAATAATAATAATAATAATAATAATAATAATAATAATAATAATAATAATAATAATAATAATAATAATAATACTAATACTAATAATAATAATAATAATAATAATAATAATAATAATAATAATAATAATAATAATAATAATAATAATAATAATAATAATAATAATAATAATAATAATAATAATAATAATAATAATAATAATAATAATAATAATAATAATAATTGAAAGTCCGAGGTTTCCAATATACCGCATTAAATGAACATATAAGTAATATAAATGATAGACATGATGAATAATCTGAATCATGAAGTAAATACAAATGTAATCAGTGTTGCAAGTAGATATCACAAATACAGGAAATGGTTCAGGGCAATGCTATTGCTGAGGAGGAGGGCAATCGGCTCAGCTTCATGGTTCTGGTCATCATTGCCATGAAATCATCCATGCCCACGAGCCCGTCGCCATTCTTGTCCATTTCCTTCACCATTCTCCGGCACTCCTCCAAGCTGCAGTCCTCGCCAAGCCTCCCCATCATGTCCTTTATCTCCTTGGCGCTGATTTGTCCGTCGCCATCTTGATCGAACATCTTGAAGGCACTCACTATGTCGCTCGTCCACACGCCTCCCTTCCTGTGCACCGCCATGAAGTCGCCGAAATCTACGGAGCCGTCTTTGTTCGAGCCTACCGTCTGCAGTATCTGCTTCGCCTCGTGGGCTGCATCGTGAACCTTCAACCGTTCCAGCAGCGCCTTCATATCTTCGAACTCGATCTTCGCCTTATTGTTCGACATTTTGTCGAACACCTGCTTCATCTCATCCTCGTCGGGCTCGTACCTGCGCATCAGCCCCAGGTCGGAGACTTGCCTCTCTCTGGTCGACATCATCTTTTCCAGCCTCAGATTAGGCTTCTTGGACAAGGTTGACCGAAGATTAAGGCACAGGATCATCAAGCATGACATTTGCCTGTCTCCGATGAAGGGGAGATACAAATGAATTAGCACCTGCTGCTGAAGTGATGAGCATTTTTAGTCTCCATCCATATCCATGAAACATATATGTGATTGGCGATAGAGTAGGAGTCCTGAAAGAAGCATAAAGGTTGAGGATTCTTGTCCCGTGCACCAAGGATGACAAGTTTCCTTAAAGCTCGCGGTAGGATGAAACATGAAGCATGCAGATATGGAGGGCAAGAATAAGAATCTCTGGCAGCCTTCAGTAGCTTCGAGGTTTCTTCATGCCTTTCCTCTACTTAAATGCCAGTTCCGCAAGATATAGGAAGGTAGAAGATGTTAATCCTCAAAGATCATTATACAGCATCAGTTATGTTCATAGATCTGCAAACTCTCCATTGGCATGCAGCAACGTATGCATCAAACTGGTGTGGAGCCTTGCATCACCTTGGAATCCTTGCCACTTGTCATATATTATCTCTGTAAGGTCTCTTAATTCTATCAACTCTTTCTTCATCCTTAAATCCCAGCAAGCAACCAGGGAGATTTTTTTAAGTTTGTGGAGTCGACGATCATTAACGGATCACTCGTTGGTAGGTATAAAAACTAATCCCCTAACCAATATCAATGGGAGGATTTTGAGCACTCAACTTCTTTTTACTCCGCTTTACACTAACGAGATCTAATAGAAAAATCTCTCTCCTCGATTTTGACCTATGTGTAGGAATTTAAGGACGAAGTAGACAACCGCCAAAGGAGAAGACTAGCTTCGGAAGATAAGGCTTGAACCCAACTCGACGTGACGCTCACTTTCACTATCCAAGTATTCGCATGGACAACTTTGTACATCTGGGATTAGACCAAGCTATGCTAACACCTCGGTCACAACGTAAAGATTTCCTAACACTAATCAACATGTACCCTTGTAATGCATAAAAAAAAAAAAAAAGATCGAATGGGGTTCTTTGCCACATATTAAACTCTTATATTATAACAAATGCAGAGATATATAACTATTCTAACAGCAGAAAAAAGAGTAACACAAAATGACAAGGAGATAAAAGATTTTGTTAGATGAGACTGTTATTTCGTGATTACTACTCTTTATTAGCCAATAAAAGAACAAATTCTCTTATTTAAGTAATTAACCAAATAACCAAACCGTTTGAATTTTATATTTACTCCTTATATTTAAATATAATACATTTATTCCTGCAAATCACAGGAAATTGCATATATATATATATATATATATATTTATTTATCTACATATACTGTTGTAGCAATTCTCGGTGCTAAAACAGACATATTTGAGACGTTAATTAATATTAATTCCCCTTCAAAATATCTCTTAAAATATAAGAAGCGAGAATACACAGTGAACGAGAGGGAGGGGGATGCCGATCGCTTCTACTACTCTACCCCCGTCTCCCGCCCCAATGGAGCCGTGCTCACCGCCCCTTAACCCCTTTGCTGCCGCCGCCGCCCCGCGGCCCGCCTTCGCGTCGGCCTTGGTGGGGGCGCCTACCGCGCTCGCTCAGGGGAAGCGCGCGTTCGCCCTCGCGCTCTGTCCGGACTTCGTGGCAAAGACGCTCGCCGGGACGGCGATGTACACCGTGAGCATTCGAACAACGAGTTCGTCCTGATTTCCGACCCTAACGATAGCCTCCGGTCACTCGGGATCCTTTGCTCTCGGCAAGAGGATGTCCAACTTCTTCATCCTCTCTTCATTCTCGGTATCTTCTCCTTTTAGATTCCGTCTCTTCTTTGCTCCTATTCTTGATTTTGAGGTTCTTGATGTTCTGTAGACGTGGAAGCTCTCTTAAAGTTTGGAAATTCCTTTTATTTCCCCTGGTTTTCCAGGTTCAGCTTCGACAGCCCATTTTGGGTAAGGGAGCAAGAGTCGTGGCCTTGACCCTCGATCAGGTTATTTCTTAGTCCTTGTTTGTTGATTCATATTACCAAGATCAATCTTGTTTGCCCTGCTATGTGATTTAGTTGTTCTAAATGTATTTTTGGTCCTTGAAGTAGAATGGCATTTTGTTGATCGATAAAATGTGACAAAGAAAGTACACTGTCTTTTCTGGAAACATGATTGTTCTTAGGGTGCAAACACTAGACTTCTGAGTTTAGTTATAATGGTTTAAATTTCCGATGTAGTTACTTGTTCCTTTTCCTTTAACTATTTTAGGAAAATTGATTGTAGTTACTTGAACTTGAATGATTATTTATATCTTGTATTTTTTTTTTGGTTCAAACTTCAAACACATCAATGGATTGTAGATGGATAAAATGTAAAGGATTATCATGATAAGTAATGAACCTAGAAGCTTAAAGTAGGTTCATGAATTGGTACAGGGTGTTTCCTTCACATCTGCTCATGTTTACATGATAGGGGCTTATGGTTTATCAATGCTTAAAAAATATGTTTTCATAAGATTGTTCAACCATTCAGATAATCTTTGTAAATTTTATGTATCCACTCCTTTATCAAATTTTCTGAAATTTAATAGCTACTTGTTTCATTTTTTTGCTAATGCAAGAGCATTAATTTTGTTGAAACAAACAAAGGGAACCTTCCCATAGTTATTTTTAACAGATTTTACTGTATCTGTTCTTTTAAACTGCAATTGTTTGTAATAAGTTTTGGAAGGTTTTCAGTTGGACATAAGTTACTTTTCTGGTTCTTTTAACTGTATATTTTTCTGCTAACCTTTTCACCTGCACTTTATCACATACTTATTATCATTACATCTGGTAGGTTTATATGCTAAAGGTTGAAGGAATTGGATTTCGCTTTTTACCTGACCCTCTTCAGATAAAAAATGCTCTAGCAGTATGTTTTTTGCCTCAGTTTTACCTAATCTTATGTTAAAATATCTTCAAGTTACCCAATTATGCTAATTTCAGCCTTTAATGGTTACATTAGACTTTTTGTGAGATTTACAATCTTGATACCTAAATTTTGTTTTAAATGGTCTAATGTAACATGTACATTTGGTCAAGGTATATATTGTATTTTTACTGCCTATTGCAATGGAAATAAATGCCTTTTTGTTACATGTGCCTGTTTTATTGCTTAGCTTATTGAGCATGGTTCATTCTCTATCGTTATTTTCTTGACATATTTATTCTTTTTTTTATATTTGTCTTTTTTATATACTCATCCTACTATAAAATGTTTATAGTTTTCTTCTTTTATAGTTTTTTTTTTTCACTTTTCTAAACTAAAAGCTAGCATGGAAGCAAGCGTTGGAAAATATTCTAGAGTTAGTGAAGCACCATTTCTTTAACTTTATAAAATAATATAAATTATATTATAATATTCTCATTTAGTATATTTTTTTCAATACTATAATTAACCCATTAGCTTGGTGAATGTAGGATCTCACTTCATGCTCTATTACTCTTATAGAGCTGTGTGAACACATGACTTTTACAATGAGATAAACAATACATGCAAAATGTTAAGCACAAACATAATATCAAATCACCAACTGGCTTACTTTCAACACTTGATGACGTGGTAGAATATAATTAAGAACCGAGATTTGTATCTTTTGGCTTAATATATATTATAGTGGTTTAAATAGGTGCCCGAACGCTCAGGTGAGGCGAGACGAGGCCCGAGCACCTTAAGGGTGGACCAGGTGACACGCTTCAGTGATGCGCCACCTGGGCGCTCGCTTGAACCCAAGCACCGGGACCTCGGGCGAGTGCCTGATTCAAATGAAGCAACCGAACCAAACTTTTAAGTCTGGTTCGGTTCAACAGTGGCTAGTTGGTTCAATTGAACCAACTAGCCACTTTCTTACCTGCAAAAGTCAACCCCTCGCACTCCCGCATGACCCCGAGCCATCAACCTTAGCGCAGCTTCTGCTTCTACCGTCGACGCTTTCTACCGTTGCCTCCGCCATAGACGTAGCGGATCGAGGCTTCCTCTGTCGTCGATGAACATGTATGACGTTCTAGTCTTCATCTGCAACTTCCTTTTGCTGTTGCTGCTTCCTTTTGCAGCTCCTTCCACCATCGAGGGAGAGGAACAAAACTTCCTCTGCCATCGACGAACACCTATGAAGCTTCCTCTGCCCACGATGTCGCCGTTCGTAGATTCCGCCATTGTTGCCGTCCAGAGCTTTCGTCGCTATTGTTGTCCGTAGATTTCGCCGCTGCCGTTGCTGTCGTTTGCAACTTCCTCCATCGCCATCACTATCGTCCTAAAGTTCCATTGTTGGTGACATTTTTCCCCCTCTTAGCAGTTCTTTTCTCTCACTCTAATTACTATTAATAATAGTTTAATATTGTATTTTTATTTCTATAATTATATTTATCAATTATATTATATATTATTTATATTTTAATATTTCAGAGCGTCTCGCTTTGCTTGAGTGAGTATCTAGGCAAGCGCCTAGTGCCTCAGACATCTTAGGACTTTAGCGTCTTTTAGCACATAGTGCTTTTTAAATCACTAATATATAAATAGTTAGGGTCATCTTGTTCTAAGCTACAACAGGTGTCCTTGTCTCGTTATAAGTCCTTTTATTATGTCCACGGAGTTTATAGTACCACTAGAGTCAGGAAAGCCATCTTAGGACATATGTCTAATAGTCAAATATTAGAATAATTTGTTTATGTTTTTATGTTATGCTTCTTTAACTTGAAGGTTTGCCTCTTTAGGTTCTTGTTCCGTTTCCTTAGCGCAAAATTTTAATCCCTTTTCACCATTTCTTTTTAACAGATTTTACTGTATCTTTTCTTTTAAACTGCAATTGTTTGTAATAAGTTTTGGAAGGTTTTCAGTTGGACATAAGTTACTTTTCTGGTTCTTTTAACTGTATATTTTTCTGCTAACCTTTTCATCTGCACTATATCACATACTTATTATCATTACATCTGGTAGGTTTATATGCTAAAGGTTGAAGGAATTGGATTTCGCTTTTTACCTGACCCTCTTCAGATTAAAAATGCTCTAGCAGTATGTTTTTTGCCTCAGTTTTTACTTAATCTTATGTTAAAATATCTTCAAGTTACCCAATTATGCTAATTTCAGCTTTTAATGGTTACATTAGACTTTGTGTGAGATTTACAATCTTGATACCTAAATTTTGTTTTAAATGGTCTAATGTAACATGTACATTTGGTCAAGGTATATATTGTATTTTTACTGCCTATTGCAATGGCAATAAATGCCTTTTTGTTACATGTGCCTGTTTTATTGCTTAGCTTATTGAGCATGGTTCATTCTCTATCGTTATTTTCTTGACATATTTATTCTTTTTTTTATATTTGTCTTTTTTATATACTCATCCTACTATAAAATGTTTATAGTTTTCTTCTTTTATAGTAATTTTTTTTTTCACTTTTCTAAACTAAAAGCTAGCATGGAAGCAAGCGTTGGAAAATATTCTAGAGTTAGTGAAGCACCATTTCTTGAACTTTATAAAATAATAGAAATTATATTGTAATATTCTCATTTAGTATATTTTTTTCAATACTATAATTAACCCATTATGGTGAATGTAGGATCTCACTTCATGCTCTATTACTCTTATAGAGCTGAGTGAACACATGACTTTTAAAATGAGATAAACAATACATGCAAAATGTTAAGCACAAACATAATATCAAATCACCAACTGGCTTACTTTCAACACTTGATGATGTGGTAGAATATAATTAAGAACCAAGATTTGTATCTTTTGGCTTAATATATATTATAGTGGTTTAAATAGGCGCCCGAGCGCTCACCTAGGCGCTCAGGTGAGGCGAGACGAGGCCCGAGCGCCTCAAGGGTGGACCAGGTGACACGCTTCAGTGATGTGCCACCTGGGCGCTCGCCTGAACCCAAGCACCGGGACCTCGGGCGAGCGCCTGATTCAAATGAAGCAACCGAACCAGACTTTTAAGTCTGGTTCGGTTCAACAATGGCTAGTTGCCTCCATCGCAAAAGCCACTTTCTTACCCGCAAAAGCCAACCCCTCGCACTCCCGCGTGACCCCGAGCCATCAACCCTAGCGCAGCTTCTGCCTCTGCCGTCGACGCTTTCTACCGTTGCCTCCGCCACAGACGTAGCGGACCGAGGCTTCCTCTATCGTCGACGAACATGGATGACGTTTTAGTCTTCATCTGCAGCTTCCTTTTGCTATTGCTGCTTCCTTTTGCAGCTCCTTCCACCATCGAGGGAGAGGAACAAAACTTACTCCGCCATCGACGAACACCTATAAAGCTTCCTTTGCCCACGATGTCGCCGTCCGTAGATTCTGCCATTGTTGCCGTCCACAGCTTTCGTCGCTATTGTCGTCCGTAGCTTCCGCCGCTGTCGTTGCTGTCGTTTGCGGCTTCCTCCATCGCCGTCACTATCGTTCGAAAGTTCCATTGTTGGTGACATTTTTCCCCGTCTTAGCAGTTTTTTTCTCTCACTCTAATTACTATTAACAATAGTTTAATGTTGTATTTTTATTTATATAATCATATTTATCAATTATATTATATATTATTTATATTTTAATATTTCAGAGCGTCTCGCTTTGCTTGAGTGAGTATCTAGGCAAGCGCCTAGCGCCTCAGGCATCTTAGGACTTTAGCGTCTTTTGGCACATAGTATTTTTTAAATCACTAATATATAAATAGTTAGGGTCATCTTGTTCTAAGCTACAACAGGTGTCCTTGTCTCGTTATAAGTCCTTTTATTATGTTCACGGAGTTTATAGTACCACTAGAGCCAGGAAAGCCATCTTAGGACATATGTCTAATAGTCAAATATTAGAATAATTTGTTTATGTTTTTATGTTATGCTTCTTTAACTTGAAGGTTTGCCTCTTTAGGTTCTTGCTCCGTTTCCTTAGCACACAATTTTAATCCCTTTTCACCATTTCTTTGTTCTCCTTGGAGTGTTGTGCCTTACCTCATATTAGCCTTGAATCTTCAGTCCAGCATGCTGCAAATCCTTGTTTCCTATGTGATATTTGAATTCCAAGTTATCTGCCTACTGTTTTCTTCTAGTGGTTCTTGCTATATATTTTTCCTGGCAAAGATATTTGTTCCTTTTTCCCTTCGTCTTTGAACAGCTTGCTGATAAGTTGTTTGGATGTCAGTTAAAATCTGCAAATGTCTCAAGAAGCTTTGATGGAGTTCCTGTTTTTCAGGTATGCATTTTTTTTTTCAGCATATTTGATTGTTGATGGCTCTTAAAATAGATGAAATTTTGGAGATTGAATATTGAATCCAGACTATGTACATAGTAGAAATTAAACCATGAAATAATTTCTAGATATTAGTTATCATGATTGATAGAAATAGCAAATGAAGAATTTGTTTAGTTGATCATTTGTAGTTTGTAAAGAGTGTTGGTTAGAAATGTCATTTGAACCAGGCAGCCTGGTGGTTGTGCACCCCCGGTTTCTTTCCTCATATCGAGGATTTGAATCCTCGCTTTGGCGCATTGGTGCACTAATCCTCTCCCTCTGTGGTAGTATCTCTCCCCCTTCGTGGGGTCTGATGCATCAAATTGCACAGAAAAAAGGAAAAAAGAAAAGAAATGTTATTTACAATGTATGACATTTCTCTGCATGGTAATAACAAGTCTTAAAGAGTTTCGTTGGATACAGGCCTTATGTCTGAAGCTAAACAATAACTAGATTATATGGTGCTTATTCATGATATTAAAAAGTTCAGCTGAGCTCCATTTTGCTTAATTTCTAATAGTGCTTGAAGCTGCTGTGTTAACAATTTTAGATTCTGTATAAAAGTGCAAATTATTGAAATGTTCAGTAATATGCTTAGAACTTTTCAAAGTGCTCAAACCTTGTTATTTGTACAGTCTGCTCCATGGAATGCAATCTCATCTTGGACCCTGTACTGGTCCTAGGCTGGACCGGTATGTATTGGCAGTACCAGTGTACCGACACTTGGTACATGGGTATGTACTGAACAGGAGAAGAGGAAGAAGAAAGAGAAGAAGGAAGAAGAGGAGGGCATGGAGTAAAAGGAGGAAGAAGGAGGAGGATCAGGAAGAGAAAAGAGGAGGCGGTGGAGGAAGAAAGAGGAAGGGGAAGGAGGAAGAGGAAGGAAGAAGAGGAGGCAGTGGAAGGAGGAAGAGGTAGGAAGAAGAGGAAGTAGTGGAGGAAGAGGTAGGAGGAGAAGAGAAGGAAACATACTCAAAACCATGTTGGTGGCACACGATGGGCAGTGAGGAGGCAGCCGGTGACAGACTGCAATGTTTCGTGCCTGGAGAAGGAGAAGTCACGAGCCCCAATCACGAGTTCTTTAACTTTAAACAATTTTTTTAGTGGATCGAATGTAATGCTCGAAATGAGGACGGTCTGAATACTGGTTCATGCTTGGACCAGTAAATATACCAACAGGCACGAACAGGTCCGGACAAAATTGTAATCATTGATCTGCTCAGTGCTAGGACTTCTTTCTATGTAATTATGGGTCGCAAGTCAGCTTATGTTTATGACTTATTCCTGTAGTTCATGTTTGTATCCCAGAAGTGACATCATATGTTTTTGGTGTGCAGTCAGACTTTCTGGTTAAGGAAAAGAACAAGCAGTATTGCCCCCCATATACTTCCAGAAGGTTGGATATTTCGACTGCAGTAAATTATATCGGGTGGGAATCTGTATGAAGTAGAGGAACTTGATCAACTTTTTTCTTAATGCAGGAAGATATAGAAAGAGAGCTTCTCAAGGTTTCCAAGGCATCAAGAGGATCAGAATTTTCTCACGACATTATGGTATGATCCTTTTGTTAATGTTTTAGTTTTTTGAACTCACATGACAATTTTGTTAATGCTTTATCCATGCAGGTGGAAAGTCTGGAAGATGTTCTGAAAAATTGGAGGTAAGCAATCTTCACTAGTTATTTTTTGAACCACTTCTTTAAACTTTTGCAGGATCCAATTTTGTTTCAATCTGATTGCAGATGAATGACAAGAATTCTGGATGAGATAATTTGATCTTCATTCCGCCTGGTAAAAGTTGCACTGAACACATTAATGAGGTGTCAGCATGATGCGCATCACACAATAGTGACACATGGCTCAGAGTACCCTGATGTGAGTTGTATGTATCCAACTCCAGTTCTTTACATATCAGGTCAGACATCACCTCTAATCTATGATCTGACTGATTTTTACTCGCTGTAAAATTTCAATTTCGAACTTAAATGGTCTGAGTTTATTCTGGAGGTGTAGAACATGGTTTGGCAACGATACTTGATTCCAGGAGACATTTAGGGTATATTATACTGTTTCTTTACAGGAATGAATAA
This sequence comes from Musa acuminata AAA Group, assembly GCF_036884655.1. Classification (NCBI taxonomy): domain Eukaryota; kingdom Viridiplantae; phylum Streptophyta; class Magnoliopsida; order Zingiberales; family Musaceae; genus Musa; species Musa acuminata. Next base: position 46,831,534 of record NC_088335.1, read on the forward strand.
ATCACATTCTTTTTTAGTTTCTTTGGTTCCGTAATTTGTGCAGATGCAGTCTTTTCTTCTATGATTATGACCAGAAACTATCTTATTATGCAACAATTTGGCTTCAATCTTATCTCAACTTTCTGCATTCAATTTGGACAAAGGGCATTCCTTCTATTGTGAGAAGCTTGTGATAGACAAATGTTGGGTTTTCATAGACCAAGCTGTCTTTAGAAGCTAATTTCTCCACCACAGCTTTTATACTTGATATGCTGAAAATGTAATTAAGATCTGAATATTCCTTTGATCCTTATTTTGCCATGTACATGATTTTGCCATATACAACAATGATATACTGAAACTGGGAATTGCTGGATATCCAGACAAAGTGATCTGATCAAGAGCCAATTGGACCATTATTCATGATATGGTAACAGCATGCTCTAATCATTGCTACTTTTGCAAACTGCTACAATGCTTTTACTTGTGATAAGAAACAAAGTTGAGGCATTTTCCAAAGATGAAGATTTGCATTGGCATGTGGAGAAAGGGTTCAAATGTCTGTAAAATCTGTAGTTGCATACCATGTGAAAAGTGGTCATTACTAGATGTGTGTATCTGTGCCATTCATCTTTCCCTGCTTGCTTTGCAATTGTTCACATGGCTTTCAGCTGTTCCTAGATGCCATGCATGTCAAAGTGTTGGGGGATGTGATCTATCCCACAAATTCTCAAGACATTGACGTTTCCATTCTGTTGATTTATGTCTTGGTTAGTGAGACACTTCAACTAGGCAACCTCTGTACTCTGTTTTTTTTATCAATTTTGATTGAAATGGAATAACTGGCGTTGCCTATGAATCATTTCTCTATCATTGAAGACTAACATAATACTTTTATAGGATACTACTCTTCACGGTGAGGGACCATTTTGGCAGTATCTTCGCTGCTTTCTTGTTCTCGATGACTTATCTCGACAAATGTGATTTCAACCTCTCCTAAGAGTTGCCAGCCAGCAGTTTCAAGAAGAAAACGATGGGTGGCTCACTGCAATTGATTTCTCCTCTTCATTTCAGGTCTTCTTGCAAGCTGGAGTATGGAAAATTGGTGGCAGTATGCATCTGGAGAGCTGTCACTTACTAAGCATACTTTCTGGACCTTCTTTCTACTGGCAAACCAACTCAAGCGCCACCTTGTTGTCAGCTAATACTGATTTCTGCCTTCCCTGGTTTCAAATCACTCTCTCATTCTCACTCGCTGCATCATTTAAACAAATCGAGATGCTTTAGGCTACTTAAAATACAGTACGATGTTTGGTAGGTAGCCATCCGGAGCTACAGGGTGATGTAAATTTAGTACATCTGTTCCAATGTTCCGTGCTGTTAAATGGATTGACAATTGCACAGGAAAAGAAGGAAGGTGCTACCTTGGTGTCTTTATGCCTCCCATCATTCTTGCTATATAATTCAAATTCAAGTTTCTAACATTATGCTTACTCCTGAATTTTTTTACTTGTGTCTGTATATATACAAGCAAATTCACTGGTCAGGTCAGTGCATCAACTAATTAAATTTTGTGTGGTGTTTTCTTGATGGGTGATAAAAAAAACTTGATGAACATCATCTAGAACCATATTCTTATGTTATTTAATAAATGTGTCACTTTGTCACAATGGTGGAGATTCTTTCAACTAAATCTATGTAAAAGATAACAAAGCATGTTAGCATATTGTGCTTATATAATTCAATAGCACTCCACTTGACCATGTGATCACATGCAGTGACATGCTTTTCTTCTTTCTCCCCCCCCTTTTTGTTTTTTTCTCTTCATAGCATGATCCCATCTCGCTACACTGAGACCGGACAGCTCTTTTTCTTTTTCCCCTCGACAGCTGAGGAGAAGAGGAGTTCAACCGGAAGATGATCCATTCATTGCTTTATATCTTGGTTTAGATCGTAACTGTGTTTACTTGGTCAATATAAGACTATATTTTGCATTAGACTATGTTATTTGTGTTGACTATCGATGTTTTGATCATTCTAATGTGATTCATACTATGTTATTGTATCCCGAAAGAAAAGTATCGTGCTCTCGAGGTATATGAAGATCGAGTTAAGAATTTGAGATGAATTTAAATAGTTTAAAAAAAATCTTTTATATTGGATTTAAGATTTTTTTAATATTTTAGACGATGACATTTTTTTTATAATTGTCTTTCTTGAATAATGATTGATAATGAGATTTGTTTTTTTGTCTATTGTGAATTTTCGTCCGCAGATGGACAGACGATTTGGCTGATACATAACAATCACGTGTTAGATGATAAATGATGGGAGATTCCCTATCAAAACCGAAACCTCTCTCGATCCCACCACATCAAGTCTGGAAAGCGTTTACCAATCTATGTGCTAGTTTTGGTCAAGAACGAGTCCCCCCTTGCCACCCTTCAATCCGTGTCGGCCGACCGATTCCTGCCTGTTTCCACTTTGCCGCCTCTTACCACTGCCAAGACTTTTCTTCTCGTGAAATCAGTCATGCTCGATGAGGAGGCGATGAGGTTTGGCCATTTAAGGTGCGGAGAAAAAAATTTCATTAATTAAAATATTATTTCGTACATAAAAAGATTCATAGAGCCTTTGAGACATGACAATTATTTTTGTTGAACTCAGTCAGTTGTGGCGTCAGTTTCAAATTGAAATCTCTCTCTTAGTATAATAATACCTTTGATCGGGTTGCCATATCTCATCGTCACACTTGAAGTCTCTTGGACTTGTCACGCATGGAATTTACATGCCGAATGGTTGATGGTTTCACCCGTCTCCCAATAATGAATTGGTCAACATTGTTCATTCATTAACAACGCGGTCAAATCCCACAATTTTTCTACTCCGATTGCTTGGAAATCAGCCAGCTTTGCAAATGGAATCAAGCTTGAGCTGCACTGCGCAAATCCAATCAACATCACAATCATTGGACTATCAACATGCAGTAATGAAGATGGTTCACATCGGCACGTAATCGCTTTGAACTTGCATTTGATCAAAGCCACCTTACTTTGATTCCCAAATGACCTGTTCTTGGGAGGTTCGGTGGCGGCCTCCCACCTCCTGCCCATAAATTTCTTTCCCGTTGTTGACGAAGCGAGCGGTGTCGGAGATGAAGCGGATCTGAAGGAAGCGGCAAAGCAGCAGCTGCAGGGTAGCGCCGAGCCACCGGAGGAGGACGAGGAGGAGTGCTGAGCTATGAGGGATAAACTCCTCGGCGCTGCGGCGGGACGGCCACTTCTGGTGGTGGCTGCCCTAACGATCGTCCTGCTGCTCATCTTCCTCTCTGGAGCTACTCGGAATCTGCCGCTTGATCTACTCACTCGTAGTTACTCCGCCCCAGAAGAAGGTGAATTTTCTTCCACTTCATTCATATCCTTCTTGCTTTCGATCGAAACCCGGAGGCTTAGATCACTTTCTGCTACTTAGTCGACCTCTGTTCTTTGTTGGCATCCAATCGCACCAAAAGTAGGATCTTTTAGATTTTGACCATTGATTGATTGGGGGAAACCTCTGTTATAAATTTCATCTGCTTCTTCATCATCATCTATAAGTTTCACTAAATAAGAGGATCTCTTTCAGCATTCCTCCTGTCCTCTAAGATCTCAGACCTCTTGTTCACTAGCTTCCTCATACGATCTCTACTTAAAAATGAAACATATGATTTATAATGTCTCTGCTGCATCTTTGCTCAAAAGCTAGATAGATAAAAATCGAAGCTACATCTAATCAGAAATAAATTCCAACCTTCTGGTTGAATACAGGGTTATTGTGCCTGACCTTAATCTAAGAATATTTGTGTATAGATTTGTAGCAAATCTGAAAGTCTTGTGGCACAACTACATTGATGGCTCATGTTTGAACTTAAATCAAATATCCCGTAGAAAACTTTAGCACAGCTGACCAATTAGGGAGCCCACAATTTACCTATTATAATGTTTAATGATTTGAACATCCGGATGTAATGTTCATAGGAGGTTGCTCGAAAGTGGCCCATAACATCGGCACCCGAATGTGGTGTGGTGTCAAGTAGGCAAAGTAACTTCGAATATAAGAACACTTAAAAGGGAAGGGATAATAATTGGTATCAATTGTTACAAATATATAATAATAATTATTAAAGGTAGCAATTTTATTTTTATTTTTTCATTCACTTGCTTTTTATTCTTGTCTCTGATCTTTTCTGTTCATATGATTCCCCTTGACTATTTCTTACTCGGAGAACAAATTAATGTCCATTTTCTCACATTTCATCAACACCATCTCCTAAATGAATGTGTTATTCATGAATCTCCTGTGGTCTCTACGGCGGGCTGGGCTAGAAGGTATAGAGCAAATGAGAATAGAGTTGGTAGCAATGGGTTATCGGCTTTTCCCTAAACTACTACCTGCATATGACCAGCATAACAATAGAAGAAGCTTCGATGAATGGTGCAATCTAGTCGATATCATTTTTTTTCTTATTCTGGTGGTAATTCGGATTTGTTAGAAAATATTCATATATGAAGAGAGATTAAAAAGATGGACTAAAAGAGTACAAGAGAGTCGAATGATATATGTCCGAATCTAGTCCACAATCTATCAACTAGGACTGATGTTTGACTCAATGTATGTTAATTATGATGCTGATTTAATTAGAATGCAGTCTGTCTTAGTTAGGAAATAATTATCAGATTTCACAATTAATATGTATGATGTCTCTAAATTGGTTTTATCTAGTAAGATTCTGAAAGAGGAAGTAAATCAAATTTAAAAGGGAACAAATGATGCAGAATGAAAAAAGAAAGAAGAAGAAGAAGAAGAACATAACAAATCAAATGGATTTCAAGAGATTCTGAAGGAGAACATAAGGTTTCAAGAGCCAACAATCCTGCCAGACAGAAATGACAATCTATTACTTCATTTGCTGTCAGATTTCTTGTTGTAGATTAGCCTGTGTTGGAATGAGAGTTGGGCATCAATGTCTTCTGCACATATCTAATGTGTTTTTGGTAAGAATGGTGTTGTAGTCTACATTTCTTTCATAACCACTTCATGTCTCTCTGCAACATCCCATTACTACATCTCATTCAGGTTATGTGTACGCTAAAACATTGCCGTCCGTGTTCTCAAATCTCAGGTCCCCAGAACTGCTCATCGGCATCTCCGATTGAGCCAGCCAAGGACAAGCTCCTTGGAGGTCTACTGAGCCCTGCATTCGATGAACCCTCTTGCCTGAGCCGCTACCAGTCCGCACAGTTCTGGAAGTCATCGAACCACACGCCATCGCCGTTCCTCTTGCAGAAGCTGCGAAGCTACGAAGCCCTCCACAAAAGATGTGGCCCGCTCACCGATCTCTATAACAAGAGCATCGAGCAGCTCAGATCCAATCGCAGCACAGGGCCTTTGGAGTGCAACTACGTGGTGTGGCTGCAATCCGGTGGATTAGGCAACAGATTGATGAGCCTGATCTCCACGTTCCTCTACGCGATCCTCAACAACAGGGTGTTGTTGCTCAGTGTTCCTGATGACCTCCATGACATGTTCTGCGAGCCATTTCCTGGGACTTCGTGGGCTTTACCTTGGGATTTCCCCATCAAGAAGTTGGAGACCCACGACTTTTATCGCGCATCTCCTCAGAGTTACGGAAACCTGCTGAAGAACAAGGTGCTCAGCAATGGCATGAACACCACGCTTGCTTCGCTGCCGGCTTATCTCTATCTCCACCTGATGCACGATGCCGATGACTCCGATAAGATGTTCTACTGTGAAGATGCTCAGCCGCTGTTTCAGAGCTTCCCATGGCTGTTCCTGCGATCAAACCAGTACTTCGCGCCCTCTTTGTTCCTCATGTCGCAGTACAACGACGAACTACAGAAGCTCTTCCCGGAGAAAGAGACCGTCTTCCACCATTTGGGCAGATACCTTGTCCATCCTACTAACTCGGTCTGGGGCTACGTCACAAGGTACTACGAAGCTTATCTAGCCAATGCGAAGGAAAGGGTGGGCATCCAAGTCAGGAACTTCCCGAACGCGCCGGTTAAGTTGGAGCTCATGCTGGATCAAGTAGTCAATTGCACGCTGAAAGAGAAGATACTGCCGGACATCAAGGTGGAAGTTCCTGCGAACCTGACGACAAGCGGAGTGAAGCCGAAAGCTGTGCTCGTGACCAGTCTGCAGACGGGGTACTTCGAGAAGCTCAGGAACATGTACTACGAGCATTCGTCGACCACCGGAGATGCGATCGGCGTGTACCAGCCAAGCCACGAGGAGCTGCAGCGCACGGAGAACCAGAATCACAACACGAAGGCTCTCGCGGAGATGTATCTGCTGAGCTTCAGCGACGTGCTGGTGACCACTGCGTTCTCCACGTTCGGCTACGTGGCGCAAGGTCTAGGCGGACTGAGGCCGTGGATGGTGCTGAGGCCGGACAACCAGAACCCACCCTGCCGCCGGGCGCTGTCGATGGAGCCCTGCTTCCATTTCGCGTCGGCGTACGACTGCAAGGCAGGGAGGAACATCGACAAAGGGACGGTGGTGCCGCACGTGAAGCACTGCGAAGATTTAGATTTCCGCTGGGGTCTTAAGCTGTTCGATTGAAGGACGACGGGGTGGCAGCGAGAGAGCAAGTAATCGATACTGTAGATTCTATTTGTTACGTATTTTTGTTCATCGCTGAAAACGCAAGGAAAATAAGAAACGTTAGCCGAAGTACTGTTTCCGTGAGGTTTAGTACAAATTACTATTTCTTGTGGCTGCCCTTTCGCTTACTGTCAGGATTTATTTGCGATCTTTGTATCCACGAAGTTCATGTAGCCGAAGAATCCACATCAAAATATGTATATTTCCAAATGTCTGTCTCGATTTTGATGTCATGTGGAGGCAAAGATTGAAAGATATGCCAATATCCTGAGGAATAGGTGGAGAAGAGAGATGTTCTACATTACATCTCAAACTATTAAGTCTGGTGGTGGTGTTCAAATCGAATTAAACGGGGCAATGATTTGGACCCATCTCTTTACGAGAGTGGTCCGTCCATGCTGTTTGTAGATCTAATGAGAAAAGAACAAAACAGTACTTTTTACCTCTTTCTGTCCTCACAAAAGGACGTCCTCCGCCTTTTAATCAATAATCTTAGTTCAAATCATTTAATGAGATTATTTTTGAGTAATATCTTTAATTAATTATTTTTCATCAAAAAATAAAACATATTTAGCTCAATAAAATGATTGTAATATCTTAAAATCATGCTTTAGTTGCATTATCGTGTAATTCCCAAAATCCAAATCTCAAAAATTAATTGGGCCATCTAATATTTTAATCCTATGATCATATATTTTAACATGTCCTTCGAATCGTTACTCCGATATCATATTTATAAAAAAATTAAAAAATTATTATTTTATTATTCAGAAGATACTTTTTTTCATGTTTAAATTCAAATCCCTATCTTTATAATAGCAAATCTTATATTAATAAGGAAAAAATAACACATCTTCTTGGAATGGCCGATGAAAAAGTCTCTTCCACCCAAACCTTAAATCTATTATAAAATAGTAGATTATTTTAAAAATAAATATAAAATAAAAACATATTAACAACCATAACCTTTCAAAAATCATAAACATAATTTTTAATATTTATGAAATATATATATATATCAATAATTTAATATGAAATGATAATATATCAATTGATTATAAAATTAATGTATTTAAAAAATAATGATAATTTTTATATGATAAATAAAATCATGCATTAATCGCATGCAACATATATATAATAGTCAGATAATAAAGGTATATATCACACCCGATGGTGCACTCTCCCAACAACGGATGAAAAGAACTCATATCGTATCTCCAATAATGGATGAAGTGATATCTCTCACCTACCCAACAATTGATGAAAGAATCATCTAACTATCATGTCTGACGATTTGCTAATCTTTAAATGAAATCACCCTACATGCCCTTGGTAGGGATACATATACAACTATGATCATTTATTTATATTCATCTATTCAAGAAATAGTATTATAAAATATTATGAGAGACCATGCTTAATATATGATCTACTAGACTATGTCCATTGGTGGCTCCACACTATGATAGACTCGTAACTCCTTTCATAATTTACACTTTTAACGTGGACCACTAGCATAGTTATATATATTGTATGATAACAAACATATTAATATTATAAACTTAAAAAAGTAAAAAATTGATAATTATAAATGACACCTTCGGATAAAACTTTGAACTTCATCAAATCATAAATACATGAGATCAATCTCTCAATGGTCCTCAATCAACCAAAACCCTAATTGGAGTGTTATAATTCATTTAAACCAAACTCAATTAAATTAAAACTTAATGGAACCAATCTCAAATCATTATAGGACTACTCTAATTTAGATTTTATTAAATTCAATTGGGTCAAATAGGTTTAAACTAGTCAAGTTAGTTTGGAATTACCCTAAACAAGTTTGAACCGATTAAATTAATAAGCTCAAACATATAAAAGGAGGTGAGTCTTAGATGGGTCATGTGTGACGTACATGCTTATCCCAAGTAATAAGTTAGGCTGAGGTACAACAAGATGGATAGAGGAGCGACGATGTGTCTAGCATCAATTACATAATTGGGTGGGCTTAACTTTACATACCGAATTGAGCTTCACTCATAAGTTGGGCTGAGCTTGATTACTAAAATGGGCCATGCTTGGCTTGCAGGTTAGGTTGTGCCTAGACACATAAGTTAGGGTCGTGTATGATCATATTGATTGAAGTGTACTTGGCTAAATGAGTTAGACCATGCCTAGTCACATAGATTGGGTCGTACAAGTTACATGAGCTGAATTGTACCTAACTACATGGGCTAGGTCGTATATGACTATAAGGGTTGGATCAACCCTATGTAATATATCACCCTGACTCAAGTCAAACTTGAGTAAGATTTCTCTTATCAAATTATATTTTAATATTTTAAATTATCAAAAAAAAAAATTAAATTCATAAATTAAATAATTTAAATTCATGATCTTAAATTTAAAACTAATTAAATCATATAAATTCATATATAATTCTTAAAATATAGATATATTTAATTAAATAAATTAGACCTATTTTAATCAGAAAATAAGAATTTTAATAATTAAATCAATCTTAGATTCATTTAATCTTAAGAGATCATTATAAATCAAATAATTAATTTAACGTCACCAATCAATTATTATTATTTATTAATCATAAAAAAATTAAAATTAAGATATTATTATGCATCATAAAATTATAATAATCCTAATATCAAATATTTTAAAATATAAATCAAGAAAAGAAATAGATGATCTTATCATCCTGGAATTCTCTCTTTAATCCTCGTACTATCGAGCTTGGTAAAAAATGAGAGAGGAAAAGCCTATTTTATATAAGAGAAGATGAAAGATAAGTAATAATTTAATTTATATTTTAAATATATTTATATTTTACTTTTATATAAAAATATAAAAATATAATATTTATTTCTTATGATTCATACACAAAAATAGAATATAAACTATTTACTTTCTAAAAATCACATCATTAGGAAATAAATTAATCAATAATTTAATTAATTGATAAAAAAATTTAACTAACTTATCCATGTGATTAAGGAAATCAATTTTAATCATTTCCTTAACCATACTACACAAACAAAGAAGTTAAAATATATTATTAATTTATGTCAAGAGAGAAAATTATTGATGATTACAATTGGAGTGGCAGTGTTGAGTGCATCCCAAAGATTTTTTGCAAGATCTGTTATCGAATTCATTTATCTTCCAACATCAAGTTTTTAACAAAACTGGAACTCAAATAATGATCGATACTAAAGACAACTAAATTCTCTCCTTTCATGTGGCCAAATTCATTTGCTAGTGCCACCATTATTAAGGATGGTTATGAGTCGTTCTTTTCAGATACATGTACTTTTTTTTGGGATCCGCTTAGTTCAGTTTAGGGTAATTCTAGTTTTAGATATGGAAGGATAAAAAGAAAAAAAAAAAAAAAAGAGTTTTTGGGTGGGATTCGAGTCGATTACGTCTACAAGAAATCTCAATCGATGCAAATATCTTAAGAAATGTAGTTGATTTCCTATCAAATCCATAAGAAAAAAACGTATATTTCTACGACGGATGTAATGTATGAGCTTAACACGTGAGAAAAAAAAAATATTGAATCTCGAACCCAACTAGTTCAGGCCGAGCATGAAAAAACATGATCGATTAGCTCGAGTCGAATGAAATTAATTAACTAACTAGATCAGGATAGTAAATTACATCTGATCCAAGTGCCCAAGCCCACTCGACCCTAGGCTATATCAACTAAGCTCAACTCGAACCTAAGTGCCACCCAAGCTCGAGCCCCAAAGTTTGAATTTGACTCGACATTACTCAATTGTGGCTCGACCCTAAAACCCCTTACCTGAGCTCACGCATTGGATCAAACCCGAGCCCTAGGCTAAGTTACAATCTCGATGCATGCGACTCGACCCATGCAAGCGCTAACTAGGTTAAAGCGTCCCTTTATGTGCGATGCATCTATCCAAGGTAAAAAATATTTAGCATGTTAAATGCGATGACCTAATCCAAAAACTCTTTCTATGCATTATATTTTTGCCTAGGACAAAAATTTATTTGAAATACGATTGACTAGGCTAAAGGGTTTCTCTTTATGCATGATATAGTGCCGGATGAGGTTGATTTAGCCGAATCATTCATCGCCCGTGATACATCCATCCTAAACAGAAAAAAGAAAAAAAAAAATCAAAAGCACTTATTAACCAAACCATTGTATCTCTCTCGTGCGCAATGCATCTGATCAAGATTAAAAAAAATATATTTGAATTACATTGATATGCTACTATCAAAATCAAAATGTCTTCCTTAGATACATTCATTTATGCGAAGCAACCAACATCATTATCCAGACAAAGACATCTCCTGTTAACTATATTTTGACACAGACAAAAAGAAAAAGGTTAAGATCTCTAGATGAACATTATGTTTCATTTACAATATCCTTTTGATCCTTATTGGTTTTAATATTTTGCTCTTATCACTAATAACAATATAGAACTTATGGCTTTATGCCATAAAAATCATCTCCTCAAACTCAAAATTGATAGTGAATTGACTAATTATTTTTTCCATCTATTAATATTGATTGGACCCATGCGCAACATGCCACATGGCTAGTTATGTAACATGCATCGACCCTTATCCATAAACGAATTGTTTACTCAGTGCAGCACATCGTTGGATCAGATCCTTATTTCGCTCGCCAATCAAACTTCAACTTCGATCACAGACGCATCGGATCACAGATTGGTTCGGTTTAATTGCCCCGCAACTCACATTTTAAGCTTGTATTGGACCGGACCGAACCGAACCGGGTTTCGATACGTATACGCCTACCCGCCGACACCCGAGTTTGAGATCCGCCCACCTTTTATGGCAGCAAAGCGTCGCTTGTCTTCTTCCGGCCATCGATTTCTGACTTGGGAGGATGAACGAGGCAAATGGAAGACGTACAAGTCGGGACGGTAAGAGTTTCGAGGCGATGCCAATCGTATTCTTAAACAAGAGGCATTGGCACCGACTCCGTCATCACCCCCGAGAACTGTTCTTCTACTCCCAGGAGAAGAATTATTGAAGGAAAGGGACATTGAATGCAGTGTCGCGGAGGGCGGCAGACCCCCGAGATTGCCTTCCATGGGCGTGAGATTAATATATTCAACGTGGGATGCTGAGGTTTTATTTCTCCGATGCTGAAGCGGGAGATGCGGTGATGGAGATGAAGCAGATGGGAATGCAGCAGCAGCAGATGCCGCCGCTCGCCGGGCGACGGGAGACGAAGGCCGAGGGGAGTGGCGGAGCCCATTTGGTTGCTGGGTTGGGCGTCGTGAGGCCGCTTGTCGTGCTTGCCTTGTTCACGCTCGTCCTGCTCCTCACTCTACCCTCAGTGGCCCGTCGCCGTCACTCACTCGATCTGCTTCTCTTGCATCGCCCAGCAGCATCACAAGGAGGTTACTTTCTTTCCCCTCCACATTCCTTTTACTGATGATATATTATAGCATCCTTATATTTCTTGTTTCATTTTCCTGCTGCTTTCTGGGCTTTTCTCTGTGGAATATCCATCCCATGTCCGTGTCATTCTTTCTTGGTGGAGAAACGAAACCAGGAAAGATGGATAAGATTAGGATTCGTTGAGCTGTGAATGGAAGACTAAATTGATTCTCCGAGTCTGAAAGACTTGCAGTAAGTTCATGATTTGGACGAATAATCAGTAGGATGCTGGCCGGAGGCCTTCGTCTCCGAGGAGAAGACAAGAATGGAAGGTGGGGTTGGTGATTTGGGAACGAGAGGCACTCCGAAGGTCGACAAGCAATAGTTGGACCCAAATTGTTTGCTTCCGCCGTAGACCGACTGCCACACCCACCAGTAGACGAGCTCCCCTGGACCGGGCCCCACAGCTGGTCCGGGGTGGGCCGACGGCGGGGCAAGTTAGAAGCGGGTAGATAACACGCTGCGATTCGTAGCCAAATTGGGGAAGAGAAAGTAGGATTTGGGCTTAATCTATGCTTGAGATCGATGATGAAAGGGACGACAGAATTCTATTCTACGGCGCGTGCATGTGCTCGGTTCTCCCGTTAAAACGCATCATCGGTTAAACTATACTCTTTAAGCACGATTTCTAAGGCATGAAGTCAGGGAGGGAGGAGGAGGCAATCTTGTCAGGACAAAAATACTAAAAAAAATAAAATAGTAAATGTTATAATACAAATTGATAGGACAAGAACTGGTCAACTTAGACTAATGGGCAAACTAGTGTTAGAACAATCGATTACTTCATGATAAGAAGAATTTGCTTGAGAGTTTTCTTCTCAGCATAACTCACATAATCGATAGTGGAGGTGGTGGTGCTCTTAACAGTGTAAGACTATGAGTAGAGGAGATAATTTGTTGTCAGATTGTGAAATCTAGATCATTTTTGGTGATGAATGAGACCTTTTTGGTCGTTGGAGTTGTTCATATGTGCTTTGTATTCCAATCATGTGTGCAACAAACATAGCATAGAATGGCCTAGAGCTGCACCAAGGATAAACAGCATTCATTTGGATAAAATGCATCGATCAAGCATATACATAAATGTTCTGTTTGTCTTTCTCACAGGGACAATGTAATTAACTGATGAAGTCAATATTTTAGAATCTTGTGGTCCTTTTACTTGATTACTTTGTGCCTCCCCAGTGTAAAAATTCTCTTAATTTTGCCCACTACTCTTACAACGGGGGTTCAACGGCCAAGGTTTTCATCCTTTTGGTCATGTGAGTCATATTTGTGATCCACATTCTTGTCCTCACAGGATCAGGAGTGGGTCGAGATAGGTCATTGACAGCTCTAGTTCAATGGACTCTCTCTGCTAGAGGGTCAGTATACAACATTACTGAATTGCAAGTAGGTCGTCTCAGACATCCATGATGCATCCCTTGTAGTGGATGAAAGCATTTTGCATTGAGCTTAATTTGCTCGTGAGTTTCATTTCAATCGGAGAACCATTGTGCCATTAGAAGATATTACAAAATTAGTAATTCAGGGTTCTTAGCTAACCATCTAAATGGATTTAACTTTCTTTTGTTCTCCTTAGTTATCAAATATTTCCTTCTCTGATGGTGTCTCAAAGAAGTCAACCAATTGCGAGCTACTTGGCTAACATCAAGACAAACTTAGTAGTACACACTAAAGTGCATTGTAGTGAAAGATGTCAGCTAAATTTTCAATATGATGGATAGAGAAACTTTACATAATGATTATGATTGCCAAGGCATCATCACAGGGAATCTTAATTCTATAATCCTTCTTGGTTGTCAACTGAGATGATAATGTCCTCAAACCTTAAGCACTTCAATGTTACCAAATGGAGTATGACATTAAGTCCGTAGTTCTTCATGCCTTGAGCTTTCGCCCAAAGAAGCCAAAGTCTCTTGTGGTACATTTCCTTAATAAGAGTATAGAGGATCTGACTTTTCGAATCATCCTTCACCTGATTAGCAATCTTCAGTGTCATGATCATGACCCTACTGAAGTGTTATTTCTTTCATACATCCTTCTTGTTGTACATTGCTTTAGATACTCTTAAGGCCAACTAATGGCCAAACATCCTGCACTAAGCAGAGTGTCTTAAATGGAAAACAAACTATAATTGATGCAACTATCAACACATCTATCTTTAGTTATCTGCCTCCTAATTACTTTCTCATTTCCCTATCACCACATAAATGTCAGCATCGACTTCATGAATTTCAATGTGCTCAATTGTATGGAAAGAAAACATATCCATAGATATCAATTAGTTACTAAATTCTTTGTCTGTATATTGTTGAAATGGACATTTACGATGGACATCAACATGCATCAAATATGTAACATGTACATATTTGAGTCAGTTTTGTATACAAATGTGATTTTTCTTTATGTTCAACTATAGCAAATTGGTCGAGTGATTACCACCATTTTAGAAGATAAAAAGAATATAATTGGAAAAAATGATGATATGCTCCATAGAATTATTGAAGGGCCCAAAAGGAATCTATTTTATACTAACAAATCCAGACCAATAATGGAATTTCTTACTTGGCACATGTAGTGTAATATCTCATGATATTAAGAGACAAACTTAAAGATTCTCCTAATTTGAAAAAAACTCTTTTGTTGCAGCCTGCCTCATTCAGATTGAGTGAGCTCATATTATGCTTTTTCTTAAAGATTTAACTTATTTTCTGTCTGGTTAACTAATATGAATACTTTCTTTTTTGGTATTCTGCGCTCAATATTCAGTCTCCAACAGTAGTTGTTCTGCTAGTTCTTCCACCATTGAACATCCAAAAGACAAGTTACTTGGAGGTCTGCTTTCCCCGGTATTTGATGAAGCTTCCTGCCTGAGCCGCTACCAGTCTGCATTATACTGGAAGGTTTCGAACCACACTTCTTCAGCTTACCTTGTGGAGAAGCTCCGAAGGTATGAAGCTCGCCACAAAAAGTGTGGCCCTGACACTGAGCTCTACAAGAAAGCTGTTGAACAGTTGAAGTCCAATCGCAGCACAGGGCCAATGGAGTGCAACTATGTGGTATGGATGGCGTCTGATGGCCTGGGAAACAGGATCTTAAGTATTTCCTCAGCATTCCTCTATGCTCTCCTTAATAACAAGGTCTTACTGCTCGACCTTCCTGGAGACATGAAGGGCCTATTCTGTGAGCCATTCCCTAACACCACATGGGTTCTCCCTTCCGATTTCCCTATCAATAACCTTAAATGGGTCTGGAGGTTCGAGAAAGATCCATATCGTTATGGAGATATGCTTAAAAAGAAGGTGCTTAGCAATGACATGAACCCTGCAAATGCTTCATTTCCACTACCAGCTTATCTCTATCTCCACCTGGTTCATTCTAATGATGACTTCGATAAGATGTTCTACTGCCAAGAGAGTCAGCTCCTACTTCAAAAGTTCCCTTGGCTATTGCTAAGATCAAATCAATACTTTGTGCCTGCTTTGTTTCTCATTCCTGAGTTCAAGAAGGAACTGAGTCTGCTATTCCCAGAGAGAACGACTGTCTTCCATCATTTGGGAAGATATCTTTTTCATCCGTCCAACTCAGTCTGGGGCTATGTAACGAGGTATTATGAAGCTTATCTTGCTAATGCAAAAGAAAGTTTAGGAATGCAGATCAGAACATTCGCAAAGGTCGATCTTGATAGCCACTTTAGCTCTATCATGGGTTGCGCACTGAGTGAAAAGTTATTGCCTGATGTTGATCCGAAAGATCCTGCTCTTCCAACCATCATCGGTGTGAAGCCAAAAGCAGTTCTTGTTACCAGTTTGAACAGTGGGTACTTCGAGAAGCTAAGAGACATGTACTATGAGCATGCAACAACGACGAAAGAGGTGATTGGCATCTATCAACCGAGCCATGAAGAGCAACAACACACAGAGAAGCTCAGTCACAATATGAAGGCCCTTGCAGAGATGTATCTGTTGAGCTTGAGTGATTCATTGATGACTAGCCCATATTCAACCTTTGGGTATGTGGCACAAGGTCTTGGTGGTCTAAGCCCGTGGATTCTTATAAGACCTGATAACAAGAATCTTTGCCTCCATTCCATGACCATGGAGCCCTGCTTCCACTTTCCTCCATCTTATGATTGTAATGCTAATAAGAAGGATGACATAGGATCAGTGGTTCCATATTTGAGGCACTGTGAAGACTTCCGTAAAGGTATTAAACTGTTTTATTAGGATATGAGATTGCTGTAATACATGTATAATGTACATTCAACAATTTCTTCTTATCTTGTGGTGTTGAAATTTGACACTGGTTCTTGATGACAAATTTTCTTAGATAATTTTGAAGCTATTAGTTGAGCATGATCTGAGGAGTAAGTCTTTAAAACCTTGAGCCATGTTGCATTTACCATTACTGTGATCAATAAGTTTCTTGCTTTTGAAATTGTTTAATGTCTACTTTTCAAATGAGTTGTATGATTGTGATAGCTGTTGCCTCTGCACTACTTTGAAGCATAAGGCGACTTGCTGAGTTCAGTATCTACGAAAGTCTGGATGTTGAAGAAGGGATAAAGATCAGCTGATGAACAATGAATGACCAGCTTCCTTTAGACCTGTTTGTTTTCTGGACATATGGAACTCTTCTCGTCTGATTGATAGTAAGAACAGTTGATGGTTGGAATTTGGTTTTTGGATTACCTACATTCTAAAGTTTTGTACTTTTTTTGTGATAAATATAAATATAAATACTGTTATTTACACTCATAAATATAAATACTGTTATTTTCTCTAGGGCCATACTTTTCATCTGTACAAGTTACGTTTTACATCTAATTTACAAATATTTTCTTGAGGGCCATTTAGAAAAGCCCTAAATCTTTTTTTTTAAGTGCCCTTCTTTTGTTTTATTTCCATAGAGCATTTCTTATTTTTTTCTAAAAGATGAGATACTCTTAGCATTCGCTTCGTCGATCGTCACCTTTGCCCTACTATGATCGTCTTCATCCCTCATCCGTCAATATTATTATGCCCTCATCCTCTTTAGTCTCACCCTTGCCCATCGCTCTTGAGCATGCTATTCTTATCCTCTTTTGTCACTTATCCTCTTTTGTCACTCTTGGGTATGTTAGATGCATGTATATGGGACACGACATGACACGTATACCACAACGTATCATTGTATCATTTTGTAAGAAAATTATAGTACAAGGATACGCACATATATATATATATATATATATATATATATATATAACATGAGTTTTATAGTATCTATACATTTAAAATTTATAAACTCAGTAATATAAACAAATAATAATATGCTAAAATAGGCTAATAATATGTAACAATTTAATCAGCGGTAAAAAACCAGATTAAAAAATAAAATAGGTTAATGTTATGTTAACACTTTAATCAAGAGTAAAAAAACCAGATTAAAAAAATAAAAAATAAAAAATAAAAAATAAAACAGATTAATAATATGTTAACAATTTAATCAGCAGTAAAAAACCCAGATTAAAAAAATAAAAAAGGTTAATAATATGTTAATAATCAAATTAAGTTTTTTCAAAATAAACAAAATTAATGTATCGTCGTCGGACGCCGGACGTCTCTGACGAAGATGGATCGCCGGACGCCGGTTAAGTCGCCGCGGGCCCGAGAGCGCGCGACGACAGCGCGGTCGCGGCAGAGAGGGGCTTGGGGCGGAGGGTTGACAGCGCGACGGCAGCGAGGTCGCGACAGCAAGGGGCTCGGGGCGGAGGGTTCGGCAGCGCGATCGCGGCAGAGGTGGGCTCGGAGCGGAGGGTCCGACACCATGATGGCAGCGCCCGACGGAAGAGAGGGGAGCTCGGGGCGAGTGCTCGACAGCACGGTGAGGAAGAAGCGTTCGGTCGGGTTCTGCGGTTCTTAACGCCGATCCTCCCGGAATCCGGAGGAAGAAGGATTCCAGACGCCTCCCGCTCGCGGTGAGAAATCCTGGTTTCACGACGCCTCCGCTCCGCTCCGCTCCGCTCGCGGTGTGGAAGAGTCGGACCGCCAACCCGAATCCGACTTAATTAAAAATAAAAAAAATGAAAAATGATTCGGCTGCGTTACGTGTCCGACCGCTTCGATGACGAATCCGTGTCTGACACGTGACACGGATATGCCTCTGAATCCAGCGTGTCCTTGCTTCATAGCTGCCACGCATGCGCTTACCCTCGACTTGCTCCTTCACATTCTAGATTTAAACCTCCGATACTATAAGAAATATATCGTCCCCGCCCGTATTTGCCTAATTTAACACTGTAATTTAGTCACTTTCTCAACTTCAAGACTGTAATTTAGTCACAAAATGTCTAATTTAACAAGTAAACAGATTACTTGGAACAGACAATATGAATCAGCATAATACCTGACACCGAATTCCATGAGTTCTATCGACGCCATGAAACTAGTTGCAGAATATTTAGCAGGTCCTACATGCAACACAATGCAGAATTGCAAGTGCATTGCAAGATGTATGTGCTTCTGTCTACTTCAATGACTGAACCTTCTTTCTCGCTAGGAACGTGACTATCCGGGGAAAGAATGATCGTGGCCTCCGTTCTGAGCCAGGCATGGCATTTGTTGTGTTTGATCGTGCCATATGCACCCTCGGACTTCTTGTTTGACTACCTGCTTCACTGGCAATGCTTTCAGTGTCTCCGAGGGCAACAAGGTTCGAAGAATCAGAGAAGCTTCGACGGATGCCACCCAACTTTCTCTGCTGTTCATGATCAGCTCTCCATGTTCGCAACTCCTGCTCCACACCCAGCTTGCCCTCCCTTGCCTTTTTAGCCTTGTCTACTGCAGCTCTTTGTGCTTTCTTCTTCTCCTTGATCCTCTTATTTGCTTCCTCCAGTTGTATTAAACTCCTTGACTCAGATTCTTTGGCTGCTTTCATTTGCTCGATGGCAGAAATTACCTTTTTGTTAGCAATCTCCTCGGCTTCGTTGGCTTTCTTGCTCAGTCTGTAGTATTCTTCAATTGGTAGAGTTACTCCATTTGATGAGTCCTCACACTCCATGCTTGCTTGTTCACTTTCTTCCAATGCTTTGACTGCTGAGATAGCCAATTTCTCTGATGCTTTAGCTGCCTCGATCTCCTTAAGAGCAGCACTTAATCTTGTCTCCAGTGTGCTAGCTCCAGCTTTGGCATATTCTGCTTCTTCCTTTGCCTTCCTCAGATCTTCACGTGCCAAGTCAGCTATTAATTTAGCTTGGTCTGCTTCCTCAGCTGCTTGCTGCAGTGCCTTTGGCAGCTCCACCAATTTTTCTCTGGCTTCCTTCTCTCTGATCAAAATTAGCTCTAGTTCAGTGTTTATCCTAGTGAGCTCAGCTTCAAGAGATGAGACTGATGCAGATGCCACGCCTTCCCTCTGTCTCACCGTGGTCAGAGATGCTTTCTCTCTTTCCAGCTCAGACTTTAGTGAAGAAACTGCAACTCTTAAACAGTTGACTTCATCATTAGCGTTCTCAATGTTGAACCTTACTTCCTCGAGTTCCTTTGTGGTTGTCGCTAATGAAGCTTGAACATTTGTTTCTGTCTCATTGATGTCTCCTGTCTGAACTATCGGATTCAGTTCTCCTGCGCTATTGACCTCCAGATTTAGTTTTGACTCCATGTACAAAGCTAGTTCAACTTTTAGACTAACCAGTAATGAAGAAGCTCTATCTAGTTTTGACTTGAGATCATTCGTTGCAAGGAGTTGCTCATTAAGCTGTTGTAATTCACTTTCAGCTTGTTTCATTTCCTTTTCCCAGTTCAATTTATCCTGCTCCAATGCCAAGGCTGCACCAATTCTTTGTTCTTCGGCTTCAAGATGTGCGGAATGAGCAGATTCAAGCAATTCCTTGGTTGTGATGAGCTCGAGTGTTAGGTCCTCAACAGTCTTCTCTAACTTCTTTGATGCAGAAACAGATTCTTTAGCTGTCCTTATTGCAATGTCCTTTTCATGAACTAATAAAACATACCTTCTTTGCATTGACTCCAGCTCTTGCTTTACTGATATCAACTCAGCAACTGCACTTGCATGCCTTTCTTTGGCGACCTCTAGTCGTGTCTTGGCTACAACACTTGAATTATTAGTAATTCCTTTCTCTATTTCTTTCAATCTTAGATCAGCAAGTTCGGAGTCCTGCTTTGCTTGTGCTTCCTGCGTTTCTGCTTTCTCCAGGCTCAGTTTAAGCTCCTCTACCAGTCTCTTTGTATAGTCTAGCTCCTTCAACACTTGTCCTTTAACAACTTCAGCAGCTTCATGCTGTTCTTTGCACGTCGGAATTTCTTCTTGTGCCTTCTTAAGTTCAAATTGGACTTGCTTGCGCCTCTGTGTATAACCAAATGAAACAATTTAGAACCTCCAGTAAAGGAGTTTATGCTAATATATGATACCAGAGGGAGAACACATCAATTATTCTTCTTTCAGAAACTATTGCAAAATCACCACGACAGGATTATCATTGGAATAAGAAGACTCGTCCATATTTACATAATACATATCCAGTAATTTTACTGTTGCTAATGATATCCTTTTTAACATTATAAAAGATATAGCAAGTCCTAAAATTACATAGCTGCTCATTTCTAGATCACAGAAGCAGAGCAAATATTCTATAAAGTTAAAGTAACATTACTACAGAGCATTAAAATACATAATGATGTCAATAAAGCATAACAAGTAATTGAAATTAGTAAAACTGAGTAAAGGACTTCAGGATTCAAGTTAAGCCACAGATCTACTTCAAGTGGATCCTATTATGAGAGAACAATATTATCATCACTGAAAGAAATACTTTGCTATGAGTCATGAAAAAATTAATATCAAAGATAAAAGAAAAAAATCAATTGCTAGATCAAATGAAATTTACCTCTGTGATCAAGGTCTTCTGTGCTTTCCAATCAGCAATCCCTCCAAACTTTGTTGCAGCCTCTTTAACAGATTCAAAAGGTGCTGTAGTATCAACAAGTACTCGGCTTGCATCATATTTCTTTAAATTCTCTGATACGCCATTTTGTGGTGTCCCAAGCTCATTTGATTCATTGGAAGAATAAGGTGCCAATATTCTATGAACATTGGGTAAATCGACCTTTACACCCTCAAGTTTAATTACTGGTTTATTCACTGATACAACATATCCTCTTTGGTCTAGAGTTGAAGTGTTCAGATCATTAGTAAGAAATGGAATTTTGCCATTCTTGTCTAATGCTCCATGCTGTCGATTACCATTATCCTCTTTAGAATCTGGAGCAGAAGAACCATCTGGTGATGAGAAGGAATTGGCAAGATAAGAGTTTTTTTTGGTGTCCATTGCTTCCTCCATTTGAGGACAGTCTGAGTTATTTTGACCAATTCCTCTGTAAGAAAATAGACGAAGGCTAAGGAGCAAATGACTGAGACCAGAAAAGTTAATAAGAAAATTTACATTAGGATTGTAAATTTGCCATGCATATTTTCTATGATGACCATACAAAGGAAATTTGAAGTTACTTAGCATCAACTAGAAGCATGAATTTATGATATTTGGTGATTGAAATTCATACAATAGATAATTATGTGATAGCCACCAAACCATATAAGATCATTTGTAATTTGAATAAAATAGTTCAAAGAGCAAGCAGAATCACAATCCACTCAAATTTCACAGGCACATGCATCATGTGTGTCTAAAAGCCAACAGAAATGAATCATTGCTAATGAAAGAGAATTGATGATATATCAGTGGTACATGGATATAGATATAATTGTATAAAAGTGGGCAATATTTTACATTTCCCCGACACATGAAAGATGACACAGAAAATGTAGATAGATCAGGAATGTGTGAATATTAACTATCATAGCTTTGTCTTTATTTTGATAAATTACTTAAGATTGTAGATTGTAGTCCTTCAATTGAACATGGAAGCGAGTCTGTAGTCCTTCACTTAAACGTAGCAAGCAAGATTCATTTGCTTTCCTAAGAGGCCTCTCTTCATGAACTTCTCCAAATGTCCACTCGTATATGTAATATGATATCATTACATCCTTCTCATAACCTATTGCAACAACATAGGACATGTTAAGTTGTGGACTTATGAATCAGTAGTAATTGGACAAGGACAGATACTTCACCTAAGATCTTCATTCCATATATGAAGTTAAGCTCATGGATATGATGTGTCTATTAATATTTAATGAGATGACAATTAATTAACATGATGTAACTTATATTGGCCTTTGTAGTTCCCCTTGATGGCATTTTTAAACAAAGGAGGCATAGTACAAGGTCTTGAGAAGAAAAATATACTCAACTAGATAAATACAGTATTCATTTATTAGGAAATAAACCTTCAAAAAGTTCTAGTAGAATTATGTGTTTAAAAGAGTAAGGAATAAGGTGTATCCACTCTTGAGGTATATAAATCAAAACCATTGTCAAACAGAAGTTCAAATTATGTGTATATACTATACTGTCGCCAAGCGAGATTAATTTAGACACAGAATGTTCCCTCGAGAAAGAAAAAGAAAAGGAAAAGAAGTGAATCTTTAGCTTTTGACAATCTGTAACAGCAGTGATGTTGCAGTTCTTGAAGCACCTAAAAGTGAGAAACTTTTCGACTCAAATTTGACTTCTTAAAATCAATTAGGAGGATTGAAAACTAAGAAGTAACTTAACATGCAAACAATGAACGCCTTAATTCAAAGAAACATTTAGGAGGATAAATCTAAAGTTCAAAAAAAAGAAGAAATAGGAATCCAATGAAGTTCGTCAGAATATATTCCGCAATGATTAATATTGCATCCGCAACTAATACGACATTATTAAGAACATACAGCACTAACAATATTAAATATAAAGCGAGAAGAACAGAAAGAAGGAAAACTCACAGGAAGTTTTTGTTTCCACTTTCAACTCCTCCGTCAGGAGATCTGGGAGCAAAATGTGGTTGCTGGATTGCACAAGAAGGGAGAGAAGGGGAGGAGAAGTCATCTTTGAGATCAGCGGACGCCTCAGAACTCTCTCTATTCCAAGTCTGCCTCTGCCTCTGGGCCATGAATATTTTATCCTTTTCTTATGGCTTACAAGCTCCTCCTTTTATTCGCACACTGAATTCGCGATTTGTTCGAGGTGTTACGAATCCACCATCTCATAATATCTTTTAGAGTATATGGATCAGAAATGACATCGAAATCGGGAGAGGCATTTCACGAATAAAACAAAAGTATACTTCCATATTGAGATGAAGCGAGGCAAAGGAGAGGCCAGGCGTTATGATCGGTCTTTGTCCTGTTCCAACGTAAGGTGCCTATGGTTTCTGGCCATGCGGAGTACAGGTACAGCAGCGCAATAGCTCGGAATTTGATCCGATCCGTCAGCGGACCTGACCCATCGGGTTGACGGGTCAACCCGATCCGTCTCCCTGAAGCCATCCCCGGCGATCGAGGCAAAGTTGACGACGGAGAACGGCAAGGAGGAGGGCATCGGTAAAGTGGGAGGGAGCTGAGGGCGACTTCGGGCGCCAGTCGACGAAGACGGGAGGGGGCGGAATAATGGTCGGCACGAGGCACGGTAGTGGCAATAGCGGTACTGGCGGCGGAAGGGGCCGAAGAAGCGGACAGTGGAGGAGGAGGAATGTCGTCTAAAAAATCTTGGCCCCTATTTGACCTAACGGGTCAAGGGGACGACCGAACCCCGACCCGTTTCAGTAACCCACCAAGCCTTTAACAGGATCCGACCCGTATGACCGATTTCTTCTTAAGCGGACATTTGAACATTAGTCCCGTCGGTGGATGCGTGCATAGATTATACATGATGATGTGTAATATGATGATAGAAAGGTAGGAATCAGATCAGTTCACGTCAGTCAAATTGTCCAATTCTTTCATCAATTCCATTAAATTATGAAATATGATCGTTAACATTTATTTATATGCGATACTAAAGTGAGATTTCTTTTTCGTAACAAAATTAGGGTAATGGTTCTCCTATTGTTCTCTCATTGACTTCATGTCATGCATGTTAGTGGCCTTAACTTGAGAATTGAAAGGGTGGTAGCAACAAGAAGAATTGAAGCCAAGCAGAAATGTTCAATACAAGGAGCTGATAAGACGGGTTTTGAAACTGATGCAAGCAATCCATAGAATCCGATAAAAAGTGTTGACTTGTATTACAGATGCCAATGGCAAACATATGCTAAAGAAAGAAAGAAAACCTCGATGCAGTTTAATTTACAGACATCGAGTCACATTATATTACGAATTCCTGATAGAAGCTTTGTCACAATTCTATGCCTAATTATTTGTAAAACATAAATCATATTATAGGTAAAAGACTTGCAATTTGATAACAGAAATGGCAATTCAAGTCAACACTGAAATGGGGCACACAGGATTTAATCCGAGTGAGAATGCTTCCACTAAAAAGATCTGAAGCAGCATGACATAAATTTAAATTCCGTTGTCCATGTTCTATAAAAGGATCAAGCAAAAACAAACAAAGAGGATAACACAGTCCTTTTCTTAACATTCCTGCACAAACAAGATGACACACCAATTGAAATTTCAGTAGTGTTTTGATGATACTCATGAAAAATTTGTGCTGAAACAACAAAAGAAATAAAATGCAAATAATAAAGTGGCATATGGAAGATGAACTTCATTATCACTATAAAGTCCATTATATGTCAAAAGATATAAAAGATACTATTAGCTAACATATGATAGGAAGGTAGATGATGGCATGTGATGTCACTTATCATGCACAACCAACAGTATTCTAAAAGAACAAGCCCTTGGTAGCTCAAGAAACCTTTCGACTCCATTGTTATAGACATCTTGATATTAAAACCACTAGCTGGATCTGCATGACCACAATCAACCATAATTGACAACCACTGTTATGAGTGTCAAATGATGTGATTATAATTTCAAGCTCATTCCATCATCCAGTGTTCTAGTCCTCTGTCATTGGAGACACAGATCATTGGTTAGTCAAGATTAAAGAAACTATCCCTCCATCTGAGTCACAGTTCAACCCATAAATTATTTTCCTCGGCGTACCACAATATTCTTATTTCATATCACACATGCCTCACTCATACCCAATGATACTGCCATCGATAACACAGATGATTAAACTAACTCATCTCTGTCCCTAACTCAAACACTTCAACCAATTAAACCTGGAAGATGCAGGAGTTTTGCGAGTCCTATGATTCTTTTCTTGGAAAAGTAAGTTTAAAGAAGTCGATTACTCCCAAAACAGTAACACTCTAATCTAGCAACAAGCATCAAGTAATCAACAAAAACATTAACTATGCCATCGAAAAGATCAAGTTTTTAAGACTTCTAGAACACTATCCTATATTTAAAATATAGTTCTGTGTCTTATTACATATTTACGTGACTATGAATTTGATTGATATTTGAATATCAGTCATCATAGAATTTAATTCATAAAGTGGATTCCCCTACAAAAGTACATTAGTCTTAGTATTTCCGGTACCAGTAGCATTGAGTCGCATATTGTACATCAGTCAAATATGCTCCTAACTTTCATTAACATTGGCTATTGTTTGAGCATCCTTACTTTAAGTTCAACATTCAGTCAAATCTCATATATAGTATACAAGTGCATGCAATTAACTAGTGCAATTTCGCATAATTCATACTGAATTCAAATATTCACATGTGACAGTCAGCATTTTGTGATGATACTTCTTTCCTGATAAGTAAACTGGGAATTCAAGTGACAAGTTTCATCCTCAAATAAGATGTTGCCCTGAAATACTAACCCTGAAGTAAATATCAACATAGGTGTCAACCTAAAACATCATGATCAGAAACAGGTTTCTCAGGATGTACTTGGTCTTATCTGGAAGCACTATTTGTTATTTTTTCAATCATGATGCAAAAAGTTTTATTCATTTTTCAAATACTTTGGTTTTGTGATACAATTGAGACAATAAGAACAAGATGAACAAACAACTAAGAAAAATGAACAATAACCTGACATTTGATTTAGATGCTAGCCAAGAAAAATCTAAATAAATTTCCGAAACTTATTGATGTTATCCAAATAGATCTTGTATTAACTATTGCAAATTGATAGTTGATCATAGATGTCCATCTCATAGCAACGGGCATGATGCATACATCAATGAGATCAACTAATGAACTCTCAAATTTTAGGTGAATGCTATGAAGCCTAGCACAAGACAGGCCTCATGCAGGTGATTGGCCTTAATGTGTAACTGCTGTTGTAAGTATTGATCAACAGAAAACACATACAATCGATGCAGTACTACCTCAAACTGACCTCCATAAAGATCCCTTAAAGTTATTCATTGAAGAAAGGACGAAATGTATAAGCATCATTTTCTTTAAAATCCATAAAATGTATACTCCATTCTACAAGCTGTTACTTGGCAACTTTTTGTATAAACTTTCAAATCCATAAAACCCATAAAAAGTATACTCCATTCTATAAGCTATTAGTTGGCAACTTTTTGTATATAACTTTCAACAAAGATGTAGCAATGAAACTACAAGACAGTGAACCTAGATGCTTCTGAGTTGGATAGTTTTTTCACTTAAGATGAGTGCAGTGCATATTTCATGGCCAAGTTCTGAATTTCAGTCATCATAAAGTAATGATTGACAACTGGCATGTTTATACAAGATCTCAAGTGACGAAAAAATGGATAACTTACTGACAACACTAAAATGATCATATTTAATTTGCTTGACTGATACTGGAATGACAAAAGCTTTCTTCAATGTAGTGGGGCAACTTTGAAAGATATAAATGAAAGATCATACAACTTAAACATAATGTATTACCAGAATGTGATATATAGATATCCATAACATTACTAATCCACTCCATCATGGCTGCAAATTCGTTAGATTTCCCATATATCATAAAAAAAAAAAGATCTGGACTGTTAGATATTTTATGGGAATATTCTTTCAACCATGTGTTTTTCTAATCTAATGGATATCTTAATTAAATTCATATTTTCTCCACAGAAAGTCCAATTACTGAATCTTTCAGACTTAGAATAATAACAATGTTAAGAGTATAGGTAGGATAAGCATTAATTAGTATCAGATTTAGCAGTAAAATCATTAAGCTTTATTATGAATCATTTTAGTGAAAGAAACCTTAGAAGAGCTATTTACTTTCCATATTTTTTTTATTACAACCTAGTTCCCATTGCAACAAGGCTAATAATTTTAATATAATCTTTACATTGTTTGATTGCAATAGTTGTGATGTTGTTGCCTTTGTTCATCTTTTTTTAGTTTCCTCTACATGGCAAGAACTTGTAGTTGTGAAAAGTAATAAAACTCACAATATAAAGTAAGGAAGATCTTATGACCAAACAGGAATAGAATTTATTGTAAATCTTAACACTCCAACACAATCATGTAACTGATTAAATAAAACAAGAAACCTAAAGATTCAATTTGAGCTGCAAAATAAGTTACTAGAGGACATTATGAAGAAATAATCAATGGATATAATAAACTTTTAATGCATCATAAGAATATGCAAAACCTATCCATGTTCAACCTACTCATATAACATTACTTGGTTCCATGTCTGATCCTTCCATAACAGGGCCATAAATCAAAAAGCGACGTTATTTTATTGTCCATAAAGAGAAAAGGACGAATTAGCTTCCAAATTAAAGCTTCGAAGGTTTCGGGAAGATATCTGGAGTGAACTTCTGCGCTGCACTTATACTACCCTTGATCTTCATAGCTCCCCTGCAACCAACAAAAGAAAAACACCAAGAAATATCAATAATCAAGCAAATGTCTTTCTTTTTTCCAGATGAGAAAGGAAAGAAATTATAAAGGAACAACTAATTGTAATCACCTAATGAATGCGATCTGCGGATTCATCTTTCCTGTAGCAATAGAGAGGAAATCCTTATCGGTGAACGAGAAGGTCGCATCTGGTTTTCCATCATACGGGCCTAGCATAGACAAATCACAAAAACAAATACATCAATTCTACGATCTCTATTAACCAAACAAGGAGGCAAGGAAATTGAAGGGGAAGGGGCAAAAGGCGAGACCTTTGGTGACCTTTCCTTGCTTGAGGTCGACGACAAAGATCTCCTCATCCACCCCAATCTTCTGCAGGCCCCAAAGAGCAGGAAACAAAATTTAGGGTTAGCGTTACGGTTTCCAGCAAAAGGGAGCATCGACGTCAGAAAAAAAAACATAGGGACCTTTGGGGCGATGTTGAGCTGGTAGACGAGGCCGATCTTCTTGGTGACCTCCTTGCCGGCGTCGGTGGAGAGATGGATCTTCATCTGCTCCAAAAGGCCTGCGGATTGCAACGAGCTCTCCATCTCTTCTTCCGCACTTACCGAATTCCTCCCCGATCGAACGACCGACCGATCCAGAGACGCACGTAAGAGGTGGCAGAGGGATGGGATGGGATGCTTTGCTTGCGTTTGCGTGTAGACTTGTTATTGGGAGGGAGAGGAGGAGGGGAAGGGGGTGGAATTAAATGCGATGGCGATGAATTGCCTACCGGCGCAGTAGGGGGAGACGGAACTGACGGGTAGAGATTGGTACCACTTAGCCAGGGAAAAAGGACGAGGCCAGATAATAAGATCGTCTTAAAGCAAGTAACTAACAGTTGTCGTACCCGAATCCGGACACGATCGAATATTAACATATTTACTGTTTAATTTTTTTTATTTTAATATAGAGTTTTTGATCGGTAAATTCAAATCTTATTTTTATCACATACTATCAAAAATAAATAAATATTTGAATATACTTAATTAGCTTCCTCATTATGTATTCTTGATTACTTCGTATCCACTGTTCCTAAGCTTATTCTTTCCGGACATGTATGGTTATCGAATCTAGTATCCATTTGATATTGAAGTCTGATTGGAAGGCTAAGTTGATTTTGCACAATCTAATCCATCTTTTATCCCTAGTGATTATTAGAAAAGATTTATGGGCTGATACGATCAATTTGAAGAGAGTATGCGGTTTAAGGAATCTCTAACATTATATTCAACTATAGCGAAAGTGCCATATATCCCTTTGAAATTAATGGTTTTTTTGTGTTTTAGTTAGGACATGTTGAATACATTTTGAATTCCAGGCACAAACATGTATAATGACTCACCACCAAAATCTAAAGGCAACATGTGAATTCAAGAGATGGCTCTTTGCAATGTATATCAAACTTGAGTGGGGGGAATGGCCCTTTGAGAGCAAACAAGCAAAATAAGATGGATGAGAAATTAATTATACAAGATCTGGATTCTACAGCAAGAGGTGCAGTTCATATACACAACTGCTCTATGAGCTAAAATACAAGATATTCTGGTTCAACAACTATCATTTTACACATACACATAGTTCAATGATGAAAAAAAAAGATTCATTTAGTCGATCTCAAATAGTTTCACACCATGGATTTTTATTGTTTGATTCACCTATTGTCATCAAGTCCCGCTTTACCATGGACCTGTTCGTGTCCTCCTCAACCGATGTTTCTTTTGTCCATGCTGCCGCTTGATCACCTGGAGGACCTGATAGTTCCGACTTTAACCTTCGTAAGTACATTCATTTTCCATAGCTATCGAATGTGAAAATATATATTTGAGAAGAATTCAGAATAAAAATATATGTATGCAAAGATAAAGGGCTTTAAAAAAAAAAGCAACAAATAGCTTTTTCTGAGATGCTCTTTCCAAGTTACAGATACATGTGGATTTCTGAGTAATCATTGTATCTTAGAAGGTATCCATTATCACTGTCGGTCAAACTACGGAGGATATTAAATGTTGCTTCTTATGAGACTATTATTTAGTGTGTCACCTTATTACTCCAGGTGAAATAGAAGAAAACTATGTGCTGGCAGACATTGGAACAACTACTTTGAGAAGCAACATAAAAAAAATCACGTGTTTACAGTATAACATTTTCTTGTCATGAATGCAAAGAAGTATTATTGAATCGGATAAGCAACAAAATGTACTACTCTGTGCCATAGTCATTCAAGTATAGGCTTTAAGTTGCACTACTGAGCAAATTTTGAAGTACTATCATAAACTTAAATTTAACTTGGAATAAAAAAAGCATCAACCTATGAAAATTCTGTTTGATAGATCAGAAAGCTCAAACGTAATAGAAAAAGTAACCTATAATTCTGTGTGTCAACTTAATGATGTGAAGAACCTTGTGACTTTCATAACAATAACTTCTATAAAAACAGAAAGCACTAAATTGCCACAAAGCCAAGATTAGAGCATGAAATTTCTATGTTCATTAAAAACAATAAGAATATAGATATTATGCAAAAATATAAAAAATTAACCTTTAAAATAGCTCGCCTATAAATCCTGCAAGCAGCAAAAAAGGATCTCTTTATGGTGCTGACCTTGTCTAGCATGTTTTTGGCTAATTTCTCACCTTATAATCAGAAATTCGGCAAAATTAAATAGGTCTATCCAACTTAACTAGAGTTGGTCGATTTAACTCAACTCTATGTGATTTCAGGCTTACAACGACAAAAAGGAAAGAAGAAGTAAACGGAAATAAAGGAGAAGAGGCAAGTCATGTGGAAGGAAGGCAAAATTTCAACCATCACCATGAAACAAGATGCCATAGCTATTATGTTCTCAATTTGCTGCAATTATCATATTTGTTAATTATCACCGTTGTTGTAAAATTGTACACTACCAATAAAACAAGAAAAACATATCAAGGATAAATTGTTAACCTCTACCACAAAAATGAAGGGAGGGTAACATCTATCAAGATTCATACAACACAATGAATTTTGCAATTTTCGATCGAGCAACAAAAAGATACATGTTTCTTTAATGATGATTCCACACATCAATACAGGAACAGAGTTGAGAACAAAAGTTCTAATATGAAGTCACCAAATCATCTTTGTAATTCTTGCCGCAAAATAAGTTACAGTCAGTGCCTTACAGTTGCATGAAAATCGTCAATCACATTAAGCAAAAGTAGGGTGAAAAATGTCAAACCAATCAATTTTCCTTTTAGTAGTAGAAAATGGTCAGATACCATTTCCACGAATTTAAAAAATGGTTAAGACGAATCACTGGTGATAAGGTTTATGCAGGGTGCCAGGCCACTAAAGATTTATGCTGCCAACTAATGCCAGTACAGAACTCTCAAAATATTCTCGAAGAGCTCCCAAAATAGTTTACTTCATTCAAAAATCGATTTCTGGAAAACATGTTGATTATGTCAGATTTAACTCTTTTACATTACAGATTGGCATTCCTCTTCTTGATGAATTTTGTCACCCATGAAATACTTCATAGTCATATAGAGCAGAGAAACTTAGATTCTGGCTTAAATCATAGCCATAAATGACGTTTTCGAACAAAAATCTAGCTTTTGCCAACTATTTCAAACAAAACTAAGATCAAAACTATAACTTTGAGATAAGGGCTAAATGGTTGCAAGGGAAATTGTGGAGAAGAATTTTTCAATGATAAATCTTCTCATTAAAAAATTAATTAAACTTCTCTGGTTTGTCGGAAAGGGAAATGAAATCTTTTGATTTTTCTTTTCTTAAATTTGGAATGCAGAAAAAACTGAAGTTAACCTCTTTTCTCAGAATCTCAGTGTTGTTGGAAAGTCATAAGAAGATTTAGGAGAGCTTTATTTTCATTTTCCAGAGAAAAAAATCTGAAAAAAAATTAAATTAAATTGTCCTAGAGATCCAGAAAACTATGTCCGCCTTTCCTGTTTACCTGTCAAACAAACATTGGAGAAGAATGTTTCGTGAAACTACCCATACCGTCAAACATAACCTCAACAATGCAAGCATCACGTACACTAAGACATGATAAACAATGACATTATCTAGAAATCTAGTGGTTATAAGTGATATTGAATAATAAATGTGAACAGGGGAGAGAAGGGAGGTTAGAATAGGAGATAACAATAAAATAGATTCACTGAGAGAGAGAGAGAGAGAGAGAGAGAGAGAGAAGCCCTTTTCTAATTAAAAACAGCAAGCAGCATTTACTAGTTCAACAATATCACAGGTATCAAGTCAATCCATGAAAGGGTGTGCAGATCCTTGCTTGACTCATACAGAATCAACCAGTATAAAAAAATTGATTCCTTGGCCTCATACACTCTGTTCATTCTCTGTTTTGGGTTTCAAGTTATAAGAACTTAAACATTTTAGAGACAGTAAGGACAACAAAATAAATGATTTATCTGTCAATACTTCGGATATTTCCAAATAGATATGCAGTAGAGAAGGATCAAGGACATATGGGTGTTTGATGTTCCATCAACTCATGCGTGGACTATTCCTCCTCATAAAATTTTCTTTATCGTTTGAAAGCACAAGTCATCTTATTTATGTTTTCCCCAAATTGCTATTCAACGTCATGTAAAATCAGAGAATAAAATAAGTTAATACAGTGAAGAGAAGCATATCTGAAAGATATTACCTTCAGTCTAGTAACTTGAATGGAAAGCTTATCCAATTTATAGAGAAGAAAATGTTCCATCAATAATATAACATAAAAACTGCACAACTAGTTGTCAAGAAAAGAATGCAATGCAACTAGAAACTGCCAAAGTTATCAAGTTAATCAACTATACATTCAAAACAAAAAATATATCAGAAAAATTGTAAACAGTGAACAGAAATGGCTAAATGTTGAAAAGAAACCTACATAACTAATCATTATAAAGTGAAAGAATTACCTGATTCTTCTTCATCTCCATCATTTCCACCTGCAAGCATCAAAGAGTGTCATCAGAAGTTCAATCTTTCATTTTGCTCTCAAAATTGTAAACATAGTCTTCATATTGATCTTTTAAGAAAAGTACATGTTGTGATGCTGAAACAGAACATACATTGATATGGGGCAGCAAAGCCAACACAGAAGTAACGTTCACAAAAATCAATGGTTATGACGAAAGCGTCAAGGTGAAGGTTTTAATCGTGACATTTATTCATCATTTATCTTATTATGGAACACAATTACCATAGAATTGATGACAACATCCAGTAACATTTGGAATTTGGTGTTTCTAAGCCACAAATATCAAATCAGGATACCAAAGAAAACTCAGTCTTAATTTGATCTCTACCTTTTAATATCCCTACCACAAATGGTTGCATAGAATCTGTAAATTTGGTCTTATAAACATTCAAGTGCAAAGACAAGGGCAATGCTATTATTGGCAATTTTACAAAACCTACATGAAAATTGTGATGATAGGCAAGAAGAAAATGTTGGGACCCCTATTTTTATAAAAAGATTTTGATGAAAAAATGAACAATGAATTTTGGTTATCATGAATCAGACATGTCGAAGTACCATTAAGAAGAACTACCTGTTTTTTCTGCAATTCTTGGTTTAGCTCTTTGAGTTTTGCCACTTCAGCTTCCAACTCCACAGTATAAGCCTAACTCAAATAAAATGTACATAAGTAGAATGTACATAGGAAAAGTCATGAATAAAGCTAATTATTATCTACATAATATCTATTTAAGGGCAACAACCACCAGAACTCCCTTTTCTCTATTTAAATGAAAAAATAATGATAGATAAGAAGCATGGCAAATGTATGATCCTGAAAGTTCTACTGTCCTGTGTGCCAGAGGTTCTAACAGCTTTATTGTTCTATAGCCTCAGTTATGTTTACAATAACAACAACATATTCACAATTGTGGGTCAATCTTTTACTTCTTTTGTCATGTTATTTCCAAAATCCATATTTTGAACAACATATTCTTAAGTCTCAACATCTTAGAACTATTGACAAATTAAATCTAGTTAACCTACTGATCTCTTCAGGTAGTATTATTTGAAAAAATAAGGGAAAAATGTGACTCTCAAGTTGGCAAATTTAATTGAAGTATTTGGCATAACCATCGTGCATGACTATCAAGCACAGCATTGTGGAGAAGTGAATGTGTTACAACGAAAGGAAAAGAGAAGTTTTGCTTATTTTTCTATAAAAGCTGTTTTGTAAGCATGTTGATCAAAACATACCTCTCCAAGGAATTTGATGCATTAAGATAAATTTAGATGAAATGCCTTCCAACAAATAATAACTCATCATAGTTTGTCACTGCACTAGGATCATGCAAGTCATCCATCTTTTAGAAGAATGTTGTCAATATTGACAAAGAACAGAAACTAATAATATGAAGTGTGCTAAGATAAAACCTCACTTTCACTAGCATTTCGTGGTTGGTTCGGAACCCTCAATTCTTTGAAATTAACAAAAAAACCTAGGTAGAAAGATAAACGAAGAGCAGCAAAAGATGGATCAAGTTACGAAAACTGAGATCAATGAATTGCCAAACAACAGAGTCTCATGAAATTCACACAGAGAAGAAGTCATCTAACTAAACAAAATAATTCTATGTAAATGATACTATTCTACCATATGTATGAGAAACACAGAAAAACAAGGAAAACTATATGCAACTATGCTAAATAGCATAGGCTATGAATTAAACCAATTTCTAGAGAGCATAGTAAAACAGATCACCTGCTTCCGGGCACGTGATCTAGCAGCTGACTCCCTGTTCTTGATCATCCTCCTCTGCCTCCTTTCCACAACTTTATCCAGACTCCTATTACGCTTCCTTTCCCTCGGCCCACCATTAAACACATATGGAACAGGTGATAAAGAAGATAGATCCCCGTTGCCTTTAACAATTTCATCTGAAGACAGATGGTTTTTTGGCGACCCTGACGCTCCCATGACTCCAGCTGTGCTCAGACCAACCATCCCCGTCATCAATCTGTTGTTCATCCCGACGTGGCCAAAGCCGCCAAGTTCTCCGCCTCTCATGCCCTGCGGGCTCACCAAGCCCATGCTATCTCCCAGGGGAACTGGAGGCGCAAAAGGTCTCGCAACAGTGGATGTCACCCCCAAATTAGCAGCTGAACAGTGAGCAATTGGAACGTTTGCCATATTTCCATTGCTTCGACCCGGTGCCTGATTGAACTTGAGTTCCAGCCCAACCGAAGTGTTCACGGCCGGCAAATCTCCATAGTAGATATTGGTGTTGTTACTTTTATTGCCGATCGGCGTCGGTGGTCTCGGCGACGGAGCCATATCCTCCCGCACCACTCCGGCCCGCACCAAGAACTCCTCAAGGGTAATCTCCCCGAGGGTGGGTTGCCGCGGGAAGTCCGTGCCGCCGCAGCTGGCGGCCGCCCCTTGGCCGGAGGAGGAGGGTTCGACGAGGCCCCGCCAGACCTGGTCGACAGTCTTCTGGCTAAGGGTTCTGGGCAAGGTGAGCGAGGCCTGCCGCTGGAGGCCGGCCCCGGCACCAAAGCCACCGCTGCCGTCGCCGAGGGCGGCGACCATGGCGTAGCTCTCCTCCGCGGTCCATATGTTCTTAAGGAACTCGTCCATGTTCATCGACCCGAAGTCCTTGCCAAGCCCCCCGCGCGTGCTCTGGAACTCGTCGAACGTCAGCGAGTAAATCGAACCCTGCCGCGACAGCAGCGTCGGCGGCGGTGGTGGCTGCGCCTGTCCATCCTCTCTTCCTACTCCCAAACTCTTGGAATTCATCCCTCCTCACCAACTTCAATCTTTCCTCAAAAACCAATCACACCAACAACAAAATAATCAAGATCAGACTCCATACAAGTCTCCAACAATCACAACCAAAACCCAAAAATTCCCACAAAACACAGACAAACCAACAGTACTAACACTTCCTGCCACAATATTTTACACAAATTGGCATCTTCAAATATCGTCCTTGCCGAAATTGACAATACACACAAGATTCTTATAATTTTCCTAGGGAGTGCGCGCAACATATTTGTGCAGATGCGCAAGAAACAGAGTGAAAGAGAGAGAGAGAGAGAGAGAGGACGACGGACCTGTTATGTCTTGATACTTGGAAGGCAAGGAAACTCCGCAGGCGATCTCGCGATGGAGGCCGGCCAGGTGTCAGGACGCAGCGTTGCGCGGAGATGTTGAAGGCCGAGGGGGAATCGCATTAAAACAGTGATGGACTCGCGCGACGTGGCGTGATGCGGAGCCGGGAGCGAAGCTTGATGACGCTCCCACCCAATTGGAAGCCGCATCATGGTGCGATCTACACCGTCGGTTTTGCGACACGACAAGGGCGCTTTGGACGGTCTGATTTGTACTCCGAGTTCGTAACTGGGAGGATGACCCACAGGCTGAGTGGACTCGCAGGACGGTGACGTGCACGAGTTGTCGTCCTCCCTACGACCATCGGACGGTGATGCGACGTCTTGTAGGGTGGTGATTATAAATTGTGATTATAAATTATGATATCTCTATATAATTATGAAAGTAAAAAAATATATATTTTATTTTTCGGTGATTCTATTGAGGTAAGATATCGTACTGTCACTTGATGTTAAAAATAAAAATAAAAAAATATATTTATATTTTATTTTTTAAAAAAATAATAATTTTACATGAGAATTACTTATGTAAAAACTTTACTATCCTCCGTCTAGGTGGTAGAGAGTTATCGATCTTATATGAAGCCGAAGGCATTAGATAGAATAGCAAAGTAGGAGAAATAAGACACCATCGTTACCATTAGGTAGGCCATCCGGAAGGATAGCAAAGTTGAATGGGAGAATAATAAAGTAGGAGAAATGGAACGGTGTAAGAGATGGGGATCGCCACCGGCACCATCGTTCGGTAGGCTATCCAAAAAGATAATAAAGTCGGAGGGGAGAATCAGTCGAAGGAAGGATATCAAAGCTTTCATATAAATTATTGTTATCTGAAATTAATATTTTTGAACGATAAAAATAATTAAATTATCTTTTTATCCATATTTTTAGTGTTATTTTTGCACGTGACAGAACGTATAGTATTTATCGTCAGTAGAATCGATTGCGTGAGGAGAAATAAGATTAGTGATATTATAATAATTATAGTGATACTAATATAATTTTTAAAATATAATAATAGATACTAAAGGTAGCTAACTACGTATTAGTGATATTGTAATCGGTTGATGTTATTAGTGATTTAGATTTTAGAGTGAAATGAGGATCTTGTTCTTGAACTTTTGGTACTTAAGCTTTTAGCTGATTGCATATAAGTGTAGCTTTTACTTGCGCAGATCAACGTTCATGATTCTCGTGGCAAAAAAAGAGTCATCATGGACCAGCTCTGTTGCAAGTAAGAGACAATGATCTCCACGGCACATCTTATCGGATTGGCATCATCCCGTGTTATCTTAGGCCACACGAATTGGCATCATCCTGACAAGGATCGTATCGAGAAGCTCGGGACGGTACCGCATGGCATCGTTCCACACATACCGGGCGACGATTGTCCAAAGGTACAAACTCGTCGCCCAAGAAGTTGGCCGCCATGCGAAGATTGCATAGACCGCCCCTCAAGCACTAAAATAAAAGCCCCCTGTCAACATCTAGCAAGGGGCAAAGGATCTTTGATAAAGAATTCCATTAACTTAATCTTTGAAGAAGCCTAAGTCGGGATTCCCCTCCCCATCCTGACCTAGGCCAATGTGCAGGAATCTAACGATGACAAAGGCGGACGAGCTCACTGAAGAGGCACATCCCAACCAACCCTAAGATCAACCCGACCAGGCGATGATCTTTTCCCTAGGATGATCCGGTGGTTGAGAATTTTCTTCGAGATCATTTCAAAGGCACTTGTATGACATAACTCCAATTTCTCAGTCTATGTCTATTCACTTATTTTATTTTGGTTTTCTCTTAAATTTACGTTTTAGAAGAATTGTGAAAATTATATTCAATAATAAATAAATGATACAACATGATAAGTGAAGACAAAAAATAATAACTCTGATTTTTCGATAAATATAATTTTTCTCGTGAAGCATAGGTGGACGAATGCTGGAATGCCTTCTAAATTTACTATATAAGATATCATTCTCTATAAGGTATTACTCCTAATTTTAAGAGAATCGAACCTTGATGTTAATTGATGGAATCGATAATTACAGTAAGAGCGGGGGAAGGAAAGTCATGGCAAGTGTGTCTTGGAGAATTTGGACCGGTTGATTCAACAGTAAAGAGGTTATATAAAACCTTTTATATTAATTTGATCAACAAAAATAAGATTGAAAAGATGTTGATCTTCATGCCATGACATGAAAACAAAATCGATATAACGAAAGTCTATGATCTCAAAAAAGATGGAGAGTGAATATAAATTAAGAATTTCGAACCAGTATCTCTTCACTTGTTTTATTGTTCATTTAGATAATTATTTATGTTTCTTTATCTAATTAGTGTTAAGTTAGATTTTGATTGTTTGATTTAGATATTGATTCAGAGTCAATGGATGTTTTTTTTCACTTTTGTCGCGAAAGATCAATGATCAATTTGTCCTTATGCACTTGAAACATGTAAAATTATGTCGAAAGTATTTTCGACAAAGTCTATTTGAAATTTAAGTTAGTAATAAATTCAAAAGATTCAACTAGACTTTTAGTAGAAAATATTGTGTATTTGAAATGCAATTGAAGAGTTTTTTTGATGATGCACTTCTCCCGAGCTTAACTATTGTCGTAGTATATCGAATCCCAAATGTGCTAACGTCCATCGTAAACAACACGTGCTTATGTGCTAATCACGTGATGTCGAATATCAGTCACATGATGTTGAGTTATCAGTCACATGATGTTAAGATATCAGCGTTGTCATTATTCTCATATTAATTAGTTTTAGAAAAAAATTTTAAATACACTTACAATAATTCAATAAATAAAACACAAAAAAATAAGGAGGATATACCAAAAGCAAAAGCAAAAGTTTTGATAGGAAACTACGTGATGGCTATCAAGAAAGTAATAGAGAAGGTATTGGGATGAAAAGCCAAGAAAAGCCAAAAGCAAGAGACAAATAAAACATTTTTATCTCACGTATATGGGCAAGTATAACATGACACATATGCATCTCAAATTAACAATGATAACTCTAAAACTTCCTAAAGAAAATTTTAACTAATCCCACAAAAATTCATGATAAGGTAGATACAAATTACAATATTACAAATTAGTTGCAAAAAAGATCATATTAACTATCAATCTCAGTTGGTTATATTAAAAATGATGAGGTCAATAATGGCCGATTGATATTCAACTTATTGTATATTATGTATGTGAATAAAATAATTCTTTTCTCATTTTATTAGTTATGAAATTTAATATCAAAATATGTGGATTTTGTGTCCTTTTCTTTTTTTTTTCTTGTATGTACTCACGTAATGACAAGTGAATCACATCAATACAACCCTTTTATCATTTTCCTTTTGTCACATCAAGCTTAGGTTGTGAGCAACTAGAATTCGTTATTTGATTGCTTTATTTCATGAGTCTTGAGTGGCCAAATAATATTCACATGAATCAAGTAATTCTAACCACCCCCCCCCCCCCCCCCCCCCCCCAAAAAAAAAAAACTATAGATGTGTGGGGATTATGCACCTCAATCACAAGGGTTTACGAAGAAGAGTTCAACAATAAGACCCATATGGGAAATGCAAATGCTTGTGGAAATATATATATATATATATATAAACTAATGTTAGAAAAAATATTTGCTCCAATATGAGCTCAACATAAGATAGCCCAATCAATATAAGTGGACAAGACATGTCTCACGTAAATGTAAGCTTAAGAGAGACGGTTACAGATTATCTTCCCTTATTGTTTATATGGACAAGAGTCTATTGAGGTAATTATGCGCTATCTCCTCATAAAATTTTTCACAAGATATTTTATCTCATTTTACTTGGTATACAATGCTACTTTCGGCATGATAAGGTGCACATGTGACGCTTATAGGGCTTGTGGGAAAGGAAAGAAAAATGATAAAATCAAAATTAGTGAGATTATAAATATTAAAAATATTATTTTATTAGTTTTTAAAAGGGTTATGAATAATAATGAGTTGTCAATAGTGAAAAAGGCTCAAAATAGTTGTTAGAGGAAGAATCAATGATATCTCGATGAGCCCAATGTAGGTCAACTAAATGATGAGATGCCACTAGAGGTCTCCCGAGGTCCATATGAGTGCTCATGAGATTTGACGATGACTTACATGAAGATGAGGTTGGGAATAGGTTTCTCAACCCAATTCTTCTAATAATAAATTTATCTTATATTTCCAAATCAAAAAATGAAGACATGTAAACTATTGAGCTAGGTTATGGTAATGATAATTTAAAAGGAATTATAATACTAAAATGCAAACTAGTTCAAATAGAGTCGACATATAAATATCGATTAAAAACGAAGACAAGTACAATCATTTGCATATAAGAAAAGTTCAATCTTGACTTGATAGATTCAATTAAAAATTGGAAGTAAAAAATTTTTTCTTCAAAAATAAATATCTATTAAGTCTATTGGTACGAGTTTAATAGAAAGGTTAGTATTACGAGAAGATAAGTTTGAAATTTGGGTTAACTTGATGCATAGGGTTGTGTAAGATGCCTTCGAGATGAAAATGTAATCGTTATTATTAAATATCTTATTTAATAATAATATAATAGTTCTCATATTCACATGAATTTCTTTATTTATTATAGTTTAAATGATTTCAATTTTTTATTCGTTATAAATGAAACTGTTATTATTAAATTAAATATTTAATATCATTAAAATTCTTCATGGTCCAAATGTTATAAATTTGAATTAATTCTTGAATGTTATGAGTTGGTGATAATAAATGTTCTTGATGGGAGAACATCTATATAAACGAGGATTTTGGTCCTTGGGCTCAACATATCTTTGAAGTCAAGGATTTCCTACACCATCTAAAGCGAGAGTTCTGAGTTGAGAAGTGTCAAAGTTCAAGAAGAAACCGCTGTAGAAATTCTTGACAATAATGGTTGGAGATACGCTATTTCATTTTAGCATCAATTTTTATTATGTTTATATTATAATGATTTAGAAATATATTTTAAAAACTAAGCTCTCGAGATAGTTGTTGAAGAAGTTGTACGAGGTGTCACCTATACAAAAACCAAGGTCACGAGAGAATTCTCAATCTCATCCCTCCAACATCCAAATTAATAACTAGAGATAGATATATGCAGTAATAAATAGTAAAAAGTGACTACTTAAATATATTAAAAGTAAACTTTTGTACCTGATAATAAAAATGATATATTTTATAGAATATTCTTTCAAGATAATTTTTAATTATCTTTAATAATCTCGATTTGACCTCTTTTTCACGTAAAAGATAAGGAAGAAGGCAACACATAATTGCATATCGATGTCCACACGGGAGGGAGGGACATCTTCTATCTCTTTTTTTCTACTTGGATACCATACGAAATATATATATATATATATATATATATATATATATATATATATATATGTTTGATTGATTGATTGATAATATTATCAATTAGTATCCAAAAATTAGGAAGCTTCAACTCTTCGTACATAAGAAAGCTGGAATCTGTTACCGTGTTCGGCAATAATACATGACAAGAGATTAAATTGCCCAGGAAAATAGACAAAATTAATAACACTCACTCACATTAGAACTAAACCTTATAATTCCATCTCCAAAGCCTTCAACCTCTCGGGCCATGACTTCTGATTGCTGATGTAATGAATGACCTCCAATGCATCTAATTTGACACACATGTTTTGTGTGCGTTGGCTTTCAATCTTGAATGATCCTCGATGATAGCTCTTCCTCAGCCTACTTAGGCATCTTCAACTTCACAGTTAGTACATCCAGCAGCCAGCAGACCTCCCCTTGCGTCCTTAATGGAATGAAAAACCATCACATTTAATGAAGTGAATGGAAATATCGATTAAATCTGTAGTACAAGCTGGATGGAAAGATAGAACTCATGCTAAAAATATAGAAAAACAACATTTTCTTGTTCTCATATATTTTATCATTAAGATCAGAGGTCATTCTTGCAAACCATTCTGATAGAAGATGATGTATTTAAGCTTTTTCACTTCTTCAATAAAGCTTCTTCGATAATTGTTCTTCTATTATTTTCATCATGGTATTAGAGTAGTGAGAAAAGCGAAGCTTCGCTCTTGCCTTTGGCCAGCGACCAATGCCGTTGAGAAAAGCAAAGCTTCGCCCTTGCGTTCGATCAGCGACCAACGCCATTGCAGCCAAATTCCTAAGAGGCTCCGCGCTAATCCTTATCTTCCTCACTGCGATAGTCTTCGTTGATCTGCCAACAGTCAGCGGACTTAAGGAGAACGAAGGACAGACCTCTACTCACGAAGCCTCTCGCTCGTAAACCATTCTTTGCATCGATCCAAGATTGGTATTCTTGACAGGAGCACCATCTTGCGGGGGCATGATAGAAGATAATGTATTTAAACTTTTTTACTTCTTCAATAAAGCTTCTTTAATAATTATTCTTATCTTTTATTATTTTCATCACATTCAACAACTAGGTGCAATAGATCTTCGAATATTACACAACAGAACAGCTAGAATTGTTTGAGGGTAGACAACTTAAGTGCGATCACATAATCCTCTATTTTAAGCACCAAGAATCAGGGCCTCAACTATTCTTGATGGATGACATGAAACTTCTCCATGGCTGCAAGAACTTTAGCATGCAACCACACCACTAGACTACGAGTCCTACGATAACTTCATGGCGACCTTCACACGATGGCCATCATAAATATTCACATATACTGTATTCAATAAACTCAGTAAACCAGTCTTGGAATTGGAATAATTAATACATGCAGTCTTACTCAACCAATCATAATTAATGTGAAAAAAGAATAATTTCAAGACAAAGAATGGTTAAATTTTATAATACTAATACATAAAATCAGATCTGGAGATGGAAATATTCAAGTTTCAAAGCCAGGGAAGATGTGTTTCGCCTGGTCAAAACAAGATAAAAGAAGGTGTTAAATAGTCAAAAAGAATCGGTCAAGCAAACAAATGTGATCATATTTTATATCAATGGTCAAAAGAAGCTATCGAGAAACCATGCGGCTTGTGATACGTTACACGCAACTCCAATGTGGATGCTTGGCCTGTTCTCTAGAGATGCCAAAGAGCCAAATAAAGAATATATCCCTTGCGTGTAACACGGGGTTCATATTCTAAAACAATGGCTTATGCACAGTGTTCTTTTAGTTCTCCCATAGGGCAATTCCCTTAGCAACTTTCTTTTTCTTGGTTATATAAACCTCGTTTATACCTAAGATTCATCTTTATAGACTGCTTATATAAATGGGAGCGGGTTAACATTTTTTGGTATTCAGGATTTTTTTTTTTTATCATAGATTGATAGAAGTACAATTTCAGATATCTCAAAGAAATGAATTTCTTATTTTTTTTATCATTCCTAACGGTAGGGTATCTTCTAGTATCGTCCTATGATCATTAGTTGACAGTCACGTTAGAGCCAGCCTAGAACCTCGAAGCCAATATGGTGCACGTGTGCCAATGTGATACCTCAGATCCCTACAAGGCGATGGGCCATGCCTGCGTCACTCGAGACTATACGAGATGATATCGCATGGAACCACCCGAGAATGCGCAAAACGACACCACATGGCATGGAACCATGTAAGTCGATCCGCATAGTGTGGAGTGTACGAGCCAATAGCCCGAAGCATCGATGACCATTAATGAATCACATACAATCGACCCTCCACTATAGGTATAAAGGTGACCCCCTGGCCAGCTCCAGGAGATCGAACCTCGGATGCTAAAAATACCCTCAACTCCATCTCATATTGAATTAAGTTTCGGAGGGTCGAGTTGGGAATCCCCCTCTCAACTTTGACTTATGTGCATGAATCTAGCATAGAAGAGCCCACCTCATACTATTCTACCTTGGGTTGATCCGACTGACGGCACTCCGACCCGACCAGATACCGACCCCCTCGCCTTAAGAATCCACGTGGATGATATTGTGCCTTTAGGATCGAATCAAGTCATACTGATTCCTTGACCACGATGTAAATACCAAACACAAAGAAGAAGAGATGGCAAAAGCTTGAAGTTTAGTTTTTTTTTTGAATTTGTGATGAGTTCATATGTTTAGAAAATAGATATTCTATACGAATTTAAAGTGAAGCAAAATACATGAATGCTATGCGTGTTTGTTGCCTTCCCTAAAAGTCAAGAGGGAGCGAGAGAGAGAGAGAGAGAGATTAACTTGTAATCAACAGGGATGCATGCCGTGGTTGACGGCAGCCGGCGGTGGCATGTAGTGGAACACCAACTCCTTCCAAGCTTTCTTCTCCTTCATCTTCTTCTGCAGATTGTTGCGTGCTTCTCCTCCATTTACCCTGCAACTGATGCACCACC
This sequence comes from Musa acuminata AAA Group, assembly GCF_036884655.1. NCBI lineage: Eukaryota > Viridiplantae > Streptophyta > Magnoliopsida > Zingiberales > Musaceae > Musa > Musa acuminata. The sequence continues at coordinate 46,875,984 of NC_088335.1, forward strand.
CCAGCTGGGATTCCACGGTTCACCATTTGGAAGAATGGCTGGTCTCCGCCATGGAGGGTACACACCCGGCCACCATGGCCCGTCGCCGGCGTCTACGACGACTGTGATGCCCGACCGCTCGTGCTCCGAGCTCATGAACTCTGTTGCCGGTGGCCACGGAGAGATACGCCATCTCTCCTTGAGGTTAAGGGGTTCCGAGCTGCTGCTCGCGGATTGTACTTACGGCAGGACTCAAAACTTCTTACTCGTAATAGTGTTAATGTCCTAAAATATCACTCTTACTGCGTATCAGACTATTTCTTTTCTTAATTTTCTTTTATATTAATTAACATAGTAAAATAAATAGTTTTGTTATATAGCAATATTGCATTGTAAATTACAATGTATCTATTTCTTTATGTTGTATACTAAAAGCCTATTATGATTTTTGAGCTTCATATAAATAAAATATATCGGATGTTGGATGAGATTTAGAAGCTCAACTTTTGATGAGTGAATTTGAAACATCACCGTTAAATTGATATTTTATATTTTATTTATCTATTAACCTTTAATTTGTTTTAAAAAAATATATTATTTTTCAAATATCTCAAAAATAGAGAATTCTATAATATTTTCTAGAAAATAAAAAGATTAATCATATGATTTTTTTTCACACATTTAGTGTTATATATATAATAGTTCTTTTTTTGTGTCACAAAATTTGAAACCTTAAATTGATGTGAAGTCAATAAACAATGAAACTGAAAAGACCGGTCCCGATGTCACAAACCCACATAAACTCGGGCCGGTACGTACTTCCCACCGCCGCACTTCTCACGACCTCCGACGAGTCAACGCCAACCCAAGTCAGCACCAAACCACCCTCATCTTCTCCTTCTCCACCTAATGGAGGGAGGCTTCACACTGCATCCACAACGCCAATGCCAACCTCCTCTTCGCTCTTCCTCCTCCTCCTCCTCTTCCTCTTCCTCCTCACCCGCGACTCCCTCGCTGGCCCCGTCGCCACCGAGTTCCTCTACCCCAACTTCACCGCCTCCTACCTCAACTTCGTCGACAACAGCGGCGTGTTCCTCGCCTCGCCCAACGCCAACTTCGTCGCCGCCATCGCCAACCCCGGCGGCCAGCAGTCGCGCTTCTACCTTTCGCTTACCCACTCGGCCACCAGAAAAGTCGTGTGGTCGGCCAACCGCGACGCGCCCGCTCCCAGAGACGGCACCGTTACGCTCTCTACACGCGGCCTTGTCGTCTCGCACCCCAACGGTTCCGTCCTGTGGTCCACTCCCCTCCTCCCCTCCCCCGTGCGCGCCCTCCGCCTCCTCGACTCCGGCAATTTCCTCCTCCTCGATGCCGCCAACGCCACCCTCTGGCAGTCCTTCGATCACCCCACCGACACCCTCCTCTCCAGCCAAGTCCTCCCCGCCGGCTCCTCCCTCATCGCCTCGGTCTCTGATAATGACTTTGCTAGCGGCGATTACTCCCTCGTCCTGACCACCGGCGATGCCATCATGACCTGGAAGGGCGGCGCCCAGCAGTACTGGAGCCTGTCGAAGGACGTGCGCTCGTTCAAGAATTCCAATTCAGGAGTCGCCTACATGGCCACCAACGTCACCGGCCTCAACCTATACTCCACCGAGGGGAAGGTCGTGTTGCAGGCGTTCCTGCCGACGTCGGATTTCCGAATTGTGAAGTTGGACCCCACGGGGCGGTTCCACGTTTTCAGCTACTCGGCCGCCAACGCCTCGTCGATCCTCGACGACGAATTCACCGCGCCGACCAGCAACTGCGATCTCCCGTTCCCCTGCCTGTCGCTCGGCGTTTGCACCGCAGGAGCCAACGGCTCCACCTGCAACTGCCCGGCTCGCTTCGTGCAGTTGGAATCTGGCAATTGCTCACCGGCCAACGGATCTCTACCTCCCTCATCCTCTTCCTCGTCTTCAGCCTCCTGCGGCGGCGATTCGGATTTGGCCACCTCTTATATACAGCTCGGGAGCGGAATTGACTACTTCGCCAACAAATTCGCGAGTCCAGCGACCTCCGGCAACGATATCTCAGCGTGCCAAAACCTCTGCACAGGGAACTGCACATGTCTCGGATTCTTCTATAGGAATTCTTCCAAGTCCTGTTATCTCATGCGTAACACACTTGGTTCTCTCTTCAAAAGAAATGCCGGCGAGACTTCGAGCTCCATCGGCTACATCAAGACGCTGGTTTCAGGATCGTCGCCACCGACTTCGGGCGGCACGTCGAAGACCCACTTGATCGCGATCTTGTTGCCCACTGTAGCGGCATTCTTGCTTATTTTCGTCGTGGTCTCGGCGGGGATCATATGGTGGAAGAGGAGCAACGACCCGAGACGCCTAAGGATGAGAAGGCCATCAAAAAGGCTGGCAACGAAGGAAATAAACTTAGGACGCCACAAGTCGTCCAAGACGCAGTCGTTGGACACCGATGATGACGAATCGACCGATGAGAACGATGGCGGAAGCGACACTTTGATACCGGGCCTCCCGACCAGGTTCACCTTCAAGGAGCTGGAGGGGGCGACAAACTACTTCAGGAACAAGATAGGCTCCGGGGGGTTTGGGGCGGTGTACAAGGGGGAGCTCCCGGACAGGACGACGGTGGCGGTGAAGAGGATCGAGAGCGCGGGGCTGCAGGGGCGGAAGGAGTTCTGCACGGAGATCGCCATCATCGGGAACATTCGGCACGTCAACCTGGTGCGCCTTCGCGGGTTCTGCGCGCAGGGGAACCGGCGCCTACTGGTGTACGAGTACATGAACCGGGGCTCCCTGGACCGCTCCCTGTTCGGTGTCGGCCCAGCGCTGGAGTGGCAAGAGCGGGTGGACATCGCGAGGGGCGCGGCCCGGGGCCTGGCATACCTGCACGCCGGCTGCGACCACAAGATCATCCACTGCGATGTGAAGCCGGAGAACATCCTTCTGCACGACGGGGGGCAGGTGAAGATCTCCGACTTCGGTTTGGCGAAGCTGCTGTCACCGGAACAGTCGGGGCTGTTCACAACGATGCGGGGGACGCGGGGCTACCTGGCGCCGGAGTGGCTGACCAACGCTGCCATCTCGGACCGGACGGACGTGTACAGCTTCGGGATGGTTTTGCTGGAGATCGTGCATGGGAGAAAGAACCGGTCGGGGGGGAGCGAGGAGTGTGAGGAAGAGGAGGAGGGGAGTGGGTCAGGATGGTCGTCGGCGGCGGCGGCAGGGGGCGGTTACTTTCCCCTGGTGGCACTGGAGGGGCACGAGGAGGGGCGGTACCTGCAACTGGCGGACCAGAGGCTAGAGTGGCGGGTGAGGGAGGAGGAGGTGGCGCGGGTGGTGAAGTTGGCACTGTGTTGCCTGCACGAGGAGCCCTGGCTGCGGCCGAGCATGGCGGTGGTGGTGGGGATGTTGGAAGGCAACATGGAGGTGTGGGAGCCGAAGGTGGAGTCGCTAAACTTCCTGAGACTCTACGGCCGAGGGTTCATGGAGCCACCGGCAACGGTGGTAGGCGGTGGAGGAGGATCAGAAAGAGTAGAAGGGGTGGTGGCTTTGGCTGGAGGTGACGATACTGCATCGCGTACGAGCGCCGTCACGGGGTTTGCTGTGGATGGAAGCGGGTCCTCCAATAGTTGCTGCTGATGTTTTTTTCTTAATTTCTTTTATTATTGATTTGCTTCTATAAATTATGCAGATAGATAAATATATATTGATTTCATAGTTGGGAAAAAGATTAGGGGCATTAGTTTGGGTTAGAAGATGTCTTGAGACTGAAATATTGAATATGAAATGCATAGAAAGAAGTAATGCTTCATAATCTTAAAAGGCAATACATGTACCACTAAGTTTTGGAATTCATGAGGTTGACCTATATTGGTACATGAATATATTGATGTCGTTATAGAGGTATTACACGATGGAAAGAATATAAGATAAGAACAATTATTGAAGAAGCTTTATTGAAGAAATGAAAATGCTTCAATACATTAACCGCAAGGCGATGAGGAAGCTACAACAGAGGTGCAGTAGAAGAGAAAGCTACAATAGAGGCACAGCAGAGGAGGAAGCTGCAACGATGGAGACGGCACAACGGAAGGGAGTTGGTACAGAGTGGTAGTGGAGAAGATAGTTGTCGTTCGCCAAGGAGGAAAGATTTATCGCACCGATGGCCTAACGATGGAAAAGTAGTAGTAGAAAGCTTTTTCTTTTGTTCTTTTGCCGCCGGAGGTGGAGAAACAACAGATGACAGCGAGAAGAGAGTTTGCTCAAGGCAAGTGACTCTAATACCATAATGGAAAGAATAGAAGATAAGAACAATTATTAAAGAAGCTTTATTGAAGAAATGAAAATGCTTCATGTTCCCTCTCCTATTTATATAGATTAGGAGAAAGAATTTCTCTCAATAGAATAGAGGATTTTCCTCAATAAAATAAAGAGATTTCCTCGTATAATTAAAGAAATCTTATCTTCTATAATTGCATTCAAGCAATACCAAAGATGTTCTCCCTAGAAAGAAAGATTGATGTTCACTTTTTCCTTGGGTCTTGGAAATGCATATTTGTATATCATGTCAAAAACAATTTGAAACGAGGCAAATTTCATCAAATTATCTGCATCAAGCAAACTCATATCAATTTGACATAAAATCTAATCTATAACACTTTGGGTTACATGCGAGACAAAACTAAGCATTTAAAACCACAAAGGCTCATAAGCACAAAACCACCTTAATCATCAATTAACTGGGAATAACTATAATTCGAGAAACAACTAACAACAATGCACTAGTAAATGTACACAGCATAATAGGACATAAATATCCAGAAGGTAATGATATTAAATTTAAATAGGGACATAAATATATACAAAACCAAGGGTTATTATAGAATTTACACATGAATTGGAAGGCTGAAAGGTTCATTTTGAAAATCAAACTCCCAATTTATTCTCATAGAAAACTTGTCCTCCTATGCCATCACTTTCAGCATCTTCGATCGACAAGTTTGCTTACCGCATGATTAAGAATGCACCTTTGTATTAGTCTTTCACTAGAGGCCTTACAAAATGAATGACCTATTATACATTTACTCTCATAAGTCTTGTTTCCCATGTGAGAGTTATACAAGAAATATGACAAGGAATTTTGCTTATTGTTTATGTAGTAGTCAATCTGGCTTTCAGAAGATTGCTACATAGCAAGATTCCTTCGCTTGTCCATAAAGAGGCCAACAAGTCATACAACTTCCAAATCCTTGGGGATGAGCACACTGATGTTGGAAAAAAATGCATAATGATGTGAACGGAAAAGATGCTAGACAACCATATGCCAAACACAATTGGATTGATTATGGAATACATAGCTAAGTCAATGTAATTAAATAAATATTCAATGCACACACTACACAGCATAGAAAAGCTGCCAGACATCCATAGCTAAACACAACTGAATAATGAAAGACATTGTAGCAATATATAATCTTTTGCATTTGTCTTTAGGTTCAATGACTACTGAATTATAAATGATTACCGGATCAGTAACTAAACAAGCAGATTGCAGTGACAGGAAAATTGAAGCATAGAGAAAGAAGTATCACATACCCAAATCACAAGTATGGGTTCTGCTAAAGCAATATAAAAGTCTTACGTTACTAGTTCAGTACAGAAAATTGTCAAGATAAAGGACAACATAAGCCATCTGTACTACAGATAGATGTGCTTGCATCTGCACATTTATTTATCCAAGCATTTATAAAGAAAACATATAGCACAACTCGTAAAATGCAATTATCATGCAAAATCTTGATCAATCAAGATTTATCGACGTTTAAAACTAGCATTCAATTGCTTTTTTAATTCAACATACAATGATGAATCTCTTGATAAATCAAGCATTCAGCGGTTTACCAACACATACAATGTCAAGACAGATAACTTCTTACACACCACAATTATTAAGTGAGAAAACAAAGATAACACCGACCACTTAATATAAACAGAGAGAGAAAAGGAGGATAATTTTAGCTTACAAGTAAACCCTGCCCCCAGAGCGGAACTATACCTTTGTATAATCTGCAATAAATAATTTCGAGGATAAATAAAGTAATTACAAAAGAATAAAACAGAGGGAGAAAGGTAAAATGACAAAGAAAGAAATCATACCCCAAAACACCTTCAGATTTTACAAGCTAAGGTAATCCATCACGCAATCCCCTTGCAAATCCAGGCTGTGTCTGGACCCGCACCTTCACTGCCTCGAAGGGTCAGAGAGAAACATCAGCAATTAATTCAGCGGAAGTAAAACTCGCAAGGTAGATCAACATCTGATACTTGGTGGCATACTCTGGGCCAGCTACATCTGAATAGTACCTCTTGAAAAACTGAGAAAACCCAATCTTGCACGCCGCTAGCGCACTTAACCAAAGCAGGGTAGGTGCCCATCCCCTGAAGAAACCCCTGGCCCCTTGTTCTTTAAGCACGACCCCAAATCCTGAAGAGATGCTCTGGTACTTAGCTGGGTCGATCTAAAAAAAACTCCAGCAAAGACTTACGGTCAAAATGATACAATGAATAAAAATTGAGATCAACATCAACCCTAGTCAACAGAACTAATTCATTTCAAGAACGTATTCCCCAAATGGAAGAGTCGAGACCTTAATCCAGCCCTACCGAATCATTTTGAACAAAAACTGTACATTTGCTGCTAACACATGAAAACTGTTATGATCTCACAGAAACAGAGACATTTGCACCAAAATAAATCACACGAACTATAATAGAGACAATAAACCAATGTTGCCCAAATCCAAGGCATGCAGCAACCAAGTCGATAAATAAAAATCTGATGGCCTGGATCAACCATCCTAGAGAAGCTCAGATTTCCGAAATCCGAAACCATCAATACGATAGCATTTAAGAAAACAAAATCTTGAATTAAATTGTACAAGATTATATCACGACATTTAACGTTCTCATTCCACAAAAAAGAATAAAAGAAATAGAAAAGAAGAAGAAATAAGTGGTGGTGGAAGATCTTAGTAATCCGCGAGAACAGTCGAGGAACCGAATGGACTGGAAAGGAGTAATTGCCAAATGCAAGCATCAAGATCTAAGCGCACAACAAAGGCTTCCGGTTCTCACCTTCATGTTACACTTCACAAGGTCTAACGGGTGACGGCCATGTGGGTGAGGCCGTAAGCGGCGATGCCTCCGGCCGTGCAGGCGGCGGATAATAAGCGCAAGCACATCTCGGACTTTCCCGGCTCGATGGGCGCCTGAACAACAACGGAGATCGGCGATGGGCCATAGCCCGCGTCCGCCGGCGAGGCGAGGCAAGGGTCCGGCCCAGGACCAGGTCCATGGAAAGGGAGCGGAGGGAGAGTAAAGGAAGCTCGGGAGGAGGGATCAGCGAGAGCCCTCAAACAGATCCATCGCGGAGGCCAGACGAGCAAAGAAGAGAACCCATGCGACGGCTAACTTCCCGCGCCTGCGAATGGGACCGATTCTAAGAAGACTGATCAAAGCCGTTCCTTAAGGTTGTCGGTGATGTTATTTACACTATTAAAATAACAGAAAAACCTCTCAGATCTTCACATAATTACGAATTATATGGATATTATTTAATATATCAGCATCAGATAGAAAAGTTAGGGATCGAATATATGATAAGTTATCATATCTATAATTCTAGATTTTGGATCGAGTTAGTTAAGGTTAAGGTTTGAATTAGAAATTGTCAAGCTAAATATATTTATTTTCATGAAATATTTTATAGAGAAAGGAGTATTGATAAAAATAAAATTAAATAAATATTTTAAATTTTTTTAAACATTTTTTTTACTTTGTTTGAGGAGTTTAAAATGTTACATGTGATCAGAAAAATAGGTTACAATTTATAGGGGCAATAGTTGTAATCTTTTTTAAGCAATACGTAGATTTCTTTAGAGAAAATAGTGATATGGATGCAAATAAGTTATCCTAACAATTACATGATTTCCTAGGAAATTTTTTCTATAAGATGTTATATTATATTTCAAAAATTATGTGTGTGTCAAAAAAAACAAGAGGTAATTTGAAAAAAAAATAATAAAAAAAACCTATTAAATACTTTTATAGGATTAATTATAGATTATCCTATGTAATTAGTTATCTTTAATATATCAGTTCTTATACTTTCAAAAATTATATTAAGATCTTTATACGTAAACATTTAACCTCGTTGTTCCAATAAATTTTTTTTATTTTTAATTTTATAAAATTATCTTTTTAATTCTTATAAAAATCTTAATATTTAACTTTCGCAAATATAAAGATTTTAATATAATTTTTAAAAATATTAAAAATAACTCGTTACAAAAGACAACCTACAATTAACCCTACCTCCATACCTCTCAAGCTGGATGGATAGATTATAGCATGGGAATAGATATCGTTATCCTCTCTCTCTCTCTCTACGGGACACAATCTAGTCCAAAAGAGAAATCCAAAGCGACAGAGACTGCACGGCCATGGCGGCCATAGAAAGCGGCACCCACGCGCGGAACGGAGGGGGGGAGGACGATGGCGGCAGCAACGGTGGTGGGGTTGGCATGGAGCAGATCACAGTCAGTTGTATTATTATAACCGGCCTAAGCTCGTCGAGGTGGCGAGCGATGTCGATGTCGGCCACCAGCTGATGTCCGGTCGGCCGCGGCCTCGACAAAAGTGCTTCTTCCTATCCTGGTTGCAGTTTCGCAGCGCCATCATCAAACAAGCAGTGCAAGCTCGTCTTCGACCTTTGCAAGTTCGTAGCCCGTGGCATTTTCTGTCTTTTATTTTGCTGCTTTGGCTTCTTAATTTTTATTGAAGCTTTGACATGTTATTAATTATATCACTTCGAATATCTAAAAATATGTCACATATATCTCACTCCTTTACTCGTAAATCCACTAACTCAGGTTAACCACCTATAGATGTGATGATCATTGACTTTAAAATATTATAATATAAAATACCTTAAAATATCCTTTTATACTACTTCATCGAAAACTTCAATATAAATGGATAAATACAAAAGAACTATTAATTTGTGATAATATTTGTACTATCTCTATCCATATTAATGTCATTTAAAGTGTCAGCGTCTTGATGTTAACAACCAATCAACGAAGATTAACTACAGTCTTTTTGTATAATTTTTTTATTTTTTGGGGATATATATATGCTAAAATTAAATTTAGATGAACACACACACACACACACACACACACACACACACACACACACATATATATATATATATATATATATATATATATATATATATATATATATATATATATATATATTATAATTTTACCCTATCATAAAAAATAAGTAATCTGTTAGCTATGAATTTGTGCTAAAATATGCCATCAAAGCATAATTATCAAAACCAGATTGAATCGAATAGTCAAACAAAAAAAAATTAAGAATCAGACCATTACATGTCCGATTTAATTATTGGATCAATGTATTCAAAAATCAAAATGAACCCATTGACCTCATTGGTCTTTTGATAACTTCCTTGAAATGTTGGACTATATAAAACTGATTTAGTTTTGTAACATAACAAAAAAAATGTAAATATTTTTCAAATAAACTTTTTTATATTTCTTCAAGAAGATATTTTCATCCATCATCAAATTAGAATTGATACGTGAAAGAAATTAAAATTGATCCAGCTTTCATGTAATACCACCAATGTTGGTATTATCATTCAACCTAGTTGATATTATCATTTTTATTATTTTTTAATATTTTTAAATTTTTATTATACATAATTTTAAATTATCTAATATATTTTAAAATATTTTTAATTAAATATACTATCATAGACTTAACTGGTTTTACCTAAGTCATGAGATATCGTTGTGAGTTCGTCCACAAAAGGTTAGCTTTTTCGAAACATCTTATTTCAACAAACACTTCATAGACAATAATAATTATAAATATAAACTTTATAAACTCTGTACAATTGCGCGATAAAATGTCCAAGGTAATTCATCTCGATCAAAAGTCCCCATAAGTGCTCACATAATATTATTATGGAACAAGACAATGAATCAATCCTAGACACTATCTCAAAAGCTTATCCAACCATATACCACTCGGGTAGCTCTTTGATATTGTATTAGCTAATACTCTATATTACTCTATGAAGCTAAAAAAACCCCGAAAATAGTTATCTATATGATCTTTTTTAGAAAATTTTACCTCTATACAACAACTGTATACAACCTATGTTAACAAGCCTACAATAATCATAAAAGCTAACTAAAATAGAGTTACAAAGTTTATTACAAACTCAATATATGCTGTGTAAAGCATGAACAAAATTGAAAGATATAGTTTTATATGAGCATTCTATCGAACAACCTATTTATAATATTGTCCTTGATATTCTCCCCCACTTATTCGATTGAACATCTTGTTTATCGACTCAATTATAATAACTATCCCTAATGGTTGATATATTCATATATTTATATCAAAGATGTTTTAGTGATTAAAACTTATACTTTTCTAAAATTTTATCACTGAATATCTTCTCCTAAGCATTTCATGATTAATAATATGGTATTTTTTATGTTGTTTTTTAGCCCACTATAAAGAGATGGTAAATAGTGTTTAATCCTAATAGAAGAAAATGTGAAGAAGGTATGGCTGACGGTGGTAACACGTCACCACCAACTTGCAGCCACCTATCCTTTCTTAAAGGAAACTGATCACCAAATGTCAATTCCCTGTTGAGACTATTTAGCTTTCTATGTTTCTTTGGTTGCTAGATTTAGCTACATCTTTTTTTTGTCAAATAAAAGCAGAATAATTGATGATGATTCTTTATCACCAAAGTCAGAATCTTGGAAATGCATATCCAATCTTGCTACCCTTTTCCCGTATTGGCTTCAAAATGTCAGTATGCGGTAGGCACTAATTTGCAGTGACATACGAAAATAATCATATATCGTTTTCCATTATGATCCTCATAGAATCAAATGACAAATATTTAGAACATCATGCTATTTGTGCACTTCTCATCCTTGTGGCGTTTTTTGCTAGATGTGTTGTCGTATTTCTTTCATATTTGATTTGATTTTATTCTCGATTTGTGTGCTAATGTCCAAACATTTTCTTGGTGACCACATAATGCCCATCTCTGAGTTAGTACAGGATTCATGGTCGGGGCTGCCAATCTCATCACTATCTCCTTGCCGGCGACGTTGTCCTCGCTACAGCCACCACAACATCAACTCTTCTGCATCCCACCTTCTCATTGATGGAGAGCGAAGGAATCTCGCAGTTTACTGGTTTTAGAGAGATAAGCTTCATATCCCCCTCATTACAAACTCCCCCTCACCAGCAATATGGTCCCTCCAATAATACTGTCCTTGCTAGCGACATAGCAATTAACATGATGACACCATACTTCTTTGTACTCCCATGTCAACTCTTCCTCTTCCTTGTTGGCTTCACCATCGACATCAGTCGCCCAAAAAGTTTCTGCTTAATCATATTTTTCGAAAGAGGGACAGACAATCTTATCTTTACGGGTCAAGGAGGTTCTTTTCATCACTTTTCAGGATGGGCAAAAATTTTCTCTCCATCAGAGAAGCGTTGTTCGTCTATATGGGGATGGATGAAGTCGATCCTACCACACACGAAAACAGAAGAGGACATCGAGATCTTCCTCTCGCACTGAATTAGAAGGTACTCCATCGGAAAATGCAGGAAAGAGAGGAGGTCTTTGTTGAAGTGGAGCAAATTTCTTGTGTTCTGTCAGAGAGCAAACTCCAAGGGGGAGTGACTGGATATTGATTCCTTGCAAATTACTACTGTTAGATTCGAATTGTGATTGCATGTGCTATAAATGAAAAATGAACAAAGAAATCTTGCTAGTGCTACTAAAATAGTTGTAGCAAGAAGAAAGCTTTGGAGTGTTCAGCGCCTGAAGAACCGGGCAACATCGCGGACGATCGAGAAATGACAGCAGCAGCAGTAGATGGCTGCGTCGGGTGGTTCGGTCTGTCGATGAATATGCCAAAGGGGTCGGTGTCAAACCCCGAACGGGGGAGGGGGCCTTATGGACGGGAAAGAATCAAACATCTCATCCGCATGCCCCACAACACTTTTCACTCGCAAGAGCAACTGAACCATCCATTCTGTCTAATTCTGCGCTACTGTTCACAATGATGTACTGCTACTTCATTCACAACCAACAAAAGCATAGCAAAGAGGAAAACAGCAACCACAAGTTCGGGATTGAATGGCACACAGGTTTTACAACAAAATTCTACTTCCCTTTCTGCGGTTTCTGGTTGCTTTCTCTTTTACTTGTGTCCATTTTGTCCGCTGCAGCTTGTCTGCCGGTGTGGTGATGCGGTCATGACTTCCTCCTTCCTGTCGCTTGTGTCATGCTCTTGACATCATATGCCCAGTAGGATGTAATACACCAGTGTGATGGGCAGGGCGATTAGCATTCCAAAGATCACTCTGCGGCAAGAGAGCATGAAATTTACCTGAAGGAAAACAATGAAGCAAGGCAACAGAAAAAGAATGCCGGCTGAGATGTACTCACGCTGTGCTAAGGATATCAGGATGCACATTGTACTCCTTGGCAAACACAAAGGGAACGATGCCTTGAGGCAGCGCTGCCTGTCCATGACAAAGAGAAGGAAAGAAGAAAAGTCATGCATTTAAGTGGTGTCGGGTGAGATGGAGGAGGGGTCATAAAAGTACCTGTACAATGGCGATGCGCAAGAGAACACCACGTAGGCCGATGGCTAGGGAAGCCACAGCCATGACAGCCGGGCCTGTTAGGAACCTCACCGCCATGGCGAAAGCTGCTGCCTTGTTCCCACATGCTATGACCCTTGGCTGCAACGCCATGAACAGACCTGAAACCCCACTCCGACAGCAATCCAAATCCCGATCAGTAAAATCAAAGAAATAGGGCACGTGAGACAAGATACACAGAAACACATGAATACGGACCAAGGCTGAACATGGCCATTCCAAGGCCAGCATCCGACAGTATGGAGATGGACTGCAACACGATCGCAGGCATCTGAACATTCCATCTGCAGTGCCAGCAGAAGCAAGGTAGCATGAGTTGGAGAATTGTAATACGAATCTTTACTATTGATGTAAGGGTGACACTGTTCCTGTTCGATTACCTGAAGCAGACGAGAGCCCAGATGATGCCGATCAAGCTGGAGTAGGTGTTGGGATTGCGGATCAGCTTCCGCCAAACCATGATCAGTATCAGCCTGGTCATGACGCTGGTCGGCGGCATCGCTGTCACTTCTCGTAGCCCTCCTTTCTTGACCTCCTTTACCTTCTCATCTCCCTCATGCTGAGCTGTGCCATCTTTGTCCATGGCTGCCCTGTTGCCAAAGCTGAAATCCTCTCGCCCTACATACTCATCCCTGTTCTCCCTCCGGCCATCCACTGTAAACCAAATCGGCTCCATCGAATTGACCCTTTCCATCGAACCAACTGAAAATAACTACTTTACCTTTGCCGGGAGAAACTGCCACCCTGACATCTTTTATACCGGTAGGATCTGTCGACGGCACACCGTACTCCTTGCCGTTGCCGAACACGTCGGAGACTGGAGATGCGCTTGAGCTCCACAAGAACATGTGGAGGTCCTTCCCCCCTCCGTCCTCCGTCTTCGACAGATGGGGTTGTCCATTGGCTCTTTTAGGCCCGCTCGTCCTTGACGCCGCCTGAACGAACACAGCTGGATTCGGAGCCGGGTAGTTCGGAGATGCTGCGGTAGTAGTAACTGGAAATTGGTTTTGGATCCTAGGCTTGGCACCCGCAGGATTTCCGGCACCGTGCTCCTCCTCGTAGTTGGACGGTCTCGGTGTCGTCGCCGCCGCCGCCGCCGCCCCTGCTCGCACCCCGTAGACGTCGGCCGCCCCGAAATTGGAGCCCCTGCCGGCCACCATGGAGTAGAAGTCGTTGTGGTTGAAGCTGGAACCTCTGGGCGTGGGGTTGCGCGACGACTGCAGCGAGTAGATCTCCGCGTTGGTGAGGTTGGACGGCCGGGGTGTGGCCGCCGAGAAGCCCATCGAGCGCCTGGGGTAGACGTCCGACCGCGACGCGTTCGACCGCCTCACGGTGATGTGCAGCTTGCCGTCCTCCATGACGTGCGCCTCCGTCTCGAGCGCGTCGCGGCCGTCGAGCGAGACGACGTCGGAGTCGACGCTGATGGAGGCGATGGCGCCGGCGGTATCAGGGAACTGCTCGGCGATGAGGAGCTTGGCGGCGCGGTACTCGAAGAGGAAGAGCATGAGAGTGTACCAGATGATGCACTGGAGGACAACGATCTGGACCATGAGACTGTGGGAGACCTCTCCATACATGCCCCGAAGGAGGGGGATGCCCATCACCAGGGTGTTGGGGAGGGTCCCGAGGGCGAAGGTGGTGATGGTCCAGTCGAGGCGGCCGCGGCGGCTGAGGACGCCCCAGGCTGCGAGCCCGGCCAGCACGATCAGCTTCTGCAGGGTGTCGGCGGCGATGAACCGGAGGTTCATGGTGTAGGGGTCATTCCCAGAGATGAAGTGGAAAGAGAGGAGCGGCACGGCGAAGAGAGCAACGAAGCGGTTGATGCCGGAGCACTGGGTCGGCGTGAAGACCTTCCACCACTTCACGGAGCCGTAAGCCAGGATCATGGCTACGTACAGCGGCACCACCGCCGTCATCACATTGTAGAAATCCCCCGCCGTGATCATCTTCTTCTTCCTCCTCTTCCTCCTCCCGCAAGTGCGTCTTAATAGCTGCGTTGGACTAACGACCTCCTCCTCTTCTCTAGGCTAAAATAAATTGACACCTCTTAGGCCTTTGAGCATCTTGCAAATAAGCCCCCCTTCTACTAGAAGCTTTTAGTCCATAACATTTCACTATTTAGTCTATGATTCTTAGTATCATATATATTATTTTGTCCTCATCAGCATCAAATAATGTCTATCAAAATAATATAGAGAAATTTATCAAATGGTATTTATTGACAATATCAAAAGTTACAAAAAGAACTAAGTGATATCAGATAGTCAACGAATATCCATTCATGGGTGTGTACAACAGTATTAAATAGTAAAAGACATGATGATATTTATTGCAGCATTCCTACTATAGGATACTGTTTGTCCTCATCAGTCTTATTAACTAATGGATGTGAAATACAACAAAACAATAGAGGTGATATATATATATATATATATATATTAATTTCTCAGAGTTGGAGGGATATCCTTGCGATCATAGCTTGGTTAGTGGCATGATTGAATGTTTTCCTTAGCTAAAGATTATGAATGAACTCAGATTCTTATTGTTCATCGTCTTCTTCTTTTTCTATGTAATCGACAAGTCAGTAAACATATGTGGTTGGAGACGAGCGAAGAAAAAGGTGTTTGACTCTTTGTAGATGATGTTTCTTGGGGACAAATTGTATATTCTCACGCTGGGCTTCGCCTGTCACGATCATCTCCCAAAACCTTCGCTGCATTCCATTTTTTTTCTGCTATCGCAGTTTACGAGAGGACATTATGTACCAGAGCATACTGTAAAATAAGTCATTAATTATGATTATATTTTATAATTAGTTATCTTTAGTATCTCGATATTTATCATTTCAAAAATTATATTAAGATCTTTACGAAAAAATAAAATATTGAATCTAATTTTTTTTATATCATCGACTATGCTGATAAAAATATCATAATAATAAATCGAAGATAGATAAAGTCAACATATGTTTATTAGTAAACCCTATGATATTTTCATTAATAGAATCGATGACGTGAGTAGAAACGAAGTTAAATATTTTACTTTCAAGATCTTAATATAACTTTTGAAAGTATAGGGATTGAGGTAACTAATTACAAGAGATAATATGTAATTAACTTCTAATTTTATGATGAAAACTCGATAACGATTAGAGAAGAGTCGGGCCTAGTATTATCGAAAAAAGAAAAATAAAAAAGTAAACTAGGATGTCATGGATCATCTCCCAAAACCTTCGCTGCATTCCATTCTTTTCTGTTATCGTTTGTGCAGTTTACGAGAGGAGTACTCGAGCATACTGTAAAATATGATTATCTTTTGTAAATCTTTATATTTTTAAAAATTATATTAATTTTTTTATAAAAGTAAAATATTTAAAAAAAAATTTTATATCGTCGACTGAGACAAACTCAGTACGTGTTGAGTGGTAAACCCTATAATATTTCCGTTAGTAGAATCAATGGTGTGAGAAGAAATAAAATTAAATATTTTACTTTCATAAATATAGAGATCCTAATATAACTTTTAAAAATATAAAGATCAGGATACTAAAGATAACTAATTATAAAAAATAATCTATAATTAACTCGATAACTAAGGATCGGGATACTATTGTATCATTGCTTAACACAAGCATTTCATCCTATCCTCTAGCAACTGAAACTCGGGATTCGGAAACAAGGGTTGATGTAATTGAGCTAGAACCATTAACTTCAAGGCAAAAAAACTACTATCGGTATTAAACAAGAACCAGACCAATACTTGTCAACTTCAGACTCAACTCGAAAGAGTCGTCTAGTATTATCGAAAAAAGAAAATAAAAAAGTAAAACATGAATCATATTGACAAAGTTTTTTTTGTTTCTGAAGTAAGTATAATTATATTTAAAATCTGTGTTTTTTTATTTCACTTTCAAGATCTCTATGTTTTCTTTTAAATAAAATGGATATATTTTTTTTAAAGGAATGCAAACATGAAAATGTATAATGGTAACTCCATCATTAGCTACTTCGTTTTTATTTATTAGTTTCGTACTTGTACTAAATATTAACTTTACCGCATTAAGAACACGTTGTACGGAGATAGAATTTATAACTTGATGTGTCCTCTAGCCTAGCCTAGTAAACAAAGATTTATTTCTGTGGAAATATTTAAATGGATATAAGTGTCATGAACTTACAGAAAGAATGAGGTTACCATCATCTTGGAGTTTGATGCGATCGGATTCATAATTGAGGTTACCATCACCTTGGAGTTTGATGTGATGGGAATCATAATTGTTTTGAAGCTACAATCTCCCAGTGTGGAATAGTGTTGTTGGTGTCTTGGCAAAGAAAAGAAATATTGAGTGCTGACAGAGCTTCTTGTGATAGTTCAAATTCTACTGGTATAGTTTTCTTGGTAGTGATGACTTGGTAGTGTTAGCAGTCATATTTTGAGCTCATGGCTTGATGCTATCTATCTAATATGGTTTTCTGAATGTTCATATTTGAGGCAGATGGCAAATTGATCATTGACATATTAGCAGGCAATATTGAATTCCTTGACATTTCCTCCCAATCTGTCAACATCATTCATGTCCAATTGGCTTCAAGTTTTTGCATCTATCTTTCATTACTGCCGATGCTATGAGCACTGTTTATATCCGCTCAGCGTATCAACAGCAGCTTTTCAATTTCCTTTCAGGAAAAAAATCTCTGATTTTATGGCAAGCTCTCAATACAACAATTAGAAGAATCAAATCTCTAGTTCTTAACTTCTATAAGATCAATTGGTTAGTCGATTTTATTATATCTCAAAATATTTTGAATGATTCTAACTTCATACAAGTATCTTAGCGGTCCTCGTCTTTTCGAATGTTTATGAGACTCGATAACGTGCAACGTTAGTAATTGTTTGTTCGTAACGCTTAATTTCGAATGTTCATGAGACTCGAAAACGTGCAACGTTCGTAATTGTTTGTTCGTAACGCAAAAAGTAAAGTCAATGCAAGTGGGATAGAATAATAAATTTAATTGTGGTTTCTTTTTTTTTTTAACTTGATTATTGGCATGAATACCTTAAGGGTTCTATTTTTAAACCTGATTGACTAGCTAAATATTTTTTTTTTTAAAATAAAAATAAATAAATAAAAATATTATAATCGATTTTACGATATCAAAGAGTTATATCGATTTTACGATATCAAAGAATTAAAGTATAACGGTGTTTCCCGAGTAAGTATTTATCCAAGCCAAAGAAAAATATAGAACAATCATGCTTTTCTTAAATCTCTTCTTTTATTTCTCTCATTCGCAAACATAATTATCGGTTTACACTTAGATAATAAAAAATAAAAATCAATTGAATTAGGCTCGATTAATTGGCTCTTAGTGAACAAAAATAGTCCATCTTATAGATTTTAAAATGTCATTGTGATGAGTAAAAACCTGTTTTTTTTTTGTATTTATAGTAGTTATTGGATGGGAACAATGTTAACAAAAATAGTATCTAAAAGCAGAATAAGACCTAAAAAATTAAATTATAAGTTCAAATCTCAATGATTATGCATATTAAACCACAGTTACTTTGTCAATTATTCGGACCCAATTACCCTCTCCATTAACCCAAAAAAAAAACATAAATTGTTGGTCAAATAATTTGGTCATTCGACCAATAAAGTCAATTACAGCTCATACTGTTGATCCTAATAATGTAATCAAGATTTTGTTAACATGATGATATAACAGATAATGACGGATTAGAAAGTGAATCCATCATAAGCTGCCTAATAATTTCAACATCCAAAGTAGACACCCTACACAAACTCATTCATCAAATACAATACTATTGCAAGGTTTAAAAGGATTTGATGAATATAATAATACTGATTATTTCTCATTTTGATATAGGATTAAACTTGTGATCTTACCATCTCTCAAAGGGTTTGATATCGAATCAAGTCATTTAACATTATGATATACCTCTATGGATAATTCTTTTCTATTTGAATACCTCGACCTCAAGTC
Organism: Musa acuminata AAA Group; assembly: GCF_036884655.1. NCBI lineage: Eukaryota > Viridiplantae > Streptophyta > Magnoliopsida > Zingiberales > Musaceae > Musa > Musa acuminata. Next base: position 46,894,795 of record NC_088335.1, read on the forward strand.
ATTCATCATAATCAAATTATTTAACTTAATGAACATAAATTATTGATCGAAAATATTTAAACTAAACTAAGATATTACACATCTCATATAATATTTCTACTTCCAAAGATTAACTTGCATGATGTATAGAAGAATAAAGATGAAAAATGTTTGCAGCATAGAAAACAGGCCATCATGTTAAAGCAAATTGATGGTTGCTAGTCCTTCTCTTTACCAATTATAAGCATGCACTTTGAATAATTCAGAGGAATAAATTCTGTGATAATAATGAATCATTATAGCACCAAAGACTTCCTTGTCAAAAATGTCTTCATTCTTACGTGGACTTGCCAATTGATCTTTGCAGCTGTAGTTTGCTTTTCATGACAAGGAATAAAGTATCCAAGTGCTCTTGCCACCCAACCCACCACTAGTTTGATATGACTTGACAAAGGGGAATCGAAAGCAATTAAGAGATAAGGTAGAGTATCCTAACACCTCATTAATCGACTAATTATGGGATTCAAAGTCGAAGCAAATAGAATTGATGATAATAATGCGAAGTATTGGAGGATATTAAGAGAATTTGGATTTTATAGTTTTAGTATAATTAGAAATCCTATTAAATTTTATTAAGATGTTACCTTATATATATAATCTAGCACTTTGTAATTTATGCGTTCTAGATGAACAAAATTTTAGATTTATTAGTGCATATTATATTAGATCTTTTGTACTAGTTTTTTATGTGGAATCTTCTTAGAATTGATAAAAAAAAATTTAAGTTTTTTAAAAAACAAATAAAAGAAAGAGTTATGTTTTGATGAAGAGAGAGCAATATGTGAGAAATACTTATACTCATGATTATCACCTAAGTATTTATAGAAGTTATCCTCTATGGTTTCTTAAAAAAAAAGGGAAAAAATATTTTTTTTAAAATTTATATGAAAAAATATATACAATAAGGTTTGTACTTAGTGAAGATAACTCAAATAGTCTCGTAAATAATCTTATATGATAAAGAATTTAGATTTATCCATAGATATAAATAGAGAGTTATCGAACCATATTAATCTTGTATTGATCTTTTTGATATATTTTTTAGTATTAATCTTTGTGATTTTTTATGGAAGTCATCTATCCCTCTCAATTAACTTAAAAGATCGGCCAAAAGTAAATTTGATTTTGATAAACCATCTATGAAGGAAAGTGATACAACTACTAAGATTTCTAGAAATTAATGAATTTTCTTGAATATTTTAGTGTTTCTTTATTTCTATAGGTTTAATGGAAGGGATTATTAGATGTGGGAAATTAAGATGAAGGCTTTATTAATATTATAAAATTAAAAAAAAATCTAGGTTTGAAGGGCTTCAAAGAGGTAATAGATAATCCACAATTTGAGAGAATCACTGACCTAGTTGTTAATATTAATAAATGAAATATTTCTTTCGTAGATCTATGTGTGGTGGACTACAAGATAATTTTAATTCATTTTAAAATATATTTATGAAAGAAAATATATTTTATCATGTAACACCATATGAACATGAAGCTAACTCACTATAAACATAATAAAAAATTGTGAAAAAAAATAAAGATACATCTAGTAGAGAAATTATTTTTAGTCATAGAGACCAAAAGAGGACAAAACAAAAAGGAAGAAATGAGGAATGTTGATGGAGTCAACTTTTGCAACCACTTTCAAAATATTGAAAGTTATATCGATTTGATGTGTTAAGGTAAATCTATAAATTACGTGCGAGGATCAAAGTTATATTGATTTGATGTGTTTAGGTGAAATTTAGTTTGCATTGATCGAGATACTAAATCCAAGATTCAGTCAATATTATCTCTCATGAGAAAATGACTTGACTCGATCTCTTTCAAAGAACCAAGTAGAAAGAAAAAATTAAAAAATAAAAACTTATGAAAAGAAGGAAATTAAGGAGTAGGAAGTGTGTTGATCTTTATATGAATACATTAGGGTTGTATAGGACACTATCTTTAATGCTCAGGAGCATGTTCCATTCATGATAATAGTTACTCTAAATTCTAAGTTTTTTCTAAAAATATTTTCAACATCAGCAAAGTCCGAGTTATAAAGTTGAGGCTCAATCAAGCATAACTAATTTTTTGATATTTTTTTGTTGAGTTTGATGGCGTTTACTTCATGCATAAAAAGAATAAGATGAACGGAAATTGATGATGGTAATAATATTGATAATGGTAATGTTATTAGTTGGTGTGTTACTTTGATAATTAAAGTGATAATGGTGGTGATAATGATATTTGTAATAGTAGTAATAATAATTATAATGGTATTAGCAATAGTAATAGTAATGATAATAATAATAGTCATACTAATGATATTGACAATGATAATGGTGCTATTTTGAGGACTCACGGAAATACCTCGGATAGTGCCACAATCTGTTCTACGTACAATAATATGTTGAACTACTTCAACAAGTCTACGTGTGAGGTATCCAGCATCTGATGTTCGTATAGCAGTATCTACAACTCCTTTGCCGGCTCCATAACAGGAAATTATATATTCTGTCAAAGAAAGTCCTTCACGTAAATTGCTTTGAATGGGTAAATCAATCATTTATCCTTGGGGATCCGACATTAATCCTCTCATACCTACTAATTGGTGTATCTGAGATGCATTTCCCCTAGCTCCCGAAAAGGACATTAGATATACACTTGATGTTGGGTAAGTGTAGTACCTTGATGTTGGGTAAGTGATTGAATCCTGGCCTTGTAAAAAAAAGGATTGATATTTGTGCGATCTAATCCATTATCGGAAATCAATCCTGAACTTGCCCTATCATATCTTTTTCCGGTATACGAAATAGTGGACTTTACTAACTCAATTCTTATGAAATCTCGAATCAGATCATTTGTTCTTACCTCAACAAAGGAAGCGTGAACCTCTTCCGGAGAACCTTTTTGCTCTTGATCCCAATTCAATACTAAGCAAGTTCGAACTAATTGAATACTTGTGTGAGAAATTCCTCGAATTGACTTGCCATTTTCATGAAGGATATAATTGACAACTCTAAGTTGGACGTTATCCTTTTCCTGCCGGAGATCTTGAGGAAAAAGTGTTGCTAAATTTATGCCATCAGCTATTTCATATGTGACTATGGGTCGAACCAAAACAAAATACTTTTTCTTGGTAGGTGTGATCCGTTGGACATAGATCCAATTTTTCCATTTTTTTGATTCCTTAGAAATTTTTTTTTTCTATTTCCGGTGGTATCAAAATGCCGCTATGCTTGGATATCTTATCTGCCTCTCCAGGAAAATAAATATCTCCGGAAAATATTTTTAGTTCAATATTTTTTTTTTTCTCTCCACTCGGACTAATCCGCCTACTCGACTTCTTGTATTTAAAGCGAGTTGTGTATCTACTCCAATGATACTATTGTTCCGGACCATTATCAACGAAGATCCGGGTAAGATATGCACTTCTTCGAGAATGAAAAAAAACCGATCTACTTTCGTTTGGTATTTCGGACTAAATTCTTTTGGTCCTCGATACTCAATCAAATCCTCTTTTTTTATGATTGAATTGACCTCTACGGTTCCATATTTAGTAATTCCTGAATTGCTTCTTCTGTATCGTGGATCATCAAAATAAGCAATAATACTATTTCTACGTAAAATACCCTGTTTTGGTATTTCGATCGAAATACCAAAACAGGGTATTAGTTCTTTCTCTCGTTCTTGATTGTATTGTAATGGGATGATGAATCTATTTCTTCGCTTTTTCGCCAAGAAATAAGAATTCCCTTGGATAATAGAAGGATATATGAAATTTAAATGACCATTAGACATTGTTTGATCAGGTCTTATTGAATAGTCAATAATTTTCTTATCTTTTTTACCAGAAGTATCCAACAATTTATGTCTTATTCGACCATTAGTCATTGATAGGTCAGAGATATATCTTTCTTCGACAGAAAAAGAATAAACATTCATTTGATCTTGATCCTTGTGGAGCGAAAAAGACACTATACTAGATCTGCACGGACCTCCCGCTAATATCCATAATACCTACAGCTTCTCCCAGTTCTTTCTCTCGTTCTTGATTGTATTGTAATGGGATGATGAATCTATTTCTTCGCTTTTTCACCAAGAAATAAGAATTCCCTTGGATAATATAAGGATATATGAAATTCAAATGACCATTAGACATTGTTTGATCAGGTCTTATTGAATAGTCAATAATTTTCTTATCTTTTTTACCAGAAGTATCCAACAATTTATGTCTTATTCGACCATTAGTCATTGATAGGTCAGAGATATATCTTTCTTCGATAGAAAAAGAATAAACATTCATTTGATCTTGATCCTTGTGGAGCGAAAAAGACACTATACTGGATCTGCACGGACCTCCCGCTAATATCCATAATACCTACAGCTTCTCCCAGTTCTTTCTCTCGTTCTTGATTGTATTGTAATGGGATGATGAATCTATTTCTTCGCTTTTTCGCCAAGAAATAAGAATTCCCTTGGATAATAGAAGGATATATGAAATTTAAATGACCATTAGACATTGTTTGATCAGGTCTTATTGAATAGTCAATAATTTTCTTATCTTTTTTACCAGAAGTATCCAACAATTTATGTCTTATTCGACCATTAGTCATTGATAGGTCAGAGATATATCTTTCTTCGACAGAAAAAGAATAAACATTCATTTGATCTTGATCCTTGTGGAGCGAAAAAGACACTATACTAGATCTGCACGGACCTCCCGCTAATATCCATAATACCTACAGCTTCTCCCAGTTCTTTCTCTCGTTCTTGATTGTATTGTAATGGGATGATGAATCTATTTCTTCGCTTTTTCACCAAGAAATAAGAATTCCCTTGGATAATATAAGGATATATGAAATTCAAATGACCATTAGACATTGTTTGATCAGGTCTTATTGAATAGTCAATAATTTTCTTATCCTTTTTACCAGAAGTATCCAACAATTTATGTCTTATTCGACCATTAGTCATTGATAGGTCAGAGATATATCTTTCTTCGACAGAAAAAGAATAAACATTCATTTGATCTTGATCCTTGTGGAGCGAAAAAGACACTATACTAGATCTGCACGGACCTCCCGCTAATATCCATAATACGTACAGCTTCTCCCAGTTCTTTCTCTCGTTCTTGATTGTATTGTAATGGGATGATGAATCTATTTCTTCGCTTTTTCACCAAGAAATAAGAATTCCCTTGGATAATATAAGGATATATGAAATTCAAATGACCATTAGACATTGTTTGATCAGGTCTTATTGAATAGTCAATAATTTTCTTATCTTTTTTACCAGAAGTATCCAACAATTTATGTCTTATTCGACCATTAGTCATTGATAGGTCAGAGATATATCTTTCTTCGACAGAAAAAGAATAAACATTCATTTGATCTTGATCCTTGTGGAGCGAAAAAGACACTATACTGGATCTGCACGGACCTCCCGCTAATATCCATAATACCTACAGCTTCTCCCAGTTCTTTCTCTCGTTCTTGATTGTATTGTAATGGGATGATGAATCTATTTCTTCGCTTTTTCGCCAAGAAATAAGAATTCCCTTGGATAATATAAGGATATATGAAATTCAAATGACCATTAGACATCGTTTGATCAGGTCTTATTGAATAGTCAATAATTTTCTTATCTTTTTTACCAGAAGTATCCAACAATTTATGTCTTATTCGACCATTAGTCATTGATAGGTCAGAGATATATCTTTCTTCGACAGAAAAAGAATAAACATTAATTTGATCTTGATCCTTGTGGAGCGAAAAAGACACTATACTGGATCTGCACGGACCTCCCGCTAATATCCATAAATGACTCGTTTTTGATAATAGATGAACATTACCATATGTATATTCAGGTGCATGGTGGACATCGGTACTCCAGTGCATTTCTCAGGCGGTACTGCTGATAGTGTCACAATCTGATGCCTCGGATAGTGCATCCTCGAAATAGGGAAAATATCGATGTTCGATATTGTTTGGGTTTACATATGCAAAAGATGTGAAATGACTGATGGGATGACGAGGGTTGAGATGATCTGTTTTTTATTTGATTTCTTCAACACTGAAGTTTTAACGAGGATAGAGTAAATTTAGTAAAAACATAAATTGATAATAATTATCATGCCTAAGGTAGTTTCTTATAATGGATTAATAAGGAAAAATATTCAATAGGAGATTCAAAATACTCCTCAATTGTTGTTTTGGATCTTTATCCGTTATTAACTAAGGTTTTGCCCCTCACTACTAATTGTATTGCCACAACCATGTTGAATCACTATTAGCAAAAAATATTTCTTCTATCAATCATGATAATGATAATGATATATATATTGATATTATTATTAATATTGATAAAATAATGATAACGTAAATGACATTGATATTGATAATAATATATTTTTTTTGGATCCACCTTTGCAAGGCCCAATTAGAGCAGTCAATTCATAGTTTTGGGTCATTCCTCAACAATAGATCAAAAGTGGATTATTCCTCATGAGCACTTTGTTAAATTTGACTTATTATTAATAATATTGATATATGTCTCAATTTTTTGAATTTATATTTATATTATAATTTTATTTTTTATTATAAATTTGGTTTGACATAATTGGTTGGACTAGAGAAAAATAAATGATGGGTAATATTAAAATTTTGATTTTTTCCTCTATATAAAAGCAAATGTTAAATGAGGTTCTTCCTGAAAAAAGTGAAAACCATGAATCTAATACCTCGGTTATGTCTATAAAACTAGAAAATATATTTTAAATAAAATTACTGGGTTTTTTTCCTTTTTTTTTTTTGTGAGGTGGGATGGATGAAAAATAAAATGATACTTCAACGTGGTTCTCTTCTTGGATCAAAGTAAGTCAAAATTGATCCCATCCAATTGACTTATATCAAGGGGATTTCAAATTGTTGCTCTATGGCCACCTAGTAAATTTTCTTTTAAGTTATCATTTTTTATTTTCTAAATTTTAATGAAAAATAATTTTTTTTTACTATTTTTCCAAAAACATTAGTATTTTTTTTCCGAAACACAATTGCCCAATCACTTTAATTAATATTTGATATTGGAGTGTTGGATGCACATGCTTATCACATTAATTTGGAATTGGTTTAAGAAATTTAGGAACTCTCATTTCGTGCTAAATCTCTAATAGCTAGTTAAAATGATTATTTTTTCTTAAATATTATGATGATAAAGCCTAATTGTTAGTACAATAGATGTCAACTGTCCATTTATAATTTTCTATTAGAAAAATAGTTATTACCCAGTTAATTTAATAATGAAATTCTTAAAAAATAAACTTTACACTATCTTATCTAACTCCAATCACCTACAAGTCCATTTAAATCTCTCCTACTCCATGTACTTCCATCCAACCTTAAGGAAAAAAATCTTGACAAACTAAAATTAATTGATGGTTATCATTGCATCTAAAATGCAAAGTCCCTAATGAAAAATGATCTATTGATTTATATTTTTAATGCTCTCCATTATGTTATGTGTGACTTGTAAACTAGAACAAACTTAACATGTAAAACTTAAAATTATTGATGACGATATTATCTAATGTGTGACCTAGATTAGATTTGTCCCAAAGTGTCATATAATTGATTATGTGATTTTATTTAATTAAGCAAAATATATTATAGATATGATTAAATTTTGATTATGATTATAATAAAAAGAAAACTCAATTATAGTAGAATTTCCTAGGAGATGACCTTAATAGAATAGACTTTCTTAATTATCATTCTAAACTCTTTGCTTTCACATATAAAAGGATATGAGCTCCTAAGGATGAATCATCAAAAATTAATATTATAGATCTATTCTCAATCTCTTTTAGTTTCTATTCCATCGTTCATAGTAGTCATGTAAAAGATAGGAAGCGAGAACAAAACGAATCTAATTCTCCTTGTAGATTGACATCAATGTAGCTTTTGAATCCGACGATGGTGTGTTTGTATATCAAATAAAGGTTTTTTGAATAGCATCGAAAGGTATACAATTTTGATATTGATATATCGTTATTTGATTTTGATTCTCACATTAAAGTTTTTCATATAATAGTAGCATAATTATAATTTTTATGCTTACAATTGATATTAGAGCCAAGTTATTTTGAAATCAAATACCTCATAAAAGTATATCAGATCTATTTTATATTTAGATATATTTATTAGCACACTTAGCTTGCGAAAAGATATTATTTGATTTTGATTGTTGAACAATCCATTTGTATTATCGATATAATCGTTTATCACATCTACCATAATCGCTTACTTGCGAGTGAAGCAGGTTTGCCCCCATAGAGGTTCTACGAATGACAAAAGAATAAAGGTGTCAGATGAAAGGATGTGCAGTACTGCCATCAATAGGCTATTGTGATGTTGTTATGGATAGTAGCACGAGCATCGAACATCAACGATGTAAGATAACCATAAGATTGTTGGTCCAGGCCGACGATTGCCGAAGGTCGAGTGGTGCGACGACGACCTCTGTTAGTTGCCATCCTAGTTATGGTCAACAATTGCACAGATGGCAACATTGTTGCATGCAACGATGGTTGCCTATGTAGGTAATGTTGCGGTGGCCTACCTTGGTTGTCGGTGATGCACACATAGTAGTGTCGCTATGTGCACAACAAGGCAACAACACTATTTATTTTCATTGATGACAACACAATAGATGTGCTGTAATTCTTAAGAGGTTATGGTGGCATTGTTGGTAGTGGTTGACATCAATGGGACTCTAGAGGCCGCGGTTCCTAGCAACTACATGGCGATTGTAATGGTCACTAATCGATCATGGACATTAAGCGATGTGAGAACAATTGCGCATGGGTGCGATGGAATATCAAGACGATCGTAAGGGTCACTAGTCGACTATGGAGGCAGTTTGAGTTGATGATATTATCACAGACGATCATCATGCACTCATAACACCTTTATCATCGGATATTATCATAGACAATTCATCGCTTTTGTTTACTTGTACATATGTTTGGCAATGTATTTTGCTTTATTTTTGTATGTTTTTACTTAAAAACTATGAGCAAGAATAGTTTGTAAGGCTGTAGAGAGAACGCTTACTAAAATGGGCAAAACTACCCTAGAATGGCCTAATTTTCATGTGTTATAGCATAGTTTCTGTATGTTGCATTACGGAGTAAAACATCAACTATCTCAGCATCCCAGAAATGCCAAGTGGCATAGGGCTAGATAAGGGGTTTAGGGTAGTATTGAGTATTAATTAAATTCATATGTTCATAGATTAAGCCTATAGGAACTTATCAACACGCCCGACACCATGTCATGAATAGTCATGTGCAGCTATAATATCTTTATTCAACAAATAGTTCATCACTTTTGTATGCTTGTATAGATGCTTGGCAGCATATGTTTTACCTTGGTTTTTTATGTTTTTGCTTGAAAAATATAAGCAAGAACAGTTTGCAGCATTGTAGAGCGATCCCTCACCACACCGATCAAAACTGTCCCAAAATGGCTTTGTTTTCATGTGCCATGACCTATTTTCTGTAGATCACACCGTGGTGTGAAACATTAGCCATCTCAGACCCCTGAAACCTCCCGAATAGCATAGGGGTGGATGGGGCTTCGAGGAAGTGTTGTGCATTGATCAATTTACACAAGTTCACATGTTAAGATGACGAGAACTTGCTATTGCTCCTGATACCCGATAATCAGTATTTATGTACTTGCAACTATTTGTTTTACCTTTTAAAGTCTTTGTTTTCTCATTCCTCTTTTTTTTCTTTTATACACCAAGTGTTTACTGAATTTATTGTAAAGTTGTCATCTTCGCAATACATCGAGACTTATCTATTGCTCATTTTTGAACTAATCAATTTGCTCTTTTAACAAGTTCTCCAAGATCTGAGCAAGGTTGCAAATTGGCTGACCCTTTATAGTTGTAAAACACAAGGGCAATTCATAACTTAGGCAATCCCAACTAAGTCCAAAAAGTTGGCACAAGTGTGTTTCACAACTCCAGCTAAGTCTGTGACCTTGTCGAAAGGGTGCTTTACGACTTAGATAATTTTAGCTAAGTCTATAACATTGTGGTATCAGATCGGGCAAGTAATTCGAGCAAATAGTAAAAAAATTTTACAATCTTATCATGGATACACATCATGGCAAATCAAGCAAAATAGGGCAAGCCGAACCATTGCCCCAAGCAACCATAAGTCGGCTGCAAGTGCAAACTCACTCTCATGTTATTGGAGCCACTTAAGAGGAGCGCGATAGTAAACAAGATGAGCGAGAAGTTGGCTATTCTCCACGAGCGGAGGAGACACAATTTGGAGCATCAACCGGAAAAGGAAGCCACAAGGAGAGACTCATAGTAGTGGAAACCCACCTTGATGTTCTTGAAGCGAGTTTGGAGGAACTCTTCTAAGGCCAACGAAGGCTTCTTAGGATAAAGGGCTCATAAAAGAAGCTAAAGCTCAGATCGATAAGGTTGAGTCCCTAGTCAATCGACTGACGAAAGACACCAAATACTCTATGCAATATCTACATGAAGTCGTGGTGGAACTCACGTCTAAAGTGACAATGCTCACAAGGGCTCCTAATGTGGGAGAAAGCAATACCCGTGTTATACCGCCATAAAACTTGAGGGCACCCGAGCCACATTACTATGAGGGTGCTAGGGATACAAAGGTGCTTGAGAATTTCTTGTTTGATATAGAACAACATTTTCGAGCTAAGAGGCCTGATTTTAAAGAAACTAAAGTTTCGATAATAACTATATATTTAAATAAGAATGTAAAACTTTGGTAGCGAACTGGTTGTGAGGAGATTCAACAAGGTTGATGCCGAGTAGACATATGGGAGGACTTGAAGTGAGAGTTGAGAACTCAGTTCCTAACACAGAGTTCATTGCAAGAAAGAAGCTGAGATAACTCTGTCAAAATACTTTCACTTGGGATTATATTATGTAATTTTTTGTACTAATGCTAGACATACATGACATGTCTAAGAAGGATAAACTATTCAGCTTCCTCGATGGCCTGAAGTTGTGGGTGCAACAGAAACTACATCGAAGGAATATCATTGATGTGATCGGGGCAATTGTGACGGCAAAAAGGTTCACTGACTTTATTTTCTCGAAGGACTTTGGGATAATGGTATAATTCCTTATGAGATATCTTGATAAAAGGGACTCTCCTAATTACCCTTCTAGATTATTTGCTTTCATCTATAAAATGATAGAACCTCCTAGGGATGAATCATTAGAAATTATGATTATAGATCTATTTTGAATCTCTCATGATCCCTATTTTATCGCTCATTGTGATAGTAAGAATGATAGTAAAAAAAAAGAAATGTGAGTCTAGTTTTCATTGTAGATCGATATTGTTATAACCTTCGGATCTGACAATAATACGTTTGTATATCAGATAAAGATTTTTTGAATGACATTAAAAGACATATAATCTTGATTTTAATATATTATTATCTAATTTTAATTTTAATATTAAAAAAATTATATAATTATAATTTTTATGCTTATATTAGAATCTTACATCTTCTTTTCAATGTTTACTAGTGCTGAATTAGAGATGACATGATAAAAGTAATGTTGGGACAAGTTTTCATTCCAGCTTTTAACCTAATTGTTCTGGGAAAGAGTAGCTACTACACCTAAGCTAGATAAATTATTAGGTCGGTTTTATGACAGAAGGAATGCATGTGGCATAATACAACACACTTTCTCCTAGAGAGAGAGAGAGAAAAGTCTTAGGATAAAACTCTTTAAGCTTAATTGTTCTTTAACAGGATATTATTATTAAAAAATACATTAAAAAAATCTAGTGTCATGAAATGAGTGACATGTTTTTGAAATTGCTGAGTTCTTCTCAAACCAGTGGTGGAGTTGAAGTTTATTTAGCTCATATCAACTTTGCCAAATATTGGCAATGATAGTAGAGGGGATTCACTTATATTATGAATCTCTCCTCTTTAGCAAATTAAAAACACAGATGGAATGACTGGCAAATCATAGTGAGAAAAAAGGAAGTGGGTTTGGCTTCCATCATCTTGCGTCCCAACTATTCAAAACTAGGGACACTTGGGGCCACCTTCCTTCGTCTTCCAGTTGTTGTAGCAGGGGCACGCCTCCTTGTTGCCGTAGGTGCCAGGCGGCACGCACAGGCACGCGGCGCAGCACTTCTTGCAGAAGAACAAGCATGGCTTCTTGTGCGACGTCGCCGAGCACCGGAACTCGCACTTGTTATTGCATTCTGCAATGACCACCCACAGGTTGTAACACCTCCGGCCACAGGACCACACCAACACAAACACAATGGATGAGTTCAGAACGTAGCAGTACCTGAAGGCTTGAGAGAACCACCTCTGACACTCTAGAGGGCCGAAAGAGAAACACAAAGACACTACTGTCAGTGTACAACACCAGCAATGTTGCGAGATTACTGAAAGTGCATGCAGATGAGAGTTTGATCAACGCACCTCGGTGAAAGAGAGTGTGAGGAGGAGCACCAGAAGCAAAGTGCAGGGAAGCCGTGCTGCCATTGCAACGAGAAGAGGAAGGTGATGAGAAGCCGAGAGTGTGGAGTGCGCTTGTGGAATCTGCGAGGCTTCCACCTAAATAGAGCCAAGGAGACTGTACCTCTGTGGTACTGGATGAACTTGCATGTGAGTGGTAGACAGATCAGTCGATAAGAAACAAAGTGGACACTTCCTTCTCAAGCATAGATTACTTCACCAACATGGACTTAAGATGCTCGATGTATTCCTAGACTTTATAAGCAATCACACTGGTCATTAACTTCTCTACAAGAAACAGACGGTGCGTGCCAGACGAGCGGCGACTAATCCGGCAGAAGCAAGCATTGGGACATGTGGTGACGAGGGTGGAGATGCCGGTGGGGTGGAGACTACAACCATGTGAGGGCTGGTTTCCGCCATTTGCTCCACCACATGGCCACCTTAACGTGGAATACTGGGCCCGAGAGACGACTTCCGAGTTCTTGATTTGAAGGGCTCTGCGAGCACGCTTTTCGATGCACATGGGTTGTTTTTTACCAACTGTTTCTGTTGACGGTTAAAATAAATATTAACTTGTTCGGGTGGTCGGCAGCGTAATTGGGTGTGGATGCGTACAAAATTACGCGTCTCGATGGAGTGTTTTTTATTGGACTTGAGATGGTTCCTTAAGTCAAAGGAGGAGAGACTGTCGGTCTTCTTGATCCGTGGATTTGTCTACGCTATCTAGCAGTAGATTCGCCAAATTTATCTGTCCTCAACCATAACTTAAATACTTTTCCCCCTCTCTCTCTCTCTCCGTCTCTCTTTCCCAATTTTAAGTTTTCACACCTAGTATTATTTTTTCATTTTATTCTCATAAAACATACTCATAAGACTAAGGGTGAGACTACAAACATCACGGATAATAGTAAGGAGATAGGAGTCATACCACTTATGCTCTCTTATTATCATCGATGCTCGCCCTATCCCCCTCCTTTCCACCATCCATCCTTGGAGAAAGGATGATGTCGGTAATGATAAGGAAAGTAATCGATGTATTTTATGATATTTAAAAAGAGGTGCAAATCTCTCCTGAAAACATGATGTACATTCTAAATCATCTTCTCTAATATATCTATTTTTAAAATATATTTTAACTATTTTTTATTTTTTTATCGATTACATTAGTTTAGTATCGGTGTATCAGACACATTTATCTCATCAAAATATCTTGAATATACTAAAGTTTGATAAAAATTTGATCACCTCAAGTTCCTAGATGCAATGGATATCAACTAGATTTATGTCTATGATTATTTAATTTAACTCAAACAGTTGATAAATTAATTATATTTTTGAATAAAGCCCTTCTTATCAAATAGATTCCGTCAAGTCTTAACTCAAATCTTTTATAGTTAATAGGTCCAATTTTAAATTTGAGGGAAAATAATTCTCAGATTTGACTAGATACACTAATACACACACTAAGCAACCAAGTATTAGTGTTTAACCAATCTATTAACTTATGTCATCAATCTTATATGTTGTGGTCCAATGTGAATTGCATATCAAAGTTCATTTAATATCATTCATACATGAACTAACATATCTGTGACATAATTAATAGAAAGGATTACTCGTGTGGATAAGGATGAGTCATGTTTCAAGATGAGGATGAGTGATATTATTTTCAACTCAATTCAAACTAATTTTCTAAAATTATATCGTGAGCTCAATCCATTTGGCTAGATTATCAATATTTGAAAGTGATCGATGCGTCCCCGTAAGTTTACGAAAAATTATCTGTTTTAAATATGTCCATATATTTTTATTTTTTTAAAGCTTGTGAGTCTCAAAAATGTATTATTAAAGATAAGGATGAGCCAACATGTCCTTGATTCCCTTATTCAATGAGATTAAATATCCTTATCAACAGTAATTTACAATCCATCTCCATCTGTCTTGAAGACTGGTATTACCTCTCAGTTGAGTGCAAAAGTGGAGAATGGATTGAATGGCCATGGTTGAATACCCCCTTTCCATAACAGATGGAGACAGGAGATACAAGTATCGGTTTCTTTCACCATCCTCGGATCTCTGTTAGCTTGGTTAATCTTAGGCAAACACATGAGATTTGGAGCTTGTTTCAAGTGGTTTCCATACACATATCAAGTGATAGATCTTCTATTGGCCTATTACAACGTGAAATCTACTGTCATCATCAATCTTTGCATGGAGTGGACTGCTCATGATACAGATATGGATCAATTTTGGTCATGGAGGCTTCTGAGTTATGCTGCCATCGTTGCTGATGTCCACCTCCTTGATCTCCAAGATCTCGACTCGTCGATTGGTCTTCTTCCTCAACCTGATGGCCATGTCCTGCGGGACGAACACCCCGCACACGCTCACCATGCACTGCTTCTGCTCTATCCAATGGCTCTCCAGTCCTTGAAACCCAGAGACAGAAGCAGCAGGAGGTCACGACAGAGAACAGAAGCCAAGCTGTAAGTTATGGGTAGATAAAACCTTGCGTTTGGAGAAGGATTCTGTTGATCTTTCGATAGCATCCGTTGCAGTCGATGTTTATTCTCATGGTCATGCAGCAGAACTGAAATATCAGAGAAGAGGCACTAAGCTGCGTGACCCGTAATAATGAATCATGGGATTAAAAGCTCCAACTTGCCTTGTGTGACATGAAGAACAGATGTATGGCAGAGAGCTACTTCGGGGTTGGATGTCTGAAAAGGAAGCAAGCAGGCAAGCTGAAGAAAGGATTGATTTTAGGGTGCGAAGGAATACGAAGAGAAAGGTGGTGGGGTTCTTTTTCCTCTGCTTATCCATGGGGTCATCCTTTCTGAGTCGGGTGCGATAGAATCGGATTCCAGTTGGAAGTCAGGAGACTTGGGTTGCCTTGTTCTTGGGGTTGCCCCCCTAGCTCGCCTCTTCTGTCTTGGCCGAGAGGCCAAGCACCGCAGGGACGTCTCCCGCTGGCTCCTAAACCCAAGTTCCACAGTGATGCGTGTGGGATCCACGTGCGGGAACCAATGGGAGAAAGGCATTTCATGTTTGCTGCCTCGGTCGAGAAACAGAAGTGACACGCAATCGGATGCGAGTGCTTGAGCGAGATGGAAATTGTTGAGGTGGGTGGGTAGAGTTGGTTCTTCTAGAGATGGGAGGAACAGATTCTAAACCATTGCTGCTTGCTTGCCATGTACAGCTCTGCTAATCCGCATGAAGAAGAATAAGGATAAAGGGCTTCAATGATTGCTATTAACATACATGATCGGTGTGTTGTGGCCTAGAAGATACAGAACAACTTTACTAGATCATATTGGTCTTAATTGGCTCAAGACCTTTAGTTCAAGTCGATCACATCCATTTGAAACCAAGCATCTAATTGTTGTCACTTGTGTTGGAAACTTGTACGCTTGTATGCCGGACATGGTGACAGCAACAAAAACATGCATCGCTCTGTGAAGGGGTACTCCCAAGTGTTTCTCAAAAGAACTAATGGCCATTAAGAACTCGATAGCTTGGATGAACAAGCTACTCCGGTTTGGTTTCGGCAGCTGGTATAGGTGTAACAGCAGCAGATTGCCTTGGAACAGAGAGAAAAGGTAGCTCGGCTGCCTGCGCCGGCAACTCTCTTTTCTCTTTGACTGAGCTCACTGTCAATTTAATGCGGACATGCAAGGGCTAATCGATGGGCCACGATTGGTGACAGAGTCAAAGCTTGAAAGGGAAGCAGGTAAACAAGCCAGCAATGCACTTTCCAACTTGTTGCCTTGTCGAACTTGCCAACCAGCAGACGTCAAGATAGACAACCAGCAGCCAAAGACGACCGAGTCTGCACCAAACACAAGTCGGCTTGTTATCTATCTCTTCAAGAGATGCCAACCACAAACGAAAGCATAATTTAGGATTCTTTCTTGCCGACTGATATTTTCTTACCATCACAACACATTTATAACGTGGTCAAAGATTTACATATGCATACAACGCAACCAAATAAGGCAAGACGAAGGCAAACATAACGCAGCCAATCATTCATTTTCCTTGTCAGCTGAACAAGAAATGCAAACGATAGTGTACAGGAAAGATTGGAATGGGATGTGTCATTCAAAATGAATGGTCAGCAAAATTTGGGTTAGGATACATCCAAAGGGTCAATCATCGTGTCATCCTCATCCCAAAGAAGCATGGCCCAACTACAACACTCTAAAACTAGACATAATACAGGGATACATTGGCATCTTACAAAAACACGACCGTGCCAGCTGAAGGGCTCTGTTCATCCTGCAAAAAGCCTGGGCCGAGGAGAGAACACGGAGATGTAAGAAAACCAAGATCTACAACGGCAGTTGCATTCTTGATCAAAACCAGTTGGACTGCACAATTATGAAGTGTTATTGGGACATAACCAGGTTGGTAAGTGTCATCGGCGCATTGAACATAGGATCACCTCCAATCTTGCAGTTCTCATGATCAACAGTCAGCGATTTAGGTAGCACAAACCCCCCACAGGCATCAGAGTCCTCGAGGTCTTGGCTGCTGCTGTTGCTAGCTTCACGACGTTGTTTCTTATGAGAAAAAGAATCTTCGGTCAGCTCCCTTCTGCGTTTTTTCTTCTTTAATGAATTCCATTTGAATTGAGGATCCTTGGTCAGATCTGGGATGTCTCCCTCTCCATCGGTCGATGTATATCCTCCACTTGGTGTGATCTCATCTTGGTCTGTGTCAGATGGTGAGATACTATCATAAGGTTCTTTCCGATGATGATCTTCGGTAACAAGTGTCTTAAGAAGGAATCGCTCATGATCATTCGATAAATCCTTTGAATCATTCATCACATCTGATAACAATGAGTTTGCAATATCCATCTGATCTTGTATGCTATTCCATTTATTATCGATCCAATCTTGCGACTGCCTCAAGTCACTCTCGCTGAAAACATTGGTACGCTTTTCCCCTGCACAATCCAAATTAACAAGACCTGATATTAGCAACAAAGCAGACTCATACTAGAACAGGAATGCATGGAACATAAGGTCTGATGTCAATTTAGCAGCATCACCAGTATTACCTGGGAAATATACATGAATTTGTCCCTCAGATTCCCTACGAATCACAATTCCTTCCCACCAACCATCATGCCACCATGCATCCACAGAAGCACCAACGTTGAAGCTACATTTCTTGACTCTCTGTGCGGGATTTGGACGAACAATGGGTCTTCCACACAGGCGAATGCCAAGCTTATCAGGTGCTGCAACCCTTGACAGCAAAACCCACTCCTGCAAAAGAATATACATATAAGCATAGGAACCCACATGGCAAAAACACAACCAAAACAAAAGATAAAAAATTTACCTGTAAATTGCCACTCTCGTCTGGATCTTGTACATCAAGGTAACGGACTTTTACCTTATCCTGATGCCTCCTAATGATAACACATTGGAACCAGCAACCCCTTATTCCACTGTCCTGCGAAAGCACTTCGACATGGCATCCAGGATACAATTGTTGCTGAAGTTTTTGCAGATATAGTTCCTTACTCGTCAAAGAATCAGAACGGGTGCTTGTGATATTCTTTCCAGTTTTGCTGCTAACAGGTAGGCTTCTAGATTTAATCTTAACTCGAGTTTTAGTTTCTGCAACACAAATATCACCATCATTCAAAAGGTGCTTCCTCTTGGAACCATCTATTGATATATCACCATTTTTCCCCCCAGATATATCAGAACCACCACGGGTTATCTTCAACCGTAACTTAAGGGGAGATGTGAACATGGACCTAAGTAATTCCTGGCTCCAGTAGCCTTGAAGTTGGGTGATATCAAATGGCTTGACATCATCATTGTCGATCTGCCTGTGGCACACATAAGGCCTCCAATTGGAGCATCTCGCCTCATTCAGAAACTTATCAAAATGTTGAGCACTCAGCACTGCAGCCAATCCATCGATGCATTCGACACTGAGATCTTGAAGACAAAGAGAAAAGAAAATCTCCCTGTCACTAGTGTCGGGGGGCAAAACAATACCAACTTCATCAACTTTGTGAAACCATCGTACCACAACCATATTGTTGGCTCTTAAGTCCTCGTACAAATCTTCCACGTAAGCAACAAGCCTTTTGTTTTCTTCGGCCATAACAAAAACAAAATCATGGACCTAGGCCAAAAAAGAAAAGCATTCAGTAAAACAGGACATGAAGATAATACTGAAAGCAAGAAAACAATGTGATTTCGCTTACAGAAATTGTAACTCCATTCTTGCAAAAGGACCGATAATGCTTTCTTCTTTTCCGGCAAAGCCATGAAGCACCTAACCATGAAAACTCTTTAGAAACATACCCTGTTTTTCCTGAAGAAGAAACCTGCTGAACGAACAGAACTAACAAAGATTACGAATGGAAATGAATTTTCTGATAGTTTAACTACAAGATTACCATATAATAACTAATCAAAAATCCAATAATACTATCTTCGGTACCTTAAAGTTAGGCAAATCTGCAGTTTCAGCTTCTTCACCATCCCCGTATCTAATTACTGTGGTAGGAGATTCATAAGCAGTGGGTTCTGCAAATAAACAACCAGGTCAATCAACCAAACAAAATTTCCGAATTAAATCACAGACAATAAATCCAGAAAAATATGTAATAACAATAAAAAAGGGTAAAACCAAAAAATTATTGCAACGAAAAAGGAGACTCAAGATGAACAGAAAAAGTCAGTACAAAAACAGGACCAGCACATATTCCAAAAGAGCTAAGCAGAAAGAATTGTGGTTATGGAGAAATATAACAAAAAAACAAAATGTTATAAAGCGTTACATGTTGATCAAAAAGAATGAGGGGAAAAAACAAATAAAACTTAATGCTTTAAGAAATATCTTGGTTAACAGGACCAATCACATAAGAATAAAAACATCATCCAATGAAATTAAGAGAAAAAAAAAAAAGAAACATATGGAATCTAAGACGACACAGAAATGAATAGAACGCCCAAAGGGACCAAAACCATGGACGATGACAAGAACATAAGAACTCTTAAATTGAATTAAAAAAAATATTGCCAAGATGGAGACGGAAAATAAACAAAAAATTAAATTAAATAAAAAGGGGCTAAATATTTCGCTAGATCATTCCGGATCTAAACAAAGAAATTTGAACAGAGCATACATTAAAAATAGAACCCGAGAGCAAAAAAAAAGATAACAAAAGCAGGCACGCCTCAAAAAAATCCACGGATGGAGGTGGGAAGATTGCTCGTAAAAATGATTAGATGTGTTTTTCCCTGTACTCCGTTCTATTTCTTGTTATCGTTCAACGTCAAGAGATAAAAGAAGGCGTAAACTCGCGCTGCCATATAGATTAGATAAGAGGGTTATAAGAAGGACAAAAGAGAAAAACAACCTTCCAAAAGAACTCATCAAAGAATCAACAAACCAAAAACTTGTCCACAAAAAAGCACCCATTTTTTTGGATACGGTAATTATTGCTATCGCTTAAACAATCATCATAATTAAACATAACGTATAATTGACCAAAGCACAAAAATAGGAGAAGATCCCCACATTAACGCCCCAGACCTACCAATCCGTCCACAAGGAAACACCTTTCGGAAAAATCACGTCAGAAGCCAAACAGATCCATCCACAAACCCATACTCCATGCGCACAAACAGATTTCCATACAAAAAGTCCATCTTTTCAGCAATTTCAGACTACTCGCCTATTTATCCCGAAATCCATCGATTTAAGAGGCAGGCGGAGAGTTTATGAAGCGTACCTTGGACTAGAGACGAGAGCCAGTCGATGACCTCCCTCCTCGAGCGCCACTTGAAAGGGAACGCAGACGCCGACGGCAAGTGAGAGGCCGAGGAGGACGGCAAAGAGGGCAGGAGGTGCGGCCTCGCCTTGAGCGATCTGACGAACTGGCTGGGTACGGCGTACGACATGTGCCGCAAGCTCTTCTCCCGCCCCACCACTGCCAGATCCGCCCCGCCGCCGGCGCCCTTGAGGTAGTAGTGCACCACCCTCCGCCCCTTGTCGTTCGACACCACCACCTCCTGCCACGCCACGTAAGCCCCGTTCGCCCCCTCCATCCTCCTCCGCAGGTTCACAAACCAAGCCCTAGCCCTAACCTTAGAGGAAATGACCTCGCTCTCTCCTTCTCCCTCTCTTTTATCTCTATCTCTCTCAGTTCTTGTGGAGACCCAAACAAAAGACGTTTTTTATATTCATATTTCTTTATAACTAGTGAAACGGAGAGAGAGATATGAGTGCAATGAATTCAACGGACCACATCTCGCCCACGTCGTCAATGCCGGCGCAATCACCTCAAAGTAATTAATTTATCCCCACAGATCAAGAAAACTACGGAATTGCCATCCGGTAATGATCGGGTCCCTGGCGCTAAGCACGAAACATGTGAGTGACGCGTTGGCCTGCCAAATTGGTGACTCCTCTCCGCGTTGATTACGTCAGAAACCGCGTGCTTCTTCGGTCATTGTACGTAGGTATCCTACGTGGCACGGTATTTCGATTTGAATAGTCTGCAGCCTGGAACAGCTGATCCAATCCAGCCGCCTGTCCCTTATCTCCCACGTTTCCGGTTCTGTTCGACCGGATGGCGCCGATCTGAACCGCTCGTCTCCGAACGGTCCAATTTGTCGGTTCAACTCTTTCATCTTGGCCCTCCATCCACTCAACATCACATCCCGACCGTTGATAGGGATCCATCATTTGTTATTATTACATACTTCCTCTAATGTAAGTCTAGGGAAGAAGAATGATTGATCCACTGGTTGAAACCCTCGGCTTTAATGTTACATAATTTAATTACATTTGATGCAATCTAATTTATATAAGTTAAAGTGGTACAGATGCCTGCCTTAAGAAACAGATACATTTGAATATGGATGCAATTAGGAATGGACATCACAATCTTAATTAGGATTATTTTATTTTTACGATGATAACTATTACTTTCAACAAATAATAGATATGAGCAAGTCTCAGTTAAATAAAAGCCAAATAAAACTCTATCTACATCTCGATCATGTATTCTTATCAGCATATTTATTATTAGAACAAGTCACGGTGAAATTTTTTAGCAATTATCAAGCTATATTTATTAATAAATTCTTAACACCATGATATATATTTTTATTTGTTTTCGGACTACCTGTTTTGTCATGCAATACCTTTTTAAGACCATATCAAACTCAAGAAAACAAACCTTGATATTTATAATTAAATTAAATTTCTAAATAAATTATAGCTATTACTTATGAGTTTCGATTTTACGTAGGTCTGGTAGAGTAAGATATATGGGACATATTAGAAAAGAGGATATTGAGAATATTGATCCTCAAACCTACGAGGTTGAGTATAGATTCCATGAAATGACAAGAAGTCTTGAATTATGAGATGGATTCCATTTAATCCAATAAAGTTTGAAACTTAGTTGATGCATTTGAGAGTATTGTATCCATCGATTACAAGTGGATCTTCCATTAATCAATGAGGACAACAAACCACTACAATAATGACAAGATAAGTGCATGTATCTATTTGACAACCGTAGGTCGTATAATAATTATCAAAATCACATTATGAGATGAGTATCAAAATAGAATATATATATATATATATATATATATATATATATATATATATATATAAATATATAAATCTTAGAAATTGAAATGTAAATATTAAAAAATATTGGGTGATTTAAAAAAAATTATCTTTTTAGGTTTTTATCAAAAGATGCTCTAAATTTTTAATATATCTATTAAGTATCAATTTTTCCTCTAATATCTTAAATACCCCTTATCATTTTTCATCGCTTAGCCTGGACCCTATTAAGAAGCCCCTCATGGTAGGTAAAGATGAATGTGACAAGGAAAAATAATCACAATAAAGAGAAAATAATGAGAGAAAATTATTTTAACTAGGTAAAAGCTAAGTGATATAATGGAGCGAACAAAGATAAGATACGATAATGAGAGATATTTTAAATATTAAGTAAAAAATGAGTATCAAATGAAAAAATTAGACACAAAAGCATTATAAGGAAATTTAAAAATATATAGGTTTTTTCAAAAAAAAATCTAAAAATATTATTATATATTAATTTTTAATCAAAAGTTTTCGTATTTTCTCCGTAGACAATTGAAGCAGCTTCCTATATTCATTCGACACATATTCCCATCTCTCCTAGTCATTAGGTAAATTCCTTCCCATTAAGATTGTTTTCTTGTTTAAGAGTAGTTGATCAAGATTTTTTTACATTATCTAATTCCAAGAATGTAATTCTAAGATTTATGGTATATTATGCCACATTCTATGAATATTCCTACTTTGTTTGTTGGGACCAGTTTGGAGTTCAATTCATAGGCATTGAAGCCTAGTAATGAAAAGGGATGATTGATCATCCACTTCTATTTTATTCATGATCTTTATTTTTTATTATAATAAGAGCCATCAATTAAACATCCCTACAAACAATAACAATTCGACTACACAATGAGTGGGAAGCAACCAAATGCATGAGAAAAATATTGGAAAAGGAAAGACTTGAGAACATCCCAACTCCTTAAAAAACCTGCAATTTTCACAAGGTTGTGGTCAGTAAACTGCTTCATGATAGCTTCAGTAGTATTCGATTCTTGGCAATGGATTAGAGTCTCTTTCTCTTCTTCTTCTTGCATATACCATGATCCAAGACTGCCTGCTTGGAGTTCGGGACAAACAGCCATATGAAGAATGTGTTGCAGCAAACCTTTCTCCACCTTTTTTTACTTGGAGAGTTTTCTGACCATCTTCATGAGTTCTGACAATAATTTTCTGCGAGATAAAGACTATATTTGAAGCAGATAATTCCATGTTGGTGCTGAACAATCATTTGCAAATCTGAGTTTTGACTTAACTTCTTCCAAACTAATTAGTGGCCTCCAACCAGTTAGATATTGATTGAATACTCGCTGCTTGCTTTCCGGATTCATATTCTGTATTATTAGCTTGTCTACCGGAGAGAGAAGGCCAATTCTCATCAGTTTGTACAGACATGGCTGTGATCCTTTGTGCACACCAGTCCTTCAATCTCTTTGATATTTTCTGATCATATTTTGTCGTCATTTTGTACACCTTCTTTATCCCCAATAAAATACAAACACATGAAATTGGGAGCCATGAAGGATGCCAGCATCGCAAAATCCACAGTGTCTTGGTCAACTCATTCATCATCTCAACATCATATCAGAATGGAATATTTTCTTTACATTTAGATTCTAAATATCTTTCTTTAAGAAGCCATCACTATTCAGCTACCTACCAAATATTTTATAAAACTATATATAAAAATTTATTTTTAACGTAATGAGAAGGATATTCTTTTGACTACTTGCGTTCACATACATTTCGAAGTTCTAACTTGGGTGTCAGAGAGATCGAATTGAAAAATCTCTCTCGACCTTTATTTCATATAGGTGACACATCGAAAGTTTGATATTTATACTTTAAAAGTACTTCGGACCACTCTAGTGTACACTGGCCCGGATCATGTTGAACTGATCAAGACATTATTAATATTTTTTTATCACCAATAAATATTTTTTTTCTCTAATATATCTAGAAATATTGAGAAATATATTTTCAAGTTTTTATACTTAAAATTAAGATTTTGTTTCTTATATTTTTTTATATAATAAAAAATTAATTTCATTGCGGATAAAGTTGAAGCATACTAAAAGCTTTTATCACTTATTGTTTGGGGAATGTTTTATTATTTATCTGAATTTTTATTATTTTCTTGGACAAAAACATAGATAATAACATGTCATTTTTCCCATAAAATGGGATTTAATCATGGTTGCCCACCGAAAATAACTAAATTCAAATCAGTTGCAGATGATTGCAACTTACAAATCTATTAAATGGTATCACTATCATACATTATTATTCAATACAAAGCAATGGCCACATAATAACCGGATGACATCCTCCAATGACGTCTTTATTAGGCCCAATAATAGACGGATCGAGCACCGTCAATGGGAAGTGAGTCTCAAACACACATCATCATGCATCACTGAAAAGGAATCTGAGAACATGACAGGAGATGAAGAACAGGACATGAGTGGCTTTAGTCTGCTCTAATCTTCGGTTTATGTCCTTTTGCAGCTTTGCGATTACCCTTTGGTCTCTCTTCTCTGTTCCCCATTGCCCTTTGTTTGACCAGATCTAAAACATGCATGCTTGTTTGGGTGACTTCATGCCTTTGTGTCATCCAGTGGTGAGAACCTGCCATCAAACTCATGTTAATCGAACTGTAGTGAGGTAATATGAATGTAGAGACTCAAAATTTATTTTATGAAACAATGATTATTTATAAATATTTTGAATCTTAGATAATGATTGATCTCTTATTTATGTCATTAATGATTTTATATATTAGAGTGATTATTAATGTTGTGGGTAATCATGAAGCCCTACTTCTTCTCTTGTGGCCCAGATTTCCTTTCAAGGCCCAATTTTGGCCAGTCTAA
This sequence comes from Musa acuminata AAA Group, assembly GCF_036884655.1. Classification (NCBI taxonomy): domain Eukaryota; kingdom Viridiplantae; phylum Streptophyta; class Magnoliopsida; order Zingiberales; family Musaceae; genus Musa; species Musa acuminata. The sequence goes on from NC_088335.1 coordinate 46,919,906, forward strand.
ATGTTATGTGGGCCAAATCATAAGAGATCCAATGAGTCGAAAAGAGTATCACATAATGGAAAATTAGAAAGATGCATATAACATGATCCATAATTTATCTTTTCTTTATGTTGTCACATGATAGCATAATTTTATATAGATTATGCAATATTATGCATAATAGAGAAAGTAAAAGCTAAACAAAAGGCAATGGTCGATAATATATGTAATTAAATATTATAAGGAAAAAGGAAAGAGATGAGTCTTGAATTTAATTTTCATTCTATAAGAAAGCTTCTTCGAAATACATTATTTTTCTAAATAAAGAATTTAATTTTTTAAATCAAATCAAGAATGTTTATTGTTAGTTTGGCAAGTTTAACATAGTCCCACATCAGGAAAATCAAGCTTGTTATCTCCTATTATAACTATAAATAAGGGTCTGGGCTTTGAAACTAAATGCATGAAAACCTAATTGTTTGTTTTTAGGTTTTTCTTGTTTAGTAGTTTCAGGTGTTTTATGGCCTAGAAATATCTTCCTAAGACATTTATAATTGTCTCTTTTATAGTAATAATTTATTCATTTTTCGTCCGTGGATATAGGTCAATTGATCGAACCACGTAAATTTGATGTTCTTGTTAAATTTCTTGGGGTCAGCTCTAACATTTATTATGATTAAAGATTATATATGTTTTTTTTTCTTCTTTTTGTTTTATTTTTCTTTTTCTTCCTCTCTCTTCAATATTTTTTTTTATAAAAAATTGAAGGAAAAAAAATCATTAGATCAAATGATATCAATAACGCTTATACGTGAATTTAAACAGCCATGGTTCGTTTACAGGTGAGACCCAAAAGGGACGAGAGGAGGACAGTTTCTCCTTCCCATCCTCATGCTAATCCCTCATCTTCCTTCTTTTCCTCTTCCCTTCCTTTCCCTTCCCGTTCGAACGGAGATAACGCCAACTGCTAATTATTTTTGTATTCATCAATCAAAAGTGCCAACGTAGAGCATGTTAGAGACGGACCACAGTTTCCATGCGAAAACAACTACATGTTGGACCTGGACAGTATATTCTCTTTGGTCCTCAGGGAGAAGAGTTGAGATTGTAAGACGGTAGAGAAGAGAGAACTCATGTTTGACAGAGATTATTTGCTGGTAGTAACGAAGCCATGACTCGATCATCACATGGGAAGAACCCATCAGAGATTCCATTCCATCTACGAAAGAAAATAGATAATAAGAAGCTTCCATGGCCGGGTAAAATAGGAAGCAACCAGCAGCTTCTCATGCTCAACCCGCAACCTCGACTACATGACTGCCGCATTGTTGTTCCTTGGGCTCGCTCCGTGGCCTAAACATCACCCATGGAAGAAGCACGGCAGAGCTAATTATACGATGATCTCATCTGGTGTGACGACGAACCTCGTTCGTTTCTGCAGGAGTTGATTGATGATGGAAACACAAATCAGCAGATTAAAAACAGCTCAAAATGGTAGTTCTTGTGCTCTGCATTCTGCAGAGCAGTGGATTCCACCCGATGCATTCATGTCGGGTGTGAGATATTTAACAGGAAATGGAAGACTGCATTCTTTTTCTTGGAGAAAGGAAAAGAGTGCTTTAACTAAGAGGTGCAGCAGAGGACAAGCAAAGGCTCCTAGGAAGAGGGAGATGGAGTACCTCCTTTTGGTGATCGGCCGTCGGTTGCAGCAATTTCTTTTGAACGCCGTCCTTCTCCACACACAGCTGCATGATCTTGATGGCGGCCTCCGCAGCGTCCCTGCTGTCCTGCATCAGCTTCTCCACTTGAACCTTGGGCAGCCTCACCCGAAGGCGGACCGCCCCATCCTTGGCCTCCTCGACGTCCACCGAGCACCTACCGGCGAGCGACAGATCCGACATCGAGCGGCGGGTGAGCCTGAGGCTCTCCAGCCGTTCCTTGGCGCCCACCTGGAGCTGCCCGGACCAGGCCCTCCGTGGCGCTCCTCGGCCCCGGAGCTGGGTGAGCTCAACGAGAAAGTAGAGCTTCCCTCGTTGGAGCTGCGCATCCGGGTCAAGCGGCCTGGCCCGGAGGGCGAGGCGCTTGACCTCGTCGGATTCGAGGAGGGCGTGGCCCGGGTGGTCTCGGAGCACGGTAATCGCCTGAGCCGGAGGCTTCACCTTGAACGTGGTGCCATCTATCTTCATGATCTTGGCAGCCTTCTTCCTCCCACCCAAAGCATTGCCCATGTCTTCTTCCTCGCCCTGCTTCTCGCTTGGCTTTGATAGATCAGGAGAAGCAAGGAAATAAAGACGATGAGGTTGCGACAGGTCTTGTTCGATGTGGACTAAACTAGAGGGCAAACTGGAAGCAAATGGTTTGGTCGCACCTTTTCCCTTGATTCCCTCCTGCAGAAGAATGCAATTATATCGGTGCATGTGCCGACGAGGTCTTCCAAGTTGAGGTTCATATAATAATATGGATCATCAAGTTGCATGTGAAGGCAAAGGACACTTGACAGCATCCACCACGATGCAAGCAAGCAATGCCTTGATCGAAAGGTTCTCCATTGTTATGGAGATGCTTCCTCATCAAGGCTCGTACTACCATCTTAAGCCTCACATGGGATGTTGGGTTTCAGTATTCCTCGGTACTTATGGTACACCCACGTGTCACCTCACATGAATGTACGGTGAGATTTTGAGAAGCAGCAGTGATGGGAAGCATTTATTTAGCGTGGTGACTTGAACAACACCCATCAATCGTATTCATATTATAACGTTTGCGTGCGTACCCGTACAGGAAATCTTCTTCAACGTACCCAATCACCATGGCGACAAGGCTCGGCTTCTCTCTTCCCCCATCAAAAGCGCGCGATGGGCCTCGCCGATGACACGGTACTAATTTTGTATTTATTGCTGCATCAAATAATCTACAAACCCAACATAATATATGAAACTATAAATTGAAGGTAACACTGGCTTTTGTCTTTCTATCTTATCTTGGTATCACATGAAGCATCTCTAGTTTGAGGCTTATACAATGTTCCTCCCCACCAGTTGAGACTTCGATGTAGATTTGGTTTTATTAGAATTCCTTCCATGATCTTGAAGAAATTAGTAGGACTGTAGAGCTTCACTTCCTCTCATTCTTGGAGTAGAACCTCAGCACCACGTAGAAGAAGAACCTATAGAGCACACCCCACGCAAGAAGTATGGCGACGTCGGCCCACACGTTCTCGAAATGTATGTCCATGGTCGACAGGACGTCCTCCCCGATCAACGGGCAGTCAACTTTCAGATGCCTGTGAAGGTCGCTAAAGCTGATATTGCCCAGCGGGCCCGGCGAGAGGTCACTGAAGCTCCCAGAGTAGCACCGATCTCCTTTGAACTCGTTCGTCAGCAACGCCTCGAAGGGGTACTTGATCGCCGAGATGTAGTGCAGCCACCGCCAATAGACTGGAATTCTCGACTGCTTCAAGAAGAAGCCGCACATCAGGAAGAAAAGCGCGGTGGTTGCGATCACCACCGCGTAGCCCGTGATGTAGCTTGGCACCAGCGCGCTGACGAGCATCACGTACGCGTTCGTCGTAATAAGCGATGCGTACAGGATAATCCAGAAGTACAGCAGGCTGCTCTTGAGTCTCAGCATCAGCTTCGTGATGATGGCGAAGGTGAATCCCTGGGCGGCGAAAAAAGGCAGGTAAACCAGTAGAGTGGAGACGACATAGGACGAGGCGCGGTAGGCGTTGTAGGACGTCTCGCGGATGAATATGAAGCGCTCTTGAATGAATGTGGGCACGGCGTCGTTGGAGGAGAAGAAGACGAGGCAGACTGCGAAGATGTAGAAGTTGAGTAGGCGGTTGATGGTCGTGAAGTCGTCGCCGTTGAGACGGTGGAAGAGCGTGGACAGGATTACCGCCATGACGGTGAGCACGATCTCGCGAGACAGGAAGAGCTCGGGAGTGCGGACCACGTTGAGCGCATTGCGGTGCGAGAGGACCAATACTTCGCGTATCCACGGGTTGGCGTACTCTGCTCCCTCCTCGTAGCCGTCCAGTGGTTCAGGGTCGTCGGGGTCAATAGATGACGGTGGCGCACTGATGAAGACTGGGGTCGTCGGAGGAGGAATAGGAGAAGCATCATGTGGTGTCCGTGGGCGGGCGGTAGTGTAGTAGCTCGAGACAGGGGTCTTGGCAGGGGTGCGGCCAGGTGTCAGAGCTGGAGTCCAGTTTGGTTGCCGTCGAGGGGTGTTGGTGACGCCACGGTACAGCCAGACCGAGAAGTCTTTGTAGAAATGCGAGGCTAATCTCGGGTTGCTTCCTCCACTGCCGAAGGGCGTCTGTGCTATCTTCTTCCTTTCTCGAGATTTGTCGAAGTCTTCGTCGTCGTCATCATCGTACGGCTCGAACATGTTCGGATTCACTCCTGGCGTAGAGGCGCCGTCTGAAAATTGACCGCTGTGGAGTGTGATCCGAGGGGGGATGCGGGTGGTGGATTTATGGAATGGCGTTCGTGGGGTCTTGGGAGTCTTCGGGATTCGGGTTCTTGCAGCTTGGTTGGGCTTGCGGCCATCACGCTGGTAAAGTACCAATGGCTCGAGTCCAAGAGTGGATTCGTCATACTCCTTGATGACGTCCAAAAGATGTTCGATGCTGTTCTCGCCTTCGGGAACCTGTCGGCCGAATCCCGAAAGGTGTTCTGGAAGAGCAGTAGGGTTGCCGAGGTAGATCAATCTTCCCCTGAAACAGAGTCACAGCGCATTGTGCCATACTCAAATCTATGAATATAATTCACTCTTTCTGCTGTCCAACTAGTATTGAGAATTCCAGCTTATGCATTTACTCGATGGTAAGATTCCATGCTCACCTTGCAAGGACAATAATCCGATCAAGAAGCATCTGTATCCTGAAAGATGGCTGATGGATTGTCATCAGCACAATGCTCCCTTCTTTTGCGATTTTCTTCACCTTCTCCACCACACTGTAAGCACTGGAGGAGTCCAGACCTGATGTGGGTTCATCCAGGAACAGCAGAGATGGCTTGTGTATGATGTCGACCCCGATCGACACCCGCCGACGCTCACCCCCTGACACGCCGCGCCTCCCTTCATCCCCGATGTAAGTGTGCGCAGCCGTCTATATATGCATCACTCATCACGATATAAATCAACAGGAGAAACATGAGTTGGACAATGGCTTGAATTGACAGACCTGCAAACCAAGCTGATCAAGTAGCTCCCACACCCTCTTCCTCTTCTCAGACTTGGAAACAGAGGGAGGAAGCCTGAGTTCCGCAGCGAACGTGAGCGTCTCGACCACCGTCAGCATGGGGAAGAGCTGGTCATCTTGCATCACGTACGACGAGACCCTCTTCATGTAGCTGGTGGTCACCTGCTCAAACCAAGTGCTATGCATCATTGTCCAATCGGTGCCATTCCTGTCGGCAGCAAGGACAGCATTTTGATACTAACCGGCCTTCCGTCGATACTGACGGACCCTTCGAGGCTCCCCCGGGCAATCCTGCCGGCCAAGGCGTCGAGGAACGTCGACTTACCGGCACCGCTGGGGCCTAATATGGCGGTGACCTGGCCTCGGAGGGCTTGTCCGGAGAGGTCGTTGAGTAGGTAAGCCTCGTTTTTGATCCAGACACCACCTTTCTTCTGCTGCTTCATGATACTGTAGGACAGGTTCTGGAATTCTAGTCCATGGCCGGGGTACACCACCATCTGGGGCGGCGCAAGCTCCCGGTTGGCTGCCGGATGTTCCTGGTCGAGAAGGCTCTCGAGGCTTCTGTTAGTATCTGTCCGCCGGAGATGATCCATTTCTCGCTTCCGAGAGTTGCTGCTAAATTATATTCTCTTCATTATGCTGAGCTGACAGATTTAAAGAGTGTAGATTTTGGAGCTTCAGGAGGGCGATGTCTTTGATGTGGTGTGGACACGATGAGCAACAAAAGCGTGGAATCGTTTCTCGTGCACTTCGGAGTTGATGTTGCTTCAGCTTTGGTAGCGCAGGAAGATTTTGGTGTTTGTGTTGACGTTAATGTTGGGGAGATGGAATCGGACGCCTCAATGATAGCAAATAAGTTCGAGAAGAGCTGGGCATGTGTGGCATGAGTGGATAAGGAATGCGCATTCAGTCTAAAATCTAACAAAATATTTTATGCATTTCTTTATCAGATATAAAAACTCATAAAGGAGGTTTATCTTTTTACTACTTGAAGGGATCATGTTAGGAAATCCTCTTGATTTTGGTCTTAGTGTAAATGGTACCTTGGGGCTTGGCGTTTTCATCTCAAAGGCACTTCGGACAATTCTACGCATATAGGTATAGATCATGTCGGATTGACCAAGACATTAATGATATTTTTTTTCATCATTTTTTTGACACTAGAAGGAGGGCTCGATATACCAAGCATACCCACTTGCCGCCCCTCTAAATGAATTTTTTTTACTCCCGATCATCACATAGCAATATAATATCTTTCTTTTGAGAATAGGTTTTTGTTTTTATTTTTTTTTGCACATAAGATGCTCTCTAAGGTTTTTGAACACTTAATTCATCTCCTCATCCGACAAGAAGGGAAGTATGTTACCTATGGGGTGTGCCGATAAGATTAGATTGAACCCCTAATCTTGACCAGAACCTTTGAGATAGAAGTACTCCTTCCAACCTTTATTATTAGAAGGGGCACCGCTAACCTTAAAGCCCTCCTACGCAGTTATGTAGTAGTCGCTTTTTCCCCTGTATAGTAAAAAACAAGTAGCAAAGAGTATGTGAGTCAGAATAATAACGACGTACTTGTATTCTCCGATGAATACTACTAACTAACACCACGAGTTGGACGTCATATATAAGAGTGATATTCTCCATCATTGAAGATAAGATAGTATCATCGAATGGAGGGGAAAATGAAGTCCCACCTTAGAAAGTTAAAGGATAAGCAAAAAGATTAGAACGTGGGGTCAAACAGACGATGACCAAATCGAGGGATTTGCATATTAAACTCGATCGGAATAGAATATCTAGTCTATAAGTGATCCAGGAGTTATACACTCAAATATTGAGTCTTTATCGTGTGAGATTTTCGTAGACTCCAAGGCTCGAAGAACCTTAGGTTTCACTAGAATAGACTCCCCTAGTGAGAGAGAGGTTAGGACTTCCCTTGCCCTTGGGATGTCTAAGGACGAAGCATTGACCTCCTCGACCGACTAACAATAATAGGATTGAGAGGAAGTGGTAGGAGAAAGGAAATATATCTCTACCTACAGGCACAAGGGTGGAAGAGCATGATGTTGAAAAATTGAAGTGTTCTCAAGTTGACGCACTAGGAGGAGAGAAAGCTCCAAAACTGACCCACCTTAGAGGCAGCCAAGGCTAAGTAGAGGTGGCTCCTAATGGGGCTTTAAAGGCTCAAATGGAAGAATGAGTCTCAATTCCCTATGCTAAATGGGAATTTATATATCATTTTCTCTACCGGTGATCTACATAGTAGATGTGGCAAAAATACTCCTTAAATTGCTACATGATCTTTCTTTCCACGCGCACCACTTGATCAAGAAGGGTTCGCTCTTTTTTACTATCTATATGCCCCAAATTGGGGTTATTGGTTGAGGAGGAGTATAGGAGGTGGCAGATAAAATGAGTCTTGTTATGCCTCCTTTGGTTACCTACACACATATATTGTAATGTTCATGAATCAATGCAATGTGAATTGAATCGTGATGAGATCATGATAATGAGACAAAATATTCATGGTCATAGGTTACTCGAGAAGTATATCGAGATAACTAGATAGACTAGTCTATTGTATATTCGTTCATATGATGAAGGTGATTGGTCTAACAACTACTCATGTGAGGATACTAGGGCTACAGTGTAGGTGCTCATTGGAGAATGAGTTCATTGATTGATCCGCTCATAGAATATTAGATGATTGAGGATATCTCATTGTCAGACAACGATTCCATTGTTCCAGTATGTACCTAGTCTTTAGACTTGAAATACTAAGGATGTCCTGTATGAGTATTTCACTCTTTGATATCGAACTTATAAGTTTGAAAGTTTCATATATAGCATAGCCGGTCATCAGAAGTGACAATCAATCTTACAAAGGCTATTGAGTATCGATAGAGGATCATCCGCTCTCGGTATCATGAGAGGAATATCCTATGTGTTCTTGCTTAGATAAATCATTAGCCAAGGTCAATCAGATTGAGAGAGAAAATGTTCTCAAGGAGAATCAGATTAGAGTAAGACTTGAGGAGAAACCATATAGGCTTGATAGCACCATACCTAGTGTACGGTCTATGAGATATTAGATGGATGAGGGAATATGTACATGATAATTGAAGACAGACATATCTAATGTATTGGATTCCTCTATATCGTTTGGGGATTGCGGCGTAGTAGCCTAGTACGTTCGTAGTCGATGAGTTAAGTGAATTTTATGGAGATAATAATTCATTGAGCCATAAGGAATTCTGACAGGTATTACTGATGACCTAAAAGGCTTCACTGTTGCTTTTCTTGAAGTTGAATAAGTTAATTGTTATTGACCTAAATAGTATTATTGATCTCTTGCTTATTAGTTTGGGTCAAGTATAATATCGATATATTTTTTTCATCTTTCTGAATCCTCTTTTATTTGTTCTATAGTTATAATACTTGTCTTGGTTGCACCATATACATATAAATGCTTTTCCAATATGCTTAACTAGAACAATGCCGGCAGCCTTCTTCTTTTGCTTGATCTTCACTGTTTCATCGTTTGTCATTTATAATCTATCTATTATTAGTCAGTCTATTCATACATCTGCAAACAATTTTTAAGTTCCTTGTACTTATAATGTAATTAAATTTTAAGATGGTATATGTGTCATACAAAAGTATAATTGAGAGTTTTTGGGTCATACATAAGTACGATTAAGAGCTACCGAGAGCTTTATTTTGGCGAACAACACGACAATAAAAAAAAGCTATGGATTCAAGGAATGAATGTCATGGTACCATAGAGGTGGGCCTTCTATGCATACATCAAATTTTGCATTGGATGAAAGATTTGGTTATTAGCATATGAAGACTGTGTACCACCGAGGAAAAATTCTAAATGCAAGTACCAATAAATCCCATAGGGAGACTTGATCATATAAGATATATTATTGGAGCAATTGAAGAGTTGGATTGCTTCAAAACTTATATTCGCTTAAGGGATCCCAACAAGTTAGAGCACAATGCCGAGTAAGTGAACATTGCTATCAAGGAAGCTAAAGAGGATAAAATCGATGCGAGCCCTACAACATGATGGAGGAGGCCATGCATAGGAGTGTAGTCTATCTTTCTATCAATCAAGGGAAACTGTTCAGAGAACACAGAGGTATTGAAGTAGGTGCTTGAAATGGGTGAGGAAGCAATGATGAGTCCAAAGGGACTTCGCTACCAAAACCAAGCATTGATTAGAATGAATATGGACTTAGAAGAGTGCCACGATGCCACATAAGTGAATCTATTGATTGTAAAGAAAAGGACATAAATGTAAGGTGACGGATAGTAGGGCTATGGATATGGTAGCGCTATTGTACTATAGAGGCGAGACTTTAATTGGGTTATCATTCCCTTGCTCTCATGGAGGGAGAGCATTGGTCATGAAAGGGGCTAAGGAAGTAGAGAATGCAAAGACAAACTTCAAGTATTGAGATAAGACTAAATAGTAGAAGCTAGGGAACTTCATAAGATTGGTATCAACAAGCTTCTCATTAAGATAACCGAGAGTAGATGACTTCGGGTCGATGTAAAATGGCTCGACCAAAGAATAAAATAGACAGTACATGGTATTGTACCTTTGCTACTTAGATGAGTATAAGACTAATATAATGGAGAAGATAATAAAATCCCAAAGGTGACCAAAACTAGTAGAGACTTACTTCAAGTTGAAGTGAAAATTTTATTCTTTTTGGGCAAAACTTCTTACATTCTAAAAGTTTGATGGTAATAAGAAGGCGAATCACAGTAGCTAACTCAACGCAATGAGTGCAAACACTTCGAATGCTTCGAAAGTATGAGCAAAGAGCAAACGAAGGTTAATAACCATATCGATGCATAGAGTACAACTTTAGAGGAGACGGGCAAAGTCGAGTAATCTTTGTCTTCTCAAGTCTTAAGAGAATGAGCAAAACTGGATACCCAAATTCTGTTATTTATCTAATATAGGAGCTCTATACAAGTTTAAAAGATGATAGTTGTCAAATCCTTACCAATGGTAATCAATGCTATTAAGAGTAGACTGTCTCCTTCATTTCCCAATAGAATATCAATCGAAAGTAGAAGTGACAACTAAGTGAAAGAATAATCGATGGGCAAATTTTGTGGAAGGACCCCAAAAAATTTTAAAGTCTATGAGGTGATGCTCTTTAAAGCTCCAATAAGTATCTACCTAGTTTAAGCAGCATGAGGTGTTTGAGAGACTAACACATAACAAGGAAGTATTTTCTTTTATTTGAAAGACTCGCAAGAACCAATAAGGATCAACATAACTTAACCGATCTCATACTAGAGTAAGGAGTCATTAGCAAGTTGATGCAATATGACGAATTAAAGTTCAACTACTAAACAACAGTGACGAAGAGCAGTTGGGAACCAAGAGGTACATTGTAGTTAGAGCGGAAGATTAAAGACTAAGCAAAGGCGAGGAGATGTAGTATCTACAAAAGCCTCAACGAGGACGTCAAAGGAATAAATGGGAGAGAATATCACGAACAAAGTCATAAATTGGGTGTTTTATATAATGCTCATATATGTTCATATCTTCCAATTTTGTTCATGCTTTCCACAACATGGAGAGGGCTAGTCGTAGGCTTGACAGCTTCATTTTGGTTTGCTTTGGTGGCCATTTAGGCCTATAAACGAAGGTTGTGTTATGTGAGCACTTGTGGACATTTCGGTTTGTAGTGCACCATATTGGACCATTTATTGTGTAATCGTTCAGAGCTTATGAAGTCTATGACTATAATTTATATTGTCTATAAAGTATTTGGTAAAATGGTTGCTTATGAATCTTGAGTGAAACATTTTCACTAATCCGTTTTCTCTTTTGTAGGTCCTAAGATGTCATAGGAGGTTGATTTTTGCGGACGGACATACAAGGGTGCCACATGACCTAGGCAAAACCAGCTAAGTTCGTGACAGGACGACAATAAGAGCAATGATAAGTTCGATGGCAACACGTGACATCGCCAATAATCGATTGCCCAAAACAAGGGAGAAGAGCAAAAACATGACATCCCTTAAGCCAAGATGAGAACATCGACGTATGTCGCCAACCATGTGTAGAAGTTCTTCCTCCGTCAAAATAATGTTGACAAGAGCAAAGACACAAAGAGAATGAGCAAATAAATATACGACGAATTAACTTACAATGCACCCATGCATTCTCGCTAATGCCAAAAATTTATATAAAATTATCTTTTTATCCATTTCAATCACAATGCTACTTTTTATACGAGGAAAATTAAAATTAAATATTTTATATTTATAAATATAAAAATCTCAATGTTACTTTTTAAAATATAAAAACCATACTAATCCTATATAACTGGATGAGATAATCTATATCTATAAGAAACAGAAATTACATTTGACTTCAAAATTCACTGCAAATAGATGGGATATAAAATGATTCAAAAGAAGCTAAAAATTGAGCAGCAAGATCACAAACTGGACAGGCACAAGGTGAAGATAATTAAGGATTTCATGGAGCTGTGAAATGAAATACCAAGGCCAAGAGTGAGAACAGAAATCTGAACCTGCATTAACCTGATATGGGAGATGCCTTTAGCAAGTGTTGAATCTCAAGAAAAACATCAACAGTAGTGATTTAAATAGACACAAAAGGGGAAACAGGCAATGCTTACATGTCTTCATATGCATTACAATTTTACAGGATCATTTTCTGCATGTCTGCTGCTACAACGTCTCAAGCATCTATACTCACTAAGAACTACTAAATAATTGATTGAAATATAATCTTCAACGATCTACTGGCTCGACAGCTGTCCTGAAAAGGAGAATGTAGACCTTATCGATGGAGAAGTACAAGAAACCTCCCAGGGAATGCGTGACGTAGGACCCAAAGCTTGTTCCAACTATACAGTGCCAAGCTGGACCATATGTTGAGTCGAATTCCTGCAAACAGAAAAGAAAACATCAGATGATCTTTCTGTAAGGTGTGAACAATTTTTCTGAACAACTATGGACCTTTTTGTTCTTTGTTTTTCTTTTCATTTAAAACCTTTAAAGCAAATCCCTTGAAACATTTTTGAATGAACACACTATATATTGGATGTGTCCTTCTCAGGATTAGACATCGACAATTAACTCATCCAAACATTTTCCTATGTACATCATGTTCCAGGTCTCTAGTCCAAAGTCAAATTCCACCTCCTTATTCCCATGGCCTAAAAGATGATTCAAAGTCTAACAAAGTTGAAAAAACTGTAGTCACTTCTAGGATGAAGTGCCATCTTGTCAATACACCCAAGGAAGTAGGTAATCTATCCTTCCAAATTTCCTTTGAGGCATGTTAAGGGTTTTTGATTAATGTGCTAGTAGGTTATCATTGGCTTATTTAGCTGGTCCGAGGTGACCGTGGTGGAACCATGAAACAATTAGTTTTGTAAGGTCTCATGAAGCCCCCTAGATACAACATTTGTACTATTACCTCATCAATGATCATCTTACAACTCTTATCATCTACTTTGATATATATGTGAAAAATATTGATAATTCTGTAATCATCCTCTATGAAAGGCGTGGTTTTTTTTTTTCCAAAAAAAGAAGATTACTTTACAATCTCAAACATCTGAAGTGAACAGAACCCTCTGCATCAGAGGTAACAACATTACACAAATCAGGAGGAAGATTTCTTACCACCAAAAAGGTGGACATGGATGTCCTAGCAAACCACACAATCCAGTTTGCTGCACGGTTTGCTTCTCTGAAGATATGTTTGAAGATGACTGCTTCAAACTTCTCAGACAGAATTTGAATGTCCTTGCACAAGTTGAAAAGCTTCCAAGGTGGATCTTTATCTTTGTTAATGATCTCCACTAAGTTGTATGAATCAGTCTCCACCACCAGATGGGTTATCCCTTGTTGTTAGGCATGGTTAAGATGCATTTCATGATAGTAAGTGGTTCAACACTGTTTTCATCAGCTAAGTGATCTTCATCACTAACAATTTATTTAGGAACGTGATCTAACTCTTCGTAGACTATCTCTTCATCTTCAAAATCATTTCCTATATGAAGGCTCTCGATGGACATTCACGTGCAAAATATCTGACTTGTGGTAGTTAAAGCAACAAACAGTGCCGCTGCTTTGTTTAAATAATCTACAGTAATGGCTTTTCCTTTATTATCTTAGCAACAATCACAAGTTTAATCGCTAAATCAAGTTATAGTGATTGCAGTGTAATTCTTCGAGGCCTATCATTTTCAGTGATTCCACATGAGATTAACTCTCCGGCTTGAGGACCAAACCTCATAGAAATGTGAGCTTTATATACGTAGGCCATGTGAGATTAACACTTTTCTACTTTCATTCTTTAATCCACTTCAAGATCGTAAGATGGTTTGACAAGCAATCTCTTGAACACTAGGATATACTTCTATCTTTTTCTTTTATTGTATCCCAGTATTTTGTTGGATCTTGACTTGAACATTGAGGTTGTCTTTCAACATTGATCGAAAGGAGTTTGGCTTGGCCCATGAGTTTCATTTTGGCAAATTATACTTGACGGCCTTATGACATGTCATACCAATGAAAATAGTCATCCACACCAATCAATTAAAGCTTTTGGTTCCTGTCTACCATCAAAGTTAGTTGCTTCTACTTTGACCATCTCAGTGATGTCATTGTTGGGTGTCTCAGATTGTCTACCATGAACCATAAGATTTAACAGTACATGTGAAATAAAGGAGACAATGCTGTTAATCTTTTCACTACAATCATCAAATTTGATGTCTATCACCATTATTGCACTATACATCAAAGCCCTCTAATTATAAGTCTAACGAAAATACAACATGCTTGCTAAATTATAAAATACAAAGAAACTAATAACAGATGTGTAACACAATGGCCAAATTAATCTATAATTTGACCAACAAGATATGCAAAGGAAATGTTGCATTATAAAAATAGGAACTTATATACAGCAGGCTTGGAGTTCAAGACCAACATGTATGGAGGCTTCTTGCTTCTAAGCCAAAAGAGGAACCCTCAAAATTTTCTAGACAATCTAAGGATACAACAATTTCAGTAGGTGTTCAATTAAACAAAGCTTGTAGTGTTGCTAAAAAATGAAAAAAAATAAATCAAATAGTAGAATTGTTGGGTTTATCAGATTGTGCTTATAGATGGCCACTACTCATATTTGTAGTTAACATACTGAAATCAAGTGTCATGTTAGGTGAAAGTAAACCCATATATTGAGATGCTATGCCCACAATTCACACCTTCATTGCAATATCTGGCTGGAAGCTTGATGATTGCTTTAATGTCTTATTGTTGACAACTTCTATAACTTATAACATTTCAAATCACACCACAATTTTCATGGTCACGTCCTTCAAGTCCAAGAGAGGGGTCACATGTCATACATATGAAGATCAAAATTTGCTTCCAACTGATTGATCAGAAGACAAACCTGAAAGAAAGGTTTTAAATCTTGATTCAGTACCAGTTTCAGTATTCTACTGGACTAGTACAGTATCAGTGTAGACCCATACTGTCTGGGTGTCAACCAAAGAAAATATTAAAAAGTTAAATACCGGCTGGTTCTGGACCATATTCTCTGATAATGTCCTTACTCAAATCGGTAAATACTGATTATTAAAACAATCAGAAAACCTAATGTTAGCAAGTGGATCACAATCTTGCCGGCGAATTTTTGTAGAGAAACCAAACAAATTAAGGGAAATTTGAGCTTCAAACAGGAACATCACTATAGCCAGATTAAAATTCCAGCAAGAGTGACAGAAATAAGCAAAAGTAGGAAGGATGATAGAGGTAATTTTCTTCGAGAAGTCGACTAATCTTGATCATTAAATCATTCCAAGAAAACTGGGGCCCTTGAACAGAAAGGGCAGGTTCACCACGAAAGATGAGTTTAGTCCAAATCAAACACAAAGATGGGGATTTTGGATTGTAAATGGGATGCACAAACTTTGACAAGACATATGCATTGCAATTGACTTCCAACCAATTACGAAAGAGATCCTAGGTGCGAAGATAAAAAGTCAGGTTATGCATCCAATAATTAGAAAAAAATAATTAAAATGCCTGTAATGTGATTGAACAAAATGGATATGAACAACTAAACCAAGGATCAGCACTTCATTCAGATAAAGCATTTTTTTTACCTTTTGTGTTCTACCGGTAAAAGTCTTACGGATTCATTTTCCATTGTAACTAGTCAGCTATCAAATAGAAGTAGCGTTTATCCAAAGGGTCTCTGTTTTGCATCCATTCTGTGTTCCTTGAGTCATTTAATCAGTTTGACTTATTCAATTAAGGAACTTTCTCAACCTTTTAGCTAGGAATGACCACAAAATATCTGAATTGGGCATACTTGGTTCCACCCTACTTTCGATTCCTTGGTTGAGATATTAAACCACAACGATACAGGTAGACCAACATATATGATTTGATTAGGTGAAAACATGACTGTCAGGAATCTATAAGAGACCGTGAGAAGAACAAAGAGTATTTAGCCAACTTGAAGATAAAAAAGAAGATGTTCAAGATTTGTTTGAGATGAAAAATCAATGTAAGCCGCTTCGGCGCGATCGAGAAATGTCTAACACTAAAAGCAGAACGAAGCGGAACCAAAGCCCATTTTAAGAAAGAGAAATAAATAATTCTAATAGATCCACTATTTCGATATGGGAAAGAAGGCATCGAGGGACGGGGGCGTGCCTTTTTGAGGGCGAGGGCGAGCCGCTTGCTCTCGAGCTTAGGCATGGACGTCAGCGTCTCGCGGGCGCACCGGAACGCATGCTTCTGCAACGCAAGCGACATGTCGGCAGCCCTGACCTTCACGTTCATCTCCTCCTCTTTCTGCTGCTGCTGCTGCTGTCCCTGGGGCGGATCGCGAACGTCGCCAACACAGCGATCTCCATCTCCGACGCCTTTCTTCTTCTCCCGGCTCTCCTCCACCACCTCCTTCTCCTGCATCCGCTGCTGGGACCACTGGCGGAGCTGCTCCCTTCTCTCCGGCTTGGCCGCCGTCGCCTCCACCACCTCCTTCTTGTCGTGATCGGCGGCAGCGGCGGCGTTGTCGCCCATGATCTTCGTCCGCTGGACGAGCGAGCTCAGGTACTGACTGCGCCGCTCCAGCTCCTCCGACGCCGCCTTCTTAGCCGCCCCTCTCATCGCGCGATGCTGCGGCCGCGGCGGCTGCGGCGATGGAGCATTCCACGAGGACCCAAGACCGAGGAGTAGATAGATCGATCGACCGAAGACGGTGGGAGCGGCGCTCGCGGGCGACGCGGTGTCAGGAGTTCCTCCTCCGTCTCCTCTGCCCTCTTCCGTCCTCTGGCCAAGGACTTGGAACTTGGGATTCATCCGAGCATCGAGATACCAGACAGAAATTAGATGATAGTGACAAGCGACCGGCCGAAATTTACCGGAATGCCACCGCGTCGCCTATTGATCCGTTTCAATCGGATCGTGTGTTCATTATCTCAATTTTGGATACACATAGATAGAAAATATCGCTAACGGATTCACATTTCATGAAGTCGTTTGTTGGGCTCCTTACAGTAGTTTTGTTGCAGACTGTTGGTGGTGGGGACCGCTGTTCTACTACCAACCGGAAAAGAAGGGCGAGGAGGTATCAACTGGCTCGCAAAGCCACTCACCCAAGACGTGGAAAACGGGCCGTGTCGTGCGACTTGCGTATTGGTAGGAATAATTTATGATTGGAAGGCCGGCAGGGGCCCACTATATTGAACGAATGGTAATTTAGTCCTGCGTGGATTTTTTTTGTTCATTTTTCTCTTTCTTATTTATTCCTCTGTGGGAAGGCGATGGACGAAAACCACGGAAAGGCGGGGGTTATTTTCCGACATGGAGGGTGGGAGCCACCGTCACCTGTCGGACGAGGAGAGTGGGTAGTGAGGAGAGAGGAGTTGGGTGGGGTTCGGACTGCTCGTGGGAAGGGTCACGACCGAGCCCACAGTTCGGTGAAGGCGTGGCCATGGCCCACAAACATTAGCCTATCAGAAACGTTACCTTTAAGTACCTGCAGTCCGATATAAATTTGATCCAAACCAAGCGATAAAATATATCAAGTGTAAGAGCATAGAAGGAATGGAAATGCCTATAAACTAATGAGAACACACACCTTCTCTTGCAAAGATTTAGATGACCAACACATATTATGGTTGAAATCAAAGCAGAATTGCTGGTCAAAGTACTAAACAAAGAGGGAAAGCCTCTTCGGTGCACATACAACTGGGCATTTCATGATCAACAATGCTAGATCTGATTTCTAACTTTGTCATAAGCAGTCATAAGATGTAGGCTTGGGCTATATTTGAGCATAAGCCTGCAACCAGAACCAGTAGAGACGCGAATGGAGATAAGATCGATGGAATCAACCATAACTCCAACATGCCATGAAAGTGACAACCATCCAACTTCACGTTCATGGAAGCACTGCCTGTAAGCCACATTAAGTCTCCATTTATACGAGTTCAAGCGGACACTTCAAACAGAGAGACGGCCTCTGGTCAACTCGTGCATTAATGATGTTACCCCCAAATGAGCTGACTCGGTAAAGCTATTTCTTTTGATTTTTTTTTGGGTATTCAATGCTCACATTCTGTTATGATCACTTAAATATGTGTATATATGTACATGTATTTATACTCCATAATTATACTTTTGGACAACAGAAGATGAAAGTATGTTTGGGATGAGATCAATGAGATGTGTACTGATATCCATTACAACAGCATCAAGACACACACAAAGAGAATCTCTTTGTAATTACAATATTGTCCAGTTAGTACTCCGCTCTTTGGATCCAATCCACCGACATCACAATTCCTCTTTTTCTTTCTTTTTTTTCTTACGTCACAACCAAAATAAATAAAGAAAATAAAAAGGTAAAAGCAAACAAAATGAGTGTAAAATTTGGGGAGAAAACAACACGCGAATATGGTTTATTTTATTTTTTATGCATCCGCTTGAAAATGACGAGTCTACCCGTCTCCACCGCTACAGATCCCGGTGAGGAGCAGCACGGGGAGCCGCCCAACCGACTCCGCCCGCTGCTGCTGCTGCCGTTGCTGCGGCCGCCGGCGCTCAGCCGGAGGGGCCGGCGGCAGGACCCTCCCGTCCGCGAACAGCGGCCCGCCGCCCACCGCCACGTGCTCCGGGGGGCCTCCCCCGTGAGCGGCGCCGCCGAACACGTAGTGCCCGTCCGCCACCTCAACGCCCGCCATCCGCCGCTCCACCTGGAGGAACTCCCCCAGCGAGGTCGGTCCCGCCATGTCGTCCCGGCAAAGCCGCCACCACCCGCTCCGCCCCCGGTGGCGCCGCCGCCGCCGCTCCGCCGCCCTCGGCTTCGTCCTCCTCCCTGCGTCGCCCGAGGCGCCTCCACCTCCGCCAAGGCCGTGGTCCCGCCGCGACGGCAGCCTCGCCGGGCTGGCGGAGGCCTCGGGGAAGGTGACGCCCATCAGGGTTCCCAGCGTGGTGCTCCGGTCGGGGAAGAAGGACCCCGTCGACTGCGTCATTACCAAGAGATACGAGCGTCAGTATCGGAAAAGCCAAACTCGACAGGTGAGATCTCCGCCGCTTATGCGTACCTCGGTGTCGAGATCGGAGGAGGAAAGGGAGGAGTTGGAGGGAGACGAAGGGAAGAGGTCGGTGTCCCGATCCATGTCGCTCTGTCGAAAAGCTTCTTCCGGAGGGAAGAAGGAGAGGGGTCGACGCCGAAGTAATGAGAGGAGTGTCGCACGAAATGACGGAAACAGCCTTGCTGTTGCTTGAGAGAGCGGCCACTTGCCCTGCAAAGCGGTTAGCAGTCCAAAAGCAGTAGGGCTTATTTGCATGATGCACAAGTAGGGCTTTTGTCTCTTTCTATTTCCATACCATAACACCACAACCACAATAAATATTAATTTCTCTTTCTTTTTTTCTTTTATCCGAGTTCATAAGATTTGAAAAAAAAAAAAATATATATATATATATATACCATAAATTTAAGTTAAATATTGATGTCGAAAATCTTTTTATTTTAAATATTATCCTTCTAATTTTTTTATTTCCATTATAATTTTTTTTATAATCTATAATAAGGTCTGTCAAACCGAAACGTACCGCCCGTACTGGGTGGTACGTACCGGTCCGACAGGTTACCGATATACGGACTGCTCAGTACTGCTACAGTGTTACAGTATTATATTGTAGCACTATAACAATGCTACAGTACTATACTATAGTACTGCTACAGTATGAAAAAGTATAAAATTGTTCGGTACACTAGAGTGTATCGCTCGGTATGTCCTGATGTACCGTACCGTACCGAGCTCGAGTCGAAACGTCAGTACGATACGATACGACGAACCTTGATCTATAATCTTTTATTGGTTAATCAACCAAACACAGTCAATATTATGATATTGTTCAACTTTATAATTTTTGCTCTTCTTTTTATCTTATTTAGCTTCTACTTTTTGAAAAATATGGGGTATTATGCATGTAGATTCCCATAATTTCATTTCTTTATATGTATGACACTTGTTGGAGCATTTTCTTTTGTTTGAGGATCTCCTGAAGCCGACAAAAAGAATAAGACTTGTGATTAGGATTTGCACTTTGTTCGATTTCATATCTTAATATAATCGAACGGACAAGAAAAGTTTAGAATTTCTTGTTATTATTATTTTTTTAGACTTGAACAGTAAAAACAACATGAAGTGATGACTAATTGAGTTAAAAAGGTTATTCATAATAGAAAGATTCGTTTATGCACATCTCCGGATAAACACACAAGACAAATATAAAGCACTTTATTTTGTTCCATTGAACCAATTATTTGTGGTCCCTTAATCTGATAGATTTTTTTTTTGCCTTAATGTGTGTGGATAATTTTAACATGAGTTTTATATATCTATTTTTTATTTTTTTTTACAAAGGATAAATTAGAATGATATAGGATCTTATAATAAACTTTACCTAATAGATTAGCTAATACCTTCAAATATATTGGATGAAATTTAAAGTTATATGAGTTACGTATATCATCAACAATGTTTTAATGTATACTATTATGTATTTGAAATTCTAATTTTTTTTAATTGTATATGCTTGATCTTATATTTTGTAGTAAAGAAAAGATCAATTTTCTTATGGAAGACACTATCTATAAAAGGGCAAAAAGATTTACTTTCTTATGGAAGATCAATTTTCTTCTCAAACATCCACATATAATAGGCTCACATCATGTTATAGGGCTAATTATAGATTATCTTATAAATTATTCTTGTAGTTAGTTATATTTAATATCATGATCCTTATGTTTAAAAAGTTATATCGATATATTTATAATTATAAAAAAAAAACATCTAAGTCCATTTACCCTGACGTTATCGGTTTTACCAATGGAATCATAAAAATAAAAGGTAAAACAATAATTTTAACATTTCAATGGGTGATTACAAATAACATCGGTGATGGTGGATGATAACGTCGTTGGGGATCGTGAGTGGCTGTTGTGAATGAGAAAAATGATTACGAGAGATGATGATTGCTCTGCATCTACGTCAATATTTGTATAGTTGTTGAATGACCCTTTCACTGCTCTACATCTATGTCGACACTAATACAAATGGTGAGCGTATCTTTCACTACTCAACAATTACATTGATACCGATGTAATTGTCAAGAAATGAACGGATCATTGATGCAAATACATAGTGATTTTTATAGTTCATCGCCACTCTCTTTATCCACAATAGCCACCTATGACTCCTAGCAGAGTTATCATCTATTATCATTAATTGAGATGTTAAAATTATCTTTTTATTCTTTATTTTTATATTTCTATTAATAAAACTATCGATATTAGGATGAATGAAGTTAGATGTTTTAATGAAATGGCAATGTAACATTTAAAAATGTAAAGATTAAAATAATAAAGATAGTTAACTATATGAGTAATTTATAATTAGCTCATGTTACATATAATCATCAAAGTAACATTTAAATATGTAAAGATCAAAATAATAAAGATAGTTAATTATCTTTATTATTAGCTCAAAGGTGGCTATCTACGAACAAAATAGGATATGCAATAGATTTAGAAGGATTGAAGCTTATTAATTACACAGCGAAGACCATCAGTTTTGCATCAAGATAAATGATGGGAGAACGGATGTAAAGAATCGGCGAGGAAGATGTAAGCAATAGACCGAGTTCCTCTCTCTCTCTCTCTCACTCTCTCTCTTCTTACTCTCCTCGCTTCTAACTTCGAAAAACCCTGTAGTGCACCCAGTTAGGAATACATTCAATGATGGTCTTGCATGTTGCAAGAACGAAAGCCTTCCGGATAGTCGATTCAGCTTCTGAGATCCTCATCCTTCGTCTTGCCCCTCATCAGTCCTCAAGAGGGGAAAGAAGTACGATCCCAGCTCTTGCATCAATCCTGGACTCGAAATCAAGTTAGATCCTCGTCGTGATTCCAGTCTAACAGATTTCGATCGAGGATTACAAGTCAAGCACATTTTCGTGCGTAGAGCATCCTACATTGTGAGAGATCCCGAGATGAGATTATTGATCGAAGTCATTGGGGTCTTGAGTGAATGGGCATCCTAATGATGGGAGTTGGTCGCCCGTGAAAGGGGAACTGGATGTGCACGCCGGTGCTGGGAAGCGCAAGCAAAGACGAGGGCTCTGACACAAGCATGGGCGAGTGCCGGTTGGTCTGCCCTTTTGGCTCAATGATAATGGCAGGAGTGCTTGCCGTGGCTCCTCAGCTACCCCGCGGAACCCATTAGTCTTCTTCTTCCTCCGTATAGCAGCTGCTGCATCAGCAATGATGCTTGTCAGAGCTATCAAAGGGCGGATGAAAGGTTTCTATCCCAAACAAACGGATGAGTCACGGCCTCGGAGCCTATGCATGGCGCGGAATGCATGAGGGACGGTGCGCCCACTGAGGTCCCTTCGCCCTTGTGATGGAGATGCTCTTACGTACAGTACTTTTTCTGGAACTCAGTCTTCCGCCACACCTGCAGTGAATTGTTGATTTACTTTGTTCTTTGAATGGAATCAATCGATACGATGCCAATGAGATGAGACAGAAAAAGATTATAAGGGTTGACAAAGGAGCTTATCATGTTGACGAAGACAAGGAGATCATGTGTCTGTGAGCTCATCAACTGTTGGATCTGCATCGTCTCGATTAATATCTTACTATGCAATAATATCAAAAGATAAACTTAGAAATAATATATTACTGCATGGAGATCGGACGAAAGGTTGACAATTGAGCTTAGTATATCCAAAGCAATCTATGTTGAAAATGATACCATGATAATCTCAAAAATGATATATCATAAATGGGTCAATTATATATTATTCTTTATAATTAACTATTTTTAGCATTTCGATTTTTATATTTTCAAAAGTTATATTAGGATCTCTATATTTATGAAAGTAAAATATTTAACATTATTTCTCCTCTTGACTTTGTTGATGAAAATATTACACGTGTTCAATGATAAATCAAAGTCAGACATAGTGCTCAAGGATAAATCCTATGGTATTTTCGTTAACTGCATGAGGAAAAGTGCAAAGATCTCAATATAATTTTTGAGAGTATAAAGTTCGAAATACTAAAGATAATTAATTACAAGAGATAATTTATAATTAACTCTCACAAACGAGCTCAATATGTCGAAGCTAACGACACCGTATTAGTGTCCTAAAAATTGATGACCGTGAATAAAATTAAGACTAAAATTTTTATTTTCTTTGCTTTTTCTTTGTTATTTCTTGTTCACATAATTCTTATGTAGAATCAATTTGATTTCAACAGGGAATGGGAGCTCCAACCAAAAATGTTAGAATTGACACAAAGATAAATATCACATTAAATGTTAGTCGCAGGTGACTAAAGGTAGAGAAGTTAGACTACATGCAATGGAATTCATAGGTAATCTAAACAACGTAAATTTCTATATTATAATCGATCGGGTCATTTTGTCGTCAGGTTGTCTGTCGATCAAATTGTGACGGAGAAAGTTAATCGAATCTATTATGTCTCATTCATGTATTGAGCTATCTTAATGGCTAGTGAGTTGTAGCATTAGTGATGAGTCTTATATTAAAATACATATTTAAATGTTTTATATGTAATCTAATGTAACGAAAATGAAAGATAACTTTCGTTTGAGTTTCTCGACCATTATATTCGAGCAAGACAAAGGATAGAGCCAAACCCAATAATTATATTCTACCGTAGTATAGAGGATAAGTGTCGCAATTAAGTGAGCAACAACGAAGATTCGAGCAAATGGGTGGAAAGCTCCAACCTATGATGGTCACATCACATCATCAACAAGAGGTACCGAACGAACCCACCACAGTCAAAGGCAGCGCATGAATATAATTCTACCTTGTGGCGAGGAACATATAATCTCCAAATAGATGACAGAATTTGTGTTGGGAGTTCGACATGGATAGTGATAGAAAGAATAGAAATAAGATTAGAAGATGAAGAAGCTTTATTGAAGAAGAAAAGAAGCTTTATTAAAGAAATGAAAATACTTCAATACATTAACATGTTCCCTCTCCTATTTATATAAATTAGGAGAAAAAATTTTCCTCAATAGAATAGAGAGATTTCCTCGTATAGTTGGAGAAATCTTATCTTCTATTAGATAGTTTATGTCCTCAGCTGATGCTTTGATCTTATATTTCCAACAAGAAGTTCTTTAATTTGTTAGAGCAAGACTAAATAAAAATCATTTTGATTAAAGAGTACAACGAAACAAGATTGAAATCGAGAAGAAAGATTAGAAAAATACAAAAAGACATAAAAAAAATCATCCTAAGATCATCGCAAAGATACAATCAGGAACAGATCCTTCTTCGAGCACGATCATAATGGTGAATGCCATTTCGCCCATGTACATACAATACAATACAATACAATACGATGGTGAGAAACCTTATGCACACCTCAGTTGACCTTAATTTAAATCCTTAATTTCTTTCTGGTGCAGCGTGAGACCATCGAGCTGCCGACAGAGTGGATGAGACGCTCGAACACCTTCCATTATATGTTTTATGTGTGATGCATGAAGAAAATGGGAATTTGTCTTGGTTTGTCACTGTTCTTCTTCATTTAGCAATTGTGAGAAATGGAGAAGAACATAGTGTATTTTAATTATTAGGACGAGTTGAAGTCTACGTGTCGATCCGAGGGGATGAGATCTAGCCTCTGTGTCTGACATCAGGCATCTCGATCGTTCATAAAGCATCTGACACGTGTATCGGTGGATGGCGCCGAGGAGTGGTCAGTGGAAGTGCGTGTGTCGTCTTGTTTAAGACGTGAGACTGGTTGGTGGCCGGAAAAATTTGACGTTGGATTCCATAAGCGTTGCGGGAACGCACGCGAGTCACGCCTGGCCCCACTGTGTCTGCTCCCACTCGCCCTCTCCGCGGCGAGCCCACTGTCCTCCATCTCAGCTGCCACGCTTTCCACAGGAACTCGTTTACCGGTGGCGGTACTATCCTCTCTCTCTCTCGCCCCTATATAAACCTCACCGTTTGGAGAGAGCGAGTGCAGCAAAAGGCATCTCAGCTATCTCGATCCCTGTCTTTGGAAAGGATAACACAGAAAAAGGCCAGCACCTGCCTCTCTTCCTTGCTCCATTTTTGGGACGAACAGCTTGTTCCCAGTCGTTGGTGTTTTGCGAAGGGAGACATCGTGGTCGATTTGGGAAGAAAGAGGTGAACAAGGAACAAGAAGAAGAAGAAGAAGAAGAAGAAGAAGAAGATGGTCTCTTTGGTGTCTCGGCAAGGAAGGCAGCTGCAGCGCTACACCAGCTGCGGGAAACGTCTTATCGTCGGGTGCGTTTTCATCTTCTTAGGTCTCAAAAGTTTCAAGCTCTTTTAGCTGTTCTCTCCCTAATCGATGGGAAGACGGGAATCGTGACTCATCTTGATTCCGAATCCTGATGCATCTGTTTTCTCCAGAAAATAACTCTGATCGATTCATTTTGCTCAATGATTACGAAAGAGAAATGGAATCTTGAATGATCGTTAGCCAAGCATACATCATTTGCCTCGTTCTTATGCCAATCGTGTGTGGTCCTCGTGGCAAGTAATAAGTTTTCCTTTCTCAAAACAACTCTGTTCGCGTTTACCACAAACTAAAGGATTCAAAGTCACAAGGATACGAATTCCTCCAAAGACCACAAAATTTATTAGCCATAACATGAGTAGTTAATCGATTAGTTTGACATCAATTCCTCCATGAGCAGTCAATTAATTAGTTATATGTCACAAAATGCATTAAATCTCCTCTACGATGTAATATTCGCCTAATATGTCTTGTTTTGTTCGAGCAGGTGCATTCCCTACAAGGTCAAGAAGATTGATAGGATATGTGAACATAACATCAATCAAGTCGTCGAGGTTCTTGTTGTCACCTCCCAGAAGACGAGAGAAGAAATCATGTTCCCGAAGGTAGATGTAACCAAGGAATTCGCTAACGTGCATCTAAACATGTAAACCCTAAGAAAAATACTTGGTGTGATAAGCAAAGAGAAAAGAGTGTGCACCGTTCCTTCCTCTTTTTTTCTGTCCCTTCTTTTGACGATCCACTTGCACTCAATGTCTTTTCTGTCATCGTTTATATAGGGAGGTTGGGAGGTTGATGAGACGATAACACAAGCAGCTCGTCGTGAGGCATTTGAGGAAGCTGGAGTGCAAGGACTCGTAGAGGTCTGTTCTGCACACCTCCTTAATCAAACTCTCTCTCTCTCTCTCTCTCTCTCTCTTCCTATCTTCTTGAAGTTGGAAGCAAAAGTAACAGTGTATACATTTCATGATCACAGGATAGTCTTGGCAAATGGAGATACAAGAGCAAAAGCCATGATAAGATTCATGAGGCTGTCATGTTCCCTTTGAATGTTACGGAGGAGCTGTACTACTGGCCTGAGAAATCTGTGCGAACTCGGAAATGGGTAAGTACAAGAGAAGCTTCTTCTTCTTCACTTGTGTTTCCATTATAAGACGACGAGGTTCGGTGTCCGATCGAGTTGCTCATTTTGACCTGGTGAAACAGATCAACGTAGCAGAAGCAATGGCGGAGTGCAACCAGTCGTGGATGAAGGAAGCGTTGGATCGACTGGTGAAACGGCTCTCGACTTCGAGCTTGGAGGAGGTGACATCAACATAGCTCGCCTCCTGCGACTGCATTTGCAATCAACTGTAGCTTCTTCCTGTAGATATATTGGGCAGATTACAAAGCAAAGAAAGGAATAGGCAAATAAATTATCATTCTTTTATTCTTGTATCATCATTCTTGTATTTGTCTATGCCTGAAGTTAATTATATTTTTATGAGAATTTTCCCTTCATACACCTTTGATAAAACAGATATCCAATAATGTTACAAGTTGATATATAAAATGATATTGACCTACTTATGTTTGAGTTTGAAATTTAAGAGTATCATTTCAAAAGTTGAGTAATAAAACTCTCAGTGTTTTCATTATCTATAATTCTGTCAAAAATTATATAAATCATTTTGATTCTTTGGATATTCTGCAAACTATCATCCTCAAAATAACAGGTCAATGTTGTACTACAACAATGGTAGGGCTTTCGGAAGCCGATTAGAATCTAAATAGGATTTCAGAGGTCTTTCAAATTTTACTTTTAATATAATAATATAAGCATAATTCTAATATAATTTGGATTAGTCGCTTATTGGCTCTTATCTGAATATTAGTACTCCTGTGGGCATAAAAGGGCTAAGTAGGCATTAAATCATGGCATTATCTTCGTATCAATTACTTTAGGTATTTTTCTTCGATTCGGATCGAATTGCTAAGGTTAGTGCCTTTGATTTCAATGTCGATGGAAGGGTACGTGAAGTGTTCTGGTGATGTAGGTTTTGAGGTAATGGTTGTTGACATGATTTATGTGTGTTTGACCGACAAAAGAGTAGTTGGCTATCTTTGGTCTTTGTGGTGGTAGTTAATATTATCGAAGACGAAGAGATTTAGAGTCGCTTCTTGATTGAGTCCTTAAGCATATTGGTTATTCGTATAGTGGGATAATCTCTTATGGTGCTTTTTCAACAAAGAAATATAATTATTGTTAAGGATGAAATTAGTTTTTTTTTACAAAAAAAAATATTTAATAAGTAGAAAAAGAAAGTGAGTATAATTGTTGGAGTAAAAATCAACTTGATAAATCCTCCCTCTAAAAGAAAAATAATAATAAGTGGCCAAAAATGAAACAGTATTAATACCTCAAATAAGTGATAAGATTCTTTATGATGGACGGCCTTATTTTTTTATTTTAATTAAATATAATTTAAAATAAGAAAAAAATCACATATATTTATTTTTAATTACAAACTATCAATTTAAATCAAAACTGAGATTGTCGGTTTTAATTCTCAAAAATCAGAAATTATAATCGAATCATCGATCAACCGTCATGAAATCGGTTCTGATTTGAATCGAACTGCGATTAATATTGATGATGTGAACCTTTAATTGTATTATTTGCTGAGTTAGATAATGATCACGTTGTTCTTGAAATTATATTAATGGAGAAGTAAGTAAGCAAGTAAGTAAATTTCTAACCTTACAAGTCCTCCAAGAGTCTTAGAACACTTGGATTATAGCCTCTACCCACCCTTCCGGTGAGGCGTATCAGCAAAACATTCAATTCCTTTCTTTCCGTGCACTCAAAGCAATGGAGATGCCTTTGGCGAGTGTGAAAGGAGCAGAGCTGAACAATAAAGACTATGCTGCTAATATTTGGATCCATAAATCAGATCTTTGTGCTAATGTAAACAAAAGTAAAACAAAGAACTCAGGTGTGCATCCTTTTCAGATTTTTGTTCAGATGGCTAACACCCCAAGATGAAAGTGAAATATGCCTTCATGCAGTCTGAAGTATTAAAGTTGCAATGGCACCTTTATCTTTGTCAGAAACAATCAAAGTTTCTGCCCAGTGAGAAAAAATATAATGAAAAGGAAAGCTGAAAACTATTATTTCAGTACTTCAACACTCTCTGTGGTTCTAATAAAGACATTTATAAGACTAAAAATAAGTATTAAGATAAAATTTATTAGATAAGATTAGGAACCTTCAATCCTTCATCATCATCATACTAATATTTTAGATATGTTTTTAATTAATTTAAAAGTAAATCTTATTTTAACTCTTTTTTTTCCAAGTAATAATAAATTTGTTTTCCAATGCCGCAAATTATAGTTTGTTCTTGTCGGATGGATTAAAAGGAGCAGATCAGATACCGAATCAAATCGATGTTTTATTTCCATTGTTCCATATTCCTCCTCTATAAAGTCCCACCACCATTTGTTATTCTCTATCAAGCTTTGAACTCTCTTTGTTCGTGCTTTTTCATTGCACGTCAATGTCTATGCACCACCCAAGTGTTTCAAGTGAGCACCCAGACAGTGCGTTACCCCACCTCGTCATCAATCGTCCAGCATCGACAACGACGCTGCACGCTCCGCTCCAAAGTCGCCTCCATCAGTGGTTGCCTCCGATCCGTGGGAACGGCTCGTGGCTGTTCCAATCTCGAAGGTGATCGATTGCGTCTCTTGCCCTCATCATAAATAAAGACGTCGGCGTTACTGAATTCTTCTAGCGAGTACCTCCGGCAATGCTACTATTAGGTCTGCAAGTCTCATACGTCGCAGAAGTTTCAGCCACAACGTACCAAGAAAGGTAGTAGAATCATTGAATGCACAAGTGTTCGACGAAGACAAAGAAGTTCGTACAACCATTGAATGTATGACTACTGATCAGAACGTACATACTAGGTGGATAAGGCGACGCAGCGTGAGGGCAATACGTACCATCAGCGGGGGCTCAGGTTGGGGAGCTCCGGTGAGGAGAGAAGAGAGAGGAGGGTTCCATGATCGATATAACGAGAGATGATAAGGGTCTTGCGATGGGAGCAACAATATAGAGATGATGGAGTCTCGCAGTGAGATCTTGCGTTAGTACAAAGACAATTAACTATGGAAATTAACTAGAGATATTTATACAATTATAAAAAAATAAAATAAATATTTTAAAAATAGATATTATAATAATATTGGAAAAATTATCGATGACGATCGAGTCAATCTGACATGGTCCAAATCTAAAAGTGTAAGAGCCTCCGAAATAGTTTCGAGATGGTTCTTGAGTGAATCTGAGATGATATTGAGATAGCTCCATGGTGGGAGGTCCGATCTTCCAATATATCGCTTGCATTAAGATCGATGTCGAAAGAAGTTTTTTGATTTGATCCCTCCAAAACATTCAAGTTAATCCAAATTATTTTTTAGAATATGGATTTTTTTTCAAAAAGAGAATCGTTTGGTATAGTGCTTAGGGTTAACTTTTATATATGATCGTAATAGTTTTTAACTACTCTAATGTCTCATTTTAACATTTTATTCATATGAATGATAAGAAAAACGTACGTTCGAATCATCTCCCATAAACTATTGTCCATGGGGGAAGACAGGTGAAGAGTGATTAAATTTTTTTATTTTTTATATTTTCTATACCAATCTATTGTCCATGAGGAGCGACAGGTGAAGAGTGATTGAAATTTTTTATTTTTATTTTCTACGCCAACCTATTGAATATACACATGGTATTAAATGTACACATGATTGAATTATCTTTCATAAATTATTGTTTATGAGAAGGGACATGTGAAAGGTGATTTTCTATTTTTTATTTTTTATTTTTTTTTTATTTTTTTTATTTTCTATTTTCTATTTTCTATTTTCTATTTTCTATTTTCTATTTTCTATTTTCTACGTCAACCTCCACATGGTATTAAGTGTACACGTGATTGCCAACGTTTACCTACCAAATGCTACAATGTGAACGCATGAACGGCAGTTATATTTTCTATATATTATTTACGTTCAAGTGAGGGCAGTTATATATACAATAATATACAATGTGAACGCAGGACCGGCAAATGACAAGTTCATTTAGATATATATATATATATATATATATATATATATATATATATATATATATATATATATATATATATTATTATGTTCACATAGTGATATTTGCTGTCGTTACTCAACAACCACATCGTTGGACTCGCTGCCACGTACAGAAGGTGGGCGCCGCGGAGGAATCGCCGGACACACCGGACGCCGTTCCAATAACAAATCCTACTGAAGTCCTTTGGCATCCGACGCGAAGTGACGGACACGCTTGCTTTCTCCCCCATCGTCTCGTAAGGAACATTCGAACGCAACGAAAATTGCCTTCGCCAAGTGACGGACACGCTTTGTGTTCTCCCTAACCCTATACTAAGGAACATTGGATCGCAACCAAACTTGTCTTCTCCACTTGCGCAACCTTCTCGCCCATCCGAACACGATGATCTCCTCGTCTTCCTCTTCCGGTAGGAGATTACTTTCTTCCCTTGCAACCACGCTGGTCTCGCAAATTAAGGTTTTTGTTTCGGTAGGAAGCGAAGGTGAGGAGGAGATGCAGATGACTCCGCTGCAGAAGCACGTGGCCTTCTTCGACAGGAACAACGACGGCGTCATCTATCCTTCCGAGACCTACCGAGGTCCCATCTCTCCCTCTCGGCATTCTCTCTATTCTCTTTGATCCCGGTTGTTCTCGATCGGTTACTGGTTGATCTGATAGGGTTTCGGGCAATCGGGAGTGGCGTTGCTTTGTCTGCTGTGAGTGCCCTCTTCATCAATGGCTTCCTCTCCCCCAAAACTAGTCCTGTGAGTTTATGCTCTTCCTTGATGCCTTCTCGTTGCCTTGTTGGATGTGTTGATTTCTTGATTCTTTGCTGATTGAGAGATATGATCAATTGCTTTTCTTGATTTTTTTTTTAATTTAATTTAATTTACAGAATTATTTTAAATGAATTAAATGCTTATTATTTCAACAAGTTGAATTTTGATCAATTATTTTGTAGTAGTTCGTCAAATCGAGGTATTTTCTATATCAGTATATAAACAACAAAAAATATATTTTTGTTTAGTATTTAATCGTTCTTTTCACCATTCAATTTGGATGCACGCAGGGAAAAATTCCATCTCCTCGTCTTCCAATATATGTGAAGAATATTTACAAAGGGAAGCATGGAAGTGACTCAGGTGTCTATGACAGTGAAGGGAGGTAAATTTCATTTTTTTTTCTTTTTTTTCCTAGTAACTTAATGGTTGAAATGTTCTAATATTTCTCTCCCAATTTCTTAGATATCATAACTAAATAACAAATTTTCTTATATATGATTTGGAAGCATAGCTGACTTAATTCTCATCTTGAATATTGGACTTAGTACTTCCTAAATAATTCTGTCATAAAACCATTGAAGAATTAGGAGGAGGACTTGTTTTGAGGTGCTAAATATATATCTCCAGACTCTGTTCCAGAGGATGTTCCATTAAGCATGGTCATCGCTAGTCTTTTGATAGAGGAGAAAATAGCAAGTAAATTATCAGAAAATTAGTATACCAAAAGGTCATATTTCTAATACAACCAAAA
This sequence comes from Musa acuminata AAA Group, assembly GCF_036884655.1. Lineage (NCBI taxonomy): Eukaryota > Viridiplantae > Streptophyta > Magnoliopsida > Zingiberales > Musaceae > Musa > Musa acuminata. The sequence goes on from NC_088335.1 coordinate 46,951,688, forward strand.
GGTTGTATTGATCTCGAATTCGACCCGATTTATGTATTCAGGTTCGTCGCTTCCAAGTTCGAGGAGATTTTTCAGAAGCATGCGAAGTCGAATCCGAACGCACTGACATCGAAAGAATTGATGGAGATGCTTCGGGCCAATCGAGATCCCAAAGACTACAGTGGATGGTGAGCTTTCACGGCTTGATAGCTATCGATATGGCAAGCATTGCTGACTCAATATATTCGATCTTATCTCAGGTTGGCAAGTTGGACAGAGTGGAAGGTGTTCTACATGCTGTGCAAAGACAAAGAAGGATTGCTTCAGAAGGAGACCATAAGAGCTTTGTATGATGGAAGTATCTTTCTTAAAATGGAAGCGGAGCGGAAATCTTCTAAAAAGAAAGCATGAGAGCTAGTCGTCACATCTGGATTATACTGCTTGTTCATGAAAATAAATGTGGTTTGTGGAATGCACTTGAGGATATTCATAATACATAGTATGTATGTCCAGTGTGGATTGAAGTTATCCTTATAGTTTGAGAAGTTATATAGAATTCATGGAATACTTGAACAAAGCATCTCACAGAAATCGAAATCTCCATTCAGCAAGGCAACCAGAACTGTTTTGTGTTAAAACTATAGCTTGTGAATCTTTAGTTTTTTATATGATTCTAAAGTAAGCTGTAAGATATATTATAGAAATGATTGAATTTTAATGATAATTATCAACCAATAGAAAGGAAAATCATAGGATTTCTTAAATGATTACTGGAGAATGTGAGTCTAATTCTTCTTGTTGCATATCTATATCACTTCTCTTATTCCAAAGAAGAAAATGCGAGTCCAATTCTTCTTGTATATTTATATTGAATCTAATTCTTCTTACATATTTATATTATCATAATTTTCGAATCGCATCATGAATCAAATATAATATTATTTGATTTCAATCATAATATTATTTGATTTTTTATGCTTGTAACCCAAACTTGGCAAACGTTTTAATGAATTAACAAAAGTTTCTCGCACTTGAGTTTGTTCATGGACTTCAAGCTTTAGCATTTCAAAAGATGGATGTGTTCAACGTTTGTGTTTGCCATTTCGAAACGTCCATTCACGGAGGCAATCAGAACTGTTCTGTATTGGATGTATAGCCTGTGAGTCTTCTAAGTTTTTCATATGATATTGTGGTGGGTTCCTCGGAAAGAGACGTCAAATAGTTGCAGTGACTGTGTTTGGAGGATGGTTTTCCCTGTGGAAACATTAGATAAAGCTTTTGCGTTGACTATTTGCTACGGTCAAATCATTGTATTAAGTACCTCAACAGTCTCCAAAGAAAAAAAATCTGAATTTATTCCTAATAATTGCAAATTACACCAAGTTTTATGTTTCAGATCATTTTCTATGATTCCATTATGATGAGAAGGGAACAACCAATCAAAAATATTTTTTTTTAATATTTAGAAGTATAAAATATTATTAATAGAATATTTATTTGTGAAGATAGTTTGATAAATTAAAATAAGTTTAGTTTTATTCAAATCGATTAATCGAACCAAAAGAGAGTAATCCTAAACTAAAACCATTTATAACATTCAAAATCAAATCATTAGTGAATTAATTTAGATTTGAATTTATATTATCTTCTATTATCAAATTGTCAAAATAAATTTTAAATCTAAAATATATTTTATTTTTATTTATTTATTTAAAAAAATATCTTCATTAACTAATCATGAAAAACTTATTAACGAGATTGTTTATAAGCCCAATTCACAATCCTAAATGAGCTGAATCAAACGTTTAAATAATTGTTTAACGAGTTAACTTGCAATTGAGTTCGTTCATAGACTTTAAGCTTTAGTCATATCAAAAGATGGGATGTGTTTGCCATGACAACATAATCTATGGTGTTACTGTCCTTTTAAGAATCTTTTGCGGTGGACTACGATTCCGGTAATCAAAGCCGAGAGGACTTGAATGTTACCGTCTTAGATTTTTGGACGCAAGTGCAAACTCGAAGATTGAGAGAGACAAACAGTCTTCGCAGATTCCATGTCTTTTTCGTACCAGTAAAGTGCTTGGCCGGCCCAATCGCACAACCTGTCTTCTCCAGCAATCCCACCTTCGCTGCCAAGCATACTCCTCAGTGCAGTTAAGTTCCGCTCAAGGAAGCACCCTACTCCCTTCCTTCCCCAAGCGCCCAACGAATACGACGAGAAGAAAGGGAAATAGATACCATATGAAGGACACGCACGAACTCTTCCTTCTCCTCTTTCTTCTCTTCTCCCTTCGTTGCTCGATGGCTATGGCTTCTTCCGACGACTACACCGCCTTCGTCTACGTCGGCTGCTCGCAGACGAAGTCCGTCTCCGGCTCTCCCTACCAGTCCAACGTAGACTCTCTTTTGACGTCGCTCGCCAACGCCGCCGCCTTATCCTCCTACGACAGCTTCACCTCCTCCGCTGCCTCCGCCACCAGCCCTGCCTACGGCCTCTTTCAGTGCCGCACGGACCTTCCCAACTCCGTCTGCGCCTCCTGCGTCCGCTCCGCCCTCGTCCAGCTCTCCTCCCTCTGTCCCTCCTCCACCGGCGCTACCATCCAGCTCAAAGGTTGCTTCTTCCGGTTCGCGGACGAACCCTTCCTCGGCAAGCCCGACACCACTCTCCTCTACAATAAGTGCGGATCCGTCGCGCCTGACGAGCACAGCTCCGACCTCCTCGTCATGCGCGACACCGCCCTGTCCGGCCTCGCGTCAGGGGGAGGTAACTACCGGTTGGGCACAGGCGGGAGCGTGCGGGGCCTGGCGCAGTGCGTCGGGGACCAGAGCCCGAACGACTGCGGCGGCTGCGTGGCGGCTGCGGTGGCGCAGCTCAAGGACATCTGTGGAGTCGCCGACGCCGGAGATGCTTACCTCGGGAAGTGCTACGTCCGCTACTGGTCCGATGCGGCCGATACGTCGGGTCACCATCACGGGAATCGGCCTTCCGGTGGTCGTCGCTGGTCCGTCATCGCTTTCTTGTGCCTTCTCAGTGTTGCCACTTTGGGCTGTGTGTAGGTTTGTGTCGATGATGACGGTTTGACGAATAGGCTTCTGTCACATAAAACATTTCATGTTTTATGTTGTTTTGCGTGTGGTGTCTGCATGTCTCTATATACATAGGTATGTATGTACTCAGTGATAATAAACCAATGAACAATGTTTGTTCTCTCATAAGATCTCTCCCATTAATCCATCCTTCCCTCTCCCTCTAACATCTGACTTAATTCACAATCTATCATCTTGCAGTGACCAGTTTGGCCATTGGTGCCTTTTGATGGCCAACTAGCCATTAACTTTATTATTATTATTGTAGTGCCTTCTCCAGGCCTTATAACATACCTCTGTTCCAAAAAGGAACCAACAAAGCAAAGTAATAAAGGAAAAGAAGAAGCCTCGTTTACTTTTGGTCAATCAAGCTTTACTCATTTGGCTTTTGAATGGGAGCCGTGTTCAAACTCTACTTTTGGTCACTCAAACTTTAACAGCAAGATCCGCAAGTGATGAGAATGATTAACTCAATACCATCTTCAAATTTCTAGTTGTATTATGCAGGTCTTGTCTTCTTTCATTAAGCATGAATCAATTGGCACCCACAGGTCGACCATTTCTTCGAGACTATTATGAGCTCAACATAGTTGCACTGCTAGAACACCACTTCCTCGAGACGATCACGCTATCAAGCTGGTTGCTTTCTCAAGGCGGTCGTTCTCTCAAAGTCGATTGTCTCCACGAGTCGGCTGCTCCTCAGTAGGCAAGCTGGTTGCCTACGTTGGCTGCTGCACTCGAGATGACCTTCATAACGAAAACCTCTCTTCGCATTCAGCTTATCATAACTAGGTAAAGTAAAAAGATTACATAACATATTTGATGTAGCATTTATGCTCGATATGGTAAAAGTAGGCAAAGGATCTGAAACATTTGATGTGTCCTTCGTGGCCAAAGCATCTGTGTTTCCTAAAGGTGTCCAAAGCAAACGAAAGGTGATACACTTGATACACCCTAATACCCTATATAATCACGTCCTAATCACACCCAAGGCATGCACCTTAAACAAATGCTTTCAGACACTTTCTAATCATTCTTAATGTAAGGTTACACTCGTCAAAATCTTGAGATGCGCATTGCACTATTGTACAAACAAGTTTTGTAATGGGTAACAAATGATATAACTAATATTTTAGGTCAATTGACCCTTTTGTTATTTTTAAGTTAGATATAAAAAAAAAAACCTTATGATCGAGTGTCATGCAATGATGTCATTGTTGCTTTGCAGGTGGCTGATTTTTCTTGATAATCTTCTCTTATATGTGTTTGTAATGCTAGTGATCCATTGGGAGGAGAGATATTAATTTTTTAATCGAAGATACTATAGCTCGATAATAATTTCTACTCCTAAGAGCTTGTCTACTTTATCTCTAATCGCCTACTAATGATCATGAGCAAACGTACGAGGCTTTTGCTTCACAGGTCAAGCCTCATGGAGATATTTAAATGATACTATACCGCATCTATGTCGATTCCTGGTATGTCTCTCAGCAACCATGCAAATACCTCGGCATTCTCTTTGATCAAATTGATATGGTGCACTTGCTTATCCTCAGGAAGTGTTATCCGGACCTTAACAACCTAATCAAGACAGATCTTATCCGAAGATACCTTAATTAGTGACTCCATCGACTTCGAATGTAGAATGGATTTGGCAAAATTATGAGGGCCCATCGGTGATGCCTCAAGCCGAGCCTCCTTCAATAAGGAGACCATCATTAGATAGTAGTGCATGACTCCTTCAGATTGCTTCTTAGCTCTCTTATGCTAGTCTTTATTGAAAATTTCACTATGTGATAGGTCATGGGTTGACTTATGAATGCATTGTATGTCAAGGGAATATCGACCATTATGAATTTGGTCATCATCATTTTGGAGCAAGTCTTATTCCCAAACGTGACATACATGCTCATAGTCCTAAGAGGGGAGATACAGTTGCCAATGAACCCTATTAACGAAGAGTTATAGGGGTGAGATCATTAGTCGAGAGTCCAAGTTTTTGAAAAGCGTCAAAGTAGAGGATATCAGCAAAATTATCTATGTCAATCATGGCCCTTTTTACTCAGGCATTAATCATCCTCACGGAGACCACCAAGGCATCATTATAGTTTTGGTCAAGATATGCAGTAACTTTTTTCTTAAAGGTTATTTTCGAGTCGTCTTTTGACCTTGAGCACTTTTTGATAATAGCTCAGGCGTAGATTTTGTGACTTGAGGAGCTATCCCTCCTGAGTTTGGCACATATCGTCAGAGCAAAGGTTCCTGATGCTTTAGGATGAACCTTTCAATCTGTTCCCGACGAATGAGTTCTTCGACTTGCTTCTTTAAATCATGATAGTCCTCCGTGTTGTGTCTATAATAATGGTAGAAGAGGTAGTATTTGGATTTATCCCTCCTCTCTAGTGATGTTTTTATCAGTTGAGAGTCTTTCAAAAGCCCTTTTTTATTTATCTGTAAAAAGACTTTAGTTCCAATCATGTTCAAGGGAGTTGACTTGGACCTCAAGCGAGGCAACATGGGTCGATAATTTCTTCTTCACTATGGTGACCTCGGGGTCATGGTTGATTGTAGTCGCTTTTATCTCGACCTTTTGTGCATCTTCTTGTACTTGAGACCATTACCTCTGTGGCAATATATTAGTTGGCCCTTTGGAGCACATCGGGTATCATCGCTGGTGGTGTCTCTACCAACGACAAAAAAAAGTAAGAGGGCTTGAGACCCATCATGAAGGCCTATATCATAAGTGATAGATGGGTTTCTTACATGCCTCAAATCTCATTAGTGAATTGAGCAAAGAAGTTAGAGAGTATTTCTTTCTCCTCTTGCTTGAGTCTTAGAAGCATTGAAGCCAAAGAAGTAGAGCTTAGACTCCTTTTGCAAGCTAAGCAAAAGAGCTAACCGAGAGCAACTTTAAGCAAGTGTACTATTTTTTTATTGAGTCTCTTAGTGTTGTTGGAAAAGTATAACACATAAGGGCATTTGAGATGCTGTACAGTGACATTTGAGTGTGAGAGGTGACAATATGCTCTATTAGGTTAGTATTACCGTCAAAGGCCATCAGTGATGGGAGGCGAAGTTCATCGGGATTAACTCCTCCTAGATGTTATGAGTGAATAAGGACTGACCCAAGGTAGGATTGATTAAACTTTCTCTTGTAGACTATTGGAACTCTCGTTGCATCTCTTTTAGGCATTGGTTCATTTGTTGCAATTGTCATCTATCGAATTTGTTAATTGAGACTCAAAGTCAAGTAAAGCAATGTTATGGTGTAGCAATACATTGAATTTCATGAGCCTTAAGCGATCCTTAGATGCTAGTACCGCATTGGATGGGTGGATCCATCGGTGCCGATGGAAGTTGAAGTATTGATCGCGATTAAAATGATAGTATTGTTTGTTGGGCTAGTTGAGGTAGGAGTGAGGCGATAGCTTGCATCATGTCTGTTAGCGTCTGCACCTATTGGATGAGGCTTAGGAATATCTTAGTAGAGACAAATAGATGGCTTGAGGTCATCCATGGGGGTGAAAGGTTTAGGTAATTGAATAGACGCCAATACCGCAATAACGTTTGCATCGAAGTGAACATGTCCAAAGGATGACAACTACCCCCTTGAGTAAAAAAATAATATCTCTTATAGGCAAGGCTTCCTCGTTAGAGTGTTTGTTAAGAGGATTGACAAGTGGATGTTCATGCGACATTAGGCCTTTCTAGCACTAAAAATATTAGAAAAAATTATCATTAATGTTTAAGTCAACCTAGCATGGTCCAAACCTGAGGGTGTAGGAGTATTCAAGGTGGTGATCGAGGTGGCTTCAAGGTGGAAGTGTCGAGCTCCCAAGGCGCCACCTATAGTAAAATTGATGTCAAGCGAAATTTTTTGACTCGATTTCTCTAATACTCAAGTTAGTGATCAAGGTCTCGTATAGGTTTTTCTTAAAAAAAAGCTCTGGTGTAATGTCAAGATTAACTTTTATACCTAACCTTGAATGAGATAATTTATTAACTGTCTTAATGTCATCCTCTTAACGTTTTATCTACATGAGTAATAGGGGAGAGACAACCCAGAACGATCGACCTTGAAATTTTATCACGCAGGTAGATAGGTGGAGGATTATCTGAACCTTTTACTTTTATTATACCTTTCATATAATGATTATGTGTCGGATACCGATTAATCATTAATATATTTCCTACTGATTGACCCTGTTGTCAAAGTTAACTATAATATAAGAGCTAATGTTCTTGTGCAAGTAATATTTTCATTTGATCATGACTATAAATTTTCTATTGAAGGTTTTGAAACTTAAAAAAAAAAAAAGTATAATCTACTCTTAATAATATATATATATATATATATGATACATTTTAAATATAAAATTCTCAAAATAAGATATATTAAAATTAATAAATAATTAATAAACAAGACAAGCCAGGGAAAACAAATGAAACAATAATCCCTACCTCTAAGAACATTAATAACTGATAAATTTATTATCATTAGAATTAAAATAAAGAAATACAAAACTTTTGAAAAAAGGATTTCTATATTGCATGGCAAAATTGTCGCACCGAGTAGCGTTGCTAATCTCCCTTTCCATAAACATAATATATTTGTGTTCAACAAAATATTATAACAAATTGAAAGCATTTCCTGCGACATTAATATTGCAACTGAGTCACTGTTGTTCGATTAACAATGCGGTTGATGATGACGCTAATGGTTCGCACCACGGCTCAAACCTTGCGTGATCATTCCGCGCTCCTCGGTCGATCTCGTTGGATCTGGATTCGCGAATCCGGAAGCTTCTACCCTCCTCTTCTCTGGAATCCTCCTCTTCCTCCCCGGCCCTTTATGACACGAAACCGTCCCGTTTAACGCCGATGTGAAAAGCCCAATCCGATTCTCGAAGAGAAAAGAAGAAAAGAAAGAAGAAGGCATATGGCGGACTCCACCTTCTTTGGTGATCCATTCCGCCGCTTTTTCTGGAGCCCTCTCGTCTGGTCCGGATCACCCTCCGCCCCCGCCGCCATGGACTGGCTCGAGACCCCTTCCTCCCACATCTTCAAGATCGACGTCCCAGGTACCGATTCTTTCCTCTTCGTCTTTTTCCCTTGGATGATTTCTTCTAGGGTTTGGAATCGGTGCATCCTGGAACTTGGGGGCTCAGGTTCTGGGAGAGACGACGTGGAGGTGCAGCTGGAGGAAGGGAACGTCATCAGCATCAGGTCGGAGGGCTCATCAGCGACGGCCGCGAAGGAGGAGCAGCAGCTCAAGGAGGTGGTGTGGCACGTGGCGGAGAGGGGGAGAGGGAGCTTCTCACGCCAGATTGCTCTGCCGGATAACGTGAGGGCGGATCAGATCAAGGCGCACGTCGAGAACGGCGTCCTCACCGTTGTCGTCCCCAAAGAGCCGATCCCGCCCAAACCGAAGCCGAGGACCATCGCCGTCTCCAGCAAGCTCTGATGCATCGAAGAAGACCACGAGTAAATCAAATCGATGTCAGAAATTATTAGTGTTGGTTTAATGGTATCAACTCCTGTAGACGCTAAAGTGTTTTGATTGTGTTGATCGGGATATGTCGCAAGAGAATTTGTATGGGAACATTCAGATGGATGTCGCAAGTGTATTAAATGGGAAAACTGAGATAGATATGGGATGGTTTAAATTAAATTATAATAATTTTTAGGATCATAATATATATAATAATTCTTTTCGAATGTTATGAAAAATAAAGATTGTCTTTTTTATTGTTTTTTTTTTCTGTTAGGTAGTAGTTATCAACCAAAGGATGCCCAACAATTTAGGATTTAAAAGTTTCAACGTATCTTATGTTTTTTTATTTTTTTATGAAGGGAATAAAATCATAAAGTGATTGATCAATTTTGCAAAGATAATAAATGCAATCGAGTTTGGATTTTTTTTTTTTGATTCAATCTGATATGAATAGCTTGATTTTCCTCTTATGAATAAAGTTTTTTTGTAAATCTATGATACAAATATAGGTTTGGATTAATCTATATTTTTAAATCAATAAAAATATAGTATTAATCGAGTGACTAATTAGTCACTTTTAATCTTACATAAGTTTTTGGATATAATTGACTCTAAGTGTACGTAGGTACGCGAGAAATTATTCGATTTAGATGTAATCGTATGATTTTATTATTTTGGAACAGGTAAATTTTAAAAAATATTTTTGAGGATAAGAAAAACTTCACGGACCTAATTGAACAGGTAAACTTTAAAAAATATTTTTGAGGATAAGAAAGACTTCACGGACCTAATTGTATCGATAAAGCATGATTAGAAGACAATTGGTATCGATTGACAACGAAATATTTTGGATGCTCATGCCCCACTCAAAATATCTTTTGTGTGCGGTCGAGAACGATCAATGCAACTAACATGTTATAATGTGTGTATATGCATATATTCACATTAAATTCGTACATCACTCACTGGGAACTTAATATTCTGTTTGATCATACAAACGGATTTGATGATGAATAGATTTCTTCCCTCTATTAGAGTTCTTTGCTTGTTGATGCTAATATTGTTGATGAATGAACACAAGCTAAGCAGGAGAATCAAAGCTTCAACACAAGTAATTTCGAGTGCCTATGCTCATTAAGATGACAGAAACAATCTTTTTGTTTGTGGCGTTCAGATCATCTACACTGACCGTCACTGGACATCATGTTTGTTTTATAGATTTCAATCTTAATAATTGAGTTCATGCAACGTGACATATATCCATAAAGAAATCAACCTTCCAATTGAATAGGGCGACTGTTGACCCACTGCCCACCTACAAGTAGATGCTGCCTCAGCTCCTCCAATATACCGAGCGACAATTGGAGATGGAGAAGCAGCCGCAGGTAGCCTTTGGATGGGCCGCCAGGGACGCATCCGGAGTCCTCGCTCCCTTCTCTTTCTCGAGAAGGTACTCTCTTTTTTCTTGTCGATCGAGTATTCTGGGTACTGTTGAAATAGAACCAAAGTGCTTTTCACATGCTTCTTCCTCACCTTGTCTTGTCTTGTAGAGGCTGCGTTCTGTTTTGATTTATGGAAGGATGATACATTTTGGAGGTTTCTTGAAACCTATCCCACAAAAGAAAGAACGGCTTACTGCAAAATATGAACTTGATAAGGACAGGATCCCTCGACTTGTTCCTGAACCTGAACCTGGCTCACCAGTAGCTACTGCTGTCTAAGGATCACCCCCAAGCCTGGTCTGGAATATCGATTTTGTGTCGGTGGTGTTGGGGTTGGAGCAAGAGTTAGGTCAAACTTTGATGTAGAACATCATCATCATCGTCATCCTATCTAGAACCTCTTCCGTTGTTTATGTCAGTTGTCCTTCAAAGGTTGGTCCTACTAGATGTGTCAAGTATCCGCTTTTTGTAGAGCCTAGAAATCATGATTGTTCGTTTCATTGGGTGTTTTTGCCCTGTTTCTACATCTCTGTTTTCTCATCCTTTATAGAGGTTGCTGTGAACTAGTTTCCTGATGATAGTTAGTTTAACTGAATGTTAGATCTTCTTGTTCTATAGGTGAAATGGAAATCTTTTATCAAGAATAATCTTGACAATTAGGTGAAATAGAAGTCACAAGCAAGAATTTCATTGTAAATGAGGTGGAAACTTGTGAATTATCCCTTTCAAATCTTCAACAGTTATTGACAAGTGAAACCAGTACATTGGGTTCCCCTTTCTTGGTACTCTATCCATCTTCCTATTTCTCACAGAATGTTTTCAAATGAGAGTTTGGGGTAACTCTGATCCGAATGTGGTGGAGGTGCATTTATGTCATTTGGTAAAGTTACAAGTATGTCCTTGTGCAATATTGCTTAAAAATGATGTTTACCTCAAGCTAATAGTCTAACATCCCTAATAATTAAACTGAGGACAGTCTAAGTTTTTGAAAGAGGGCAGAATCCCTAATAATTTGGACAACACATCAGCAATCTACTGTTCATGGAGTGTAAAGTGAACCTTAGACTTATCTGCAATCACCTATTCTGACACAAAATGAATATCCATTTCTTTGTGATGATGGTACCCAAGTTCATTGGCACTCAAAAATATCTACTTCCTGTGGTTTGAAAACTCAAATTTCTCCTCCCAATCCCTTTATCCAAATCACATCAGTGAATGCATGAGCCACCGTTCTATATTTGGACTTAGTTTTAGAAGAAGCAACACGTAGCTTCTTCATTACATGACCAAGACAACAAATTTGGCCTCATGAATAATACAAAATCCAGATTTGGAGCACTGAAATTTTCTACCAATATCAGAATAAGCTTGAAGAATAAGCTTGAGATGTAGGTTAATATTATAGTGTAAAGTGCCTTGAAAATAATGAAGAATGGACTTTGTCATAGGAGGATTTAACTTATATGGGTTGATGCATGAATTGAGAAACAAGGTTGATAGAACGAGCTAAATTAAGCCTCGTAAATATGAGATAGTGCAACAACGTTGCTCCTATTATCTCTAGGATCATTTAATGGTGAACCATCAAATTGACTTAATTATCTTAGTAACATCCATGTGTGCTGTTGTTAGATTTGTTGCATACTTGTGTTGACATAAGAACAATGCATTATAAGAAAATATGCATAAATCAATCTTTGATCGCAAACTCTTTTGCTGATGTACAATTAAAGAACTGACAACTTACTCCTATCAGCATTAAGAAACAGAAGAACTGATTACATTGGATCGAAAACCAGATGCAAATAGATAATTGATGAATTCTTGAAACCCAGACTTGGGTGGTTTCTTGAAAGCACACAATGCCTTCTTTAACTGGCAAACTTGACTAGGAAATAAAAAGTGCACAAATCTTGGTGACTGTATATAGGTTCTTTTGAAACATCATTTAAGAATGCATTTTCAACATCAAGTAACCTCTCTGGCCAATTCAAGAAATAGCAGCATTAAGAACAGTACAAATAGTGATGGGTTTAACCATGGTATGCAATTTCGAATAGTACTATCCGGTACAGATGGTACGTACTGGTCTGACGGCATATAAGTACACAAATTGCCCGTTATCAGACGGAACGTGCTATAGTACTACAGTAAGAGGAAGAAATATTTAAAACCACTCAGTATGCCCTGGTGTATCGTTCGGTATGCCCTGGTGTACCGAGCGGTACACGGTACCATACCGTACCGAGCCAACCTCGAAACACCGGTACGGTACAGTATTGCATACCTTGGGTTTAACCATTGGATCGAAATTTCATTAATTTTAGGTCATGTTTCTTAGCTTCTGTGCAACTTGTCAAAGTTACAACTAAAGCTTTTTATAGAAGTGACTTCACAATAATGTTACAAGTTAGTAGTCTAACAACAACTATTCTTATGTTTCTTAGATCTATGTTTTGAAAATTTACAATAAATCAAAATATTTCACAGAAAATGTGACTCTTTACATGTTCTGGCAGAGGGTCAGTTAGAGACAATATGAAAATTAAACTACTGCGATATATTGATTTATTGAATCCACTCCAGAAAACTAGATCTAGATTGAAAATAATCTATTCCCTGCTTTTATTATCAAAATAAATACTTTAATATTGTGAAGATCATGAGGACAATAATCTGTTTCATGAATTATACAGTACTGATGTGATGACATGTAATGACTTGTCATGCTGTTCTCTAGGGCCACAGGGGATGATGATGTCACCTTAAAGATCTTGTATTGTGGAATATGCCATACAGACCTTCACACTATCGAGAATGACTGGGGAAACGCCATGTACCCCGTGGTCCCAGGGTACAAATCTTACTTAGCTGTGTTTTTTTTTCATTTGCATTTCCAATTCCAGCAAATTTTTATTCAAGTGGTCCATTGTTTGGTATTGCTTCTTTCATGCCTTAGTGTGTACGACTCTTTGGTCTTGACACCAAGCATTTCAGATCTGATCTGCTAGATTCAGCTGCAGAATTGAATTTAGTGCACTAAGTATTGATCTGAGCTTTGATCATTTGTACCACTGGTGTCAAGTTCAGAGGTATTCGTTACTGCTTCGTTCAGGAACAAAACAGTATATCTTACCTAGTTGCAGGGTTATATGTCAGCTTTCCTCCTTCCACTAGGTTTGAAACCTTCTTTTTAGTGCATAAAATCTTAGCTTAATGTGCACCTACTTAAGAGCAGTAACGAAATACGTTCTTTATGTAACATTTTCTGTATCATGTCATTCAATAAGGAAATGGGACTTCTTTCTGTGATTTTATTGTGTTTCTGCAGTTTCAGTAAATAACCTCCTAACAAATTTGGGATGGTGCAGATATATTCTGTGTAGTTAACTGCAGAATATAGATAAGCTCTTGCACCATATAATTCTGCCTATGCCACATGGATTTGCCACCCATATTGGGCGTTTCTGTTCATACTATTTTTAACACATGTTCTTTGAACAATGCACTCACAAAACTGGATGTTTTCATTTGCTCTCAATCAATTGGTGACCATTCTGATCTTCTAAAGAATATGCTCTGGTAATAGACTCTTGCAAGGATTTCTGAATTTGTTATTTTGCACAGACATGAGATCGTGGGAACTGTCATTGATGTTGGGCGCAATGTCCAGAAGTTCAAAGTTGGTGATAAAGTTGGCGTTGGCTACATGGTCGGCTCTTGTGGTTCTTGTGAAAGTTGCAGTGAGGAATATGAAAACCATTGCTTCAAAATGATAACAACATCCAATGGTGTCTACCATGATGGGGCAACAACCTATGGAGGATTCTCAGATATGATAGTTGTCAATGAGCATTTTGCAGTACATATTCCTGATAACCTGCCCCTGGAAAAAACTGCACCATTGTTGTGTGCCGGAGTTACAGTATATAGCCCAATGAAACACTTTGGTCTCAATGAGCCTGGAAAGCACTTAGGAGTCGTAGGGCTTGGTGGGCTTGGCCATGTCGCTGTGAAGTTTGGCAAGGCTTATGGTATGAAAGTTACGGTGATTAGCACATCGCGGAACAAGGAACAGGAAGCAATCCAGCACTTAGGAGCTGACTCATTTTTGGTGAGCAGTGATCCTGACCAAATGAAGGTAAAATGCATTATAAACACAGGAATAAATTGGATAGATAAGTATCTTCTTTTAGTTACAAACTTACAAATTTTTTCTTATGGTTTTTGGGTGGCATAGGCTGCCACTGGCACTATGGACGGCATCATTGATACAGTCTCTGCCTTTCACCCAATTGCACCCTTGCTCTTCCTGTTGAAGGCTCGTGGAAGGATGATCCTGGTGGGAGCACCAAACAAGCCACTGGAGCTACCATCCTTCTGCTTAATCCAGGGTATGCGTCTATTATCCTTTTACAGAACAGCTTCTAAAGTACTATTTTGTGGCCTGGATCAGATGGTTTGCAGATATCTTTCTCTTGATATTGTCAGGAGGGAGGATGTTGGCTGGAGGTAGTGTTGGTGGAATGAAGGATACCCAAGAAATGATAGATTTTGCCGGGAAGCACAACATAACTGCAGAAGTTGAGGTTGTCGGAATGGACTATGTCAACACAGCCATGGTGAGACTTGCCAAGGGTGATGTCAGATATCGATTCGTCATTGATGTAGCAAACACTCTCACTACTACCTAGAACTCTTAAAGCATCTTCATGGCTAAATATGTTATTGAATATGAGTGCTGCTGCTTGTTCTTGTATATTGTTTAAGGTTCTTAGAATAACAATTTGAATCTTCAAACTGAAAGCACTCTTCCCATGCTTTTGGGAGAAATGTTTGTATTTGTTAATTTGGATACTGTGTGTTGTCTTTGTTCTTAATATGAACTGAAAACTTGCCTGCTGCTATATATATACATGAATACAAAGAGAGATGTGTTCATTTATAAAAAAGAAAGAAAACTATACTGGAAAGGAATTTAGTGCACATCATAATAATGCACCCACTCCATTGCAGGCACCAAATATGTTTGACATATGTGTTGAATTATCAACTGCACCTTTTTTTTTTCCTCCTACAGCAACATTAGCATTGACTTGCTCGGATGGTGAGGGGTTGTCAAGATCAGATGCATAAACACAAGTAATTTGTAGGACAATTTTGTGTGCATCAAGACCATATTGCTGAAGTAGTTTACTTTTTATCTCCTTTGTCTACTGGATAGTACTGTATTTATGTTCCTGTCTTGTGTCTTGAATATAACTGATACTAAAAATTTAGCCTGAAACAAGTTGGTCAGAAGAACTTTCATGTAATATTAACTAGTCTGTAACGCCATCTGTATGATTTGAGCTTCCACCTTAGGTTAAATCAACTATCAAAGAGTACTTGTTGACAAAGTACTTTTTTTTTTGAATTTATCACTAGTGACCTTTGTACTATATAATATTTGGGGGGTTTATGGTCAAAATATCACAACATAATATATATATATATATATATATATATATATATATATATAATTTCATGTTAGTTATATATATATCATTTTCTATTTGTAATCATATCACAAATTTAGTTGATCTTCCCTAAATCATGCGACACCCTTATGTCTACAAAATGTCAACATTCTTAAAATCTTTTATGGTCTCTTAAAGACATGCAAAAGAGAAAACGAATTAGAAAATGGGTTATAAGAAATATTTAACTCGTAATCCACAAGCAGTCATTTTAATAAAATACTTGATAGACAATTCAAATTATAAATATAAACTTTGCAAGTTCTGAATGATCATATGATAAAAAGTTTAAGTTGATCCATCGGGACCAAAAATACCCATAAGTGCTCACATGACCACTACCCTAAAGGTCCATCCATGTATATGCTAGCTGGGTATCTCCTGAGTGCTTTGTTTGCTTTGTTCGTTGACACTCTATATCACTCGGAGTTAAAAAAAAACTCTCAAACTGACTATTTGAATGATCTATTTTTGACTATTTGAATGATCTATTTTTGGATAATTTTACTTCTACAACTACACACAATTTAGAAATAATAAGAAAAACTAATAAAAATGAGGTTAATGGTAAGAGGATATCACATGTACATCTATTAATATGCATGCATGTCAGCAGTTGACAGTTTGTGCCGATAGATGGTTTGAAGTTTTATGTGATATCAAACCTTTGATGAGTGGAACTTAATTGCTGTATTCTTTCTCATCCATCGAATAATCCTGCTAATCTTGTGGTTCCTACTTTCCTTAATGGATACAATTGTAGTACTTGGCGTTGACCTATCAAGATGGATCTATCTGTAATATACGAGCTTGTTTTTTTGGATGGTATTATATATCACTCTCATTCATATTCCACTGAAGTCGTACCTTCGTCTTGCCGCAACATTATGAAGCTTTTCATGGCGTTTGATATATCAAACTTTCATAGATGAATTTATTAGATTACCATCAGACTAATGTTTTAGGTATAACAAAAGATGTTTTCACCTTCTCCACTATCTTGACAAAGTCGTGTGGTTGCTTGTGGGTTTTGGTGACATATTTGTCTACTAGAAGCTATGTTCTTTTGATGTGTAACTCATCTTCATCTAACAAGGCTTACAAGCTTGTATTTGCGGAATAACATCAATGTGTGCTCTGCATATCACCCACTCCAAATGTTGCTACTTCTGTCAAGCACAAAGTTTAGCCACCAAAAATTGTACTGCTGCTGCTGGATTTCAGTCTGAACATTGTGGCAAATTAGGACACTCAAAAAGTCATTGCTATTCCCTTCGTGGCTATCCACCATAAAGTGTTAAGAATGTGCAATCTACTACTCTTGCACTAAAAATATATCCTTCCTCTGCATCAACATTCACCCATTCACCAAGGAGCAATATGCCAATCTAGACTCTAAGGGTACCAGTGTCATTTCAGGGCGTTTGCCTTCGGCCCCCCGGTGCGTGCTTGCGCTTGAGCTCAGGCGTGCGCCTGAAGTAAACCAGGCTAGATTCAACTTGGGCTTGAAGCAGTTGATTTGACTGAACCATTTCAGCTAACTAATAGCATTGTATCTTGTGCAGTTTCTGATAGCAGAGCTAAGCAGCAGCAGAAGTTTTGAATCATTCACATACCAAACAAGAAAGTAGGTACAAAGATGAGATGGACTTCGAAAAATCATTCGAGCACACGTAAAGATATCATTCACCCTTTTTGTGCTGAAAAAGTAATTTCACAAAGATGAAGAAACTCAAGTGCAGCTTTTTTTCAGTATATCTCGATAAACTATATAAACTTCAGTACGGTAAATCACGATATCCGTGTCTTGTCAAAGCTAAAATTTCAAGCAGTTCTGCAACTGCGAATAGGTGTAAGAGCAAGACCAAAAAGATTCTTTTAAACACAATCATTTTGACCACAAGTAACAGAAACGTAAGATGTATAACAGATCTATTTACATCCTTAACTCACTGGAATGTTACAGTCATACAATACAAGGTTTTGGAATACCAAAAAGATGCATAAAGAGTTTGTAGATATCCTCTTCTCGGAGAAAGGGCCTTCGCATAGAAGAAATTTATAAGCTAGAGAGCATGCTAAGTCTACGGCCTTTCAGAAACTCTCTCTTCAATCTTAGAAGAGGCTTTACATTTGCTACCAAGTATTTACACCATGAAACAGCATGATTAAGCTGATTCTAGTCCATCAGTATAGTCAGCCATTGAGGATGTGATATTTGCAAAGAGGGCAAGTTGCATTGATACGAAGCCATTTGACAATGCATGAAGAGTGGAAATGATGATTGCAGGGAAGAGCAAGTAATAGTGTTCCATCTTCATATGAAGAAAGACATATACAACAGTCCTAAGAAAATAAAGGGAAAAAAGAGTAAGACAGAAAACCTAACTTTTTAGCACCCTGCTATGACTAGAAAATGATAATATCCAGCCATGATAAAGATTAACCTAATACTATTTGATACTCCTGATTTTGGCAAGCAAACAATTGTAAATAAGCTCCAGTGGTTCACTACCACACATTACACATTGAAGAGAGACATTATAATAACCTAAATACAAAAAAAAAAAAAATGCAAACTGTGCAGGCAGTTGATGGTTATCTGAGGAACTATCCAGATATGATCCAAATAGTCACTAATGGTGATAGACAAGTGTAGTTATAGTGGAACTTTGAAATTGCAACGTGATGGTCCTTTCCAAAGAGGACTGTTGTCAGTTTGAGCTAGACATATTGGACACATGAAGCTTCCCATTTAAATGGATGACATTCTGAACATTTTTTCCATCAATCTACAACAGATATAAATGGTAGTATAACTTGAAGGTATGAAGCTCTACTGCCAAATATGCCTACAGAACTGGCCAACATGATTTCTAACACCGATCATGATGGAAAAATGTAAGCAAGAAGTCTACTTTAAAGAGATCAAATCATGGATACAAGGGAAATATTGACAAGTTAAACTTTTTACCGCATCCTCACGCAGAAGAACACGTTCACCCGTCGAAATATCATGGTTGTTCAAAATTGGAACCATTAATCCTTCCTCGAATGTCTTCTGCCCATCACTACAAGGTTCAGAATACCTATATCTTGGAAGGATGCTGATATCTGAATCTGATGCACCTTCCTTCGTACACATAAAGGGAGCCATGGAAATAGATTAGCCGAATAAAAAACAAGCTAGTACCCAAAGCACCCTTTTGAACAGCGAAAAAACCAAAAAACTTCCATTCTCACCTGGCCTATCACAGCACAAAGTATTGCGATGACACAAGGCAAGCAGCAGCAGAGTGCAATTCCAATGACGCAGGCCAAAGCAATACAGAAGATTGCAAAGAGTGCATCAAATGTGAGAAAAACCACAGTCAACCTGTCCAAATCCATGAAGTAGACAAAAAACCTTTTACCTCGCTTTTACAGAATCTGACTTCTCAAAGAAATCTAGGTTCTATTATGGTCAAATTTATCAGTCACTCAAGTCACATAATTGTGAATGAGAAACTGTGACTTGTGAACCTGATATATAAATATACTGATCATCAATTTTGATCAGGAGAGGATTTCAAGCAATCATATGAAAATGAAATAAGATTGCTCAGATTAATTGCCAGTCAAAATGACACGAAGTTCTTCAAAATAGGTAAAAGGCTAGCAAATTCAAGGAATTAAAGGATACACCAGATAATAACTAAATCTTAGCAAAAGAAAGAACTGTGACTACTATCATTTTTATTAGAAGCATCAGAAATATTGGCATTGCCATGGTAAACATGAAATGAAGAACTTGCTGACGTCAGAACTGTAGATTGTTCTCAAGTCAAATAAAAAAAACTACAATTTTGTAGTACCCGGTGAGAGAAAACTCTGAGTCATCTGTGACCTGTAACGCTCCATTTAATAGACAGACTAAGCTAAAAGAAAGTGCTCTCTGAACACCAGTTGACAAGATCAATGTCTTCAGTCATGGTTGCATCATACGGTTCGGGAACAAAGCCAAAAGCAACCGTAGACATGTTTACAAGCCAAGTTGCTACTTTAGGTTGATGACTGACGGCTCATAAATCTTCTCATATCAAAAAGAGAGAATTACATCATCCCATAGTATATTAAAAAAGGGAGTAAATGTTAAATGATGTTAGTGGTATAAAATCATATTAATGCAGGCTTAGCCATATCATATCATTCAACAATAACAAGTTAAATGATGTTGAAACTAGTATGGGTTACTCAAACAAGAGAAAAGGCAATAAGGAAATGATATTTGGTAGATTTACCAGTAGAGTGTTGGAGCATTCTTTAAGAGAGCTTCACCACCAGAGACCACCCAACAAAAGCCAACAATCCACCAAATAAAGGAAGCCATAGTATTAATAGATTCACATCGTTTGGAAATGCTGTGCACCGGTCGCCATCAACATTAGGAACAATGAATGAACATCAGAATACTTTTATAAGCCTTCATACAATGAACACTTGCTCATTTGCCAGAGTGTTTAAAGAAGAATTGAAAATAAAAGACAGATAGCACTTACCTTTATCAACTGAGATAATAAAAGGACTTAAAATTTTTAAGTACAGTTGAGATTGTGGGATTCATAGTTGTTTTTTTGCTTACAGAAGTAATAGCATATATTGACCCTCCCCAGATCCATAGTTGTGGGAGCCTTGTGAACTGGATCACCCTATTTAGTAGTTGGGGGACTCAGAACATGTCATGTGATCAATATTACTGCAAACACTTAATCAATATTAGCTAATCAAGGAAAAAGACAAAAAGATAAAAAAAGAACCGTGTTCACAGTTGGACCCCAATAACTAACAGCCGGTACATATCGATTGGTGTCAATTACATTCCTTAGTTCCATGTAAAAAACAAATTCATTTTCTTCACCAACATTGATATCCTTTCCAAAAACTAGAAGTTGGAAAGGACAGGGTTGTAAATAGAGGAAGCGATCCTGCAAAAGAGTTTTGACATCCACTTTGGTCACAAGGTCAATTTGAGGGGTGAAAATTAGATACAGTGCAGAATAGACCCAATTTGAACTCTGGATTGAGTCAAACTAGCTAAGTTTCAACCAAATTCAAAATATGGGACCAAGAAAATACTTTTGAGCCTTAAGATTCATACAATCAGCTTTAAATAATAATGGACAGAAGGTTTTTCGAAATAGTACATGATAAAGTAGGAAACAGCTTGAACAAAAAGTTCTCTGCATGCTAGGAAAGCAAAACTAGCTTTGAAACCTTATTTGAAAGGAGAGGAGGGTGGATTGGACAAGGATTTGATTCCAAAAGGCTGATTAGACAAGGATTTGACCCAAAGATAACGAGAGGATTTAAGGACCTTTCCCCTATCAAAGCAGTAGTATGCCATGTTTCGTGGCTGAATCCATGATCCACATAGTCTGCATTATTATTTGGGCTCTAATTATGGTTGCTCAGTTGTATAACGGAGAAAAAAGCTGAAGCAAAATCAATGGATTTGATTTAATTTGAATAATTAGTTATTTTCAGCTTGTTTCTCATGTCAAGAATAGATTATCTAGAGAGGACTAGCACTGAATTCCAGGCAGAACTTTTGGGTACAAGTATCCCTATAGATAAACTCTTTCTTTCTTATAAATTCTTCTCCTCCAACTAGTGAAAACATCAACAGAAGGGCCTCAACCTATGATTCAAGGAAAAAGACATAGGCGTATTGACAAATGGTTTATAAGACCCAACTTAAGAGTCACTTTGAAGACACCACGTATCAGTTAGGAGAAAGTTTCAAATGGTGTCAAATGTAAACAATGTAGTTAATAAAATAAAATAAAATAAAAATTCTGTTGACAGCATTCGTTAGCAATAGCTGATTATCCCAAGCATGAATTCCAGAGGGTCAATTCACATCCTAAATGAATCAAAGAGACTAATCAACGTGTAAATCTCAAGATCTTAGGTAGTTTAGGCATCAGTTTTGAAATCCTGGGATTTTACCAAGAATTTCAAGTAGAGCCCAAACTCCAAAATGGAAATGGTAAGGGCCAACATAAAGTAATTACAAGAGTCCGAGTTCCATTTGATATAAATATCAGATGACATTGTAAACATTTAAGTTCAAGAAAAAAATAACAAAACAATTTCAGTTGACATTATTGTTAGCAACAAAACAAAATAATATACCACATGAATGGTTTTCCTTGAAACTCAGACCTAAAGCATCTAACACTATAATCAACTAGAGCAAAAATAATCGAACGATTTAAATGTATGGCATGCCCTAAAAACACTTTAAAAAATTAACTTATTTTGTGGTCCACGCACAAAAAATTGCATTTTTAGAGGAACATTGCGTTGGGATGATCATGATTCCCTTTTTCCCTAAAGTTTCACCATGCATTAGATTTAATTATAAACCCTTGAAGCACTAACAAGGTTTAACACACGCAATGGCCACAATTCTCTAATCTCACAACAGAAGAAAGTCTTTTAGCTTAATCCTTAACAATTGCCACAACAAAATCACTAGTTCTATCAAGAGTCAAGCATATGTAGATCTGCAATACCTAGCACGGCGTCCACTTCCAACTTCAGGAGGAGCTGCATCGTCCTCGCTATCCATCGCATCAGATTCCGACAGCGTCTGCTCCCCGTCGCCTCCCCCACCTTCTAGCCTCCTTTCTCCACCGCTCCGCCGCCGCCGCCGGCTGTATTCCCCCCAGACGAACACCACGTGAATCAAGCACTGGAGCGCGTATCCCAGGAGCCAGACACGGACCGGGGTGTTGGGCCGCTCGTGAGTGGTGGCGCAGAGCACGGCGGCGGAGGCGGCAGTGAAGACCAGGTTCCACGCGATGTCGAGCACCACCACAGGACGGGAGTAAGCCCAATCGGCCCGCCGCTCCTGGAGATGGAGTGCGGCCGTTCCACGGACCAGCACGGAGGGGCCCCCGCGGGGACCGGCGGCGCGGCCGAGTAGGGCAGCTAGCGGGGTTGGCTGGGCCGGCCGGAGGCGGACCGAGTCTGACGACGACGACCCCTGTGGCTCCATTTACCTTGTGACGAGCTTCTTTTGGACCGACATGTATGAATTTATTGTGTGCGCGTAGATAACTCGAGAAGGATTGCTTCTTTTTGGAGGAAAAATTATTGGAGTGGTTGATGGTGATGTGATGGTTAAGTAGAGGTTCGATTTGGTGCCCCAATTGAAGATAGCAGCATCATTTGTCCATGTAAATTAAGGAGAGCAAAGCACTCAGTCGATTTTTTTCTGATTGATTCAATCGGTTCGAATCGAATCATTAACGATCGATTCGAAATAAACTAAAAGTTATTTAATTAAAGTAAGATAGATCCAAATGACATGTCATGCTTTAAATATTCGCTTGACCGAGTCAAAGGACATCTCGGTGGTGTCATTTTTTGTCATGGGTTCAATGCACCCACCGGTTGGCGGCGTCCCGTAGCCTTGTCGACGTGGAATCCGATAGTGCAGCGGAGGATTAGCACTGACGACAACACTTGGGCTTTAGCCCGAATGAATAGGGTTGGAGTGGGTCACTTTTAACGCGAACTGGGATGAGAAAGAGGGCGGCTTGTCATACTTGACCAGTCTCCGATGGCCATACTAGTGTTGGATTCTGCTAAGTCAACGTAGAGTTATTGCCCATGAAGAGACATCATTCATCGTGAGGCCTCTTTGCTGTCTGCTTTGACGTTTCTGTCTGAAATAAGGAACAGTCATCTTCTTCACGTGATGCATGCGGCATTGGGATGAGATTCTCACCAGAAAAGGCCACAATATGTGTTCACAGTTAAAGCCAGAGATCCATTGAGACACACCCTCTGTTCATATGTGCACTGCCAGAGACAATAAATTAATTATGTTCTTCAGTGGAGCTCCCAACTCAAAATATTCTGTTGAGGTGGCCATGTCCTGATCAATACGATAAGTTATCATCCCCTACTTTGCAAATCACATGCCCCTTTGGTAATCCTTCATTCATAAGTTTATTTTCCGAGATACCAAGTCCAAGCAAAAGGCTAATATAGCTTTCTATTTTGTCCACGATATCCAAGAACAGAGTTGTCCTGAACAGAGTGCAATCTTACATATCATAGCCTTCAATTACTGAATCAACTGACCTGATGAAACAACACTCCAAGCGGCAAGCACCTTCAAGCCTAAAGGCCGTACGTAGGGGTGCACAGGAGCCGCGCACCGCGTGCAGGGCTGCCCTCAGACGGCTTGGACGGCTTTGGCCAAGGCGTAGGCGGCGGCGGATGCGAGCGCGCCGATGAAGGCGGTCTGGACTGCACTCAGGAAGGGGCGGTTCCCGGTGAAGCGGCCCTTGATGTAGCCGAAGAAGAGCAGCGCCACCAGGGTCAGGGCGATGGACGTGAACATGGCCTGGAAAGCGGTGGGGATGAAGACGTAGGGCAGGAGGGGCACCATGCCGCCCACCACGTACGACACGGCGATCGTTACTGCGCTCTCTAGTGCCCTCCTCGGGTCTGGCTTCTCCAATCCAAGCTCAAATCTGAAACCACAAATTAGTGACACCAAATGATGCCTCTATAAAGAAATTTCATGAGGAGAACTTACTTCATCATGAACTCGAGCCAGGCCTGTGGCTTCTTCCGCAGCGAGTTGACGATCGGACCGTACTCGTGCGGCTCCAGGCCGTACTGCGACAGTAACTCGCCGACCTCCGCTGCCTCTGCGATCACGAAACCACCGCCTGATCAGCATCTAACGGCCCATACTGATGGGACGGCGCAGCTGCACTTACCGGTGTCGGGGACGGTGATGATCTCCTCCTGCTCCCGATTCAGCTCCCGCATGTAGTGATCCGCCTCGCTTTTGGCCGCCAGGTACCTGCCACGTGGAGAGACGATCAGCCGTGCGTTCCATGATCGCCCGGTACAGAGTGCTTGGCCCGCCGTTACGATAAGTGGCGAAGGCGTTCCATTTTCGGATATATATATATATATATATATAGCAATTTCATATGCAATTATCTTCCAATCAACTGTAACTATTAATAATTCGGGTAATAATATGGTGAAAGAAATATACGCAATAAATTGCTGTTATATTCGGAAAAAGTATATGCATAAACATTAAAGCAACAGCCAAGAAGGGGACGGCGGAAGAAGTTACCGACCCGCCGAGGCCCATGGAGATGGCGCCGGCGGCGACCTCGGCGAAGCCTGCGGTGAGGATGAGAGAGGAGGGCGCGTTGGCGCCGGAGAGGCCGGCGGCGAGGGCGAATGGGACGGTGAGGCCGTCGGAGACGCCCATGATGACGTCCCGCACCATGTCCCCCGCCGTGAAGTGCTTCTCCTTGTGCTGCGCCAACAGCTTCTCCGTCGCTGCCGACGTGGTTCGGTTAACCGCCCATCCGTCTTCCGGCGCCATTAGATGGATCTCTGGTTCTGCGTTTTCTCGCGTCCTTCCCAATGCTCGAGAGGGCAGTGTTGGAGATCGAGGTCGAATTCGTGGGACGAGGAACTCTTATATTGTGAAGTCAGATAATAAGACACAATATTGTGACTTTATTACCATAGTGCCATCTTCTTTTAAAGATTTTTTTCCAATTCATTGCCAATAAAAAAGTATTTTTCTATTACCAAAAAATAGTGACTTGAATTCTTATTAGTTATTATCTAAGATATGACAATCATAGTGAGCATTTGGGAGGTTTTCCATTGGTTTGAGTCACTGTTTACAGCAATTGCACATGCCCAGTGGATTTGATTACACCTCTCTTTCTTTGTTTGTCGTATATCTAAACCTTCTCGGTGGAATTTCCTGTTCATGATCTCCATATATTTGATGGATTTTTTACAGCGAGAGCAATATAGTCTTAGATTAGCGAACATAAACTGTGTTCTTGTGCATCGACCAACACAACCAATTTTCCAGAACACAATAGAAAAATTAGGAAACTTGGGTCACAAAGTTGAAATATGAAGAACAAGTAAGTATCTTATCGTCTCCTCCATGATCTCACCTTCATAAATGTCCGAAGCCATTGACTTGCGCCACTCCCTACGGGCGCGTGGCCACCACGAGGCTGCAGTGCGGGCATGCGCGCCACTCAGCAAAAGGTGGGCTTAATGCTTGCCAGCAGAGCTGTTGGGAGAAGACTCGGACACAGACAAAAGAAAAGGCCAACTTGACAACTCGGCATACACGAGCATCAGAAGGATGTGGCCTTTGGGGTTGACGAGCACATGGCCAAGGATGTGGCCGTTCGGTATAAAGCTAGATTGACTGACACGTGTTGGATTATCAATATCATGATGGACACCTTAGCAATATAATACGTGGCCAACACTTCCATTGTTGATCGGTGAAGTCTGAAGTGACCGCATGAGCTTCAAATTCGTCGCACCTATCATTTACAAATTAGATTAGTCATAAATTCATAACTATATCTTTGATTTTTCTATTTGATTAAGGACATACAGATTCAATTAATTGGATTCCTCTGTATCGTTTGGAGACTGCGACGTAGTAATTTACTATATTCACAATCGATAAATCGAATGACTTCATAATAATTCACTATGCCAGAAGGAGTTCTAACATATATGATTCACGATAAACTTGATATTGGACTCAAAGTAAACATTACAACGAGTAGAGATTCAATGACCTTTTTTATCAACGATATTCTAAAAAAAAAAAAATTGAATTTGAGTAACTCTTTAGATAAGACAATCAAAATCTAATATTATGATGCTTGTACGGAACTTAGATCCAGCTACCCACTCCATAAATTAGTCGAGTAGAGAAATTTGGGTGCTTGATCTTAGACATGCATGCATGCAATCTCATTTATATATTTAACTATGTGACGAAAAGAAGTTAAAAGCTAAAATATTTTGAGGTCCTTCGAACATGCATGCATGCAAGCAATCAAAGCAGGCAGTAGCAGTTGCAGTGCGAGTCATTGTCAAGCGCGTGTTCTTCACGGAACCAATTAAATAGTGTCTCTATGTTTAGGTGATGAAACCACGGGCAGCAGTCTTCAACTTCTCACATAGCACCATCACTGGGTGATCTCGACTCATCAACAATATTTGATTGATTGATGGGGATGCTAATTCGTTATCAATCGTTTATTTTTATTGATGTTAGAAACGATCGAACTCAAGATGTATCGAGTCTCTTTGATACTTAAGTTAGTTTAAGAGTTGAGTCGAAAATAATAAATCCAAAAACACTGATTGAATTAAAGCCATTATATCTGTTTAGGAACTTATATGAGAAGAACTTTAATGTGCTTTTGGAATCGTTATACTCACATACGTACATTGATCTTGCAAATTTCTTGATTCTAATTCTAGTGAAATTATATTGTGTCGAATCCTGAGAATACAATCGACAAGTGTATCAACACGGAAGATGTAATTATTTGCCTATCATCATCACACATAAAACTCCTGCAGTGTCTCTTTGTCATTGTCAAAGAACAATGACAAGTTGAACGATGCAATAATATTACGTACAAGTAAATTGGTGTCTCGAAACAATCCTTTGCGACAAAAGACTTAAGTGCTTCATATTTTAACTACTGCATATGGTACTGATTTGGTGAAACTTGTTGTCCGCAGATCGAATCATCTAACGACAAACAATGATGTCGAGCATTTTTCTATTCACCGGCACGTTATCATAAATGAAAGAAAAGAAAAATAAGTTCAAGCACCCAAAAAATGACTAAATAAAGTCAACAAATTATTTCAAAAGTGGAAGATGGGACGGCAACAAATATTAGTTAATTGTTTGCTGAAAAGTACTGCAATATATGCTTTGAATGGAGAAGTTCATTTAGAATAGATAGCAGGTTATCTCGAGTCATGAAACTAAATAAAAGAGAAGAGAGAGAGAGGGATGAGTCGAGCATGGTGTTTGATGGGTGGGTGATGGGACACAATGATCAATATAGGTCATGAAAGAATAAGGTAGACAATGTTGGAGTGCGGCCGCCAGAATTCGCATGATAAGATTGAACAGCTGAAATATTGATGGTTACATCACGAGTAACTTTACCAAGGAAGTGAAGAAACAAAGAAGAGAAAAGAAAAAAAAAAAAAAAAAAGGTAATGATGCAAGAAAGCATAAGCTTGTAACGATCGTGTGATAGCTCATAAAAGATCGGACCCCATGACTTCTAATAGTGCATATTTTGGATATCGATCATGTCACGACCCACGATACATCATGTCTCTATTAAGTCAGCACGAGGTCTGACTTTCCACATCGAATTGAAACCCGTACGAGGAGGCGTTCCCTTGGCAAGTCTCGTCCCGAAAAGCTTGGGACCACGTCATATGACGTCGTTCCACGCATATCAGGCGGCACCCATACAAAAGTACCATTTCGTCACTCGGGGGTCGACTATCGTGGATGGTACAAAAGTTTCATCTTATCCTTTTCTCGCCAGGGGTAAGAGAAAAGGACCACTGACTTAATCCTCAAGGGACCCAAGTCGGGAACACCTCGACCAAGGCCTGTGTGCAGGAACACCTCGACTAAGCCGTGCTAACTCTTCGATCACGATACAAAAGTTCACTAACAACTTCAACTCAGGTTAAGTCTGAGAAGATTAGGTCCCTCTATCACGGTCACAGACTATTAGTACGGAAGCTAATCGATGTAATGTTTGTAATTTTCAGGACTTAAAAATACATAGAGGATATTGTAGTAAATTTGAGTGCCTTACTTTTTTTTTTATGTGTGATCATCATGAGGAGCTAAAATTATTCAAAAATAAAGCATTCACCTCATAATTTATTTTAAATAAAAAATATGATTTGAATCTGAATCGGAACCGCTCAAGCTAGTATCGATAGTTCTAGTTCTATAACCTATCTTATATTATTTAGTTTCGATTCTTGATTTTGAAAAACGCTAAAAGGGCCAATGAGTTGACATTTTTTCATTATCATTTTTGAAAACCAACTTTATCGAGGTTTAGAATAAATATATAATGATTAGTTATATAATCTTACATGATTTAGTTTCAATTTTTTATTTTTAATATATATAATTATTTTTAAAATCGATTATAATTAGGTTTAGAATGCATATATAATGATTATTTCTCACTCTAATTCACTCTATATTACACACAAAAAAATTTAACCATTACATTCAGATGAGATGCCTATGATTAAGGATTTATAGCAACACGTTTTCAAGATCGTTTCAGGAAATGAGTGTCCTGACATTAATTTTTTTGTCCTGATTTCTTACAGATCACATAACATCAATTAATATATAATTTAAATGAGATTTTTGTAATATCTTTTTTATTTCATATAAATTTACAACCAATTCTTGTATTAGTTGGCACGTTGGTTCGTGGCACCTCAGGATGGCGTACGAACCTCGATCACCATCTCCATCACCATCACCAACTTTGACGAGACGATTCCAAACGAAGATTTCAATGGACGTCGAAGACGCGTTCCCCCCAACCCAGTCGTCTATGCAATGTAGAATATTCTAATGGATTTTAATCCGGTTTGTATTTGAAATCTGAATACGTTTGGGTGGTCGCTTTTCCGAAAGAGAAAACTATCCCACCACACCCTATTGAATGAGCTAACAATGTCCATTGCGGACGGCAAGGAGGACTTCTCTCTTGGTTCATTCAAGCAACCGCGTCGGCGAGACGAGTCATCGTTTGAAACGATGACATTGTGGTCTACAAAGAGAGCAGTATGCCGTCTGCTCTCCAAACAATCCTTTGCACGTCTCCAGCGTCGTCGTCGCAGCCATGTATCCATCCAAGCCAAACGAGTACTACCCGCCGTCCGGCCAATATGTGCCGCCTCCGCCTCCGCCGCCGTCGGCGATGGGATTCCCCCACCCGGTGACAGCTCCTCCGTATCAGGGTCTTCAGCCGTGGTCCACCGGCCTCTGCGACTGCACCGACGACTGCGGCAATTGTAAGCTCTTGACCACGCTTCTTTATCGTAATCGTCGGACGTCGCTATTCTTCTGTTGATCATGTTGGTGTTTGTACCGATCGATGAAGGCTGCATGACGTGCTTCTGCCCGTGTGTCACGTTCGGCCGCATCGCCGAGATCGTAGACCAAGGATCGGCCTGTAAGTCCTCTTCCTCTGCTATGAGCATCCATGCTAACCGCTGTCAGCATCGTGTTGAGGGTGTCTTTTGATGGAGTGCAGCTTGCGGCACGAGCGGGGCGTTGTATTGTCTGCTGGAGTACCTCACATGCTTCCACTGGGTGTACTCATGCTGCTACCGGTCGAAGATGAGGGCTCAGTACTCGTTGCCGGAGAGCCCCTGCGCCGACTGCCTCGTCCACTGCTGCTGCGAGCCCTGCGCCCTCTGCCAGGAGTACCGGGAGCTCAAGCATCGTGACTTCGACATGACCATAGGTAAGCCTTGCCTTCTCCTCTTATTTCTCAATATCCGTGCTCGATGATGTGATCGGAAATCGAATCAGATCGTCCCCAATTTACGAAGAGATTCCGCTGTGTGTGTGCGTAGGGTGGCATGAGAACATGGGAAGACGCGCACGTGCTGCCAATTTACCCCCCGCACCCCAAGGTGGCATGTGGCGCTGAGTCATGCGCTGACGTGGAAGAAGCGAGCCCAAGTGGCCTCTCGTTACTATTATTACTGCTGAGCTGGAATATGATATTGTTGGGTTTTTTTTTTGTTTGCATGCTTAATTATTGTTTATTTTGCAAATAAGGGGATATGCTTGTAAGTACCCAAATTAGATTTTATTAATATGCATTTTAATAGTTATTCAACGAAGCATATGAATTTATTAAAATGCAACAGGAAAAGTGTAATGAAACATTTGCATCATTAAATAGCATTTAAAGCCATCTTGATGATAATGTATGTAGTCCTGTGAAGTTTTTGACAAGCACTAGTTTATAACTTGTTTTTGAATAATGAATTTAAAACATGCTTCCGTCTTCAATCATGTAGGTAGAAAATAAAGATAATTAATATAATTTATAACCTAAGTAAATTTCAAACGAAGATAATTACCAAGTAATTTACCAAAAAAAAAAATTTGTAGGAAAGAGCGTAGAAAAATATTAAAATAACATAAACAATCTGAGTCCATCATAAATGCCACATAAAATATAATTTTAGAAATATAAACGTATTAATTTTTAACAAATAGATTAAAATATAAATAGATATAAAGATAAATATATTATAATTTTTATAGGTAATCTATTAGACTTTGACTGTTGATAGAAATGACATTGTCAGTTAATCGTCATCTGACATGTGACCTTCATGTGATGTTCAGGCTGAAAAGAGAAGACAAAGATCACCCTCCACTATTTGCTCATATAGATAAGGGTCTAAGGTAAACGGTTGTAGGTTGTTCTCCCCTAATTGTTCGTAAGAATAAAAAGATAAGGGAGGTTGTTAGAGGTGGTCTCCCGAGTATTCTACGAAATATTCTGTCCCATTAAAACTAGGCATAAAGGCTTATTTTCAATACAATAAATGCAGGAGATCACTTTTTGACCACTAGCATCTATACTCATCGACTTTGAGTCATTAACTTAGGTATCGACAGGACCAAGTTAGGAAACCTCTCCGGACCTCAATTATTGTAGAAGTGGCCTTAAGAAGCTCGGTATTTCTACCTTAAAGGCACATCGAACAATTCTATGCAAATGGGTCCGGACCATGTCAGGCTAACCAAGATGTCAATGACTTCTTCTTGAAATATTTTTAATGCTAAAAGAAGGGCCTAATGTCATAGGAACATCCATCCTCAATCGTATCAATAAATGCTCGAGTGAAGATGCTTTGCCCTCAACCCATAATAGTTTCATCCAAGAGGGTAGTAGCCACCTTTTCACAAATGGGTGCTTCCATCTCAATGTAAACATACTAGCATCTATTCAATGACTTATATCTTCCATCCTTAAGGATGACCCTAAGCCACTTGCTTATCCCCACTAAGGTGTTTTTAAACCTTACTCAGCAAGCGCAAATGCTGACACATATGATATAGGTTATCGCTTCGCTTTTGCTCAAGTTAGCCAAATTGGCAGTGCCATCAGCTCATTTGCAATCCCTAGCTCAATTGCCACTAACACTAGCACCCATTGAGGTCTGCTGACCTGATGTAATACCGACATCTCAGAAACGCTCGAGACTTATCGAATCGTCGGCAAGGGGGCACTTCGATCCTTAACTATGGAATTCAACGGACCATACTACTACTTTACCTTACTTAAATCTGAGGCCTTGTCAGCGAATTTGATGAAAGATTCCTTATAGATCCAATTACGATAGAAGATCAATATTTAGACGAGATGCGATAGAAGTTCCAATAGTCAAAGGGGAAGCATTGGTCAACCCCATAGTAGGTCGATCGTCGTTCACCCAGAAAATCTAAAAGGAATCGATTCTAGTGAACTTTCGTCTCTCATCCTTAAAGGCATTTGATTACAGTGCCAACATAATATAGCATATTATAGCTTTTCATACTTAAATATCATTGTATGACACTTTGAACACCCTAATGTATTATACCTTAACTACATTAAAAGGCCAAACACGAGAATGATATACTTACCTGAAGCTATTTTTCATTAGTCTTTTTGCCCAGCTCGTGAGGGAGTTCAAACTCCACTTCCTTAGAAACATACGCTTGTGGCCATCAATGATAAAGCTCCTCGGACTTAGGGGGGGGGGGGGGGGGGGGGTGAGAGGGAGGAAATACTTGTAGACTTCATCGCTCTATTCATGAATAAGATTTAAGGTGTGGTAAATG
The DNA here is from genome assembly GCF_036884655.1 of Musa acuminata AAA Group. Lineage (NCBI taxonomy): Eukaryota > Viridiplantae > Streptophyta > Magnoliopsida > Zingiberales > Musaceae > Musa > Musa acuminata. The sequence goes on from NC_088335.1 coordinate 46,984,013, forward strand.
CCCATCTGTCATACATAATATAGACTTTCATGATAGGGCCCAAGCCCTCTCGTCACTTCTAGTCATTGATAGAGAGACCACTAATGACTACACCAAAGGTACTTTAAAGGATTAATCAATACACTATCGTCGAGACAATGGTCTTAGATAAGTGTGAGGAGTTATGCAAGAGGCCCATGTAGGAGTGACTACAATTAGCCTTGACCTTGAGATCACTATAGTGAAGGAGAAATAAATGACCCGAGTTACCTTGCTCAAGATCCAAATTGACCCCCTTAAATATGACTAAAAGTTAAGTTTTTTTTGTAAATAAAAGAGACGAGGCTCTTAAAAAACTCTTGGGTGAAGAGGGTGATCAACGCTCAAGTGAAAAGGGTCATAATTGATATAGGTAGCTCTACTAATATTATCTACTTTAATGCTTTTCAAAAACAGGCTGTCAACTAACAATCTTTCCCATATGACTTTTTCAATTATGGAATTCACTAGCAAATCTATCTCACTTCTTAGAATCGTGAACCTACAAGCCACATTCGAAGACAAGTCTTGCTCCAAAATAATACTGACTAAGTTTATGATGATAAATATCCCCTTAGCATACAATACAATAATAGGTCAACCAACACTGAATAGATTGAGGGCAATGGTATTGACCTATCGCATGATGATAAAGTTCTTGATGAGGGCCAGCATTGGAGAGATGAGAAGTACCTTAAGGGAATCTCCACCGGCATGAAGATCTAGTACCCAACCCTCTTTTTTCTCCGTCATCGAGTTGCAAAGATTGGGAAACCAATCCCCATCGTTGTTGACCTCCATGCTCGAAGGAGGGTTAGGTTCATGTCAATAAGGATTGTTTTGATATCGAGGAGGGCCCATCGATGGAGAATGACCTTTTGCCGAGGGGTGGAGATAGTCAATTTAGGGGTGGGTCAAGAACTCTCGACATTATCAACGTCCGCTTGATACATAAAATATGAGAATCAATCAAAGAGGTATAAGCTTAATATGTCAAATAAACTTAACGTCACACTTCAGATCCCTCTTGTGAGTGCCCCTAAAAAACGTTTTAGAGGGAGGGACAAATGATAGAGGGAACAACGTCAATCAATCGTCATCCAATATGTGACACATAGTATCTAAGTTAGAAGGAGAAGACAAAAATCACCTTTCACCTATCTGCTCATGGATAAGGGTCCAAGGTATGTGATTGTAGGCTATCCCCCCTTCTCGCCTATATGGATAAAAGATAAATGAGAGGTTATCAGAGGTGATTAGATGTTGCCTCATTGTAGAATATTTTATAAAATATTCTATCCATTTATAATTAAGTATAAAAGTTCATCTTCGATACAATGAAAGTTAATGATTACTTTTTGACTACTTACATTTCTCGAGTTACTACTTTGAGTGTTAGAGGGACTAAGTCGAAAAATCTTTCTTGGCCTTAGTTTTCGTGCAAGTGATATCTCAAAAGTTTGATATTTTCATCTTGGAGGCCTCTCGAATAACCTTACACACACGGGTCTGGACCATCTTTGGCTGACCAAGACGTCAACAACTTCTTTCCATAATAATAGTCAATTGAGGTTTATTAGTAATTTAAATAAATTAAATCTTAGAGATAATATTAATTATAAAATGAAATAAAAATCAATCCTAAAAATATCAATTTTGATATACCATATGACTATTAGAATTAAGATTTTATTTTAATGATTTCATTCCAAGAAGTTGATTTGTTATAAATGACTAAACAAAGTAAGACATCCTATTTGGAAAAAGGAACCAAGAAATAATCTTGATGATTTGTTTGAATGAACTCTAAAGATCATATTATTTATTAGATATTGAATAAAACTCATTCACTAAATCTCCAAAACTAATTTAGCCATCCCAAATGTTTTGGTCATCAAGGTTAACTCATATATTGGATTCTCAAACCTAAATGGATCACCAAAAATGGCACAACCGATGAATCCTCAAAACTAATTAGTTTAGCATATATAACCAAATTAATTTAGCCATCGAAGATAAACCATTCGTCGGATCCTCAAATCAATTTAAGATATTCTCTTCTATAAATATGTGTCTATAAAGAGCATGACTCATCTTGTCATGTTTCTGCTCGGAAGATTATAGATTTTGTTACATTTAGTTCAGATCATTATGTGTTTTGTTTTCTTTTTACTTGTATAGACGTATATCTTAATATTTTGTGCAATCTATTTGATTTCTAAACATCATCTACTTTGATAATTCCTTCCCTCTTAGAGGGAATATAATAGTTATGTCAATTGTTTGTCTTTGTTTTTCTTCTTTATTGACTTTTGTTTTTTCTTGGTTTAATCCTTCCTTGATAGGCAAGTTGAGGTCAAAAGTTACTGTTGTTTTCCTATGATCCTTCTTGCTTCTCACACAATAGAACAAGCAAATGGGATATCAATAAGCAAAAACTATACGGTCTTCAAATAAATCACAAGGTAATGTTTCTTTTATATAGTTATAATCCTCTTTATTTTTTATTATCGACTACAAAATGGTCATTTAGGTTTACTCAAATAAAAAATTATTGTTTATCAAGGTTGGATCTCAAGTCAACCATTGAAGTTTATTCAGACAAATGATGATCCATTGCTGAAGTCAATTGCTTCCACCAAACACTCAACACATGGAGTTTTGTATTTTAATTCAAATATTCTATATACAATAAATACATAAACCTCAAAAATAACTTTCGTCATTACTAGTTTTTATCTCCTATTAAGATTTTCAATTTAAATTTCTTTAACCAATAGACTTTGTCAGGTGAGATTACATGGGAGCCTTTCTTTCTTTCTTTCATGTGTCTTCTGTGTGACTTTGTTTCTAAATTTTTTTTATAGGTTTTCTCGATCCCTTTAGAGTCTCATTCGTTTTGTTTGGTGTTCTTGGAATTGGATTTTTTAGGGTGTGAATCTTGGTGGTGAGGTTGGTTTGTTGAAATCTGTTCTTCTGTCACTAGTTTATGATGGATTTGATGGGCACATAATGAGATTTTATATAATAATTCTAAACTTTTAATTTCTAATATTTTTTAATCTAATTATTGGGTCATTAATGACAATGTCAAAGTTCCTAATGGCAATGCTCAAACAACTTAGAGGAGAGTGACTCTCTTCATTGTTTTCACTCTGATAATATTAGAAGTGACTTCTGTAATGTTTCTCGTTAATTAATACATATTTTCTGTTTAGTAAAAAAGAAAAAACTTTAACCATCAGCTAAACAAGTTAACTTAGTTTGTAATATCATAAGAACATAACACTTTGAGCTTGCCACAATAAGATGAAACTTCCTTGGAAGAATTGATTAGGGTGACATTGGCCTGTCAGAAGAAGATAACTTGTCTTCGGTGGATCCACCTCAAAAATAATTATTGATGCTTGGCTTCTAAGACATAGATAATGGAGCCTCCTTCATCGTTCAATTGGCCATGTTTTTGTCAGGCAGCTGACTTTAATTCCCACATCCATATAAAAACATAGAATTATAGCGTAAGTTTTCCTTAAGAAACATTAATGACTCTATGAGTGATCATAGCAAGAAAAAAAAAAAAACCTTTGAGACGAGAAACAAAATAGCCATGAAAATTCTCTTCCTAAGCCCGGAATGAATGAATGAATTGACATGGATGAACAAAGAGATAAGAAAGCAATTGGCTGCGAATGATTCAGATGCCGGTCATCTTTGTCTTTGTCTATGTATCTTTGTCAGATGGCCGACTGCATCAAAATGCAACGAACATATTTATTCAAATAATATATGAAGAAAGTAATACATTAGCATTCCTTCTTGTCTCATCAAATGGATCTCATGACTTTGGAAACAAAGAAAAATTCTAAATCATTTGTTGACCTAAAACACATCGTGATTTGACGTATTCTTTGTATCGATCCTCTCCTCGATTCGTGAGCAATAAAAATGGGAACCATTAGGTACCCATGGAAACCAAGAAAGTAGGTGGCAAGTCTGCGTCAAACCATGGATGATATGTGGTCATCGAGAAAGAGATGCGGCCCGGTGACGGTGATACAGACATGGCATTTAGCGTGACTATTTACTAAAGGTGGAGGAGGGTCAGCTTTGACGTGCATGAAGTCCTAACAAGAAGACATGGCCTAATGGCGTTGTCCCATCCTCGAGAGGGCAATGCCATTCCGCTCACGCCATCGGAAGGTGATTGGAACTTGAGAGACTAATTTGTCGACGGCAGAAAAGAGAGGTCCTATTGACTTCTCCGTGCCATGGCGAGTAGGACACATCCAACTTTGTGCTGCACGTCCTCGGGGAGACAAAGATGGGTAAGCATCTGTTGCTGCGAATACGAATGGGGAATTTGGTTCTTCTTTTTATTTTTAGCTTCAGATATTATTATTGGTACGAGTGATCATATTTATCATAATCGGAGCCAATGGATCATTGGTTAGAAACTATATTTATTTTAAATTTTTTTAAATGATCGGAGGTCTGTTGACTTAGGATCGATCAACTTGACTCGGGTCAAATTCTATTCGTGTAAGATATTTTGATCTCTTAATTTGTATATGGTACTCCGGTCTCGATCGACGTCTTGATCTTCTGACATGGACATGAAGATCAATGTCGAGAAATATAAAAGAGTTTGACATTAATTATACTCATGTTTATCTTTTATGCTTGGTTCGTAAGAAAAATATTCTATTAAACTAAAAAATATTTTTCAATTTAAATTTAATGAAATGATAAGGTTGTTGATAAGACCTTTTATTATTTTTATAATGATGTGAGTGTCGAATAAATGAATATTATCTGTATCACATAATGTTTGATATATATTTATATATATGATTTTTTAAGAAAATGCTCATAATTTGGATATTTTTAAAACCTACCCTCTTTTTTATTTTTTTTCAAATAATACCCCTCAAAAGTTTTATTGTCAAAATTTTGTTTATTTTTTACTAATTTTTAACTATTATAGTATTTTTATTTGGCTCGTTACATTGTTTTCAATATAATTTATAATATTTTATTGATATATTAAAAATATTTATAAATATAAAAAAATAATATTTTTAGTAGCTTTGTAGTCATTGCTTATATCGTTCCTATTTAGTTGTCGTTCTTCGTTGATTATTACAATATTATACTTTTAGATTTGTAGTTAGTATTTTATTTATATCATTTATAGTATTTTTGTTATAATGATCAGAATACTGTAATATACCAAAATACTATAATAGATGAAAAATTTTTAAAAGATAATTTAAATATTTTTAAATTAAAAGTACTTTTTGAAAAAAAAATAAAATGGGAGGTATCAACTGACAAATATCTAAAATATAAATATTTTCTAAATATTTATATTTAGATATAAATATAACATATTTAAATATTTATATTTCTAATATATATATATATATATATTATCATTTAATATCACACTCAATCATCCTAGGAAAGAAATAATGCTCCACCCACTAGTGGAACATTACAAGCATTACAAGCATTACAAAGGAGATGAACTTATCTACTAAATTGGATTAAAAACCCTATTCTTACTAAAATTATAATTTTGATTTTTTGGATCACTTAAACTCTTCCTTCTTTGATCCTAATCTAATTAGTTAAGTAACACCAAACCTCCAACTCACATCAATAATTAAACCCTATTCCTAATGATAACTACCCGACATCCACATCCAAGATTTAGATTATTAAATTATACTTAATTAGGTCTTAATCAAAATTCAATGAATAAAAATCCCCAATATAACCTAATCATGGAAAACCAGTTCGACTAATAAAATGATGATATAATAAGTTCAATTCAATTTCATAATTGAGGGGATCATGAGAAATTGTGTAAAATAGGACTAATTTTGTTCAAAAAGTAGTTGAAATTAATGTCAAAAAAATAGAATTTCCAAAAGAAAATTCATTCTCAAGCATAATTGAGAATTTGGTTTTCATATTGAGTTACTTAAACCATAAGATTTCACAAAGATGAATTATAAAAAAAAATAGAAATAATAAGGAAATTCGAGAAAAATAATAGATATAATAAGGCACAAATCAATCAATTCCATGCAGTTGGATCAAAGTTCAATTAATAATTAGTAAGGTCAATTTTGATCCAAATTGATAGTTTAAATAGCTTCTTAAAACATTAGCTAATGTTAAGATCATCCAAAACCTACTTAGGAGGATGAGGTCAATCATAAAATAACAGTACATAAAAAGTAGAAAAGAGAATACGTCGCCTGAGAGATTCGAACTCTCGCGGGGAAACCCCATGTACTTAGCAGGCACACGCCTTAACCACTCGGCCAAAGCGACTTTGTTGTATCTGTTTGGTATAAAATGAATATATAGTAATTTCTAGTTCCGTCCAGGAAACGTTGTCGATTGGCTAGTCCACCCGACCTTACGTTCGTCTTACGTACCAACCCCACCATTACCTGTTTACCAAGCCATATCGAGTAGGACAAGAAGAAGAAGAAGAAGGAGGGAAGAAGAAGAAGGGGGGAGGAGCAGGGAGAGTGGGCGAGAAAAAATTGAGGCGGAGGAAAGAGGCCATGTCTTCCGCTGTTTCTCCACCCGTTCCAACCACCGTCGAGGGCGGCGCACCTCTCTGCTCCTCTACCTCCACCTGTCGGCCCGTGATCTACTGGTGCCACGAGTGCGACATGAGCGTTACCCTCCTCCCCTCCCACCCACCTCTCATCTGCCCCGATTGCTCCCGCTCCGACTTCCTCGAAGAAATGGAACTACTCCAACCCCCCACCGACCATCAGTCCTCCTCCTCTGCCGCCGCCGACGTCGCTCCCCCTCCCCAATCCCTGCCTCTCGTCCTCACCGATTCCGATGACGATGACAACGACGGAGGCTTCGCTTACGACTCCGACCAACGCCGCAGCCTTCCCTCTAACCCGAACTATCGCCTCCGCCGCCGTATCGACCCGCTTTTCCTGGAACCCGCCCCCCGGCTCGGCCCCTCCTCCGCTCCTGCCGCCTCCATCGACGCCCTACCCATAGTCTGCATCTCGGACGATGCCTCCCTCCCCGCTTGTGCCATCTGCAAGGACGATTTCCCCCTCCACGCCAGTGCCCGCCGCCTCCCTTGTTCCCACTTGTACCACTCCGACTGCATCGTCCCTTGGCTCTCCCTTCACAACTCCTGCCCCATCTGCCGCTCCCCGCTCCCCTCCCCCGATGAAACCGCTGGCGGTGCTGAAGAATCTGACCATCCCACGGGACTCTTGGCGGAGGGCGATGGGGATCCGGATGCGCTGGCACTGACGCTGAGCGCGGCTGATGATGAAGCGCTGGTACTGACAGCCGCACTGTGGCAAGTGAGGAGGCAGCATCGCCTGTCGTTCCCGGTCCGGTCGCCAGCATCTGCCACCATGGACGCATCGCTGATTCAGATGGCACAGGTCGATATAGCACTGGCTAATACTGGGGAGATGCCCTCTCTGGAGTTTCCAATGGAGAGGGATGGAACAGCCATGGCAGGTAGGGTGGATGACGACGAGGATACCATGATGCTTGAAATTAGGGAGAACTTTTTTAGCATGAATCCCTGATGGTTCTTCACGGAAAATTTTGAGGTATGGTTCGTTCTATTACGGTATTCACTGCCATGATTATAATTCCATTAACCAAAAAGGTTGTGATGCAACCCAACATACGCTATCATGATTGCTATTGCAAATTTATGTGTTGTTATCTTGGTTATTATGATCATTGAACTGGCTTATTTTTTGTTAACATTGGACTTATATCTCACTAGTCAAAGGTTGGTAAGTTGTAAAGAAAGCCGATTACTTTAAATGACTACCAACTTTTACTGGGATCATCAGATTCATCTCATAGCATTATATCATAGCCAATGTATGCCAAAATATTGGCCTGTTCACATGGAGGATGAAAATGTGGAATTCTTTGTCAGTCATAGGAGAATCCGTCAAGTGAAGTTTGAGTTTTGTAAACCATTATGTATTACTTAAAACCACCCAAATCATTCAGTGATGCAGTTTGAAGGCTTTGCGGTGTTAGGTGACATGCTAATAATGATGTACTGTCTGATTGATTCTTATGATGTGTGCACTGATTTGCAATTGTTTGATCACTGCAGCTTATGCTTAGACAATTATTTGTTAGTACATATCAGTACATGTTAGGATTACATTGAAATGATAACATTATATGGTTCAAAATTTCAATTACTAGGTGTATTACCTATACAGCCTGGTATTTACTGGTCTGACAGGGGATAGGCACATGATTCTAATGATTTCATGCATTCAATTTGAAATGAGTTGTATCAGATGGTACATTCCCTGTTTCATAAGTACCAGTTGAAAATTGAAATATGATTCGTATATTTAATATTGACAGTTTGTCAAAAGCACAGCTGACAGTGGCAGCTGTCTGTCAACGGCACTGGGAAGCAGGTCTCCTCTCTCTTCTCCGCCTTTGCCATATCTTCTGTCACTACCAGTGAACATCCTCCTTGTGTCACTGTGGTCGCTTTTTCCTCTTTTCTTCTCCTATGCATTGTTCTCCTCCTCAGGTTTCTTATCCTCTTCCTCTTCTTCTCCTCCTATTCCTCTCCTTCTCTCCCTCTTCCTCTCGTGTTAGCAGTACCAACATGTATCAAGCATTGGTATGTCTATGCATACCATTACTTTAGCAGTGTGACCACCAACCAGTATCGGTAGCAGATCAATATTTTAAACTTTGGCTCGGATAATACAAGGCTGAAAATATGCACAGAATAACAAAGATAATATTTCTGCTAATAAAATTGATCTCATAAGTTCTATATCTAGAACATGCATTTGGTAATGCATTAGTCCAGCCTCTTCCTTTTATGATTTTGTCTATAGTGAATAACTTTAATTGTGAAGTCTCGATGAACAATGGGACAAAAATTCAGCACCATCCATTAATAACTGGTTACCCTCTTTGTTTATTTTAACTTTCCAGTTAATGCAACTTTAGACAAGAAGAAAATTGCTTTAAAACTATAAAATTAGATAATGGAAGGAGGCCTTGGTGTTAAAATGACATGGTACAATATTGACTAATCTGGTATCGGTTTCTTGAATCACAACATGCTTTTAATTTAATCGTTAAAACCATTAGTTTCTGGATTTTAGTAAAAGTAAAAGTAAGAAGAAAGGAGGTCTTTTCATTTGATGTATTTAGTTATTTGATGGTAATATCATTTGGCACTGAATTTAGGGATGGTTGAGGCTTCATTTTCCATAGCAACTATGTGGCTAAGCATGATCCACAAGATAATTATGCAACTTAGTTGGTCCTATTTGTTTTAAATATCTAATTCAAGAGTTCACAGGATAAAGTCATGCGAAGTTGGTGTACACTATTGATCATCTATGGAAGAGGACTTCATATTGGACAACTATTTCATTCAGGACCTTACTTAGGTGTTAATTAACCAAATATAGGGATACTCCTGTCTGCTAATTATAGATTACCCACTGTAATTAATCTCCTTAAGCATTCCGGTTCTTAAACTTTCAAAAGTTATATTGGATTCCCTATACTTATGAAAATGAAATATTGAGATCCCTATATAGGGTTAAAAATATAATTTTATAGAGTTAAAAATCAAGAGAAAAAGAAGGGTTTTGTTGGAGCAATGAGGTTAAATATTTCACTTTCATAAGTATAGAAATTTTAATGTAACTTTTGAAAATATTGGGATCGGGATGATAAGGGTAACTAATTACAGGGTGTAATCTGTAATTAGCCTTACTCTTGCTAAAGGAGCAAGGATGGTTCCTAGACAACAAAATTTTAATTTATGAAAACTACTCTTTGTTAGCTCAGGCTTGTATGGAGGTCGATAGAACTTTATTTTTAATGTTGTTGAAGTTCAAATAACTTTGGAGATAATAATCATCATTCACTGTTGTTGTGCCAGGCATAGTGCTTTATGTTGCTGTACCTTCGTAAAACAGCAGTTGTACCTTCATCATATGTGATATTTTTATGTGAATGGAAATCAACAAAAATCTGAATAAAACATGCACATCAGAAATTGATATGACGAAAAAGATAAAGAAGAGAAAGTGGAAAATTACGAGAGTAAGAGAAGCACAGAAATAAAAAAAAAACCTTTCTTATTCTCAAATAAATCAAATCTTACAATTAATTTCCAGCTCTTTAACTTCTCTTTCAATAAATTTTTACCAAATGATATTTCCTTTACGACAGAAAATATTTCCAAAAGGAAAAAAATAATATTTTAGTAAAATCATATTATGATTACTACAATATCTCCTTTATTATCAAAGTATTTTCTGGACTCTTTTTATTAGAGAGTCAGCTCTTGTAAATGATAATAATTTCCTGGTTTAGCATCAGACCATTTGTTTTTGTGGGGATTATCTTTTTATGGGATATAATTGTATTTAAAGGCCTCTAGGTTTCAGCCTATTTATGAATAGACCAGAAACTAAAACTGAAACGATTGGTAACTAATACATGAAGTAAGATGTAGATTTGAACCTTTACAATCCAATCCTAGATCCAGTCAAAAACATGAATGCTTATGAGTTGCTGATGTGATGATAAAATATTGCATCACACGTATATGTCTTCTGCTGTCCTGCGTACCCCACAATCATTGACAAGGAAAGATTGGCTAATGACCTTGTGCTAAAGGTTTGGTCCATCTGAAGGTTTGCTTATTAGGCAGGAAAACAGAAGACCTGTGGCGAGCCGAATGTTTGTATGTCATACTGAATTCTTAAAAGTTTGTATGGCATACTGAAATCTAAAAATTTGCATGACATTACTGAATTCTCAAAAATTTGTATGACATACTAAATTCTCTTTCATATGCCTGTGTAGATGAACGTTATGGATTTAGGATTGATTTTAGTAACATTCCTTGATGGTAGCATGAATTGTTCAATATATTTGAATGTAAAAAATAGTTAAACTTGATAGTCAGGCAACCTATCTGTAGATGTGGAAGGAAATTTTCTACCGTTTTTGGATAATCTATTGTATCAGGGATTGTTGTGCATAACCTTAGGATTCTGTATATTGATCACTTTTGCTTGTAGATGTAGAGTAATTTTAAAGCAATTCTAGTTTCTGGTTTTTCATTAGTTGATATGTTCTCTGATTTTTCTCCCCTTTTTTTTTCAGTTCTTTTGATAGCAGGGTAGGGGAATAGTGGTGTGGTTGCACTAGAATGTGATACCTCTAATAAGTAACCGAGATTAGGCTTGAGGTATTAGGTTAATATAGTTCACAAATTTGATGGGCTGAACTAGGTGAGGCTAGGTGGGCCATGCTCCTTGGCATTCTGGAATATTTATAATTTAGTTCTATTCTGACTTATTACAGTTTCTAATTGCTCCGGCTAAAAAAAATTTTTACTAAGCACTTGAATAATCATGCATTATGATATGAACTCCTAATTCTTTGCAAATTTGCACTTTTGATAATTTCTTCACCTGTACCCACAGTTGCATTCAAGTAAATTCCTTTGGTTTCCATGTAAACATAGATATCTTGCCAATCTTCCAGGATCCTTTTAATATTTTCTGGCTTTTCAAGAGGAATATTGGTCAGTCTTTTGAATAGACAATTGTCTAATTTGTTATGAGTTTTTGAATAATTTCTTTTCCGGACTTGCCCATGATATCATTTGCCTTTTAAGATCTTAGACAAATTGGAAGAGATTTATCCTGTGCCTTTTCTGGACGGTTGTCTCATAAAAGAATGGTGCATTTTTCACATCAAGTATTAAAGATATCATGATCTATTTTGACAAAGTTGGGGTTGACCAAGGAAATGCTGTAGCATTTTTATTCTACCTTATGTGTGTTGATGGTACTCCACACTTGGGAAAAGAAAAAATGCAAGTACAACTAATGTGAAAACAAGTATAATTACTTGTACAGTGAATTGGATTCCTGGGTTTTCTTAGGCTAGGTCTTGTAATAAGCTTGACAGTATTGGTGTTCCATTTTGTTCGTCAAATCAATATGATCCTGAATAGTCAGTCAGCTGGCAAGTTTCTATTGAAGATCATCCATCATGATGCTGAGATCCAATAGTTGATTTTCTTCTCTGTTCTTATCTGCAAAACCTGCAAGGCCTGTTCATTTACCTGTTGATCACGTATATATATTTGAACTTTTGTCTCATTAGTGATTGTCTTTGCTCTCTTATTACAGCCATAAGAATATATTGTTCCAATAATTTTTCCACAAGTAGCAGATGCCCACGTGGTTCAGTCTTAATTTTAGTAAAAGAATTTTTTGCATCTGGACATTCATGCTGTAGTATATAAAGTATCGATTGGATATGGTTAAAATGTTCGTGAAAGTTGAGGAATATGATCTTAACTAAATTTGGGTCTCACCAGGTTAGCTAGGGCTTTCCAAATGCTGGATGGATGTCTTTGAAGCCATTTGATGGTTAAGAAGAGTTGAAGAGCCAGAGCAAAAGGAAATTCCAACAGATTAAGGAAACTTGAATCTGAAGCCAAGGAAAATTATGTTGCTCTAAATTACTTTATAAACTTAATGCACCATCATATTTTTGTGGATTACTTGATTAAGACATACCTCTGTGTAACCATGTAAGCTATTTTTTCTCTTACCATGTGGACATACCTTACAGATAAGACACATGAGCATCTTAGTGATGTTACTTGGATTTTCAGAAGTGAATGCTTCACATGAAACTTCAATTGTTCCTGTGTATCTGTTTTATCTGATCTTTACAAGTGTTGTTAACTGTTTGATCTGATGCGTAAGCTTTCATAATTGTTTATCTATGGTCTGCATGGTATATTTATTTTTTTATGACAGATATTGTGTTTATGGTTTGCATGATGCCTACTTGTTAGAGTACTTGAATGAGATTACATCTAATACCTGTTTTTTTCATTTTTTATACTATTCACTTGTCAGTTCTGACCCTAATTTTTTTTTGTACAATGCAGTCACCAATTGCCTAAAGCCAGGGTCGGCAAGAAGCATTTGCACTTTGTGATTTGATAATGTATGCAGTTTGTGTGCTTGTCTATATTAGTGGTCTCATGCATTAGGTTCATAGTACACATGCCAAGCACATTACATTGTACAATAATGGTCTGGATGTCATTTTTACATTCATCACATACAATTTGCTTGATAATAATGTTTCTTTTGCTAGCTACTACTCTAACAAATTGATTTATATTTTGAATTCAGTCTCGATGACTGATGTTATACGAAACTTTAATGTGCAGCCATTATTTGGTAGCTCGTAATGAGCTTCAAAATGTGCTACTGGCGCATTATTGGCGTTGTCATTGGATCTTGTTTGTACTTGAAGACAGTTTCAGGAGCTCACTGGTGATGTACTTCACCTTGTTCATAGGATTTATAGTTTTTGTTGCCCGTGCAGTGTTTGTTGTTGAAGACTTGTTTTTCTTACATCATTGGGAGTTGATTTTGTTATTTCCTTTTTCTGCAGAATCATATTTCTGTCTCGAGCTCAAATTTGACTCGTTTGATAAGGTACTTGTGAGCCGATATTTTAATAAAATAATAAAACATTAAAAAGGAGATCAGGAAACTTCCGGACGGTTGCAAACCGAAGACTCCAGAAACCCTATTTTTCTAACTCGAGTCGAGCTCGAGTTCGATTTCATTGCACCCCTATACGCTATCTCGGTTGCATGTCTTCCAATAAAGTAGTCGATATGCGATCATCGACGTGACTAAAAACACGTAAACTTCCAGACAGTTCCAAATCGAAGACTCCAGAATCCCTTTCTCGATTGTTCGCGTGTATTAATCCCCTCCCCGTAACACTTTGTTCGCCGTCCGCATAATTTGGTATTCGGGAACGCTTGGCCGTCAGTTCTCTTCCATATCTGTGGAACCCTAATTCCAGTGTTGCCGTCGCCGGCCCTAAATCTAGCCATGGCGAAGTTTGGTGAGGGCGACAAGCGGTGGATCGTCGAAGAGCGCGTTGACGGCACCAACGTCCACAACTGGCACTGGGCGGAGCGCAACTGCATCGAGTGGTCCCGCTCGTTCCTCTCCTCCCTCCTCTCCGACCTCACCATTCTCGACGGCGAGGGCGGCCTCGCCATCCGCACCAAGGCACTCGATAAGCTCGAGGGCGAGGCCTACGTCAACATCCGCAAGGGCAAGGTCATCCCGGGCTACGAGCTCTCCCTCTCCCTATCCTGGGAGGGCGAGGCCCGTGACTCTACCGCTGGGGGCGACCCTCTCGTCAAGGTCTCCGGATCCGTCGAGGTGCCTTACCTCGCCGATGAGAACGCCGGAGAGGACCCCGAGGTCAGGATCACCATCCGGGATGATGACGGCCCTGTCGGGCGCCGGATCAAGGACGCCTTTATTGCCAAGGGCAAGCCGGTGGTGTTGGAGAAGCTTCGGGCTTACGTGCAGGCGATGGCCAAGGGTGGCCCCGCGATGGACGAGCTCGAGACCAAGAAGCCTCCCTCTGTTGTTGGAAAAAACCAGTCTGCGGCATCCCCTGCAGTTGGAGGGAAGACTGCTCCGACCGCATCTGTAGCGGGTAATGCAGCGGTGGCAACGAAGGAGAAGAAGAAGACTAAAGAGGGCTTTAAGAACATATCTTTGACGGAGAAGTTCTACTGTAGGGCAAGGGATATTTATGAGATCTTGATGGATGAGAACCGATGGAAGGGTTTCACTCAGAGCAATTCTAGGATTAGCAAGGAAGTTGGTGGACAGTTCAGCCTCTTTGATGGATCGATCACTGGGGTCAATGAAGAACTGCAGGAAGCCAAGCTGATCGTTCAGAAGTGGAGATTTGGAAGCTGGCCAGAGGGTGTTCATTCAACGGTGAGTGCATTTTTTAGCTCTATATTTCTGATCTATTGAACTTGTAATTGGGTTTTGGGAGTTGATAAGTTAATGGAATGCAGGTGAGGCTGACTTTTGATGAGCCTGAGCAAGGAGTTACTATTGTGAAATTGACGCAGACAAATGTGCCAGAGGAAGACAAGTAAGATTCTTTCTAACAATAACAGCATCCTCTTGTTTAGCATATGTATGGTCTCTTAACTAATATCATATGTTTGGGTTTGTTTACAGGTATGGGAATGCCACGGTTGTGGAAAACACAGAAAGAGGATGGAGGGATCTCATCTTCCACAAGATACGAGCTGTATTTGGTTTTGGAATGTAGAAGCAGCTCTTTTCTTTTATTTACAAGTTGTCATTTCATTGTTTCTTACTGCCTTTGAACTGCAACATTCGGCAATGCATGGACTTGATATGCCTCTGTTGTTAGTTAACATGGTGACTATTGTGAAAACCTGAGACATCTTTCTTTTGTTTGCTCACTATCGGTGTACCCTTATCTTGATAATTGGAAACTTGAGACTTGAAATCTTGTTTACTATGACTTTTATGGTTTAAATGTTGTGAAGTTTTATACGCATTCATCCTATTGTATGCAAATTTCCTTGTTGCCATTTTCACCATTTTGGTTTTTGTATGAAATTTGTCTTTCTATTTGGATGACTCTTCAGTTATATGTATCATGTTGTCTTATAAGATGTCCTACCTTTCTCTGAAAGAAAACACCAAATAACACACAATCATGTTTCACATTTGTACTTTATACTCACTAGAGAACAATGGATTTATGTCTCAATCCACACTCCTTGAGACATGACTAGGTGATAATGCTTACACTTAAAGAGGAAATAAGGGAGTATAAGATCAAGAAGTTAATATAAGCAAATATGTTTAGTTATTGTGCCTGCTGTCTCACTTTTACAACATAGGAACTTTTAATTGAAGGCTTTGTTGAAGATGACTTGTTTCTCTTAAATACATCCAAATGAAATAAGAGTTTGACATGCAGACCTTTTGTAAGTAGATCAAACCAATTCAAAAAACATTGAATTTTAGTCAAAGGTGTGCAACATGGTTAAATTTTCCGCTGCTTTCAAATGATTATAGGTAAGAAATTAATATTTTTTTACGTTCCACTAGAATTCTTTGTTTCTTTTGCATTATATGAGACACGATGGAATGAACCACCACATAGAGAAATATACATGTTCTTAACCCCTTTTGGTTCATTTTTTCCGATGTACAAATTCAATATTCTACTTCTCCAAATTGGATGCCTTTACTTGATATTTGACAGCACATTCATATATAGACATGATTGTGCTAGAAGAGTTTCAGTAAAACTTGATAAAAATTTATAGAAGAGATCAAAACGATTTTGGTAGTTTGACCAAAAATGTTTTTCGTTTGATTTTAATGGCAAGAGAAGAATTCATGTAGACAGCTCAAAATAGTTGGGACCTTATGACATCTAACCCAGGTTTGCCATACCGCTCGGTATGGGTGGTATGTATCGGTCTAACAGGGGATCAGTATGGGCGATACTTCGGTATGCCCTTATGTACCATGTATCGGTATGCACGGTATGGATTATACTGACAACTGGTTGGTACATCGATACGGACCGGTAAGGTAAACCATACTTCTAACGTTTTAAAGTCAATTGTATTTGAGGCCTACTTGGGTGTGTGAGTAATGCTTACCTCGGATCAAATTTTTGTTGATTGAAGTTTTTAATCATGTTAAGAACTGTTCCACGGAGAGGATCGCAACTATTCATTGATAAAATGTAAGCCACAAATTCTTGTTTACACTAGTTTGTCTCCAAGGAATATTTCTCTGCTTTTCTCTGCTTTCCTGGAGATCAAGGAATGGATTTTTAGCATCAGACCCACACTGGTTGATGGCAGGACCGTATGGGTTAATGTTGATGCACCAATGTGCGGTACACCAGGATGTACCATGGTACTGTTCTGCTGGGGGATGTTGGAAGAAAGAAGGGAGAACGAAAGAAGAAAAAAAGAGGAAGAAGAAGACAGTGGTGGATAAGTATAAATATTGGATATGAGGCAGTTGGCGGTTGACAGGCCATGGACGTGCAGCAGCACAGGGAGGAAGAACGCATGGCGGCTATTGCGTGACAGTGTGAAGAGGGAGAAAGGGCTCATGACTGCTTGCAAGCCCTAAAACATCTGGTTTGAGTCGGAAAAACCTAGCCCTAAGCATCCATTGTTTGGTTCAGGTCCTTTAAAAAGGAAAAACCCAGACCTAACATCTTAAAAAAAAAAAGAAAAGAAAAAAATGGGTCGAACCGCCTGAGATGGACAGGTAAATTGAATTCTTTGCTTTTGACCATGTTTGGCAGATTGGTTGATCTCGACTGGATCCTGCCAGTTGATGGATACTTGCTATTCCAAAATCCTTTTAGGCTATTTCCTCATTCCTGGTGGAGTTGTGCATTCGTTAAATGCATTGATTCAGTGACTGATCGGAGAGATAAAAAGAAGAGAAAAAGCATAAAAAAAAGAGAGAGAAGTTACAGGCGGTACCTGAATTTGGCTGGCTTTAATTAGAAAAAGAAGTTGCATGTTTACCTGCTTGAACTTTCTATCGAGTTCTTTTTATTTGAAGCAAGTGGCAAGTTGAAGCAATGTGTATAACTTTGAAAGACAGCTAATTGTTGATTGGTATCATCTGTAGATCCAAAGCATTAGTCAAACCTTCTAAAAGTCTGGCAGGTACATCAACATGGAAATTTCATACAGGATAACGAAGAACAATGTTATTTTCCCTTCAACTACATTATTACATACTTATAAAGCATCCATGAGTGAATCTATCTTTTTCACTATATACTTGTATAGCATCTCATTAGACTTGTTGTTTGAGGTGATTTTCCTCTTAACAAATATGAAATATCTTGGTTGCTTGATGTTTGGATTTTTAATTTTTTCATATGAATGGATTTATCATGAGTTATTAATCATTTGTCTGCTCTCATGAACAAAACATAACTCACAAATTAAGTCGAATGGCCATCCATTAAGGTCCTATAATATTATTGTTACTGGCATCTAATCATTCTTTCTTTGATTCCAGAATGGTCAATCTTTTCTCATTTGATCTTTTACCCACTCTACTAGCTTCTCTTAAATTGCAAATATATTCAAAGTTACTTTCATTTCAGTTTGTGAATTGCAAGACAAAAAAGAAATATCAAAATTATGAGCCAGATGGAGATAGTATTAAATCATAAAACTGTGCATATTTTCCATATAATGCAGCCTATATGAACTCAAATTTCTTATATTCTTATCATACATTAATATTTGTTCTTGTCAAGATCTGTGAATTACAAAATAAAAAAAAACTATTATGCAGGAGAATGGTTGACTTTTCTTTCTTGTTTTGATTCTGAATATGTTAAATGTTTTTGGCAACACTATCATTCACTGTTGTGGCGATATTATTGATAGAAACTCTTCTTCATTTGGTCGGATCAGAACTGGTCCCAAATGGTTTCTTGTCCCTGATTGAATCCAACAGAAATTTTCATGTATGCTTTATGTATTATGTCTATATAGATTCAATTATATCATTTCGTTAGTTTCATTAGTCACCGTTCTTGATTATCTGCTAACTTGTAGTGACAAGAAAAATTATATTTTACGTTTGATAGTCTGTCCGAGATTGTGCTGGAGATATTGAATTGATTCATCTTATCTTTGTTAAGTAAGTTATATGGCGTTTTATTCTATGGTGTCTTATCCTGGCAAAATGAAGCTTGTTTTACTAGATTATTGCCAGACGATATTATTATTTAGTTTCTTGTTGATCCACGTTTGAAACTTTTAAGCTTGAAAAGGAAAAGAATTCAATTTTATGATTTACAATTTGAATCTAGTTTAAGCTTTTATTTGATCCATATTATGGCCACAATCATGATTTCGATTGTGAATCTGCAAAATCATGTTGAAAGGGGGGTAGGAGTAGTGGATATTGCAAAGCAGGCCAACTTTTATAGGACGTAAGTAAAGAATGGGAGAAGTTTGTTTATTTTTACTCTTAGGATAATTCTGATTGGAGTATTGGAGGAGTCGAGTATGTTTTTAATGCCTGCCAAGAACGGACTTTTACTCTTAGGATAATTCTGATTGGAGTATTGGAGGAGTCAGAGTATGTTTTTAATGCCTGCCAAGAACGGACGAGAGAGAATTCATGGCCGGATAAAGGATGAATAGGGACAACAACACGTACTACTGCTTTATAGAAACAAAAGAACTTCGCATTGTTTTAAGTTAGGTTCATTGTACCGTATCGTACCAAACGTATCGAGCGATATGTTCTGGTATATCAAATATTTTTTTATTTTTTTCATATTGTAGTAGTGCTACAGTATAGTACTGTAGCACTGTAGTGGTATCGGACGGTCCGCGTACCGGTAACCTGTCGGATCGGTACGTATCGTCCGGTACGAACGGTATGCTTTGGTACGACAGACTTTGGTTTTAAGTAACCTCGAAAAACAAAACGGTGTTCTCGAGGACGCTTGCAAGATGGACGGCGGACTACACTTGGTATGATTCCTGACTACTCTTCGCATTATTTGTGCAGAACTAAATAGTGGCACCAAATCGTCTACCAAACGAGGAAACGCTTCCCAGGGAGCGGTACTTTTGCCTTGTGTCATGTAAGCCTTGTATTCTATTGTAGAGTTCATTTTCCATGTGGGTCGAGTAAACGGTGTTGGTTGCTTGTTAAATTGGTATTCCTTTGATCTTTAAAGAAAGCCATATCCAAGTAATGACAAATAAAAGAGATGCAGATTGGTATTCTCTTGATCTGTAAAGAAAGTTGATTGGGAATATATTGTATGTCAATCATCGATCGTCTTTAGGTCATTTTTCATCTGTTTGTCATTTTTCATCTGTTTGCTCATGTCGGTAGGAGTTTAAAGTAGATAATTTGGGACAGTTGAGAACGATTAGAGATTGTTTCTCATATAATATTTCACGAAATATTTTATCCCTTTGAGATCCGGTATAAAAACTAGTATTCAATACAAGGTGAAGAGGTTGACTTTTTTTTTACTACTCTTGTACTCTAGGATTTCGAGTTACTAACTGGGGTATTAGCGGGATCGGGTCGGGAAACTCTTTTTAACCTCGATCTTAATATAGGTGATACCTCGGGAGTGCTACGTTTCTGCCTCGAAGCTACCTTGGGCAACCTTGTGCATATGAGTTTGGATTACGTTGGGTTGACAAAGATGTCTGATATTTTCTCTCATTATATTGACACTAGAAGGAGGGCCCGATGTTGCAAGAACGCTCACTAACCAACCCTCTTAATGAACGCTTGAGCGATGAGGCTTTGCCAAATCCATAATACTTTTGCTCAAAGGGGGGCAATAGTCACTCTTTCCGCATGTTGACGCATCCACCTTAGCTTAAATGTCGACGCGATAGTGGTGTTTATTCAACGACTCAGGCCTTTCACTCCTGGGGTTGACCTCGAGCCACTTGCTTGACCTTTTTGAGGTGTTCTTGAATCTCACCTAGCAGGTTTAGACACTAACAAGCATGATACAAGTTGTCGCTCCACTTTTGTGGTGGCTAGCCCAACAAACGACGCCACTAGCTTAGTTATGGTCAAAAGGTCAATCGCCAGTAGCACCAATGCTCGTAGGGGTCCTTCCACTTGATGTGATGCCAACATCCCAAGAGCGCCCGAGGCCCATGGAATCACTGGCCCCGAAGGCACATCGCTCCTCAACTATGGAGTTCAGTGGACTATATCTCTATTGTACCCCACTTGAATCCGAGACTTAGTCGGTAGATTTGATAGAGGATTCCCTACGAATTTAGCTACGACAAATGGATTGACGTTTGGAGGAGATACGATGAGAATTTCAACAATTTACAAGGGAACGACAAGTTGAACCCACCTTGGGTCGATCGCTATTCACCTAGGAAATCTAGGAGGAATCAATCTCAGCAAACTTCTGCCTCCCATCATTGGAGGCATTTGATGGTAGTGTTGACCCGATGGAGCACATTGTCGCTTTCCACGCTCAAATGTCATTGTATAGCACTTCAAACGCCTTGATGTGTCGTGCATTCCCGACCACATTAAGAGGCTTAGCACGAGAATGGCACGTCTGTCTGAAGTCACTCTTTATTAGTTCTTTTGCTTAGCTCACAAGGGAATTCAAGCTTCACTTTCCTCAAGAATGTGCTCCCGAGGCTATCGACAACAACGTAACTCAAACTTAGGGTAAAATATGCTTGTGGTGTGTGGCTAGGGAAAACTCGACTCATGTGAGGAGAAATCTACCATGATAGAGGCACAGGACAAAATGTGCTCGAGGCGCGTGAGTCGAAAAAAATTAACTCGCGTGAGGAGAAACTTGCCATGATGGGGGGCATAGGGCAAAATGTGCTTGAGGTGCATGAGTAGGGAAAATCCGACCCGCATGAAAAGAAACCCACCACGGCCTGAGCATACGATAAAATATGGGCAAGACACGTGAGTCAAAAAAACTCGACCTACATAAGGAGAAATATGTCATAGTAATGATATAGGGCAAAATGTGCTTGAGGCATATGAGTTGGGAAAACCTGATTCACATTAGGAGAAATCTACCACGATAAAGGTACAGGGCGAAATGTGCTTGAGGAATGTGTCGCGAAAATCTAACTCGTGTGAGGAGAAATCTACTATGCCAAAGGCGTAGGACAAAATGTGCCCGAGGCATATGAGTTGGGAAAACCTGACGTGTATTCAGAGAAATCCGTTATAATGGAGGCACATGTCAAAATATGCTCGAGGCGCGTGAGTTGAGAAAACTCGACCCTTGTGAGGAGAAATCCACCACGACGGAGCCACAAGGTAAAATGTACCCAAGACACGTGAGTTGGGAAAATCTAATCCACATGAGTAGAAACCCATTATAGTTGGGGCGTAAGGCAAAATATGCCTGAGGTGCGTGAGTCGGAAAAACTCGACCTACATGAGGAGAAATCTGCAACGTCAAAAGCATAAGGCAAAATGTGCTCGAGGTACGAGTGTCAAAAAATACAACCCACATGAGAAGAAACTCGTCATGACGAAGACAGAAGGCAAAATGTGCTTGACGCATATGAGTCGTGAAAACCTGACCCGCATGAGTAGAAATCCACAACGACGAAGGCACAAGGCAAAATATACATGAGGTGCATGTCAAAAAAATTCGACTTTCGTGAGAAGAAATCCTTCATGGCAAAGGTGTCCCGAGATATATGAGTCAGGAAAACCCGACTCGCATGAGGAGAAATCTATCACGACAAAGGCACAAAACAAAATATACCCGAGGTGTATGATTCGAAAAAATCCAACCCACGTGAGGAGAATTCCATTACAATGGAGATGCAAGTCAAAATATGCTTGAGGCATGTAGTTGAAAAAAACTCAACCCATGTAAAGAGAAATCCGTCACAACGGATGCATAGTGCAAAACATACCTGAGGCGTGAGCAAGGAAAACTTGACTCTGTGAAGAAAAATCTGTCATGACGGAGACACATGACAAAATATGCCCAAAGCGTGAGTCGAGAAAACCCGACTCATGTGAGGAGATCCCATACGTCCTCATGTCACATGAACTAAACGTGGCACTTCGAACCCCTTTCATAAGAGCCCTGAAGCACATGCCTTGGGAGGGGGTGATATATGATAAAAAATATATTATCAACTAATCATCATCTAATACGTAATCATCATGTGAAATCTAGGTGACTTTCCATCCGTCTACTTATGGGAACAAGAATCTAAAACATGTCTAAGGCAAGCAATTTGGGGTTGTCCCCCCTTCGTCGCCCACATAGACAAAAGACTAAGAGAAATTCGTTGGGAGCAATTAGAGACTACCTCCCTATAGGATATTTTACGAAATATTCTGCTCATTTTTAACCAAGTATAAAAGCTCATCTTCAATATGAAACGAGGAGACTGAATTCTTTTGACAACTCAATCAAGACATCAAACATCAAAAATATTTTCCGTCGTCAAAAGTCATATCCAAATAACAACAAATGAAAGAGATGCAACGTATCGAACCACTACAGCGACTCGTTTTGGACACATATCAATGTGAAGAGGTTACCCAAATAGATAACCAAATAATAGTCTTCAACATTGTCCATTATTCACTATAGAATGAGATATACAATAATAAAAAGGAGAACAAAATAGCTACGGATTAATGTGAAGAGGTTCCCAGACTGATAACTGAACCAAATAATAGTCTTCAACATTGTCCATTATTCTCTAAAGAATGAGATATACAAATCATATGTTTTTAATAAAAAGGAGAACAAAATAGCTTGAGTACGCACATGAGACAAATCATATGTTTTGCATGAAAATTGATAGAATATCGCCAGAGACCACAACTCTAATGTTTTTAACCATAAGAGTACAAATAAAAGCTTAAAGACGAGATATGACACCGAACCTCTGTTTTTAATGAACGCAAGCTTGTTTACTATAAATTTCATGGTAATGGTCTAAGAGCTTTGCGATTTGTCCTGTTGCAACTTCTCTAAGTTGGCTCTCAGCTCGGCATTTTCATTTCGCAATCTTTGCACTTCAGCATTTAGTTCTGTGTTCTCGTTCTGTAACCTCTCCGCTTCTTTCTTCAAGTTCATACTACCACCCTGAACAAGCAAAGAATAAGTTGAAATTTTACTCATATTTTCCCAACTTAAATATACAGTAAAAAAGAAGGTGCCTAGTTCTTACTTTCAAATATAACCCTACTAATTGTCAAAGCTAAGAAAATAAACAAATGGATAATTTATCATCTTACAGATAACTTTACTAGTTACAAAAGCTTGCTATAAGCATGGATTAGAAAATGAACATGAAATTAGGGGGAACAAAAATACAGAACAAAAGATCTATTAAGATAGATTACCCTTGGAATCTAATAGCAGAAACTTGTGTGACCAACATTTGCTATTTTGTTGTCACGAATATTACACAAAGGAAATAAATCAGAGCAACAAGAACAAGCCGGTCTTAAAGAGGCTTGCCTATATGATATTAAAAAAACATTGACACCATACAATCTAGAGTCTAGTGCATTAGTTTCATCCTTTTTATGCTGGTCCACTCTTGTTCAGGTATGTGTTTGTACAAGCAAAAATATTCAGCCAGCAATACCAAAGAACTCTACGACAGCCTAGAATTCTTTGCACAGAGAATGTAGAAGAGGAAGAGGTTGTTAGCGAGAATAATAAAAAGATGAATGGTGAACTCAAGAGAACCATCGATACATTGCAAATTTTAATAGCATTACATGAATTGTTTGGGGAAGTAATGGGAATCAATATATAATTGAGATATTAAATATACATAACAAACATATGCTACTTCCGTAACTAATTGTACAAAGATTCTTAAATATTTTGCTCTTTTTACTTCCTCACTTTCAGTTTCTCACTAACTTCTGTAACTTCAGATTTATGTGCCTCTCTCTCCCTCCCTCTCTCTCTCTCTCTCTCTCAATTGCTTCTTTAGCTTGTTATCTTTTTGTTATCAGAACAGGCATAATTTTACTTCAACATATAAAGTTCAGAGAAGTTATTTGGGAAGGCCCCAAATCTTGACCTTGCACAAACTTGTAATTAGTTCAGCTACACTATGATATTAGAATTCCGAGACCATGCAATCATTACGGCACTGTATTGGTTAGTATGCAGTCTTTTGTATTAGAAGATACAAATAACAAATTGAACCCACACTCATCCTGAAGATTAGCAAGTTCTTTCAAATTAATTGAACCACAGTTTTCTAGGCACCCACTTCCTAAAGCCTCAATTAAGAGAAACAGAGTAATAAAACTATATCTAGAAGGTATTCCAGTTATTCATTCATATTCTGTGAAACTCATTTGTTTCATGGTTTACACCACGAGAAAAAGGGAGTTCTAATGCATGAGCCTTATTCCATGTCTATTCTATAATATAGAAGCTTTCAAATAAGATTTTAAATACCAGTCGTACCAATACATACAAACCAATATTTAACAGTTTGAACAAATACCAGGTATCAAAAGGTATCCATCAAAAGTCATGGGAAGTCCAGAAATGATTTTGACCTCATACCAAAACTCAATTTTCAACATCTTTTCCAAAAAGCCATACTGAAAGTGTGTTACTAAACAACAGATAGTTGCAAAAGGATCTTTCTTTGCTTCAAAAGCTAGATAAGGCCTTTCCAAAAGTTAAGCCAAACATGCCCTTACAACTTATTTTTGTAAAACATAGAAAACTTTATAAATAGACATGACTGAGGACCCCTGGTTATAATTATGTAAGCCAGTAAATTAAGGGCTTCTTATAATTTCATCAAGAATTATCTAGGCACCATAAAATCCTTTCAAACATAGATAACTTCATATCTGATATAGCATGTTGTAGCCTTCCAGTTGAAAGAGAAACATATTTCGCACCCATATATATTATATAGTAAATCTTTTTTCTAGAATTTGGATTTTTTCAAACTTCAAAACGAGACTTAAAACAACTTGACATTCATGAGAGAGGTACTGGGATACAACTTATACGACTAAAGAGACGATGAAGGCAAAAACATGGACAAACCACTTAAGCTCGTCATTCCGACTTTTGACATTTATTTACATTACTTACCCAGTGTGAATCTTCATTTGATCGACAATCATGGTACGAGGAAAAACAAATTATCTAAACAATATTTGAATATATCAAGGAACAAAGATCATCTTATAAACTTAGACAAGATATAGCATACCTAAGATTTGCTAATTTTAACACAATCTCAGAAATACGAACTCATTGATAAAAGTATCATGTCCTCCACTATGCCTAGCTAACAATTTGGTCATCAAGTTACTTCTCTGCACTTTTTGAATATCAATAATTGCATATGCACTAGTTGAAAGCTTGGAGTATATGATGCACATAATACAAGAAATGATAAAAACCATCTAAATATGATTCCAGTTATGAAGAAACAAAATGGAGCTATTTGGCAAGACAATGTCACAAATTATAAAACGAGTTCTGTTTCATCACTTACATTGTTAAATATCTGTCTTGGTGAATAAGAAGATGGAGAGTTTCCTCCAATATAAGGAGCACCTAGCAAAACTTGTTTCATGACTTCCTTTGTTGCGAAGTCATCAATACCCATGTTCTCATAACTCCAAAATGCACCTACAGCTCCTAAAAACCCTTCGTGACATAAAAAGGTTGTTTGTAGCTGACCTTTTGACCTGAAGGATATTAGAAAAATTATATATATGATGAATAAACATTAAAAAATTTGCTTAAAAAATATAATCTAATAAATGATTGAGAAACTGTTATATTAACACTAGTAGTCAATATTTGAAATTTAACAGAATGAGTGGAAGAGATATTTAAAGAACAAAAAAGGACTTTAATCAATTCTCTAAGGATAATGGTGAATTACCAATATTTCATTGAACAAGAAATCTTGTCCATAATCTTTTCATGACCACATATGTAAGTTCCTCGGAAGAAAATTTTCTTGAGCCCTGAGAGCTTTGCCACAAAACAGGATATCTGGAACAGATTCATAGCTTAGAAGTGAGAGAACACACTTAAAATTGCCAGAGAGCTGAAGAAATGCACCTTGACCAGTTAGGTATGATGAAAAATAAAGAAGATAATAATCTAAAGTCAGGTCTTAAGTTGCATTAAAGTAACATAATCATGTCAACTTGCATGAAGCAACACTAGAATAAAAAATGTCAAATGAAGTCTCTTGTTTCTTTTAGTAATAAGAGAAAATTCACCAATCTAAATCATTTTGACAAGGAGAATGTGCGACAGAAAAAAAAAAGAAAAAATATTGATGACCACTATAATTTTAACAAATTTAAGCAGACTCTGATAATATCTTTTACAGGAATTCCTGAAATAATTTTCTCCAGTCAGTTATGGTTTCCTGGAAAACATCCACTATTTTGTATGAGGTTTGTTTCTTTCAGATTACAGATTGACCCCTTGCACGAATTTTATGATTTGCAAGGTAAATAGCTTGAAGAGGAGCTAGCTTCTCGGAAAATAGGTGCCTTGGGTTTCAGAAGGACATAGTAGCTTTCTCCACGTGCATATTGTTGAACCTGGCATAGCTACAGCCTGTAGTAGCAATTATTTTAAAAATTTTGTTTCAGGAGTCTACGCAGCATAGTTCTTGCTGCAAATGAGAATATGTGATGGGCACCAGACTAGACATAAAAGGTTGGGATGTTACAGTATATAAGTTGCTGAAATCTAATATCTTCAAAGAAAAATTGATAAATAAAATTTCAAGAGCTATTGGTACCACATAGTGCTTAACAATTTAAATCCATTAGACTAAAAAGAAACACATGCCATAAATCATAACTCAGAAAGATGTATTTATATTTCAGATCCTCATTCTTCAACCTGAATGCAATTTACCTAGAGTGAATTGTTAAAAATGGCCTTTTGCAACTGCTTTTCAGATTCAATTTGGATAAGAATCCTCCCAATAATTATCAACTCTAAGATCACTACTAAACTAATATGAATTTAACTAAACTAGAAGACGAGAAACATGCCTATTTTTATATGGCTACTAATGCCCCCGATACTCTTATCCTGCTTCGAAAACCAAACTGGTCTAGCATAATTCCTCAAATATAGATATATACACTAAAAAGTAAAAGACCCTCATTGTATCATCTATTGTTAACTGTTTCTGCCATCCGCTGCTCCCCAAAGCTGGTTGAATGAAGAAGCCCTCACAAAGATACTAGGGTGACGACAGTGGTTGACACTGGCATGGTGGATATGGTTTTGGCAACACTCATTGGATGTTGAGAAAGATAAGAACATTCAAAAAGCTGGGTAGAACATCTTGCTTTAATACCAAGATGTCAAAATTAAGACTCCAGCAAGTCTTTCTCCAATTCGAGGAGAAAAGGCCTCCTGAATTACAAGCTAAAGAATTTACCTACAAAAATAAATTAACTTACTGTGTAGAAGACAAAGAAAATATCAATTTATCTACAAAAATAAAATTTTACTGCATAGAAAATAAAGAGAACATCTAAGTTTGAGCCCTCAGGTTCACATCAATATATATAGTTAATGAAGAGAACTTGCAGGAGAAATATACAATTTGCTGGTAATCTCATTACTGTCCAAATTAAAACAAAACTAACATCTAAGAAACTTCAAATATTATCACTGCTAATAGCTAAGCAACTAACTCTCATGTCCTATACCCATATCAGGACTCTTACACATTAAATAAACCCAAAAAATACTATACACAACAACTAAAAGCCATAACACCGCGTCTGGAATCAGTTACATGGATCATTTCCTGCTATTAAGCATTGTGTCTAAAAAGACTTCAATCTCTGAAAGAGTTACTATAATTAACAATGAAAATGCATCAAAAAATCATAGAACAAAAAAGGTACACCCTAAGCTGTTGTCTTATTGCCATAATGAACCCAAAGAGTTCTTGAGCTGATCTGGCTCAAAAAGATTCCAAAGAATGAACCCAAAGGGTGCTGCAGCATTGTATCATTTGTCGACCATATTTTTCAATGATTAAAAAAAAAAAAACATATTTATTACATTGTTTTAGGAAGAAATCAAAGTTTTCTGCAATATCTCAAAAACTGATCAGACCATCATGTATTTACAAGTCCGACCAACGAATGGGACATGAACCAAGCAACTTCTCCTGGTCCCATCTGAAACTTAGGTTGCTAGATGGGACATGAACCAAGCAACTTCTCCTGGTCCCATCTGAAACTTAGGTTGCTAGGTGGTAACGTTAGCAACCTGGCTTACCACCAGGTTTAGACTATTGAAGCGTCTACCTGGCCTACCTCTGGTTACTGTATCCAACAGGTACCTATTAAGGGCCTGTTTGACCTCCCTATAAAATTCCTTTTTCACCCTCTTTCAGTCTTTCCACCCTAGTTTCGTATCTTTTCACTCCCTTTCTCCCAACCTACTTCCCCTCAAAGTCTCTCCTAGACCCTCTCAAGTTAGCCAAGTTACTTGTAGTGTTCTAGTATCAAATCTTAAAAGCTTGGTTTTATGTACATAAACATGCTTGTTTGTAAATGCAAGACATTTTATCAGATTCAATCACTTGTATGCCAGTTGACTTGCGCTATTATGTTAAGCTCATTGAACCAAATCTCAAGATTTACATTTTTCCGAAGATAAT
Organism: Musa acuminata AAA Group; assembly: GCF_036884655.1. NCBI lineage: Eukaryota > Viridiplantae > Streptophyta > Magnoliopsida > Zingiberales > Musaceae > Musa > Musa acuminata. The sequence goes on from NC_088335.1 coordinate 47,013,207, forward strand.
TTTTCAAGGAACTGGTAAATTACACAAGCTCGAAGATCTATAAGTCGAGGATGATTGTACCATTACATGAAAGCATACCAATATCTTTCAGGCATTGTAAAAGTGCATGCCATGCTAGCTAGCATGTCCACGCACCAATCAGTACACTACAGATAAAAATTTTGTTTAGTCATGTGTTTGCACCTCTATCACAGGTTTGCATGGCATGTACTGTTATCTTTCTAGCATGGGACTTGACAATACAGCTGCTTGGTATGACAATCTTTGCAACAAATTACTGGGCGCTGAATTTTTTCAATTTGAAAACTTCCATATTGATGCAAGAGTAAACAGAAGTTACATATGATGAAAGATGCATATGGGATTATTTCCTCTGGGCATCACTTTTTTACTTTCTAGCTAAATTTTACAGCTTATTTCCAATAAGAATTTCCCTATGGGCTTGTAAAATCAACCTACTGGTATTTTCAAAGTTCAGCTGTGACTAGCATCTTATACTTACTTGTCCAATATTGTATGTGAAAGCATTCAAGAGAGCTGCAGCAAGATCCTCTGCTTTGTAATCCGAAAGCTTGTTTGAAGTTACCTTCCCGAAGCTAGATGCAGTTGTTGATGCTGGAAGACCATGCTATGATTTTATAAGAAAAAGTGAGTTACAATGGATAAACGTGATAAGAGAAAAGAACAAATGATTGATGCACCACATAAACTTGCTAGGTTTGGTTCATAACATATACATCTGTAAAATTAAAAAGAACCTGCAAAAGTGCTGTAAAACAGAAGTTTCTTTGTGATTGATTCCAATGCGTCATTGTTGTCATGTAGTCTAGAACAACCACTTTTGCTTACTTATGAACTTAAAAACAAGGACTAATGTTAGCCTCTAAGGTGAATTGGATACCAACAATAAGGACCATCATAAGCTAATAATGATCAATATAGGTTGTAGAAGAGCACAATCCCATAAGCCTTTAGCTTTTCCATAATCTCACACTATTTGGGTAGGATTCTTGAAAATCATTTGACAAAATGAAGGCTGTCACAGTTGAAGAGTTTAGTGTTTCAAGGAAGGATCCTCTTTTCAGTTGTTCAATGGAAAATAGTGAAAAATAGGGATATAGGCATGAATTCTGTTATTAATATTTTAGAGATTTATGTGGAGCGGACATCACTAATTGGGTTTGGCTAAAAGATCAGATGGAATTTACGTTAGTGGACATCACTAACAGTTTGGCCTTTGAACCTAGTCTTCTCCCTGTTCCACCCTTTAATGTAATATGTTTTTGGAGCATTGAAGAAAGAATTTAATTAAGGAAAAGAACATTGAGATTAACTTTTGATATATTTCCTTTGAAGTACTCGGAATGCCATTGCTCCTAGGTTTTCATCCTATGCATTTTAAGTATAACATATTATTTAACAAGAGAATCTCCCAGGGAGAAAGAAAAAAACAAACAGAACAAAAAAAAACAAAAAGTTTGGACATAGAAAGAAGGGGCAAATGAGATTCAATTAGTAAAAGAAGAAGAAGAAACAAATTCCTACCAAGAAGATATGGCAGTCATAATTCCCAACAAAACATGATATCAGGGTCAACAATTAAAATCGAGGATGGACAAAGTACAACATGATTAAATTGAAAAGCTAATGATATCTTATACTACTGTAGGATGAGCGTTAGTTAGGTGTCTAAAAAATTCACAAAGTAGGTTGGGCAATTGAAACTCAACATCAGTCTCAAAAAAGAAAAAAAAATCAAAATTTTCATAATCACATTTTATTTAATGAGAGAGCCTCTCAGTGAAAGGAAAAGAAATATCAAAAGTTTAGAGACAGAATGAACAGGCAAAAGAAACTCAATATCACAGTGTTGCAAAAGATATAAAACAAATTCCCATCAAAACAAAATGACATTCAGGTTAAACTATGTTTTTGGGACCATTAATTTAAGTTGGGGGTGGCTAAAACAAAATATGATTTGATTGAAAAGCTGCTAGGTTTCTATCCCATTCTGGGGTGAGGTTATCCTAGGTGCCAAAAAAAGTTAATAGAATAGTAATATGAAGGCACTATCTGTCACGATCCAAGCCTGATGGGCTAACTAGCCTATCAATTTCGTTTGGTCTAAACCACTGACTAAAATGCTTCAGCTGAAATTTATAGTAGTACACTCATCAGACCCTTATAAGTCAATTTTAATCTTACCTACTTTCGATGTGGGACTAATCAGAGGTGTTACAATCACCCCCACTCAAAGGCTTGACGCCCTCGTCAAGGCCCAACATAATCTAGATCAGGTCCTAGCATAGTGCATGTGAGGCGTAGCCCAGTGGTGGCTCCACGCCGTGACGAGTCCTCTGACTCCGTCTATGGGTAGCCCTTTCCTACTCGGACCCCTCACCGACCAAATGCTAGGTCGGCTCTGATACCACTCAAAGGCTTGACGTCCGCGTCAAGGCCCAACATAATCTAGATCAGGTCCTAGCATAGTGCATGTGAGGCGTAGCCCAGTGGTGGCTCCACGCCGTGACGAGTCCTCTGACTCCGTCTACGGGTAGCACTTTCCTACTCGGACCCCTCACCGACCAAATGCTAGGTCGGCTCTGATACCAAATGTCACGACTCGAGCCTGATAGGCTAACTAGCCTATCAACTTCGTTTGGTCTAAACCACTGACCAAAATGCTTAAGCTGAAATTTATAGTAGTACACTCATCAGACCTTTATAAGCTAATCTTAATCTTGTCCACTTTCGATGTGGGACTAATCAGGGGTGTTACACTATCATCTCTTAAATTTAAACAAGCATCTCTAAAATTTCATCAAAACCAAGATGAAATGGGAACTAAATGAGAAGAGATATAATTGACCAAGTTCAGAGAAAGAGCGCTATTCTCCATTCAAAATATGAGATAAAAATTACATCATGTTGAAGGAGCTAAAATCAAAATATTAAAATTAGTATGGCAGGCCATGTACCCCATGTAGTAGAAAAATTGGTGATATGGATTAAATAGAGAAAAGAAACATATCATCATCCATTTTTAATCAGATATGAATTTGGTTACTCATAGCAAAGCATAGTAAATGATGCAACCTTATCTGTCTTAAATGGCCTCGAATATGAACTGGATATATAATGGATACAAATTGGAATGGGATTAAAATATGTCTCAAATGAGTCCGCGATAACATTATATAGATAATTAAGAAACTATTCAAAACTATCAATCATTGTTCTCAGATGGGAAAAAAATTAAAGCAAACACAAAAAGCAAAAGAAGCATGCAAAAATAGTACATATAGTGTACATAGACAAACCTATCAAATAACAGCTTTTCTACAATTAATTTGGCTAAATTCAACATTGCAAGGTATATTCATATATTTGGAAACTTGAAGAGGTTGGAACCTGAAGCATATTTGTGCTCATCTCCAAAAAATTTCAGATAGCTATATTCAAATATAGAACAAATGTGACAAAACATGAACTTATGCAACCATTTCCATCTCTAACTGGATATGGAAACAAATCTGGATGAGTATTATCCGACCGAATTTCACCCCTATCTCATATGGTGAAGGTTTACAATATAATTTGAAATACTTGGTATGCGAAAAAAACTGCAGAAAGTCTCAAGAGCTTTTTATTTTCAATTTTTATAGAGCAATTAATTAAGCCACCTGTATTGTTAATATAAGTGATAAAATAATTGATGATGGTCATTATTAGTGATTAATACTGAATCACCTATTTTTCTAGTAGATCATAACTGCTTTATAATGAAGATACTGAGGGAAATATACCTTTGGATAACCCTCCTTTCCATATATGTCCCCAACAGTCAAATCTACTGCTAGATTATTACCTCTCTGGCTAAGCTCCAAGAACTCTTCATAACTGCAGAAAGGAGATAAGGAATACATAAAGGCAAAATAATATAAAGAATGGAACTTTTCAATCAAACGCTACCTTGTACACCCTGTCAACAGTCTTGCAAGGCCAAGTATAGTACCACCTCCCAGATGTGTCCCAATAATACGTTCAAATTTCCATTTCCCGATCACCTGCTTCATGCCTTCGCATTAATTTCTATGTTATAAAGAAAACTTAGTCATCAATAGAAGTTTAAACTATTACTTCATTCATATTAAAGAAGTACCTCAATCATGCTAACACCTGAGCCAACATTGACAAGAAGATATGGAAATATGTTGTGTTCATTGGGGTCAGTTGTCACACTTTCATCAGAATTTGAGGAAGGTTCATGTAAATCTTGGTCTTCCTGTCAAAATAGGGACAAAACTAAAATGTAAGAGCATATCTAAGGCTTTCTTTATTTTCTTAAAGTGGAAATGATCAATTATATTTTTTAAGTTTTAACTAATAATATTAGTACCAAACGATTAAGACAACTTAGAAGAGAAATAACATGCAGAACATAACCATTCATTGCTTCAGTTCCGTACGTAAAACATGCTCTATACAAAAAGGGGATAAAAGGACAACATGACCAGACATAATATTATACTCCCAAATCGTAAATCAAAGAGCACCTAGAAGTTATTATGGTCAATGCTCCATGTTTCACATGGAAAGGAATATCTTAAGCAAGGACTATGAGTCAGAAGGCATCATTCACTTGATAACCACATTCAGCTTGATTAATCTAAAGAATCAAGCCCATTGACACAAGCTGTAATTAAGCGAGAATCTTGCTTTGTTTAGCATAATTACCAATAACTAAAGAAATCAGAAAACCAAAAACAAATGAGTCCAGTTTGTTGGAATCAAACAGATTGGTACTGTTAATTGTTCTTGGAAGCAAGATCTGTCGTACCGAAGCGTACCGCCCATATCTGGCGGTACGTATCAGTCCAACAGGTTACCGGTACGCATACCGCCCGGTACCGCTACAGTACTATAATATTATACTGTAGCACTGCTATAGTATGAAAAAATAAAAAAATATTCGGTACACCAGGGCGTACCGCTCAATACGCCCTGATGTACCGTCCGATATACCGGTACCGTACCATACCGAGCCCGGGTCAAAACGCCGGTACGGTACGATACAACGAACCTTGTTTGGAAGAATCATAAAATGCACTTGGACTATCTATAACTGAGATAGAAGGGAAAATCAAGAGAACTGAAGTAGAAGCAATTATTGCCTAAAAGTACTATAAAGAGAGCAAAAAAGAAAATAATACAAACAATCTTGATAGTACAACCACATTTCAATCCCTACTTTGTTTATATCTTCAAGGATATTGAAACTTAAACTTTTACAGAAATATTATTCTGCCAAACTACAGAGAGAGGGGCTCTATCTTCCAAGACATTTTCCAGAACAAACCAGTGCAGTCAAAATAAAGATGTCAACAAATGAACTAACTTAAAGAAACGAGTATAAACTTAAGCATAAGCCAGTTTTCATCAGCCAATGCTAATCTATGACAAACATAATCTAGAGAATATCCACACAAAATGGATATATTTTTAATTTGTAATGAGACTTACTTTATCGTTCAAATGTACATCTACCATTTCAATATCTTCGATACCAAGTTCCTTATAACTCATTAAAGCACCAAGAGCTCCTAGAAATCCCTCATGGCGCAAGAAAGTTGCTTGCATTTGACCCTTTGACCTGAACACAAAAATAAAATCTAAGCCCGGCGAAAAACATAATCCCTCCAAGGCTCCAACTCAGAATTTTATAAGTTGCTCTCAAAAAAAATTCATGTGTAAAAATACGTAAAATTAAAAAGAAATGATACGTCAAGTATCATTGCTGGATGATCAAAGAACAGCGTTAATTAATGTCCTGAGAGACACAATAGAATACTCACCAATAACTAATAGCATAAGATATGTTGTCCATTGTGCTGGGATGTCCACGAATGTAAGATCCTCCAAAGAAAACTCTATTAAAACCTAAGAGCGCTGCTACAAGAAAAGCAACCTGAAATGTACACATCATAAAGAAAAACACAAGTTAGTCTTTGATCAATTCTCTAACATAATATTTTTGTCTTTTTATCACATTCTTCATCCTTTCTTTCTTTTTCTCTGACTTGTATTCTTTTTTACTACACTTTTTTTCTAATTCATTCTGCTTTAGCCTTGATATGTTCAAAAACTAGGGATTATTGTTTCTTATATTGGTGGAAGTTGGAAATTACACTGTAGGTCTCCTAGGAATAGATTAAGACAATCTCATAGCCTAGAGAGATCATTTCTCAAACATGGATAGATTAAGAATGCTGCTACAAGAAAAGCAATCTGATATCTACAGATATAAAGATGAACAAAAGATATCATCCTCAGACATAATAGGTTTTGCTTTGTATCACATTCTCCATGCCGGACATATACAAGTTGTTTTTCATTTTTCTGCTTTTCTTGTTTTTTCTGATTGTATCTTTTTTTACTTCATTATTTTTTTTCTAATTTATTCTGTTGAGCCTCCAAATGTGCACAAAACAAGGATTACCATTTCCTTTATTGCTCGAAGTTGGAAATTACACTTTGTAGGTTTCCTATGAATGGATTAGGACAATCACATAATAGTTACGGCTTGTATCACACTTCAGACTTATAAAAAGAGTTATTTTCTTTGTTTATCTTTCCGATTGGATGTATTTCTGTTACCTCATTTTTTTTCTAATTTATTTTGTTTTAGCCTTCAAATGTGCACAAAATAGAGATTTTAGCCTCCATTTCTTGTATCACATTTTGAAGTTGGAAATTACAGTATGTAGGTCTCCTAGGGATAGATTGGGATACTCCCATAGCCAAGAAAGATAATTTTCTCAAACATAAATTTACCTATGATGCACTACCAGTTTCAATGACCTACTAGACTGGTAGGTCAATATATGCTACTATATATATTGACCTGAACCACCAGGCATTAATAAATAAATAAATAAGGATGTATAATAGAAAAGTACAAGATTATACGTACACTTGGTATTTATTAGGGGTCAGCACATACCTGTACAACCAATATTTTAATCCTTCTAGGCCAAGCAAAAAGAAGTGTATCATCAACAAATTACAAAAAGAGTATATTTTATCAAGTATTATGCTTCCCCAAATCTCTAATAATGTTTTATTGTCTCACAGAAAGAACTCCTTTAATCTTTGGGAAATAGGAAAATGGAAATGGGAAATAGGGACACCTTGTTTTAATCTTCTTCATGTAGGAGACTATTTTGCAGCTGACTCACTGATTGAAACATGTTTTGGGAGCAAAATTCATAGTTCAATTCATTTTTCTACTTATTTCTTAAAATATAGCTTTTGGGGAGTTCCAATAAGACATTGGATGCTAATTTAACAAAAGACTTCTGAATATTTAGCTAGATAATCATTCCTTTAATATAGTTATTGCAGCTGTAGGGTTTGTCATTTCGGGTACCAGACCCATCTTGGAGATTTGTTGGCACCATACATACCAATCTATATTAGTGTACCGACACAATGATATGCCGAGGTGTGCCGATGGGGACTCGAGCGAGCTGCATCTTAGTGGAGAGTCGAACAGGTATGTACCGCCCAAGTTGGTACATGCTTCGTCATGAAACAATTACTAGCTCCTAGACACTTAAAAGAAGAATGTTGGAAAATGACGTATTAGATCTGGCAGGATCTTTTTCTTAGTATCACCAAACTATGAAGCTTGAAAAAAAGCTATTAGGTGCTTTTAAAACATACATAGTAAAATATCTTCAAAGATTCACTTTTTAATTAACCATTCTTAATAAAGGAGATGATGGAATTAAATAAAGTTCTTGTCTTTGCCTTGATATCTAATCAAGTCAATTTAGTTTATGAAGGAAAGATGATTCTCTGGACATGAAAAATTTTTACCAGCCATGAAGTTTAACAAAGAGAATAGAAAAAAGAGGAAGAATATCAGCGATTGATAAAGTTAACATACTTGCAAAATAACTTCAATATCTAGTACTCAACAATATCTAACAGAACTACTGCCAGAAAACAAAAAGAAAAAATTTGGTCTCATTTCATCTCTCCAGATTGTGATGGGCATATACGGTGCACGACGCTCCCACAATGTGAGGTGTGGGGAGGGTCTCTGTTTTCCAGTTTGTAAAGGAACAACTTTATTGTATCAAAGCCCACCCTCTACATATACTTAATTTCCGAATTCCTTTTATCTTTATCTTCCGCCAAGTCCTTGTGGAATATTTTAGTTGGCCAACCACTAGTTAAAATGAACTACTATATGCCATCAGAATTGATAGATGTATTAGTTCATCTTTTTCATGGAAAGCATATTTATTTAGATTCACAAATTCAAGTGGATAAATCTAAGAGAATACCTGTCAAAAAATCAAGAGTAGCTAGTAAACAGAAGATATAGATGTATAATTTGTAAAAGTGGCCAAGAAAAGAATAATTATGTTCTAACACAAAAACAAGGTGTGTGATAGAAAACATTAAATCTAATATATTTGTTGTCTGAAAGTGTCCAAGTCTTCAAGGTATTATGTTGGTTTCTATTTTTGGCAAATGCATTTCTGTTGCATTCTGGAATTGTTGTGGCATGCAAGGATTATACCATAAAAAAATAAAGAGACTCATACACTTGACTAAAAGCCAAAGAAAATTCTAGGCTGATTGTTTGACTGAGGTTTTACCAAAGCAAGGGCCTTCGTTCAAAATAGATAAACTATATAATCAAGTGCAAGAAACTGGATAAGCTTTTATGACAAAGTGTTAAACTAAAATTGTGTGTACCAAAATTCTTGGAGCATGAATTACATGCAATAAACCTAAAATACTATCTACTAATCAAAACTTAATTTCAATGTTTAGAAAAGAAGTAGGTGAGAATAATAATCTCAAATCAAGATTTGACTGGCTTGATCAACCTTTCCTCAAAAAGAAAATATTTACTCAAGCATACAATAAACTGAGAAAGCCATACATACTTGTGCAATATTATAAGTAAAAGCACTCAACAATGTAGTAGCAAGATCTTCAGGTTTGTAATCTGAAAGTGTCCTTTTTGATGTTATCACCTTCCCAAAGCTTGAAGCAAGGGTTGATGCAGAAAGACCTTGCTGGGGCAATTTGGTTAGACATAACCCAGTTAGATAAGTACAAAAAAGACGATGTTGGACTACCATAAGTATTATAAATTGCCACTTGTCATATATATATATATATATATATATATATATAATATTTTGAGCCAGTGATTCACCAGATAATTTATGAAACTAAGCATCTATTCATGACATCCAATACGTTACTAGATAGCATAACTATCTTGAGCATCCATGACATAATAAATAACATGTCTTCCTCCTTTATAGAATTAGGTTCTATCTTTTATCTGCAACTTTATATCTGTTCAGAGCTGTCCCAGCAGCAAAACAGTAGTTAGTTGGGAACTAGCATAAAAGTTTGTCAAAACAAACATAAATAATAGACCATTATCAAATACAATGGAGCAAGATCATCATTATGAAGTAACATGTTGCATCAATAATACATTTCAAAACACACTAAATGTGACCCACAACATTAGTGAACAAATTCAGTGACAACTAAGATTTTAGCATGAGGATTGCCATTAGAGAGGTTAGTCCAAGATCATAAATTTAAAATAGAAACATAAAATATAAAATCAGTAAAAAATTCAAGATATGACTGAACTGAATCATAATAAATGTCAAAATAAATCACATGTTTCAAAAAGAAGCTGAATGCCCATTTATTAGATTTCTCGGGCTCTTAAGCCAACTTAACTCTTTCAGAAGGAAACAAAATCAAACAAAGTTTGCATAGTCTACACCTACCTAAGACAGACTCCTATTTCTATGGTGAAAAGTTCTACATTCTTTAATATCACTGTCAAAACTTAACAAGAGTATCATCAAAATCAACCCCTAAAATCATTAGAAATAAAAAAAAAATTCAAAGTCAGATCTAGCTCAAATGAACTCAACTTAGATCCAACTAGACAGTAAACGAACCTAATATAGATGTAATCGATTTGCATAATTCACTATCTTGTCCTTAAGTTATTCACATGTCTAAGTCCATGATCAACACAAGGAGCTCCAGCAATCAATAATGCATTGTGGTGCATGCACTATGATCTGTTGAATTGAACAACTAATTTTCATCTGCAACCAACACAACAAACCTTATAAAATTTGATCTCTGTGACCTTGAGATATGCATTCATCTATGATAGATAAATTCGGTTTAGAAAGGCAAACTATAAGAATTTGGTCCCTTAACCAGAAGCAGCTTACATTGTAACATCTTGACTAGTAATTGAACAATTTGATTCCGAATCTTAGAATTCAATTCATCAATTTAATCATGTGGTAGACCTCTTGTTTCCCTCTTGCTGTCGGATGACTTCTAGCACTTCATATCATCCTCATTGGGATGACCTACATGACGAACACAATATATTGATCAGTATTAAAATGTGAATATTCTATGTTCATAGAATGAAATGGAGAGTCTCTAGATATTTGAGTGTCCTATCTTCAATTAATGATACAGAGATATGGTTCAAGTCTCTCCACATCAGGGATTGTCTTAATATTAAGAATCTCTAGAATGTTGTCTCATGACCACTTCATACATGTATCGATGCTTTCAAGATTCCACAAATTCTTCTTACAAGCTCGAAATCAATGTTGGCATCATCCCCGAGACCCTCATGGTCACCATCCATGGCCATCACATATGTCCACCTATCCATGGCCGCCACAAAGGACTAATATTTGGTAATTGTCCAGCATTGAAATTTTGAACCATGACTAAAAAAAGTTCTATTACATAAAAGTGAGTCAGTTCAGGCAAACTGAAATAAGAATCTTCATAGGAAACAATTATCTCCATGTGCCATATGTTGATAGAATATTTGAAGCTTTAGAAGCAGAATGAAAGCTAATGGACAAAAATTTGTTTGTCTTTCGGAGCTACAATCCACCTGCTTGCTTTCCTATCTTCTCTGAACCATACTACACTAGCATTTCTACTTCTGGTAAAGTTTTTCTTTTCCATTCTGGGCTAAAAAGAAGAGAATGGTGAGACCATATGTTTGATCAATCACTGGAGCATGTATTTCTGATGCAGTTTCTTTGGATCAACAATGGAGAAATGAGGAAAGAGCCTATGAATTAGAGGAAGAGAAGAGAAAAAAAAAACAAGAAAGATAGGGATGGACAAGAGAGAGATGCCCAATCAAAAGAAGGGCTCAATGATGAAGAAAACTTAAACATCATATATGGTCTCAGTGCCATTCACTCAACACAAGAGAAGTTAAATGACATTTATAACAAATGATTCCTTCAGCTTTAAGTTAAATAAAATTCTTCAAAATGCAAGTATATAATTAGATAGAGTTTTTACTTAATTTAACTTGTCTAAGACAGACTCACTTACAATAAAGACCCACTAGATCTTATACTTTAGAAGGATAAAATATCAAAAAAATCACACCAAATATTACCAATAATAAGGTTTCAAATATTGGTTGATATGTATTGTAGCAACCAGTGTTTACTAGTCTGAGCAAGGATCATGTACCGACTGGTATTTACTGGTCCAAGCAAGGATCAACATCAGACCATATGGTCTGGTACTGATCAGTATTTAAATTTTTAATATTTTCTTCAGCTAATAATAGGTGGTATGAACTATGAAGTACACGAGTATTATGTCAGTCTAGTAGATCACCAAATCCAGTATCGAACTAAGATTTAAAACCTTCTGAACTTATAAAGATTACAATCAAACTCTGATCTAACTCAAACAAACCTAACATAAGACTATAATATAGCCCAACTTCCTAGCATAGATGAAACTTGGAAGAAGCTGACATTAGTATAGTGTGAAGATTGATGACTAAAGACTTTAAAAATTGGCTAAAGTTCTTGGGGAAAATAAGTGTAATGAAGCATCTTGAAAGTGTAAAAGTTAACGAGTGATAAAATCCAAATGTAATTGAAGATAAAGAAAATGTTAAACATTAACTTATTAAGTGCTAAAACTAAGATCAAGGAGGTGCAATAATTATGAGATAAGATGCAACTAGCAAGGACCTAGCTTTTGATGTTATCCATACAAAAGTTTACAAGATTGAAAATCAATTTGCTTAAGTAGTTACAATCAAAATTTAAACAACTACAAAGGATGCCACCTTACAATTGAAGGTGTAGCATTTGGGTATACTGTAAGAACAAAGGATACATAGAACTTCACAACTCATCAAGCAATTAAGTTGGGCAATCATATATAACTTTGGTTGAGAGTGAATGAACCAAGATTAAACGATAATTATTCCAAAATTAATTTTGTGTTGTTAATTTAGATAGAAGAGAAGTAAAAAATCTTAAACTATTTTAACAAACATGGAAAATTTTAATATAGTTATTAAAGAAATAATGAGAGAAATTTTAATCTAGAGAGGAATAAAACATCCTTGTAATCGTAACATGAATTAACAAGTTTTTGCTATTGTAAAAACAAGAAAAGGTGATAATGAGTAAAATTTCTATTATTACAGGGTTGTATCAAGAGCAAACCTCAAGTCCCTTACCTTCTTATCCATGGTGAATAAAACTTATTAGAATTGTTTATGATGAAGTCCCATAGTGCACAGTTTCATTAAAGAAAATTTTATAATCACCAATACTAGAAGAACCTCTAAATTACTCTGGTAGACAACGGATTTAATTAATGACCAAGATGGATCTAAGTTTAACTTATATCACAGAAAGAGAGCACATCTAAAATATGCAGTCAAGTAAATTCAGAAAAAAAAAAAAAAGCTTGATACTAGGAACTATAGTTTGAGATTGAGGAACTAATTTTCATATGCAAAGATTGAAGAAAAAAATACTTCTCTAAATTAAGATATTTAAAATGTTAAAGTACAATGTAGAATACACCTTAGATTAAAATGAAAGTTTCACTAATCAGTTATATAACAATCTATTCTTTTTGGTAAGAGTTGATAGTGGAAGGGATAATTTATGATAGATGAGGATGATGAGATAACTCTCTGGAACAAGAAACATTGACCAAAACATCTATTAAGGGTCCACAAATGCACTGATAGGACAAGGACAGTGATATCAGAGATAATAGGAGGGGTAGAAGAAGATCAAATGGATAATTAGTAAAGAATACGATGACAATTGGATTGTCCAGTTTCATGGACCTCAATAGATATTAAAAGAAAGAAAGAGTCCATATAATCAATCCAAGATATTAGGGAACAGCAAATTGTGTATAACTGATCCAAGATGTTTGGGAACAGTTAAGCAACTATATATGAAGGTCATGGTCCATTTGTTGGACTTAACAAGATTATAAACTATTTCTCATGTTACTAGATTGTTCTAAGCAAGGTATGCAATTTCGTATCGTACCGGAGTTTCGACGTTCACTCGGTACGGTACGAAACTGTATACCGAGCGATATACCGCTCGGTATATATATATATATATATATATATATATATATATATATATATACATATATATATATATATATATACATATATATATATATTTCATTCCGTCTGGTAACGGGCGGTCCGTGTACCGATAAGCTGACGGACCGGTACATACCGCCCGTACCAGACGGTATTATTCGAAATTGCATACCTTGGTTCTAAGTTCACAACAAACAATGACATGCTAAACGAGAATAAAACACAAGGTCTAAAATCATGATCTAAACCCCATCTCCCAACACTACTGTGAGTTGGTATCACCCAGACCAAGAGAAAAAGGGAGAGAGGAGGGGAGGAGGAGAGAAAAGGAGGAAGGAAGAGGATTGATAAAAGGCGAGGATGAGCCGAGGAGGAGGAGGAGGTGGAAGGGGAGGAGAAGCAGAGAATGAAGGAGAGGCAAAGTTGAAAGAGGAAAAGGTAGAGGAGGAGAAGCGGAGAGATAGGAAGAAATCACAGAGGAGGTATTGAGGAGACAGGAGGTAAGGAGGAGGAAACCGAGGAGCACTAGAAGCGGGAGAGGAAGCAACAATGCAGTGGGGTATTGGCAATGACATGGTGGGGTGGGTACTGTAGATCCATGAAAGAGACTGAGAAAGAATGAAAGAGAGAGAGAGGAGCATAAGAAGATAGAAAATAAAAATAAAAAGAATAAATTTCAAGGAAAAATTAAAAATGATAGGGGTATCAAACAGTGGACCTACTGTTTGGTGCCTCCAGTTTCAACCATTAAAATTGATGATATGCCTGGTACAGCAAGCATACTGGCCATCATACTTTAACTAGCAAACTTTATTATATAATCTCATACCTGTTCACTAACTAAATCTCCACAGATATCCTTCACAATTAAGTCAAGTACTAGATTATCCCCTTGCTGACTCAGCTTCAAGAATTCATCATAACTGTACACATTCAGGTTACATGATTCAAAACCAAATCAAAACCTTTGAATAAAAGCATATGCTGGAAGCAAAATTACCTCAAGCAACCTGTTAAAAGTTTTGCTAAACCAAACATTGTGCCACCACCAATATGTGTTCCGGTTACCCGTTCAAACTTCCTGTTTCCTGTAACCTGCATACCATTATATGCAAACACCTTATTGGATTTATGCAATTAGCAAATGGTTGGTTGAAGTATCACAAAATAGTACCATATGCAAGTTACCTTTATGAGACCGACACCTGAACCAATATTGACAAGGAGGTAGGGAAATAAGTTGTTTCTGTCAATTTCTACAGGTTGCCTTTTCCCATCCATGTGTGTAAAAGATTCTCCAGGGATTTCCTGCCCATAAATAACAGTTAATGATTTAATCTAAAGAAGCTATCAAAACTCCTGAAGAATTGTTCCAATATCATACATGTAGAAACATTTATGCTTATTTGACTGATACAGTACCAGCAAAGTAGTAGAAAAACATTACTTTAGCAAAAAAAATTCTGATCTATAAAGTTATGATTAGAGCAGTATAACAAATACATTAGTTGTTTAAGCAGAGTTATTCAGCTTTAAATTTGCTTACCTGAGTTCTGACATTCCACTCACCATGTTTAACAGTACAACATGATATGCAATGAGAAGACCTGCAGTCTCTAAGTGTTATCATCAATGCTAAAAGTATAACACTAATACAAAAACACATCAATTTCACAAAGAAAGAAGACGCAACTCATTTAATGGGATAATCAACCTGATCAATCATTAGTAAAAGAATTGACTACTATATTGTAATGCAAATCAGTAACACAAGAATCATATGAGAGTTTCAGCAGTAGACCTTCAACAAAAAGTTGGCTCCGGCTACAACACTATCAATTTCATCCAGCTTATCAAGACTGACACCTAGCATCTCCTTGAATCTGCCAGTAAATTTAAATGCTCCACCACCTGTAGCCTAATCAAGCATTGAGAACACATTAATAGAAAACCAGGTCCAATCACTCAGCTACAATTTTTTTAAAAGGAGAACAGTATGCAATATTCTAGTATAAGAGAGGCATTTAAGCATTTAAAATCTATGTCGAACAATTACCATTATTAACATGTCTAGGTGTCCCAATTTTAAAGTTGAGATGAGAGCTTTTTACTAGATTGCTTGATAAGAGACTCGATAATGGTGGCAAATAAAAAAGCATAGATCATGTCAACTTTTATTCTCTCTACTTTCTTTATTCAAGAGCATGTCAATTGAGAACACCAGTGTATCTTATCAAAATTTATATGAAAATTAATTGAGTGCCATTGTTGTGAGTCCGACTTATACAGATTATTCCTACATGCATAAGGTCCTAAAGAAACAAAGGAAAAGGGCTAGTTAGTCAGTGGCAATTGTGATAATTGAAAGTTTAGCATTGTCAATATGGGCAGCGGTGAAACATTATAAATGTTATTTTATGTGTTCGTAAAGTTTCTCTTATACAAATGAAAGTTTAGTTCTGTTCAATCTGGCATATGTCTGTTTCTGAACAAAATGTCATAATTTTCATTCTTTGTTATGGTCTACGTTTGCTGTATCACCCAAAACGGTACGTACCAATCCGGGCATAGGCTGATATGTGGACCTCCTGTTTCGGGCAATCTAGTTAAAATAATAAAAAAATTCAAAAAATTGGTGGGGCCCTATCCAAAGCAGCCTTAAAAAATAAAAAGAAAAGGATTAGGGCTTGCATTCGCGAACCCTCTTCTTGCATAAGATGTTGCCACCTTGCCATCACCGCTTCACCACTACTACTTCGACGCTTCCTCGCCGCTGCTGCTGCCACTTTGACACTACCGTTGTCTTGCCGCTGCCACTTCACTCTGCTCTTTTCCTTCTCTTCTTTCTTCTACTTCCTTCCTCCCTCCTTCCTCCTCTATTCCTCCACCGCCCCTTCCCCTTCTCCCCCTTTTTCTTCTTCACCAAGCCACCGATACACACCAGCATACCATGTGTCAATATACCGGTATAGACTGATACTCACCGGTCCCAAAAATAGCCGAAACGGGTTTGGTACCCAAAAAGGCAATCCTTGGTTATGGTTGTCTTTCTAAGTAGATTCTCTATGTAAACTATTTTTATGCATTCTCTTTGCTACTATGTGTTGCCTTAATTGTCAAAGTTTTGAGCGTAACTTGATGATGGATAATGTACACTTAAAATACATTGATCTAATGGTAGTGGAGCTAGATCCACTTAACAAAACTTGAAGGTTTGGAACCTTACCTGAAAATTTGAAGATGTCAGTTAGACTTTTATTGTTTCATAACAAGGTCTATTGAGTCTTATCATATTCTCACCACTTATCATTTGTGAAAAAAATGATGGATAATGTGTCCAGAAAACAAGACACTAAGTAAGGAAAATAAACAAAACCATGTAAGGATATAAACAACTACCTGTTTTTTTAAAGTTGAATTTAAGCAACAATTTCAGCAATATATGGCTTTGGAGTGAACATATCATACTACACTTAGCATATGGTGCATGAATCATAATAATCTACATCTATTTATCGTTGAATACATGAAATATATATATATATATATATATATATATATATATTATTCATGATACTTCTCTTTGTTGAATCTCGGATTTTGATGATGAAGTCAATTGTCATTTGTTGTCTAATCTATGTGTTGAGATAAGTGTGCAGGATTAACTACGATGAAAGATAGACAAGCAGCAAGAGTTGCGCCGGAGTCAAGTTCATGATCACGTTGGGAGTTCGAGAGTTCGACGGAAGTTCGGACGGTCGTCGGAGGTTCTGCGAGAACAGATCCGAGAAGTCCAGAAGCTTGCCAAGCGAAGCTCGTCGGAACTTGCCAAGTGGATCGTCGCAAAGTCTAGGAGTTTGCCGGAAGTCCGCAGGAGCATCACCGAGGGTTCATCGGATGATCGACGGAAGTTCGCCGGAAACTCGCCGGAAGGAGCGATTGACGCACCGAAGTAAAGCTGCAGAAGTTGTCTTAGATTTAATCGTAGTTAGCACGTTGATTAAGTTGGAAAATGGGAGGTGATCCCATTGGCTTAATCTTGGGGCAATTGGGCCCCTGAAAGACTGAAATTGGGCCGAATGGAATGAACCATTCGGACCCTGATTGCACCAGGAGGTGCAACCGCCCAGGCCAGGAGGTGGCACCGCCTGGGCTAGGCCTTCCAGCGAGACTGGGCGGTGCAACCTCCCCAGCCGGGAGGTGGCACCGCCTGAGCTCAGTCTTCGAGCTAGACTGGGCGGTGCAACCTCCCTGACAGAGAGGTGGCACCGCCTGAGCTCAGTCTTCGAGCAAGACTGGGCGGTGCAACCTCCCTGGCAGAGAGGTGGCACCGCCTGAGCTCGGTCTTCGAGCTCTGCCAGGCGGTGCAACCTCTCCAGTCAAGAGGTGCAACCGCCTGATCCCAGAATTCCGGGATTTGATTGTTTTGAGCTCCAAATTTGAATTGGGTTGGGGCCTATAAATTCCCCACCCATTCAGCACTGAAAAGATACAGACCTACACCGAAATCTTGATCTTTTCTGTGATTCTAAGAGCTCAAAAGTGTTGTAAAGCCTTTAAGTCTCCTCCTTCTGTTCTTCAAGTTTTCAGTTGAAAAGTGAGGAGAGAAAGGTCTGTAAAGGTTGTCTCCTGAGCCTGTCAAAAGGAGAGAAACTGTAAAAGGGCAGTTTGGCCTTCGCCTATTGAAGGAAGGCCCCTAGTTGACGTCGGCGACCTCGTCGGTGGAGGAAGCCAAAAGTGGAGTAGGTCAAGACTGACCGAACCACTCTAAATCTCTGGTTTGCGTTTATTTTTTAGCACTTTATCATTACTGCAAACCTCCTTCATTACTACTGCTCTCTGCGCTTTCATGAACAAGTTCTAAGTGCTGTTCTTCCAAATCTGCATTCAGACGTAAATTCGTATTTTCGTACATTACAGTTTACGTTTACGTTTGATTCTGCAGAACTGTCTTCCGTGCTTTTACGAACGAGTTTCTTTGCAGTTTACACTTACATTTTGATCCTATTGATAACTGCAAACTGTCCTCTACAATTTTACGAACGAGTTTCAACATTTAGACGTAAAACTGCATTTAGACGTAAATCGGCTTTCCTCGCACAATCATCAGATCTCAGTTCACGTTTACGTCTTGATTTCAACTGCATACTGCCTTCTGCGAGTATACAAACGAGTTTCAAAGTTCAGACGTAAATCTGCGTTTAAGACGTAAATCTGCGTTTAGACGTAAATCTGCGTCTAGACGTAAATCTGTTTGTTGCAGATTACTTTTTGAGCTGTACAACAGCAGCACATTATCTTTATACTTCTGTTTAAACTGCTCCTAGACGCAAACTGTGTTTAGACGCAATCTGCGCTTAGACGCAATCTGCGTTTAGACGCAATCTGCGCTTAGACGCAATCTGCGCTAAGACGCAAACTGCGCTTAGACGCAATCTGAGTTTAGACGCAATCTGCATTTAGACGCAAACTGCGTTTAGACGCTAACTGTGTTTAAACGTAAACTGCACTTAATCATAAGTAATCTTAGAATCGGCTTTTGCATCAAAATAGTCTTTATCGAACGAACGCAGCTTTCGTTTTTTTTTATCGCTGAAAAATATCCGCTGCACTAATTCACCCCCCCCCCTCTTAGTGCTCTCGATCCTAACAATTGGTATCAGAGCCTGGTTAACTCTCAAAAGGATTAAAACCCAAGAGAGATGGCTTACGCCGGAAACCAAGAGGGTCATTCCATTACACGTCCACCCATGTTTAATGGGACGGACTACACCTATTGGAAGACCCGAATGAGAATCTTTCTTATTTCTATGGACATTGATCTTTGGAATCTTGTCGAGAATGGTTTTTCAAAGTCTTCTCTTCCAATGATCGATTGGAATGATTTGGAGAAGAAGGCTTTCGCTCTTAATGCAAAGGCTATGAATGCCTTATTTTGTGCACTTGATAAAAACGAGTTTAACCGTGTTTCAACTTGTGAAACTGCGTTTGATATTTGGCACACGCTCGAAGTGACCCATGAGGGCACAAGTAGAGTAAAAGAGTCAAAAATCAATTTGCTGTTACATTCTTTCGAACTTTTTCGGATGAAACCGAGTGAAACCATTGGCGACATGTTTACCCGTTTCACGGATGTCGTCAACGGTCTAAAAGGACTCGGAAAGAGCTTTTCGGATTTTGAGCTTGTTAATAAGATACTAAGATCCCTTCCTAAGAGTTGGGATCCTAAAGTCACCGCTATTCAAGAGGCAAAAGATCTGCGAAATTTCCCTCTTGAAGAACTAATCGGGTCATTAATGACCTACGAAATGACTTGTAAAGCTCATGAAGAGCAAGAAGACATCCTTCCAAAGAACAGGAAGGATATGGCACTCAAAACTTCAGAATGCCACTTGAGAGAAAACTCAAGTGATGAGGACTGTGATGATGACTTGGCACTTCTAACAAGAAAGTTTAAAAAGTTCTTTAAAAGAAACAAGTTTAAGAATGATGCAAAAAATAAACTTGAACCCAAAAAGGACCAAGTAATCTGCTATGAATGCAAAAAGCCGGGACACTACAAGAGTGATTGTCCCCAAGTCAAGAAAAGAACAACAAAGAAGAAGGCGCTCCAAGCAACATGGGATGATTCGAGCGCATCTGAGGAAGAGGAGTCCAACACCGAGCAAGTTGCTCATTACGCCTTAATGGCCATCGAAGATGAGGTAACAAATTCAATAGATGCTGATTTATCCTTCGATGAATTATTAAATGCTTTCAATGACTTATTTGACGAATGCAAGAGTATAAGTAGAAAATATAAATTGCTGAAAAAGATGGATGATAGTCTTACTTGTGAGTTTGATAAGTTAAAAGTCGAACATCATGATAGTTTAAATTCATGTATCAAATGTCATGATTTAGAAACTTTGCAAAAAGAAAACCTGCTACTCAAGGACACCTTGAAGAAATTCGAGGTTGGTAGCAAGTCATTAAACATGATCCTTGCAAACAAGGGTCACATTCCAAAAAGGAGCGGAATTGGATTTGTGAGAAGTCCTCACCAAAATCCAACCACCTCCATAAAAGGCTCCATCTTACATGTTCAACACCAAACCAAGTGCAACTTTTGTTGCAAATCTGGACACAAGACACATTGTTGTCCATTCAAGAAAATAAGTCCAAACAAACTAATCTGGGTTCCTAAAGGAACCATGACAAATTCTATGCAACATGATAAGAAATGTAGATATATTTATGAGGCACCCAAAAGCAAATGGGTTCCTAAAGATCATCCCTTCCTATAAAAACATTAAAATTTTAGGCCGGAGTAAGAAATAATATTCTGCTCCTTGACTCTCGATGGTCAGAAACCAAGAATCAAAAAGGAACTCGCAACAGTAACAAGTGGAAGTTATGAAATCACAAATACGATTTGGATACAACCTTATTAGAAACATATGATATCCAAATTCACATACCCCCTTGATCTTCAAAACCCGTTAACACTATCATCTACGAATTAATTCTTGTATCATGAAGAAACTAAATATGTCATGATCTTAAAAGGGATACCAAACAAACTATCAACATACGTATGCACGTTAAAAGATCTATCTTGATCGTACAAGAGCTTCTTCCTTAAATAAAAACTCATACGAAATCATGTAACAAACATTAATTGCTCTGAAACTCTCCTCAAGGCAAAGGCTCCCTGATCAAATCATATTAGGTGCTCACTGGCTGCAGGCGGTGGCACCTCTCCAGCTGGCGGTGGCACCTCCAGCTATCACGGGTTGCCAGAGGTTGCACCGCTCCAGCCAGAGGTGCAACCGCCCGCAACTCTGCCTTTTTAAACCCACACTAGGGCCGGCTATGGAACCGACCCCAACTCACTCCCATTTCCTCCTCTACTCTTCCAAGTCTCCTCCATTCCCATTTCACTCCTCTAAGCCTTCCAAATACCTCCCTTTTCGGAGCAAAACATCAAGAATCCTTCCTTCTCTTGAAGATTTCACAAAGGTACTCTCTAAGAAGCTCTTAAATTCTGTTTTGTTCTTCATTTACTCTAGCTCATCATCATCCCTCTAAACAGCAGTAGTTATGGGATCTAGAAGATCCTCAAGGGACAAGGGAAAGAGGAGATTAGTAGAAGAGTTTGATTTCACTCTTTTCGATTCGAAATACCATGCTGAAAAATTTCCCTCTTTCGAACTTAGATGTATCAGTAAGGGAAAATACGTAGATCTAAATGAACTAAGAGACTTAGAGACCATCCAATGGTTTGCAAACCTAGGTCTACTTCCAATCTTGCAGATTAACAAACCCATCTATCCTAGGCTTGTTAGATTATTTTACAATAACATACAAATAGATGATGAAGGAAGGATGTCCACCTATCTTTTGGGACAACACATCTCAATCACTGATAGGTTCATTTGTGATATGATAGGCATTCCCATAAAAAGCATAGGACTCTACTTTAGAGGATCATGGGATGATGAAAGTATTGGAACATCCTATGTTGAAGACTTAGAAACAATCTTTGCCAATCCTAACATAGCATTGGTTCCTAAAAGTTGTGAACATCTATTGCCTTTGAACACTAAGATACTTCATTATATCATGACTAGTATAATTCTTCCTAAACAATACCATCATGATGAAATAAGTCAACTAGAATTAGGAACTATGTACTCAATCATGAAGGGACATGACATCTGTCTTGGCTATCTTATTCAACAAAATATGTTAGAATTATCTAAGAAAGATATGATGCTCCCATATGGTGGTATAATCACTAGAATAATAAAAGCTTACGACATTCTAATATCACCAGAAGAAGAAGTAATGAAAGTAGATCGATTCAGCATAATAAACAAAAATCTACTTCACCGACTAAGATGTTACTATAGAAACGGTAACTGGGTTAGACTCCCTAGAAGGACTGATCACCCTCAATCTGAACCAGAACCGGAAACACCAGTATTTAGGGGTACTCAATCTCCTCCGACCCTTCCCTTTGAGGAAACACATCCAGTTGAGCAAACTCATACATCCATCGAAGAAATTGGGATTCGTCTGGATCGATTCGAACAGAGACAAGAACGGATTGAACAAAGACAAGATCAAATCCTATCTGAGCTGCAGCAAATTCATAGTCAATTTGACTCCTTGTTTAGGCACTTTAATTTTCCACCTCATCAATGAACTTATTGAACACCTGTTGTTGTTGTAAACTTCTTATGATACTCACTTCTGATGTACTGGCTGTAAACATCTATTATGATAAAAGTTATCTCAGATTTTTATGGTATCATTACTGTTTGGTATGTGATGTGTCCAAATTAAGAATGTTGTGCTTTGAAACTAAAAGTTTTGAAAATCTTGTGCTTTGATTTCATTTGAAGAGAACTAGGAATGTTGATGTGTCCGAACAGATAAATTTGTTAAGATCATTTTTTTTCGGACTATATTGTATGATCAAATCACTTGATTTCCACGATTATATGTGAAAATCTGCAACAAAATCTTGTCCGAATGCATCTTATTTATGAAACAGATTTTCTCGTACACCTTCATGAAAATTGAGTTTCTGAAATAGATTTGATGAAGTAATTCATGTGTATGTATTCCATCCTGCAAAATCTTTACAATGGATTATAACACAAAGGGGAAGAAGTATTTAAAGAAATCTATGTAAAATTCCTCTATAAGCTTGCTATTATTATTTTCTGGTATCATACTTACTATGCTTTTTGTTGATGACAAAGGGGGAGATATATATGAATTGATAAACACTGCCATCATTAGAAATACTATGAATGATGCTATAAACACTGCTATGATTATGCCATCCTTGCATCACCAAGAGATATATGAACATGTGCTAAAGTTTGCATTATGCCCTGAGTTGATATCTTATCATGTGAAGAAAATGCAAAACTTGCTAGAATATTTCAAATGTGTGCATCATGTAATAAGTTTCACAGCTTTATATGATAATGTTCAAACTACATGATGAATAGTTACAAACACAATCATACAAACTTGATGATGTATGTCAAGCCCTGACATCATCTTTGAAGAGATACATCATGATGAGTATCATGATGGGAGTATTGATAAGTTTAACTGATCTAACTTATCAATACGTCACTTGAATTCTTAAGTCTTGAATTCAAGGTTGACTTATCTCAACGATGGCATATAGACAGGGGGAGTTAAGGATTACTCCATTATCAATTGATTGTCATCATCAAAAAGGGGGAGATTGTTGAATCTCGGATTTTGATGATGAAGTCAATTGTCATTTGTTGTCTAATCTATGTGTTGAGATAAGTGTGCAGGATTAACTACGATGAAAGATAGACAAGCAGCAGGAGTTGCGCCGGAGTCAAGTTCATGATCACGTTGGGAGTTCGAGAGTTCGACGGAAGTTCGGACGGTCGTCGGAGGTTCTGCGAGAACAGATCCGAGAAGTCCAGAAGCTTGCCAAGCGAAGCTCGTCGGAACTTGCCAAGTGGATCGTCGCAAAGTCCAGGAGTTTGCCGGAAGTCCGCAGGAGCATCACCGAGGGTTCATCGGATGATCGACGGAAGTTCGCCGGAAACTCGCCGGAAGGAGCGATTGACGCACCGAAGCAAAGCTGCAGAAGTTGTCTTAGATTTAATCGTAGTTAGCACGTTGATTAAGTTGGAAAATGGGAGGTGATCCCATTGGCTTAATCTTGGGGCAATTGGGCCCCTGAAAGACTGAAATTGGGCCGAATGGAATGAACCATTCGGACCCTGATTGCACCTGGAGGTGCAACCGCCCAGGCCAGGAGGTGGCACCGCCTGGGCTAGGCCTTCCAGCGAGACTGGGCGATGCAACCTCCCCAGCCGGGAGGTGGCACCGCCTGAGCTCAGTCTTCGAGCTAGACTGGGCGGTGCAACCTCCCTGACAGAGAGGTGGCACCGCCTGAGCTCAGTCTTCGAGCTAGACTGGGCGGTGCAACCTCCCTGACAGAGAGGTGGCACCGCCTGAGCTCAGTCTTCGAGCAAGACTGGGCGGTGCAACCTCCCTGGCAGAGAGGTGGCACCGCCTGAGCTCGGTCTTCGAGCTCTGCCAGGCGGTGCAACCTCTCCAGTCAAGAGGTGCAACCGCCTGATCCCAGAATTCCGGGATTTGATTGTTTTGAGCTCCAAATTTGAATTGGGTTGGGGCCTATAAATTCCCCACCCATTCAGCACTGAAAAGATACAGACCTACACCGAAATCTTGATCTTTTCTGTGATTCTAAGAGCTCAAAAGTGTTGTAAAGCCTTTAAGTCTCCTCCTTCTGTTCTTCAAGTTTTCAGTTGAAAAGTGAGGAGAGAAAGGTTTGTAAAGGTTGTCTCCTGAGCCTGTCAAAAGGAGAGAAACTGTAAAAGGGCAGTTTGGCCTTCGCCTATTGAAGGAAGGCCCCTAGTTGACGTCGGCGACCTCGTCGGTGGAGGAAGCCAAAAGTGGAGTAGGTCAAGACTGACCGAACCACTCTAAATCTCTGGTTTGCGTTTATTTTTTAGCACTTTATCATTACTGCAAACCTCCTTCATTACTACTGCTCTCTGCGCTTTCATGAACAAGTTCTAAGTGCTGTTCTTCCAAATCTGCATTCAGACGTAAATTCGTATTTTCGTACATTACAGTTTTCGTTTACGTTTGATTCTGCAGAACTGTCTTCCGTGCTTTTACGAACGAGTTTCTTTGCAGTTTACACTTACATTTTGATCCTATTGATAACTGCAAACTGTCCTCTACAATTTTACGAACGAGTTTCAACATTTAGACGTAAAACTGCATTTAGACGTAAATCGGCTTTCCTCGCACAATCATCAGATCTCAGTTCACGTTTACGTCTTGATTTCAACTGCATACTGCCTTCTGCGAGTATACAAACGAGTTTCAAAGTTCAGACGTAAATCTGCGTTTAAGACGTAAATCTGCGTTTAGACGTAAATCTGCGTCTAGACGTAAATCTGTTTGTTGCAGATTACTTTTTGAGTTGTACAACAACAGCACATTGTCTTTATACTTCTGCTTAAACTGCTCCTAGACGCAAACTGTGTTTAGACGCAATCTGCGCTTAGACGCAATCTGCGCTTAGACGCAATCTGCGCTAAGACGCAAACTGCGCTTAGACGCAATCTGAGTTTAGACGCAATCTGCATTTAGACGCAAACTGCGTTTAGACGCTAACTGTGTTTAAACGTAAACTGCACTTAATCATAAGTAATCTTAGAATCGGCTTTTGCATCAAAATAGTCTTTATCGAACGAACGCAGCTTTCGTTTTTTTTTATCGCTGAAAAATATCCGCTGCACTAATTCACCCCCCCCCCTCTTAATGCTCTCGATCCTAACACTCTTTACTTGTTTCTTCATACATATCACATAATTTGTGTCATGTGAACACTAAAGGTTAACGAACTTTCTCCAAACTATTTAGAAGAACAGTCACTACCAGGTATGTTTTTACCGCCCAATACATACTCGTTACTGGGCTTGTACCAGGTGATAAGCGTTGTTTATAGGATTTACCTGGAGGTGAACCATGTACCAGACCTGAACCGCCCATCTGGTTAGGATTGGTCCATGTCCTAGCAACTGAACGAACTGATAAATCAACAGCAGTCCATGTGGTTTTGCAATCTATAGTCATGCATCTCAATTACAAGGATCAAAGTATGCTAGACTTTCTTTTGAAAAAAATTTATCATTGAGACATTTGCTGCTTTTGAAAATATTTTCTTATTTCCTTAGTCTTCATTATCTAAAAGCCAACAACTAAGAAATAACTTGCTTTATGTGTTAGGTTTGTTTCCTTACACCAGGGTTTGCTGTACCGACACATATCGCCTAGTACGGGTGGTATATAATGGTCCAACATAGAACCGGTACGCGAACCGCCGTATACTAGGCGATACCATTACATAACCCCATATCATCCGATACACAGTCTGTACTAGTCAATAACGGTCAAAATCTGACCATTACCGACCAAGGGCTGAGATTGCCCTATTTCAAATAGTCAAATTGACCGTTTGAATCATTGAAAAAGGTTTTTAAACCCTTTCCTCCCCCCTCTTTCAACCCATTTCACTCTCTCAATCTCTTCAACTCTCTCAATCTCTTAAACTCTCTCAAACTCTTTCTCACTTATATCTCTTTCTCATTCTCATATTTTCACTCTCCTAAACTCAACAAAACTATGATTTATGGATTAGATCAAATTTGGGAGGCTAATTTGGGAGGATTGAAAGGAAGAATACTCTAATCAAGAGATATGTATTCTCTTTTTAGATTTTTATTGATTTATGAGATGATTAAGCCTATTCTATGTTGTTAAAGACTTAATGTCTAATATGTTGTTTGATATGATTTTAGTGATAGAATAGTATTAATTAAAGAGTAATTAAGGACTTAATGTTGTGATTAGTGTGTTTAATGCTTATTTTTTCGAAATTAGACACTTAATGAGTCAAATCTTTGTATTTCATGCATATTAAGGTGATTTATATGTTTGTGATGATATAATAGGTGTAATTAGATTTTAATTAAGATTTTAATACTGTGATTAGTGGTTTTAATGATGATTTAATCAAATTTTGATCAATATTGGGTCAATTCAATATTTTTAATACCTATTAAGATGTTTGACATGTTTATAGTGATGAAAGAGGGCTAATTATGTTAATGCTGCGATTAGTGTCTTTAATTATGATGATATCGAAATTTGACCCATATTGGGTCAATTAAATGTTGGTACACCTCGATACATACCGTACCGACACATGGTCGATACATTGGTACAGACCAATTCCGCAATCCTTACCTTACACTACAAATAACAACATTATCTAGACATGTGGTTGATAATATAATCCTTACATTACCTTTAAATATATTAAGCTTATCTAAGACTAGTAAGAGAATAAGTAAAAAATATTTAACATTCATATGCAGGAGTTTTTGAATAATTTCTGAGACAAAAGTAAGTTTAACTAGAAGAGGATAACATAGTACATGAGTTATCCACCAATGTGATGTTGGGGAAAGTCAGTGTAGGCCCCTACAAGAAGCAATGTTTCTGTGAATCCAAACCTTGGCCAACCAGATTGTAAAAGAACAACCTTACAGTTACAGAAATGCTCACCCTCACAAAAGTAAGTTTGACTACTAATTTCTTGTACAATCTTGGTATCAACATCCTAACAGTATCTATCCTGCATAAAAGTACTCAGCACTAAAATAGACTAACATCCTATGATAGATTATAATTAACAATTACTCTTGTTAAAGGAATTGTCAAATCTAGATCACATTTCTCGAGATAAAATTCCTTACCAATTTTTTCAAATCCCACCAAACACTAGTTCGATCACACAACCGGTTCTACAAGAAAATTTATGTTCCAAAAAGCAAAATAAATTTTTACAAGGAATTGAAATAATTTAGTAATTGGGTTTTCATGTAACATAACAAATTTCTATATGGAAATTTTGAAAGGGAAAATTTATTTGCTTTCTGTAACACATAAAACAATAACCTCATGTGAAACATCCTGCTCCATCATGATTCATGCAAGGAGATTGTAAATCATGTATGGAGAATAACAATCACAGAAATACAAAAAGGAGACAAAAAAGTGTGTAACCTTTATTGTTGCATGTCCATTTGATGGTTCCGCAGAAAAGCCTGCCAAAATGAGTTAAGACTTAATAGTATTCAGCAAACTGTATCACAAACTAATGAGTGATGACATATGAAAATTTCAATATAAACACTAAGCAGAACAAACATATTCTGGTTCCGTTAACTGTAAAAATTATTATATAAACCGAAAAAAAGAAGCTTGTGATACTTGGAGAAGAACATGGGAATACATGTCTCACACAACTTGCTTGGGTCCTTACCAAGTTTATATGGCTTCATCAAAGCATCCCTGAAAGGGGATATCTGACAATATGTGCTGGTGAGCTAAGGTGAAGATGTACATAAAAAAAAAAGACTTATGAGCATGACCTTTTGTCTGCTGAACTATCAGGACAGGATATGTTTGACTGCATGAAAATAACAGGTTAAGAAGTACAAACACTGAGGATTTCCAACTCAAGACTACCAAATATACTAGCATTTAATTCTTTAATTCTCTCTAGAGCTAGGTTACATTTAAATTATTTAATAGAAAATCAATGAATTAACAAAGAATCCTCCCTCTAGTTCGATGATTCCTCCAGATCCTGCATTTTAATGATACCATTTATAATTCAGTATCTTATTCCATTATGAAGTTGATATGCCCATTGGTCATTACTACACCTCCAGCAATTTGTTGATTTCCTCAATGATGTAGCATGGATCATGCGTTTTCCAGTCCTTCATTATATCTATGTTGCAGCTTTGCAAGTCTCTTCATTTTTACTAGAATCCACTTGGTTCACTATCATCATGCATATAAGTGAATCAGTGATGCCAATCTTCCACATGCATCTCTCGTGTAAGGCGAGGAAAAGAGTGCCAAAATACAGTTATACAGTCCTCCAGAATTCTTCAAGAACTGTGATAAATCATTTCGTAGAAGCAGGTAGAGATTTCTGGAATTTGTCATAAGAGACAACTAGAATTTGACTGACTCAGGGCAACCACTTGTGTAAATATGCTGAGGTTTAGTAGTTCTCTTCTTGTTATATGCTGATTTTTGTGAAAGAATCCATTTTACACATTTTTGTTGGATATTTGGCTACTTGCATTAGTTCATTCATATTATCTTCAACTGCAGAATTAGTGGATCTTTCTATACTAGCTAACCAAGCTTTGAATTGTATAGATCAGCCAGGAAAATTGTACACTCCTGGCACATCTTAATTGAATTTTCACTAAAGTTTTAAACTAAAATGTATTAACAAAACATGACGTGATCGTGCACATCACATGCTGTCATATTATATACCCTTTACGCATTTACGTAAAATTGTAATATGGAAAAAAAAAAGGTTAAAATTGTAAAAAGGAAAAGAATAAAATCACACCATTGGGGGATATAAGCTTTTTGGACCGGATGAAATCCAAGCAATCATGAAGGCGCCTCCGTTCGAACTTCACAAAATGTAGAAGCCCTTCCGAGAAATACACCAACTTAATCAGAGTCCCTACGGTCACCAAGAAATCATGTCAAAAAAATTCAGATAGGGGGATTCCTATTTGAGGCTGATTACTATGCGAATCCACGCTAGGATCGAAAATTCAAATACCAAAGCATGCCAAGAAATCAATTGCAGCTACCTCCAATGTCGAGCGCAAGGAGGGATGAATCCGGAGGCTGATTGGGGAGGAAGATAGGAGGATTCCTCTCGTCGAGATCGCCACGAATCTCCGCGCCGCCGAGGTTGAGATTCGCGGGACATCCTGCCATGATCTCAGAGCTGGAAACAGAACAATTTTTAGTTTGGTGGCATTGGCGATCAGCGGATCGGATCCGAAATGGAGAGGAGCGGGCCAAACAACTACGGTGGAGGTAGGGTTTCTGTAATCATCATCATCATCATATTAATAGGAAGCAGATAAGAACCGAGAAGGTGCACCTACCAACATCGTTGAATTCAACATGCACAGAAAAATACCGTCGATCGCTGCAAGCATTGACCGACGGACACAACCCTTCTGAATAAGGCAACCGTACGGTAGAAGACAGTTGTCAAAGAGTACATCCCCTTGCAGCAAATCGGATAGCAGAAGTCTTGTTTTGGATCCGAATGAAACATTTCTGGAAGCCAATTAACGCATGTGCGATCAGACGCGCTTTGACGGCAAGTAAATGCGGGGAAGAAAGAAGAATCAGACTGCATCTATCGCACATCCCATCATGCGTTTGCCAATGCATTTAAAATCAAATATGGTTCAATGCATATATATATATATATATAAAACCTGGATATTACATTACAAATGCTACCTCACTTAATATTATCTAAAATTACAAAATAACCAAGATGAACATGATTTATATATTCTATAATATAAAATTTTATTTATTTATTTTTTAAAACTTTTCTTTATATTTATCTATAAGGTTGAAATTTTATTTATTGTATATCTAGGTCATATGAATTTTTTTAAAGATTACATATTTTTATTTACCTATTAATTTAAAATAAAATATATGTATTCACTCTTGAATAAATATTTAAAATATTAGAAGGATAAATTTATCATATAATATTTCATATATTTTTAAAATATAATTTTGTCAAACAACATTTACGTGAGTACATACTTCAAATATAGTTTTCATCTATTATTTACCAATCACTCAAAGCACTTCACAAAAACACATTCACTCAAGTCTTCTTATCCAAATGCATATTAAAAATATAAGCATATTTCTAAACATACATGTCTGTATATACATATATACATATATATACATATACATATATGTATATATATACTAAACACATTTAATGGTGGTTAACTAGGCTTTTCAGAGGGATATTAAGGGGAAAATATATTAGGAGAACGTTATACTTGCAAGGGTATATATGTCAGTGAATTCAGGGAAATACCATACATTTTGAGTTTTTCTTGGATGGAACCTTTTTTTCTTCTTTTTTTTCTTCTCCTCAAACTCCTCTTTCTGTCTCTTCAGTTAAAATTCCCCTCTTCTAAAAGCTCCGATTCATTAGATCACTGGCTATCCTTAAAGATATTATATTAATTTTTTTAAGAAAATAGTTATTAAATTTTGAGAAACTTTCTTATCCATATCAAATAGTTATAGTTGGTAAGTAAATTTTAGATTTTTTTAATTGAAAACTAAGTTGCATGGGAGGCATTTTCTATTAGTTGGAATGAATACACTGAATCCAATACCAATAACTCTAACATTCCAACATTAATCACTAAATCGATTTTATATTTATTTTATATTTTATTTTAAATAATAATAATAATAATAATAATAATAATAATAATAATAATAATAATAATAATAATAATAATAATACAAGCATGAAAGAAACTAAATCGAAGATATTAAATAGTAAAATTATAGGATCTTCTCACTTACCTTTATAAAAAAGAAAAAACAACCATCATTGAATGTCAATGATAGAAACTATATTTGTTAAGGAAGTATATAAACAAAACTGTGATAGAAACTATATTTGTTAAGGCAGGAAGAATCTAAATGAAACTGTGACAGAGTATTGCATGTATATTGAATGATATAAACTGCAATTATGTTGGCGTCTATGAGAAGCTCAAGATATGTTCAGCTTATCTTGTTTGCCACAGCCATGCTCATCACACATTATGATGAGTGAACTCCAATCCATCATGCAGGAGTTGTCATGTTTTGAGAAACAAAAACAGGGTTGAAAGCTCCATCTCAATCTGCCCATACTCTTGACTTCAATTCTTAGAAAGTGAACAACATTGTTTCTAGGGTCAACTTAAATGTTGGGACCATTGAAATAAATGGGCATGTTAGCTCTCTCTGGGCAGAAACTTGGTTGTCCTAAACACCTGTGTTAGAGTGCTGCTCTTTCCATATTCTTGACTTGACTTAGTTTCTGAGAGAAGTGACCAACATTGTCTCAGCAATTAATTCAAGGTTAGCTTACATGTTGGGAACATTGACATAAATGAATATGGTAGCTATTTGGGAAGAAACTTTATAGTTTTAAACACTTCTCATATGATTGATTTGATAGTTTCTGAGAGAAGTAAACAACATTGTCTCTAACTATCTATTCAAGGTCAACTTACATGTTGGGAACATTGATGTAAATGGAAATGCTAGTTAATTAGGGAAGAAACTTGGGAGTCTTAAAAGACTTCTGCTGGCAGTCCCCAACATGAGAGCCAATTCCATCATTCATATCATCACCAAGATAGTGAGAGGCAACCCAATCCCTTAGCAAACAACAAATGAAATAGTATAATATAATATTCAGCAGAGTGATCTGAGGAACACATAGCAGCTTCATGTGTACATTTATACTCTATGGTTGGTGGTGAGAACTTGTAATTTATATAGATCATTTGCTGTGGTTGAGCAAATTAACAAGCCATTATCCGAGCTAATTTAATCCCATGCCTTAACATGGTTGAAAGAGACTTCATTTATCATGATGGTAACTTTTATAGATCACAATGACAATTTTACGAAATCATTTATGATGATGGAAATTGATTGTCATACTAAACATGCTCATGCCTTGCTCGTCTGTCTTAACGCTACAATGTAAGAGCTTTCTTCTCCATGGCACTTATTTTATATGCTATATAAGATAATAATTAAAAATATATGAACATATTTCTGCCAACTCAGTTATGGACACTGACAGGGTTTGAATCTTTATTCCACGTATTCAAAAAGCATAGCTAATTTTGACCGGTAAGACTCTGCTGGATCATAAAGTTTTGGAATCAAAACTTCATCATTTATCTTAAAAAAATAAAAAGCATCTGTATGAATCTTATCTTTAAAAATGACTTATTGTAAGCTCCAAAATCTCTAAAATTTCAAGTAATGCTGATTAAACCTAACAAAATATTAATTATGTCATGGGAGGGTGCCATTTCCACTTGGTACATGAGAACACATTACATGAGTCATTGGTAAGAGGGTGGAGTATCAAAATACAAGTAGAAAAAATGATAGGAAATGCTATAATCGAATCCACAACTCCCAAGTTTTATTGTAGTAGTTTCGGAAATAATAAGAAACAAATGAATATTCATAGCAAAAAGCAAGTTGGTTCATAGTATATATATATGCTCACATGTCTCTCAAGCATGAATCACCATTGACCCAGAAATAGGAACACATTAGACATTTTTACCAGTTGAGCTCAAAATATGCTTCTGCACAAACATTTGTGATCTGGTATATACATTAAGGAAATATTCTTTTCTAAATCAGCACTGAAGCATTTGTGAAAAATCCAGACTATACTAACTTCTTGTTGTGTGCATCCTTTTTCCATCAACAGGTTGATTGAAGTTAACAATCAACCTTGTAGGTATGCTCATAAGCTCCACAAAAGAATCCATATAACCATTGACTGCTTTGGTTGGAATGCTAGATCATGTAATCAAACATGTAGTTCTGCTACAAATAAGAAATATGGGCAATAAACTGCAAGCTGTCGAACATGCCTGGAACAGTAGTCAAGATGTGGGCAACAGCCTGCCATTATACATCTTCTCTAGCAACTTTCGTGCCTCTGGCCGCCGAAGAAGCCCCTTGTTGTTGGGCAAGCCCGTGCCAAGACAAACTGGGCAGACCAGCTTTCCACGACCTGAACCATCATGTATAACATTCTACTCAATGAGTCTAAATTTAAAATTTAATAAAGTGGTAAATCCTTTTAACAATAAAAATGAAGGACATGTTCCAAAGTTCATGCATGAGGTCGATTTTCCAGAACAAAATGAAGCTGACAAATAAATAAATAAATAAAAGGGCATCTTGTAGGTGAACGAGAACCATTGAGTCCATCAGAGACTTCAATTTTCAATGATGGCTAAAGGAGCAAATGTTTAATAATAACAAATGCACATAACAATTTATGACTTAAACTATAAACATTTAGAATTTAGATAAATGAGGAATTCTAGCAGAAGTTCATCGCAAGTTTATAGTTGCATGCTGAATCACAAGCTTCTTTTATCGGTACCTCATCAAAATTCAAAATATAAGTATAGAATTCGTGCAGATACAGTTAAGTGTGACAGGATGAGCAAAACTACCATATAAAGCTTCAAAACCGATTGAGAATGGGTAAAGTCAACAATATATAGAAACTTAAATAGAAATCTGAAGCAATACCATAGAAGAATTTAACTTGTATATTTCTGTGTCAGTAGAACATGATACAAGTGAACATTTTATCTATTATGCATAAGTGTTAAACAATTAACAAATCCAGACAAGTAACAAGCCACACATGTGGTCAGATTTAATAGTGAGAAACATAAAAAATTACAACACAGGATTACTTTGTCAATCTAAATTATAAATGGTGCACCATGCTTTACACTGTGGATATGTATTGATTGTGTCCTGGTAAAACTCTATATGTGGACTATGTGAAAATCCTTTTGCTGGACTAAACCTACTCCTCGATTCCAAACACTCTACCTCTGCATGCCAAAGAGGTTTGCAAGTGTGGATTCTGTACATACTGAATAGTTTGCATAAGCTATGACTGGACTTTTCCTTTTGTGTAACCATATTTGTATAGTTCCATTCATTGGCACCCAGCACAGTGATCATGGGAAGAGAGATGATTAAACTGACAGAGGAATTTGACAGATCAAAGAAAACTAAGTACTATACATCTTAATGTAGCCAAAAACGAAGACACAAATTGCCCAAAAACTTAATGAAGCACACTTAAAAAGACATGCAGAATATATGACAAAGGCTCATAAAACTACATACAAAATTTATTATACAAAATACCAAAGACACACCATAACAATTTGGGCACTCAGTAAACTCATATACATCCTTTGCTCGCTTTCGGTTGAGTGCTTTCCATTTTCCTGTGCCGCCACACATGTCACCTAAGTCAAAGCAAGAGAAGATATTTATCAGAAAAAGTCCTATGGTATCAGTCCTTGAATATTTCCAAATGTTGTCATTTACATGTTGCATTTTGAATGGAATGCACCAATTTAATATCTCATGTGTATGGGTTCATTCAATGCGGAAATAACTTGTGAGCATGTGTTATCATAAACTGTAACCTCTTTGGCTCAAATTGAAGATTCAATGCTAGAGTGGCTTATCTCTTGCGAGACCACAAATCAACAAGGGAATATGAAATTTGTGATCCATCATCTAGCTTCTTGTGAGCTTGTGATTGCGACAGTTTGCTATCCATTTCACTGTGAGGAAGTCATTTAAACTCTTCACAGACAATCTGATCAACTTGAATTCAAATTGAAGGTAAGGATACCTGTCACATCCTGGATTTTTTTTTTTTTTTTTCATATATTTTCACACAGGCCAAATAAATAAACATCACTTTATTCATCATCTATAACCATTTATTACAATTCATTTATTCATCAAATTACAAATAGAAAAGTTAACTTCAAGAGTCATCCAAGTGGCTCTACCTAGCGGTAGAGGAAGGTTCACTCTCCACTGGAATCCGATTTAGTACTAGAGGGAGGCTGCTCTGAAAATCAAAAACAAAGAAAATTCAGCAACGCTGAGTAGGAACCCCAAAAGTCAAATCAAGATAAATACATGACCAAAATTCAATCAATCATCCCATTGGCGTATATCAAGTACCCGAAGGAGCACTCCCCCAACAGCGGATGGAGAGGCTTTATCCTACGGGATGAGTTTGTGTTCTCCCAACAGCGGATGGAGGCAAACTCATATCACACTCCCAACAGCGGATGGAGTGGTGTCCCACACCCGCCAAAGTGGGGACACGTTCCTCCCAACAGCGGATGGAGGAACCGTCCAGCCGCCACGTCTGACGGCCCGCTAATCCCCGAAGGGAATCGCCCTACCTGCTCTTGGCAGGAATATAATCTCACACTGGTCATATCCATTTCGGGATGAAATAACATATTTCAAACATCTCTTTCAAAAATCATCAATATCAAATAATATAAATTAACCCTCAATTGACTTGAACTCTAGTTTAATCGATTCAATTGAACTCGATTTACTAGAGCCTAACTGAACTGAACTGATCTCTAATCCTTATTTAACTGGTCTGGAACCACCCTAGACTAGTATAATTTAGACTAGATTAAGTTCAATTTAGGTTAAACTAACTTGAATAAGTCAATCAATTCGGAATCACCCTGAATTGATCTAGACTAATCAAGTATAGTTTAATTCAATCAATATTTGGGCTCAAGTTCAACAATAATATTGGGCTAGATTGAGCCAGTCCATCTATTGGTCATGTGCATTATACATGATTGAGCATGCATTACATAAAACTGGCCCAGTCTTGGCCCATGGACTAGTCATAGCATATACCCATTAACAACATATATGAAAACATAATAATACATTAAAAGATAGATGAGGAGAAAAGTTTTAATACAAAGAAATAACATTCTCAATTTGACTAGAAATCATAAGACATTAAAAGAGGGACTAGGAGATAAGTTTTAACACAAGGAAATAGCTTTCTAAATTCAAATAAAAATCATAATTTCAACACATAAAATTTCAACATATTCTAGTCATATTTTAAATCATTCAGAATAATATATTTTAAATTTCAGATCAAAGGATATCAAAAAGGGATTTTAGAGAACATATTCTAGTCTAATAAGATTTTAATCCAGATAAGATTAAAGATAAACTGTAATACAGAAAATATATCATATAAAACATATACCTTTTTAACATATTTAATTCGACAATAAAAACCTTAATCATGGGTCAAAGAATATTTTGAAAACTTTAACCGATTACTTTAATACAAAAAAAATTGACATTTAAAGAATTGATACACATTTTTCAAACTATAAAACTTTCAACATTTAAAGAATCAAAATAAAAGCTAAAACTTTTAAGAAAGGTAGGGAAACCTACCTCTTGTCAATAGGGTGTAACTCCTCGTTCTCTTGTCAATAGGGTGTAACTCCTCGTTCCTCCCGCTGCCAGGCTCGACTAGGTAAGGAACGAAGGAGAGAAATCCCTCCCCTTTAAATAGGAGGAGATGAGCCTCTATTAAGGGAAATAAATTTTAATTTTCATATTTATTTAATATAAATTATTTCCATTTAATATACTACCAAATATGATATCATCATATTTGGAATACTTACTAGTTATTTCCTTAATTCATATCAACAAACAAGGAAGTAGATTAGGATTTCCCAAGGAAGTAGATTAGGATTTCCTTAAATTATAATAACAAGTAAGGAAAGAAAATCAATTCTTAACTTAAATATTTGATGTGATTACATTTCTCCCCTCCTATAGGAAATTTGGTCCCCAAATTTAGCTTACCTTAATAGAATAGATGAGGATACTGCTCTCGCATATCTTCTTCTCTTTCCCATGTTGCCTCTTGGTCTGAATGGTGTTGCCAACAAATCTTTACCAAAGGTATAATTTTGTTCCTTAGAACATGTTCTTTTCTTTCCAAGATCTGGGTTGGTTGTTCTCTAAAAGTGGCATCATCTCGTAATTGTAGAGGTTGGTAAGATATGACATGTGATGGATCCCTGATATATCTTCGAAGCATTGACACGTGGAATACATCATGGATGCTAGCCAAAGTCGGGGGCAATGCCAATCTGTATGCTACAGGCCCAACCTTTTGTAAGATCTCAAATGGGCCAATAAATCTTGGGGCTAACTTTCCCCTTTGACCAAACCTCATAACTCCCTTGGTTGGCGACACCTTTAAGAAGACGTGCTCACCAATTTCGAACTCTAGATCTCTTCGCCTTCGATCTGCATAACTTTTCTGACGACTTTGAGCTGTTAATAATCTTTGGCGTATAATTCGAATATTATCAGCATCTTTTTGAATTAACTGAGGCCCCAAAAGCTTCCGTTCTCCCACCTCATCCCAATATACAGGTGATCTGCACTTTCTTCCATAAAGAGCTTCAAATGGAGCCATCTGTATGCTAGAGTGGTAACTATTATTATAAGAAAACTCAATTAGATGCAAGTGCATATCCCAACTCCCACCAAAGTCTAAAGCACATGCTCTTAAGAGATCTTCAAGAGTTTGTATTGTCCTTTCAGATTGGCCATCAGTTTGAGGGTGAAAAGCTGTACTAAATTTTAACTGCGTGCCCAAAGATTTTTGTAGACTTCCCCAAAATTTAGAGGTGAATCTTGGATCTCTATCTGAGATAATGCTAACTAGCACTCCATGATATCGAATGATTTCCTTAATATATAAGCTTGCTAGTTTATCCAATGAATACTTCTTGTTAATAGGAAGGAAGTGAGCAGATTTAGTAAGTCTGTCTACTATTACCCAAATTTCGTCATATCCTTTCACAGTCTTGGGTAATCCTGTCACAAAATCCATAGTGACTTGCTCCCACTTCCATTCAGGAATCAAAATCATTTGCAACTTTCCCGCAGGTACTCGATGTTCTATCTTCACCTGTTGACATATCAGACATTTAGAAACAAACTCTGCTATATCTCTCTTCATACCACGCCACCGATAGTTTTGGCATAAATCTCGATACATCTTAGTAGTCCCGGGATGGATATAAAATTTTGATCTATGTGCCTCCTCTAATAATTGCATCTTTACTGGATGGCTTTCGGGAACACAAAGTCGATTGTGGAATGTAATAGAACCATCTTCGACTTGGAGGAATTCAGGTCTAGAACCTTGAGCTATTTCCTTAACTATCATTTGAAGATATGTATCTTCCTTTTGACCTTCTTTAACCTTTTCCACCAAAAATGATTGTGCCATCAAACACACAAGAAAACCTTTATTTGTCTCTGATAAAAGTTTAAGTTTTAAGTCTGCTAACTCCGTTATCATAGAATTCCTTTGAATATTCATATAGGCTACAAGACTGTAGGTATTTCTGCTTAAGGCATCAGCAACTACATTAGCTTTCCCAGGATGGTAGTTGATATTAAAATCATAATCCTTTAGAAAGTCCAACCACCTTCTTTGTCTCATATTTAAATCTTTCTGTGTGAAAATATATTTGAGACTCTTATGATCTGTGAAGATTTTGAAAGTCTGTCCATATAGATAATGCCTCCAAATTTTCAGTGCAAAAATGATAGCTGCTAGTTCTAAGTCATGAGTAGGATAGTTCTTTTCATGAGGCTTTAATTGCCTCGATGCATAAGCAACTACCCTCTCGTTTTGCATTAGAACGCAACCAAGCCCTTGTAGTGAGGCATCACTATACACTACAAAACCTTCTCCTCCTGAAGGAATCACCAAGATAGGAGCACTGGTTAATTTCTTCTTCAATTCTTGAAAATTTTGTTGACATTTATCATCCCACATGAACTTTATATTCTTTTGTGTCAATCTGGTCAATGGTGCTACTATTTTTGAAAAGTCTTCTACGAATCTTCTATAGTATCCAACCAAACCTAAAAAGCTTCTAATCTCTGAAACATTAGAAGGTTGCTTCCATTTTATCACGGCTTCAATCCTATGAGGGTCAACAGATATACCAGCACTTGAAATTACATGACCGAGAAACATAATTTCATTGAGCCAGAAGTTACACTTAACTTGGCATATAGTTTCTCTCGCCTTAGGACTTCCATAACTATCTTAAGATGGTGTTCATGCTCTGCTATGCTTTTGGAGTAAATCAAGATATCATCAATAAACACAATTACAAATTTATCGAGATAAGGGTGGAACACTCTATTCATGAGATCCATGAAGGCAGCTGGTGCATTTGTGAGTCCAAAAGGCATTACTAAGAATTCATAATGACCATATCTTGTTCTAAAGGCAGTTTTCTGTATGTCTCCTTCCCTTATCTTTAGTTGATGATACCCGGATCTCAAATCAATCTTTGAGTATACCTGAGTACCTTGAAGTTGATCAAACAGGTCATCTATTCGAGGAAGAGGATATTTATTCTTTATGGTCACTTGGTTGAGTTGTTTATAATCGATGCATAGTCGCATAGATCCATCTTTCTTCTTCACAAATAGGACAGGGGCACCCCAAGGTGACACACTAGGTCGAATAAAACCCTTGTCCAAAAGCTCTTGGATCTGTTTCTTTAACTCCTCCAACTCAATTGGTGCCATTCTATATGGAGGTTTAGAAATAGGTGCAGTACCAGGTAGAAGATCAATTGTAAATTCAATCTGTCTATTTGGTGGCAATGCAAGTAGATCTTCAGGAAAAACATCTGAAAAATCCCGTACAATGGGGATGTCCTTTAATACTGGCTTCTTAGATTCTTCTCCAGAAATAAAGGCCAAGTATCCCTGACATCCCTTCAGTAATAGTTGGGTAGCACTCAAGGCTGAAATAATAGAAGGGAACTTTTCTTGAATCCCGATGAACTTGAAAGGTGGTTGATCTAGAGGTGAGAAAGTAACAGTCTTCCGAAAACAATCGACACTTGCATGGTATGTTGAAAGTCAGTCCATACCCAAGATAGCATCGAAATCTTAAAATTCTAGTATAATAAGATCTACTAGCAAATCATGATCTTTTAATAGTAATAACACAGTTTATATATATCTGATCAACTGTCAAAGAGTTTCCAACTTATTATTTGTATGAATACCTCTCCGAGTGCGTATACTAGTAGCATTGCGACCATGAGCACCCCGAGTGATAAAACCACTAATCTTTGGAATTGGCTCTATTACTCTTATAATAGGTTAAAGACAATCATTGGTTAAAGTCAATCAAGGGACCTAATACACCTACAGGCCCTAGACCATGCTCTGATACCATAAAAATTGTCACATCCTGGATTTTTTTTTTTTTTTTTCATATATTTTCACACAGGCCAAATAAATAAACATCACTTTATTCATCATCTATAACCATTTATTACAATTCATTTATTCATCAAATTACAAATAGAAAAGTTAACTTCAAGAGTCATCCAAGTGGCTCTACCTAGCGGTAGAGG
The DNA here is from genome assembly GCF_036884655.1 of Musa acuminata AAA Group. Classification (NCBI taxonomy): domain Eukaryota; kingdom Viridiplantae; phylum Streptophyta; class Magnoliopsida; order Zingiberales; family Musaceae; genus Musa; species Musa acuminata. Next base: position 47,054,325 of record NC_088335.1, read on the forward strand.
AAGGTTCACTCTCCACTGGAATCCGATTTAGTACTAGAGGGAGGCTGCTCTGAAAATCAAAAACAAAGAAAATTCAGCAACGCTGAGTAGGAACCCCAAAAGTCAAATCAAGATAAATACATGACCAAAATTCAATCAATCATCCCATTGGCGTATATCAAGTACCCGAAGGAGCACTCCCCCAACAGCGGATGGAGAGGCTTTATCCTACGGGATGAGTTTGTGTTCTCCCAACAGCGGATGGAGGCAAACTCATATCACACTCCCAACAGCGGATGGAGTGGTGTCCCACACCCGCCAAAGTGGGGACACGTTCCTCCCAACAGCGGATGGAGGAACCGTCCAGCCGCCACGTCTGACGGCCCGCTAATCCCCGAAGGGAATCGCCCTACCTGCTCTTGGCAGGAATATAATCTCACACTGGTCATATCCATTTCGGGATGAAATAACATATTTCAAACATCTCTTTCAAAAATCATCAATATCAAATAATATAAATTAACCCTCAATTGACTTGAACTCTAGTTTAATCGATTCAATTGAACTCGATTTACTAGAGCCTAACTGAACTGAACTGATCTCTAATCCTTATTTAACTGGTCTGGAACCACCCTAGACTAGTATAATTTAGACTAGATTAAGTTCAATTTAGGTTAAACTAACTTGAATAAGTCAATCAATTCGGAATCACCCTGAATTGATCTAGACTAATCAAGTATAGTTTAATTCAATCAATATTTGGGCTCAAGTTCAACAATAATATTGGGCTAGATTGAGCCAGTCCATCTATTGGTCATGTGCATTATACATGATTGAGCATGCATTACATAAAACTGGCCCAGTCTTGGCCCATGGACTAGTCATAGCATATACCCATTAACAACATATATGAAAACATAATAATACATTAAAAGATAGATGAGGAGAAAAGTTTTAATACAAAGAAATAACATTCTCAATTTGACTAGAAATCATAAGACATTAAAAGAGGGACTAGGAGATAAGTTTTAACACAAGGAAATAGCTTTCTAAATTCAAATAAAAATCATAATTTCAACACATAAAATTTCAACATATTCTAGTCATATTTTAAATCATTCAGAATAATATATTTTAAATTTCAGATCAAAGGATATCAAAAAGGGATTTTAGAGAACATATTCTAGTCTAATAAGATTTTAATCCAGATAAGATTAAAGATAAACTGTAATACAGAAAATATATCATATAAAACATATACCTTTTTAACATATTTAATTCGACAATAAAAACCTTAATCATGGGTCAAAGAATATTTTGAAAACTTTAACCGATTACTTTAATACAAAAAAAATTGACATTTAAAGAATTGATACACATTTTTCAAACTATAAAACTTTCAACATTTAAAGAATCAAAATAAAAGCTAAAACTTTTAAGAAAGGTAGGGAAACCTACCTCTTGTCAATAGGGTGTAACTCCTCGTTCTCTTGTCAATAGGGTGTAACTCCTCGTTCCTCCCGCTGCCAGGCTCGACTAGGTAAGGAACGAAGGAGAGAAATCCCTCCCCTTTAAATAGGAGGAGATGAGCCTCTATTAAGGGAAATAAATTTTAATTTTCATATTTATTTAATATAAATTATTTCCATTTAATATACTACCAAATATGATATCATCATATTTGGAATACTTACTAGTTATTTCCTTAATTCATATCAACAAACAAGGAAGTAGATTAGGATTTCCCAAGGAAGTAGATTAGGATTTCCTTAAATTATAATAACAAGTAAGGAAAGAAAATCAATTCTTAACTTAAATATTTGATGTGATTACATTTCTCCCCTCCTATAGGAAATTTGGTCCCCAAATTTAGCTTACCTTAATAGAATAGATGAGGATACTGCTCTCGCATATCTTCTTCTCTTTCCCATGTTGCCTCTTGGTCTGAATGGTGTTGCCAACAAATCTTTACCAAAGGTATAATTTTGTTCCTTAGAACATGTTCTTTTCTTTCCAAGATCTGGGTTGGTTGTTCTCTAAAAGTGGCATCATCTCGTAATTGTAGAGGTTGGTAAGATATGACATGTGATGGATCCCTGATATATCTTCGAAGCATTGACACGTGGAATACATCATGGATGCTAGCCAAAGTCGGGGGCAATGCCAATCTGTATGCTACAGGCCCAACCTTTTGTAAGATCTCAAATGGGCCAATAAATCTTGGGGCTAACTTTCCCCTTTGACCAAACCTCATAACTCCCTTGGTTGGCGACACCTTTAAGAAGACGTGCTCACCAATTTCGAACTCTAGATCTCTTCGCCTTCGATCTGCATAACTTTTCTGACGACTTTGAGCTGTTAATAATCTTTGGCGTATAATTCGAATATTATCAGCATCTTTTTGAATTAACTGAGGCCCCAAAAGCTTCCGTTCTCCCACCTCATCCCAATATACAGGTGATCTGCACTTTCTTCCATAAAGAGCTTCAAATGGAGCCATCTGTATGCTAGAGTGGTAACTATTATTATAAGAAAACTCAATTAGATGCAAGTGCATATCCCAACTCCCACCAAAGTCTAAAGCACATGCTCTTAAGAGATCTTCAAGAGTTTGTATTGTCCTTTCAGATTGGCCATCAGTTTGAGGGTGAAAAGCTGTACTAAATTTTAACTGCGTGCCCAAAGATTTTTGTAGACTTCCCCAAAATTTAGAGGTGAATCTTGGATCTCTATCTGAGATAATGCTAACTAGCACTCCATGATATCGAATGATTTCCTTAATATATAAGCTTGCTAGTTTATCCAATGAATACTTCTTGTTAATAGGAAGGAAGTGAGCAGATTTAGTAAGTCTGTCTACTATTACCCAAATTTCGTCATATCCTTTCACAGTCTTGGGTAATCCTGTCACAAAATCCATAGTGACTTGCTCCCACTTCCATTCAGGAATCAAAATCATTTGCAACTTTCCCGCAGGTACTCGATGTTCTATCTTCACCTGTTGACATATCAGACATTTAGAAACAAACTCTGCTATATCTCTCTTCATACCACGCCACCGATAGTTTTGGCATAAATCTCGATACATCTTAGTAGTCCCGGGATGGATATAAAATTTTGATCTATGTGCCTCCTCTAATAATTGCATCTTTACTGGATGGCTTTCGGGAACACAAAGTCGATTGTGGAATGTAATAGAACCATCTTCGACTTGGAGGAATTCAGGTCTAGAACCTTGAGCTATTTCCTTAACTATCATTTGAAGATATGTATCTTCCTTTTGACCTTCTTTAACCTTTTCCACCAAAAATGATTGTGCCATCAAACACACAAGAAAACCTTTATTTGTCTCTGATAAAAGTTTAAGTTTTAAGTCTGCTAACTCCGTTATCATAGAATTCCTTTGAATATTCATATAGGCTACAAGACTGTAGGTATTTCTGCTTAAGGCATCAGCAACTACATTAGCTTTCCCAGGATGGTAGTTGATATTAAAATCATAATCCTTTAGAAAGTCCAACCACCTTCTTTGTCTCATATTTAAATCTTTCTGTGTGAAAATATATTTGAGACTCTTATGATCTGTGAAGATTTTGAAAGTCTGTCCATATAGATAATGCCTCCAAATTTTCAGTGCAAAAATGATAGCTGCTAGTTCTAAGTCATGAGTAGGATAGTTCTTTTCATGAGGCTTTAATTGCCTCGATGCATAAGCAACTACCCTCTCGTTTTGCATTAGAACGCAACCAAGCCCTTGTAGTGAGGCATCACTATACACTACAAAACCTTCTCCTCCTGAAGGAATCACCAAGATAGGAGCACTGGTTAATTTCTTCTTCAATTCTTGAAAATTTTGTTGACATTTATCATCCCACATGAACTTTATATTCTTTTGTGTCAATCTGGTCAATGGTGCTACTATTTTTGAAAAGTCTTCTACGAATCTTCTATAGTATCCAACCAAACCTAAAAAGCTTCTAATCTCTGAAACATTAGAAGGTTGCTTCCATTTTATCACGGCTTCAATCCTATGAGGGTCAACAGATATACCAGCACTTGAAATTACATGACCGAGAAACATAATTTCATTGAGCCAGAAGTTACACTTAACTTGGCATATAGTTTCTCTCGCCTTAGGACTTCCATAACTATCTTAAGATGGTGTTCATGCTCTGCTATGCTTTTGGAGTAAATCAAGATATCATCAATAAACACAATTACAAATTTATCGAGATAAGGGTGGAACACTCTATTCATGAGATCCATGAAGGCAGCTGGTGCATTTGTGAGTCCAAAAGGCATTACTAAGAATTCATAATGACCATATCTTGTTCTAAAGGCAGTTTTCTGTATGTCTCCTTCCCTTATCTTTAGTTGATGATACCCGGATCTCAAATCAATCTTTGAGTATACCTGAGTACCTTGAAGTTGATCAAACAGGTCATCTATTCGAGGAAGAGGATATTTATTCTTTATGGTCACTTGGTTGAGTTGTTTATAATCGATGCATAGTCGCATAGATCCATCTTTCTTCTTCACAAATAGGACAGGGGCACCCCAAGGTGACACACTAGGTCGAATAAAACCCTTGTCCAAAAGCTCTTGGATCTGTTTCTTTAACTCCTCCAACTCAATTGGTGCCATTCTATATGGAGGTTTAGAAATAGGTGCAGTACCAGGTAGAAGATCAATTGTAAATTCAATCTGTCTATTTGGTGGCAATGCAAGTAGATCTTCAGGAAAAACATCTGAAAAATCCCGTACAATGGGGATGTCCTTTAATACTGGCTTCTTAGATTCTTCTCCAGAAATAAAGGCCAAGTATCCCTGACATCCCTTCAGTAATAGTTGGGTAGCACTCAAGGCTGAAATAATAGAAGGGAACTTTTCTTGAATCCCGATGAACTTGAAAGGTGGTTGATCTAGAGGTGAGAAAGTAACAGTCTTCCGAAAACAATCGACACTTGCATGGTATGTTGAAAGTCAGTCCATACCCAAGATAGCATCGAAATCTTAAAATTCTAGTATAATAAGATCTACTAGCAAATCATGATCTTTTAATAGTAATAACACAGTTTATATATATCTGATCAACTGTCAAAGAGTTTCCAACTTATTATTTGTATGAATACCTCTCCGAGTGCGTATACTAGTAGCATTGCGACCATGAGCACCCCGAGTGATAAAACCACTAATCTTTGGAATTGGCTCTATTACTCTTATAATAGGTTAAAGACAATCATTGGTTAAAGTCAATCAAGGGACCTAATACACCTACAGGCCCTAGACCATGCTCTGATACCATAAAAATTGTCACATCCTGGATTTTTTTTTTTTTTTTTCATATATTTTCACACAGGCCAAATAAATAAACATCACTTTATTCATCATCTATAACCATTTATTACAATTCATTTATTCATCAAATTACAAATAGAAAAGTTAACTTCAAGAGTCATCCAAGTGGCTCTACCTAGCGGTAGAGGAAGGTTCACTCTCCACTGGAATCCGATTTAGTACTAGAGGGAGGCTGCTCTGAAAATCAAAAACAAAGAAAATTCAGCAACGCTGAGTAGGAACCCCAAAAGTCAAATCAAGATAAATACATGACCAAAATTCAATCAATCATCCCATTGGCGTATATCAAGTACCCGAAGGAGCACTCCCCCAACAGCGGATGGAGAGGCTTTATCCTACGGGATGAGTTTGTGTTCTCCCAACAGCGGATGGAGGCAAACTCATATCACACTCCCAACAGCGGATGGAGTGGTGTCCCACACCCGCCAAAGTGGGGACACGTTCCTCCCAACAGCGGATGGAGGAACCGTCCAGCCGCCACGTCTGACGGCCCGCTAATCCCCGAAGGGAATCGCCCTACCTGCTCTTGGCAGGAATATAATCTCACACTGGTCATATCCATTTCGGGATGAAATAACATATTTCAAACATCTCTTTCAAAAATCATCAATATCAAATAATATAAATTAACCCTCAATTGACTTGAACTCTAGTTTAATCGATTCAATTGAACTCGATTTACTAGAGCCTAACTGAACTGAACTGATCTCTAATCCTTATTTAACTGGTCTGGAACCACCCTAGACTAGTATAATTTAGACTAGATTAAGTTCAATTTAGGTTAAACTAACTTGAATAAGTCAATCAATTCGGAATCACCCTGAATTGATCTAGACTAATCAAGTATAGTTTAATTCAATCAATATTTGGGCTCAAGTTCAACAATAATATTGGGCTAGATTGAGCCAGTCCATCTATTGGTCATGTGCATTATACATGATTGAGCATGCATTACATAAAACTGGCCCAGTCTTGGCCCATGGACTAGTCATAGCATATACCCATTAACAACATATATGAAAACATAATAATACATTAAAAGATAGATGAGGAGAAAAGTTTTAATACAAAGAAATAACATTCTCAATTTGACTAGAAATCATAAGACATTAAAAGAGGGACTAGGAGATAAGTTTTAACACAAGGAAATAGCTTTCTAAATTCAAATAAAAATCATAATTTCAACACATAAAATTTCAACATATTCTAGTCATATTTTAAATCATTCAGAATAATATATTTTAAATTTCAGATCAAAGGATATCAAAAAGGGATTTTAGAGAACATATTCTAGTCTAATAAGATTTTAATCCAGATAAGATTAAAGATAAACTGTAATACAGAAAATATATCATATAAAACATATACCTTTTTAACATATTTAATTCGACAATAAAAACCTTAATCATGGGTCAAAGAATATTTTGAAAACTTTAACCGATTACTTTAATACAAAAAAAATTGACATTTAAAGAATTGATACACATTTTTCAAACTATAAAACTTTCAACATTTAAAGAATCAAAATAAAAGCTAAAACTTTTAAGAAAGGTAGGGAAACCTACCTCTTGTCAATAGGGTGTAACTCCTCGTTCTCTTGTCAATAGGGTGTAACTCCTCGTTCCTCCCGCTGCCAGGCTCGACTAGGTAAGGAACGAAGGAGAGAAATCCCTCCCCTTTAAATAGGAGGAGATGAGCCTCTATTAAGGGAAATAAATTTTAATTTTCATATTTATTTAATATAAATTATTTCCATTTAATATACTACCAAATATGATATCATCATATTTGGAATACTTACTAGTTATTTCCTTAATTCATATCAACAAACAAGGAAGTAGATTAGGATTTCCCAAGGAAGTAGATTAGGATTTCCTTAAATTATAATAACAAGTAAGGAAAGAAAATCAATTCTTAACTTAAATATTTGATGTGATTACAATACCTATCCTTGGAACAGAAGATTCTGAACCAGTGCCTGTATTCAGAAGTGGGAGAGATTAAGATTATGTACATATGCTGTGGAAGCCCTTGCTCCTTATACCATCCAAGCATGCCACAGTTATCTTATAAATCACAATTACCAGTTCCTGATGCCATGTTTAGATTTTTCCTGCTTCATACTACAATTGAATTCCTATCATTTGAAATGACCTGTTTACACTAATATCACATTTAAAATGTAACTAGAATATCAACCAATAGATAGTCCAACAGGCTACCAATAAATTTGGTTGAAACTGAAATAATAAGATAAAAGGTTCAAACAACATATTTTAGAAAAGGTTGTTCCACAATTAGGAGAAACAAAAGACAAAGCATTAAGAGGACATTACAAAAAAACGCTAGAGATATGCAGCCCAAAGAAGTAAATCCACTCGAACATCATCGGCTGTTGACATGCATAATTTGTTATCTGGATGGATCCCCCCTACAATATAAACTATTAAGTTGCTACATTGATGAGTACTCTTAAGAATGTGAGGAACCCTCTCTCTCCTTCAAAGTACATATTTGGCAATAACCGATCTCCACACAGGAAACAAAATTAACTTCATTAAGAAAACTACATTAGCTGAATAATAGTGTGTGACAAGGTTGTATGACCAAACTATAGCTAATCTGAGTTCTTATGTGACTTCGACAATCATCAGGTATTGAAAATCCAACTAAATTTCAAAAAGGAAGTAACATGATTTATATCCAGACTTAATCCAAGTTTGTTTAATCCTAAACCTCACATGGCTCAACTTGAAATACCAGTGGACTAATTCTGGCACTAAGTCAACTCAAGCTAAATCTTATGTTGCATAAACTCATATCTAAGACAGCATTGTAAGTGTCTTGCACTTAAAAAGAATAAAAACAATAACTTATAAAAGCAGACATTGTTTGTGCAACAATTTACGAAGTCTATGGAAAAAGTAACACGACTTTTTAACTGAAGATTTATGTATTCAAGTTTTCATAGAAAATATTAGGTTCCATTTTTGTCTCGGGTATGGAATCCGACATACAGGAGAGAAATCCAGCGTTTGACATTTTCCCTTGGAGAGGGAAAAGGTACAGAAGGAGGAGCATATTGAAGGCAGAGGAAGTGCGTGGGAGGGAAGCAAAAAGAAAAAAAAGAAAAATACAACTATCGAAAGCTCTTAAACAAGAAGAACAATAAGATTATAGGGATACTATGTGGTTAAGCCCTGATAACCCTGGATTTAACCATTTAAACCGAGCAGCATGACAATATGGTAATTGTAGCCAATAGTAAGGGACCAGGCAAAATTGCATGGTGCATGTACAGGAACCTGATTGGAAATGTAAATACAAGTTGATACATACTGGTCTACTGATTTTTTTAATCCTTACTTTAACATGAGGTTTGATTAGCTACATCAACTGACATTAAAGTTGCATCTTATTGTCAGTTTTATTATGGGCCAATTTGTCTACTTGAGTTCAGTTATAGGGCTGGTCAGATTTGGTTGGAGTCTTTAGCGGATCATGTTTTGTTTACTAAAGTTGAGTCAGGGTCTATGTTCTAAATGCTTCTATTAAGAAATTCATAACCGTCTGGACGTCTGTCTCCATTTTCAGTACCTAAACAGTCCTATTAGTATAAAACTCCAGTTAAATTACATGATGGGGTATTTTAGGGAGATCTTAACTGTAAGATGACTTTAGTTTAGTCAAGTGTAAAAATTGTAAGCTGTATTACTATTACAACAGAAGGGGTTCTTTTACTGACACATCACAGACCGTCCTTTCATGCTAGTTATGTTTTCTATGCTTCAATCTCTCCATCACAATATGCAACACCTCATTCTGCTAAAAGTTATCCTACAGGAGATCTTTTATAATTAAACAGAAGAAATGATGTTTCTATAAAGACCTGACCTTATACAGCTTTCTCGATATATCAAAAGAAAACATAATGTGTATCAATACAATTCTTACTGGACAGCTTTCTGCTGTTCAGACCTAACCACAAAACCAATCTTAGTGTCATTGGATCGACCAGAGAGTAGGAAGTGAGTTTATTTCATCAAAACTCACCATTCGTGTAATAAACTGCCAAGGCTTCTTGCATGTTTTCATTTGAATCTCAAGACCTGGTGAAATACCTAATTACTAATTTCAATTATCGAAACCTGAAAATATCAGTGTGAAAAACCTAAGGATTCCACATTTACCTCTTACATCTAATAATATAAAACTTTGATTTCATAAAGCTGATAGGTAGTATTGAAACAGAAATATATATAAGGTAGTAGAACCACTTGAACAACTTAATTAGAACACAGAAAAAAAATATAAGAAAGGAAGCTGTCTCACATAATACTACGCCACTTCCAGCACAATTTCGACATACAGATTTTAATTTACTAGAGGAGCCCTCCATCTTCTCTGAGGCAAGTCCAGTGGGCGCATAGAATGAAGGACCAGAGATATTTATTACTGCTAGAGATGCACATAAACAAGTAAGGCATTTACGTCTTGAAGGCAGTGACTTACTTTCCTGCATGAGAAAGTAAGACATTAACATGGTCATATTCCAAAACAAGAAGATTTAGAAGGTTATCAAAATTTTAAACATCTTTTAAACAAACAAGGCATAATCATAAGAGTATCTATTATAGTAATGTATATTTCTGTACATCTAATGAGACAAAATAATAGTACATAGATGATCCTGAAGCTATTTCAGCAATTGGCCCATGATAGCTCACAATAACAATAAGGGTCCTATCACAAACTATATCGTCCAGCAGTTGTCAGCATAATTGGTTGAAATTCACCTTGACGCATACAAAAGTTCATAACCAGCTTTCTTATAAACTATTAGAAAAACATGTCTTGTTAACTATAACATGCATTTCAGATAGAGTTGCCATAAATTGGACAAAGAAACTGAGGAAACTGACATAGATCTATTTGATCTAGGCTTCTGTAATGATGACTCAAATCCAATGATTGATTCGGTATGTGCACTGAAGAGCCTAACAGGAGAACCACAGGTCCATCTTGTTTCATTCTTGAGGGAGTCAAAGAAGAGGTACAGTAGAGATCCCAGGAGATTGATCAGGACACAATCAATAAATATCATTGACTATCTAGCTTGCAGGAGTCAAAACTGATGAAGGACAGATATGGGTCTCAAATGATACTTAAAACCTTGATAGAGAGACTCTTGAGCATCATCTGCCATATTATTTAAGTGGTCTTTCTACCTCCTTAAACAAGTTAGTTATAAGCTTGTACATCTAGCTTGTGTAGAATATTGAGTGAGTTGTATTGAGTTGAGCACACAGAGCTCCCTTTTGCCCGGACGTACTGGTCCAGGTGTGAACTGGTACATGGACTGAACCCATTTTGGGCAGTCTAGTCCGGCTATATATAAATAAATAAATATATATATATATATATATATATATATATATATATATATATATATATATATATATATATATATATATATATATATATATATATATATATATAGCATCTCCTCCTACTCATGCTCATGATCCAGCCCTAGTCACAAGAGCCTCATCGTGCATAGTTACCCTCTGTCATGCACTAGGCTGCCATTTAGGTGCACTCCTCTTCTCCTCTTCCTCCTCTTCCTCCACCGCCTCCTCTTCCTTCCTATTCCTCCTCTTCTTCCTACAATGCCTTCCCTTCTTTCTTCTTCTTCCTTCCTCTTCCTCCATTAACTACTCTTCTTCGTACATATTGGTGTACCGAAGAGAAAAATTCTATCTAGGTCTGCAAAAGAGAAGATTTGACCCTGGAAAACTGACAAGTTTCTCTCTAATATTGGAAGAGTTACCTCTAATTTGAAAAGTGTAGGAAAATTTTTGATCTCTAACCTGGAAAAAGGAAGCAGGTAATGTTCTTGATCTTGGCAAAATGCAAAAGAATGAATGTAAAACTTACTCTAGAGATAGGGGTACAATTTGTTTGATCTTCACCAATGGAAGAAATCTTAATGAACAGGTTATTTTAAAGAGTAGAGGAGCCTAACAATGGATGTAGTCAAGTTTTCTGAACTAGTATAAATCTTGCATCTCCTGGATCCTTTACATGATCTTTGTATATAAGATTTGTGTTTCTTACTAATCGGGCTTTGGTAAATTTAAAATTTCTTTTATTTCACTCCACGAAGCACAAATTTACTCCCCTCTTGGGGCATAAAAGGCCCAATAAACCTTTCTGGAACACCACTTCTGTTATGATTGTAATGAAGTTGGGAGCTACACAGGATGCAGTAATAATGAAATCCTCCCTCCAACTAACCTTATCCATGGAAGCATATTTTATGAATCAGCAACATAAGTTTCTTCTGAGCAATAGACCAACAAGTCATTAGTTGATATTTGACTTGCTCTGGATTGTGTTTTACACAGCTCCTTCATGATTCATCAAGGAGTTTCCATGTCACGTTTGAGTGCAACACTTATATTAACAAACCTTAACCTAAATTGAGGAGCAATGATGCATCTTTTCATCAATGTGAATCTAGAATGTCAATAGTTCCTTGTGTGAGAGCTCTTGTAAACAATGCTAATAGTTATATACAACTGCATAAATACAATAAGTGATATCCAAATATTTACCTTGCACATGGTTAGCCATTTATTAAAAAGCTATTTCAAGTTGATTCCATATTTGTGGAATCAGAAATTAACTATACAATGGTGCCAAACCCATTGTAATCACATGATAGCAGTCTCTGGTAACATACTGTAATGTGTCATCTTTAGAATTCACAATCAAGTGCAGAAAGGGATTAAAACTTGAAAAAGTAGTCTAAAGGTCATGTATGCATGCTCAGTTCATATTGGATTCAATAGTAATCTTATGCCTCAGTAACAAAAGATGGAAAAAAAGAAGCTTATAGATACAATACTTCTGTGCACAGAAAAACCCTAGCAGAAGAGAGAAAATTTTAGTGAAAAACTATATATATATATATATATATATATATATAACTACTCATAGTCAAAACATAGTCAAAAATTTAAGTTTTAAAGAGCTCCAAAAAAAAGCAGTAGATCTAACCTTCATGTTAATTTTGCCTGATGAAGATTCAGGGTCATTGTGCTTCATAGCTTCTTCCTCCAAATTGGAGCTGACATGAAATTTAGCTGTCATTGGATTAGTTAGTTTTGACATACAAAAGCATGAAGCACTTTGGATGCTGTAAAGATCTATTATTTAAAATTGAAATAAATGGAACCCATAATATATATCGATCACATGTCGAAATAAGTGACAGGTACTTCCTGCAGCAAGTATGAACAACTTAATGGAAGAATATACTGAATACTTTGTTAAGAAGACAATGCAGTAAAAGCACCAGCAAATGATAGATGACTTTCAAAAAGTACACAAAATCAACCATTGTGGTTTTACATAAAAACATAGAAGACCAACACTACAGCTTTGAAGCCAGTTACTTGTACAATTGATTGTGAAAAGAAAAGGTACAACGTCGAACCAGATTCTTATCTTGCAAAACCAAATTCAAGTCAAGTGTTTTTTCCATTACATACTATGATGTGTATGGATATACAGTTACAGTGTAGCCATGAAAGATTTTATTGAAAGTTGATAGTTCAAATTCTATGTTTCCACTTATACTGAAAGGCAAGTTTATTATCAATTTTCTTAAAGAATTTTTTATCACTTTCATCTATGCAACTTTAGGCCCTCTCCTTGTTCTGTTTATTTAGTGCACTTCCAAACTGATGTTATCATAATACAGCTTAAGCACTCTACTCATGTTTCCTACTTTTCCACGTTATCCAATTCAAACCTCTCACTTATCTCATGTTTTCGTTTCCTGATTCTAGTATGTTTTAACAACAGTTTCACATAAAGATACTCATCTTTCTTATGCATTTGTATGATAGTAGTTTCTCAACAAACATTGGCTTATGCCCACAAAACAACTGAATCTCCTCAAGGAGAAAGGAACAAATTATTGCATCATTCAGGTCAGGCACAAGTTCACAACTTCTGGGTATGCTCAAAAGAAAACAGAATTAGAGTGCCCAATTTTCTGCAAAGAAGAAAACAAGTCCGCTATCGGGTGACAGTTGCAGCTAATTCTCGTTCCTGTCATCATCATCGCTTTCCACTAATTTACACTTGGTAGACAAAAACCCAGTACTATTTCATACCTCAAATCACCGACAGAAACAAAAGAAATCAACAGCTAGACACATACAAGCAATAATGCACAAAAGAAGATGCCACAGATCGTGCAACCTAAATTTACTCAAGAAACCTTTTTAATGAAATTAAAAAATGGCATCTTCTGCCACGATTAAAGGGGGAAAGAAACGAACTCACCCCCACCACTCGCGAAGCCACCGCTTCTGCTTCTCCATCGACTCCTACAGAAGACAGGAGGGAGAGCGGCCGAGAGGAAGACGCTACAACTGCTCGCCAACTCCATTCCCTCCTTTCCTCTCCCACTCCGCTCTGGCGTCTCGGCCACACTTGGGTGCGAAGTAGCAGAGCCCGCCACAACCACAGGCCGGGGTTATCTTCGGGAAACCACGCATAGAAGTGCCCACGCGAGACTCCACGTGGAGTGCCAGCTGCCGTCGAACGGATCGCCGTAGCCGTTAACAGCAACCCGTTACATCCGATTAAAACGGCCGCTATGGATCCTCCCCATATCATAGTTTAAAATCTCATTCGGCCAATCTCCCAAAAACATTTTTCTTTAAAGATAACTTATCAATATCCACTAGATAACACCTTAAACATTGATCAATGATAATATACCAAACTCTTTTATCAAAATAAAGGGTTTGAGATCTCAACTGATGTATTTTTAGCATGTGTCAGCTACTTGGTAAAAATATTGATAATTTATTATAAAATCTCATCTTTAACATTTATCCTAAAAAAATCTACTAAATAACTTGAGATGATAAATTCTTGATTTATAAATATATAAATGTGCACCACCATTATATTTTAATTTTTTAATTTTGTTTAGCCACCACTTAAAGTTGTAAACAGAAAGTTTTTAGGGAAACCAATTATATATATCTCGATATTAAGCATGAAATTAGAGAAGTTAAAAGAGTAAGACTCCTTGCTCCTTAAGTTTGACCTTCGGAGAATCCAATAAGTTAATTATATATTAACTCTTATAATTAGTTATCTTTAGTCTTTTAATTTTATATTTTTAAAAATTATATTCGGATTCTTATACGTAAAATCCGTTAAAAAGATATTTTTATAAGATTAAAAATAAAAAAAATTATCGAAAAAAATATGAATAAATAATTTATTTTATTAAGTATAGAGATCTCAATATAACTTTGAAATATATGTATTGAAATATTAAAGATAGATATAACTTTTGAAAATATAACCCAAAATTATAAGTTAGAGTGATGATGTAAGAGAATAGTATCATCAGATTATATATATATATATATATATATATATATATATATATATATATATATATATATATATATATATATTCTAATTAGGTGAGTTTATCTTGCGATTTGATATTTTGAAGATAAAAGGAAAATTAGTACCATCACGATCATAAATTACATCAAGAGAAGATGACACAAATCTTACAGTTGGACGGTAGCCTCACACAAATGCTACGGAAGGACCAAAGTCTCAATAGAACCCTCCTAAAAGGAAGAAAAGTGGATTCGGTCCACCTAAAAAAGCAGCAGTAGTACTCCTCCACTATACTCCCCTGCATTCTGAATCTGACTTGGTCAAACTCCTCAGCCTTCTAAGAAACCTCACCCTCCTCTCCCACCCGGCTCTCCTCTTCCTGCCTCTTGCCTTCTCCGGCGATTCCTCCCAGCTCCATGCCGCCGACCCCTCCTCCTCTTCCTCTCCTCCTCCTCCACCACCGCTGTCACCACTGCTTCCCACTCTCGCCTGCAGCTCCGCCACCATTTTCCTCACTGCCTCCTCTGGCTCCTCCCTGTGCCGTAACAGCACCTCCCCTACCTCCGCCGGTGTCATCTCCGCCCCTGCCCGAATACAACTCTCCGCCACTCTTAACATGTCATGCTCCGTCGCACCGACGTACCGCTCGACTAGCTCCCTCATTGCATGCGCTCCACATGCCCCCAGCCTCACATGCACGTCCATCCTCCCCGGCCGCAGCAGCGCTGGGTCGACTGCTTCCGCATAGTTCGTCGTGAACACTATTACCCTCTCCTCTCCGCAGCATGACCACAGGCCGTCGATAAAATTCAGCAGCCCTGACAATGTCACCCTCCCATCATTGCTATTGCCGCAGTACTCATCTTCGGAGTCAGAACTATCGTTGCTGGTCGAAGGTTGGGGTCGCTTTCTTGCTGCTCTTTTCCTGCTGGCAGAAAGAGCTGCTGCAGAGGATTTCGCGGTACCACGGCGGTCGCCAGTGAGGTCGAGAGAGCAATCGATGTCCTCAATGACGATTACAGAGCGATTGCTTGTTTGGATGAGTAAGGAGCGGAGGTCTGAGTTGTGGGAGACTCGGGTCAGCTCCAAGTCGTAGACGTCGTAGCGGAGGTGGTTGGCTATCGCAGCAATGAGCGAGGACTTGCCGGAGCCCGGTGGGCCATGCAGAAGGTACCCGCGCTTCCATGCACGACCAGTGCGGCGGTAGAACTCGCGGCCCGCCGCAAATGCATCGAGATCGGCGAGGAGGCTGGTCTTGACTGGGGGATCGAGAGCGAGCGTTGCAAACGTAGCCGGGTGACGGAAGGGAACAGAGGACCACGACGGTGGCCCGCCGCGGGGAGAATTGGTGTAGAGGCGACGGGGGCGGGAGGAGCGCTCGAGGTGGTCGGCCTTGTCAGATAGGTGGGAAAGGTAAGAGCCGAGAAGAGCAGCAGCCGCGCGCTTTGGCAAGCGGAGGGAGAAGGAGCGGCGCTCCTCGAGGGAGTCCTGTAGGGTGTCGGCTTGGTGGGTCCAGAGGAGCCTGTGGCCGGCGAAGGAATCCTCAAGAGACTGGTTAGGGGAGAGGGAGAGCGAGGGAGCGGCGGCGGAACCGCGAGGGAGAGAGAGGGTGAGGCGAGGAGGAGCCGACACTGAGGCGGCAGCAGAGCTGAGGAGGGACTGGTGGAGGTAGAGGTGGACATGGCGGTAGAGGTCGTTGGGCTCGACGGCGGAGGAGCCGAGGAACTCGGGAACGTCGAAGTAGGAGTAGGGGGTGATGGAGTCTTGGAGGGACTGCCACATGGAATGGAGAAGGGAAAGAAGCTGAGAAGGGAGAATGTTTTGGAGGATGGTCAGTAAGCCCAAGAGTGACCACATCTGCGATAGCAGCTCCATTTTCTTCCACTGCAATCGTTGCCGCTGCTGCTGCTTCCTCCAACTAAGCTTCGAGTGTTTGTATCCTTGTGGATGAAGGTTGGTAGAAAGTAGAGGACGAGGGGGCAATGTCTAAGGCTTATATAAAGGGTAGAGAAAGAGAAGGGTGGCATTGGAGGGAATCGGGCAGCATGGGAATATTGGGAACAGTCCATGGAACGAGAGAAAAGAAGATAAAGGCATTAAAGTGAAAGGAACGGAGCAGCTGAGAACTAAGCTTTGTGTTTTGCTTTTCTTTGCTTCTTTTTGCTTTTACTTTTCCTTTGTTTTGCTTTCGTGCCTCGAGGGAAGGAGAAGGTGAGAATGATGGAGGAGGGAGAAGAAGAAATGCTTGTTTGAGCCCAGTCCGTGCACACGAATAGCAGCTGACTTGCTGAAACTTTCTAGCTTCATTTATAATGCTTCTTTAGTTCATGCACACGAAAGATAACATGGAGTTAGCTCAATTCTCATTGATACAGCATCTAAGAAATGCATCTCGTTGCTAAAATGTTTGATATTTATGTGTAAATGAAGCCCCATTATATTTCAAGGATTTTATTTCTTATTTTTTAATATTATTTACATTGATCTTAGAAAAGAGATCACATAATCAAAAAAGAAAAAATCCACATTATGTGGGGTTGGATTTGGGAACAATGAGGCCATGGAAAGTCATTGGAAGTGGAGCAAGGAAAGTTATAGCATGTTAGAACCAAGAAAATACACGATTTAGAGTAATGTTGTCGTCTACAATGTGAGATAGCCTCCCTATCTTCTGGAGAATTGACATTAAACACCATAAAATAGAAGGTTGGATGATCCATAAAGTCTTCTATGAGTGGTAAGATTCTTGTTATCTTTGCCATTGTAGCCCAAAGTAAGAACATTCATTCTTGTTATATTTACCAGCTAAATTGAAGATCCAACATAGTTGATCTATCCAGGATATGTTCATCAATTAACTATACTTGATTCGCTTTAATTATTTAGTCTGATTTAAGGATCGATTGCTTTGTCGTAAACACATAACTTCAATTAATTTTAAATTTAAAATTATCTAAATTATTAGTATAATTAAGTTAAATGAATAATAGTACACTCGTCATATCACTTAGGCCAATTTACTTATTCTTAACATATGAGACATAATCCAATAATAACTATGTGAACAATTTATCGCAATCTAGTTTGATGGATTACTGATCTACTGAGTTAGTCGAGTTTGGATCAATGATCTAAAATATTTATATACTCATAAAGTTGATATTACTAGTATCCAATTGTGCGAGGCAATTGCATCACCCATCAACCTGCTTCAACCCTTCCAACTGGCCATAAAACTCCTGCATTCTTCTTCTCAAGAGGAGAAGGTTTTCCTGCCATAATCTATAGTAGTAGAAATCCATCATGGGTTGCACTTAAAGATCTTCATATAAGAACAAACCTTTTTCCATCGTTCAATCTCACCTGTGTGAAAAATACAAAGAAAAAGCATTTATTCTCTTCCCTCTCGTATTTTCTTTAGACAAAGCCAAAGCCTTTAGTCTCCTCCTCGTATGCCCTTTGTTGACATACAACGCTGCTGGCCGAGGAAATTGGATGCTATTTTAGCTGCGTTACAAAAGCTGAGAAAAGGATGAGAGTTATAAGTCGGTCCACGTGAAAAGGAATCATGTTGATAAGAAAGAAATAGACCAAAGACAAAACATAAAGGATTATAAAGAACAGCAACGAGGGAATGTCAATATTCTTTGGCCCAGACTTCTTTTGTTCCCCTCCTAAGTCACTGATAAAAGAGATGATGTTGTGAATACTATGGTGCTGTGACGAAATTTGGTCAATAATAGAAGTAAGAATAATTATTAAAGAAACTTTATTGATGAAGTGAAAAAGCTTAAATATATTAACATATCTCTCTTCTATTTATACAGATTAGATCATGCCCCACAAGATGATGCTTCTATCAAGGATACCAAGTAGAGCAAGAGCAGATCGTTGCTGTTGCTATGATTGCTGTTGCTGTGAGGGCACAAGCGTTCCTTTCATTCCTCTTAAGTCCGTCCTTCGTTCTCCTTAAGTCCGCCGACTTCTTAGGAATTTGACTTTTCTCAACGTTGTTGGTCGCTGGTGGTAGTTAGAGAAATCTTATCTTCTATCAATAATATCAATAATAAGTGACCAATTATAGTATTAGAGTTCAAATGCTTTAGATAGAATAATGATATATCTGTATCAGATTTAATTCGTCTCCTTTTATTCCACAGATATAAATATTTTCAGCAATTAGGTACTGTAGGTCTCTATTATAACTGTGTCAAGTGTGTCTTGCATCAACGAGTGAGTCACGTCTAGATTTGATTGATCTGAAGTCAACCTGTCTGTATACCTCTTGTTTGGTTTGCATTGGAGATGGCATCTTCAGCACATGATTAGGAATCCGATTAAAGTTTCATGATAGCTTTCTCGTGGGCTTGTTTTATTCCTTTAGTTTCGATTCCTGCAACTTTCTATCCCTTTCATAACCACACTCCTTATCTTTCTCTTGTCTTTAGGCTTCTCCATCAGTCTCTGCTGCTAAAGGTGCTTAGTGGCATTGAGTAGGAGCTAAAGCTTTAAAGAAAGTTGATGTCCTCAAACCAATACAACATAGTGGCTCAAGAATCTATCGCTCACAAGTCTTATATGCTCATAATTATGTTGCTCTCAAATAAATCCTCCTGACTGGGAACATGAACACAAATAGGTGACTGCCAATGAAGTTTCCAAAAGCAAGAGCTTGTATTAGAATAGCTTAATGGGGTTTCACGCTTGTAAAAGCTGACTTGCAACGAAATTAGAATCTTAGGTATGTGTGTTATACTGCTGCAACAGAAGAAGATTACACAGAAATGTGCAAGCCATATTGCTCGAGCAGCTGTCATGTTGTCATTATCTTTAGCTAAAAGCACTTTAAGCTTCGCTCGAGTTAAAGAACACTTTTCAGAGGTGAATCCTTTTAGCTACAAGACAATGCTCGGATAGGACGAGAATGACTGAAACCTCAAAGTCAAGAGAGCTTTTCTTTGCTTGGAAATGCATTAGTTGTTGTACACCTGAATTCCTATGCTTGAAGAGCTGCCGAAGAGAGCTCTTCTTCATGCCGTGGCCACAAATCGCTTGTGATTAATGCAGACCAGAGTTCTTTGCATCAATGGCCATTTGCCGAAACCGAATTCCACACAACCTGTCGCAAAGAGGTTTAATTTGTAGCATGGAATCTTATCCTATTATTTGGAAAGATGTGTAGGCATTTCAAGTTGATTGAAGTTGAAACTTGTGCTGTATGATCGAGAATTTAGGACTGCTTTCTCTTGAGTGCTCGGTCTTTTCCTTTGTTTCTGACCCCTGCAACTTTTCTCTCTCTTTCTTAACCACTCTCCTTATATCTTTGGTTTATCTTTATGCTTTTCTACTTGGGCTGTTGATAAAAGCTATTAGGTGCCATTGATTAGGAGCTAAAGCTTACAAAAGCTGAGATGGTCATAGTTGCACAAGAATCTATCATCAGGTATGAAGATGATATGCTCATGATTATGTTATTTCCAAATCCATCGTATTGGGAACATGAACAAAAAGGCAGAACCTTCTCCTCTACTAGTTGAGTATATGAACATGGAGAGTTGAAGCATTTGAGAAGCAACATCTGCTGTTACAGGAAAGTCATCAACTGTATAATGACTGCTCTTCATTTCAAATAAGAGATCGCCTCGACACAAGATTTGAATCAAATGATACTGAGTGTAGCATTCAAATCTGCTGGTTTTTTAGTGTCAGGCAGGTGAATGGCACGCATGAGCACATAGTTAAAGCTAACAAAGAGGTAACAGTTTGTATTGGAACAGAACAGATCAATGGGACGCATGCTGGTAAAAAGTGGATTTTTAGACTCAGATTAAAGTCTTGGCCATGTGTGTCAGACAGATTCCATCTCTAAGATTTCAAGAGTCCAGAAATGTGCAAGCCATTTGCCCATGCAGAGCAATCTTGATGTCAATATCTTTTGCTAAGAACACCTTTAGAGCCTTTTTACTAGATGCCAATGCAATGCATTCAATCTTTCATGTGTTGATGTGTCTCTACCATTAGCTGCTATATTGACAAGTTGGATGAAGTTCTTTGGTGTACCATTTTATGAGGATGAAACATGCAACGAAAATTAAAGTCTAAAATCTGTAGAGAGAGAGAGAGAGAGAATTAGGACATATTTCAAATCAATGATGTTATCTCATCTACTTGAAACTGCTACTCACCCAGCTTTTTTCTTGAAGGCATAGAAACAGTGAGTGGCACGCATTAGCAAATCAATAAAGGGAAACATCCTGTATTGCAAAAGCTCAATGGGGCCGCATGCTTGTAAAAAGTGGATTTTTAGACTAAACTTAAAAATCTTACCCATGTGAGTTAGATTCCATGTTTAGGGGAACCAACAGAAGAAGAAGATTGTACAAAGAAAGAGAGAAAGGGAAGGAAACTTAAGATTCCTGAATTGTGCAAGCCATATATGCTCCACAGAAGGTTTTTATCCATGTCTTTTGCTACAAGATTGAGTGAGTTATATAGTTCTACAAAATTGCCACAGCATGGGCTAATGCCATCAACTTCGTCTGACTTAAATCATTCATTCGATTCCAATTGTCACTAGTCAAAATATTTAAATTGATATTGATAAAATTATATTCATCAGATCCTGTAAGTCAATCTAAGTGTGCCATTTTGCTTAAATTTTACTCATTGAACTTGTGGTCTTTTGATAAAAACAAATATATTGGTATGTTCAATGTAAAAAACAAAAAAAAAAATCATAAATTGACTGAAATTTAAATGAGATGATAACCTTGTCGATTCCGTCGATAAAATTTTATTGAAAAGCCTAAGATTTAATGATTCTTTGCAAACAATAAACTGAATCAATCTTGACTCCTAAGAAACATCATACAATTGAATACATATGACACGAAATCATAATTATCAAGAATCGGACTAGACATTGATTCGATCTCATCTTTAGTCATTGGGTCATTGGTTGTGATCGATTGATCTGACTGATCCTATCGCAAATTTAATATCTTTTAAAATAAAAACAAAAATATATTAATAATATTAAAAAAAAGTTTATAAAGATGAAGTGGCTATGATCCCTATCAACTTAAATCTGGACATCAATCCAGTCATTTTGTAGCTGTATCTGTTAGGATTATTAAAGACTACGAATGAAGACAGTAGCAATTGTGAGGAGAAGAGCTTCGACATAGGAACATCCATCCGTCCCATGAAGCCAACGTATTGTACAGAACACGCCTAGCTGCTATTATTTTGGCCATTGTCATCATCTCCTTGGAGTAGAATAGCCTGTATCCACTCGGTCCCTCGGATCAATCGATGAACTCGTTTGGTTCCCATGAAGCATTCTCATCCAACGAATACAAAAAGATCCACTTTCTGGTTCTCCTCTCTCCTCTTTCCTTCTCTTTGCTTCGGTTTCGAGGAACAGAAAGGTATGAGTTCTGAGCAGGATGATCAGCAACGTCGCGGCTGTTGCAGTAGTAGCCTCGCCGGTTTCTTTTCTGTTCTCTCGGAGTCTCAGCACACAAGCATGCCAAGACTCGATAAGAAGGTATACGACATCCACAATTATGCTTGTGTATGTCTGTCTCTATTGCACTGGTTGTCATATAGTTTCCTATTTCTGGGCAAGATTAATGAGCTCAAAGAGGAGGTTCGACGACAGAAAGAGCTCAAGGAGACCTACAAAGCCCGGCTTGAGAGGACGCAGGATTATCTCAGGTACTGTTTAGAGGTGGCAAAGGAGAATGGATTCTTGCACCACATATCCGGCGATCAAGAAAGCACTCTCCCCACGCAAACCGACCATCAGCGGCCAAGTTTACAGGCAGTGGATGTGGTGCCGAGTGACCCTCGTTTGGCCGCCGTGATGGATCAAGCTAAGCTGAATGGTTGGTACGTTGAACCGGAGGAGGTAAGTGCCGTCGTCTCCTCTTCTCGCACAAAGCTCTTTCTTCAGCAATTAAAGCTCACAATTTTTGCCTTTGTAGTTGTAATGAATGCAACCAAAAATGATCAACCTACACTAATTATAAATGAGTTTTGAATACTTAATTTCCAAAAACACAAAAATCTCGAATCCGGTCGGTCCTTTGACTCCTTCTTTGTTCATATGCTTTAACATTAATGACGTCTTTTAATGAGATATTAATGTCCAATACCAATTAAGACAAACGTCGTTATGGCAACTTTGTTCATGCTCGCTAGCAGATAGAGTTGCATGAACAAATTGGTAGAGGAACTACTGCCGATATATACCGAGGGACATGGAGAGGGCTTGGTGTTGCCATCAAATGGATTCACCCCGGCGTCTTCGATGCCAACGGAAGCGGCCAAGCCTGGTTCGCCGAAGAACTCCACACTCTGTCACGCCAACGCCATCCCTACGTGCTGCATCTCATGGGCGCATGCTTCCACACGCCACAAAAAGGATGGCTGGTCACCGAGCTGTTGAGTGGGAAGACGTTAGCGGAATGGCTGCATGGGCACAAGGAGAGGCGAAGAGGACGGTCTGTGCCTCTTCCTCCTCTGGCGGAAAGGATAGAGAAGGGACTGGAGGTCGCCATGGCGCTGCTGTATCTTCACCAACAGAAGCCCAGGGTCATCCACAGGGATCTCAAACCAAGCAACATACTTTTGGACGCTGCTACGCACGCTCGAGTCACGGATTTTGGACATGCTCGGCTTCTTGCTGACGGAGAGCAAGCTCTCACCGGTGAAATGGGTAAGACCGACAGACCATGACTGTCACAGTACACAGTAGTATGATTGATCGATCGCGTGTTTCGTTTTGGATGATGATTAGGGACTTTCGTGTACATGGCTCCTGAGGTGATCCGTTGTGAACCCTATACGGAGAAATGTGATGTTTATAGTTTTGGCATCATACTGAATGAGCTGATCACCGGTGAGCATCCCTACATAGAGACGAGCTTTGGTCCCGCTAAGGTACGATTCATTTACCTGCTCCGGTCCTCGAACGATATATGTATGTTAACGATTCCTTCCAAATATGTGGTCTAATCGCCATGAATGACTGAGATCTAGTAGTCTAATCTGTGCATTTCTTCATGGCAGATTGCGCTAGAGGTGAGTGAAGGCAGGCTTCGGCCAAAGCTGCCCGAGCATGATCATGAATGCAGAGAGCTCACAGAGCTTATATGCTGTTCTTGGAATGATGATGCTTCAGCTAGACCCTCCTTTGCAGCGATCAACTTGGCTCTTAGGAAGATCATTGACAAGTTAAAGTAGTTGCCAAGTCCAATTTGCAAGGCATGTTTCTTACTGTTCTACAAGGAGAGGGAGAGGGAGAGGGAGAGGGAGAGAGAGTGGGAGGGAGGGTACAGTTTATAAACTGACATCATGACATGCCAAATGAAATATGGTGCATCTATCTACTTCAGTTAGATTGCCTTCAAGCATAAGCCAATACTGTTGCAAGGTAAATACGATACTGGTTTATTTCGCTAAGAAACAGTATTTCTCTGTTTAACTAACAAGAAAATCCAATTTTTAATCCATGTCAGTATATAAGTATCAAGAAACCCTTAACTGCTGGTACAAGAGGATCAATTTTCCATTGGTAATTTAGCGAAAAGAACCTTTCTGTATATATGTAAAAGAAATATAGTGTAGAATAGTACTTTGAAACATGAAACAGGGAAACATTAAATTACATGTAACAAGATTGTTTTCTCCAAGCCAGACATATATTAACACAATAAAAGTTACTGCAGTAAGTAAATTAGAAGATACCCAAGTTCATTCAATAGTGAGCAAACCAAGTGTAGTTGGAGAGAGAAGTATCATCACAGTTCTAGTTTCAAGAAAACAAACATAATGACAAAAAAATGGCAGTTAATTACCACAGGTATGGAAGTATTGGTACTGGAAAAAATTATTGCAGTATGCCACTAAAAGGTTTTAAGAGCAATGTTTTTTATTAATTTGTGAAAAAGTAAGTCCAAGGTTAAATCACTGCATAAATTTTATCATGAAGTAAAGCGAACCAATGGACTAGTGAACCAAGGCTCAGCCGGCTCAATTCTCAGTCCGGATTTGATAACTAAGATCATTAAAGAAGTAAATTGATCTGAACCTTTTCATGCATTCTGCAACATTAGCAACATTAGAGTAGAACAATATCAACAATTAGGCTAGGATTAGGGAACAAAATACTGCTGATGCCTCGAGTCAAAAAGTCAATCTAGTTATAAATATGGGGACACCATGGTAGGAGACGCAAATGGATTTCAATTTCTCCAAATGACTTTAAAGATATAGTAATACTATCAGAAGAAACAATACAAGTCATGAAAACTGCATTAATAAATAAATCCAACTAACGCACCTGCTCCACAATTAGCACCGCAAGTACAACACCAACTTTTGTGAAAAGAACACACGAGCTTCCATGATCCAGAATGGATCATTTGACAAAGAATTTAAGTTGTTTAACAAAAATTCTCAGCTTCAATGGAAATATATAACAGAGAACAGCACTTCGCTCAGAATGGTACATCTATCTGATCAAGAAATATCTGCATAGAACTCAGCGAGTTGAAGATCACTTCTGACTGATGTAAAAAACCAAACAATATCTGAAGGTTGAGAAACCATGGTGTATATATTTTTTCATATGCGAAAGAACCATAAATTCTGAATGATGAATTAATAAACTGAGACCTCAGCATCAATAAAAATATCCTTGGTCCACTGCAACTGAAGCATGATAAAGCTCGACCCAGATTCTGGCAGTGATAACTTTCAAGTTAAAAGTAAAATGGTGGTTGTATTAGACCAGAATTCATAATTCATTCTCCCCATGTGCATTAGAAAGATACGAGAATCCAGCAACAATTATGTACAGAGCTTTCCAATCAAGTCAAGCAGGTATTTGCTCTCCATGGAAGGATTAACTGTGTCTGTCTTCACAACAGTTATTTTCACTCGCTGCTCTTCACCATAGTGTTCTTCCTTGATTTTGAGCCTAAATAGGTACTGCTCAAAGAGGCAACGCCGAATGATGTCTCCAAACTTTTTATCATCATGCTCTTGATGTTTTAGCTGATAGAGCTCCTTCGCGGAGCAACCAATGATCTCCTCTCCAGACTCCTGGAAGGCTGTCACCCAAGTCACTCCTGTATGGTCCTGCACTTGTGCCTGAAGAAGATACCGATAATCACATTCTTCAAATTCTTTAGAACATCTATCACAGCACCAGTTCCCACTAGCAAGCTTTGTCACCTTCTTATTACATGGCCTATCACCAATTAGTAAAGGACAAGCTGTGTAACAGAAATTATCTGTCTTGATGAATGAGATGGTGGCTTTGACAGTCACCCAGTCAGGCTTATTCCCCCTTCCAAGACCCTCATCTTTGATCTGAGACACGGTCTTCCGGCTATCATTTAAAGCAAGCCCAGGCATCATATCTTTAGAAATGGAGTGGCTGGAAGCATCCTTTCCTCCTCCATCAAACCATTCTCTCAAGATATAAGTCTCAGGAAGATCAGGATCTATAAAGAGTTGGGTGGAAGAAATTGTGCCAACTGACTTACCACTGAAGTCACTAACCTTTCCTGCCTTCACAGCTAATGCAGGGAATAAACCAGAACCAAGCTTCTCCTGTAGTTGTCTACCTTCTCTGTTGCAGAAGTCTCCCCATAAAGTTAGCTCAACACTTCGACCAGACACATCCTTCAAATTAAGAATTCTTCTTTGTGTTTCCATACCATTCTTCCTCAGTATTGTCATCGAAGGGTTAATAGATTCAACAATCCCAATAATATCGATGATTGAATTGTTCTCTGCATTCTCTATATCAATGATTTGTCTGAAATTAAAATGTTGTGTTGGAATAGAGCTGTCTTCATCTGGACAACACTCCAAAGTTGTTGTTGACTCCAAAAATATTTCCCATTGATTGTTGAGGTGGTTAAAGTTCTTCTGCGCAGGTTTTAAGCTTCCCTTTGAAATTAGGTAAATCTTTCCAACCTCCACAGCTTCATAGAACCGGTCAACAACAGCGTTGAAACAAGTTGCACGTATCTCTCCTCCATCTGAATCAAGGAGATCAAAGGAGAACACTTTGCCATCTCCCTTAGCATTATTATATCGCCGGATGTCTCCTTTGGCTGTCACTCTTGCTTTGATGGCCCATCGCCCCTGATAAGGATTTAGAGCAGCTATCGGAATTACCCTAGCAGGTGCTTCATTTTTCATGATTGACCCATAGCTCTTGTAATTGGATGGAGGCCGATAGACGGATTGCACATTGAAGTTCTGGACTTTGTTGCCAGAGTTCATTGCTGAGCTGGAAACAAGTTTTGCAGCCGGGACTAGTGACTGAACTCTTGAATTCCCAAAATTGCTACTAGATGATAAGTCAAGAGTCTCTGATGCAAATTCTGGATGTAGTTTGAGATTCCCAATAGTCTCACAATCTCTAATTATAATCTTCATTTCCAAAATGACAATGATCCTGTGTCATGACTGGATCCATTATTAGTAAAAAAGTAAAAAAATCTGAGAAGGCATATTTAAACATATGAAATTCTCAGAAAAAGATGCATCATGTATATCTCCCTACTATATGGGGTTGGCTACACCGATCTTTTTCTGCTATTGAGTTCTAATTAAGGAACCATCAGAATTATGGAGGAAAGAAAGATACAATTTCTGCTTCATTTTGAAGATGAACCAAAAAATGATTCATCTGAACTCTAACAATATTTCCACATCAGACATACTCTTTCTCCAATTTGCTCCTCTACATAGAACGTACTTACCAAATACAAAATAAGGACAGATATACATATATTTACAATAAAAGAATATATTTTTTAATTATTTTCAGTGCAATTCAAAATCTCCATTTGTATCAAAGAGAAAGGGGAGAATCAAAGAAGCGATCGATAGACAAACCTCTGGTTTTTGACGGTGCTGCAAACGTACTCCAGCAACTGGACGACGGACCCACTCCTCACCGCGCCGCTCTTTGCGGCCTCATTGAATTTGACAGCCAGCAGCGCTTTCTGCGCCGCGGAGCCGTCAGACACCACCGCCCGGTACCGCTCCTGCGGCTCAGCTATCCGCTTCAAATCCAGCACCTGCACTACAGGCTTCAGGTCGAGATCGCCACCGTTCACCGCCGCGATCGCGTTCGCCGTCAACCGCGCCGCCATCCCCCGCGTCCAACTCCCGCCTCACGAGCCGATAATCGAGATGGAAGGCTGGATCTGATTCTTGCAGCTCCAATCGGCGACGAGAAACCGAATAATATGGGCAAGAGCTGGGAATTCAGGGATTAGAGAGCTTAGAAATCGATAATTTAGGGCTCGAGGAGAGCCAATGAGGTATGGAGGATAACCGAACACGGAGTTTCTCGGGGCCGTGATTGTTACGGTTGAAGTGAATTAAAAACTTAAGCATATATATATATATATATATATATATATATATATATATATATATATATATATATATATATATATATATATATATATATACATTCTAAGATTTACTTTAAAATATTATAAATAATCTAAATAAACTATTAACATCTACCAAACTTACTATGAGTCTAAGAATATGATATTATAATGATATATAAGTAATGATAATCAATAAAAATAATATAATATCACTGATGATATTTTTTATAATATTTACAGTACTTTTAATGTATTAATAAGAGATTATAAATATTAAAAAATAATATAAACGAGCCAAATAAAAATATTGTAACAGTTTCAATCAGTAAAAATAAAAAATAAAAAAATTAACAAAAGATTTTTTGATGAGTATTTTTTTAAATTAGGGGTATTGTTTGAGAAAAAGTAAAAAAAGGGATATCTTTTAAAAAATACATTTTTTTAAATCACATACACACACAACACATATATATATACATTTATATATGTATATATATATATACATGTATATATACATCTATATATATACATATACATATATAACATATATATACATGTATATATATACATATATACATACATATATATATATATACATACATATATATATATATACATATATATATATACATACATATATATATACATACATATATATATATACATATACATATATATATATACATATATATATATATATATACATATATATATATACATATATATATATACATATATATATATATACATATATATATATATATACATATATATATATATACATATATATATATACATATATATATATATACATATACATACACATATATATATACATATATATATATATACATATACATATATATATACATATATATATATACATATACATATATATACATATACATATATATATATATACATATATATATATATACATATATATATATACATATATATATACATATATACATATATACATATATATATATACATATATATATATATACATATATATATATATATATATATACATATACATATATATATATATATATATATATATATATATATATACATATACATATATATATATATACATATATATATATATATATATATATATATACATATATATATATATATATATATATATATATACATACATATATATATATATATACATACATATATATATATATATATATATATATATATATATATATATACATACATATATATTCGAACTTGAAATCAATCAATCTTATGTCACAACATATAGAGACATATAGTAATTGGCTATCTATTTTAAAGATTTTTTTTCCTTTTCTAATCTAAACTTTTGGAATTATTTGACACCCAATTAATTCCTTAAGATAATATTATAATAGGACATAAATTGGAATCTTAAATCTGTCCCTCAACCCAAAAAGATTTAGTAGAAGCATAAAATTGGCAATATGGAAACGAAGGCTCAATTGGTGTTCAGTCTTCTCTCTAATTATGTTCTTGTGCCAAAGTCTTCTCTCTAATTATGTTCCCTACTCTTTGATCCGAAACATCCATCCTTGCAGGCTATTAACCATAATGATTTTAGTGGAAGCTTCAGGCCACAAAAATTGTTTCTGATGCCAAGAGAAAACAACTCGTCTTCATATATAAGAAACATGATATTATAATATACTTATTACAACTCTATTGTTGAATTTAATTATAATTATTATTGAGTTAGATTTTGATTATCCGACGTGGATACTAATCGAAGTTCTCTTTTATATCTATCCCATAGTGATATAATAGTATTAGGTGAACCCGACAAAATTCTCTAATGCTTACATTAATCTCTTGTTCAAAGGATTCAACAAATAATGAATTTATATGGATACAAATGTATTTAAATAATTACCTAAAGGATCTTTTCTATAATATAGTCATGGTTAAATGCCTAAAATGGTAGACACCATCTTGATTACAAGTGTAATTATGTAGCATTATGATGATATATCAATTGCGTGACGATGATGTGTGGAATGATTCACGTGCTATAATCTACGTATCAAATATGATACTTATATAAAAATCTTAAGCTTCTCGATTTCTTCCGTTCTAAAATATATTTTGAGTGCTGGCCTCAACGTTTAATGTCTTCTCATAAGATATTTATTTTGATAGACTAAAATAAATCATTTATGTCCATTAACATATTTGATTAATATGATTGATGGTCATGTTGTTGTGGCAACTCCTCGAGGCTTATCAGCAAAATTAAGGTGACGTAAGTAAGTAGACTCATCGTGTGAGGGGCATCGAGGTTTGACATAAAGAAAGACTCAAATAAAAATGATGTCATTAATATCCACTAATTAAGCATGGCAATATTTGGTAAAAGGAGTGTTGATGCCATGGTAAAAATGGCAACAAAGGCAATCATCATAGAGTTATCCTTCCTTCCTAAGCGACATGCTATTGAGAACTTGAGTTGTCCGTAAATGTAAACAAACGTACACGAGACCATGGAATTCGATGCGTAGGGATAAAGATCTATTACCGATACCGAGGGGGTAGAACTCGTCGCCTGACATGGGGAGCACTGACCTACTATCACAGGCATACGATCGGCGGTGGAGTAACTCGGGTACCCGATCATAGTGTCTATGCCCCTTCTAATATTCAAATAAACACTTAAACACTTTGATAGGAAATTAAGTTAGACCCAATTCCAACCAAATTATATGTTAACCATGAAATTTAAGACATACACTAAGTTAAATAAATCCGGTAAGTCTAGGTTTCTTCCGGTGATCTTCCAGTGAATTTTTGACGATCTCTCGGTAATGTTCCAGCGGACTCCCGGTAAGCTCTTAGACTTCACGACGATCTTCTTAGCGAGTTCCGATGAGCTTCGTTGGCTAGCTCCTAGATTTCTCGATTAATTCCGACAGAAGTTCCGATAAACGTTCGGACTTCTGACGAACTCTTGAACTCCCAATGAAATCTCGTTCTTGACTCTGAGACTTCATTTTGTTTTATGCCTTGCTATCGTAGTTAATCCTGCACACTTAAAACCCACTTCGATCTAGACAATTATTACAAAGCTTAAATTAAGTGTTGTCCGGCATATCATTGGTTTATTGACGCTTCGTTTGATTATTCAGCGCATCGTCCTCTCTTGCGGCCTATTGCTCAATCGGTCAGTTGACCTCCGCAACTCCATGCCCGAACCCATGGCTTGAAGCCTTCTACTGTCAATACATCGATCGATCCTTCGGCTCGACGTCCAATCTTCTAACATATTTTTCTCCGGTCCAATATGATTCTTCATACTTTAATTATTTTTACCTGATTGAAGCTTCCTACGTCACTCAAAACACAGATCAAATAAATACTCTCAATTGGTTTCATCATCCAAATCCAAGATTCACCTCTAATATCCAAATAAACCCCGCAAATCATCCAAATCAAGAGGGCTATAATGAAAACCTCTAGTCCATTTGATCTATCAAATTTGAAATCGGATTCAAAATAATTATAAGCGATTTGGTTCATGTAAAGTTTTTATCCGAAAATCATTCAAACTAAAAGACTATAATGAGTTGAACTAAAATTGAAACAGTCTGTTTTATTTTTAATTTTTTAAAAATATTTTTTTAATTAATTATTTATTACAATTATTAGAAGATGCAGGGGGCATTTAATTGTTTATATTTTTGTTATTCTTGAAACCTAATTGATGTCATCGTTTCTTGATCGGTTTGATTCCAATTGGATTCTTGATCGGATCTACTCTATGTATATAGCTAAAACCAAAGCAAGACGGTAAAACGTCACATCATATGTGGCTCTCTCGAAGATGAAGTGACATGATGATTGGAAATATAAGGCGCAAACCACCAAAGCCGTATCCCTACATTCATAGTTGTCCCCTTTTGAGTCCTACCAAAATGATCGCAATGTGACAACCCATCGGACTGTGATGTTTTGTTTGGGTTCCAAATCGATGGCCGGACCGGTAGGTTTCCATCACCGAGCGATCACATCTTCGTAGATATATTAGTATGATATTTCTCACAAGTTTTCTTTACTCTCTCTTAATGTTACCATCTTTCATTGACAAGAGAAAGTGAATTCATGATGCAAATGATGTTCTAGTTCTCTATAAATATAAATACGATAGTGATCTAAGCAACTACTACTAGTCGATTAATAGATGGGAGTGTTCACTACCTACTTTGAACAACGAAATAAATGTGTAGCTATATGTGGAATATGAAAGAATAATAAAAAATAATAATTTATTGGAGGAGATATCATATATTATTAGGATTATTTTTTAGAACAATGGGTATGAACTCATTAATGTAGGGAGATTCTTCATCTACCAAACCAATATATCAAGGTTGGCATAATGATTTCCAAAATATTATTTAGGTTTCTTTTTTTTTTTACTACATAATATTTTGGAAAACACTCAACCCACCTTCTTAAAAGGACTAGAAGACACCTTATATTTTGATGATTTTTCTTTCTTTTTTTAGTTCTTGAATGTATGATGGCATAGTGATTTCCAAAATATTATGTAGGTTTCTTTCTGACTTGTTAAATATGGAATCAGATGAAATAGGATTATAATGGAAGAATAAAAATAATATTTTGGAACCATTATTGAACCATAAATACTTTGAACTGAAACATTTCAATCACTATATTCCCATCCATCACTTTTATGTTTCTTCCTTATGAAGTCTCAACACATTACCATTCTTTTCTAAAGTTCCTAGTTGGATACAAAACTAAAAATTTCTTGGAAACTTTATTTTTCTGGTCCACTATAAGCTTATTTCTTTTATTAGTTTATTGGTCACTGTCATTCCATTTAAATAATAAACCCTTAGATTCTTATACTCTAATGCTATAAAGATGATCTAAAAGCATAGTGCATATATGAGGCAGACCTTATTAATTATTAGGCATGTGATGGGTGTATTCCCTAAAGGCAGAAACATGATGTAGTTCAAGTGCTTTGCATGATCTGCACTTCTCCTTCACATGCATGAATGAATGCCTGCATTCTCGTTCAAATGCTTAAGGAATGAGCAACATTTCCACTTTGCGATCGTATTATTAATCGTCATCATACGTAATCAAGTGATGTATTCTTTCCTTTTTCTACAAATAATAAGTTATAAAGGTAGAATTCAAGTTCAGAATCTTGCGATCGATCATTAAAGTCTTTTACAGCCAAACTAACGATCATTTTGATCCCTTTTTTTCTTTATTCCGATATATACTGTGATGAATTATCTTTGGAGACAATCTTTCTGAGTTAAGATACTGTCAAGAGGCAATGGTTTTAGGTCCAATTCAGCCACTCCTCCGTATCAAAGAAGGAAGCTACTGAAGTGAAGCTGAAATCGATGTCCAGCTGAAAACAATCACTCCCGATCCAGTCTTCCATGGACGGCATATCGAGCAAGAGAGTGCTGTTGGGAGACATGCTAAAACAGACAGCCTCGTCTTCTTCTCCTGGTACTAGGGGAACGCCGTCAAGAGAAACATCACTTTGAGGAGCTTTGGAGGGGCTGGTGGGTTCGGCCGTCGTCGATTCATGACGCTGGTGGTCGATTGGAGCTGGCAGGAGTCCTTGGTCCTGGTGGAAGAACGTCTTGGTGCACCTCTGGGCCTTGGTTTGGACGACGGATGCATCTCCAGCTGCTCCCGTTCCCGCCGTCGTCGAATCGGCCAGGGAGACATTCAGGATGGGCTTCGTTTGGGATGCGTTGCCGTGGACTTTCTTCCCTAGGGTTGTGTTCCAGTAGTTCTTGATTTCATTGTCTGTTCGCCCTGGCAGCCTTCCTGCGATTAGAGACCACCTGGGAAAGAGAAAACATGGCATTTCTGGATGATCCAATGTCTAACCACGCTCTTCTTTCAATGATTCGCATTTCACGACAAGGTTTTAGGATGTTTGGAGGTTGAAGTAGCCGTAAGGAGGAGGATACCTGTTTCCAAGGAGCTTGTGTAGTCTGATGATGAGCTCTTCTTCATCATCGGATATGTTGCCTCGCTTGATACCGGGCCTCAGGTAGTTGAGCCACCGCAGCCGGCAGCTCTTTCCACAGCGCTTTAAGCCTGGCAAATTTGCGTTCATGAGAGAGAGAGAGAGAGAGAGAGAGAGAGAGAGAGAGAAAGAAGAGTGTGTTGTTGTGTGCACGTCGACAGGCTATTAGTTGGAAGCAACACATCAATTCTATCCCAGTCTAGCATAGAAGTGCACCTGCTCGTTTGGGGAGGCTCCTCCA
The DNA here is from genome assembly GCF_036884655.1 of Musa acuminata AAA Group. NCBI lineage: Eukaryota > Viridiplantae > Streptophyta > Magnoliopsida > Zingiberales > Musaceae > Musa > Musa acuminata. Next base: position 47,088,841 of record NC_088335.1, read on the forward strand.
TTTACCTTCTCCATGAACCTTGATGTAGGACACAAGTACGTGGTCTTCCTGCGCAGTCCACGCTCCTGTCCTGAGCCCTTCCCTTACGCAGCATGGCTTCCTTCCCATCTCTCTCTCTCTCTCTCTCTCTCTCTCGTTTGAAAGAAGCTTGATTAGTTGTTGGCGACATTTATAGGTTGCTTCTCCAGATGACGGCATCCCACGAAGGCGGTGTGTGAGCAGAGGCTTTGAATGTTAGATGGCAAGGTAGCTGGGGATCAGAGGTCGAAGGAGCGGTGCCTATAAAGCCTTTTCCAAAACGTGGATGGGTAACAAATTAATGACTTTATGATTTGTACCCGAATATGTCTTTTACTTTAAAGATATTTTTATAGCATAAATAATTCAAAGCTACTCTGTGATATTATATAGTATAATAAATTTAAATATATATATATATATATATATTACATTAAAAATTTATCTCAAGCCTAAATTACCCACACAAAGTGGCATCCTTCGCTTACAACAAAGTCCGCACTGTCATCAGTCGTGTCCGATAAGGAGACCTTGTCCTACTCGGACTCGTTTTCCCAGTTGTGTTCGTCATCGGAACCTTCTCTATATAACTCATCAACGTTGGTCCTCCGCCACCTTCAACAACTCCTCTGCCATTGCGATCGACATCTCTGTCCTTGCTTTGGTTCCTCTTAGCCACCAAAGGCACAGCAGATGAAGAGAAGAAGAATACAAGGAGCAGAGGCGGAGACCACCATGGACAGCCCTGACTGGACATCGCTCCCGCTGGATGTTCTCACGAAGATTGGCGAAAAGCTTCCCGTCCCTCACCGTGCCTGCTTTCGTGCCACATGCAAGGATTGGTGTTCCGCACTCCTACCCGTTGTCATCCCGTCCCCGTGGATCTTCTTAGTCGGCAAGAACAGCGATACCTGCAACTTCTTGTCTTTCCCCACCAGACGCTCCTTCACCTACTCCCTTCTCCCTGAGCGCCACGGCGTGCGGTATGTGGGCTCTCAAGCTGGTTGGCTAGCAGTCTACAATGAAAACCTGGATGTCAGCCTCATAAATCCTCTAACAGCGGCTCGAATCTGCCTCCCCTCCTTCCTCACCCTACCCAATTTTGAGCTCGTCGGCGGCAGCTGTGTCCTTCCTCATCTCCACCGAATCTCCCGTTTTTTTGTTTCGAAAGTTATCTTCTCCGCAAATCCAACTACCCATAATTACATCGCGGTGAGTCTCTATGGCACTCCCCAAATTGAAATCGCCTACGCAAAAGCAGGCGGAGACAAGTGGAATCTTCTTCAGACGACATCGACTCAGAATCGTTCATACGAGGATATCATGTACCACAATGGGAAATTCTACTGCATAACAGTTGAAGCCGAAGTCTTCGCTTTTGACCTCAGTGGAGTTTCTCCCACCGTGACGGTGGTCGCCGAGAGAACGTCACTCGGTTTGACATATTTCGACGATCACATTCCTTGCTTCGGTGTCATACAAATTTACGGCAAATACTTGGCGTGCTCGAGCACCGGGGAGCTGTTCCTGATTTTTAGGCGCGAAGTTCTCTGTCATGAATCGCTGGGATGGAAGGGTATCATGGTTTGGAGGTACAATCCTCAGCGTCAGCCATGTTGGGAAGCTGTGAAGAACTTGGGGAATAAGTCCTTGTTGATCGGTATCAACAACGCTATATCGATTTCTACCGAGAATTTTCGAGGTGTACGACGAGATTGCGTCTACTTTATGGGGGCGCTGGTCAGAACCATAGTCGATGACCGGCCCGAATTCATTCTTAGAATTGGAGTGTTTGATGTGGAACGGGGAATGTGGGCGCGGGCAAACTATCAGTTAGAATCACACTCGCAGCCACCCATCTGGTTCACTCCCTCCATGCTGTGAACCAAGAAACGAGTAGTTCTTGCTCTTATTTGACTTACAACTCCTACTACTACATATAGAGATGATAGATACATTACAGGCCACAGTAACTATATCAACTTGTGCTTTGATATTGTGCACAAGAAAATGTTTTGCTTGATTTATGAAGTTGCACATCTGTTTTACAAGTTTGATATGACCATAGAAGATGAAAGCAAGTTTTCCTTCAAGAGGAAACAACATAAAGAAACATGTAGATGCCTTTTGCTCTTATATGAAATGTTGATTTTGAGTGATTTCTTTATGGCCTTATCAGTCATCATTAGTTGTGGGTATCACTAGAATTAGTGATTGATTTGAGATCCTATACCTGCAGGTGCTATTTGATGAGGTTACTGTAATGAATTAAATATGAAAGAATTACATCATCTAATTGGAAATAAAGAAAAATAGTTACTTAATACCACATGTTGCTGAAGACAGATCTTACTTTGAAAAAGATAGTGACTTGTGATGTGTGAATGATATTATGCAATTTGGTGAAAAAATAAAGGACCCAAAATCTTGAGAACAATGCAGGAGAAGAATTTATCGATAGTTGAAGAGATGTAAATTCTCTCTTCTAACATGTATAAATAGGGCGTATTGTATTCAACTCAATGCATTCTTCTTCTTTGTATTTTATTTCTATCATGGTATCAGAGTCATTCCGGTCTTAGGAAGGCTCTACTCTCCCTTCTGTAGCCTGTTCTCGTCAGAGCTAGGCATGTGTTCGGCACCTGACCTCTGACGATTCCCATCACCATGAACACAGTTGCCATATCTTTCTGTCGCTACATCTTATCGCCAAACACCTATGCTGCACTGCAATAGCCCCCTAGGCGTGACCTCTACCTCCGGCGACTGAAGCGATATTGATCCTACTGCAAGTGATCAGTACAGGTGGCATCAGCAGTTTTTTTTTACCCATCTTTTTTTTTTTTTTTTACCTATCTAATTGTTACAGACTTCCACTTTTTCTACTTTGCTCCTATATATGTCTAACATGTCTTCATCTAACGTTCCAATTACTATTCCCATAGGAAACCATAGTACCTTTTCCTCTATAGGCCTTATTTCTATCAATGCTGCCACTCTCATTCCCTTCAAATTATCCAACGGTGGCAACTATGCATCATAGCGTACTCAATTCTCTAATCTACTATTTGGCTATGATCTTTTAGGATTTGTCGATGGCTCTCTTCGTTGTCCGCCGGCGATGCTCAACATCCCAGGCATATCGAGTCCAATACCAAATCCGGACCATAAACTATGGTTACGCCAGGATTGTCTCATCCTTCAAGCAATTCAAGCCTCGGTCGTTGGTTCCCTCGCCCCACTCATTTCTTCATGTGACACTACTATCGAAGCTTGGTGCAAGTTGCAAACCACCCTGGCCAATCGTTCCCGTACTCGCATGCTTAGTCTTCTATCCAATCTCATGAAGATAAAACAAGAGGGAAGTACTGTTGTTGATTATCTACACAACATAAAGATTATCATCGATAACTTGGCCTTGATAGGCCATTCCCTCAGTGATGAAGAAGTTGCTGTCCATATCCTAAATGGCCTAGGAGACGAGTACAAGGAATTGGCAACAGCAATACGGGCACGTGATTCACTAGTATTATTTGAAGAACTCTATAACAAGTTGACTGACTATGAGATATATCTCACGCATAAGGACAGGTTGCCAAAACCATCCATTATAGCTCAAGTCAGTTAAAAACCTAAGAAGAAGAGCAACCGGTACAACAAGAGCTCCAAACAAACCTCCCCTCCTCAACAAAGAGTCGTCTGCCAACTATGTGACAAAGCTGGTCACTTTGCAAAAGTCTATAGAACTCGATCCAGACTTCCTCCTCCATCGCATTGGCCTCATGCAAATCTTATAGCTACTTCGACTACTGGTGATGAAAATTGGATTGTGGACTCTGGCGCATCTCATCACATCACGTCTGATTTACAAAACTTATCCATCCATAACGACTATGGCGAAACTGAAGACATCATCATCGGTGACGATAACAGACTCCCTATTACTCATACTGGTTCCACAGTGCTTAATTCACGTAGTACTTCGTTTATGCTAGATGATGTTTTGTGTGCACCCCAAATCAAACAAAACCTCATTTCTGTTTCCCAATTCTACAAATAGAATTATACCTCAATTGAATTCTTTCATAATTCCTTTCTTCTCAAGGATTTAAGCACGGGGACATCCTTGGTCCGAGGCCAGAGTAAAGACAACATTTACGAGTGGCTGTTGGTTCCACAAATCACCCAACCCACTGCCCATTCTTCAATCGCAGCTCCAATTGATGTGTGGCATCGTCGTCTTGGTCATCCCTCAACTCTTATTCAGCAAAAACTGATTTTCCGTTATTCTCTTCCTACGCTTAAATCCAATAACATCATAACTCATTGTGATGCTTATTTAAGTAATAAAAGTCATAGACTTCCCTTTGGAAAATCCTCCATATCCTGCTCTAAACCCCTTGAAGTTATTTACACTGATGTTTGGGGCCCCGCTCCAATCACTTCCTTTGACAAATTTAGATTTTATATTATTTTCGTAGACTATTTCACCAAATACACATGCTTATACCCTCTTCATCATAAATCTGAAGTTTCAACAGTCTTTACTAACTTTCGAAGATTGGTCGAGAACTTCTTTCAATCTAAAATTAAGACTATTTACTCTGATGGTGGCGACGAATATCAAGCCCTCACATCCTGCCTATCTGCTTGTGGGATATAACACCTCAAGTCACCTCCACACACTCCTCAACTCGTCGACTCTGCTGAACACAAACATCGACATATAGTTAAAACTGGTCTCACACTCCTACACTAAGCCTCTATACCACCAACTTTTTGGACTGCAGTATTTCAAGCTGCCGTCTACCTCATTAATCGTATATTCACTCCAATCCTCGAGTATGAGTCGCCATTTGAAAAATTATTTCATAAATCCCCGAACCTTCAAAAACTTAAAGTGTTTGGTTGTTTATGTTATCCATGGTTACGTCCATATACCTCACATAAGATAACATCAAAATCTAAACCTTACGTTTTCATTGGATACTCCCTTGATCATAATGCCTTTTGATGCTATGAACCCTAATCTCGAAAAGTCTTTGCGTCCCGTCATGTTATTTTTATAGAGACTACATTTCCATTTCACAACCCTGAGTCTCCTACTGTGCCACCTACTCCATCACATATACATCACTGGAGTACACCATCAATCCCGTCAATCGAGTCTCCCATAATATCATCCAGTCATTCTCCTCAAGATTCACACTCTCTCATTCTCCCGGTGCAACAGCTCCTCACCCCCTCCATTGTGCCTCTCCTTTCTTCACTAGGTTCCCCTACAACTGAAGGCATTCCCTCGGAATCACATTCGCTACCTTTATCGTCTCTTGAGACCAATGACACCGAAGTCCCTTAGACTCTACCGCCCATACCTACAACACACCCTATAGCCCCTGGACATCCAATGATAACATGATCCAAAAGTGGTGTCTTTAAACCACAACAAATTCTTGACCTACATACCATCACAACATCCTCGTCAGAGACCATTGAACCTACCACAATTACTCAAGCCCAAAAATCTCTATACTGGCGTAAAGCCATGTGTGAAGAATATGATGCACTCCTTCATAATTCTACATGGACCCTTGTACCCTCTCATCCCACATAAAACATCATCGGGTGTAAGTGCGTCTTTCGAATTAAGCGGAACCTAGATGGATCCGTAGCTAGATATAAAGCACGTCCAGTGGCCAAAGGGTTTCTCATCAATGACCTGATGTTGACTTCACAGAGACATTCAACCTTATTGTTAAACCCACAATAATCCGACTTATTCTAAGTTTGGCCATCTCACAAAGCTGGTATTTACGTCAACTCGACATTAACAATGCCTTTCTACAGGGGACCATAACTGATGATATCTTCATGCAGCAGCCTCTTGGCTTCATCCACCCTTAATATCCAAAGCATGTTTGTAAACTACAAAAAGCTATTTATGGTCTTCGTCGGGCTCCAAGAGCTTGGTACACCGAATTTAGCTCGTTTTTGGCATCAGTTGACTTCATCAACTCTAAATCACAGGCAACAATCCTATGGAAATCAAGGCATTCCTCAAGCATTTAGCAAATTGATTCTCTCTTAACGATCTAGGACCCTTGAGCTATTTTTTGGGAGTGGAAGCAACATACACATCTACCGGGCTCTTCCTATCACAACGAAAGTATATTCGAGATCTATTATCTAAAACGAATATGTAAGATGCAAAGGCAGTTACAACACCTCTGTCTACTAGCGAGTCGCTCAAACTTTGTGATGGAAGCCCTGTTACAGACCCAACTCAATACCATCAAGTCCTTGGCTCCTTACAGTACTTATCTCTCACCCGTCTAGATATTCATTTGTGGTCAATAAACTATCCCAGTTCATGCATCGACCATCTATTATACATTGGTCTGTAGTCAAACGAATCTTGCGGTATCTTCACGGGACTATCAATCATTGTCTCTTCGTCCATAAACACTCCCCTCTTAATCTCCATGCCTTTGCCGATGCTGATTGGGCAGAGAATTTTGATGATAGAATCTCCACGTTAGGGTATGTGGTCTTTCTTGGGTCTAATTCAATCAGTTGGAGTTCTAAGAAATAAAAGACAGTGGCCCGGTCTACAACTAAAGCTGAATATCGTGCTATTGCTACCGCTGTTGCTGAACTCAATTGGGTTACAAATCTCCTCAAGGAATTCAAAGTCAGCTCTACCCAAACTCCTACAATATATTGTGACAATGTTGGAGCTACCTACTTATGTGTCAATCCAGTGTTCCACTCACGCATGAAACACATTGCCATCGGCTTTCACTTCGTGCGAGATCAAGTTGTCAGACATCAACTTTGTGTCTCTCATGTTCATACAGCTGATCAACTAGCAGACTCACTCACGAAGCCTCTAGCCCGCAAACTATTTTTGTTGCATCGGTCCAAGATCGATATTCTTGAAAGGAGCTCGATCTTGCGGGGGCAGATTTTCTCTGATAACAGAGAGATTTCCTCAACTGCATAGTAGATGAGATTTCCTCAACTGTATTAGGCAATCTCTCTGCTCAGTTAAAGAAATCTTATCTTTCATCATGTATAAATAGATTTCAATATGATACTAATTGAAGTGTGCTTTTTTTCATTCTCTCAATTCTTCACAGATACGGCATCCCACGAAGGCGGTGTGTGAGCAAGGGCAGAGGCTTTGAATGTTAGATGGCTGGCAAGGTAGCTGGGATCAGAGGTCGTAGGAGCGGTGCCTATAAAGCCTTTTCCAAGACGTGTATGAGTAACGAATTAATGACTTTATGATTTGTACCGGAAATATCTTTTACTTTAAAGATATTTTTATAGCATAAATAATTCAAAGCTACTCTGTGATATTATATAGTATAATAAATATAATATATATATATATATATATATATATATATATATATATATATATTACATTAAAAATTTATCTCAAGCGTAAATTACCCACACAAAGTGGCATCCTTCGCTTACAACAAAGTCCGCACTGTCATCAGTCGTCTCCGATAAGGAGACCTTGTCCTACTCGGACTCGTTTTCCCAGTTGTGTTCGTCATCGGAACCTTCTCTATATAACTCATCAACGTTGGTCCTCCGCCACCTTCAACAACTCCTCTGCCATTGCGATCGACATCTCTGTCCTTGCTTTGGTTCCTCTTTGCCACCAAAGGCAGCAGATGAAGAGAAGAAGAACACAAGGAGCAGAGGCGGAGACCACCATGGACAGGCCTGACTGGACATCGCTCCCGCTGGATGTCCTCACGAAGATTGGCGAAAAGCTTCCCGTCCCTCACCGTGCCTGCTTTCGTGCCACATGCAAGGATTGGTGTTCCGCACTCCTACCCGTTGTCATCCCGTCCCCGTGGATCTTCTTAGTCGGCAAGAACAGCGATACCTGCAACTTCTTGTCTTTCCCCACCAGACGCTCCTTCACCTACTCCCTTCTCCCTGAGCGCCACGGCGTGCGGTATGTGGGCTCTCAAGCTGGTTGGCTAGCAGTCTACAATGAAAACCTGGATGTCAGCCTCATAAATCCTCTAACAGCGGCTCGAATCTGCCTCCCCTCCTTCCTCACCCTACCCAATTTTGAGCTCGTCGGCGGCAGCTGTGTCCTTCCTCATCTCCACCGAATCTCCCGTTTTTTTGTTTCGAAAGTTATCTTCTCCGCAAATCCAACTACCCATAATTACATCGCGGTGAGTCTCTATGGCACTCCCCAAATTGAAATCGCCTACGCAAAAGCAGGCGGAGACAAGTGGAATCTTCTTCAGACGACATCGACTCAGAATCGTTCATACGAGGATATCATGTACCACAATGGGAAATTCTACTGCATAACAGTTGAAGCCGAAGTCTTCGCTTTTGACCTCAGTGGAGTTTCTCCCACCGTGACGGTGGTCGCCGAGAGCACGTCACTCTGTTTGACATATTTCGGCTATCACATTCCTTGCTACGGTGTCATACACATTTACGGCAAATACTTGGCGTGCTCGAGCACCGGGGAGCTGTTCCTGATTTTTAGGCGCGAAGTTCTCTGTCATGAATCGCTGGGATGGAAGGGTATCATGGTTTGGAGGTACAATCCTCAGCGTCAGCCATGTTGGGAAGCTGTGAAGAACTTGGGGAATAAGTCCTTGTTGATCGGTATCAACAACGCTACATCGATTTCTACCGAGAATTTTCTAGATGCACGACGAGATTGCGTCTACTTTACGGAGGCGGTCAGATTCATAGTCGATGACCGGCCCGAATTCATTCTTAGCATTGGAGTGTTTGATGTGGAACGGAGAAAGTGGGCGCGGGCAAACTCTCAGTTAGAATCACACTCGCAGCCACCCATCTGGTTCACTCCCTCCATGCTGTGAACCAAGAAACGAGTAGTTCTTGCTCTTATTTGACTTACAACTCCTACTACTACATATAGAGATGATAGATACATTACAGGCCACAGTAACTATATCAACTTGTGCTTTGATATTGTGCACAAGAAAATGTTTTGCTTGATTTATGAAGTTGCACATCTGTTTTACAAGTTTGATATGACCATAGAAGATGAAAGCAAGTTTTCCTTCAAGAGGAAACAACATAAAGAAACATGTAGATGCCTTTTGCTATTATATGGAATTTTGATTTTGAGTGATTTCTTTATGGCCTTATCAGTCATCATTAGTTGTGGGTATCACTAGAATTAGTGATTGATTTGAGATCCTATACCTGCAGGTGCTATTTGATGAGGTTACTGTAATGAATTAAATATGAAAGAATTACATCATCTAATTGGAAATAAAGAAAAATAGTTACTTAATACCACATGTTGCTGAAGACAGATCTTACTTTGAAAAAGATAGTGACTTGTGATGTGTGAATGATATTATGCAATTTGGTGAAAAAATAAAGGACCCAAAATCTTGAGAACAATGCAGGAGAAGAATTTATCGGATGAAAAATATTAATGAGATAAATCAAACGTGCATATCCATTTCTTGTCGCACCTTATATTTTATAAGTATCAAAAAGATAATTATCGATACTTGTCTTACCGTCTTACCACATTGTCGCTCTATTGTGATTGTTTTCGTCAATCGTCTCCACCCTGCTATGACTGTCTCATTGCGCTACATTGTGGGCTCACCTTTGCCACCAAGAGGTCCCGTAGCGAGACCTTCGTTGTCGTCTTCGTCACCTTCGTATTGTTATGAGACCAAAGTCATCTCTACATAGCCACAACTATTATTTGTGAAGCCCCCCTCCATAAGGCCCTAGCCTTGCCCTCGTGAAGCCTCCATCCCCAGCATCTACATCCCATGTTATTGTTCTTATCATCCATTTGTTCTCTAAGGACAAAGGGTAGAGAGGAGGGGATGGGGTGGTCATTGACGGTATAAAAGGTGACGAGGTATGGTCGTCCGTGATGCCTATAGTCTTACCCTCGACTTTCCATTGCACTCTTCGAATGCATCATGCCTTATCTCCTCTTATACCGCCAACTCTCGTGTCCTCTATCATAGCTTTTTCCCTTCACCCATTTTCAACAAATATCTTTTCTCTTTCTCTCTTGTGATCTTCTCCCTATGCACCAGCCTACCCTTGCCCACTTTCACCATAGTACCATGCTCACATCCTTCACCGTCATCACCACATCTAACTTCTACTAAAGAGCCCAACGAGGAACTATTTGACCTAAGATTTTGGTCCTCTCTAACAAGCCCTCGAGCAAGAAGCACTAGGGACCATCAACATCACGATCGACATCGAAGAATAATGCACTGGGGCCTCTTTGCCACCCATAAGAACTACTATCGACTCGCCTCCAAGCCATTGGCCAACTCATATACTTGTGCTTCGATGAGCGCTCCACAAGAGGTGGCAAAGGGATTTTGTGGAGGGGCATCGGGAATGGAGGTGGTGACCATGTGGAGGGTTGGAGGTGACATTGCGAAGGTGACAAAGGTGACAACGATAATGACAAGGGCCTCACAATAATAGAGATGACTAGTAACATGACGAGATAGTGGGGAGAGGTGAAGATAGCCACAGTAGGATGACAATCGAAAAGGCGAAGATTAGGAGTAATCTCATCTTTTAAAAAATAAGGGATATTTTATGAAATAAAAAAAAGCAGAACACTCTATAAAAAAAAAGTAAAAACTTAGGGTTTTTTTTTTGAAGAATTTATCCTTCTTTTTTTTTAAAAAAAAGATTTTATAAATAAAAGCTAAATGAGTATAATACAATCATCCTAGTTCCCATCACACAGCAAACTAGAAAATATCAAGACAGGAATTTAATTTTTCCATCCAAGAGCAATGATATTATCTGTAAGTTGCTTAGTTTTGTAAGAGTATATAAGCTAAACCTAAACACAGAGGGATAAATATAAATACTAAAACTAGAAGGTTTTATACACGTAGACAACTCTACCGGCAACTTAATTCGCTGCAGCTCCACGTGGAATACACCTCAATTAATAGATACGATCCCTTTTTTTTTATGGCTTTCAGCTTTGAAAGGGCAATTATCCTTAGCAACTGTTTAGCATTTTGTATTTTGAATTAATATAGCTTTTGCTTTATGAACCCCCCCAAAAAAAAAAAAATCTGTCACCAACAGCAAACAGTAATCTCACACGTCTTAAAGCTTAAAATCTCACCTTCAACACTTATCTTTTGTCAAAATAAAAAAAAGTCTCTTTTTCCTTAAGCATTATCTGCTACTCTACATTAAACATTATAATGGAACACTTATTACTTGTAAAACAATAATTCTCGTTATCATTAGCCATTCCATTTTACATTAAATTCAAAATTTGCAGATTAGCGAGGTCAACTATAGAAAATATTGGAGACCTGAATCATCCCCTTTCCACTCAAACAAACAAAAAGAAACTTGGTAATATGCAAGGTTTTGTGTGTAAGCCAATCTAAGCTGTATATGTTCGACTTTTCCTCTTAGCAAGATGTAACATATATCATCCTTCTGGCACAAGTCTGCTTCGAAGTTAAATTGCATCCGTTTAAGGTAGCATCGTTTCTATTTTTATAAGAAACCGGACATGATCATTCAAAGATGTGCTGTGCAAGCCGCAATATTTGCCAATGGCTTCATGGTCTACCTATGTCTTGTATCTAGAATTGCAGATACTGGATAAGACGTACCTCAGGTGGCTTCAGTTCCCTCCGTCTTCAATGTTGTTTGATCCACAGCCTGGACATGTGCACCTCTTCTGCAAGTCCTCCCCAAGAGAAGCATATACCTTCTCCAACTCAGATGTCTGCTTTTTATAGTTAGGGAAACATTCTGAAATATGTAGCGGCCTCTCCCTCTTCCTATGGTTGAGTAATCATCAGGTTGATAGGCACTACTGCATGTTGTATATAGAACATGCTGCATACGCTTGCTGTGCATGTTAACATAATCATAAAACCAAACCAAGAAGGATATTCAGCTAGTTTCTGCAGCTGCTTCATTTCTTCCATGATGGCCGTCACAAGAAACCATCTCCTTTCAACATGGGCAAGCTGTTCACAAACCTGCAAGAATACACATAAGATAAATACTTCCATTATTTATCATGTATTACATGATTCAGACACCTAACACAAAATTTAATGGCCTAGTTTAGTAAATTAAAATCCTAGCTTTGTTTATAGAAGCTTCAAATATAAGTAGCAGACTCCCAGAAACTTACGATATCTTATGTCATAACAAGCATCATCAATTTCAAATGAAATATGAGCTAGAAATGTAGAAATCATCTGCAAGTGGACAGACTCGATATGCAGAAGCAATGACCATAAAGCCACCAGAAACATTTTATATATCATAATGATTGAACCACATATTCAGTTGTTAAATCTGTTATGTTTCTCAAAAAACATTGGAGAGTTGACAAGATAATGAGAAAATTTCCCTGGATATTTCTTGAACTAGGAAAAGCGTAAGATGACATAGGAAAGTACAGTCTAACATCTCTTGCTCATTAGATGACACCAATGGCATTTGGACTATGAGAAGAAAGTCAATAATAGTTAATCTAGCAAATTTATTCATTTATAACACTTGCTAACCATGAAGGTTAAGCAGATAACTAACCAGTTTCAAAAGAGAACATAAAAGTACTGAGGTAAAACCATTAATCAAGACCAGGTTGCAAAACGATATACTGGATTGATGATGATGTCGCAGGTTATTCAATCATCTGAATTAGTAAAAAAATATACTCTAGGTTGTCTAATTATAAATCCTACAACAAAAACATGTTAGAACCATAAACGAAAGTTTTGTTGCTGCCTATGATGAGATAAATGAACCAAGCCCAAATATGTTAAACAGAAAAGCTATCATTCTCGTTAATAGCAAGAATGAATGGAGGGAGATTAGCATCCTTGTTCCACATTGAAACATCAAATTCTTTTGAAGCAACCATGTGCATGATCTAAACAGAAAACATGTAGTACCAGAGTCCAATCTATATGTTAGAGTTGAATGCCAGATATCTAGTACACTTGTGAGTATCAAAAGGTCTTCTAGAAAGATATGGAAAGAAGAAAAGAAGAGGATACACTCTACTTATCTTTTCATATCATGCCTGGTCTTTTTTATACCAATTAAATGTCAAGTTATAGAAGTATTCAAAAATGAAATTTCTCAATGTTCACCCATTTTGATATAGCAAGTACTTTTATTTGGTTCAAATGTATTTGGGCTCATCTATAACCATATAGTATATGTTTTAGTACAACTTGAACTTCAGTCACCACTGAAACAGACTCATTGGTTTTGGAAACATCTGAAACAGGAGATGGGCTACGTTTTGGATATAACTGCTTTGTGAGGCTGTATAAATGACATAAAGGAGGATTTCGCTAATCATCATCATTATAACAAAAAAAATCAAATACAAGTCTAATAATTAATTATTTTGTTTAATATTTAAGGTCTCAAACACAAAATATAGGTCCACTTGAAGCCCTTGGTCTTATTTTAATATTATTTATTTACATGGGCTAATATTGTGTTCGTTTTTGCCAAACACTATATGTGTTTTTTGCTGTTGGTCTATATTATTTAAAATCTGATAATTTAAAATCAGCAAGCTGGACACCCAGTAGTTAACTAAATTCTTGGTCTGTTGGTTGGAGCAAAGCAAGTTGATCGGTTGCCCTCCTAAGTGGCCTTTTAAACTAGCAGATGGGTTGCCGTTCATATATATTCATTCTGCCTAGCTAAGGAGGCTGAGTGCCCACTCCAGGAACTGATCACATAAGAGCACGCTTTTTATGAAAAAGATAGTAAAGCTAGAAAATCACCTAGGATTAATGAAAGTCTAATATGATTAAATTACGGTATGTTTGCTTTATAAAAGCCTTTTTACCTTGTTTATAATGCTCTATTGTCTTTTTTGCTGATTTACCATTATTTTCCAGCAATGAAGATAGGGGTTCCATAAGTACTGAAAATTACAAAATTTCAACAATCTAGAACTTCAAGGAAAAACAGACACAGAGTGACTAGCACAGATTAGTATAGCATGCACATTTTTAATCTTCTCATTCATGGGAATTAATACAGAAAAAAAGAAAAAGAAACAAAAAACTGACCTTATCACGATTATGTCTTTCTTTTTCGTACTCTGCTTCCAACTCATGCATCTGAGTGCTGAGGCATGTAATGTTATCTTCAAGACCTTTTAGAAAGCCTTGCATATCAAGTAATTTTGTGTTTTAGAGTCTGTTTTGCCTGTTTGAATGTTTACAAATATATATACCAGATTAATAGTACTGGTAGTTCTGTTGTTTGATCATGAGTTTGATCACAGAAAGTATACTGGCGAACCCAGTTTAGTTGGCAAACCTTGGCAGCAGGTACTACCAAGCTTTAGATAAATAAATAATAAGCTAAATATTTCTGGTTAGTCAGTGCCCAAACATCAAAGTAGACTCTACTGATAAATTTTCTGCATTGGTACAAGACTTACAAGCTCTAAATTTCAATTTTATATGGACTTGATAATTATGCTTTATCAACAAAGTTGTTCCCATATAGATGAGATAAAAGCAGCTAGTTGTATTTATTCATGTTCATTTTAAGACAATGGCAACATAATGTAACATTGTGTTATATCCTTACTTTAAACATGTGTTGGGAGCATCACTCTGCAGGGTAACTACCCAGCCAAATGCATAGGTTGGCCCAAACAAATGATGAGGTAATAATGAATTTTCATTTAAGTCAATTACATTGCCATTTTCATTTTTTTTTCAGGCAACTAGACAAACATAAGCTCTATAATAAACCTATTTGTTCTGGATAAGTTTACTTTATTTGGCCTCATTGCGAATGCATGCATGGCTTATTATGCACCTTTGATAATTATATGTTCAGTGAAAAAACAAAAATAGTTTAGTTTAGGAATTTTCAAGATGTTTTAATAGTCAAAATTAATCATATGCATCTGAAGGACTTCAGAAATTGTATCTTTCATGAAACTTTAGTAAACAAAGATCCAGAAGAAAATTTATAAGAAGATCTGGAAGGATTTTACCAGATGAAGGGTTCAGATCTAGTTATAAGTTTACAGGTTGTTTTCCTTGTGAAGAAAGACCAGAATATATCATATGAATCAAATCACAAATGAATTCTGAATTCTGTAACTTTTCGGTATTGATCTTGAACACATAAGTTGCTACATGACATGCTAAGTATACAATGGAAACTTAAACCTGGACTGTTTACAAATAAAATCTACAGATCATCTTCCCAGTTAACCAAAGATACAAAGCAGATCAGCACATCACTTAACCATGTCTATTCAGAATGTATAAGCTGCATAGTCAACTAAAAATCACTTGCCATTATCTGAACAAAGTTGTCCAGGTTGCTCTTTCTGGAAAGCATTGACAGTAATCTCTTGAAATTGCCTGAAGGAGTTAACTATTACAGATACTTTGAATTTTAAAAGTAAATATTATATATTTTGAGAACTAAAAATTAGACTGTTGAAATGCTAGTGTCATAAAATTTGTTAGACATCAAATAGAGCATCAATAAATAGATCAATTATTCATTTAAGCATTAAAAGAAAATTTTCAATCATTGATTTTCAACAAACTTTGCTAAATATTTAGATAAGTTGGTTAGACAATAAAGCCTACCTAGTTTAAATGTTTGTTCACCAAACTTCTTCAAACAATGTTTTGTCGATGTACTGGACTTCTTAGTTCTGAAAAATCATTCTTTCAATCATTATTTTTTTTGTATAGCTTTTGATGACAATTGTTTCTTTTTTTCCTTTTTCCTTTTTCTCCTCTCATGCTCTGCTCTCTCTCTCTCTCTCTCTCTCTCTCTCTCTCCTTCTCATGAAGATATCACTCTCCCTCCACCATCTCTTCTTCTCCCTGCCCCTCGTAGACTGCTCCGTTGTGTCATTGCTTCCTCCCCTCTGTACAGAACTTCCTTTTCCTCCTCCGTTTCTCTTCCATGACTCCTCCACTTTCCCTCCTTCGCTCTCCAACTCCTCTTCCTTCCTCTTCCTCCTCCCCTCTTCTCTCTCTCTTTCTGTTTGGTCACTGGTGACCAAAATGTCAGTGTACCATATGTTAGTATGCTAGTACAGATGGGACCCGTGCCAACCCAGCCAGTGATTGGTATAAGTCTCACACAGAAACTAGAAACTTTGCCTTCTTCCCTTCTCCGTCTCTCTCTCATTTTGTTTAGTCCGTGCTGACTGGTACACTAATGTACAATGTATCAGTATGCTAACATATACCTAACCCAACCGATCCCACCCAACTACCAGTAGAGGTCTCGAACCAAGACTTAAAATCTTGACCAATATAATTGCAAAAGCAAATAATAAAAGTAAAAGAAAGCCCATGTTTTATAAAGGAAATTTTAATCTAGTTAACAGAATGGAATGTCTATTATGCATTATGACATAACATTCAACAGAATACACACAAGTTGGCTTTGTCATTGCTACATTGTTGCTTAACTCCATTATCTGCATTCAATAAAATATACACAAGCTGGCTTTGTTATTGCTACATTGTTGCTTTACTCCAAGACTGAGAAATTATTGTCTTATTTAAGCTTCCAGATCATAGGGCACATATCATTGCAAAGCATCATTACAATGTGGTTTTTGCACACCCTCAATAACAAATTGTATTCTCTTGGATTTATCAAGATATTTGACACTACAGAATAGGTTCCAAGTACTTGAACATTGGTAAATGGACCAGAGGAATAATATAGGAAAGCTTACAGAAAATTGATTAGGTCCTTTGTAGGATTACATCCAATAGGAAAAACAAATCTGAAGGATACCGACAATATATAGAAGAACTTTGGACTTTGGACTTTGGACTTTGGTGTTGCATAAACTGGATTAATTCAACTATATTAACACTTATTTTGTAAATCAGGCTTGAAAGTTTGTGCTCATCTTCCTTTTTGTCGTATCTGTATGTACTGAAATAAACTATACTTGAGATAAAAAGGCACAAGGGAACTCTATCATAGTAGGAATTTTTCGGAACAGATACCTGAAGTTACAATCAGCATTATTTTATTCTTAGAATCAGCATTTTGTAAAATAGCAAGAGCATCAAGAAAGAAGAGGGAATCTATCTCCAGAATAAAAAATTGTCAGAAACACCATTCATTAATATAGCATCGAGTTCTGAAAAATCATCCAGTGGTTATCCAGATCTAATTCCAATAGTCCCAAGAACTAACTCCAAAGAAACAGAGTGCTGATTGTAGCTGCCAGACCTTGGTGGGCTTAACTGACTAAAGCTAACCCACAGCAGTTCATCAATCCTAAGTGCAAAATGGTCCAGAGTGGTCCGTGCTGCAGCCAGCAGTGCTGATTTTGACCAATCAGAACCATTTCTAGTACATATTGGCTGTTCTCATCAGCATAGCATATGAGAACAATTTCCCATTTGAAGTTTTCTTAATTTTTTCTTTTCTTAATTTAGTAAATTTTCAGTAAGACAAACACAAGGATCAATGGTGAGAAAATATTCATGTAGCTGACTCCAAATGGTTGGAAATACAGTTTGTTCTACAAGTGGTTGCTGTCCAGTAAGACAGATATATTCATCTACATTTAAGACTTGTGATAACTTTGTAGTCATGTTTACTGATGTTTTCAAAATATATGGCATTTTACTAGTTCGACTACTGACCTATCTTCCCTTGGATGAAATTGTGTGCTAAACATTTTGACTTTATAGTTCTTTTTAATATTTGACATTGCAAGTAATGAATCAAATATAGAATCTGTGCAAAGCTCTATTGACACAGGATCCAAATAAAAGTTAGGGGCAAGAATGGACCAAGCACATTAAAGATGTATAGCTAGTCAACTTCACACGAATGTTTGGGAAGCTACACCTTCTACAGAAGTAAAATAATATGCCAACAATGTGATAAATCATACAGCTGTTTTATGTAGCTGAAATTTTAACCGACGTGGCCAAGATGAAAAGGCATGAGCAAAGGTCAAAATGTAAAAATGCCTGGAATAGTGCAAAACTTAGCTAAGGAGTTTGGAACAAAAAGATCATATACAAGTAAACAAATAAGAAAACTAAACAAATGAAAGTAAAAGCACGTTGGAATAGACCTTATTTTCTTGTTCAGCTCGCACATACTGTTAACAAATTCGTCTCTGCATCCACATAAAGATCGTGATTGAGTTTATACAGTTTTTAGTATATCGCACAAGAACAAAAAACTAGTATTACCGCATGAAACGCACTTCACTCTGTTCACCGATGCCAGGTGGATTAAGAAGATCAAATAACAAGGTCAAAGTTCGAAAACAAAGAATGACAATAACGAAAGAAAATCTAACAACATTTGAGAGCACGAGAGCGATTCTCACCTTGAGTGTATCCAGATCAGAACGGAGCTTCAATATCTCCTCCTGCAGCAGAGAAATCCTCGCCTACGCACGATAGTTACTATTAGAAAAGGATTTACAAGATCAATCGGCAACTAGAAAGGACGCGTAATCAGAACCTCTTGCGCATGGATTGATGCACCAATCATAGAAAGCTGAACCTGCGATCCCCTCAGCTCCTGCTCGACCATCTCCCTGGACCGCTTGGCCCCATCGAGGTCGGCGTTTGCCACATTGAGATCGTTCTGAAGTTCGAGGAGCCGCTTCTTACGATCGGACACCCTAAGCTCTGTGTCGAAGACATGCGGATTGAGCGGGGCGCATCGGAGCTAGAGTGGAGGCATGAGAAGCATGGAGCGGCCATAGTGTACCTTCTTGGGATTTCTCCGAGGCGAAATTGCGGATCAGCGAGAGGAGATGTTTCTGGGATTCGCCGGACGCCATGGCGAGAAGGCGCCCCGAGGGCTCGGAGATGGCAGCCTAGCTTTTTGGGGAACAGCACTCGTCTCCCACTCTTTGGTTCGAGCTTCAGCACGTGAAGAGAACGAAGGAGAACATAAGCGCGCATCGGCTCAAACTCGAGCTCGTTTTTGACTCGGATCGAACTCAAACACGAATTGAATTGATCGTTTTGACTCAATAAGAGTTATTAAAAATATTATATAGTAAAAATTTTGGATGATAATTTGATTATTATTATTTGTTAATTTCAGAATAATCTGGTCCGTCAATCCAGCTATAACAAATCATTGATTGACATCTCAACTCAAATATTGCAGAAAATAAAGTATCAATTAGGCATGTCGTATTGGGTATAAAAAAATATTCTTTATTAAGTTTGTTTACAAATCAAATATATACAATAATTTTTTTAGTTATATTATCATTTAAAACTCACTAAACTTATTTAAATACTCAGACTTCTTAAAAATATTTATCATAAATTAAAACTAACTTAATTATCAAAGGAATCTTATTGTAGATTTTTTTTTACCCTTAAATCGAAATAGGATATTAGATACATATATTTTATTATGCTTCGAAATGAAGGCATGCCAACTACGATATTCATTTAGGAGTCTCAACCAGTGATACTTGCGTTTGAACATAGCTAAGTGGTGCTTTGATTACTTGTTTTTATCTTAACAAATAGATTAGGGGCAATAGGGATGCTTTGGCTCTAGTCGATCATGTTAAATACTTTGACTATTTTATATCGTAGTTACACTCTACACATCATAGGCAAAAGGGACACAACGATTATATTAGGTGCTCATATGCTCATTTGTCTTGAGTGAATACATCATAATAAAAAAGGATATGTTAGTTTATTGAATATTTAAGATATTTTTTATTCACAATAGACACTTATATTATGTGTATTTTAAATAATTTTATTTTTCTAATAGAAGTATCACAAAGGAGATGCATTGGCCATAATCAGATTTTGTTTTTGCTTTTGTCAATGACAAATACATGAAAATGAGATGGTTCAATCCTGTCATGCACTTCAAATTATTTCTTTATCATACACAGATGTATCACAAGTGCACCTGCTCGTTTGGGGAGGCTCCTCCATTTACCTTTTCCATGAACCTTGATGTAGGACACAAGTATGTGGTCTTCCTGCGCAGTCCACGCTCCTGTCCTGAGCCCTTCCCTTACGCAGCATGGCTTCCTTCCCATCTCTCGCTCTCTCTCTCTCTCTCTCTCTCTCTCGTTTGAAAGAAGTTTGATTAGTTGTTGGCGACATTTATAGGTCGTATGAGACAATCTCTCATCATCATATATAAATAGACTTCATATGATATTAATTGATGTGTGTTTTTCTTCATTCTCTCAATTCTTCCTGGTATCACAACAGAAATTGTGAGGAGCCATCGCTGCTATTACAGCACCCCTATCGAGTCGACGTCGAGAAAAATTCTTACTGTCCGATATCACACCGCTGCCAAATTTCTCCTCGTATGTGGCAGTCCCCCCTTTCCAGATCCTAGACGGATCTGCCCCCCCACTTGTCGCCCACAGTCGGTCGTTCGACGACAGCTTCCCTGCTTCCAGTCTCAACCACGGCTACCGCACTAAGTTCCAAGCCTACGATGTCATGCCAAGCATTTGTTGGGCCCAGTGAACGCATTTGGTGACTTTGCATCGCAAGGAGCACACACTCTTGGTTCCTCCTTATTACAGAATTTTTTTTTTATTCTTCCTCCCTCCTTACCGTAGAAAAGTACCAACACTTCTTACTTTTTATTTTTCTTCCTCTTTACCGTAGAACTTGTTGATTCTTCCTGCTTTCTTACTGCAAAAGTACTAACACTTCTTCCTTTTTATTTTTCTTTTGATCCTTGTCATTGCTACATACTTCTACTTACTCCCATATAGTAGTCCATATCTTCCATATGTCTTCATCATCTACCTCTGTTGCTCCACTTACTATTCCAACAAGGAATTATAGTACTTTCCCACATACAAATCTTATCTCTATAAATGCAGCATCCCTCATCCCCTTCAAATTATCCAAAGGTGACAACTACGCATCCTGGCGTGCTCAATTTTCTAATATTCTATTTGGCTATGACCTTCTAGGCTATATCGATGGCTCTCTTCCTTGTCCACCAGCGATGATCAACATCCTAGGAGCATCCAGTCCAGTATCAAATCCAAACCACAAACTATGGTTACGCCAGGATCGTCTCATTCTTCAAGCAATTCAAGCTTCAGTCATTGGATCCCTCGCCCCACTCATATCTTCGTGTGACACTACTATCGAAGCCTGGTGCAAGTGATGAGGATATAAACAGGAATAACCTTTGTATATGAACAAATACTAGAAGACCATAATACGCAACGGAATTAAATGGAACCACAATAAAATAGAACACCAAGATATACATGGAAAACCCCTTCAATGTGAAGGGTAAAAACCACGGGGCAAACTAGAGACAATCCACTATAAGAATAATGAATATACAAATCTCAATCTCTTGCCCTAAACCCTAGCAACAATCACAAGAGAATAACTGGGATACAAGGATCACGTCACTGCCCACAATATCTAAAACCTCCCCAAGTAATCACAGCAAGAGTCTACTGTAGATTTGATCTAACCTGAGAGAACACTGCTAGATGATTGAGAACAGTCTCTCTGCGTTGTCCTTGTCTTCTTCTCTTTCTTTCTCTTTCTTTCTCTTCTTTTTCTGCCTTGTTTTCCTCCTTTTCTTTGGAATCCCGTAGTTGTTTTCTTCTCCCACGTTGCTGCCCTATTTATGCCTTTTTCTGCCTCCAAAACATAGCCACCACACCCTCCTAATGTTAATTAGGGTTAGGTTAAGAGGGAGTATGGGTTGTGGGCTGCCCAAGCCCACTATGGACTGAATTTGTGGGCTGCCAACCCAACAACCTTCCCCTTCAGCCCATTAGGGAGGCTGTCCCATGACTCCTCAATGTGAAGCCATGCCGACCAGTTGTCGGCATATCTCCTGCCTTTCTTTTGGTAAGGTCTTCATTCCATTTGGTAGCAGTACCAAATCATTAGTGTGGTTCTTCTGAAGAGCATCCATCTCTTCCTGCATAGCAACTAACCACTTCTCTTTCTGCTCACTTTCAACTGCTTCCTGGTAACTCTCTAGTTCACCTACATCAGTAAGCATCACATACTCATATGTAGAGTATCTTCTGGAAGGTTGATGTTGTTTAGAAGATCTTCTCAACTGAGGTTTTGTTGGAAGTTGCTCTCCAACTTCTTCTTGCTCAACATGTCCTGCAGGTAAATCAACATCAAGCTCTACACTATCTTCCTGCACATCTCCCCCATCACCTTGATATACTGGAAGAATAACTGGGTCACAATATGCTAATCCTTCTGCAAAAGTATTGGCTGGTGCCTTCTTCTTCAAATCTTCAAAGGTTTGATCCTCAAAGAAGACTACATCTATGCTTCTAAACACCTTCTGCTTTTTTGGATCCCAAAGCCTGTAACCAAAATGATCATGTTGGTAGCCAAGAAAAATACATTCTTTAGTCTTACCATCCAGCTTGGGATTCTCATTGTCTGGAATATATGCAAATGCGCGACAACCAAACACTCTTAAATGCTTGTAGGAAACATCTTTCCCTGACCATATATGCTTTGCAACATCACCATCTAGGGCTATACATAGTGATAAGTTGATCACATCAACTGCAGTCCTTAAAGCCTCATCCCAAAACCTTTTGGGTAGCTTAGCCTGTGAAAGCATACATATGATCTTTTCCTTGATGGTGTGGTTCATCCTCTCTGCAATTGCATTATACTGAGGTGTACCAGGAACTATCATCTCATGTTGGATCACATGTGACCTGCAATAGTCATTAAACAAACCTGTATACTCACCACCATTATATGATATTATGCATTTCAATTTTCTTTCTGTCTCCCTTTCAACCCTAGCATGAAACTCTTTGAAGACATTAATCACCTGATCTTTAGTCTTCAAAGCATAGGCCCAAACTTTCCTGGAAAAATCATCTATAAAAGTGACAAAATAAAGTACACCACTTATACCAAGAACATCAACAGATCCACCATGAGTTATTGTCCTCAAAGGATCACATATATCTGTATAAACACGGTCTAAGGCATGCATTTTTCTAGACAAAACAGAACTAGCAAATGAAACTCTATGTTGTTTACCTGCCAAACAATCAATACAAGGGTTCAGATGTATACCTTTGAGGTTTGGTAATACCTCTCTCTTTGAAAGAGCTTGCAGCCCCTTCTCGCTCATGTGTCCCAATCGCCTATGCCACAACTCTATGCTGAAGTCTTTTTTTATAGCATTTAACTGCTCATCATAAGCTTTAGCCTGCAACCTGTACAAAGTATGACATTTCTTTCCATTAGCTATAACAAGAGAACCCTTACTGAGCTTCCATTGCCCTTTGTGAAATCTGCTATCATAGTCTTCATCATCTAGCATTCCAACTGAAATTAGATTCAGCCTCAAGTCAACCACATGCCTCACATCCTTAAGCACCAACTTGCAGCCTAGGTTGGTCTTTAAATGGATATCAACCATGCCTATGATGTCTGCTGTGACATAGTTACCCATCTTGGCAACACAAAAATTTCCAAACGTGTATGTAGCAAAAAACTCCCTCTGTGGTGTAGCATGATAAGAAGCACCTGTGTCAATCATCCACTCAAGATCCTGACACACACAAGAAAAAATATCATCAGAATGAGACAAAATCAAATAATCACCACCCTGCATTGTAGCTATGATATTATCTTTTGACTCTATAGACTCTGCTTCTTTTCCCTTTTTCTTGCTCTTCTTAGGTTGCTTACATTGGTTCGTGTAATGTCATTTCTCACCACAATTATAGCAAACAATATCTTTTCTTGATCTTGACTTGCTTCTACCTATGCGTGAACTGCTTCTAGACTTTGACCCTCCTCTGTTCTCTGAGATAAGTGCCTGTGAATCATTCTGAGATGTTGCCAAACTCTTTCTTCTCAACTCCTTATTCAACAAACTGCTTGTTACTTGACTCATAGTGACAACACCATCTAGCGCAGAATTACTAAGGGAAACCACCAGTGTCTCCCAACTTTCTGGTAATGAACTGAGAAGTAACAATGCTTGCAACTCATCATCAAGAGACAATTTCATAGAGGATAACTAGTTATTAATACTTTACATTTCATTCAAATGTTCAACAATAGAAGCACCTTCTCTATATTTTAGGTTTATAAGTTTTCTGATAAAAAAGGCTTTGTTGTCAGCTGTTTTTCTTTCATAGAAACTTTCCAACTTTTTTCAAAGAGAATATGCAAAAATTTCAGTAGAAACATGGTGAAAGACACTATCATCAAGCCACTGTCGAATAAACCCAATTATTTTTCGATCTAACCTCTTCCACTCATCATCTGTCATAGTTATGGGTTTTGCACTATCCCCCTATAAAGGTCCATACAAATCTTTACAATACAAGAGATCTTCCATTCTTAGTTTCCATATCATCCAATTGTTTCCATTTAAACTAATCATGCGAGAAACATTACTGGCCTCCATGTTCAAATACAAAATTGAAATCATCAAAACCTCAGTGCTCTGATACCAGTTGATGGGGATATAAACAGGAATAACCTTTGTATATGAACAAATACTAGAAGACCATAATACGCAACGAAATTAAATGGAATCACAATCAAATAGAATATCAAGATATACGTGGAAAACCCCTTCAATGTGAAGGGTAAAAACCACGAGGCAAACTAGAGATAATCCACTATGAGAATAATGAATATACAAATCTCAAT
Organism: Musa acuminata AAA Group; assembly: GCF_036884655.1. Classification (NCBI taxonomy): domain Eukaryota; kingdom Viridiplantae; phylum Streptophyta; class Magnoliopsida; order Zingiberales; family Musaceae; genus Musa; species Musa acuminata. Next base: position 47,113,590 of record NC_088335.1, read on the forward strand.
CTCTTACCCTAAACCCTAGCAACAATCACAAGAGAATAACTGGGATACAAGGATCACGTCATTGCCCACAATATCTAAAACCTCCCCAGGTAATCACAACAAGAGTCTACTGTAGATTTGATCTAACCTGAGAGGAGAACACTACTAGATGATTGAGAACAGTCTCTCTACATTGTTCTTATCTTCTTCCCTTTCTTTCTCTTCCTTTTCTGCCTTGTTTTCCTCCTTTTTTTTGGAATCTTGTGGCTATTTTCTTCTCCCACGTTGCTGCCCTATTTATGCCTTTTTCTGCCTCCAAAACGTAGCCACCACACCCCTCTAATGTTAATTAGGGTTAGGTTAAGAGGGGGTGTGGGCTGTGGGCTGCCCAAGCCCACTATGGGCTGAATTTGTGGGCTGCCAACCCAACAACAAGTTGCAAACCACCCTGGCAAATCGTTCACGAACTCGCATGCTTAGTCTCCTATTCGGACTTATGAAAACAAAACAAGAGGGAAGTACTGTTACTGAATATATGCACAACATAAAGATTATTATTGATAAATTGGCCTTGATTGTCTATATCCTCAATGTCCTAGGAGACGAGTACAAGGAATTGGCAGCAGCAATATGGGCATGTGATTCACTAGTATCGTTCGAAGAACTCTATGATAAGCTGACTGATTTTGAGATATATCTCAAGCGTGAGGACAAATTGTTAGGACCATCTATCATGGCTCAAGTCAATCAAAAATCCACGAGGATGGGCTATCAGTATAACAAGACTATTAACAAAGGTTCGACTAAGATGCTTTCTGAACCTTTGAGCTCCAACCAAACCCCTCCTCCACATCATCAACATTTCAATCACGATAACCAAGGTGGCTACTTCAATCATCAGCAGTCCCGGCGCCCTGAACACACAAATCAATGAAGAGTTGTTTACAAATTATGTGATAAAGTCGGTCACTCTGCAAAGGTCTGTCGATCTCGACCCCGACTTCCTGTACAATCACATTGGCCTCAACCAAATCTCACAACTACTCCAAACACTACTGATCATAATTGAATCGTAGACTCTGACGCATCCCACCACATTACCTCTAATCTACAAAACTTGTCGATCCACAATAATTATAGTGGACATGACGACATCATCATCGGTGACGGTAAAGGACTTCTTATTACTCATACTGGTTCCACAATGCTTAATTCACCTACCACAACTTTTACACTCGATGATGTTTTGTGTGCACCTCACATTAAACACAATCTTATTTCTGTTTCTCAATTTTGCAAACAAAATAATACCTCTATTGAATTCTTTCCTAACTCTTTTCTTGTCAAGGATTTAAACACAGAGGTATCTTAGTCTAAGGTCATAGTAAGGATAATGTTTATGAATGGTCGTTCATTCCATAACTCAAACAGCCCACTGTTTACTCCTCAATGGCAGCTCCAATTGATGTGTAGCATCGTCGTCTCAGTCATCCCTCTCTCTCTATCCAAAATAAATTACTTTCTCGTTATTCTCTTTCTACTCCTACAAATAATAGCTTTTATTGTGATGCTTGTCTCAGTAATAAAAATCATAGACTCCCTTTTGGTTCTTCTTCCATATCATGTTCTACACCATTTAAAATTATTTATACTGATGTTTGAGGTCCTGCTCCTGTCACTTCCTTTGACAAGTTTAGATTTTATGTCATTTTTGTAGACTATTTTACTAAGTACACATTGATTTATCCTCTCCGTCATAAGTCAGAAGTTTCAACAATTTTTACCAACTTTAAAAAGTTGGTCGAAAACTTCTTTCAATCTACAATTAAAATAGGCTACTTTGATGGTGGGGGTGAATATCAAGCTCTCACATCCTACCTCTCAACCTGTGGTATCCAACACCTTAATCATCCCCACACACTCCTCAACTAGTTGGTTCTACTGAACGCAAACATCGACATATTGTAGAAACTGATCTCACGCTTTTACATCAAGCCTCCATACCAGCAACCTTTTGGTCTGTAGCCTTCCAAACTGTCATCTACCTTATTAATCGTCTGCCCAATCCAGTTCTCCAATACATGTCTCCATTTGAAAAACTATTTTCTAAATCCCTAAACCTTCAAAAACTTCGAATATTTGGTCGTTTATGTTATCCGTGGCTATGTCCCTATGCCCCACATAAGATAGCACCAAGATCTACACCTTGCACATTCATAGGATATTCTCTTGAACATAATGCCTTTCGATACTACGAACCAAAAACTCAAAAAGTCTTTATTTCACGTCATGTTGTTTTTGTGGAGTCTGTCTTTCCATTTCAAAACCACGAGTCTCCTACAATGTCGACCACTATAACAAAGATACATCATTGGAGTATACCATCCAGTCTCCCGGTTCAACAGCTTCCCACTCCCTCCATTCCTTCTCATCTTCCTTCTTCACAAGCCTCCCCTACTACTGATATAATATCCTCAGAATCACAACAACCTTCTTTACCTAGTACCACTGATGTATCTCAGCCTATCTCGACCCCTGTCGATGCCTCTCCACCACCCATACTAATACCACAACTTTCAGTTCCTAGACATCCAATGACAACACGCTCAAAAGTGGTATTTTTAAACCACGTCAGGTTCTCGATCTGCATGCTATCACTAAATCCTCTCCCGAGACCAGTGAACCCACCACAATTACTCAAGCCTAAAAATCTCCTCACTGACGTAAAGCCATGTGTGAAGAATATGATGCTCTTCTCTATAACTCCACATGGACTCTAATACCTTTTCATCATACACAAAACATCATCGGGTGTAAATGGGTCTTCCGAATTAAGCGGAACCTCGACGGGTCCGTTGCTAGATATAAAGCACGATTAGTAGCCAAAGGGTTTCATTAACGACCTAGAGTTGACTTCACAGAGACTTTTATTCCTGTAGTTAAACCCACAACAATTCGGCTTATTCTAAGTTTGGCCATCTCCAAAGGCGTCAACTTATGACAACTGGATGTTAACAATGCTTTTTTACAAGAGACTTTAACTGAAGATGTCTTTATGCAGCAACCCCTTAGCTTTATTCATCACCAGTATCCGAGACATGTCTGCAAATTATAAAATGCCATTTATGGACTCCGTCAAGCTCCACGAGCTTGGTATACTGAACTTGGATCGTTTATGATATCAATTGGCTTCATCAACTCCAAGTCTGATACCTCTTTATTCCTACGACAACAACATGGAAATACAATATATCTTCTAGTATATGTAGATTATATTATTGTTACAGGCAATGATCCCTTGGAGATTCAGACATTTTTTAAGCAATTGGCTGATCGATTCTCCCTTAAAAATTTAGGACCCTTGAGCTACTTTCTGGGAATGGAAGCAACATTTACATCGTCAGGTCTCCTCCTCTCATAGAGAAAGTATATTCAAGACTTATTATTAAAGACAAATATGTAGGATGCGAAAGAAGTTGCTACTCCTCTCTCTACTAGTGAATCACTCAAATTATGTGATGGTAGCCCTACCACGGACTCAACTCAATACCGACAAGTACTTGGTTCCTTACAGTACTTGGCTCTCACCCGTCCAGATATCTCATTTTCAATAATAAATTATCTCAATACATGCACCAGCCTTCTGCTATGCATTGGTCTGCGGTTAAACGAATTTTGCGATATTTTAAAGGGACCCTTAATCATGGTCTCTTTCTCTGCAAAACCACTCAACTTCATCTTCGTGCCTTTGCTGATGTTGATATGGCGGGTAACTTTGATGTGAGAACCTCCACATCAGGGTATGTGGTCTTTCTTGGGTCTAATCTAATCAGTTGGAGTTCTAAGAAACAAAAGACAGTGGCCCGATCTACAATTGAAGCTGAATATCGTGCTATTGCTACTGCTGTTGTTGAACTCAATTGGGTCATAAATCTCCTCAAAAAACTCAAAGTCAGCTCTACCCATACTCCTACAATATATTATGACAATGTTGAAGCTACCTACTTATGTATCAATTTAGTGTTCCACTCACGCATGAAACACATTGCCATCGACTTTCACTTCGTGCGAGATCAAGTTGTCAGACATCAACTTCGTGTCTCTCATGTTGCATCGATCCATAACAGAGAGATTTTATCTGATAACAAAGAGATTTTATCTGATAATAGAGAGATTTCTTGAACTGCACAGTAGATGAGATTTTCTCAACTGTATTAGGTAATCTTTCTGCTCAGTTAAAGAAATCTTATTTTTCATTATGTAAAAATAGACTTCATATTATACTAATTGAAGTACTAACATTAGATGGCAAGGTAGCCGGGGATTAGAGGTCGAAGGAGCGGTGCCTATAAAGCCTTTTCCGAAACGTGGATGGGTAACAAATTAATGACTTTATGATTTGTACCGGAATATGTCTTTTACTGTAAAGATATTTTTATAGCATAAATAATTCAAAGCTACTATGCGATATTATATAGTATGATAAATATATATATATATATATATATATATATATATATTACATTAAATAATTTATCTCAAGCCTAAATTACCCACACAAAGTGGCATCCTTCGCTTAAAACAAAGTCCGAAATGTTATCAGTCGTCTCCTATTCGGAATGCTTGTCCTACTCGGAATCGTTTTCCCAGTTGTGTCCGTCATCGGAACCGTCTCTATATAACTCATCAACGTTGGTCGTCCGCCACCTTCAACAACTCCTCTGTCATTGCGATCGACATCTCTGTCCTTGCTTCGGTTCCTCGTAGCCACCAAAGGCAGCAGATGAAGATAAGAACACAAGGAGCAGAGGCGGAGACCACCATGGACAGCCCTGACTGGACATCGCTCCCGCTGGATGTCCTCACGAAGATTGGCGAAAAGCTTCCCGTCCCTTACCGTGCCTGCTTTCGTGCCACATGCAAGGATTGGTGTTCCGCACTCCTTCCCGTTGTCATCCCGTCCCCGTGGCTCCTCTTAGTCGGCAAGAACAGCGATACCTGCAACTTCTTGTCTCTCCCCACCAGACGCTCCTTCACCTACTCCCTTCTCCCTGAGCTCCACGGCGTGCAGTATGTGGGCTCTCAAGCTGGTTGGCTAGCAGTCTACAATGAAAACCTGGATGTCAGCCTCATAAATCCTCTAACAGCGGCTCGAATCTGCCTCCCCTCCTTCCTCACCCTACCCAATTTTGAGCTCGTCGGCGGCAGCTGTGTCCTTCCTCATCTCAACCGAACCTCCCGTTTTTTTGTTACGAAAGTTATCTTCTACGCAAATCCAACTACCCATAATTACATCGCGGTGAGTCTCTATGGCACTCCCCAAATTGAAATCGCCTACGCAAAAGCAGGCGGAGACAAGTGGAATCTTCTTCAGACGACATCGACTCAGAATCGTTCATACGAGGATATCATGTACCACAATGGGAAATTCTACTGCATAACAGTTGAAGCCGAAGTCTTCGCTTTTGACCTCAGTGGAGTTTCTCCCACCGTGACGGTGGTCGGCGAGAGCACGTCACTCGGTTTGACACATTTCGACTGTCACATTCCTTGCTCCCGTGTCAGACACATTCACAGCAAATACTTGGCGTGCTCGAGCACCGGGGAGCTGTTCCTGATTTTGAGGCGCACAGTTCTCTCATATGAATCGCTGGGATGGAAGGCTATCATGGTTTGGAGGTACAATCCTCAGCGTCAGCCATGTTGGGAAGCTGTGAAGAACTTGGGGAATAAGTCCTTGTTGATCGGTATCAACAACGCTATATCGATTTCTACCGAGAATTTTCGAGATGCACGACGAGATTGCGTCTACTTTACGGAGGCGCTGATCAGAACCATAGTCGATGGCCGGCCCGAATTCATTCCTAGCATTGTAGTGTCTGATGTGCGACGGGGAAAGTGGGCGCGGGCAAACTCTCAGTTACAACCACTCTTGCTGCCACCCATCTGGTTCACTCCCTCCATGCCGTGAACCAAGAAACGAGTAGTTCTTGCTCTAATTTGACTTACAACTCCTACTACTACATATAGAGATGATAGATACACTACAGGCCACAGTAACTATATCAACTTGTGCTTTGATATTGTGTACAAGAAAATGTTTTGCTTGATTTATGAAGTTGCACATCTGTTTTACAAGTTTGATATGACCATAAAGATGAAAGCAAGTTTTCCTTCAAGAGGACACAGAGAAACATGTAGATGCCTTTTGCTCTTATATGAAATTTTAATTTAGAGTGATCTCTTTATGGCCTTATCAGTCATCATTAGTTGTGGGTATCACTAGAATTAGTGATTATTTGAGATCCTGTACCTGCAGGTGCTACTTGATGAGGTTACTGCAGTGAATTAAAAATGAAAGAATTACATCATCTAATTGGAAATAAAGAAAAATAGTTACTTAATACCACACATTGCTGAAAACAGATCTTACTTGGAAAAAGATAGTGACTTGTGAAAAAATCATTGGGCCTCAACAAAATTTTTGAGTGTGAATGATTTTATGCAATTTGGTGAAAAAATAAAGGACCCAAAATCTTGAGAACAATGCAGGAGAAGAATTTATCGATAGTTGAAGAGATGTAAATTCTCTCTTCTAACATGTATAAATAGGGCGTATTGTATTCAACTCAATGCATTCTTCTTCTTTGTATTTTATTTCTATCATGGTATCAGAGTCATTCCGGTCTTAGGAAGGCTCTACTCTCCCTTCTGTAGCCTGTTCTCGTTAGAGCTAGGCATGTGTTCGGCACCTGACCTCTGACGATTCCCATCACCATGAACACAGTTGCCATATCTTTCTGTCGCTACATCTAATCGCCAAACACCTATGCTGCACTGCAATAGCCCCCTAGGCGTGACCTCTACCTTCGGCGACTGAAGCGATATTGATCCTACTGCAAGTGATCGATACAGGTGGCATCAGCAGTTTTTTTTTACCCATCTATATATTTTTTACCTATCTAATTGTTACATACTTCCACTTTTTCTACTTTGCTCCTATATATGTCCAACATGTCTTCATCTAACGTTCCAATTACTATTCCCATAGGAAACCATAGTACCTTTTCCTCTACCGGCCTTATTTCTATCAATGATGCCACTCTCATTCCCTTCAAATTATCCAACGGTGGCAACTATGCATCATAGCATGCTCAATTCTCTAATCTACTATTTGGCTATGATCTTTTAGGATTTGTCGATGGCTCTCTTCGTTGTCCGCCGGCGATGCTCAACATCCCAGGCACATCCAGTCCAATACCAAATCCGGACCATAAACTATGGTTACGCCAGGATTGTCTCATCCTTCAAGCAATTCAAGCCTCGGTCGTTGGTTCCCTCGCCCCACTCATTTCTTCATGTGACACTGCTGTCGAAGCTTGGTGCAAGTTGCAAACCACCCTGGCCAATCGTTCCCGTACTCGCATGCTTAGTCTTCTATCCAATCTCATGAAGATAAAATAAGAGGGAAGTACTGTTGTTGATTATCTACACAACATAAAGATTATCATCGATAACTTGGCCTTGATAGGTCATTCCCTCGGTGATGAAAAGTTACTGTCCATATCCTAAATGACCTAGGAGACGAGTACAAGGAATTGGCAACAGCAATACGGGCACGTGATTCACCAGTATCGTTTGAAGAACTCTATGACAAGTTGACTGACTATGAGATATATCTCACGCATAAAAACAGGTTGCCAAAACCATCCATTACGGCTCAAGTCAGTTAAAAACCTAAGAAGAAGAGCAACCGGTACAACAAGAGCTCCAAACAAACGTCCCCTCCTCAACAAAGAGTTGTCTGCCAACTATGTGACAAAGTTGGTCACTTTGTAAAAGTCTGTAGAACTCGATCCAGACTTCCTCCTCCGTCGTATTGGCCTCATGCAAATCTTACTGCTACTTCAACAACTGGTGATGAAAATTGGATTGTGGACTCTGGCGCATCTCATCACATCATGTCTGATTTACAAAACTTATCCATCCATAACGACTATGGCGAAACTGAGGACAACATCATCGGTGACGATAACAGACTCCCCATTACTCATACTAGTTCCATAGTGCTTAATTCACATAGTACTTCGTTTATGCTAGATGATGTTTTGTGTGCACCCCAAATCAAACGAAACCTCATTTCTGTTTCCCAATTCTATAAATAGAATTATACCTCAATTGAATTCTTTCATAATTCCTTTCTTCTCAAGGATTTAAGCACGGGGACATCCTTGGTCCGAGGCCAGAGTAAAGACAACATTTACGAGTGGCTGTCGGTTCCACAAATCACCCAACCCACTACCCATTCTTCTATCGCAGCTCCAATTGATGTGTGGCATCGTCGTCTTGGTCATCCCTCAACTCTTATTCAGCAAAAACTGATTTTCCGTTATTCTCTTCCTACGCTTAAATCCAATAACATCATAACTCATTGTGATGCTTGTTTAAGTAATAAAAGTCATAGACTTCCCTTTGGAAAATCCTCCATATCCTGCTCTAAACCCCTTGAAGTTATTTACACTAATGTTTGGGGCCCCGCTCCAATCACTTCCTTTGACAAATTCATATTTTATATTATTTTCGTAGACTATTTCATCAAATACACATGCTTATACCCTCTTCATCATAAATCTGAAGTTTCAACAGTCTTTACTAAATTTCGAAGATTGGTCGAGAACTTCTTTCAATCTAAAATTAAGAGTATTTACTCTGATGGTGGCAGCGAATATCAAGCCCTCACATCCTGCATATCTGCTTGTGGTATATAACACCTCAAGTCACCTCCACACACTCCTCAACTCGTCGGCTCTGCTGAACGCAAACATCGACATATAGTTAAAACTGGTCTCACACTCCTACACCAAGCCTCTATACCACCAACTTTTTAGACTGTAGCATTTCAAGCTGTCGTCTACCTCATTAATCGTATACTCACTCTAATCCTCGAGTATGAGTCACCATTTGAAAAATTATTTCATAAATCCCCGAACCTTCAAAAACTTAAAGTGTTTGGTTGTCTATGTTATCCATGGTTGCGTCCATATGCCTCACATAAGATAACATCAAAATCTAAACCTTATGTTTTCATTGGATACTCCCTTGATCATAATGCCTTTCGATGCTATGAACCCCAATCTCGAAAAGTCTTTACATCCCGTCATGTTATTTTTATAGAGACTACATTTCCATTTCACAACCCTGAGTCTCCTACTGTGCCACCTACTCCATCACATATACATCACTGGAGTACACCATCAATCCTGTCAATCGAGTCTCCCATAATATCATCCAGTCATTCTCCTCAGGATTCACACTCTCTCATTCTCCCGGTGCAACAGCTCCTCACCCCCTCCATTGTGCCTCTCCTTTCTTCACTAGGTTCTCCTACAACTGAAGGCATTCCCTCGGAATCACATTCGCTGCCTTTATCCTCTCTTGAGACCAGTGACACTGAAGTCCCTTAGCCTCTACCGCCCATACCTACAACACACCCTATAGCCCCTGGATATCCAATGACAACATGATCCAAAAGTGGTGTCTTTAAACCACGACAAATCCTTGACCTACATACCATCACAACATCCTCGTCAGAGACCACTGAACCTACCACAATTACTCAAGCCCAAAAATCTCTATACAAGCGTAAAGCCATGTGTGAAGAATATGATGCACTCCTTCATAATTCTACATGGACCCTTGTACCCTCTCATCCCACATAAAACATCATCGGGTGTAAGTGGGTCTTTCGAATTAAGCCAAAGGGTTTCATCAATGACCTGGTGTTGACTTCACATAGACATTCAACCTTATTATTAAACCCACAACAATCCGACTTATTCTAAGTTTGGCCATCTTACAAGGCTGGCATTTACGTCAACTCGACATTAACAATGCCTTTCTACAGGGGACCCTAACTGATGATATCTTCATGCAGCAACCTCTTGGCTTCATCCACCCTTAATATCCAAAGCATGTTTGTAAACTACAAAAAGCTATTTATGGTCTTCGTCGGGCTCCAAGAGCTTGGTACACCGAACTTAACTCGTTTTTGGCATCAGTTGGCTTCATCAACTCCAAATCACAGGCAACAATCCTATGAAAATCAAGGCATTCCTCAAGCATTTAGCAAATTGATTCTCTCTTAAAGATCTAGGACCCTTGAGTTATTTTTTGGGAGTGGAAGCAACATACACATCTTCCGGGCTCTTCCTATCACAACGAAAATATATTCAAGATCTATTATCTAAAATGAATATGCAAGATGCAAAGGCAGTTACAACACCTATGTCTACTAGCGAGTCGCTCAAACTTTATGACGGAAGCCCTACTACAAACCCAACTCAATACCATCAAGTCCTTGGCTCCTTACAGTACTTGTCTCTCACCCGTCTAGATATCTCATTTGTGGTCAATAAACTATCCCAGTTCATGCATCGACCATATTTTATACATTGGTCTGTAGTCAAACGAATCTTACGGTATCTTCACGGGACTATCAATCATTGTCTCTTTGTCCGTAAACACTCTCCTCTTAATCTCCATGCCTTTGTCGATGCTGATTGGGCAGGGAATTTTGATGATAGAACCTCCACGTCAAGGTATGTGATCTTTCTTGGGTCTAATTCAATCAGTTGGAGTTCTAAGAAACAAAAGACAATGGCCCGGTCTACAACTGAAGCTGAATATCGTGCTATTGCTACCGCTATTGCTGAACTCAATTGGGTTACAAATCTCCTCAAGGAATTCAAAGTTAGCTCCACCCAAACTCCTACAATATATTATGACAATGTTGGAGCAACCTACTTATGTGTCAATCCAGTGTTCCACTCTCGCATGAAACACATTGCCATCGACTTTCACTTCGTGCGAGATCAAGTTGTCAGACATCAACTTTGTGTCTCTTATGTTCATACAGCTGATCAACTAGCAGACTCACTCACGAAGCCTCTAGCCCACAAACTATTTTTTGTTGCATCGGTCCAAGATCATTCTCTCAATTCTTCACAGATACGTCCCACGAAGGCGGTGTGTAAGCAAGGGCAGAGGCTTTGAATGTTAGATGGCTAGCAAGGTAGCTGGGGATTAGAGGTCGTAGGAGCGGTGCCTATAAAGCCTTTTCCAAGTCGTGAATGAGTAACAAATTAATGACTTTATGATTTGTACCGGAATATGTCTTTTACTTTAAAGATATTTTTATAGCATAAATAATTCAAAGCTACTCTGTGATATTATATAGTATAATAAATATAAATATAAATATATATATATATATATATATATATATATATATATTACATTAAAAATTTATCTCAAGCCTAAATTACCCACACAAAGTGGCATCCTTCGCTTACAACAAAGTCCGCACTGTCATCAGTCGTCTCCATTAAGGAGACCTTGTCCTACTCGGACTCGTTTTCCCAGTTGTGTTCGTCATCGGAACCTTCTCTATATAACTCATCAACGTTGGTCCTCCGCCACCTTCAACAACTCCTCTGCCATTGCGATCGACATCTCTGTCCTTGCTTTGGTTCCTCTTTGCCACCAAAGGCAGCAGATGAAGAGAAGAAGAATACAAGGAGCAGAGGCGGAGACCACCATGGACAGCCCTGACTGGACATCGCTCCCGCTGGATGTCCTCACGAAGATTGTCGAAAAGCTTCCCGTCCCTCACCGTGTCTGCTTTCGTGCCACATGCAAGGATTGGTGTTCAGCACTCCTACCCGTTGTCATCCCGTCCCCGTGGCTCCTCTCAGTCGGCAAGAACAGCGATACCTGCAACTTCTTGTCTCTCCCCACCAGACGCTCCTTCACCTACTCCCTTCTCCCTGAGCTCCACGGCGTGTGGTATGTGGGCTCTCAAGCTGGTTGGCTAGCAGTCTTCAATAAAAACCTGGATGTCAGCCTCATAAATCCTCTAACAGCGGCTCGAATCTGCCTCCCCTCCTTCCTCACCCTACCCAATTTTGAGCTCGTCGGCGGCAGCTGTGTCCTTCCTCATCTCAACCGAATCTCCCGTTTTTTTGTTACGAAAGTTATCTTCTCCGCAAATCCAACTACCCATAATTACATCGCGGTGAGTCTCTATGGCACTCCCCAAATTGAAATCGCCTACGCAAAAGCAGGCGGAGACAAGTGGCATCTTCTTCAGACGACATCGACTCAGAATCGTTCATACGAGGATATCATGTACCACAATGGGAAATTCTACTGCATAACAGTTGAAGCCGAAGTCTTCGCTTTTGACCTCAGTGGAGTTTCTCCCACCGTGACGGTGGTCGCCGAGAGCACGTCAGTCGGTTTGACATATTTCGACTATCACATTCCTTGCTTCGCTGTCATACACATTTACGGCAAATACTTGGCGTGCTCGAGCACCGGGGAGCTGTTCCTGATTTTTAGGCGCGAAGTTCTCTGTCATGAATCGCTGGGATGGAAGGGTATCATGGTTTGGAGGTACAATCCTCAGCGTCAGCCATGTTGGGAAGCTGTGAAGAACTTGGGGAATAAGTCCTTGTTGATCGGTATCAACAACGCTACATCGATTTCTACCGAGAATTTTCTAGATGCACGACGAGATTGCGTCTACTTTACGGAGGCGGTCAGATTCATAGTCGATGACCGGCCCGAATTCATTCTTAGCATTGGAGTGTTTGATGTGGAACGGAGAAAGTGGGCGCGGCGAAACTCTCAGTTACAACCACACTTGCTGCCACCCATCTGGTTCACTCCCTCCATGCTGTGAACCAAGAAACGAGTAGTTCTTGCTCTAATTTGACTTACAACTCCTACTACTACATATAGAGATGATAGATACATTACAGGCCACAGTAACTATATCAACTTGTGCTTTGATATTGTGTACAAGAAAATGTTTTGCTTGATTTATGAAGTTGCACATCTGTTTTATAAGTTTGATATGACCATAGAAGATGAAAGCAAGTTTTCCTTCAAGAGGAAACAACATAAAGAAACATGTAGATGCCTTTTGCTCTTATATGAAATTTTAATTTCTTTATGGCCTTATCAGTCATCATTAGTTGTGGGTATCACTAGAATTAGTGATTGATTTGAGATCCTATATCTGCAGGTGCTATTTGATGAGGTTACTGTAGTGAATTAAATATGAAAGAATTACATCATCTAATTGGAAATAAAGAAAAATAGTTACTTAAGACCACACATTGCTGAATACAAATCTTACTTGGAAAAAGATAGTGACTTGTGAAAAAATCATTGGGCCTCAACAAAATTTGTGTGTGTGAATGATATTATGCAATTTGGTGAAAAAACAAAGGACCCAAAATCTTGAGAACTGCAGGAGAAGAATTTATGGATTCTTGGATGAAAAATATTAATGAGATAAATCAAACGTGCATATCCATCTCTTATCACACCTTATATTTTATAAGTATCAAAAAGGTAATTATCGATACTTGTCTTATCATCTTACCACTCGAATTATGGTCATCTTCATTAATCATCTTCACCATGTCATGATTATCTCATTGTGCTGTATTATGGGTTCACCTTTACCACCAAGAGGTCCCGTAACGAGACCCTCGTTGTCGTCCTCATCAACTTCGTATTGTTATGAGACCAAAGTCACTTCTGCATAGCCACAACCTTTATTTGTGAAGCCCCCCTCCACAAGGCCGTAGCCTTGCCCTTGTGAAGCCTCCATCCCCAGCATCTACTTCCCATATTCTTGTTCTTATCATTCATTTGTTCTCTAACGACAAAGGATAGAGAGGAGGGGATGGTGTGGTCATTGATAGTGCAAAAGGTGACGAGGTATGGTTGTTCATGATGCCTACAATCTCACCCTCAACTTTTCATTGCACTCTTCGAATGCACCATGCCTTATCCTCTCTCATGCCTACAATCTCACCCTTTGTCGTAGCTTTTTCCCTTCACCCATTTTCAACAAATATCTATCTCTCTTTTGTGATCTCCTCCCTATGCACCAACCTACCCTTGCCCATTTCCACCCATAGTGCCATGCTCACATCCTTCATCATCATCACCACATCCATCTTCTACTAAAGAGCCCAACGAGGAACCATTTTACATAAGATTTTGGTCCTCTCTATAAAGCCCTCAAGCAAGAAGCACTAGGGACCAACATCACTATTGACATCGAAGAATAATGCACTAGGGCCTTTTCGCAACCCATAAGAACTACTATCGACTCGCCTCCAAGCCATTGGCCAGCTCATACACTTGTGCTTCGATGAGCACTCCACAAGAGGTGGCAAAGGGGCCTCATGGAAAGGCCTCACGAATGGAGGTAGCGACCATATGGAGGGTTAGAGGTAATAACGTGAAGATGGTAGGACGAAGGTGACAACAGTAATGACAAGGGCCTCACAATAGTAGAGATGGCCCACAGCATGACGAGATGGTAGGGAGAGGCAAAAATAGTCACGATAGGATGACAATCGAAAAAGACGAACAACATGAGTAATCTCATCTTTTAAAAAATAAAGAATATTTTATGAAATAAAATAAAGTAGAGTACTGAAAAAAGTAAATGTTTAAATGTTTATTCACCAAACTTCTTCAAACAATGTTTTGTCAATGTACTGGACTTCTTACTTCCGAAAAATCATTCTTTCAATCATTATTTTTTTTTATAGCTTTTGATGACAATTTTTTTTCCTTTTTCTCTTCCTTTTTTTTTCCATGTGGTTCTATTTAATTAGGTAAGATATAATATAGATATGATTTGATTGGTTATTGATTAGTAGAAAAGAAGTTCAGAACCGTTCGCTCATGGGCAGAGGCAGCCCCACGGCGATTGTGGCTGTGCGCGGGCAAGTACCGCTGCAGACCGCATGCCTGGCAACAGCCACAGCCAACCGTGCGCGCCATCCATAGGCAAGAAAGGCCGTAGGCTGGAACTACCGCAGCGGCCGTAGGAGCTGCACGCGGACAGAGGCAGCGCCGCACACGTAGGCTAGGGTTTTGACATATTTATAGTTTTACCCTCGGGTCTAATTTATGCCAAATTATAGTTCTACCTTTTATAAATCGCATATTTTCGATTTATATCCTATCGAATATTTACAGTTTTATCATTATGAAATTAAAAATTTTAGTTTATATTCTCAATTATAAAATTGATAAATATGATTTATTATAATTATGATTAAATTTAATCATGATTATATTTTTGATTATTTGATTAGATTTAATTTTGATTAAAAAAATTATAAATTATGATTTACTTTATAATTTTCTCATATGAATTATTGATTATAAATATGGTAAATAAAATCCAATTATTATTCTTGGATATTCATTTAGTTATTCACATGTATATATTTGAAATTATGAAATAATATTTTCCTTTCACATGAAGGCATGATTTATATATTATCATGATTATCATACGAGTTTTCTTTTGCTGATTAATATTCAATAATTATTATGGTTATTATTCTATTATTGAATTGCTTAACATTCACGTTTAATAATTATTATGGTTATTATTCTATTATTGAGTTGCTTAGCATTAATTTTTAATAATTATTATGGTTATTATTTTATTATTAAACTATTTAACATTAATGTTCAATAATTATTATGGTTATTATTCTATTATTGAACTACTTAGTTTAAATTAAATAAATTTGATGAATATTATTTGTAATTCATTTCCTTCAGTTTTATCTGACTTGTAGCTGTCAAAGTAGCTTGAGATGATAAATTTATGAGATGTGCATTACAATAAATGTCTTATCATTTATAGGATATTTTAGATTATATTTTATATTTTTGTATTGGTCTTACAATCACCAAAGTGACCTAGACCGATAATTTAGAAAATACATTATGAAATTAATCCTAAATGATATTAAATAAAATAATATTCACAATGACATGAATTAGGATAAAGAAATTTAGTGAATATTATTTGTAATCTATCTTCGTAAGTTTTATCTGATTGGTAGCTACCAAAAGAGCATGGGATGATAGATTTATGAGATATGAATTACAATAAAGTTCATGTCATTCATGGGATATTTTAGATTGTATTTTATCTTTTTGTATTGGTCCAAAGTGACCTGGACCAATAATATATAAAATACATTATGGAATTCATCCTAAATGATATTAAATAAAATAATATTCATGATGGCACATATAATTATGAGATTTAGATAATCCCAAAGGAGAATCTATTTCAAATAATTATGTGATAGGGTAGGATGATACTATTTTGGATATTCTTACAGTTTAGGGTTGTATACCCAAAGGTAACAATACTATTCCATAAGAATGATATCAGTCCTCCATAAGTAATCTTGAGTGATCACTAGATATGTCAATATTTCACCTAAAGATGAAATATAGATGATATCAATAATTCATCATATTTTAGAAACTCAAAGTATTAATGTTATATTATTACTGTGCCACTTCCTTTATTATGTTTTTATAAATATTCCTATACTTTTTTAAAATAAATGGCTTGAACATATGTAAGTTGTATTGAGTGAGTGAGACCTTGATTAGATTAATTGAATAGGACACAAATTACTGAAAGTTCTGTGAAATAAATAATTGAGGTGACTATCAAGAAAGGTATGAAAGACTCAATTTTATAATACTTAGACTTCAGTACAATTTACAACTAGCATATAAAAATATTTAAGGATAAATTTAAATTTTCTGATAAGTCATTAGTTGATATTTTAAAATGATAATATTTGAGGAATTCAAGATTATATCCTCAAAATAAATGATAAATTTGTTAGCTCAAGACTCATAATATTTTGAGTACTACTCAAGGAATAGATAACACTAAAATAAGGATGAAACGTAAGTCAACTTGAGTTTATAATTACTTTACTATATAAACTCATAAAAGAATATCTTCACAATAAAGTGTTATTTTGTAACAAATAAAGTTATGTGAAAAAGAAATATACTATAAGATTTGATTTGAAATGAAAAAATATATAAATATAACTTGGTCCAAATCAAATATTACAGATATTATTGATGGATTAATTTGATGCTTCAAAATATGTTACCAATAATAGGTATTCATTAAAATAAAAAGAAAATAAAAAGGGATAAAACCAAAAGAGAATGAGATATTTATTAATGTAGGGAATCATCTTAAAGTGAAAGCGATATTAATTTATATTTATCGCTTATGTTTTGATAAATCTTAAGAATCCATGTTGTGTTCTTATAATTCTAAGAATTTAAGTTCTTTACCTAAAATTGTTAGAATATTATTTCCTTTTTGGTGATTGTAAACTTATAGTGATTCAATAAAATTAACCTTTGAATTCTGTATAATAGTTTATACAGAATTAACATGAATCATAAGTTTACAATGATCCTATAATTAAATATTAAAATAAAATATAGTTTTATAAGCTCCTTGATATTATGTTTATCACTCTATACTTTCGTTTCATTAAAGAGTAACATTTTATCACCATATAAATAACCTGTTGAGATATGATTATATATATCTAATTTATGTAAAGTCTATGACCGTTTACACTATTGAAGTGTATATAAATGAAATTGATAGACAATTAGATAGAAAAGTCAAGATCATCATATCTAACAAGGGTGATAAATTTTATGATATTTATGATGACCCAAATTATAATTCTTTTGCTAGATTCTTGGAAAAATAAGGTATATGATTTACCAAATGTGTTACAGCAGAATATGATTACTAAAAGATATCATCATATCATTTATATATGGTTAGGAGCATGATAGATTATTTTTTTGTACCCAAATCAATGTGAGAAGAAGCTCCAAGGACAACTATGTATATCTTGAATGATGTTCCTAATAAGTAAATAATATGATTTCTTTTAAGTTATGAAATAATAGGAAACTTAACTTAATATTTACATATTTGAAATTGTCCTATGGAGACAAAGGTCTTTAACTCACATAAAAGAAAATTCGATTTAATATCCTTTTGATTTTAAATCTTTTTGTATCTTACTGTTTAATGAGCCAAATGGAAGAATGTTAGATTATCTAATCCTATTTAATTAAGTAAGATATATTATAGATATGATTGGATTCTGATTATAGTTATTAGCTAATAGAAAAAAAAAATTTAGTTAAAGTAGGATTCCTTAGGAGATAATTTTGATGGGAGAAACTCTCCTAATAACTTATCTTAGACCATCTGCTCTCACCTATAAATAGATAGAACCTCTGGGGGCTATATGTGCATCTGAATATCATCTCTGAGAGATTAAGGTTTTTTCTCAATCTTTCTCTTCTCTAATCCCCTAATCCATTAATTTAGATGATCTTGTGAAAAAATAGAAAGAAAGGAGAAAGTATCTAGTTCCTTTATACAGCGATCTTGGATTACTCTTGCTTCCTTTTCTTCTTCGCTCTCCAACTCCTCTTCTCACACAGCAATCACGACCAACATGTCAGTGTACCATATGTTAGTACATATGTTAATATGCTAATACATATGGGACCCGTGCCAACGCGGCCAGTGATTGGCATAAGTCTCACACAGAAACTAGAAACTTTGCCTTCTTCCCTTCTCCTTCTCTCCCTCATTTTGTTTAGTCCGTGCTGACTGGTACACTAATGTACTATGTATCAGTATGCTAACATATACCTAACCCAACCGATCCCACCCAACTACCAGTAGAGGTCTCCAACCAAGACTTCAAATCTTGACCAATATAATTGCAAAAGCAAATAATAAAAGTAAAAGAAAGCCTTTAGGAACATGTTTTATAAAGGAAATTTTAATCTAGTTAACAGAATGGAATGTCTATTGTGCATTATGACATAACATTCAACAAAATACACACAAGTTGGCTTTGTCATTGCTACATTGTTGCTTAACTCCATTATCTGCATTCAATAAAATATACACAAGCTGGTTTTGTTATTGCTACATTGTTGCTTTACTCCAAGACTGAGAAATTATTGTCCAATTTAAGCTTCCAGATCATAGTGATAGAAATAATAGAAGATAAGAACAATAATTGAAGAAGCTTTATTGTAGAAATGAAATAGCTTTAGCTTGAATCTATTAACATGTTTCCTCTCCTATTTATAGGATTAGGAGGAAGGATTTCCCTCAACAGAATAGAGAGATTTCCTCGTATAATTGGGGAAATCTTATTGTTCATATCATTGCAAAGCATAGGACACATATCATTGCAAAGCATAATCACAATGTGGTTTTTGCACACCCTCGATAACAAATTGTATTCTCTTGGATTTATCAAGATATTTGACACGACAGAATAGGTTCCAAGTACTTGAACATTGGTAAATGGACCAGAGGAATAATATAGGAAAGCTTACAGAAAATTGATTAGGTCCTTTGTAGGATTGGCAAGTGGTCTTCCTGCGCAGTCCACGCTCCTGTCCTGAGCCCTTCCCTTACGCAGCATGGCTTCCTTCCATCTCTCTCTCTCTCTCTCGTTTGAAAGAAGCTTGATTAGTTGTTGGCGACATTTATAGGTTGCATCTCCAGATGACGGCATCCCACGAAGGCGGTGTGTGAGCAAGGGCAGAGGCTTTGAATGTTAGATGGCAAGGTAGCTGGGGATCAGTGGTCGAAGGAGCGATGCCTATAAAGCCTTTTCCAAATCGTGGATGGGAAACAAATTAATGACTTTATGATTTGTACCCGAATATGTCTTTTACTTTAAAGATATTTTTATAGCATAAATAATTCAAAGCTACTCTGTGATATTATATAGTATAATAAATATAAAATATATATATTACATTAAAATTTTATCTCAAGCCTAAATTACCCACACAAAGTGGCATCCTTCGCTTACAACAAAGTCCGCACTGTTATCAGTCGTCTACTATTCGGAATCGTTTTCCCAGTTGTGTTCGTCATCGGAACCTTCTCTATATAACTCGTCAACGTTGGTCCTCCGCCACCTTCAACAACTCCTCCGCCATTGCGATCGACATCTCTGTCCTTGGTTTGGTTCCTCTTAGCCACGAAAGGCAGCAGATGAAGAGACGAAGAAAACAAGGAGCAGAGGCGGAGACCGCCATGGACAGCCGTGACTGGACATCGCTCCCGCTGGATCTCCTCACAAAGATTGGCGAAAAGCTTCCCGTCCCTCACCGTGCCTGCTTTCGTGCCACATGCAAGGATTGGTGTTCCGCACTCCTACCCGTTGTCATCCCGTCCCCGTGGCTCCTCTTAGTCGGCAAGAACAGCGATACCTGCAACTTCTTGTCTCTCCCCACCAGACGCTCCTTCACCTACTCCCTTCTCCCTGAGCTCCGCGGCGTGCAGTATGTGGGCTCTCAAGCTGGTTGGCTAGCAGTCTTCAATAAAAACCTGGATGTCAGCCTCATAAATCCTCTAACAGCGGCTCGAATCTGCCTCCCCTCCTTCCTCACCCTACCCAATTTTGAGCTCGTCGACGGCAGCTGTGTCCTTCCTCATCTCAACCGAATCTCCTGTTATTTCGTTACGAAAGTTATCTTCTCCGCAAATCCAACTACCCATAATTACACCGCAGTGAGTCTCTATGGAATTCCCCGTGGTGAAATCGCCTACGCAAAAGCAGGCGGAGACAAGTGGAATCTTCTTCAGACGACATCGACTCAGCATCGTTCATACGAGGATATCATGTACCACAATGGGAAATTCTACTGCATAACAGTTGAAGCCGAAGTCTTCGCTTTTGACCTCAGTGGAGTTTCTCCCACCGTGACGGTGGTCGCCGAGAGCACGTCACTCGGTTTGACACATTTCGACTATCACATTCCTTGCTCCCGTGTCAGACACATTCACAGCAAATACTTGGCGTGCTCGAGCACCGGGGAGCTGTTCCTGATTTTGAGGCACGCAGTTCTCTCATATGAATCGCTGGGATGGAAGGCTATCATGGTTTGGAGGTACAATCCTCAGCGTCAGCCATGTTGGGAAGCGGTGAAGAACTTGGGGAATAAGTCCTTGTTGATCGGTATCAACAACGCTATATCGATTTCTACCGAGAATTTTCGCGGTGCACGACGAGATTGCGTCTACTTTACGGAGGCGCCGGTCAGAACCAGAGTCAATGGCCGGCCCGAAATCATTCATAGCATTGTAGTGTCTGATGTGGAACGTGGAAAGTGGGCGCGGGCGCGGGCAAACTCTCAATTACAACCACACTTGCTGCCACCCATCTGGTTCACTCCCTCCATGCTGTGAACCAAGAAACGAGCAGTTCTTGCTCTTATTTGACTTACAACTCCTACTACTACATATAGAGATGATAGATGCATTACAGGCCACAGTAACTATATCAACTTGTGCTTTGATATTGTGTACAAGAAAATGTTTTGCTTGATTTATGAAGTTGCAAATCTGTTTTATAAGTTTGATATGACCATAGAAGATGAAAGCAAGTTTTCCTTCAAGAGGAAACAACATAAAGAAACATGTAGATGCCTTTTGCTCTTATATGAAATTTTAATTTATAGTGATTTCTTTATGGCCTTATCAGTCATCTTTAGTTGTGGGTATCACTAGAATTAGTGATTGATTTGAGATCCTATACCAGCAGGTGCTATTTTATGAGGTTACTGTAGTGAATTAAATATAAAAGAATTACATCATCTAATTGGAAATAGAGAAAAATAGTTACTTAATACCACACATTGCAGAATACAGATCTTACTTGGAAAAAGATAGTGACTTGTGAAAAAATCATTGGGCCTCAACAAAATTTGTGTGTTAAAGATATTATGCAATTTGGTGACAAATAAAGGACCCAAAATCTTGAGAACAATGCAGGAGAAGAATTTATCGATTTTTGAATGAAAAATATTAATGAGATAAATCAAACATGCATATCTATGTCTTATCGTATCTTATATTTTATAAGTATCAAAAAGATAATTATCGATACTTGTCTTATCGCCTTACCACTCGCTCGCTCTATTACGATCGTTTTCCATCAATCGTCTCCATCCTACCATGATTGCCTCGTTGCGCTACATTGTTGGCTCACCTTTACTACCAAAAGGTCCCGTAGCGAGACCCTCGTTGCATCTGAAGGACTTCAGAAATTGTATCTTTCATGAAACTTTAGTAAACAAAGATCCAGAAGAAAATTTATAAGAAGATCTGGAAGAATTTTACCAGATGAAGGGTTCATGTCTAGTTATAAGTTTACAGGTTGTTTTCCTTGTGAAGAAAGACCAGAATATATCAGATGAATCAAATCACAAATGAGTTCTGAATTCTGTAACTTTTCGGTATTGATCTTGAACATATAAGTTGCTACATGACATGCTAAGTATACAATGGAAACTTAAACCTGGACTGTTTACAAATAAAATCTACAGATCATCTTCCCAGTTAACCAAAGATACAAAGCAGATCAGCACATCACTTAACCATGTCTATTCAGAATGTATAAGCTGCATAGTCAACTAAAAATCACTTGCCATTATCTGAACAAAGTTGTCCAGGTTGCTCTTTCTGGAAAGCATTGACAGTAATCTCTTGAAATTGCCTGAAGGAGTTAACTATTACAGATACTTTGAATTTCAAAAGTAAATATTATATATTTTGAGACCTAAAAAGTAGACTGTTGAAATGCTAGTGTCATAAAATTTGTTAGACATCAAATAGAGCATCGATAAATAGATCAATTATTCATTTAAGCATTAAAAGAAAATTTTCAATCATTGATTTTCAACAAAATTTGGTAAATATTTAGATAAGTTGGTTAGACAATAAAGCCTACCTAGTTTAAATGTTTGTTCACCAAACTTCTTCAAACAATGTTTTGTCTATGTACTGGACTTCTTAGTTCCGAAAAATCATTCTTTCAATCATTATTTTTTTCGTATAGCTTTTGATGACAATTGTTTCTTTTTTTTCTTTTTCCTTTTTCTCCTCTCATGCTCTGCTTTCTCTCTCTCTCTCTCTCTCTCTCTCTCCTTCTCATTAAGATATCACTCTCCCTCCACCATCTCTTCTTCTCCCTGTCCCTCTTAGCCTGCACCGTTGTGTCATTGCTTCCTCCCCTCCCAGTACAGAACTTCCTTTTCCTCCTCCACTTCTCTTCCATGACTCCTCCACTTTCCCTCTTTCACTCTCCAACTCCTCTTCTTTCCTCTTCCTCCTCCCCTCTTTTCTCTCTCTTTATGTTTGGTCACTGACAACCAAAATGTCAGTGTACCATATGTTAGTATGCTAGTACATATGGGACCCATGCCAACCTGGCCAGTGATTGGCATAAGTCTCACACAGAAACTAGAAACTTTGCCTTCTTCCCTTCTCCTTCTCTCCCTCATTTTGTTTAGTCCGTGCTGACTGGTACACTAATGTACTATGTATCAGTATGCTAACATATACCTAACCCAACCGATCCCACCCAACTACCAGTAGAGGTCTCGAACCAAGACTTCAAATCTTGACCAATATAATTGCAAAATCAAATAATAAAAGTAAAAGAAAGCCTTTAGGAACATGTTTTATAAAGGAAATTTTAATCTAGTTAACAGAATGGAATGTCTATTGTGCATTATGACATAACATTCAACAAAATACACACAAGTTGGCTTTGTCATTGCTACATTGTTGCTTAACTCCATTATCTGCATTCAATAAAATATACACAAGCTGGCTTTGTTATTGCTACATTGTTGCTTTACTCCAAGACTGAAATTATTGTCCTATTTAAGCTTCCAGATCACAGGACACATATCATTGCAAAGCATCATCACAATGTGGTTTTTGCACAGCCTCAATAACAAATTGTACTCTCTTGGATTTATCAAGATATTTGACACTACAGAATAGGTTCCAAGTACTTGAACATTGGTAAATGGACCAGAGGAATAATATAGGAAAGCTTACAGAAAATTGATTAGGTCCTTTGTAGGATTACATCCAATAGGAAAAACAAATCTGAAGGATACCGACAATATATAGAAGAACTTTGGACTTTGGACTTTGGTGTTGCATAAACTGGATTAATTCAACTATATTAACACTTATTTTGTAAATCAGGCTTGAAAGTTCGTGCTCATCTTCCTTTTTGTCATATCTGTATGTACTGGAATAAACTATATTTGAGATAAAAAGGCACAAGTACTGAAATAAAATATTGCAGAAAAAGAAGATGGTCTGTGAATAAACTATAGTTGAGATAAAAAGGCACAAGGGAACTCTATCATAGTAGGAATTTTTCGGAACAGATACCTGAAGTTACAATCAGCATTATTTTATTCTTAGAATCAGAATTTTGTAAAATAGCAAGTGCATCAAGAAAGAAGAGGGAATCTATCTCCAGAATAAAAAATTGTCAGAAACACCATTCATTAATATAGCATCGAGTTCTGAAAAATCATCCAGTGGTTATCCAGATCTAATTCCAATAGCCCCAAGAACTAACTCCAAAGAAACAGAGTGCTGATTGTAGCTGCCAGACCTTGGTGGGCTTAACTGACTAAAGCTAACCCACAGCAGTTCATCAATCCTAAGTGCAAAATGGTCCAGAGTGGTCTATGCTGCAGCCAACAGTGCTGATTTTGACCAATCAGAACCATTTCTAGTACATATTGGCTGTTCTCATCAGCATAGCATATGAGAACAAATTCCCATTTGAATTTTTCTTAATTTTTGCTTTTCTTAATTTACTAAATTTTCAGTAAGACAAACACAAGGATCAATGGTGAGAAAATATTCATGTAGCTGACTCCAAATGGTTGGAATAATACAGTTTGTTCTACGAGTGGTTGCTATCCAGTAAGACGGATATATTCATCTACATTTAAGACTTGTGATAACTTTGTAGCCATGTTTATTGATGTTTTCAAAATATACGGCATTGTACTAGTTCGACTACTGACCTATCTTCCCTTGGATGAAATTGTGTCCTAAACATTTTGACTTTATGGTTCTTTTTAAGATTTGACATTGCAAATTCACACAACATTTGGGAAACTACACCTTCTACAGAAGTAAAAGAATATACCAACAATGTGATAAATCATATAGCTGTTTTATGTAGCTGAAAATTTAACCGATGTTGCCAAGATGAAAAGGCATGAGCAAAGGTCAAAATGTAAAAATGCCTGGAATAGTGCAAAACTTAGCTAAGGAGTTTGGAACGAAAAGATCATATACAAGTAAACAAATAAGAAAACTAAACAAATGAAAGTAAAAGCACGTTGGAATAGACCTTATTTTCTTGTTCAGCTCGCACATACTATTAACAAATTCGTCTCTGCATCAACATAAAGATCGTGATTGAGTTTATACAGTTTTTAGTATATCGCACAAGAACAAAAAACTAGCATTACCGCATGAAACGCACTTCACTCTGTTCACCGATGCCAGGTGGATTAAGAAGATCAAATAACAAGGTCAAAGTTCGAAAACAAAGAATGACAATAACGAAAGAAAATCTAACAACATTTGAGAGCACGAGAGCGATTCTCACCTTGAGTGTATCCAGATCAGAACGGAGCTTCAATATCTCCTCCTGCAGCTGAGAAATCCTCGCCTACGCACGATAGTTACTAATAGAAAAGGATTTACAAGATCAATCGGCAACTAGAAAGGACGCGTAATCAGAACCTCTTGCGCTTGGATTGATGCACCAATCATAGAAAGCTGAACCTGCGATCCCCTCAGCTCCTGCTCGACCATCTCCCTGGACCGCTTGGCCCCATCGAGGTCGGCGATTGCAACATTGAGATCGTTCTGAAGTTCGAGGAGCCGCTTCTTAAGATCGGAGACCCTAAGCTCTGAGTCGAAGACATGCGGATTGAGCGGGGCGCATCGGAGCTAGAGTGGAGGCACGAGAAGCATGGAGCGGCCATAGTGTACCTTCTTGGGATTTCTCCGAGGCGAAATTGCGGATCAGCGAGAGGAGATGTTTCTGGGATTCGCCGGACGCCATGGCGAGAAGGCGCCCCGAGGGCTCGGAGATGGCAGCCTAGCTTTTTGAGGAACAGCACTCGTCTCCCGCTCTTTGGTTCGAGAAGAATCCATAATTATTCTAAAATCATCATTTGATATTATGGATCTCAGATCAAACCGGAAAATAGAGTCCTCGATCTAAGGTTAATTGTTATAGTGAAAGTTGAGAACAGAGTTTTTTTTTTTTTTTTTTTTTTGTCAACATGCTAATATAGGAATTTCTATGTTTGGTTTTACTATGACATTTTTCAAAAAAACCCATATTCTAATATCAATATGATATAATCAATTTTGATCTTTTAATCTGATATGATGAAAATGATCTAACCTATTAAAATTTTTAAGTACTGTTGAATCTGAAAAAAAGAAAAATAAGTTCGATTGGTCAGGAGACTTTCACTTGAGAGAAGAAAAAGTCCCATATACTATATCTTATTTCAATGTGAGGGTAGAAATTATTTGTTCTTACAAAAGATTATGTTGGAATATAGGATCACTCACCCCATCCCCACTATATTAATGTTGAATGTTGATATTGTTTGTTTTAGTTCAATTAAATCAAATAGCTTGCAATTAACTTGGAATCTACTCAACCAAAGTTCAACTCACCCATCTCTTCCTATATCCATAGGAGTAATAAAAAATATCTTCTATCTCACCTCATTAAGGTTGAGTCTCTATGAAAACTCATACCTTTAGGCATAATTTGTTTTATTAACTCACCCCATTAACTCTCACCCCAGTAAAGCTAACTTTAGTGCTTATTAACTTTTAATTCCCTTACTTCTTCCTTGATATAGGACTAAATATGTTTGCTCGTGGCAGCGTCCGATTCGGTGTCCGGCCACAATCACTTTCCTTCAAAAGCGTGGAGAGATGAGGTGATCAGCGAGCGAAGGGTAGGATGCGATTTGGCTGTGTGACTCAGCATCAAGTCACGACAAGGACGATACCACCAAGTCCTTCTCGCCGTGTGGCTTCCCTGCGTTCTTTAACGCGGACCCCACCATTTTCTTCTCACACACTCTCTCTCAACGGTTTCGTTCATCACGCAGCCAGCGTTGCTTTCCCCCGAACCGTTTGTTCCTTGAGCGAACGGTTACGTGGGGGGTTCGTTACCCGCTGGGGGCCCTACCGTTACGATCGCTGCGCTTGATGTCTTGATTTTTATGGGTGTGGTTTGGGTGGTGCGTCGTGCTTCGGGCTCGAAGAAGATGCGAAGGCGGATACGTCATGATCTCCTCCCGTTGATCGTCACCATCCGTGATCTCTACGGACGTGTGGACGGCAGATCTTCTTTCCGTACATGGTATACTAAGCGGCAACGGTTGGAGATACTCGAGCTATGGGGCCCGGATAAGCCTCGCCTGTTCCCTGTGAAGCATGACCGGACATGAAGTTCCACGTGGCAAACTAGCGTCCGTTCACAGGCACGACGATGGACACGCGTCATTACGGCGGACCGCACGAGGAAGCCTATGCTTGAAAGGAACAGGACTGGAACGGTCTCGATTAATTCCGGCGTTGCGTTAATTACCTAATCATCTAATTAAATTATCGCACTGCTCTTTCTACCTGCAAGGTTGTACACGTTTAGCCACATGCGTTGCTATTGGAGAGAAAGATGGGGACCACTGGTGACCCACCTGCGCTCGTCCTCCGACTATTTTTGTAAGATGAGGCTCCACCTCCGCTAATGACCATCCTAAACTGATTCTTGTGCAATAAAAGGAGTATAAGCTTTTTGCTTTTACTTCTTGTTGTTGGTTTTTAAGTCTATAAATTGGTGTGCCGACGGCGCAGTCTTCCGTCGCTTATCCTTTCGGCTATTTTCTCTTTTTCCTCTTAGAGGAGCAACTGTGATCGGAGCATCTGCATCGCCGACAGATCAGAACCGTCGCGTTCTTTGGATTTTCGGTGAAGGCGAAAAGTTGATATCGATCGGACGGATGTCGATCGCACTGGAGAAACGGGGCGACATTGGCCGGTCGGGGCTTCTCCAGCGGCCCGCCTGCTTCCCAATCTACGAGGTGCCAGAGGCGGCGGCAAGGCTTGCGGTGGCGGGGGACGGCGGCGAGGACTCCTGCAGCTCTTCGTCCATCGGGAGGAACAGCGACCTCTCCGCCGGTGGATCGGGGTCGGACGGCGGGGAGGCGGAGGTCCAGAGCAGGTTGAAGGGGCCACTAGAGACCATGGACGCCCTCGAGGACTCACTGCCCTTGAGGTATCCTTCTTCATCTATGCAAAAGTTCCTACGTTGACTAGCTTCTCTTGAATGCTTCGGATTAGGTTCTTGCTTTCTTGGTGCATTTGGGTGAAATGTAACGCGGGTAATGTTTGTGAGAAATGTTTTCAAGAAACATAATGGTGGTGTTGCCTTTTTGTTCTTGATGTAGCAAATATTTCTAGAACTTGTTTAGCCGTTGTTACGATTATCGTTATGATTGCTTGTTATGTATTATATTTTAGGGTTTGAGTTGTTCTTTTCTTGATATTGCTTGAAATTTCCCCAGATATGAGTTGGATTTGTGAATTAGGGCCGTTCAGAAATTGTGCCTATCCAACGCTTTTAGATTGCCCATTTCTTTATAATCAGCAGATATCCATATCAGTTACTAGTGTCTGATCTCTCACTCTTCTTTGAGCAATTTCATTGGATAATTCAAGGGCTACTATTTCATTTGGTATCTTATTTCTATCCCCCTGGTATGAGTTGACTTTTGAGATCTCTACTTAGAAGACAGTTAGCATTGAACTCTGTAATACGTGCGATGCATACATCCTGTTGATTTTTCAAATGTTACCGTAAGTCTCCTATACAAGCCTACTACAGACATAAAAGTAAGGATTCTCACCCGAAGTGGCGGCTGGGGTTATAATATGAGACCAAAGGGGCTTTTATTTGTGATTCTGGAGCAATGGAGAGCCTTTTAATGCCTTCTACATATCTTTATTGTTTTTGACAAAAGTTTTTGGTCCTACTATCGCTCGCTAATCAGCTGTGATCGAGATTGATAACCGGAAAACCATTTTGATGTTGGGATGAGTTGGAACGAGATGCATTTAACTTTGGGTAGACAAAATCTTGGATGAGTTTTGGCATCATTTTATCAACAGGATTAAATCTTCATCTTATTATAATGCAGACAAAATTTAAGGTTTTTAAAATGATTTTCGCCACATCTACTGAGCAGAATGTCACTGACATAGTAAACCAATCAAAATGTTGCCATAACACTTTTGTTTGTAGAGCATGAGACGCTAGAATAGTTTGCATGTAATCTTACACTATGAGATAGAGGTCAGACATCATCAATTCACTATTATCTGATGCATACTAATTTGGAGTTTAGTTTTCAGTTTGTTTTAGCTTAGTTTTTTAAAAGAAATAATATATTTAATAAATTATAAATGTTGGCTTTGTTAGAATTAGTTTTATCTTATCACTGACATCATGGGACAACAAGATAATATTTTATTTTAGAAAGTTCGATGAGTTTTGCCAGCTGAAAATAAGATTATGTCCTTGTCAGATATTTACAGTATTGACAAGGAAATGATGGATTTTTTGAATGACTAATCCTGTGTTTTCTTGTGATGGGTGTTCTCCGCACCTTCCAATCCAGTTTCCCTTTCACTCTTAATTCATTGAATTAATTATCTTGGTCTGGTGATTAATGCTATTCCAAATTAGAGCATGGATTTGAGGTTCCATGCCACTCCATTTTGCTGCAGTACATATTCCCTGTACTTGGACAATGGATCTATTGTGTTTGTTGTCTCTAGACATTATTGGAAAATATTATCTTTGATCTGAAGAACATTTCTTAAAGATGACCTAGGAAGATCTTTTCACTCAAAGGATTGTGCTAGTGATTAGATCTTCAGAGATAGGTATAGATGGCATGTCCATCCCTTCATCATTGTATAGGGATTTCATTTGGATTAGCTCTTCAGCTGCACGCCACATTCTTTTTTCCTGCATCTTAATGTGATGGTGCTGTATCTAAAATGCATTTTAGGTTTCATTTCTGTATTTCACTTCCCTACCTAGTCATTTGCCACACAAATTAGGTTCAACTTTGAGGATTGATTTTACCAGATTGTGTTAATTGAGATATCAGTGAGGATGTTAACAATAGATAAGTGATTCTGTTGCATGGATACCTGATCCATGCTAATGTAGTTCAATACACATACGGGCAGCAGTTGTGGTGCATTTGTGTCCAGTAATGGTGGTATTGAGATAATATATTATTATTATCCATGTTTTTACCATCATGTAAGGAATTATATTAATTGACATATTGTTGACGTTACATACTTTGTGGTGCATTTGTGTCCAGTCATGGTGGTATTGAGATAATATGTTATTGTAATCCATTCTTTTACCATCATGTAATAAATTATATTAATTGAGATATTGTTGACGTTACATCCTTTTAGAGAACTGTCTATTCGGTAGGATTCTGAGAGATTTTATGAAGTCTGCATTTCTGAATGAGGCTGATTATAATTACGTACATTTGATTTGCATGAAGTAGAACACCATGCATTATTGTTCATGAAACATTTCATCATCCACGACATTGATGCACCGAGTTAAGGGCATCATGCTACTTACTTTGGGAATGATTCAAAAAGACTTTGGAACATTTTATTGCAATGGTAGTGACTAGAGAGATGAACTATTGACACTTGGAAAAAAAAAAAAAAGGAGATATCAAGCATATAAGTTGGCAATTGTTGCCATAGTAATAGTAGGCTTTTGTTTCTAGATTATATTAAGGCCATATGGTTTAATGAGTCAGCATGCCTTGATTTCTCTCTCTCTGCAGGCGTGGCATCTCCAAGTTCTATACCGGCAAATCCAAATCTTTCACAAGCTTTGTGGATGCCAAATCATCTTCCTCTTGTAAGGATCTTGCAAAATCTGAAAATGCTTATACCCGCAAGCGCAAGAATCTTCTTGCCTTCAGTGTTCTATCAGATAAGTCTAGCAAGCTAGGAAACATGGAAGGGCGTATTTCAAAAAGACCTGCCAGTTCCAGCCGAAGCATGCTAAGCCCGATCCTAAACAGTGCCAGCTCCAGCAGCAACAGCTTCAGCAGTGAAGAGGATAATGTTCTGGGTCATCTTCTTCCTCCCCCTCACCATCAGGGCAAATATTCTGGCGATGCTACTTCAGCTACTGCTGTTTCTCTTTCAACTACTCCATTCGGTTCCTCCCCGATGAGATCATTCTCAGTGACAGATCTCCACGGCATCCTTTGTTCGTCCTCGATTCAGACAAGGGATGACCACAAAAAGAATCAGTAGCTCAAAGATGTCTCTCTGAATTGATTTGGTCCCATGTCCCCTATTTTTTTGGATCATGGGTTTTCATCTATCTGCTTGGTGATTGTCAGATGGTTGATTGAATGTTTGTACAGGGGAGGAAATTTAAGTTTGTTTTTGCTAGACATGAGAGAGTGTCATATGAATGGCCTGACTAGGTCTCTAATTTACAGGGGTCCTCCTGTCTATCTGACTCCTTGTGCTTGCATTTATATACTTGTTATGCCCTGCTCTTCCATATGCTGCGTTATCACCTGAGGAAGACCACTGACGTGGAATGATGCATCTGATGTATGGTTTAATTTAAGCTATACCATATCAGGAGGTGTGGTTCAATTTGCATTTTTGTTGGTAAAGAAAATTGATTGAAAAGATGTTTCGAAACTTCTAACCTTTGATGAGTGATAAATTCGGTTCATGATAGGCAGATCAATGCTTTAGTTATTGTGTAAGTGCAGCTGATTCAAAATTTTAACAAGTGCAACATTTGAAATTTTGATGCACAAGGAGAGTTAGATTACCTGAGTTATCCATGCCAAATGAATGTCATTAGCACATTCTTAATTGGTTTAATAATATTATAAACGACATATGAATGTTCGTTGCAATTCATGATGGATTATAAAGGGCTTCGCGGAAACGATATTAAAATGTTCTAATGTTTCCGGTCTCCAAATGATACAATTCTTATCACAATAAAATGTCATTGATGCATAAGAAATCTGAAGGACTATCAATAAAATGATGACGTTGAAAATTTTGCTCGGTTGATTCAAGATTCTGCCTCCATTAATTCGGGGTTGTTAAAAAGATATGATACATTCTATATGAAACCTGGCAACGAAAATAGAAGATGGAACCATATCAGATGCGTAAGATGAAAGTGGAAAGGATGCATGTGTAACATGTACTACGAGTAGTAGTGATAAATCAATATTTTACCCTTTCGGGGTGAGCAAAAAAAAAAAAAAATATTTTAAGGATCGTAAGTCTTTAGTTCATCTATTCTTTAACTAAAGTGAGACTAAATGTCCTTATCAATGACTCCCTGGTAGGGGAGTCAAGGGCTCATGACCCTTGGAATCTAATATCGCGGAGGCACAAGGTCAAATACGCTCGAGACACGTGAGTCGGGATGATCCAATCTTAAATAATCTCGGTCATAGGATATTTGAGAGGAACATCTAGATAACCGGACAGATCGATATGCTGTATACTCATCCATATGATGGAGGTGACTGGTCTTATAGCTGCCAGTGTGGGGACACTAGGGATACAGTACAAGTGCTCATTGGAGAATGAGTTCACTAATTGATCCGCTCACGGAATACTGGATGGTTGATGATACTTCATTATTAGACAGCGATTTCATTGGTCCTTAAACTTGAGACATCAATGATGTCCTATATGAGAACAATTGAGTGACTATAGAAGATCATCCGCTCTCGGTATCATGAGAGAAATATCTTATGTATTCTTTCTCAAGCAAATCCCTAGCTAGGGTCATTCGGATCGAAAGAGAAAGAGTTCTCCAAGAGAATCCGATTAGAGTGAGATTCGAGTAGATTCCGTATGGGCTGACAACACCATATCAGGTATATGATCTTTGGGATATTAGATAAATGAGGGACTATAGATACACGGTAACTAAGGACAAACAAGTCCAATGGATTGGATTTTCTTATATCGTATGGGGACTGCAGCGTATTGGCCTACTACGTTCGTAGTCGATGAGTTGAATGAATAATTCACTGAGCCTGAAGGAGTTCTGACAGGTATGACTCACGACCAACTCGATATTGGACCAAGAGGGTCACACATATATAATAAGTGTTGCGCCAAGTAGAGGTTTGAATATAAGATATCCACTAAAACTCTTATTTTATTGGATATCCAATGAGCCCTTGAATTATTAGATTTTGTGGATAAGATCAAATAAGAGCCAATTAGAGATTATTGGATAGAGATCTACTAACCCAATATAACAAGATTCATTAGAGTTAAGTTGATAGGGACCTCTATAAATAGCAAGAAACTAAAGGGAAATAGACTAGATAATTTTTGGCTGCCACCTCCTATTCTCCTCACTCCCTCTCCTCCTAAGTCGATAGCCCCAGTTTAGGGCGTGTGGATAGTAAGAAGGGTCAACCCCTTCTTGATCATGTGATGTGCATGGAGAGGAAGATCGTGTACTGATTTGAGGGGTGTTTTTGTCACATCAACTATATGGATTATCGTTAGAGAGGAGGATAGTTGACCTCCTTCATCCACTCCTATAGATATAGGATTTTACAAGGATATATGATTTCCTTATGTAACAAATATGTCTTGACATGCGTGATTTTCATTTTGCGTTTTCGGTTTTACACACTAATTTTGGCACGATGATGAAACATTTTTTTCTTTGTTCCTTTTCTCTAGCGGTGTCTTCATCGGTTGAGGATCCTTTAAGAGCCCTTTTTCCTTTATTTGGAAAATGACTTCAGTTCTAGTCATGTTCAAAGGAGTCGGCTCAAACCTTATGTGAGGTAGCTCGGGTTAGTCTTTTCTTCTTCCCAATGTTGACCTCAAGGTCAGGGTTTATGGTAGTCGCTCTTATCTTAGCTTTTTATGTATTCTCATGCTTACTTGAGACCATTGTCTTTGCGGCAATGTACTGGTTGACCCTCTAGAGCATCTTAGGTACCGTCATCGGTAGCCTCTCCACCAATGATTAATAAAAGCGAGAGAGCTTGAGCTCCATCATGAAAGCTTGTATTATAAGTGACAAATGAGCTTCTTGCACACCTCGGATCTCATTAGTGAATCAAGCAACAAAGTCGAAGAGTATTTTTTCCTCCCCTTGCCCGAGTCTGAGAAGTATTACCACTAATAGCCTCGGGCATATATTTCCGAGGAAGTAGAGCTCATACTCCTTTACAAGCTGAGCAAAGTAGTCGACCAGGAGTGACTTTAAGAAAGTGTACTATTCTTGTACTAAGCCTCTTAATGTTGTTAGGGAGGTACGACACATCAAGAAGTTTGAGGTATCATACAGTGATATCTGGTGTGGAAGGTGATAGTGTACTCTATTAAGTTGGTACTATCGTCAAAAGCCTCTAGTGATGGGAGGTAAAAGTTTGTTGGGATTAGCTCCTCTTGGATGTTCCGAGTGAATGAGGATCGACTTGAGGTGGGGTCATCCGGCCTTTCCCCTTTGGATTGTTGAAATTCTCGTCGCATCTTTTCTAAGCATTAGTCCATTTGTCGTAGCTGAATTCTTAAGGAGTCATCCATCGAATTTGCTGACTAGGTCTTGGATTTAGGCAAAGTAAAATGGTAGTGCAGTAGTACACTGAATTCCACGGTTGGGGAGTGGGGCACTCTCTTGGTCAATAGTTCTACGAGCCTTGGCCAATCCCGAGATGTTGGCAGTACATCGGACAGGGGGATCCTAGTGAGTGCCGAGGTGTCAAGACTAACGATTAGGATTGGACAAGAGGAGGAGGAGGTAGCCATTGCAGTAGGTCCAAAATGGCTTACATCCACACATTAGTTCTCGTTCGGAATCATATATATTATTTAGTCACTATCCCAACTCAGAAAAAGTATGTACAACTTTTATTTTAGTGAGAAAAATGTGTCTCTTTTAGTCACTAAGAAACTATTAACTGAAAACGTAATATTTTACTTATATTCAAGGATTGTAGGCAGGGCATAATGTGCACAATCATGACGCGTGAATGAACGTCTATTATGCATATACAATGCTTTCTATTATGTGTGGCCCCGTCATGTTAGTCATATTGTTTGAATATTTTATTTAAGATTTGTCCTTATTACATGTATATATTTATGTATTAGAGTTAATTCTCAGCTTATATAGTTTATGCTTCTTTGTATGGAATGATAACACATTGCATAAGCTCCAAAAGCAAAGTCAATTTTGTTGGCAGCATAATGTTTTAAATGATTTTAACTTGTAGAATTATAATGATTTTAAACCGAGAAAGAGTAATAAAAGTGGGGAAATGGTAGATTAAGAACCACATTAGGAGAAATTTCATGAAGACCAGTAAAAGCAAAGCTGGGTTTTAATATCTATCCTTGTATGGTTTGGAAACAGCATTTCCTTGTAAATTTGATAAAGCATATCAACAAACGAAACCTCACATTATGTTAGAAATATTAATAATACCTTTAATATTCTTACCATCATAATATTTGGTTCCATTTTTATGGCTAAAAAAGAAAATGACTTTTATTTTTTTTTTCCAAAAAAAACTGAATATATTACTGTCTAAAAACATGAACACTATGCGAGGACCTCCAAATTAGAGATGTTTTGAAAGAGTATGCAAAATGTGCTAATCAATTACTGCTCTTATTTCCTTCCCTAAAAACATGACAAAATGTGCATTCATCAAAATAGTCAGACAAATTCCAAATACTCCTAAACAAAGTCAGCAGTCTCCAAGGTGGATCCTCTTCTTCATTTAACGTCTTGATAATGAGCTGAGAGTCAACTTCCACCTCTGACTTGGGAATGCCATCATCACAAGCCTTCTGCATGCCCCATTTAATCACCATCAACTCAGCAGCCAGTTTGAGGCAAAAATTAGCATCCAGCCATCACACAGCTCCCCTCCCCTCCAATCTATAAAATGACCCATCAGTGTTGAGTTTATATCACCCTATGGTAGGTTTAGATCAGGTTACATGCATTCTGCTCACAACACTCACGCAATATCTGGAGAATAAAGTTTTCATTCATTTAAGAAAAGATGATCTAAGTACAATTCCTTTGTTCATTTTTATAGGCCCATACATAAAGAAAATGGAAAACAGAATAAATGGAAGAAAAAAAATATAATGGCTAATCAACTAAAATATATTTTTGATTAGGAAACACAAGTTTCTACATATAGCCTTCCTTCCATTTAGCCTGATGGTTCTTTCCCTTTTTTTTTCTCTTCTTTGTCAATCTAGGAAACAATGATAGAAATGCATGAGATATTTCAAATGGCCTCTCTACTATTTTTATTTTTTTTTAAAGCTCATCGCAGTGATTCAATTATGTTGAAATTTTTCGTAGGATTTTATAAAAGAAATAACTTATGAATTTAATATCCTATTAGAAACAATGACAACTTAACTTCTATCATGTATAGTTTGGCCAGGCCACCTAATAGGTATATGTTGTTTTCTTGCATGGAGTAAATTAGGTCATGTTACTAAATTGGTTTATAATGAAAATGGAATCATGACCTGCTATTATTTATTGTAATCTAAGAATTTTTTTTTCAAAATGTAAGTAGTGAAGACTAGATTCGAATCCAAGACATTGCGATAAATTATCAAAATCTTTACCAATTAAGTTGATTAATATATTCTAAGTTCAAAATTTATACTAATATCTTTCCAAGAGATATGAGATATAAGCAAAATTCATACTAGCTAACACCTTCAAAGTTTTCTATGTTAGGCCTGAATGTTTAGTAAAGCTACAATAGGAGTTTAAATCGATTTGGTTTTACTTAATAATCATGATTTATATTTATTTTCCTATTTAGTTTAGGTTAAAAAAATTAAGAATACAAGTTAAAGATGGTATGCAGTTATCAATTATTTTATTATGAAAAAATTAGCATTATATCTTGGAAGAGACTATTAGAATCGTGTCGACACTAAGAGGGGGATGAATTAGTGCAACGGATAAAAACAGGCTTGTCCTCTCTTCTTAAAGCAGCACTAGGCATCGCTAATTGGGAGATCGGTAGGCATCCTCACTTTTCCTTGACACCTTGCTATGTTTCATTAGTCTCCTTTGGGTGATATAAGATTCTTCTAAAACCTTTATACATGTTTCATGCGTAATATATCATCGTTCTTGTCTTCTACAATCTCTCTTGCGGATTTGGAGAGTAGATGGGAGGTGTTGAGGGACTTCTCTTACGTTTCATTGAAGTCATGTGGGTTGGACTAAATTTGGCCTGATACAAAAGTCAAAGAAGTGTTTTGACTTCTTGAACCTTTGTTTGCATTGTTGTTTGACTTTGGTTCAACTCAGACCTGATTTCTACTTGTGGGCATTATATATTGATTTATGCCAATTGTGATTATGCATATGATTTCGTGACTTGTAGAACATTGCATTTATTGTGGAACACTTAAATAGATAGCAAATTTTGAGTCATATTAACAGAATTATTTTGGAGTGGTATTCGAAATTAGAATATGACTGGACTTTTAATTGGTACAAAAACTGGTATTTAATTCTCTTAGGTACAAAAGATTAATGGAGAAGGCCAACATCAGCTCTACTGTCACCTCAAGAAGTCGAGAGGAAGAACCACAGGTGGAGGAAGGAATCACCACAGAGAGACCAGATTGGACATTACTACCACTCGATCTCATAACAAAGATCAGCGAAGAACTTCCCATCCCACACCGTCTTTGCCTTCGTGCCACATGCACAACTTGGTATCATGCTGCAGTCTTGGACATGGATGTCCCGTCCCCATGGCTCCTCATACCCGATCATGAAAGTGAGCAAAGCGACTCTTGCACTTTCGCATCTCTCCCTACTGGCCTCTTCTTCACGTACTCCCCTATCCCCGAGCTTCGTGGCACACGTTGTGTTGGTTCTCATGCTGGTTGGCTTGCGATCGCCAATGTTCGATTGGACGTCAGCCTCCTAAATCCCTTAACAAGGTCTCAAATCTACCTTCCCTCCTTCACCACCCTACCTACTGATGATCTCATGCTTGAATGTGACGTCTGGTCTATGGACAATCCAGCAACTGATGTGCCTGCTTATAACCCTTTTAAAGCATTCCGCGATCGCTTCATTGGCAAGGTTGTCTTTTCCTCAAATCCTACTATCCATAACCACGTCGCGGTGACACTCTATGGTGCTTATGGTGATCTTGCCTACACGAAGGCAGGCAAAGATGCGTGGCTTCTTCTTAAGGAACCATCAACCAAGGATCATCAGTATGAGGATGTCATGTATCATGATGACAAATTCTACTGTCTATCAAATGAATGTGAAGTCGAAGCTTTTGACCTAAGTGGAGATTGTCCCACTGTGGCACTTGTCGTTGAGAGATTAACATTTAGTGTTACATACTTTCACGACATACGCGGCTCCAATCTCAGCTGTACGTATAAAAAATACTTAGCACGCTCGAGCACAGGAGAGTTGTTTATGTTTCTAAGATATATAAATCAACCCGTTTTACCGAATGAAATGGAACTGCGTAGGCCAAAAAAATTCATGGTTTTGAGGGCTAATCCCGAGACTAACCCTTGTTGGGCTGCTGCTACAAACGACTTGGGAAGTATGTCATTGTTCATTGGTACCAACAATTCCATGTTGGTATCAAATGAGAATTTACCGATAGTACATGGAGACGGTATCTTCTTCATCGAATCCTACACAGTAGCATTTGGCAATGGCATTGAACTACTCACTTCTGATGTTGGATGGTTCAATTTGAAAGAAGAATGTTCGGATAACTACTATGCATCATCTTGTCCTCAATTCGACTTGGCATCAGTCATCTGGTTCACACCCTCACTACAGTGATTACAAAAGAAAAACTGGTTCTGGTTGTCTTTGAATAACCTATTACTGAATGTAGAGATATGTTGATTGATCATTATTCCTATGAACATTATTAGTCTAGAGTTGATTAACCATCTCGATGTTAATTCATTTAACTTGTGCTTTGTTGTGGGCAAGAATATATTTTGCTTTATATTGGAAATCATATTTGATTGCACAAAGTTTCAATGTCCTGATTTGCATGTCTTGATGTGGCATAGAATATGAAATCGTAGATACAACACATAGCAATTCATTTTCCATTATGGAGAGACAACCTAAAGATACAATGGAACATTGAGCCCGGAGCTTTGTTTAGGATACTAACTATACCGATCCATCATTGTCGTTTTATTGGAACTGGACTTCATCATTGGAATTATTTTAGCACTTAGAAATTTATGTGTTAGTCAATAAAACTACGACGACTACTTATCGCAGTTAGAGAGAGAGAGAGAGAGAGAGAGAGAGAGAGAGAGAAAGCACTTACGTTTTGATCCTTTAAAAATTATGGTATGGAATTGAAACAAAGACTTGCATGATCGATCGAATACAAGAAGTCGATGCAGAATTCTAGGTTGAAAATTTGGAAAATTAGACCATGTAGTATCAATCAAATTCAAAGAATTCATAAAAGCATCAATGGACTTGGGACTGAGGTCTCTACAAAGTTTAAATGGTAAAAGACACTTAGGCCATTAAAAATATTAATATGTATATTAGAGGATAGATTGATCGGTGGAGTTTCATTTCTTTAAAAAAAATTGTAAGGCGAAGATGAGAATTTTGAATTCATTGCTCTTTTTAATGGGTCTCCTTGTTAAGTGCCAAGCTTATTTTTTAATTATAAAAGCAAAAAATTAAATTATCCAAGTGCTTTGATTGCCTCAATTTTATTCAAAGGGTTTTGAATTTATATAAATTTACTCTGCTAAATTACTAAGAAAACTAGAGTATTTTTATCAGTTTTTTTTTAAATTAAGAAAATTAAAATTACTCAACTTCGCCTACTTCTTAAAAGGTATCATTCCATACATCAAGCGAAGTAATAGCCTTTGCCTTTAGACTTTTGGAGCATTCCTTCTTATTTATAATTGATTACTAAACTTCCCCTCTTTTTTATTGTCTCTCTCTCTTTTTTTAAAGAGAATTATTGCTTTCAAGGGGTTAAATTTTGTCTCATAACCCTTTCATAGATTTAGCCGGTTGTACTATATTTTTTATTTATTTTTTTGTTATCTACTCCTCTAAGTAATAAAGGATATAATATACTCTCTACTTCATTCCTTAGTCGATCATCGTCACTTCAATCCAAAGTTCATCACTTTGGATTATCTCAATAAGAATTTCTTTGACATAGGCCTTATGAAATTCTTTCACAACTATCCTTTTATTTTATCTTAGTATTTGGAGTTTACTATTATATTCTCTAGTGCTTTGGCCCTCAACTAATGTGTTCTCCTTTCATAAAAGTAAGAGATCAGGAACAACTAAGAAGTATTGCCTATGTTATACCATGATACACCATTAAGCTCGTGGCCCTATTTCTATTAATTCACATTTGCATCTTTTTTCTCTATGATTGAGTGGTCTAGTGGCACTCTTTTTGGAGTCCACATTCAATCTAATTGGATTACTTGTATGTACTTAAACATACTACCCCATGTATCGAAAACCTACCTCTGTAAGACTATGAGACTCACTCCTTAATTATATAGTCATTCTTTTAATGCAAATTCAATACATGCATGGAAGACTTGTTTGTATGATACCATAGTACTTATCCCTTGAGTTCATAGTTCTTCTTAAACTGAAAATTTAATACATACACAAAAGATTGACTTCTATGGCACCACTACACTCATTTATCATGTTGCCCACCACAATGCAGCTCTCAATAGTTCCAACCATCCCTCCTCCGAATGATCAAGTCCCTGATTAGACTTGTTAGTGTATTGCTTTATCTCAAATTATTCCATCATGATCTACTACCCCCATGTCACTTCTTGGTGATATCTTTGTTGAATTTTAGATTTGATCGTCAAACTACTTATTGAATTTGTAGATCTAATCTTTAGAAAAGTCAAGTGACATACATGAACTTTGACTCATAGTGTCAATCACTAGAGTTGTATGTTGTTATTTTGGATGATTGAAAGTTGTATTGAAAGATCGAATATTATATAAGAGAATTGGACATAATGTAGGAGAATCGAATGTTATGTTGGAGGAGGATAACTCGACATATCAAAAGGTAAGGCAATATGCCAAAAGACTAGAGGACATGCCAAAAGATTTAACAATGCACCAAAAGATTCAACAACAAGTTGAAAGAACCATTGATGTGTCGAACCCTTGGTCAACTCATTAATACCTTGGTTGAGTTATTGAAGCCTTAGTTGAGTCATCGGGCCTATACACATTCTTAATTGGGTCATCAATGAGTTGTTATTTGGCCTCAAAATGGGCTTTTATGAGGATAGGTTGCTTAAGCTAGTTTCCGTGCTATTTTGGGCTCTTACTAGGCTTTATAGCCTAGGCTTAGCCTAGGTGGTAATATTACTTAGATAGGGAGTAGTATCATCAGGCACATCTAGAATGACCTAGACAATGTTGATTTAGTGGTTTGATGATAATGTTGAAAGAAGTGGTGGTAGTATCACCTTGGAACATTTCTTAGGAACAAGGTTCATTATATTACAATATACTACTCAGTACATGCAATATGTACTAATCCAACAGGGGATCAGTGTGGGTCATGTATTAGCATGCCCCTATGTACCATATTAATATGCTTGGTATGACTCTGTATAGCTCGATGCATATCGTATTGATAGCTAGTCGATACACTAGCATGGACCGGTGAGACAAACCATGTTTACGAGAACTTTTTCTTAATTTGCTCTACATTCTTAGAACTTTTAAGGTTATAGATGCCCTATTTAAGCTTGGTTGGTGGAGTATCCATCTTGAAATTTTCAAGTGTTCAATTTCTCTTTTAGATATTTGAGTTTCTTCCAACTTCTTGAGTTTGAGTTA
Organism: Musa acuminata AAA Group; assembly: GCF_036884655.1. Lineage (NCBI taxonomy): Eukaryota > Viridiplantae > Streptophyta > Magnoliopsida > Zingiberales > Musaceae > Musa > Musa acuminata. The sequence goes on from NC_088335.1 coordinate 47,155,460, forward strand.
TCTTTGTAATTAATATGGGAGCTTTGACACAAGGAATCTGATGACATATCATACTCATCTGTATACCTTGCCTGATCAATATAACAACTAAGTCATCATCCTACAATGAGGATCACTCGGTACTTATAGGGATAATGACTTAACTCTAACAAGATGGTCTACATTATCAAAAGAATAACTTGTTATCCTTAGCATTTGCACGAAATACCTTATTGATAATTGTAACATTTGACGATTCAATACATAACATCTTGACTTAACAATGATCGAATATTTCACATAAAAGTTTGTAGAGTTAATCCCCATTATGATTTAACGACTACCCAAGCATACCAAAAAAGGCCCCCATGTGCATTCTTGATCATATCTAAGAAAATAATCTTAGTTATCTCTTGAAGCTTTCAATATTCTATAGTAATTTAGGTATCCAAAGTACTTTTATTAGACAAGCCCATGTTGTAGTTTTTGTAGGGCTTTCTATGAATCCTTCATCTTTGTAGGGCCTCCAATTTATTCTCTCATTTTCTCAATAGCCAACCCGTGATAAACTTAGAAATCATACCTAATTTAGATCTAAACACCCCATTTATCATACAACCAGATTTATTAGTATATTATAGAAGGTGTGAGTCATCAGTTGTTAAGTGAAGGCTTTTTAAGCCTTAAAAAGAAAAAAGTATAAAAGGTTATTAATCTTTACTTGTTAAAAGAAACGAGTAGGGATAAGTCAAGAAAATCAAATTATTATGCCTCTCTATTATTTTACTTGTGCTTCTCTCTTATGTTTGTTTACTTATTTTAATTAGATTTTATATAATTATTTTTTCTTTATTAAAATTTTAAATTTTGTAGGAGAACTAATCACCACCTTTATAGTGCCACTAAGATCCTAACATAGAGGATGCAAAGGCCACCATTATCTCAATATAAATTAATGAAAGCAAAGCAATTTGATTTAAACTCGGTGAAAGCACCAAGTAGTATGAGTGGAGTCTGCTGAAAAGATGAAATATGAAGTGGAAGCACCTACTTCATAGTGCTATCCTTGGATAGAAGTCAATAACTTTTGCACTTGTAGAGGCAATTGCAAAACCATATGATTTCTTGCTTTTCTCGTTTTAATGAGATAAGAATTATCTCACATGCATGGTGTCTGAGTCAAAAGGAGCCTTAAGGCACATGCATATGATCTTGATGATGCATTTTGGAGTACAAGGTAGGTTGAAGGGGGTGTTTATATATGTTTGCAAAAGGTCGGTCTTCATATGACCTCATACAAATCCTTAGGTTCCTTCGGAATAAGTTAGTGAAAGTAAACACATAGACAAACTATTATATCATTATAAAAAAGCATAACCTTAGATTACATAAGTAGATATTAATTGAAAACATTATGGTAAATACAATAAAAAGATAGATTTCGTAAATTCAAAACGATCACACGACAAAAGAATGAATGTAGCCTGGTACTCATATAATTGATGCTCACGAGGGCACATGCAATACCGATTGTTAGTGATATGATGACCTATCCTTATATACTATCTCAAGCCCCGTAAAGTCTGATACCACCTAAAGGGTTTTAGGATATTAAGATAGCTAACATTTTACATCGCATCTCTGCACAAGAAAATCCTAATAAGTTTAAGTCGGGGGCTTTGTTTATGAGAATTTTTATCTCCAAGTGAGTTACGATTACAAACCATAAAGATCATAAAATTTAATCAAACTTGAGTTACCAAAGCTAATTTAGGCCCCTTATATATATATTCTGAAAGACACATGTACATAGAAAAGCATAGACATTGACACCTTTGTAGACATTAACACCTTTGGGAACAATCTATAACAACATGCTAACCTACAAATTCTGTAAAGGGCCTTTGTGTTATACTAAGATTATTCCAAAACAAATCAAAACAAGTTAGCTATGGGAGTAGTAAATCCCAAGTGGACAGACACATGATCACTAATAAATGGTAAAAACACCTATTTACTATATTAGTTTGATGGTGATAGGATAGAGAAATACATAATTTTGTATTCAAAATTTTTCAGAAATAACATATGAATTAACTTTTGATATAAAAAATAATGGTGTATGATAGACCACCCAACCTAACTTTTCATATGAATAGTTTGGCCACATAATAGGAATCTACAGTTTTCTTGCATAGAATAAATTGGGCATAAGGAAAGTTTTATATATTAGGTCCGGATATTTGGTAAGGCTATATTATGAATTAAAATTGATTTCGTTATAATTAATAATTATGATTTATTTTGTTTCCAATTTAGTTTAGGTTAAGGATAGTATGTAACTGTAGAATAATTTATTGTGAAAGAAACTGAGATTGTCATTTTTGGGAGAGCTACAATATCCATATTAAACGTACCATATGGCTCCTCTCTTCTCAAACCATCATAGGGAGAAAACACAAGCGATAGGAGAGAAGAGGTAGGGATCCTCACTTTTGTTAGTTTATTATACCTTGCTATTTTTCATAGTTTCCTGCTTTCATATCATGACATGCATTTCATTGATACCTTATCATCCTATTTGATGACCAATAGAGAATATATATAATATGCACAAATTGACCTATGAAATGGGAGGGATTCATTATAAAACTATTTTTGATGTATTTGACAAGATGATTATTCTAGGATGGTTTTGGACATTCTGTGAAGCATGAATTTGTTTATGATTATTAGCAATTCTTATGTTGATATTTTGATTTAAGTCTTTCCTTTATAAATTTAATTTTATAAATCAATATCGGTGATTGTGCCAAGTATGATTATACACATGATTTCATGAATCACATAATGTTGCATTTATTGAGGAACATTTGGATGAATAGAAACAAACGTATAGAGGGATTTTGTGGCCATATTTAAGACCTAGAATTCTCCTTTAACTATTTTGTCTCTAATAGTATATTAACCGAATAATTTTGTAGTTGTATTCGAAATTAGACTTTTGATTTTTTCTCATTCTTATTCTCCACATCCTACAAAACGTTTGGTTTAGTTCTCTCAAACACGAAAGATTATTGGAGAAGGTCAGCATCACCTCTATCGTCGCCTCAAGAAGTCAAGACGAAGAACAATTGGTAGAGAAAAACCATCGTGGACGTCAAGACTCGAGACTCGATTGTTCTAACACCCCCACATAATGTCCTTACAATGATTGGCAATCAAATTAACATTCCACACAATATCTACTTTGGTGCCACATGCATGACTTAGTATTTTATCTATTGGGCTAATCATTTGTTAAAGAATAGATCAAAATTTAAATTTTTTTGAGAATTCGGTCAAAAACTTAACTAATTGAATCTAAATCTAGTCAAATTGTTAAAATACAGTAATAATCAAGTTTGATCAACTTATTTGGTTATAATAAATTAAATTAATCGATTTTATAATTGAGGTTATAAGTTTAAAATTTTTAATTTATGAAGGATAAAACTATAATTATATTAGGATATACGAAAAAAATATTTTATTTATGAAGAATAAAATTATCAAAAGAACATAGTTAGAATTAAAAAAATTTATAAGGACAAACCTATAATTTTAAAAATTTACCCTCATAGTTGTAGCTAGTTCCAGCGCGCCCATGCATGTGGATCGATGATGCAGTGATTGCCCATTGCCTATGTGCTGCCTACCACCCATGCCTGTAATGGAGCGACTGTCCTCATATAGTCGATCAAAGACCACACCGACGGAATGCCTTCGTGGTGCACTACTAACCGAGCATCGCCAATGAATCGTCCCACCGCGTAGCCATGCACACGCGCTGACCGACAACCCCCATAGTCATCATGGTACGCGATTATACCAGCACATCACGTTGTACAGCCGTTGGGAACCATAACCTTCAGCATTCAATTGATATTATTCACAACCAGCAAGCTTTGCTATAGTGGTATGGCTGCAACCGCCACTGGTAGCGAAACTGTTGTAGGCACCAAACGTAGTGGTACTGCTACAGTCATCACACCCCATTGTGCTTCCACTGGGTACACAGCTACTACTAGTGATTCCTTAATGATACTGTTATCGATAGTAAACTGTTAATCGTGGTCCATCAATCAAGCACAAGGAACCTAACATTGCATAGAAGCAGATGATAAGACAAACTAGATAGAACAACAAATCAACACTATAGGTGATTTATTCATGCATTGTAAATAAAAATAAAATAACACCTTTTTACAAGCAAAATATATTAACAAATAGATCTAAAGTATTTGATTTTACAAACATGGCTTTGATACCCATCGTGAGTATATTAAATAATAAAAACCATCATTATGCTACTATTATACGAAAAACCTTAAAGTTAAAATTTAAAATTAAATAATAATATATTAAATTTACAATGTATACCTTTCGATATCATTTAAAAAGTTTTTATCTGATTTGTGGGTGCACCATCATTAAATCTGAAAGTTATAGTGATGTCGATCTATAAGAAGAACTAGACTTCCTCCTATCCTTCATAAGACTGCTATGAGTGATGGATTTAAATATTAAAAGAGACTGAGAATATATCAGTAATATCAATAACTAGTTGTATTGGTTATACTCATCCCTATAAGATCATATTCTTTTATAGGTGAGAACAGAGGGTTTAGGATAAATAATTAGGAGAGTCCCTCCCATCAATATTATCCTTTAAGGAATCCTGTCATAATTAGACTTCCTTTCTATTGAACAATAATCATAATTAAAATCTAATCATATTCATTATACATTTTACCATAGGATCACATAATCTAATAGGATAATATCATTAAAGGATCATTTTTACGGGGATGTCACGTATCATGATGGCAAATTCTACTGCTTAACAAATAAGTGAAGTCCCTTTTAATCTACGTAAAGTTCTACCCAGTGTGACGGTGTTGTGAGGTGGTTATCAATTTGTATTCCCTAATCTCTCCGATTGTAAAGGAACAACATCATTATTGTACTAAGGCCTACCAATATTACCAACTTTATCATTGTACCAAAGGTTAATGTTTTTTGTGCTGTACTTGGAACAAAAAGAAGTTTCTCTTTATTTTCTGAATTTGCATCTGTTTGATCGAAGTTAGAAGATAGAAGGGAAATGATATGGTCCTGCTTCAATTATCAAATCATAGATACAACACATTGCAATTGGTTTTGCTGTATGGGGAGGCAACATAAAGACACATATGGATCACTGACCCGTTCTGCTCAGAAGCAGTGGATGCCTTTTGCTCCTCTCAAAAGTATGTTTTTTTGATAGATTTCTGTATGTTCTTACCACACATCATTAATTATTCCAATGACTACACTACCCTTGGAGTCTTATTTGGTGAGATTAGTAACAGGAAAGAAATGATGAGATCTATCTCGTCTCTATATACCTATTATCATGCCATTTTATTTGGAAAAACCACTGGCAATCATCATTGGAATTATTTCAACTCTTAGCAATTTATGTGTCAAATAGCTACATTTTCATTTAACTCTGGTTATCCTAGTGCTAAAGGAAAAAAAGATACATATATCTTCAAACTTACCTCAGAAATTATAGCATAGAATTGAAATTAAAACTTGCATAAATGGATGACCAAAATGCTGGGTTGCAAAAATGAAAAACTATACTGTGGCTTTATGACTCAAATTTTGGAGAATTCATTGAGGCATCAAGAGAGAGACTTTGATTGAGGTCTCTTCAAATATTGTAAGTTGAAAGATGATCAGGTCATTGAAAATATAGATAAGTAGATTAGAGACTGGATTGATCGATCTAATTTAATTTGTCTTTAGAAACATGTAAATCGAAGTTGACAATTTTGAATTCAGAATGTTTTTGGATGGGTTTCTTTGTGCTATACCAACTAGCATGAACAATATATTGAGTAAATCAGACAAATTGAGTATGATAGTATGAACATATCTTATATAGTGTGAACAACACCCGAACATGGGTGAAAACATCTTATATTCATTGAGTTGATTCAACCCGGTCCACTTCTCCAGAGTTATCATGCTTAAGAATTAGAATCTTGCAATGGTTTGTCATTCTCTCTAGGTGATTTGAGAACTGTTTTATCTGATTATGATGCATTGGGTTCGGTCGATTCTACGATTAAGTTAACTCGAATACGAGCCGAAGGTATAGTTGACTTGAAGACAGATCGAACTTAGATATGATCAGCTTAAATATGTGATGGACTTAAGGATGTGATTGTCTCAAAGGATATAAACGATATAAAATCACAATCGACTAGAAGATGTGACCAAGTTGAAGTTACGAACTATTTGAAAGACATGACCAACTTGAAGAAACAATCAATTTAGAGAAGTCGGTGTTGATATCAGTAATGGTACTAAGGGGAGTTTGTGAGTGAATTAGTTCTAGTATAAATTTGACAATCTTCAAAGGTTAAAAAAAAAGGAAAAAGTAGAGAACTAATATAAGTAGAGAACTATTTGAAAGACATGACCAACTTGAAGAAACAATCAATTTAGAGAAGTCGTGTTGATATCAGTAATGGTACTAAGGGGAGTTTGTGAGTGAATTAGTTCTAGTATAAATTTGACAATCTTCAAAGGTTAAAAAAAAAGGAAAAAGTAGAGAACTAATATAAGCAAGTATGCGAAAGTGAGGTGCACAAATAGAAGATAGACACACCAATTTATAGTGATCAAGATTTTCTGACCTATGTCGACATCAAGCTTTCACTATTTATCTTGTTTCCAATATGTGAATATCAATTATCACTTATAACTTTTTCTTCTTCAAAACTTAGAAGTTTTAGACTTGGAACGCTCGAGCTTTTACAAATGTTCGACACCTTCCATGACGTAGCAAGCCCAATAAAACTCAAAGCAAGTTTTTAGGAGAAGATTTTCAACACTTGAAGAGCTGAAGGAACTTTTTTTTTTGGCCAATCTAAAAAGGATATTTATAGGCGCAAGAAACCCTAAAAACCTATAAGAATAAAAGGGTAAGATACTCTTTACCATTATCATATTAGGCAGTATCACTATCGACTTGAATGGTGCCACTACTTGGCCTAACTATCACTACTTGCCCTAGCAGTGTTATCGCTTGAGCCAGCTTAGTACAAAGTCCAAAAGCCTTTTGGTTCCAACCCAATAATAATATATTTTTAGCCCAATGACTCGACATTCAATCCTTTGTGTACGTGACTAACCCTTCAGCAGAATGATAGAAACTTGATCGGCTCATCATATGAACTTCTGATTTATTCGACTCATCGATCTATCCTTCGACTCAACAACCTCATCCTCCACAATGTATGCACCTTTAGTTATTTATAGACATCTTGTTATTTGTATTTTTATTCCAAATTTCAATTTTACAATTTAGGAATTATTTAAGGAAACTCACAAGGTGTTGGAATTTGAGTATCTGATGTTGCAAATCATACTTATTACAACAATCTCTATGTTTAATGTTATAATTGCTTTACAATTTTGGTTGTCTGCAAAGCTCGCTTTTTATATAATCTGACCATTCCAAATCTCAATTATGTTATGATTTTGCAGAAGTGTGATTGGTTCTGAACTAATTCACATTGAAAACTGTATTGGAATCAGCATACCAAATCATCAGTTAATGAAAAGAACTGAATTCAACAGTTTCCTGATTGAATACTGGTTTCCCGGTTTGCATGGGATTTGAGTTAATGAAATATATCCTAATTTTCCCAAGTTGATCCCGAATCCATCTGAAGTTGGCAATAATCCTAAAGATCATAGATAGATCATTTAGCCCAATAATGGTAAAACATCATTATTTCATCCATAAAGATGACTATATTTATCTTTTGACCCGAATGATCTCAAAATCTTTTTCTTAACACAAATGGCACAACTCCTAGCTCAAAAACTTATCTAAAAGGACACAATAAAAGTCAAGAATTCATAGCTACTTTATGGGTCCCATATCACTTAATTTTTTTATATTTAGGGGGTTCATGGGATCTATAACTCATAAATGAGTATATAATTGGGATTGATAAAGTTTTTTCCTCTACAAATAACTTCTTTCTTTCATTTTAATTTTTCTTATTTTGCTATATTAAATTATATATTATTATTTTTAAGGTGAATTAACAACACCCGATGAAAAAAATATAGTATCACAATTAATCTCACATCAAAAGTAAATTAAAATTAATTTATAAGTATCTAATGAGTGTACAACTATTAACTTCGAATAAGTATTTTTAGTCGATTTAGATTCAGTGAAATTAAAAGACTAGTTATATTAGAATCGGTTTGACGATGACTTTATATGGTGAAAATTTTACTTTCTATTGTTGACTTGACATGCATCATACTATAGTTTTGTGGATGGACATATCATTTGTAACAGTGCTAACCAAAGGTTCAACCTAATGAATGAAGCTCCAACAAATGCAAGGATAGTGCAAATTAAATTTCTATAATGCTTATGCTTGGACTTAATTTGTAATTGTAATTCATGAATGGTCTAAAGCTTTCCCTCAGAGTTAGGAGAAGACTTCTTCAGGAGCCAAAAATATAGGCGATTAAAATGGCTAAACAAAAGTACAGATCGACATCTTGTTACAAAGAGGACCGAGTCACAAGGAAATGGGAAACGATCGTCCACATCTTGTTTCAAACAGGACCAAGTCACAAGGAAATGGAACCCATGCATGGCCTCTGGTTTGCTTGCTTTATCCATTCTCTTCCCCCCACCCCTCCTTCCCTCCCTCCCTATATAAACACCCCCCTCCCTTCATCCCTAGTCGGCCTATCACATCAGGAGCCAGGGCTCCAAAATAAACATCCTCCTTTCACTCCTTTGTATCGCTAATTTGATGCACAGGCCTATCTCGGAATAAAAGAATAAAAGAGAAGATGTCGAAGGCCATCTTCGGTGCTGTCTCAGCGGTCCTCCTCGTGGCCGCGGTGATCGGAGTGGTAGCTACTGTTGTGAGTTCGAATCATAAGACCGATGCTTCTGAGGGTGATGGTTCACTTACCACCACGTCCAAGTCCGTCTCGGCCTTCTGCGCCAAAACTGACTACCAAGCCGACTGTGAACGCACCATTGGTTCTGCCATCAATGGCTCTTCCTCCCCCAAGGAAGTCATCCAAGCTTCTTTTCAGGCGGCCATTGACGAAATCCAAGCTGCCTTCCACCTGTCCAACAACGTAAGTTTGAAGGCGAATGACCCGATGAACAAGGCTGCGTTCAACATTTGCCGGCAGCTCCTCGAGGATGCCGATGAGGAGCTCAATGCTGCCTTCTCGGAGACTCATGACCTTCAGGGTCTGGCGAGGAGGACCGATGACATCAAGACATGGCTCTCGGCCGTCATCTCCTACCAGCAGACCTGTCTCGATGGCATCACCGAACCGGAGCTCCAGTCCACCATGAAGGACGGTCTAAGCACGGCCACAAAGGTCACCAGCAATGCCATTGCCATTGTCGATGAGCTTAGTTCATTATTAAAGTCCTTCAAGATCCCGATTAACATAACCATGGGCAGTCGACGCTTACTGGTCGATGAGCAAGGGTACCCTTCGTGGTTCTCGGGCCATGACAGGAAGCTCCTGGCTGCCCATGCGCGAGGCCAGCTGACCCCTAATGTGGTGGTGGCTAAGGATGGGAGTGGAAAGTTCAAGACGATCAACGATGCCGTTAATGCCATGCCAAAGGATTACTCTGGGCGGTACGTGATCTACGTGAAGGCTGGGGTCTACAAGGAGAATGTCATCGTTGGCAAGGATAAGGTGAACGTCCTCATGTACGGTGATGGATCAAGGAAGACAGTCGTGACCGGGAGCAAGAACTACGTCGATGGCGTGCAAACTGTTGATACCGCGACCTTCGGTTTGTGCTTTCCTTACTTTCCCATGTTATATATGCTTCTACTTTACTACTGCACTACTGCAATAGTATAGAGCAGAAGGAAAGCTCATGTTACTGGCATTCCCCAGCTGCCCTCGGACAAGGCTTTATCGCCAAGTCAATGGGGTTCAGCAACACGGCCGGAGCAGAGAAGCACCAAGCTGTGGCGCTCCGCGTGCAGTCGGACATGTCAGCCTTCTTCAACTGCAGGATGGATGCGTACCAAGACACCTTATACGTGCAGGCCCACCGACAATTCTACCGCAACTGCGTCGTCTCCGGGACGATTGACTTCATCTTCGGCGACTCCTCCACCATCCTTCAGAACTGCCTCCTGGTGATGCGACGCCCGATGGACAACCAGCAGAACATCTTAACGGCTCATGGGCGATCTCAGGCGAAGGAGACCACCGCGCTGGTGATCCAGAACTGCCGCATCGTCCCGGACAAGTCCTTGTTCCCGGAGAGGTTGAAGTTCCGCAACTACCTTGGCCGGCCATGGAAGGCATACTCGAGGACCATCGTCATGGAATCTACCATCGGAGACCTGATCCAGCCTGAGGGTTGGATGCCGTGGGACGGAGCAAATTTCCTTGACACGTTGTACTACGCCGAGTACAACAACCGTGGGCCCGGTGCCGGAACCAGCGGCAGGGTGAACTGGCCTGGATACCATGTTATCGGCAGGACCGAGGCACAGAAGTACACGGTGGAGTCCTTGATCCAAGGTTCCAAGTGGATCAAGTTCTCCAACATACGCTACTTTGGTGGCCTTAAATTTTGAGATCCGAGATCCATGGGAGGTTAGTGTGGAGTGAGCAACCATGTGGAGTTGGAAAGATGAGATTGAGAGGTGGGATTGAGGCTCCTTGCTTATGTATTGACCTGTGATATGGCCATTTTAATCGAACACTTCGTTCCAGGGTTGATTTGATTCCAAGACACATGTTCCTGCTGCATTCATCCAACTCTAACCTTAATCTCTGATTGAAAAGCTTCCATTATTGTTGATGTTGATAGGAAGAGGGGATAGAGATATCAAACAGAGGAAGAGTAAGACAAGCTTTCAATCTTCTATATTTCTCTCAAGAAAAACTCTTTACAAATTTCAGAAACTCTATTACACTCATGACTCAACATATGGGGTTTATATAGTCCCCAAATATACATTATATTAATTGTATTCAAGATGAATCATTCTCTTTCAAGAAACCCTTTCAAAAACCAATAACCAATTTGACTTATCCTTCTATAGACTTCTAATCCATCTTTTCTTCTTGATGTAATGATTCTCCCACTTGATGCAATGAACCTTTTTATGACACTTGAACAAGTTTAATTCCAACATATTACATAGCTAATGGGCTACATAATCACAGGTGTGTTCTTGTGCTAAGTAGACGAAGTTGCGAATTCCAATTCTTTGGTAAGTCCACTTGGAAGCGGAGAATATTTGTAGCATGAAATACCATTGAGCAGAGACAAGGAATCAAATCAGAAAAAGAATAGAAGACCGCAGCTAATACGAAGAACATACTGATCCATAGGGAGAAAATTATCATCTGCTAAGAGTAGTATCCTACAGCTACGAGACATGACTTGTCTTAAATCAGTGCCATAGCGGTACAAGAGAGATGACCATATCATCCGCTAGCATAAACTACAATTAACCTTCTTATTACATAAAGGAGGAAAGGCACAATGAGATCACTCCATCAGACAACTAAACGCCGGATTCAAAAGCATCATTAGTCGGACTCGCCATGTCCTGGCTCTGCACGCGACGCATCTTGAGGGAGGGTGACTTCTGGCTGTCCTTCTGTGACGATAACGAGTGCTCATCTAGTCGTATAAAGCTGTAGGCCAAAGCCCCTGCTACTGTGCCCACGGGCGGGCCAACGAAGTACACCCACAGCGAGTCAAACTTGTTGCTTGCCAACGCCGGTCCCAGCGTCCTTGCTGGATTCATTGATCCTCCCGAGATGGGCCTGCAAGTGTAGAGATACCTTCTCGATTATGTGTCATTACCATATATTTTGGCTATCTTAAAAGCCTATACTTCTCTAATCCTAGAAATTTCACGGCTTACATAATCGCTGCTGCTTCTAATGAAATTGTATATGAAAATTAGATATCTTAATTTACCCCGCTAAGATGGAGGTGATGCAAACTGCTGAGCCAACTGCGAGGCCTGCTAACTCTCCTACCTGTGGTTGAGCAAAGGAAATGTGTTCAAGAGATCATCCAAGGGCACACGTAAGAAGGACGAACACTGAACTGCTAACGAGAATGAGGAAACTATATAGAGGGACTTACGGCTTTTGTGTCCGTCGCTACCGCCGCGGTCACGAACATCATGTTGAAGGTCACTACGATCTCCGCCACCAAGGCTTTCGCGGCAGTGTGAGACGGCGTCGTCGTCCCTAGATCATGAATGGGATCGAGCAGCTCACGTAGGATGTACGAGGCGGTCGTAGACCCTGCTATCTGAGCTAACATATAGAAGGGCACCTGCAAGTGAAGATAGAAGCAAAGAAAGCTCTAATAAGTGACTTACTGCTCGAAGAGAAGACCAAAGAATTATATTTAACTTCAGATTGGTCTGTTCCTTCTGCAAGGGTTGCAATGCAAATAAAGAATGAATAATATCAAGAATTTACTAGGAATAGTTCCTATTTTTCACTGTCTCTTCCTAATCACGCCTATTTTGGACGCTTCTGTTCTCACGGTCAGAGTTACTGTTGTGCAAGGTTTTGCTGGAAGAATTGAGGAAGATGAAATTACTTTAATTCTATCTGTCACTAATTGGAGCTGCCAACTGTTCCACCATGCTCCATTATTGCAACATACAACTCATCAAACTATTTTCGACCACCTCAAGTTGCATCAGTTGACTGTTCCATAGAATGATGCAACCAGAGAACTATTGATAAAGGTATCCGCTCCCCAGTAGGCCTTAATTCATGCGTACATGTACAGAGGGGAAACGAGATTGTTTAGTTGGACATGACATCTCACGGACAAGAACAACAATAAAGAACGTCTTCTCATCTATATCCTTCAACTCATTAGAGAATCTACCACCATCTTTCGCATGTCAGAGTTTAACTTATATGTGTCCTATTATATGTTTATGCATCTAAAGAAATAACAAAAACAAGTTATTGGCGAATCTTAGCATGATATCGTTGTTTAGATTCAACGCCCTACACTAGAGTTGATAGTATGGTTTTATAGTATAATGCAAAACTGGGATCCATTACATGAAATAAGTTTTATTGGCGAAGCTCAGGATAACATTATTCAGCAGGTTCAACTCTCTAAAGTTGGTAGATATTTTGTTTTATAGATCGATACCAAAGGGTCTTTTTCTCTGATTTGACGTCCTACTTAGCCCAGCTATGACTTCATTATATAATCGCATAGGAAGATTAATATAGTAATTGATACAAGATAAACCTACGTACATCATAGATATTAGAATCTTTTGATGACTTGACTAATTTGGAGGTGATCATGTCGACATATGGAGTTAGAACAAATATGTCAAAACTTGTGACATCAAACAAAACACTGAAAGGAAATTTTTAAAGCGAGTATAGGTGTGGTTCATCATATATTGTTATTTTACTTCCGCATGACATGAGAAGTATGCTATTTTACACAACACCTTCAAGGCTTTCAAGAAATGAAATCAGCATCTGCCATCCCTGCGACAATATGTGCGTTGTGGTTTGCATGTATAGCTAATATGTTTGAGATCATATCAGAAACACTCTTGGAGTGATATTATCATGTATAGCGAGAAGTTCTCATTTTGTAAAGCGTATATAATTTGCAGGTAAGGGATACATAAGCTGTCTTTTGATCGGAAAAGGTTTTTATTTTTGTTGTCGAGGTTCCTAATACAGTGAGCAAGAAATGATTCACCTGTATCCATGGGAAATGCCGGGCCACGGCGAAGGCTAACGTGACTGCGGGGTTCATGTGCGCCCCGGAAATATGGCCAACCGCATAGATCATCACAGTGACGATCAAGCCACCGGCGACCGATTGCCCTAATTGCGACACCACGCCCGGGTTGTTCTTGTTTAACGCACCAGCTCCGCAGGTCACGAACACAAGTAAAAATGTAGCTATCATCTCAGACACAACCTACAATCATGCATATGTGTGAAACGTAGCATGGACAATAGAAGCCAAAGATGCAACGGTGAACTCGATACCTCACCTTTCTGGGAAGAAATGGTGGAAAGAGTTCCTTCAAATTTCTCCGACGATGGACTCTGGGGGGGTCGAAGAAGCTTGGGGTGGTCAACGTTTGAGCTGTGACGACGTCTATGTCATGGATTTCGTTGGAGTTGTTAGGCCTTACATGGGAAGAAGCCATCTCCAATCTCCAAACAAGTCCGGCAGCTCAGTTTTTGCTTTGCGTTCTTCTTGGGCTGGGCAAGTACTTATAGAGGGAGCTACAGGACTCGATGATGATGGACAAAGGGTCGGCCATTTTTATAAACCTGCATGCTAATTATTTCGTAGCGGGGAGCTCAGCATGACGTCGGTCATGGGGAAGGGACTTCTGCTCCTGCCAGTTTCACTGTTCATCTTCTGATGACGGGTGTCATCTGGTCTGTCCTTTTCCATTAACGAGGTGACCGATTGCTTCCATCTCGGATGAACCCCATGTGAAGGGTGACAGTGAGTGGTAAACCTACGTCTCCTTTTTGCATGCAGTCGGCTGAAGAAGTCCTTCACAAGCGTAAGCTTCCGCCATGCCTAGTTTCTATCATCACCCGTTAACCTAACCCACAGTGAGGGCTGCGTCACTTAGGAACCAATAGTTCCATCATGTTCTCATTTTTGACCCAATACTTATTTTAATTACTAATTATTAAAAAATATTCATGCGTAAAAAGAGATTAATATTGATAGGATTGGATGACATATATTGACTTTAGCTTATAATTTAATAGATTAAATTGATGTATCTAACACTAGTTATGATATATTAACCTAATTCATGTCAATTTGATTCAATGTGTCGATTGCTAAGTAGCCAATCATTTATCCTTCTAGATAATTATTATGACTTTTAATTCTATGTCTGACTAAATCGAGATCGAAAAACAAAAAGATTAAAATATTCTTGCTGTTCTTAAGATTCCACAATGCTTTCTGAGATTAATCAATAATTTAAAATGCAAATCATATCAAACAGGCGATTGGCTACAATTTAAAATGCAAATCATCAAGAATCACCTAATCTAACATCCATATATTTATCAATAATAGCAAAAGTCCAAAGGTTCAAGAACAAATTTGGTGACTCATCTACCTAATACGTTAGTTCATCCTCAATAGCAGAATTCAATCTCTTCTATACTCTAATAGCTTGAAGGCAAAGGTTATTCCATTCCTTGCAAGGCGTAAGGGAAAAGATGTTGACATCATTTTTTTCATAGGTTGATTTCCCATTGAAAAGTTCTGTGGATGATAGATCGTAGTACGGTCATGTGGTGCT
The DNA here is from genome assembly GCF_036884655.1 of Musa acuminata AAA Group. Taxonomy (NCBI): domain Eukaryota; kingdom Viridiplantae; phylum Streptophyta; class Magnoliopsida; order Zingiberales; family Musaceae; genus Musa; species Musa acuminata. Next base: position 47,170,882 of record NC_088335.1, read on the forward strand.
CAAAGTATTAGCTCGAAAGAATGACGCCTGCATTGCCTAACCACAACTTTGATTGGCCATTCTATTTTCCTTTTTTTTATTTTGCACGCTTGACATGCCACAACTTTGATTGGTCCCAATGAGCGACTCCAGAGTTGACCAACCACAACTCCGACATGATTCAGATAAAGTTACATATATACATATATTATGTATACCCTCCAAAGTTGATGATGTCCTATTTGCTTCTCTAAATATCATTATAATTTATCTACGTACATAATTGATCAATTGATATTGATATCCGTCAAAACAAATGGGAGATGTGAGAGGATAAATAATTGGTGAAAATAATGAGGAATTTCTTATGTAGTTAAAAAATTATTTGAATTTATTAATGTTCGTGATTAATAGTAGTTATCTTGAATTTATTGATTGGATGTTAACTAGAATGACATGTAAAAAATAGATTTTAAATATGTTATTTTAAAAGTTCACTCCTAATGTATGGGACATCGAGTCTACGGTATAGGTCCCTCATCGAGATTTAATAGTATTACAATACATCATAGTTGTTTAGCGCGTTCGAGGGTTCAGAACTAACTAGGGTTTAGATTTAATATAAATCTAATGTTGGGAGACTAGGATATTCGATGAAGAGTCTTGCAAAAACTATATCGAAGCATATCAAACAAAAGCCTTTATAATACTTAAATTAGTAGAGTCGGAGAATTTGGAAAGTAGAAATATGTAGCCAACTTAAGTTATTCCAAAAAGAAGTAAGAGCGCACCTATAGCCCTTTTATAACGAGTTCAAGTAACATTCGAGTTAATTGAGAGGTTAATATGTGAGACAATTGTATAGAATCATCCGTTATTACTCAATCGTGGAGAAGTTTGTATTACTATACAAAGACTGACTTTGGACTATGTTCTCGTGTCTATGCCTATCAAAGGATAATTAGGTTGTCCGGCCGTCAACAACGCCAATCAAGTAGCAACATGCACGCAGACATGAACATTGAATGAATGATGCAGACTTGTTTTCCATCGACCTCGTTGCTTCTTTCATCCATTTGCAGTTTAACAACAGTCGATCTAACCCTAGTCACCGAAATATTAAACCAGCCCATATCATGACAACCGAAGCTGTGTACTTTTGATATCCTTGCTCGGTCTCATCGGATTGTCGATTGAGAAGATGATCTCATACTCTCTGACATGAGCTTCTTATCCCGAAAGATTTCTTCCTACTCCAAAACTATCTTTGATTATGGGTCTTCAAACTTGTTTCTAGCACCAGATATTTTGATTTGTTATCGATGTTTCACTGTCGCAACACATCATGAAAATAGGTTAGGTTATCTCAGTCTCTTGAGTGAAGAAGATCAAAGTGTACATTAATGACAGTGAACCCCAACTTAGCAATTATCAATCTTTTGCGGTGGAGGCAGACATGCATGCAATGACATATCCGACGTAAAATAAATGATCTGCCAAAGTCCAACCACTAAAAGTAAAAGGGTATATAATATTTCAATCTCGCAGTATCTTTCTGTCAGCATGTTTGAAATAGAGTGAATCCTAGGAAGGTCAAATCTTAGAGAGCTTTCCTTGGGACAAGCATCTCTGATCTACCCTCTCAATATCTGATTCCATAATGTGTTACATGACACATCATATCTTGGGAGAGTTAACTAATCCAAACATCACAATAATCCAATCCGTCACCACTCAGGCTCCATTGGATAAGCCCGTGAATCAGAATTTAACGCAGTTCTTTTCGCCGACATTTCGTCACATATACTATCTTATGTTCTTGACTACACAAAGTTGTTAATGTCAACAAAAGTTTTAGTTCCGATAATGTGCTATGTTTGTACTGACATCGAAATGTGCAATTTGGTGGTGTTAGAAACTCGACGAAGTGAATGAAACCTTGAGAGCTCCGATTTCTTCTTAAGAAAATAAAATTATATTAGTATAGCTACCTATTACAGACCAAATTATGCTCACAAAAAAAAAAAAATCAATTCCAAAGGTAAGTCAATCCTTCAAACACTAGTAATTTTAATTTTCATATCAGTAAATGTGAAAAACTACATGATCTTTAAGCAAGTCAAGATAAATTAATCTAGCTGAAGTTTGCAATCTATAACATAGTCTTGATCGAATAGGTAGCTTACATAAAGCATTCCAAATATTATTTTTTTATATTACAGATAGACTTTAGCTCAAGCAAAGCCCTGAAAATTAATCTGGTGGTGGGTGGATGGTTGCCCATTCAGATCAATCTTCAAGATTTGTCATCACAAGGTGCAGGTGATATATTTGTATTTGGTTTGAGAATTATACTACTTGTTGATGACCTGATGTGCCGTGGTCGATGAATCAACATGGCTTGGTCCACGGGTCGATGTCGGGAGTTTACGATCGGTTGGAGGAAGTACTGAGTCCGACTGTATTAGGAAGTCAGGATGCGGACATCGTCGGAGGAAGACGTCGCTCGGTCGAGACGCTGACTCCGTCGATGGGAAGACCTCTCTCGGTCGGGGCACTGACTCCACTGGTGGGAAGTCCTCTCTCGGTCGGGGCACTAAGACCATCTTCCGAGGGTGGCTGAGTTCCTACATAGAAGACCCTCATCGAGGGATTCCCAACTTTGGCCTCTCGTAGCTTAAGTTAGTCATTGCCTGATTCTCTTTTTCTTCTTTTTTTCTCCCTTGGCCAGATGCCGATCAGGGGCTTTTATACTGCTGTGCGAGGATCGATCGTACGCGGGTTTAGCGCGACGGTTGATTCTCGAGTAACGAGTTGGTACCTTTGTACGGCCATCACCCGGGACGCATGGAACAGCACCAGACGACGTCGTCCTGAGCTTTCCGGGACGGGACTTGCCAAGGGGTGCCTCTAGTACGAACTTCTGTCTTAGTGCATGGAAGTCCTCCCTCGTGCTGATGTGGCAGGGGCGTGGGTGCTGACGTAGCTGGAATCCAAAATATGCCTTATCACTACTCGTTACATCATCAATCCAAATTGCTATCCCTAATCAAGTGAGAAAGTATGTACTTATGCGAATTTTTTTACATTTTATTGAATTCAGAAAAACCATAGCTATGGACTGGACAAAAGACCCAAATCACCCTGTTTACAAAAAGCTAAGAACCTAGAGGTTCTTCCCAGGAAAACTAACTAATGTGCTATGCAGTTCACTATTCTAGGTACAAAACTGAGCATGAACACTTGGAAGCTAGATATGAGAAACTTGATGTCTGGAAATAATAGTCTTTAGTTACTAAGGAGAAGCATTGAAACCATTGATAATAGAGATGAGAGTTTGAAGAGTCTGTTGGGAGCCATAGCTTGCTGTACTATAGCTGTATAGCATGCTTCAATGTTTCTAGGATCGCCAAGGCTTCGGCCAATAATGGATTTTGAGCTTTGCATGGAGAGCATCCTACAACCACCATAGTGTATGAAGGTGAGAGGAAGCAATAGTCGAGACCTATAGAATGGATAGGGAGATAAATAAAGTAACGCACTGTAAGATGTAGTCGTACACCAACTGATGAGTTTTATGAGCCTAAATTCTAAATAGTGTTTCGGGCTAGCCGAGTTATGCAGTGTAAAAGTTACAAGGATTTATTGGCCAAGAAAAAAAAGAGAGGTGGTCTCCTCTCCTAATGCCTCGATTAAGCATAAAAATAATATAGAAGATATATAAGAGAGAATCTAGTCTATGAATCAAAGGGCAAAGTTAATGCTCAAAACAACATGTTCAATATCAGGTTTGAGGATAACTAGGAGATTTTTACTTTGGATTTGACAAGGGTGTGAATCAATTTATTAGCAATCAAAATATTATTGTGAAGGTTTTGCCCCGTAATGAAGGTAGACTGTTCTGGACTGATGAGATTATAAAGAAGGGGTTTGATGTAGTTGGTGAAGACTTTAAAAAGAAGTTTGTAAATAACATTGTGACAAAACAGTCTATCTATCTGATGGAAGAGAAGACAAGAGTTAAAGAATGAAGCTTTTAAGGGCTGTCCAAAAAGTATGAAAGAAGTTAACTCTAATAGCATTAGAGTTATTCTTTCAGGGATAAAAACTAGATGCTGATGATATGAAAAGAGAAGAAAGAGTTGAGAATGAGGCCTGGTATACCAAATAGAGAATATGTTGAGAATGAGATCAGTATTATCGAACACAAATCCATCCTCATTAGTGATGTGAATAATCCTATTTTTCTTATATCAATGAGGTCATTTGATGAAAGAATTTGGTATTTTTATCCCTAGGTTTAAACTATTAGATCTTGGCTCGCGACTATCATTTAAGATGAAGTTGCTGATTGAGGGCTGTAACTGTGCTATAAAAAGAGTAGAGATAAAGTCTTATAAGTCTATGATGTTTTGGGAAGCATCCTTGAGCTCAAGGTCTGAGAGCTTAGTCATGGCAGCTTTAATGGGTAATGATCATTAAACTTTCTCTAATTAGACAAGAAAATACTCAAGGTAGACAAGGATAAGGTTTAAGGGATGTTGATCAGGGTGGAAGTAGTTATTTATGATATGATCGACCTCAATATTCTTCAATCAGTAATTTTCAAATCAAAAGAGATAGGAGACTTGTATTCTTCTAAGAGACTGACTGTCTACCTTAGTTAAGATAGGAGAGTGGTCAAAATAAATCTTGGGTAGGTAAGAGATCATGATCTTAGAAAACAAAAACCCAATGATAATTAGCAAGAATCTGATCAAGATAAGCAAAAATTCTATCTTTGTAGTATGATTATTGCAATAAGTAAAGTGGCTATCTAAAAAACACAAATCGATCAATCTCAAATTTTTGCTTTGTTTAGAAAGTTATAGGAATGACCTCCTACTTTGTTTTCTAGAGAGGTAATTGAATTCTTACTTGTAAGGGTTATCTTGAACTTATCCGGTTTCCAAAGGATAAGGATACCTCCCAATCTCCTTGTTGCTAGTGAGAATTCTTTAGATATATCCTCTTATAAGTGGGTTTCCAATAAGACTATTAGATTCAATTTATACATACAAATCAGACTAAAAATGGAAGTTTGGCAATCTTTTTATAATCCCCTCTGTAGTTCCATGAAAGAAGATTAATGAAAAATTTTAAAGGAGTGAATCAATAGCTTTGACACTAGAGTATGCAAAGTCTAAGAATTTTCACAAGCTTATTATGATATTTGATGAAAATTAGAAAGTGATTGAGACTTTCCTAAAGAGGTAGATGTCAAATCTTGTTGGTTTTGTCCAAAAAGAGAACTAGCACATTCTTTCTTTATTTCACCTTTCAAAAAATCATCTTTACCGATTACTCCCTTGTCAGTTATTTTCAAAAAATCGACCAATGTATCGAAAGCTAGAGGAGTAGAGAAAGAGGAATAGGGATTGTTATACCCCGTTATGATAGCCTAAGTAGAGAATTAGAAACCATCTTGTGATAAGAGGGAGGAGACGAAAGTGACTAGAATTAAGAAGGTCCAATGGGGCGAAGGGATTTGAGATGGAGACGAGTAAGGAATTTGACTGAGGGGAGGAGCAATGTTTATTATACTGAGACCAACCCTTAGCACCCGTGGTATGCTAGGAATCCAGAGGAGATGACAGTAAATTGTTGCTAGCCTAGTGCCCAATGAGATTCTAGCTCACCAACCAAATGGAGACTAAAAAAGGTAGAGAATAGTTAGCTAGAAGGTCCAAATGGCTATATAGCAAAGATGTGTTGGCTTCAAGAGGGAGTTCTCAAAATAGCTAGGGCAAAAAAGTATTGGCCTTGAGAGGGAGTCCTTATCGAGACTAGGGCTTTATTTTGGACTATTCACTAAATATTGGGTGTGAGACATTACAGTGGAACCTGGCTACATTAGACCCAAAGATTCAATTGAGATAATAGATCAGATAAAGGATACTCATGGGCAACCCATTTGCCCTTATCTAGGTTATCAAAAGGAGGTCTAGTGGGTTTGGGCCAAGGTCTCCTTTGGACCTAGACCCACGACCCATATAGTGGGTCGTCATCTTCCTTAAGAGACTATGGAGAAACCTTAGGTTGCTCTGATGATGGCTATGAAGGTTGAGGATGAGATAAAAGATCGCAGTTGGAGGTGCAATAATTGACTTACCCATATTTGAAACAGATGTTAGGAAGATTTTCACAAGCAATGGATTGAAAGAAATGGGTGCTACCTACATAAATCTAAATACCTTGAAAAACATGGATGGCTAAGTTTAGAATAATGTAGAGTTAAGGAAGAGGGATTTGAGAAGTTCCAGTGAGGGAATCTTACTAAGAAATGTTATAAAGGCTTATTTGTCATTCCTCATAAGATTGAGTGATCTCCTTGACATCGAGCTCAACATGTAGGTCAAACCTATGATGGATTCTCCCAAGCTACTCACCTTCTTGAAAAGGCTCACCTAAGAGGAGGGAGGAGATGGGACTATAGACTTAGGGCGGTAGAGTGTCAACATAGCTAGTAGAGGCTTGAGCAAAGCAAAAAAATATCGTTGGAGAGGAAAAGGGAGAATCTACCATGAGAAAAGAATCAATGTGAGGAGTTGTTGGATAGAGACGAGGATACCTGAGGGTCAAGAGAAATAGGGGGGGAGGGAAATAGGGAGGTCGCTAGATAAGTTCTTACATGAACCTATCACAAATGGGCATATTGGAGGTATGTTTGTAAAGTTGTATTGATGTGAATTAGTATCAATTGTAATGAAAGTAGGCTTAAGATTAGGAATATCAATTTAAATTTTGCATTCTTGCCGATTCCAAAATTTTTTTAATTACAAATGCAAGTACCAAAGTGGAAGGATATTCTATAATTTTTTATTTATTTGATAAATACATTAGCCATTCAAATGCACGAGGTCAACTCATCAATATGCACGAAGCAAGGAAATGGATGAAATCTTGGACTCACTTTGGCGTTGAATTCGATCGAGTTTAACCAAACCCAATTCTTATATGATACATTATGATTTACATATGCATTAATATCTTATTCACTAGCCAACACATTTAATTGTCATTTGAGGACTCATTATTCAATGCAGACAACAAACAATTAAACTAAGAGATGACAATAACGACGACAATAATCCAATTTGACCATTATCCAATCAGAGAATCATAAACCTCAACTGAAGAGATATTTAATGAACTCTCTTACGACACCAAAGTTTTATGGACTTACAAGACCTTATAAGTTCTTATTGTTGCCCTCTTGATTTCTGTCCATTTAGTGCTATACTAAAGCTTGCATGCCCATCTCAGAAATTAGTATCTGATTCCTTCAAAATCTCTCTCAAGCAGGACTTGGAATTCTCAAGGTTGGACTTTAACCTCTATTATACACATCATAGAGATAGTGTTTTATTCTACCCATACAAATTAAACATGTAAATCAAATGGTCATCACCTATCCACTTCATAATGATTAAACCATAGTAATATAAGGTTGAAATATTTATAATATTTTTTTATGACAGAATATATTAAACATATAGTGTAAATTAGTCATTTTAAGCTTAAAAAACATTTCAAAAATACAAAGATTCATTTTAAAGCTAATTTTAGCTTATTCAAAACAAGATTATGTCAAATCCGAGTTTTCTTTATATCAAATAGCTTCTCATTTCTTTATCCTTTGGAATGTTACCTGAGCTGACCTAACCTACTGTGACTACCGGTGTCAGTCAGTCGGAAGCTTTCTACCGTATTCGTCGATGGGGGTGAAAGCCTTCTCTCTCTCTCTCTCTCTCTCTCTCTCTCTCTCTCTCTCTCTCTCTCTCTCTCTCTCTCTCTCCTTTTGTTCATCGTCCTCGCTGCTGAATGCATGCCTGCATGCAGTTTATAATTAACGCAACCGCGAGACACGGCCACATGTGGGTGAGATCAAGGAGGGAGCAGACCATACATGCAATTACGCTCCACCACCCTTGCAATCACGTCCGGCGGAGACATCCACTTTGGTGTGCTCAGCTGCGCCATTACTCCCTCTCTTCTGCCATCGCTTTCGCTCCTGCCAAACAATCGTTTTTATCATCCGCTATTCTCCATCTCTTCACCCGTCATAGTGTACGATTACTAACCTCTCTGTAGCCCCTCATTCACACACCACACACACAGGATTTACTAACATGGTGAGAAAGAAAAGGCTCCAACACTATCAAGTTCCAAGAACAAACATCCGGGTTGTACCACGTAGTAAATCCCTTTCCATCTGGTGCAAGTATCTGTTCAAGCGTACAGGCATCGTATGGATGTAATTGGCAAGAGTACACGCATGTGGTGGGCTGCCCAAACAGCGTACGCTGCTAAATCACAAGCCTTCTCTGATCTGATCTCTCCATCTTCATATCTACTCCACTAGTCATGTCTCTCTGCGATCACATGTGACTGAGCGAGCACCCATTGGAATGTGCGACGGAAGAGGGAGGGAGGTACGACGCCCCATGTGGCCGCGCCTACACAGAATTCATCACATGGTGAGCCATCTCGAGTGGGCTTGTAATGTTACATGCTCCCTGACACCTTAGTTAATTCGTAGGACCACAGGAGCTGGACATGTTAGAAAACTACTCCTCCTTTCACCCTAACCTCAGAGGAAAGGTGGATTGGATTGGAACAGACATGGAAACTGTACTGCTATTTGTGCCTCTCAGCACACGTCACATGAGCGTCTTCATGGGCTGATGATGGCCCACGCCTTGTCGGTGACGTGGGTGGAGTTTGTTTCCACGTCGGAATCCTCGGTAAAGAGTTCTTCAGCTCTATTTCACACTGCAGTATGTATCTATTTCTTGCCTCCAATCTATAAAGTCATCATCCTCTCCCTTCTTTTCTCTCTCGCCTTGCTTCTCACTTGTGCCTTTGCTCTCCATCTGCTGGCGTTAGAGGGCACGATGTCCGGTACAAGGTCCAGGATCTCGGAGGAGGAGCTCAAGGAGCTCATGTCCAAGCTCCAATCTCTTCTCCCCGAGACCCGCCGCCGCCGCAGCGAACGCAGAGTAAGCTTACTGAAAACGATGTTCGCACAGCACGCTATATTCTCAAACTCCCGACGTGTTGTACAATACAAGTTGAGACTTTTGCACGCGCGCGCGTGATGTGCAGGCTTCAGCTGCAAAGCTACTGAAGGAGACATGCAACTACATCAAGAGCCTCCACCGGGAGATCGATGACCTCAGCGACCGCCTCTCAGAGCTGATAGTAACCATGGACATGAACAGTGCTGAGGCCGAGATCGTTCGGAGTCTTCTCCATTCCTGAGCCGAGTCCGGCAATTTTATCTTCGTGTAGTTATAGGTAGAAGAAGATCTACATCATTATATATGTAGTGTAGCTTCGTCTATATAACTTCTTAGGACCGGAGGTAGTATCGATCATCTCTGAGGTCTGGCTCGAGTTGCTTCGTCTACAGACAACCGACCCACCGCTACTTGGGAAAGCATGCTACTCCATGTAGCTTCTACTCGATTACTATGTATAAGTTATTAGTAATCACTTCCATGGCTGCATCGATCCCACGTTCAAGCTTGTTGCTCCACATGTTTATTGCAGTGCTCGCTAGCGATGAGATCCATCTTATGCTCCACAATTTGGTCAACATATAGTCCTCGTTCCCACTTTTCTAGCTAAACACACCACCATGTCCAACTATAGATTCTTTAAACTGTTATGTGGTAGGCCAATTGCATATGAGGCTTCCCTTTCAAACTTTCGAGCATTATCGTGGACACACTTTAAGAAGATATATATATATATATATATATATATTACTGATTAATCTAGAAAAGCAGGTGGCTATAGACAGAACTGCTAAGAAGGAATCGGCAACCTAAAGAATCAAAGAGATGAATAGTTAAGATATCTTTGATGAAAATCCAAAAGTTGGTAGAAATAGTGTCTCGTAAATCTCGTTGTAATGGGTAACGATAGGAAGTCTCGTGTTCTTCTTGCCCAAAAAAAATATAAAATAAAAAGAAAAAAAAAGCTGACGTTCATTTAGATTTCATAATTTAAAAAATTTATATTAAAATTCTTATAATTTCTCATTTGCTCTAATGTTAGCTGCATTGACGAAAATACAACACGTGACAATACGAGTTGGATTGATATGAAAGGTTAAAAATATAATTTCAACATTCCTTCTATTTCCGATGATTATATCGGTAAAAAAATAATTTTAATGTCTCAAGTGTTGAAAACATAAGGGATGTTGAAACCACCATTTTGTCCATCAATACGTGATGTCATGTGTTGTCTTCTATGAATGCAACTGTTATGATAAATATGATTATTTGTTTCACTTTCAGAACTATAAGAATCTAATATAAATTTTTTAAATATAATGCTAATAGGATCTAAGTATATTGGACAATATGTAATTAACCCTCACAAGGACTTAAAAATTATAGTCTTTCACGGAGAAAAAACGAAGTCTTTCGAAAGAAAAGCTATATATATGAAACTAAAATAATAAGATAGAGACTCAATGAATAGAAAATCAAAATAACAAGCAAAATATTTACATGATTAAAATTAAATTAAAATTTTTATTATGTAAGATTAATAAAATATAATATGTAATATTTTTATCTTTCTTGAGTTAATCCAGGCCTAGCTCAAAGTCCATTATATATAATCGTATATAAATCTAGAACAATTTTTCACTCACGTCTCTTCAAATATGCTATACAAATCTTGTAAGTAGTTAAAATATATTTTTTTTCTCGATATATCTCCTTAACAACATAAGATACATAGTGTAGTACTCCAAATCACCACATATTGCAAAACTTGAAAATTCTATTTGATTCTAGAAATAAACTTCCATCACTCTCATCCACCAATAAGATTTTTTTTCTTTTATTACCATCTATACGTTGGCAACCATAAATATCGACTTTTGTTTTCTACACTACAAATCGACATAAGTAATTTGTCATAAGTTTGCATGTGAACTCTGTTTTCAATCCTTCAAGATATTTAATGTATTTCTTTTAGATAATATAAATCTTGATACAGTATTCCTTTATATTTTTCGAATAATTAGCCTAATATATTCATGCTCTTTACATTTAGAGTATTAAACATTATCTAAAAATCTCAATTTTAATCTTGAATTATCTTATTGATATCACCCTTATCAAAAAATCATTCTCGTCGATCGCCACCTTAAATAGGTAATGGCTTACCATTAATATTCCTATACGTAATTTTTTTCATGATATTATTAGATACTAAGACTTCTTCAACTTGTTCATAGGTTACAATATATTTCTCATAGAATATCATCTCCACAAAATAATAATAATAATAGGAGTTAACGAGTGGTATTAATTTATGTTCTTTATCAATTTTCAAATAATAAAATAATCCGAGAGAGAGAGAGAGAGAGAGAGAGACAGAGACAGAGACAGAGAGGTTGGGTCCAAGAAAAGTATTTCGAAAAGCATACGAACAATAATTGAAGTGAGGGAGGGAGGGGGAATCTTCTAATTACAAATCGATCGGTGCGTACCTGTCGGCGTTCCGTTGGCTCGGTGCACCGTTGACAGGGAAAGGAGGCTGTCGTTCTGTAGCATAAGCTGGGGTCCACGTATCTGATGGCTTTTATGATCGACATAAAAAGCCCACCCGATCCGTGGGGCCTCTCTTCTCATGTCTCTCTGACACATGTTACGAGTTAGTTGTGTGACGGTTGTAATCAAGAAGAGGAATTACGACAGGAAAGAGAAAAGAGAAGAGCAAAGCCAATTTAGAGCTCATTAAAACAATTTTCTTCATACAGAAAAACAATTTAGAGCAGAACGCCAATGGAAACAGTAAACAAGAATTAAAAATACCGAGAAATTGCGAGGGAATAGTTTGTGTTAGATCGGATAACTAATGAGGTAACAGTGGCACGAGACTGCAATCTAAATTTGGATGTATCATATGAAAAAACCTGATAATAAAAAAATTACTGAAAGTGAAAAGTTCAAATTTTTAGCTTAGCACAATGTGACAAGAGAGAAGTCATCTGACTGTTATATCATAACAAAAAAATAATATTTTTTAAAAAATTATTAAGACTGAAAAGTTCATATGATTTCATTAAAGATGAAAATTTTTGACTTTGTACAATCATATGTTACACAAGAGAAGTAGTGAGGACATTGATGAAAAAAAGTACTGAAAGCGAAAATGTACCCTTTCAAGAATTAGAAATTTTGAGTCAACACATGTGATACCAGAGAAGTTATATAGACCAATGTTCTGAATACTATATCATACCAGTGTGTTAATCAGCTATCAATATGATATGTACTAAGCTGTCTCGAACATACAAACACATGATACATTAAGATGTACTAATGTACCATATGTATTGATCCTCTATCGGACCGATACATATCGCTCATGCGAAACAGTACAATACGATATCGGAGAAAAACACAGCCACTAAAAAAATAAAAGTTACCTGAAGCGAAAATATTCATAAGATTTTACACAGTAGTTCAAATATATAAAAATTATATTTTTCATTGCAGTATAGGATCCAAAGAAATGTATGAACATTGTTTTGCAGAACAATATCACAGCAAGAAATTTACCCAAAATATAAAAGTTTACTCGTTTTACATGAGTTAAAAATATATAATTTTTTTTCTTTCCATTACAATATGACATGAGAGAGACATTTATTCCAAAAGAAAATCTAAGTGTTAGAATTACCCAAAATATAAAAGTTTGCATCATTTTGCACCCTAATACAAAATTCCAAAATTTAGTCTTTCCATAATTTTATATATGATACAAGTTGCACAGACACTGTTTTGAAGAAAAATAGGATGGTGAAAGAACTTACACGGAATCAAGAAATGTCAAACTCTAGAATCTAATGAACATGGACAATCAATTCAACAAAATTGACTCATGGAAAAATGAACATCAAAGCTAAACAAAAAATTTATTTTTTTTCATTGATTCACTTTTAAACAAAAGTCATACTACTATGTTTTGGTGCCTAGAGCATGACAAGAAACAGAAGAAAAATAAAAGCTGCTTCACAGCTTTGGGTTGTCATAGCATAACATCATGGAAGTCCTCCGAAATGTCGAATGGATTTAGGTAAACTTCACCATTGTTGCAGTCAACATTTATATAACTTTTTAAGAAGCCAAATGCTTTCCGACAATAAACATTGAGACTCTCATAAACATAATTTCGTGACACAATCCATTGTTTAGTTTACAATTGTCCACACAAAACTGGTTAATTACCTAATATTTAGGTAAGCATGTCACTAAGGTTATACAAAAAATGAATTCTCCTCAAGCAAGACAGTAATATACAAGCCAAAAGTACCAAAACACACTACTAGGTGCCTCTAAGAGTCTAGACCAATAGAGAAATGCAGCTAGCATATCTTTAAATTTACAAAATTTTAGAAATTTCTTTGAAATTTACATCATTTCCTTGTTACTGAATTACAAGAACTCACCATGTCAAAGAGGAAGATGGAAGAAGCCACTAAGGTCATACAAAAATATCATTTCTCCCAAGAAAAAACATAAGAAGCCATAAGCACAAAAACACACTAGTAGGTGCCCCTAGACCAATACAAAATGCAGCTAGAATATCTTTAAATTTACAAAATTCTAGAAATAATTTGAAATTTACATCATTTCCTTGTAACTGAATTAGAAGAACTTATCATGTCAAGAAGAAAGATGGAAGAGGCTTGTCACATTAACTTGATGAAAGCCGTCACATTGTTGTGAAGGGGGTCACTTACGTGTTCAAAAAGGTTCTGTATCGGACCTTTACCTGTTACGGCTGCTTGAAGATAGAAGCCTATCCAAGCCACCATTGCCAAACGGCCATTTTTTATTTCTTTTACTTTGAGTTCTTCAAAAGCAACAGGGTCTGCAGAAAGTCCCAGAGGGTCGAAAAGCAAGCCTCCTGGATAATTTATGTCACCAGGCAGGTATAGACCCAATGGCTCCAGGGCCTCTATCCCACAATATCTAGCATACTCTGGTCCAACCTATTAATAATAATCATATAACAAATAATACATCTTGAAAGTATCTGAAACTTCACCATTGTGAACAATTCAGTTTTAGATGTGAACATTTGTAAATCTTACAACTGGGGCAGTATGGAGAAACACAATGCTAAAATTTCAGAACAATGTTTCAATTAGTTAATTCGCCAAATAACTAGACAATGTAGTTTACAACATATATTTTTATTCCAATCTATCTATCTACGTGAAAAAAATATAGTGGTGAGAGATATATTTCAAATAAAGTTGAGATCCTTACACTAAACAGTAATATTTGCAGAGAAAATGCCCTGATAATAAGCTAAATTATAATGCACTTAAAGCATGTTTCATCACCTACACATTGTTTAAAATCAATTCAGGGTAGCTAATAATCATAGTATAGAATCATGTGTTATACTTATGTATAGTATAGAATCATGTGTCATGTGCCAATACAATGATTCGTTTAAGGAAATAGCAACATCATGTTTAGAAACAGAATGTGTAAAATATAATAAAGTACTGAAGGGAACACATTACTCCACAAACAGTTTAATGTGGACATTAACAATTTTTTAGTACCATATATATCAGCACCCAATCCGTTAATCATTCATTGTACAATACTTAATACAGTATAGAGTCATGGGTTTTGTATAAACTTATGACCTTCAGTATTAGATACTTTAGTAAATCATTCTGTTCCCAAAGCATCATTTCATAAGTTTTATCATTGTCACTGGAGGGTCTAAAGTGCATTCTCAATTTAACTTTCTACAGTATGGTGTATCACATTGCTAATCTAATGAACACAAAATTCATCAAGCTAAGAGTTCTTAAAATAAGTAGAAAATTAGAAATTGCAAAACTTAAGTACAGAATGATTCCAAACACTAGCCTGAAATTTGGATTACAAAATGAATCATTTTTTGGATTGGTATAATAGTAGACATAAGATATAGTTGATAATTTGGGGTTTTAGATTTACAGTTTAGGCAATCGAGTATAGAGTTTGAATTTCAGGATTTACAATTTAAGGTACAAAAAGGTATGGCATGGCTCACAAGGTTTGTGATTTAAAATTTAGGGATTTGGACATAAGGTTTAGTCTATAATATAAGCTTTAGGACATACCGCAGAGGGTTCAGTATTCAAGTCTAGGGTATAAGTTCTGGAAAGATGCAGGCAGTGGGAGTGGGTGTTGCAACATTAACATTGGTGAGGATGGCAGCTCCACCACAGACGAAGAAGCTTTCTTCATTAACCAAGTTCCCATTCAAAAACTAGCTTATCTCAGCATAACAAAGCTCCTCACCAATGCACTATAAAGTTGAATTGTAAATAATAATTTTGCCAAGTTCATAATTTTAGCTCAAGTAAAATTCACATTGGAATTTATAAACACCATAATTTCTGTCAAGTTTACTCTAGGGCCTTTAATGAAAAAGTTGTGTGTATGCTTACTACCATTAGAAGAGCTTGACAGATTGCTATAATGATGACTCCTTGACCGCCAACTATATGAAGTCCAGGAATGCCAAGGTAGTCAAGAGTATCACCCTGGAAGTGAAAAATTGTGTTTAAGAAATACATTTTTGTGAGCTTGATGAAGTATGCTTGAATATTACATATAAAAAGGAGTTATCAACTAATACAAAAATTTGAAAGGAGTACCAATCTAAAAAAAAGCTTACAATCAATATACAGAACCTATGCAAACAAATGTTATTTTCGAAACTCAAACAAATGTTATTCAAGTATTCTATAAAAAATTATTATCTTTCGAAGATATATTAAAGATTCTATAAACCCAATCACATCGATAGGTCAAGAGATATCTTTTCAAAATTCATAATTTAGTGAGATAAAGAGAGAACTTAAGTGGAAGGTCAAAAAATACAACTCTCCTACCTAAAAGAGTTATTTTCTCAATGCTTCTTCCCTTCTCTATGAAATCAATTGTCACATATGGGACTAGAAAAATTGGTCTACATGCATTACAATATGAAGATAGCATTGAGAGAGCTATTGCATTAGGGATAGACAGGATGAAGTTTATGTTATTTTCTTGATGCATATGCCACAATGGATAACCAATATCATGGTCTAGCTTTAAGCAAGAAACAATCATGGAGAGCTCTGTGAAGCATTAGTTTCTTCAAGTTGACATAGTTGTCCCATGAAGAAGCTATGATAATTATTTAAATGAGTAGTCATCACAAAGCAAAGCTATCAATGTAGACATTCAAGGATCTCAACCAACTCAAACCTGCACAGAAAACTGATGGTGATGAGTGGTGTCCGTTATAAGATTTTAAAGTTTAGTTCAGGCTAAGGTCTTTGGTAGAGAAAAGACTAACCATCACTACTAGAGTAGCAAGAACAAAGAATAGGAAGCCCAGAAAAGGCAAGTTTAAAAAGCAAAATGAAATCTTCCAAACCATGTCTAAGAGTCTACTTATCCTTTGATGCTATTCATGCTTTGCGTCAAGGCAAATGATGATGGAGACACCACCAGTTACAGTAACATAATATGCTTTAGAGACAATAAGAGCAATCATAGAAATTGGCAACAAGTAACCAGGATGCAGCATCTGTTCACAGACAACAAATGAGAAAAGAATAGATAAGGAGTCAAGGGCTAATCACTACATAAAGGCAGTAACCTAAAATTAGAACTAGCCACCTATCACCAAACACAATCAGGGGTATCAGAGGAGAGACATAGACAATAGAAAATAGGCCTGTCACTTATGCTTCAACGCGGATCAGCTCCATGCGCTCATACTAATGTTGTAGCAGCACATGATTAGCACATAGCCATTGACAACACTCAAAACATGCCGATCACAAGCATCATGAATTTGAAGTCACACTTGCATAAACTATTATTCATGAGAGAGTGTGCTGCACAAATTCAACAAAGGATATGGTACAAAATCAAAAAAATAGAAAGATAGTTACTAAAACAATCAAAGCATGATAGCAGAACAATGAGTTCAGATTCTGAATATTACAAATTTACAACAACATATAACTTAAAAGATTTGAATGTAAAAGAAGATAGAATAAAGAAAACAGAAAGTGAGACCAATAAATAACATCTTTCATCTACAACAAACTTGCAGTGAAAAGCCACTTTAGCAAAATTTTTGGCTGTGTTCATCACCAAAACATCGTAGTCAAAAATCAATAGTACAATGATTTGCAGAATGCTCATAGAGAATACAACTAATGGTGAGGAATTAAGCACATGGATTTAAGGTAGGAAGTTAAACAGAAAGACGGAACAAGGTGAAGTAGAAAAAGTTATGGTGTTTAATATGGACAAGTTAGTTTACTGCAGTAGCAATGGAGAAACCCTTTCCACTTTCTGTTAGTTGCAACTATTCATTCAACAATGATGGTCAATACAAGGAAGACCAAGATATAGTATATAAAGAGATTGAAATTGCAAGGCATCCAGAACTCATGCAAAGTATTAACCAACAAATAAAAAGGGGCCAATGTTGCCAAATGGAGTCTTTAGTGCCATGGCAGACACTAAGCATAACCTAATTGCCATATCCTGCTATTGTAGTACATGGTCAGGCTACTATAAACCAAGATGACCATGACATTGTGATGATACTTGAGAATCCCATTTCTAGAACAGTGTCAAATCATGATATAACAAACTTGCATCCACTTTCAAAATCCTAGCGTTCAGAAAGTAGATATCAAGTGCTGCAGAAAACAAAGATGTGTGCCTGGGACTGTAGTTATTTTCATGGTCTCAAGTAGACTCAATAAGTATCTTCTATACATCTGTGCTAGTCCTTAAGCATATGTATTAAAATCCACATACACCATAATTCTATGCAAAATGCAACATGTACCCACGGATAACTATGGTTCACAGTACCACCAATCCTCTATAATACATAAATGTCATATTGATAACAGACAATGAATAATATTCGTGTTATCATCATACTGTAGTGACAACAATGATCACATTAAATTTGTGATGTTCTCGCACCTGCAGACATATGCAGAGATTTTGCATTGCAGTGTTGTATGTTTTTTTTATACATTCACAATGTCAATTTTTCAATGAAAGCTTTATCAAGCATAATGCCTAGTGTTCAGTAAATGCTTGTTTGAACTCTTTGATCATCTATGTTTTGGGGTTTAGTAATGGCTAGTATGAGATTTTAGTATGCTATGCAAAACAACACAAATCATGGGCCAAGTTTTGCACAGAGACCACATACACCAGATTATCAACAGCAAGTATATTAATCTTTAACTGAGATCACTTGCTTAAATTTATGAGCTGCACTAAACCACTCACCTGAAGCTTTGCGTACCCAACTTTCCACCACACAGGTTCAACAAAATGAACAAAACCAAGTTCTTCTAACAACTCAGGAACTATTACACCAATAGATGCCAACATCGCCCAACGAGCATGCAAAATTTCGAAGCTGCATGGTACATATATTAAAGTTAAGAAACATTTAACCTCAAGAAAGGCATCATTTACCAACAATCATAGAAAATAATCATGCAACCATGCGATCACATGAGTGTTTAGCGTTTATATTCTAAACACTAATAAAAACTGTCATATCAATATGACTTCTCATGTTGAAACTTGAAAGTATTTCTTTTTCCTTACCATATATACAGATTGACCATAGCTCTCAAAATGAATTTTAAAATCCCAATTAAAAAGGATTGTATCCTAAAATTTTCATCTTTAATCATCATATAATGCATGGTGTCTCTTCAATTACCTGAGAAAATAAAAATGACTCGTTATTTCCATCTCATTTGCCTCTCAATATTCATGCTATAACTGCAACCAACAAAAGCTCATTTCCTTTGATCATGACCATTAAGGTTGTGTTTGAGAATACATTTGAAATGTGCATTGACAGCCCAATGCACATTTCAAATGTGAATTGGTGCTTGGTAAACTTTTTTATAATCATATCTGACCTAGATGCTGCATTAAAAATGCCCAAATATTGATGTTACCTTAGGATAGTATTAGCATATCAGCATTTGTGAAAAGCCATATAATTTTTCAAATTCCCAAAGTACCCTATGACATTATCCAAAGTCATAAGATTACCCCAAAAAATCATAACCCTCATTTCCTCATCCATTCTCTCAATTTATGTCATCGCCTCTTTTCTCATAAGTCTAAAATTTTATTTATTTATTTTTAAATTTTATTTTGCATTCATTTATATGGTTAAATTTTTTTATTTATTATATATCTAGGCCATACAAAATTTTGTAAGATTATATACATTCATTTATTATTTTATTTATTTATTTATTTAAATGAAAATATATGTATTTACCTTTCAATAAATATTAAAAATATTAGAAGGATATATTTATCACATAATATTCAATGGACTTTTGAAAAACAATCTTACCAAACAACATTTATGTCAATGCAGATTTAAAATACAGTTTTCATCTACTGCTTATCAAACACTTAAAGTATTCCACAACTGTACATTCACTCAAACTCCATTCTCCAAAATCCAAATGCACATTAAGAATACAAATGTATACCAAATGCAACGTAAATATGGTGTCTCTTTATTTATCATCTATACATGATAAATAATTTGTGATTTATTTCCACTCACATTTGGCTCTTAGTATTTTGTTATACGACTCATAACTATGGTCAAATTTTAGTTATACCAAAGATTATATACAACTAAAGTTCTTTGTCTTCAATCATGATTATCAAGAATGATATGTCTTCAATTCCCACCTAGTTAATGCAAATAGTTGCAACTAATTTCCATTTAGATTTGAATCTTAGCAGTCTGTTCTACAACTCTAACTAAAGTGGTATTTTAGTTGTACCAAATACTATACTTTTTAATCATAACTACTAAGCAAGATTTCTATGAGTAACTATGACTCACTTTTATACACATCCAGCTGTCAATTAACTTTTGGTAACTCCAGCTCTTTTAAAGAATTATATAAACCATCAAATACTACCATCATTATTTGAATTCTTTTTCAATTCTATAAGAATGGTTAGAATTAAATCAGAACCATATAAATTCCTACAAACTGGCCTCTTCACTTCTACAGCTTCAAATCTTGCCAACGTAATTAAAACTTTTCAAACAAGATGTTTAATACATTGTAATTTCATCAACAATTACTAGAATAACTACAAGGCCATCTCGTCACATTTCCATAATTCATGAGAAGTCAACAAAAAAAGTGCAACGTCACTTCTCAATCACAAAGATATTTTATTTCACCAAATCATGTCAATTGTTATAATGCCTCTTCATTCCCAAAAAAAAAAGTAATATATAAGTCTAATATATCTTCATGTCCTTAGAGTATCAACTTTCTACAATGTGAAGAGAATATCTTTATTTCTATTAATATTTGGCAGTTACTATACCATTTTATTACTTGAACTCTTTCAACATAATATCTTTTCTACCAATAGGTTGCATCAAGCAAAATTCATGACTATTCGGGTAAAATCTATGATGTCAAATCATAACTGTACATTCAGCTGAGTCAAATTGCTTGGATTTTGCGAGTTATTTCAATTGCTTTGGATTTTGCATAATAAATTTCAATTCACAAACTTCATTTTCTTTTTTATTTCTCAAGTCATCTTCTTAATTCATTCTCCCTAATATCTAGAATTCCTGTTCTAATTATCTTTCATCAATGCTTGAGATTTTTCAAGTCTACATGTCCCATGTTACAAGCTTCCAGGGCCAATATTTTCTCTCGGTTCCTTCTATCCATCATATCATGCCACTCAAAAGAAAAGGCAAAATCAAATGGGCAAACTCCCTTTTCCTTTACTTCTATCCTTTTACTAAAATCTCAGCATGTCCTATTCATGTACTCGCCTTTCATATTTTTTTCTTTATTTTAAATTAGCTCCATCATATTATATGTTCTTGATAATTGATTTCACTCAAGCTAATTAGATTTTCCTTTCTTTCATGAATTATATATCAAAGAATAAGTTCAATCACATCCATATTCTTTTACTATAGAGCCTTTAATCAAAGATTTAGACCTCCAATTTCATTCCTGATTCAACACGTTCATGTGCCAATTGTGCATATAGCAAATCTCATGATGACACCATGTCATGGTTGCCGACCACATTAGATCCATCTCCAGCCATTTGTCTAATTCACTTCTTCCTGTGATAAATACCCTTCTGTTTCAACTTTATATTCTACCTTTTGGAAAATGGATCATTGAGCTTTTGCTCATGCACCAGATACATACACAAGTTTCCATTTAGTTAATGTTTAATTAACTAAACAAAACTGTCAAAGTGCAATATTTAGTAACTAGATCATGCAAACACATTCTTCTGAAATGCATCTTGTAGAACTAATTTATCTTCTATTACAGGATTTAGGACTCAAAACCTTGAAATGAGCTCTCGCTTTTAGAAAAAGAGAAGTGGTGAAGACAGGATTCAATCCCAAGACCTTGCTATCTAGGTCAAATTCTTTACCAGCTGAGTTACCAGACATCCTCATGATCTTCATGTCTATATCCTCACTCTAGCCTTACATAAATATTATCATATAAAGGGTCACAATTCAAGTTTTGAAGGAATCCATCTAAATTACAACTTCCACAGGGACATTAATGAAAATTACACTTACAGATGTTGATAACCAGTCTGAAATTATAAATTAAGCTGAATATTTAAGTGTGAAATCATATGTATTTATGGTATAAGACTATTCAAGAAAAATAAACAAATCATAAATCAATAAGAAAACAAAGATCACAGAGTTAACAGAGAAATGTGCTATGTAATAATCACCAGGAATAATAAAAGATCTTGTTCTCTTTCATATGAGAGATAAATAAGAAATTATCTTTGTGCCACCAGGTGAGCTATGAAGAAAGGCAATGGTCTTTTGATGAGTGATACATAGTTCACCTACTTAAAGTACTTCTGCAAAGCCACAGGATCCTTGCCCAGACCTGCAACGTCAAAGCCATAATCACCAGGAAGCTCTCCTGTAAGGTAAGATGGGTACTTGTATGGAATAGGACCAAGCCAGCAAGGACGTTCACGCCCATACCAAGAACTGAAAAAATAGTTGAAATCTTTAATTAGGGGATGGCATTCTTATATCCTGGTGTAAAAGCTTGATAAAGCTGTGAATGCTTAACTGTAAATTTTAATGAGTTTCTTCCTATAATTACAAAGCCAACTGAAAGAAAAAACTGGATAATATTGGACCAGGATAGTTTACCATAATTCAATAGATATAAACAGACAAACAATAGGAAACCATGCACACCCAAAGTATATCCTGCTATGCTCCAATTTACTTTGTACAACTTTTAAGATTTTTGCTGTATAAATAATATAGGCTCCATATTCAAGGATTATCAAGTCCACGCAACACCATAAAGATAATATAAAAGGTTGGCACTTTAATTGCATTAGTTGTACAAGCTCCAAATAAGAAGCTTGAAGACAAATCAAGATATGGCATTTGGAGCAACATCCAGATGAATTTCTCAATTACAAATGTACCTCGTTTGCTATAGCCTCAACCATGAGGGGGAGGTATTGGAGATTATAGCATCCAAGAAGGGCACAGAAATAAATTGAATAGAGTTTTTCGTTTGGAAAAATTAATACAAATAATTCTACTCACATGATTTTTCATGTAAAAAAAAAAAGACCACAGAGAATGGCAAAACTTTGATACCACTTTCCTTATCCCCAAAGAAGAGAATGGCAAAACTGGTTTGAAGATCTTAGATGTGCAATCAGCGGTGAGCTCTTTTTTATTGCTGTGTACAAATCCGTCGCCACCAACACATTGTAACCAATCAAGAAATGGTCAAATACCTCGCTTCTCTGGCCTTTTGAGCGAGGACTTTAAACCTCAATGACTTCTCCACGGCGTCCCTCTTGGTTTCACTGAGTTGCCGACGGAGCTTTTCTCCCAGGGAGCTATTGGCGACGGCCTTCACCGCGGTGAAAGGGATCGCAGAGAAGATGAGGACCCCTGCAAGCTGAAACCACTGGAGATGAGAAATTGTCTTGTTGTAATTCGAAAGACAAGAGATCGTAGCGCGACGCGACCACCGCGAGGGTTAGGGATCCCCTCGATCGGTGGGAAGAGTGCAGCAGAACAGAGAGAGAAAGAGAGGAGAGAAGTAAAACCTCTTGCCACGACGCTTGCACGACGGAAACAGATTTCCTCCTCCGGCTATTAAGCCTCGAGGGAAGCGGGTAGCGAGGAACGCGGGGAGCGAGAGAAGAGACAGGGCGTGGTAAGAGCATGGCCATAGCAGCAGAATTGTTATCGGGAGACGGTGGTGGAAGTTCTGTGAATACAGTGAAACGGAAGAATGGTTGGGTGGGAACGGGGTGGGTTGGCTCTGTGACGGGCTAGTAAGAACTATACCCGATCCGACCCACTAGTAAATGAAGATTTCTAAGGAATTGCTATCATAATGTCATGTCGTATGTCAAATGTACCGTGTATTGAGCTACCCTTATCGTTCCAATGAAACATTTATACTTAAAAGCAAAACATTCCTTATACTCTAAAAGATTATATTTAAATCTTTATATAAAATATTTATACTTCAAAAAATACATGATATTTAGACTTTATCTTATTTTACTTTATCATAAATTATACATGATATTTTTATTAATAAAATCAATAATATATAAAAATAATAATATTTAATATTTTACTTTCATAAATATAAGAATCTTAATGTAACCTTTGAAAGTATAAGAAATGTAATGTTAAAATAACTAATTACAATAGATAATCTATAATTAATCCATCATCCTTATAAAATATCAAAATTAAATATGATTAAAAATAAACTAAGTTTCGGCAAATCAATTATGAAACACCATAGGATTTAGTTATCAACCCTCCAGACTGAAGCTGTAATGTAAAACCCAATAATTTATCTAACATTTTTGCCAGGAGTACAAGCAGTAACAATTAGACAAGTTAATCTTTACAACACCTTTATGTCAGATACATTCATGGCATTGCCAGCCATCCTTGCAGCCAATCTCACAGCCACTAATACATATGCTTAGCCCAGGTCTTTCAATACCAAGTTCTATGAATCTATATTTGCCGTCCGCCAATAACTTGGTGCTTCCAACACCAAGCCATCGGAGACCACAAAAAAAAGGACCCCTCAGCAACCTGAATGAATCAGCGGACAACCCACAACAGTTATACAAGTCAAGTTTTCTGAGTGATCTTTTTCCTTCAGATCTTTCGGGTGAACCCAAAGCAGAGATAGATGTGTCGGTGACAGCAAAACAGTTTCTGATACATAGGTTGATGATTTGCCTGCAAACTTTTGCAACTGCAACCACAGCTGTGTCTGATACTCCAGGAAGGTAACCCAAATCAAGTGTTAACAACGTGTTACCAAGAACACCATCACCACGCAGCATCATAACTATGCCCCTATCAGTGATCCTTTTGCAACCCCTAAGACACAAAGACACAATTGGGGAACTCCCACCACCAAGAGCTGACAAGCCACTATCAGTAATGTCAGCTCCACAAAGATCCAATGTAGTCAGCTTAGACAGTCTAGATATTGAGTTCAGCCCAATATCTGCAATGCTTTTGCAGCCAGAGAAGTCCAACACTTGTAAATTTCTGCATACAGAAAGAGACTCTGCAGTTTCACCAGTAATAAGATTGCACGAAATCAATCTCACCTCAACAAGGGAGTTTGGAGCATCAGCGAGATCATGAAATGCCAAATCCGACAAGAAAAAAGCATTCACAATTTGAAGTCTCTTCAGATTCTTGCAAGAATGAAGAATAGAAACATAGCCAGCATCAGTAACTTTAGAGAACCCACCAAGTCTTACTGATTCAAGTCTTTTACATCCTTCAGCAAGCACAAGAATACCAATATCATTTACCCTTTTGAAAGTGGTCAGTGAACTCCTATTACGCGAAAGAGATAGACCAATCAAATTCCTAAAAGTGCCAAGTGACTGAAGTCCACCGTTGGTTAGGTCATTCATCAAAGAAGGCTCCTCTGGTGGATTGTCTTCAAGGCATAGCTCAACCAATTGGTGAAGATTATTCGTGATGTTGAAGATAAGTTCATCTGTTATATTATTTAAAACAAGAGATAATGACTGCAGCCAATGAAACATGGGCTCGAAAGAGGATATGCCAACACCAGCTAAGGATGAATGTGATCCTCCATCAACTCCAATGTTCTGGATAAGCACCTTTGCTTGCCAATCCGATATAGGCTGCAACAGCAATGCTTTGACATTTTTGGGGAGGGTCAGTTGGATGGAAGAAATATTACCGGAATGAGAATAGTCAGCATGGAATTTTATACTCACAGACTGCAGAACAGCAGATGCAAATTCAGTAGATCAAAGTTAAGACAACTCTTCTGGTTACAGAAGTAGTATATTGATTATTCAACAAGTAGAAATTATGAATCTTTAGTCAAATATTCACCTCCAAGTACAAGCACCTATCAAGCATCTGTCCTATGGCCTTATGGCAGGAACCAGCTGATTCATGTTCATTGGCTTGTCTCATTTCAACTGTGAACATCCTGACATGAAAAAAATGTGGGTGTAAGAGAGAGAGAGAGAGAGAGAGAGAGTTGTAGGATATAAGCTATTGCTTCACGTTATGTGAAATGACGACATGTATAGCACACGAACATAATGAAAGGGAATGATGACTAAAAGAATAAATAGCGCACAAACTTTCTCAATCTACAAGATAATATAGTGGTATAATATATGTGATGACCGATGAGCCTTGAAGTTACCTTGCCTACAATAGCATCTATCATAATTACCAATTCTCCAATGGCCAATTTTCAAAACTAAAGACTAAGATTTCAAAACTTTGTGGTGTAAGTGTATTTACAGTGTCATACATAACTAATGAGTGAAGTTACTAGGAGAGGACAATATATGCATGCTATTCCTTGATTTTTATGTTGCAGAACCATGATCTGTAATCTTATGTTTTATGACTAACACATGTCTCGTGTTTTAAGAAAAAAAATCCTAAAGAGCAGTCTAATGCATGAGGATCTTATCAATATGGAAATTGGGAAGGATCAGTCTGTGCAGCCTTAACTTTGTACCCCAGAGAAATTATTTTCTCTGTTTGAACAAGATCTTTATGATTGAAATTGTGTACTAATTCTAGAATTTTTAGTTACTATATGCTTTGATTTTTTTGTTGTATGATTGATAAAAGGTTGCAAAAATATCATAAAGTTCGAAGTGGGTACAAAATATATCTAAGAGGTGATAGGATCAGGTATTGATTGATACTGATCCAGATCGCTGCCTAGATCAGAATTAAGTTGATATTGGTATTAGACAAATGATCCAAACTTGCACAATAAAATGAGTTGAAAAAAAGTATTCAAGAGAATTTTCATGTTACAGCATTACCCAAAAGTCACATTTTAAGACATTATCACAACACAGGGAGCCCACAAAATACTTAACACTGTTATCCAACTAGATGAAGTTAGGAAAAATGTTGATGGAAAGTCACCGCAAAAATAGTCCCTATAAATTCATTAATATATTGGCACCCTCTAGAAAGCTTCTAAACGGTACACATAAAAAGTAAATCCAACGAACAAGCATGCCACAGCTATTGACAACATTAAAAGCATCATTAAAATTGCCAAGGAAGTCAACACTCGCTGCAACATAGAGAAAAGACCATTGTTCATAGTACATTGGGCAAGAATGGAGTGTGAAGATTTGCGGACATCACGATCAGATTCTCAAGCATTAGTGTGGTACAGGTATTTTTGAGTCATATTTTTGCTACACCTAAAATATTAGTTTAGTGATGATATACTTAATTTATCTTATCTTAGGTTAAGGACTCAATCTCATGCAACAGATTTCACACCTAAACAGTTGGAATAGTGATGACCTAATTCACTTATCTTAGGTTGGATCATCCTGCAAATTAGACACCTAAATAATTAGTATGGTGGTGGCATGCCGAGTCACTTACCTTTTTTATTCTTCATCCTATGAATTTTAACACCTAAATAATTAGTCTAGTGATGGTTGAGGGTCTGGATCATCGTCATACAATTTTAAACACCTATACCATTGTATGGTAGTGGAATACCTTGCTTATCTTAAGTTGATGCTTTGAATTTTTATTATATCAATTACATCTAAGAAATTAATCCGGTACTAATATACTTAAAAATTCATCCAGTAAGTTTTTACATCAAGACAAGTAGTTTGATGGTGGCATATCCAATCCACTTACATCAAGACAAATAGTAGAGCGTTTGAACCTTCATTTAATAAGTTTTAACATCTAAAACATTAATTTGATGGTGGGTTATCTGACTCATTTAGACAAGGTTTGTAATCTCTTATATAAATTTTATAAATAAACAAATAGTCTGATGGTGGTGTATTCAATAGACTTACCTTAGGATAAAAGTTTGAAACTTCATCTTACAAATTTTTTAAAATGTTAGCCAGTTTAGTTGGTAAAGACTAAGATCAAAAATTCACCTTCGTCACTTACCGTTTGCACGAAAAGAAAAAAAAAAAAACAACTACCACCTTGACACTAACTGACTAAAGTAATAAGAGGCTATCCGCTAGGATAGACTCTTATCAGGTATTCTCATATTCGATTAGAATTGGCCTCCTAAAAAAATTAGATAAAACAAAAAAGATATAGCTTTTAAGCTATCACTAAAATAAAGACAAAATAAATAATGAGTTTACAAGCATAACCTCTTGCACTTGCAAGAATTCCTATTTATAGTTGTGGAAGAAGACTTATACTTGTCACCCTACAACATCCTACCCAAAGAGACAAAAGACTCTAAAAATATGACTCATAATAGGAAAATAATTTCCATAATTAAAGAAAGCCTTGATACACATTGTCATTGTTAATGCAAGTCTAAGGAGGATCGATGCCCACACCTATATCGGTAAGTAAAGAAGGAGCCAATTTTTGCGATTGAACCCTAGTAACTTATGTTGCAAAGGAGCAACCTCAATATACCACTAAAACTCATCCTTAATCAATCCAAAATAACTAAAAGTAAAAAATTGTATCCTAGTGTCCTCCCATCACCTTTCCTAACTCGATTAAGAGTGGGTTGGAAAGCATCTTTTCTACACCTATTCCAACTAAAAATTGACCAAGTTTGCAACAGTCCAGGTAAGCTGCTACTTCCACCTCTTGTAGCCTATAATAGTCTTCCAAGGGTTTAGCCATGACAATTACATCCAAAACTGTTGTGAGACTCAACCCTAGTGAGCTTTCTTGCTCAAATATGTTGAAATGCCATGAATATTGGATCACTATCATAAGTGTTGACAACAACCACGGACAATTTGGTTTCACGAACTTATTGTCTCAGCACTAATGGCTCAGTTGACAATGAACTTGAATCCAAATTGATTATATATTTGACATAGGTTTTTCCTGGTTTTAAAAACTTTGCAACATAGAGATAGAGGATTCTAATATCAGTGATTTGTGGTAATATTTTTTCCTTATGAGGATAAAAACTCATCACAATTAAAATTTAGTTATTTTTTATTATGAATGATAAATAACAGAATTATTAATTAAGTAGTTCAGCTGAACAAGTAAAATCAACAATCCATCAGAACATTCAACCAAATTTGTGTAAACTTAGATTTATACCTTATTTTGGGACATTTCTCTGCTATAGCAGTAAAAACAAAAGAAGAAAACATGAAGCACCTCAACAGAACAAGTTCTTGGATACTTTCTTTGGCGAAGACTTCGACTGAATAATCATCAAGCCGTCTACAATCAAGAATAAGAGTTTTGAGGACTTTATTATTGCTGAGGATTCTATTAAGAACCCAGGTGGTGGGAGACAAATCCTATAATGAGGACCAACAAAAGTTATACATCATGCTTCAGAATTAATTTTAAGCTTAAAACCATGCGAAAAAGAGAAATCAAAAGCTGAACCTAAATAAATACCGACAGAAGTAATACATTATACTTGAGCATTAAAATTCAGCTTAACACCATGAAAGAAGAGAAATAGAACAGCTGAACATAGATAAATGTCAGATAGGAGAAAAAGAAAGAAGATAAAAAAGGGAAGAAGATAAAGCAGTGGGTAAGATCAAGATTCTACATTTACCACTCTAAAAGTTCAAGAATATGTGCTTTAAATAACATTAAGTAAAAAATAAGAAATCAGAGGAGTCAACGAATGAATGATACATCTATGTTGCTGCTGAAAAGAACAAGTATGTAAAGACTAAATATCCCATTACATTCCAACTCTCCAACTAAATACCAACATTTTTGTGATCCAACAGTTAATTTGAATGAAGTTAAAAATATGTTTCAGTTACTAACATGATTAACAAGGAACTAATAGCTTCTTTTTAGAGAAAACTAAATGGATTGAATTCAACCCCAGAAAATTAATCAATTAGAGAGTGGTATAAAATTCATCGAGTTTGTGAGATTCTGGTTTATTTGGAAACATAGAAATAATCATATATTCAGAAATAAATCAAAGCAGATGAATATTGATCTTGAGACTACCTCAAGAAGAAACTAACTTTTGCTGGAAGCTATAGCAACAATCTTTGAACTTCTTCTTCATCTTTTTTGTTTCTCTGTTTTTATTTGTTTCCTTCTTTTCTTTCGTTTCTTTATTTTTTTCTTCTATTTTGGTATTCATTTCATCTCTTAAAGTGAAACTTTTACTTTGACATGATTGTTATAATGAACAAAGAATGCGGATAACACAGGGCATTCGCTAAAAAAAAAGGTAAAATAAGCTAATAAAGATTACACGACCTAATCAACCCCTATTACGAATTTCCACGCTATACATTAATAAGATACACAGAGAAGAGGAAAGAAGCCAAATGATCTTTAACACAAACGCTATCCATGTTTTAATTCCTTTCTCTCGAGGGGAAAATTACTTGTAATGTCTCTAGCAGGAAAATGGAGGAAACCATAAAACAGTGTTTATTAAGAAAGAAGAAAAGCGTCAATCTGTGACACCAATCCGGGTATTATCGTTTAGAACGTAAATGTTTTTCCATAAACTTTATAAAACCTCCTACACAAATAAAAATCTAGAGATTGAGCGCCAAGAGCCCCCAGCTATAAACCACATATACATATTCGTGCATAAGCAGGGACATCTTACTAAGAAGAAAATTATTTATCCCAAAAAAAAAAGATAACTTGCTTCATTAGTAACATTTCTCGACGAGAGAAATAAAAACACAACAAGATTTCAACTTTAGCAGGGTTTCATGAAATATAAGTGGAGAAAATGAGGATATCCTGCTAGAGAAGAGGGATTCGAGAACTAACGGAGAGATCGAGGGTAGAGATAGACGAGAACGACTGAGAGACCGAGCAGCGGAGAGCTTTGCAGACGGGAGCCAAGGAACAGAGAGACTCCAAGTCGAGCCTCCCCATGATCTCCAGGACTAGTCCTTGGGGGAGCGTCTCCATCAGCTTCCCACCGCCGGCAGCGCTTCGAACGATCATCTTCCCCATTGCCGAAACAGGGTGGAATGATTATTAGGTCGGAATCGATTTCTCCAGCTTCCACGTCTCCCCCCACACCACAGCCAAAACCCCCATTCTAAACTCCAATTCCAAACACCTTTTCCAAGAGAGCAAAATAGTAACACCAATGGAGTCTCCTATTTTCGGGTTTATTTTTCCTGACAAGTTCATCTTTTTTTTTTTTTAGTTTTTCTCGAAAATACCTCCATGTTTTTAGTTATTTTCATTTGGTTCTTTTTTTTATTTAATATCCTAAATATTTTTCATCATCGTTATCGTCCATCTTTTAAAATAATGTAATATTTATTTTATTATTTACACTCTAAATATTACTGGTTTTTTTCTTTCCAATAATCTCTTATTTCATCATCGATATCGATATCACTCCCTATTGTTGTCGCTGCTCGATGTAGGAAAAGAAGACAGAGAAGAAAAAAAAGAAGAAAAAAAGAAATAGAAGAAAAAAAGATGATATTTTCATTTATTTATAAAAAATAGAAATATTAAAAAAATAATTAAGATGAAATTGTAAATAATAAAAAGGAAGTTACAAATAGTAATCTCGAATAGAAAAATATAAAATTAAAAGGAAAAATATTTTTGAGAAAAATTATGCATATAACTAAATCAATTAGAAGGTTACAATTTTTTTATCAGAACTAACACCTCATCTAGATTTCATGTTTAGATCCAGGGTCTTATATATATTTTTTAATATAATAAAAAAAATATTTAAAAAAGTTTAAAAATGCCTCGAGAAAAGAAATCTTACTATAAGAATTGTTACTATAATTTATAGTAGCTCGGGAAAAGAGATTTATAATTCATTTAGACATCCTTCGAAGAAAGATTTTAGTTTTGTATAAAGCATTGAATGATGTTGTTTACCGTCGGTATCTTCATTAAGGGCAAATCGAAAAAAATCATGGATTGTTTAACAAACATAATATTAACTTTATAAAAATAAATAAAGATATCATTGAGTCTCAAATCTTGATGATGAAATTAATTAATAAATTTAATAAATTAAAATTATATTAAGTGATGTAGAAATACTTTAACATGGACTATAACTATCAAATAGCAAATATAGAGTCAAACATTGTACCAAAAGATTATTATGCTGAAAATAAAATTTTATACTATGGGTTTAAGCATCATGCCAGAATATCGGATATCAAGACAAAAGATATAATGTCATAGCAAAATTGATATGTTGGAGGATTAAGCAACGTGCTAAAGGTTTGAATGAAGTGTTGAAAGATTGAATGATATACGGATAAGTGGATAACATGACAAAAGTTTTGATAAAGTGACGGAAGAAATAGTTGTTGATTTGAAGCCTTTTTTTAAGATAATTTTGGATTGAAATTAGGCTTTAATTATATTACATTTGTGCTATGTTAGGTTAAAATAAAAAGTGGAGTAAATTTGGATTGAATTTGAGCTAGCCAAACCATTATATAAGTGGTGGTACCATCCAAGAGAGATGGTGGTATTATCTAAAATAATAGTGGTACTATCTAAAACAACAGACGACTCGAGCGACATTATTTTAGTGATGTCGACAATAGTATCACCATTAATACCATTGGTACCTCTGATTTTAGGTAATTTTTCATAATTTATTTCAGGACACTCTGGGCTATGATTATCTGACTTCAAGGATGATTGAGTGGAATAATATTTGAGCTTTGAAGGGTCGAAATTCTTTCTTAGAGCCTTGCTTGAGTTTCGCTTGAATTTCTAATTGAGTTATTAAGTTTAAAAGGTATAAGATTAGGAAGAGTGATAAGTGTAAAGAATTCACTCTTAAGTTTTGAAAAAAAAAAGTTATAAAAAGATTATTAGTTTTTATCCATTAAAAATAAGATAAAAAAGTTGATGACCTTAATAAAATAATAATCAAGAGTAGACGTAGATTAATCACTATATATTAGTTTATCTTTTTTTCTTTACTTGTTTTCCTATTCATCTTTATTTCTTAGTTAAATTAGCTTTGATAAGATTTCAAAGTTTTTTAAAGTTTATAATTACAATAATCCACGTTCCTCTCGGTACCATATGGATCCTAATGGATATAATAGTATCAATAAAATAAGTAATTGACTAGAGGAAAAGTGCAATGCTTACAAGGTTAAATTTGTTGTTGCATAGTTGCCTTGTTCAACATAAACTATGGGGCACCTCTCAAGCTTTCAAAAAAAAGCCAACAATAGAAACATTGATGTTGATGGTAAATGTAGTGTTCAACTTGTAAACGATATTAGAAATCCATGTTGTT
This sequence comes from Musa acuminata AAA Group, assembly GCF_036884655.1. Taxonomy (NCBI): domain Eukaryota; kingdom Viridiplantae; phylum Streptophyta; class Magnoliopsida; order Zingiberales; family Musaceae; genus Musa; species Musa acuminata. The sequence goes on from NC_088335.1 coordinate 47,203,850, forward strand.
GCAAAAGATGATTCAAATAATCTTATCTAATAGAACTGTAAGTTTTGTAAAGATCAAAATTTTAACTTGTGTGGGGTGCCTCCTATGATTGTTATGCATAATATCATGACATAAAGCAATATTAATATACATAAGTCTATTTCTCAAGAAATCAATAATTTTATGTAATAGCTATTATAATTTATTTACAAAATTTTTAGAAATCAAATGATTTATAATTTTGCAAATAAATAGATGCCTAAAATATGCAAAAAAAAAAAGTATAATTTTAGGATGATTTTCTTAAAAAAAAATTGGCTTTTAATTTTTTTCAATTGATTTTTTTTTTTACGTCCTAGATGTCTCTGGCTATCTCCTCTTCGGAGTGAGTATTGTCCATTGGTACCTTCATCTCATATTTATGTTCTTTTCAACACTTAATTCCTTTTGTCCCTTCGTATTCTCACTATTCAACTCAATCACATTCATTTAAAGGAAAAATTATCGACCCTTCCCTTTCTACAAAGGCTCCGTACTTTCCTTTTGGAGCGTGTCAACGAGAATAAAGGTAGAGGAGGGTGATAAAAGGGGTGAGTTGAATAATGACGTGAAGAAAGCCATGCAATTTTATTCGTATGTAAAGTCAAGTCAAGTAGCAAAAAGAGTAACGTGAAGAAAAAGATAAAAAAGAGTATGTGAGGTATGATAAGACGAAGGATGTCGGTGGAGGGAACTATCGATAATATCCATGTCGAGAAAGAGGTGCTAAGGGACATTTAGGATATAAAATAAATTAAATATGAAAAATTAAAAATAGAGATATAATTTAGAAAAAAATTGAAAAAGAGAATTTTTTTTAGGGATATGACCCTTAATTTTATTCACTATTATTATTTCGAATCGGTTAAAATATTGTATTGGTTGAAAGGGTAAGGGGGAAAGGGAAATTAGAAGTGAGTAGGGGACTTCTTATAGGGAATTCAGCCAATCGCTTCGTAGGGCAAACTCGATATTTAGGAGCGAAAAATACTTTCTTCTCTGGATCGCCATTTCACCTTCCCGGACTTCCAATCAAATCCCCAAACCGTGCGTTAGTGCCGCTGTTGGCTTTTACGCCGCCCCGATCCCCGCCGCCCATATCCCAACCCTCACCAGACCTCCGACTTACAGTGGGAAGAGGAGGATCTTATTTGTTCTTCTTCGTCATGGATTTCTCGGAACAAGACGTTGATGTTTTCGGAGAGGATATTGAAGACGAGGAAGAGGAACCGGACGCCGAACACGTGGCTGCCGCAGAGGAGGAAAACGGCAGCGGCGATTCGTCTGCTTCGTCTTCTTCGTCGGCTTCCTCTTCCAGCAGCGCGAGTGACAGCAGCAGCCGAAGCAGTAGCGACGGCGAGGAGGAAGACGGCAACTCCACTGCTCTTGTCAGGTCTGCCGAGACGGGAGGCGAATACGTGGAGGAAGAGGAGGACGAGAGGGATCTATTTGGCCCAGACAATGAAGCGTACATGAAGACGCACGCCCGCAGTCCTTTTCCAGTTCCTGGTATGATCTTCTTAGAGCTTTCTCTTTCTCTTTCTCTTTCTCTCTCTATATGTATACATATGTAGCAGTATGTGTGTTTGTCTATGCGTTTTATTTCCTTACGATCAGACGATTTTTTTTCTTATTTGGCACCTTGGAATTAGGTTCTTTTGCAAGGAACAGGATTATAGTACTTTGGTTCCAAGGGTAGAAATGTAGGTCTTCATATCTTCTAATCCTTCTTATTGATGTCACTGATGTTTGTTCCCAAAGGTGTTCTTTTTCCCTTCTTTTTTCCTTTTTGATGCATGAAATGTGGGTTTTCTCAGTGGTTGGTCGCATGAGTTTGGTTACACGAAGAAAATCTAAAACTGGATTTTACTCATGTCCTAACTCTGCCAATTATTAGTAAACCCTTGGTGGATATGAATTGCTTCTTCTGCACAAGTTGGAGCCTATGTTGAACATCTGAACATTATGCAGCTCAACTGCCTTACAACATAAACGATATTTGCAGAGGTAGCTACTGTCAAGTGTCTATATCATGCGTTAGAAGATTGACATGATGTTGGTCCAGTGGATGAACGTTTAAGTTTAAACTTCCTTCTACTGGGAAAATTGTTCAGGTTATTCCAGTGGTCTATTGTCTCCTGCAGTACAAAGGTGGGTTAATAGTGGGGCAAGTCTCAAATATTGTTGGAGCAACAATTTGGCAAAAAAAAGGTCTCTTATGTTCATAGTCGCGTATATTGTCTCTCTTGCTCTAACATTATTACCATATCCATTTTATTTTGATTAGCTAGTAGACCCTAAGCACCACATTCATACTTTTCAGTTTTCATGGTTATCGTACCTTTTAGAAAGAGGGTTCATCTTCATACTCTCCTTAACATTTATGTTTATCATTGTTGTCGTTCTGTCACGCACTTAGTTGGTTTTGCCTAAGTTGTGCGGCACCCTTGTGTGTTCGTCCGTAAAGGTCAATCTCCTCGAAACCTCCTATGATCCCTTAAGACCTACAAAAGAGAAAACGGGTTAGAGAAAGCGTCTCACTCGGGATCCACAAGCAATCATTTTAGTAAACACTTCATAGCCAATGTAAATTACAGACAAACTTCACAAGCTCTGAACGATTGCACAACAAATGGTCCAAAATGATTCACTACAGATCGAAATCCTCACAAGTGCCCACATGACATAACCTTTGTTTGCAAGTCCAAGGCGACCACCAAAACTAAATAAAATGAGGCTGCTAAGCCTACTACCAGCCCTTTACATGCTGTGTAAAGCATGAACAAAATCGAAAGACACGGATATACATGAGCATTATATCAAACATCCCGTTTACAATTTTGTCCGTGGCAGTCTGTGACTTCATAAAAGGTGACACCTCCAACTTCAATTTCACTTTGGGCATTATTAGTTGCAATGAAATGGTATAATCATTTATCCATTGATATTGAGATTGTGTACTATTTCATTTCGGAAGTCAATAAATGGTTTTGGATTGTCCAAATTATTGAACTCATACTGATTTTTCTTACTCATGAAGTCAACTTGAGTTCGACTCTGAGTCTTCCCTATTCGTCACATGGCACAGTCAAATCCATCTGGTGTAGTCAACACAGCCAAATTTTAAGTCAATTTGTTGATTTTTTAACACTGCACATAAATCACATAATCATCATGATGACCTTATCATTTCACATACTCGTGCACTAAGACAATATCAAACATAATACTTGTAAATATGCTGCAACATACCTAGCATGAGTCTAAATTCGAATGACGACTGAATTTGAATACCATGATTAATCCAATCAGGATAGATCCTGAACATCTGATTATGTAAATTTAAATTGACTTTGGTCACATAATCACATTTGTTAAGACAGATAATGATCTAAATTGCCCCAGTTCATGATCATGTCAGCTTAGTATCCCTTAAATTGATATGTGGCTATTCAACTAGTCATATTTATTCCCAAACCTTCATTAAGCAACGTAGACACCAAGTAACTCTTATTCCATATGTTGTTGCCATGTTAATATATATTTCTTTTGAATAAAAACATTTTAGAGTAAATTATATGGCATTTTGCTGATCCTATTCAACACTATTTTAACTCAAACTTTTGTATGAGTTATTTGATTTATACACTTGGCTTCCTCTTGTATCATTTTACTGAAACTTTGTTTCTTTTTGCTAAACTGTGACAATATAAATTTGACTAAACTAGAATTTTAAGGAGTGGATTGTAACTTGAAAAGGGAATTCAAAACTTGGGAAATTATTATTTTTTGGCTTGTTGAGGATGCAGCACCCAAGGTTTAAGTGAGACAGTTTATTTACTTGAGTAATTTCATCCTTCAGATAATTTCACATTAATATTTTTGTCTTCTAACAAGTGTTGTACTTCTTGTGGTATGTTCGATTAGCCTTTTAACTGAAAATAATTGTCAAATTCTATTTCTACCTCGTCCACAGCACCCAGAAACTTCTCTTACAGTAGTTCTCCTCTAATTTTGGAATTTCCTATGACAGTATTGCCTCCTCTTCAGAATAACCAGAACAGAAGTAACTTCGGACGTGGTCGATGGCAGTCTGGGTATAATAACAGAGGTCCACCTCTTCTTCCACGGCCAGGGCCTTATTCACAGAGGCAGAATTATGGTTTTGGTTCTAAGTTTTCACATGGAAATGGTCGTGAGAGTGAACATTTTGTTTCTGAAATGAAGCTTACAAAGAGTGAAGAAACTTTGTCTAGGAAGATTATTCAATTTCAGGAGGTACTTATTGCTGTTTCTTTGTTTTGCCTATCTTCTTGGTTTTTGCTTATTAGTAAGTTCACTGATACATTCTTTTAATGTGAAATTTGACCAAAAGCCTTCTGAGATTGGGTGTTATAGCCGCGTTGAAGGTGGGGTTGTCTATTTTGATGACCGAAGCTTGGTGAGAACCTTGGCATCACGTTGAATTTCTTTCATTTTTTCCTTGCCTTTCTAATAGTTTCTTTTAGCTAGTATTTGTTGTTGCATCTTATTATGGAATGGTTTTTCAATTAGTCAACATTTTTGTGCAATTAAGTGTATTGGTGTTCGTACATAGACATGTAATGCTGCACAACTATGCTGAAGTTTATTAATATTTTCAAGAAAAAAAGTGTGTTTATTGTTTCTTTTCATCCTTTGTTAACGTGTTCTTATGTTTATTTTTTTTACTTGGCAATAAGATCAGTTGTTATTGGTACTAAGTTAAATGCTTTTTTCTTTTTAAATCATTAGAGACTCTTCAAACGCACCATATGTGAGGATGTTGGAGCAGATCTAAACAAAGGATTTGAGTCCTTTGTTGAAAAAAGAGGTATTGTTAAACGTAAATAGTTATGATTAAATTATCTCTAAAACTAAGTAATGTATGAAGAATTCAATTATCTATATTTGCTTGTATATAGTGCATTAAAAATCATGCGCTGATTATGTTAGCTAGCATGAAGATTCACATTTATAAGCCTATGCTTAAGTTTACTTGTATCATATTTTCCATTTGGCCATACAGTGGGATTTTTTTCAGTAGACTTAAATATGGTGCAATGATATAATCTTACAAGTAAATTTCTATATTTGATATATTCTCTATTAATTAATGTTACCTATTGTATTGCCCCTTCTTTCTTCTTAAAAATTGACCCAATATGATAAATGTGAAATCTAGAGGCTTTTCTTTGTTGTTTTGTCTACCAAAAATATCCTCTTTTTCTCAAATTTTATGTTATTTTTTTAATTGAAAATCTTACTCTTCTGGGTTACTAGTTTAATATTTCTTTTCTATGTTATTCTTTTAATTAACATCTTATTCTTCCAGGTTACTAGTTTGAAAATTCTCTTCTATTTGTCTTAACAAATTATGATAAATTATGATTTGCAAGATCATTGTTCGAACTAGGATTGCGATTCACTAAACAGTAACTTAAAAATAAAAATATAGAATTTTTATGAAAGTTATTAAAATAAGAAAATATCGAAAAGAACATGAGCTTAATATATATATATATATATATATACATACATATATATATATATATACATACATATATATATATATATACATACATATATATATATATATACATACATATATATATATATACATACATATATATACATACATATATATATATACATATATATATTAACAGCGAGAGAATTAGGATAGAAACTAATGATTTATGATAAATTTGTTAATCTCCTGCCAGTGCTAGTAGCATCCATGAGATTATTTAAGAAAGAGAAGAGAGGCAGGATAGGCAAGTCAAAAAAGAATTCTGAGGGAGTCGAGGATACTTTATAAATTCCAATCATATGCTTTAGGGCTTACATGCTTATAGAGTTGTGAAAAAAAAACAGGCTATGACCGTAATATTACAAATGATTAAAGCTCTTGTATTCTATTTAATTGTGAATTAAAATATAGAGACTCTCCAAAATTATTTTAAGAATAATTATGAAAATAGATAGATATTTCTATAACTTTCTAGTTTGTTCTGCAGATGTCTTCCTTCTGTTGGTTTATGGCCTTGATTTTCTTTGGTAAGGTCAGGATTTTATTAAGCTTCCCCTATTTGATATTTGATTTTTGTTGCTAGTGATGGTCAAACTACAACTTTAATCTTGTTATAATTAGTAGTTGTGATGGAATTCTACATGAGTAGTCAATTTAATTTGTTTCGAAGAAAAAAATGCACTCCAAGTTTTTTCAAATCATTGGAGATGGTAGACACAGATGAAGAGGTTGCATGCTAATTCGATACTTGAGGTGACACTGAAGGATCTCAAATAGGCTGAACAAGGCTTGAGAGGGCTGTAACAATCCTAGGGATGAATTTGGCTAGTGAATTGTCTATAGTTAGATCTTGCCATGGCTACTTTGGCTTGGTCCCATGTTGGTTTGTCTTCATTAACATAGGTGATGTTGATGTGGTGGTTGAGCCTGGGTCTAAATGATTTGTCTATTATGAATGATTTGGAATAAAACATTATGATCATGTCATCACCATGATTGAGATTTTGTTGCTTGAACTAGTTGGCTAAATTGTCCCATGCAAAACCTGCAAAATACTTGACCATGATCGTTTAAGGTTGGAATAGGTCCAACAAAGTTCTGGGCTGGTTTAACCCAGGCTGGGGATGATACCAAATGAGAGTAGTAGTGATGGACTAATAGTATGGTCATTATGTTGCTGTACTATAAATTCATTGTGTTTGAATCATGAATCTGTTCTTTTTTCTCTTTTTTTGTAGAAAACAATCATAGATAAACAAACTCCAAGCAAGTAACAGAAGAAAAATAAAAAGATGTTAAAAGGAGATGACTCAAAACCCACTCAATAGCATTTTGCAGCATGTCGAAACCCACTCATATATAGGACAATAGCCTCATTGTGCAAAGAAATCATTTTTCTACTGAATTTTCCATGAACTTCAACACTGCTCTATTGAGAGGGCTAGCTTTTATACATTCTTACAAAAGTCTTGTACTAATAGATGATTAAATGATAAAATTTTCAGCCCGCATTCCTATCTTAGATGATATATAGACCCATATGATTTTAGTTACTAAAAATCAAGTCAAACTCAGAGGTAGGATCTACAACAAGTATACAATAAAAAGTGAGAATATTTTCTGGTGTGTTAACTAAAATTAGGCTGAAAATTCATCCATGAATTTGAATAATGGGATAACTCCTTGATTAAAACTTGAGTTTGTTTAAGCTCATCTAGGGTCTAACTTGAATTTCCCCGAGTCAAATTATTCTACTGCAACACAGTTTTTTGGATACTGTTATTGGCTGGGGTTGCAATCGAGCAGAGTCAAGGGGAACTCAATCCCACTCAAAACTCAAATCTTGCTAAAAACAATGTTCGAGCCTGAACTGACTTATATTAGGGAATGTGGTTTGGTACTTGAATTGAGTTTGAAAATGTACAAGGGAACTTAACTTTGGCTTGTCTCTTGATAGCTTGTTTGTCTTGTCAAGTGAGTCGAGCCGAAGTTCTAGCTTGATCTCACATATGAAATGAACCAACATAAGTGCAAATGTAGGTTGTTTAAAGGCCTAGCAATTATTTGAACAATGGTTAGGAGATGTTTCGCGAAGTTAATCATGAAGTTTATTTCTGATTCTTCTCAATTTTAACAGTACATATGTATAAATCTACAACATTAATTGATTAGAACTATCAAAATTGATGCGACAGTGAGTAAAAATAAAAATGTCTACTCCAATTGTGTGAAATAAATATCATTTTTAAATAATATAATAAATGATATATGTCTAATTACATGCCTTGTGGTTAATTTATAAAATTATTTATGAATTTATATAATAATTTAATAAGCCCTTAAACTTAGCTTATTCACGAGTCCACAAATACTCACATTCATGAGCTTTGTTACCGAGTCAGTTTGAAGCCTAAACAATTCAAGTTTCATGGTTGTGTTCAAGCATTTTGGCTTTAGAATTAGGCTCAAGCTTTGTTCACTTGGCCTTGGTGTATGAGTCTGAACAAATCTTTGACATGTTGACAATTGAGCTCCTCCAGCAAGGCTCATTCGCAACACCACATGGGCTTGTTGCCAGCCCTACACATAGTGTTGTGTAAATGACTGTTGAAACTGAATGACTGAACCAAACTTTGATTTTTTTAATTGATAAAATCCGAGTATTGAATAATGTCTGGTACATTGTGGTTTGGATGAAAATCATCCAAAACTGATCCAAATTAATAAAGTCTGTTTTTTTGTCAATGTTGTATAAAATATATTATGACACTGTATGCATCCTGTACAATATAATATTTTTTTGGTAAACATAATTATATGCAACATAATATCCTTGATATGATAGATAAGTATTAGTAGAAATGTGAACTAAACTTAATATATATTTTAGTCTGGTTAGAAGGACAGTGTGAGGGAAGACTCCTATCAACATTATTCAGCTTCAACCTATCGCAAAAAAGCTAATCATGCTAGTACAGTGTATGTTGCTTGTCAGCATATACAGTACTGTGTTTAACATAAAGATAATGCTTTGTTCTTTTTTGTTTTAAGCTTGACTATGCTGTTTTGGTCTTGTCAGACTTGGGCTCTCAAGGCTTTGGTGATCTTCTTGCTTGCATAAGAAACAAAAACATACCTCTTCAAAATATACATTTTGTTGTAAGTACCATACTTATTTTCCCTTTAGCTCTTTGCATCACAACACACTTCTTGGTTGAATCAAGTTTTTGCATTTGCAACTGTTATATTCATCTCTTTCTTTCTTGTTTGACAGACTTTTCGTAACAATCTCAACAAGGTATGCTCAAGGCCTGTATGAATTTTGAGTTTATGTACCATATGGCTAGATAGCTCTTTTGGGATTTTTTACTTGATTGCAAATTTAGCTTATATACTATAATTTTATCTGCTTCATGAAGTTATGTTACTGTCTTCAAGTTCTTGTGTTTGGATCTAGATTGGGGGAGTAAAAATCTTTTGCTATTGTATTGTCAGATTCTTGCTACAGCATATATAAGAAATGAGCCATGGAAAATGGGTGTGCACAAAAGACGTGGGGTTGTGTATCTTGACGTGCATAAGCTTCCAGAAAGGCCACAAAGCCAACTAGATTCTAGGAGGTAATCCATTCTTGTGCAGTGCCAGGCTTTTTATCCATCTTTATCTTTTGCTAGTGTGGCGTATTCCACATCTTATGCAGGTTTTAATATTTCATTTTTAGTTCAATTTGTTTGATGCTCCTTTAGTTAATTAGAACATAAGTTACTTCAAAGTTCAAACATTATATACTTGATCTGCTTTGTTTTAAAAGGGTATATATTGATCCAGCAAGCTATCTATTTTTACCTTTTGGCCTGTACTCATAAGTCTTCTAGAGATGTTTGGTCTGTCATCTGAACTGCAATTGAAATTCAAAACATTTAACCAATTTGTTGAAATATATGGATAATAAGTTTTTAAGTTATGGTCTGTAATAACTTTTAACTAGTTTATGTATTTATTTATTAATTATTTTAGTTCCACTATTTTAATTTATATGTATTTAAACTTGATGCAACTATATGATATATTTTATTAATCAGTGGATATGAACTAAATGTGAAGTAAAGGTAAACTTACATAAATAAAGGTTTATTGATAACCATATGTAAGTTTTTTTAAAAGAAAAGTATTCATTCATTCAAGAGCCATGGCTATCACTTGCGAGAAAACCCATGTGTTTGTATGATGTTTGTGGATTTGATGAGGATGTTAGGTAATTGAGTGTTGGGGATTCTGACACTCCATGATAGACCACAACCAGGTGGGATTTCAGATAATGTTGAAGTTATTACTTACCCATAGAAGCACTTCCAACATTTAGTGGTGCTTATGTCATCTTTGGCTTCAGTTATGATACTTAGTGCAACATGCTTGTTCATTTGACTTACTGATTTTGTAAATGACCTTGACATAAAAAGCTTGCTACATGTGTGTTCTTTCTTGGCAGATGCTATTGGGGCTATGCATTTGAGAACCTTGCCACCGAAAATTCCACCGAAACAGATATAGATGGTAAAGGTATTGATGCAAATGTAGAGTTCTGCTCCGTGATAAAGACTAAATTGGGTGCACATAGAATAATTATGGGTGCTGAGATGGACTGCTGTGATTCTACTGATGATGGAAGAAGGTTCTATGTGGAATTGAAGACAAGCCGCGAGGTTCTTTCTTACAGCATTATCTTTTTTGCATTTCAGCTATATCTGTTAATTGTAATTTTATTTTGTTTACTTATTTACTTGTCATCCTTCCTTTGACCATTATCAATTACAGTTGGATTATCGTACAGAGGAGAGATATGAGAGAGAGAAGTTGCTGAAGTTTTGGGTAAATTTTCTATCCTTTTTTATGACTTACAACTTGTCATCCTGGTTAGAAGTTGCTTAAAAGTAAACAATTGATGACTTACAGCTTGCTGAGCCATGGTTGCTAAATTTATTAATTGTCTAAATAAGAACTTGGCAAATATGGAACATTGATATACAACATATTAGGTAGAAATTCTTGGTATTTACATGTATTCCTTGGCACCAAGATATGTCTTTCTTCAACTCATCATATGTGGCTTAATAGACCTAGTTAACTAGGTTGCCCATATGACATATGGGAGGTGGTGCACACATCTTCATGCAGTTATATCAAATATAAATTTCAGAGGGCATGGAGTTTTCATTTAATGTTTGTTGTTGCAGATACAGTCATTCCTTGCTGGTGTCCCATATATTGTTATTGGATTCAGGTATGTGGTCTTTTACATGTTTATTGGTCTTTCCAGAGTATCAATTTTTTTTCTGTATTCAGCTATTAAATTCTGTCAGAAAATTTTCACACTAACCCCAGAACCATAGCATAATAACTTTTTGTGTGATATAAGATTTCAGTCTTACCCAGCTAGTGAATTTTTTGGGAGTGAGTTTAAAAAATTTAAATAAATAGTGATAAAGATCTTTTTAAGCATAATATAGGCAATCATAACTTTTTGCTGCTATTATGTACAAAAAACCCAATTACGGGTACCAGACCCATGGTGGTCCATGGATGGTTAAGTGGATGGGTGAGTTTAAGTTGCATTGAACTGCACTAAGTCAGTTCATTGTGCTTGGATGTGCAAGTGAGGTGTTGGGTTCACAGGTTCAGTGGGGTGGGGTGGTTAGGCTTTTGCGCACAGGCATGACCCACGTTGATATTTATGTCTTGTCTTTTGCAATTGATACTTCAACTAGCGCTATTCTGTCTAAATAGACAGTAGGCAGTTGGCTTAGGCTTTAGGCCAGGCCATCAAACAAATTAAAACATAGAAGCTCGTTGCCTAACCATACCATGGAGTGCAAATTGGCCAGACCATTTGGGGCAAATGTGAAAAATTCCCGTAAAGGGAACATTGTAAATCTGACTTTACCTTGGAGGACTATGCATGACAAATGCCATTGTGGGCACATGATCTTTGGTTTCTTCTTTGTAGAAGAAACATGTCAAATATTGACCCTTCTATCATTCTTCATTGTAATATACATCTGCAATGGTTTTGTCATCAGTACACCTTTATCAACATGGAACACATGATGAAAATCTTAAGAAAGATTCAGTAAGTCTTTACAATTTACTCCTTCAACCATTGTATATGGCCATGAACTAAGAAAGCTATCATTGGCTTGGCTAGGATAGAACGACTCGTTCATTGTTTAGGAGAATACAGTGGCTCAAGAAATGTGGCTGTTCTGACCATATTTTTATATTACCAAGATCTACGTATACTTTAGATGTTACATTCTTTTTATTCTTCATTAAAGGACGAACAAAAACTAACATCTTAGGGTTGTTGCATTATATGTCTTAGCAATGTAGTAGCATAAGTTTGTAGTTTGACAAAACTAGCATTACTATTTGTTTGTTTATGGTGATAATAGAAACTAAAGACTTTAGACTAACTAGGATTATGCATATATACATGTCATTTTAGCATTCCCTAGAGAACAACTTAAGATGCAGTAAAGATGGGTGGACAAGTAAATTTTCTAACTAAATGTACTTGTGAATCTTTTAACTGTTGTATTGACAACCATTTTTTTATTTTGTTGTCCATGCTCTCTCTCTCTTTTTCATGTATTAGTAGTGATTCCCTCACGTGCTCTTTCTCTCTCTATCCTCCTCCATCATGGCCTCTTTCTCATCTGTACTGCCGTTGCTATTGTCTAGTCTTTGACAAACTGCTGCTTTCTCCTCCGACCAGTATATCTCCTCCACCTCTACCTCCATTTTTGCCTTCTGTTCCACCTCATCTTTAGTCCCTTTCTTCACCTTCTTCACCTCCTCCTTTGCCTCCTCTTCTGCCCCTTTGCCTTTTCTTACACCTTTGCTTCCTCTTCCTCCACCTCCTCCCTTCTCTCTCTCTTCCCCTCTACATTAACCGTACCAGTCACTGCCATCTGTTATTGGCATCCAATTGATTTGATTGGGATCATTATGACGTTTAAACAAAGCTCTATAACCCTGTACCAACAAATGCTTTCTTTGGCACAACATTATACTGAAAGCATCAGTAAAAGGAATGATTTTATGCATATTGTCCTGTACTGCTTCTTTCATAATCAAAAGAACAGGAACTTTTCATTTTATTGAAAATTTATTCAAAGCAATTTTCAGCTGATTAGTGTTCTAAGACCTGGTAATTGCCATAGGGATGATGCAGGCATACTAGTCCGAACTGAGAGGCTAAGAACCAAGGATATTACTCAAAGGGTGAAGATGAAAAACTATTGGCAGGTTAATTCAGAAGTTTTTTTGTTGTTTTTTATCCTTGTCTTTACCCTCATTGTTACTGGTTCTTCTTGTTTTTGCCTGCCAATCTTACCTTTTCTGTTTCAATAGCTTGGTGGTTTTGGCCATAGCTTGTTGGTTTCGGTCAATATTGGTTAAAGAATTTTCTATTTGTTGCCTTGTTTGAACATCTTTTGAGTTTATTTTCCAATACATGAGAGATTGAGCAGCTGTCAAGTCTTGGTGCAAGATTAATGTCTGAATTGTATCTTCTTTATAAGCATTTTAAACTAGATGAGCAATTACCATATTCAACATAAAGTTATGCTTGTTATTATTCACATATGATTTTGTGTAAATGCTTATATTATTGATATCTTATGTTATTGTTCTGAAAATAAGCATGAAATAGGCGATATGCCAAACTAAGAATCACACCTGACTCCATAGGGAGGTGGAAAATAAGTTCTGGATTCTAAGAGTAATCGGTTGTCTTTGTAATAGGAAAATGAGGTCTCATTCCATTCTCTCTTCACTTTCCATGTTGCCTGACTTACCCAAGCGTCGCCGAAATTTTTGGGTTTTTTAACTAGTGACTTGGTTGAATTATCAGCTGGACTGTTAGAAGACTGAAGTAGCATCCTTTGTTGAGGTTTTTTGGAACTAATGATGTGTTTTTCTACTTTTTGTTGGTTGTGCAGGGGGGGGTATGCCTTGCTTTTGCCGATGAAGTTCTATGTTGGCTCTATGGAACCGTCAAAGAAAGTCAGTGTTTTATCTAATAAATTGAATTAGTCCATTTTTTATGTTCAAAATCTGTGTTTTCTTCTCACTTCATGAGGCATAACTGAACATTAATCAACTTTTGCATCCAGATGAAGACTATGTGTTGCAGTTTGTGCCACCTTTCCATCGCTTGGAACTTCTTCGAGCGGAGTCTTGCCCTGACATCATCGCTGAACATGCTGAGCAACTCTGAGTAGCGTCGAACAAATTTTTTCATCGTACCATTAGCACCAACTGAATTACGAAGTAGCATAACATTCACCATGAAGTGGATGAAGGACCTTAGATGTTTTGAACTACTTGATTAAATGTAATCGGGTGGCTCAACTGTGGAGGTCTTATTGACCATCAAGTCTGATGTCGTCGCTGAACATGCTGAGCAAATCTGAGTAGTACTCATGGAACAAATTTTCCATCATACCATTTCCACCAGTTGGATCACGAAGTAGCATAACACATGCCATGAAGTGGATGAAAGACCTTAGATGTTTCAAACTAGATTGAATATAATCGGGTGGTCCGGCTGTTTTAGATGCTTAAGTTGGCTTAAAAATTCTACTTGATTGAATTATTATCATGTACGTTGGAAGTGCATGATCAGATTTATAGTTCTTCAGGTAGAAAGGCTCATCAAAGTTATTGACCCTACAGCAGAGAGAAGATTTGGAATTCCCTCAAGTTTTGTTAGTTTTTGACCCTTTGGCAGTTGAGAGTTTCTTAGTTTTCATTCCTCAGAGCGAAAATAGATGTGTTCGAAACATAGCTATCAGCTAGCATACTAGAGAGTAAAGCTTATTACACATCATGCGATTTCTATATGTTCAGGTCAAGCTCTTCTTGTATGGTAAAGCTACTCCGTCGGCAGCTTCTCTTGGCTCTGCAAAGATCGTCGTGCACATCGTTCTGCATTCTCTTCGTCGTCTTCTGACTGAACTCATCGGATTCCTGGCTCCGATGGAGTGCAGACGAGTTGTCGTCTTGCTTTAACGAGTTCCCTTCTTTCGTCTCCATCACATCGCCACAAGTTAAGCAACTCTCCGCGGAGCTATCACCAGGGGAGATGGAGGAGCTCAGGCATTCCGTGTCCATAGCCGAGACTAACTCCGAGAGCTCGGTCCTGACAGCTTCGATTCCGATGGCACTCGAGCTGTATCCAGCAAGTGCTTCCTGGGCTTTCTTCAACACCGACTGCAAGTACTTCCCCTGGGCTTCGATCCGGAGCTGCAAGTGTCTCTGCACCTAAAGGAGAGAGAGAGAGAGAGAGAGGAGGAGATGCATCGATTAGACCCCAATTTAGCTGGAACCCATGGCTACGGGTATCGGCCAGAGCACTTGCCTCGATCTGTTCCTGCAGCTTTCTCTGGACCTCCATCTGCATCTTTAACGTGGTTCTGTAGCCAACACAGAGAACATTTTGGTGAGCAGAGTCAACGCTGCAAGCTGATGAATCAAGATAAGGACAAGTTGGTGATCCCCGCGTACTCGCACTGCGGTGGTGCTTCGTTCGCCTCGTCCTGGGTGGTTGCGTCCTCCGAAGTCCACTGGTGCGTGACCTTGGCATCTGCTACAAACCTTCACCGTAATCCATGCCCATGTCTAAGAAATCAAAAGACCCATGTAGAGTAGCAAGATACCCAACCTCGTCGCCTGTTACCGCGGAGAATGCTCGATTCTCGATTCTTCGCTAGTCTATATTTCTGCAACAAGAGATACGGTGAAGCTGCTTTGTTTCATAACATAGATCGAGATAAGGATGCATAGAATCACGTCAAGACCTGCAGATGGCTCTTCAGGTGGTGCAGAGTAAGTCCGGGAACTCCCATTACACGCATCACGTACTTGGGTGTAGCTTCTGCGATCGCAGAAAGAAGAGAGTCGCATGAGATGGCACGACGATCGAGTGGGCAAGAGGATTCGAGCTTACTATCGACTCCGCCGAGCTGAGAGACGGCGTCGACGAAGAGTTGATGAAGCTGAGAAGTCCATTTCAGTCGCGGCTTGGAATCCATGGGGGACGATGGCAAGAGGGATGATGATTGAATCGGAGGGGAACTGGAACTGCATCTGGGAAATCACCGGGTTGGTGCCCGTCTTGGGCATCTAATTATCATCGTCAAAGATGCCATCTCGATTTGGGTGGGCTTTCACTTTGTCTTCGAATGTGGATGCACATTGGGGTCAGGTGCGAAGAATATGTGCGTGAGCTGTGGCTCATCTTTGCTTTTGATCTCCATGCCATGACATCTATCGTTTCTTCTTTCTCCTTTTGAAACCTTCTTTGACTGTAAAGGCAAAGGAATCGTAACGCAGTGAACAGAAAAAGAAGAAGGTAAGAGAGAGAGAGAGAGAGAGAGAGAGAGAGAGAGAGGATAGGAAAAAAAAAGGTGGTAAAACAGCTCGATTTTGTGTCTCAAAAGGATAGAAAATAAAGAGAAGGGACGTTTTTTCTTGATGTTATTCCACATCTATTTCCACTTTGCTGGATTCTCTCCATGAGAGAGAGGCCCACCCATGGAGAGAGCAATGAGTGAGCCACTTTTCTCGCACAGCATATTTCTTTGCCTCCCCTTTGTCGTATGTGATAGACAACTATAACATAAAGCAAGAAAGAGGATTGTTATTATTATTATTATTATTATATATATATATAAGATGAAACCACAATATTAAGCAGTCCAACCTAACATCAAAAACAAAGTGGGAAAGAAGGCATCCTTATAGGAATCTGTCCTTTTAAGCTACAGCTGTTTGGAAAAGCAAGTTAGCATATTATGTAGCCCACAACACCTCCGAACGATGACTATGGATGCTTTTCTTGATACAATTTCAGGAATTATTTATTATGTGGATAGCAATTTTTTTTTTTTGACATAAAAGAGGATAATCCTCCACTAAAGTGAAATGCAAATGTTTAATCTCTAGCTCTCATGCTTAGATTTTATTAGTATCGTAATTCTTATATTTAAAAAATTTACATTGTAATATCTATGATTCTAAAAATAAAATAAATAATTTTATTTATCCTAATATTATCAAGTGTATTAAAAAAAAATATAATATATGATACGATATGTCGGATTGACGTAAAAGTGATAGACAAAAAGATAATTTCAATATACCTTCTGTTTCAACGACTTTATAGGTAAAAAGATAATTTTAATATTTCATGGAATAGATGTTAAAATTTTCTTTTTGTTCATTACTTTTTTATCGACATAGCACGTGGTGTCACATGTTATGTTTTTCATTAGTCCAACAAGAGAAATGAGATTATTTATTTCACTTTCAGAATTATAGAGATTCGAACGTAAATATTTTAAACACAAAGATCGTAATACTAATAGAGTCTAAGTATAAGAGGTAATACGTAATTAGTTTTTCAATCACTCTTCCAATTTTTCTTTTCAGATGAAGCTTCTAGAATTAAATTTTATTTTCTTTTTAGACGAAACTTTTGGAATAAATATACAGTAAAATGAGGGTAACAAGTCAATTAATTGACTTACTAATTTTTCTTTCGGGAAAGAGAGATGCTTTTCGAACTCGAGTTTTTGATTGGTTGTGATGCGAACTGAATCGGATGTAATCGTCTTATTTATCTTCTTTATTTTTTTTGTCAAAAACACAACAAAAACTGTTCTAAGTAGAATTAATTATGCATGGATCATAAGTAAGCACTCCCACGAATTGGCCACAGATGCTGAGACACGTCCATTCTCACTTGTCGGCCTTATCATTGGACGTTGTTTGTGAATCATCACAAAAACGTGTATGCGAGGAGGAATGAAAGAGGAGGAAGCAAAGAGGCGTGAAAGAGGAGGAAGCATAGAGGAGTCCTTTTGCTCCTACTAATTAATTGCTCTACTTGCAAGTGCTCGGTGGCTTTCATATATTCCAGTAGAAGCAAAGCAGAATCTTGGCTGATGTTGTGGGTCCCGAGGCGGGTTTGCGGTAGGTGAGTCCATCATAAGGTGATGCCCACCTAAAAAAGGTCCTCAAGGTTGCTTAACACCACCGAGTCGGTAGCCACATATGCCGCCAAGGAATCATCACGAAGAAGATTAGTAAAGATAACCCTTCAAAGTACTTATTTCTATGGTCAATATTTAGTAAGTGAGTGATCCAATGGACTTAAAGACCATTCTTTTAACGTCAATTTGATAAGTGATCTGTTATTAATGCGATCCCATAGATTTGTAAGAAATTATCCGTTTTGGACGTGAGTTAAGCATGATCTGATGGACTTATGAGTCCTTAATTATTTATTTTTTTTAATTAATATGAGACTAAATATCTTTATTAATCTATTATTTATTTTATCCCTTCAAATATTTTTAATTTGATATAATATTTATCTACTTAATATATAATATTATATGAATTAGTCAATATGATATTATTGTATAGATCTATAATATTTTGGTAGATGTGTTAAAACATTAAAAGTTTATATTTTAAAAAACAATGTGGTGTCTTAATAGAGATGTTATTTGATGGCTTACTATTTATTTATTTTTTATGTTAAATGTGCAAGAGCAAACACGGTAAAATCTTCTTTTTTTTTCTCTCTCTCTTAGGAGGCATTTTTTTTAATTTTTGAAAAGTGTCTTCTATTTATTATAATATTTTTAAATACTCCTAACAAGACAATTGGTGTAATATTGGTATATACCGTATGGATTAACCAGTATGGTTAACCAATCCAATTTTTTAGTTATAATATTTTTATAGAGGTCCATAGTATTTTTAATAGATGTCTTAAATATATTACAAGTTTATTCAAAAAACACTATAATATATTAATAGATATGTTAAAAACATAATAAATATTCATATTTGGTTGTTCTTATTCTTAAACTGATAAGAATATCTATTTAAAATTTAATTTTGTATGTGAGTTGATTTGTATTGGGTTTTGTGTTCATTTATCTCAGTTATAATTATTTAGTAAACTTGTAGTATTTTGATAGAGGTGTTAAAATCTATATATTATTGGTTTGATGCTATTGACTGTAGAGTCGATACAACTTGATTTAATCCCGAAGGCGTAAGCTATCTAGGGGGCCCATGAGGGGTCATGAGAGGAGGTTAGAGAGGGAGGAAAATCCGGTTGGTACGATCTCGAGGTGCTGCTTGTTTGTCAAAGATGAATTTTGTGTCATCCCAAGGTATCTCTTAGTCTTGTTAAGATCTTTGTATAAACGGTCAACATCAGGGGATGTTCTCGACTTAACCCATTCAATGATAAAGTTAGTTGGGAGGTGAAAAATGGTAGAGATGCTCTCTCCCTTTAGGGTTTAGGGACTGACTTTTATACCTAAGTGGTCAATGAAGCGAGGTTGACGATTGGTGGGCACACATCTCAATGGGTGGCGTCAGTGAAGGTTGGCCGTGGGAGTGTTGTTTATTAGGGCTAGTGCCTGCCTAGGATAAGTAAGGGATGATCCCCTATGCCAGGTATCTTGCAAGAGGGGAAAAGAAAACTTGGTTACTTTGCTTGGGATTAATGCCCTATGCAACTAGGCATACGAACCTTATCGAAATTAGGGTGTCAGGTCACTTGCGATAGGTGACTCGGAAAGAGAAGGATAGGTCTCACTACCAAGAATTAATATGTCCTACGGTTGGCTCGTGTAGTCCTCTTGTAGATCAAAGTGAGCAAGAGCTAGAGGATCGTGCTCTTATCGATGACTACTGGGGAGGGGCATGGGTTCTTCCGCCCATGCCATAGCCCAGGTGATAGTCCTCGATTGGATGAATCAACAATGTAATACTTACATCGTTACTTTCCCTATCACTATGAATATAGTGGATTGAATCGATTCATCATATAAATCGGTTCATAAAATATAATCTAAGTATTATATTATGAGGGGAAATTTCAAAGATTATAGCAAATAAAAGATGCCCTCCTCTCAAGAAAAGTTCAAAAAAAAAAAAAAGAAATTTACCGAATATGTAAATTTTTGTTAACATATTTCTTGAGCTTTTGGAGAATTACCGCACCATATAATATCTGCCACTTAATTGCTCATATCTACAATCTATCTTACTATAAAGACTGAAATTTACATGCATCATTTATGGCTCCCACTAATTTACAATGTGTTACGAGTGTGGAAATAATAAACCACCGACATTAGGAGGAGTCCGAACAATTCCTTGCTTGAACTCTATGCTACTAAGCTTCTCGTGACACCACCTGAGTTGTGCAGATGTGACCACTGACATCTTTAGCACCCTTATCACCAGATTGATATCGACCAAGCAAATCAAATTCTCGACTTGGATTTCTTCACGAGGTGGTGTAGTCTTCGTGCTGCGGCTTTTCTTCACCAACGCCTTCATCTTCACGTTCTTCTGAAATAAATAGCAAAAATAAATTATCATTGTTTTGAATGACTGTTTGATAACGAGTAACATCGTATCCAATCATATCCATAGTATATCCTTTTAATTAAGATAATATATATTGATCTCTCTTTTAACTCATGTATTGACGAGAGCATATGTCTCAAACTTATAATTACTTTGAATAGGAATCCCCAATCGTTACAAATAGTACAAACAAGAATACTCGAATATTTGATATCCAATAAGCTTTTATTAGCATGATGACTAGATAGTGTTCAAGGTGTTGTTATATGTATGAGGCAACATAATTGTCCTCATAGCTAACTTGAAGCTTATCATTGAATCTTAGCCTGATAGAAAAACTTATTAAAGTGTCTTCTACAAGGTTAAGACATATTGAGAATGTGAGATGATGACTGAGTAGCCTTTGGGCAGATGATTTATGTGTGTGTGTGTGGGGAAATGATGCTGATAAAGATAGAAGTATTAACAGAGTTCTTCTGACCTTGTGAGCTTCCTTGGATAAAGAGGTAAAGAGTTGCAAGTCCTTTGGGTCTTCCACTTGGCAATCACTCAACTTGAGCTTCTTCAAGATTCCCCGACACCTTTTATTGTCACTTCTGAGGAAAAGCCAAAAGGAACTCATGGCTTTCTCAATGGCCTCCGAGACTTGGCTTCCCTCCATTGTTTCTCCTTTCGTACCTTCTCCCACATCCTCTACATAACCTTTCAGAATCACACAAATACTTCTCTTAAGTCCCTCTTGACATAAATAAAACATGACCATTTCTATATGATCATGACATCAAATTTACTTACTGCTGATGAAGCAGAAAGCAATAGAAAATCTATCTATAGCAGATGGGGTCAAAGAAACGAATGAATGAATGAATGAACTGAGTACATTCCTAGCTGAATACTACCTGAAACATCCGGAATTTGGAGAAGCTGTGCATTACAAAATTTAGTTTGAGCATAATTCCAAAACCTTTTGCCTTCAGAGTTCTCGGTCTCGATGAACCTCTCCAGCAGTATCTGAAACTGCTGAAACCTCTCTGCTACTTCGCCATGGAAACATCCCCTGTGCGCATCAGAAATCAGCTTCACTTTTCTATGCTGATGACAGAGGGCTTCCCAACTCAGGCACGATTGACCCACATACACCAACTCGAAATCGCTTTCTATGCTTTTGGCAAGCTTTTTATGAGCAACTACAGGGAAGGAAAAGTTAAGAGGATCGATTCTGTCATGGAAACTTGTAGCCCCCAGTTTCTTGCCCAAAACAAAACCTGCACAAGGATGTTTGTTGCCATATAAGAACCAACACAGAACACTGATTTCATCTCCCATAAAAATCCTGGAGATGTATGGGAAGATCATCATTTATGCTGGTGAAGACAATTAATCATCTTCTACTACTTATGAGTCAAAGAATACATACTTACTGCAATTCTTCTTTCGTCATTGAGTTGATCAAACCACCTCATCCTTCCTCTGTAGTTTTCGTAGAACAAATCGATTTCAACCCATTTGCTTTCTGTTCTGAATACCGAGACATGTTGAGAATAGTCATCGATATCTGGATCATCCTCTGTTTGCACCATCAACCCTCCATGATCATCCATTCGATCTGCATCCCCATACTCGTAGATATCTAACGAGAGTCTTGGATCATATAAATCGTATGCCACGCTACTTGCGGTTGATTCCTCTTCCTCTTCATCGGCAAGTTCATACGCTCTCTCTTGTAAACCTGGAAATAGATGGTGACTTGCTGATGCGAAGTTGAGTTCCCCAAGTATACTCGAGTGTTCCACATGAAGACTCGATTCCTCATGCTCTTCGTCTTCATCCTCACCTCCTTCCGAGTACAATCCCAGGCTGCAGACTTGTAGATGACCACCGCAGTCATCGTGTGTCACAATGCACTGAAACTTATCAGGATTTGCAGGAGTCTGAGAAGCATTGGTCGTGAAAGATGAGATCTCATCAACCTCGGAAACGTAGAACAGGAAACATCTCACGAATAGGAACACTGTCACGATGACACTGCGGGCGATACGGAAGGCGCAAAAGATTGGATTCGACAAGCTTGTGATCAGCAGCTGCGCAAACACGTAGAGCTGGAAAAGCACAACAAAGACTGGGTGGACAAAGAAGCTCAATCGGCGCCACCTATCGAATCCTTCACCGAGGAGCACATGATCTACAATGAGCCAACACCATGAGAGGCAAGCCATTTCAGGGAAGAAGACAGCGAGTTATCTCAATCTACCATTAGATAGATACCCAATGCAAAGCTTTGGTGTGCAAGGCACTGCCACCACCACCAACTATAAGATTTAGTTGGGTAAGTGGTCATCATAATCGACAGCAATGGGTATGACTTACTAAAATATCATGTCGCAGAGCACAAAATTCTATCCATGTCAAGAGTTTAAATTCACTGACACTTGTTTGTGACAACAATATCTCAGTAGCTGAAATATGATGATGATAATAATAATAATAATAATAATTAGAGGGTCAATGGCCCTTTAATTTCCTGCGGATGTGAACCAGTGGGACATCACTGTGAATCTTCGTTTGTCCACATCCAATGTTGTGTTATTCAAACAAGTTGTTACTTGGATTATGCGTCTTGTGGGTGATGAGGGGAGGAAGATGAAGTCATGCAAGAATCCATCTTGTCCAGATAATGCCTGTGGAAGTCAATGCATTGGTCAAGTTCAATGTATTAATAAACATTTGGCATGGAAAATATACTACATTATCCAGAAGCTTTCTGACGTGGTGCCACCTCCATGCTGTTGGGCGGTGCCAATTCTTCCTTTAATTCGTTGTTGAAATGAAGGAGAACTTGCCTCATGCTGAAAAAGAATACAGGAGGAGAAGCGTATCATTCACAGCTACAGCTTCAGCTACAGCTACATCAACAACAATGATGTGATCTTGGAAACGGCCAAACATAAAATAATGTATTTTGATTGTCAATATTTGTGTTATTATTTTTGTTGAGATATCCGATTAATATATTGTTGTTATAAGTTAGATGTCTTAGGTTTGAATTTACGTGTGAGCGTCATGTACATCATTTGATGTAATAATTTTTATAAAAATATTTATGTTATGCTTTGAAAAAAGAAAACCGACTAAAAAATATAGATAGTCATTTTAGTGCTGCTAGCAGGTAGAAATAAGGGAAAAAAAAAAAGATTTTCTTCGACGATGTATGAATATCTAAATTTCGCTCCTTAAATTATTTTCAAACCATTATTGATACTAAGTAGTAATTATAAATTTATGTCTGATTTATGATAATATGCCTCGATCAAACATATTAGGTCAATTCCTCAAAAGATTCTTCTACGACGGACTATGATACCTGAGATTTATTGAAATAATAAGTCACTCATCTCATTAATATGAGTACATGTTACATCAACAAATACTCACAAGTTACTTTATTCAATTCAAACTTTTTTCTTATTTCATTCTTTTTGTCGCTGGATATCTCGTTCATATCCGGTGATAGAATTGATAGAAATGAAAAAAATATTAAACCTTTGACAATTCGATTCTAGAGAAAATGGTCTATTGTGTAGGGAGTTCCCATCAATGTAGAATCTTGTGTCAATGCATGTGCATGGAAATTTGTTTTCGTGATTTGAATCTTGTTCACCTTGATAGAAAAGGACTGATGACTGATGGGGAAAGCAAAAGATGAGATTGAAAAATATCTCTGAATTGAGGAGCTCGATGAAAATATCTACAACTTGATCATCAAATTTGATGTAGTCCAATAAAACTTTTTTTTCCTTGATTTGATCTTGTATAAAATGGTAATAAACATCAATATGCTCGTTTCGTTCATGAAAGACCAAGTTATCGAACAATGCAATCATCGATTTGTTATCAACATTTATCTATGTAGCTTGATCTTATGAATAATTGACTTCATTCAAGAGCTTCCTTAGCCATATAGCACGACATACACATAATGATACTATTATATATTCTGCTTTATATGTTAATAATACCATAATGGATTACTTCTTCGAATACCAAGTAATGTCTCTCATATAGAAAACAAACTCGATTGTATTTTTTTGATCTTCTAGAGCTTCACCCCAATCACTATCAGAATAGTCAATAAGTTAAAAATCATTAGAAAATGAATATAGTAGACCATAAGTTATGGTACTTTTGATGTAGCATAAAATTCTTTACCTTTATATGTGTCAGCTTTAGTTCTTTCATAAATTGGCTTATTAATCCGGTTCTATATAGAATATCTGATCTCATGCAAGTTATGTATCTTAAGCTTCCTATTAAGCTTTCGAAATAGATTGGATCAATTGTGTCACCATATTATCTTGTCTTAAAAGTTTGATGTTATATTCAACCGATGTACCAACTAATTTACAATCTTCCATCTTGAATCTTTTGAGAATCGCCTTTGCATATCTTACTTATGAAATAAAGATGTTTTTTTACTTTGCTTTATTTCGATACCAAGGAAATAAGATATGAACATAATGTTGGTTATTTCAAATTCTTGAACCATTCTTTACTTGAATTCGTAAGTTGCTTTCTATAAAGACAAGATCATCTATATATAGGGAAACAAGAAATATATCTTCAATTTTTTTTTAATCTTCTTATAAAGGTACTTTCATAAAAGACATTACTTATAACCTTTTTTCTTGAAGTAGACATCAATTTTAGTATTTCAGGCTCTACGTCTTATTTTAACCCATAAATTTTTTTTTAACTTAATAATTCTTTTTATACTCCTTTTTAATATAACCAATGGTTGTTAATGGATACTTCTTCTTCATCAAGAAAACCATTCAAAAATTTAGATTTAATATCTATTTGATAAATTAACTAATTATTTTATGCGATAATGGATATAATCATTCTAATAGTTTCCATTCGAATAATAGAAATAAATACCTCATCATAGTCAATATTAGATTTTTATTTGTAACCCTTTGTCATCAATCTAGCTTTGTATTTATCAACTTGGCATTGTAGATTTTTCTTGATTTCATAATAAACTCACTTCATACCAATAGGAATTTGTCCTTGAGGTAACAATGCTAGCTTCCAAATTTTATTTCTCATAATGAAGTTAATCTCTTCATCCATTATATCTTCCACCTTTTATCTTTCATAGCATCTTTATATTGAAGTGGTTCACTATTTAGAAGGAGACAAAAAGATGTAATTTATCTGTTACTTTAAATAAATCTCTTAGACTTCTTATTCTTTAAGGTACTAAGCTATCTTCTCAAGATAATTGTGAAGAAGATGTTGGCGATGATAGTGAAGCAATTTCAAACTTTATTTGTTTTTGTTCGTCTTCATGTAACTTTTCGATGCTTTTCTTCTAATTTCATATACCTTCTTTATTGAACTCGATACTCCTACTTATAACAACCTTTGAATTGCTAAGATCAAATAATTTGTAAGTCTTGGATTTAGTATTATACCCAATGAAGATGAGTTTGGAGATATTGTCTTTCAATTTGGTTCTTCTTTCATCAAGTATATATGTATAATCGATACACCCAAATACCTTGACACGTGAGATGCTCAGTTTTCTTTTAGCCC
Organism: Musa acuminata AAA Group; assembly: GCF_036884655.1. Taxonomy (NCBI): domain Eukaryota; kingdom Viridiplantae; phylum Streptophyta; class Magnoliopsida; order Zingiberales; family Musaceae; genus Musa; species Musa acuminata. Next base: position 47,229,477 of record NC_088335.1, read on the forward strand.
ATGCCTTTTATGGAGTCTTATTCTCCAAGCTCGATGTAGGGTACCGATTTAGGATGTACATGACATAAGCCATAGCTTCGGTCCACAATTCTTTGGGTATATTTTTTGTCTTGATCATGCTTTTCACTATGTTGAGAATTATTTGATTCTTTCTCTCCACCACACTACCTTGTTGGGGAGAATATAGTGCTGTAAGTTGATGTCATATGCCATATTTATTATAAAAATCTTCAAATACTTTGGAGGTGAATTCACCATCTTGATAGGAGTGGATGGTTTTGATGTAGAAGCCACTTTCATTCTCTACAAAAGTTTTAAACTTCTTGAATATGCTAATGACTTTCCCTTTTTCTTTCAAGAAATAAACTTAATTTTTTTAATATAATCATTAATAAAAGTTAAAACATAGTAATACTTATCAAAAGATGTTGGAGTAATAGGATCACAAATAATGGTGCAAATAAGTTGAAGTAACTTCTTTGCTTTAAATTTTACTATATGTGAAAAATTCTTCTTGGTTATTTGGCCATAACATACTCTTTATATATTTGACTTAGTATTGTGTATGAGGAAGATCATTTATTATCTTCTTTGTTGATAACATGTTAAGATTTCTAATATTCAAGTGCCTAAGCCTGAAGTGCCACAACCATGAGTAGTCCTTCACACAAGTCCTTAAACATTGTGTTATATCATAGCTAATAGTTAAGATAAATAATCTATATATTGACATCTACTCTTGAGCAATTAAGCGATTTGTGTTGTTTCTAATAAGGAGTTGTTTTTTTTTCATATAAATATCATAATCATTTTCTAGTAGTTATCCAAGACTAAGAATATTATTCTTCATATTTGGCACATAATAAACATTTAAAAAAAATTGATGAATTCCATTTTTAAGGTGGATCAAGATATTACCTTTGCCTTTCGCTGATACTTTTGAGTCTCTAAAGTGGATAAAAAATTCACTATTTTATCTAACTCCATGAATAGATTTTTGTAACTATATATATGATTGCTAGCTCTGGTATCCAAGTATCACTTGTCTTAAATGATGATATCTTCTTCTTTATATGCTAGTAACAAAAGATAATCTTTTTTCTTCTTTTCAACATAGTTAATATTTTTCTCAACTTGATTATTTTTGTTATAATAGCATTTGAAAGCATAATAACCATATTTTTTACAACAATAGCATTGAATTTTTGAAATATTATACTTTTGGCTTCTTTATCTCCTCTTACTTAATTTTATTTTGAACTTTAATCTTTTTTATTATTTTTTTCTCTTCCTCCTTTACCATGCCCTCTACCACGATCATGACTTCTTCCACATCCTTAGCCTCTTCTATGACCATGATCACTTGAGCCTTCATTTATTTATTTCCAAGTGAGCTTTGTTTAGAAAACTTGTTCCACTACATCCCATTTTTTTTTGTTGACTAAATATTCATATGCTTGCGAAAAACTCATTATCTCATCAATAATTATTTGGTCTCAATCGTTTGATTCTTGGATAAATATTATGATAAAGTTAAACTTTTTATGTAGTTATCGAAGTATTTTTTCGACCATACATATATCTTCTAGATTCTCACTATTTCTTCTTAATTGATTGACAATGATAAAAACTCTTTTAAAATAATTTTAAAGAATCCCTAACTCATTTACAACATTTCAAATTTAACTCTAAGTAATTGAAGTCAAATTTTTCTCACATTCTCAACTCCTTTGAAAGTGTTTTGAAGGATCTTTCAAGCATCTTTGGAGGTGTTGGCGATCACAAATTTCTCAAAGCTACCTTCATCTAACCCTTGGTAGATGAGAAAGAGTGACTTCTTATCTTTTTTCCACATGTCCTCCCAAGAATCTCTTTGACTTGTTATAAGGATAACATCATGAGACTCCTAATAGCCTCTCTCTATCATCTCCCATATGTCTTGTGATCTAGATAAGATCATTAGTTAGATATTTCAATTTTAGTAGTTGTCTTTTGTAAGCTGAGACATTTGAAATTACTTGCTACTAGTCATTTTGACTTGGCTCTTACTGGGAAAAGGAAAAGGTGAGATAGAGAGAATTAGAGAGTAAGAAAAGAATTGAGGGATGATATAAGCAAACTAAAATTTTTATTTATTGTAGGCAAGTCTCTATACTTTTCTTTTCTCATTTTCTTTTCATATTTTACCATGAGAAAACTAGTCTATATATAAGATCATAAATGAGAGTTCCAAGATTCAATTGTTAAGGCTACATTCATATGTTTTTATTGTATGTCACGTATTCAATTTACTAATAGTTTATTATTTTCATAAACTCCTTCATGGTGACCTTTTCCTTTTCACTAAATTCTAGAGGTTATAATTATTTTTACCCATATGATCATGAAAGAGATTTTAATACTCTTTTTAAATTAAATTTAATTCCCTATAACAATTGCCAACTACTTCTTAGATTATAATACTAAAAGTATCACTAATAAAACCTAAACAAAATCCAATTTCCAATCCAATTGGGACTTGCCATTAACTCCTTGCACTCCATTTTAGCTAGGGGTGAGGTCCCTGGTATCATAACAAAAAAAAAAAAGTGCAGATTTGCTATCTAGTTGTGCAACTAACTCACTCAAAAACTATCCCATTTAATTTAAGGGAAGATAAACCATAAAGATTGATAATAAATTGATTGAAAAAAGAGATAGATTAGATAAGAGGAGAGAAGATATATAGATTAGAGAGGTGTGCGAACTATATGGAGATTAAAAGTTTGTGATGGAGTAGACAAGATGTTAATATAGATTTTGAAGTAGTTATGTCTTGGGTTATTGACATGATTTCTAGGCCCACTCCTTTTGCCACATTGTTGGGGCATAGACTTGGGTTGCTCTAAATATATGTTAGCTCTCTTTGGGCCAATGTTATTATTAGAATTAAACCCTCTAATTAGTAACCTTTAACATATTGCTTTGATGTTGCATCATATCCACTCATCAAAGGTTAAGGGTTCGATATTTCATGGGTTATATGTTTACTTTTGCAAAAGAGAAAGAAAAAACCATCTAATCATCAAGCATATGAATCATGACAAGTTATCACCTTTAGAAAACTATCATACCAAAATTTCTTTTCTTGTCCAACTCAAAGAAAAAAAGAAGAAGAAAAGAGTAGGAAGATTCTGATAGTTATGCCTTAGCTATAGCTTTCTCGATAAGATTTTACTATACATTGAATGTTGGCATGCTAAATTATAATGTCTTTGAATTGGTATTAGCAGTAGAAAAGTTGGATTGTTTTGATATTGAGACTTCTTCAATGCCTACCCCTACCGAGCGAATGTACTCAATATGTGACTGCAATGTGGGTCAGAAGTCTTATTTTTTAGTTGAGAGATGATCCATCAAATTTTTTATTTGGTTCTCCCTATGTGATTTATATTAGGTAGATTTAAGGTTCAAAATCTTATTATATAAATAATAAAAATATAAATAAGTATTTGAAAGAGTGGTTGTGATGATGACTTGGCACCCACCCAAAGCAAGGCCCTGAGCCAATGGTCACATCCTACTCCATCATTCTTTTTATTATTATTATTTTTGCTAACTTGGATCAAATATAATTAAAGACTTTGTGAATTTCTTTTCGTGTCAAGCATTTTCTATAACGTGATGCTCAAAATTTTAGTTGATGTAATTTTTGGTTGTAACCTAGATTCAAACCAAGTGTTGGTGATGCAAAGTTTCACCATTTTGGGGAGCTGATGGGAAATATATTATTAACTAATTATCATTTAATATGTAATCGTCATGTGGTGTCTAGAGGGAAGGTAAAGATGAAGATCACCTCTCTACCTGTTTGCCTATGTGGACGAAGGTCCAAAGCAGATAATCATAAACTTTCATTATCTTTTATGACAAGACCAATCACAAACTTATTTTTTTGTCTTTTATGACAAAAAAGGTAATCAAAAGCTTCCTTCTTGCATTTTATGACTAGAAAGATAATCATAAATTTTTTTCTTATACTTTATGACGAACACTTATCTTCGACATTATAAAAGGGGACAAACTTACCATTCTTGTGGGAGAGAAAAAGAGGACTCTAGCATCCACACTAGAAGATGTCGAGTTGCTAACTTAAACGTTAAAGGGACTAGATTAGGAAAGCTCTCCAACATCGGTCTTCATGTAGGTGGCATCTCAGGAGCTCGATATTTTTATCTCAGAGGAATTTTGGACGTACCTACACATACCGATTCAGACCACGTTAGGTTGACCAATACATCAATAATATTTTCTCCTAATATTTTGGTGCTAGGAGGGTCCAATGTTATAGAAAATATACTTGCTAATTCTTTTAATGAACGTTCGAGTGAGGATGCTTTGCCCTCGACCCATGGCACTTCCACTCAATAGGGGCAGCAGCCACCTTTTTCATACATGGATGCATCCACCTTGGCTCAAACACCGATATGATATGGGTATCTATTCAATAACTTAGGTCTCTCACCCTAGAGGTGAACCCGAGCCACCTGCTCATCCTCGCCAATGTATTCTTGAATCTTACATAGCAAATGGAGATGCTAATAGACATGATATAAGCTATTGCTCTACTCTTGTCCTAATTAACCCAATAGATGACATCCGTCACAGGGGAGATGCAAGGCCAAATGTGCTCGAGACATATGAGTCAGGAAAATCCAACCCGCTTGATAAGAAATCCACCATAGTGGAGGTGCAAGACTAAATGTTCTCGAGGCATATGAGTCAGAAAACTCTAGCCTCACGTGAAGAGAAATATATCACGATGGAGGCATAAGGCCAAATGTGCCCATGATGCGTGAGTCAAGAAAATTCGGCCTATATAACGAGAAATTTATCACAGTAGAGACATAAGGTATGTTGTCAAAAATACCCGACTCGCATAATAAAAAATCTACCATGATAGATGTGCAAGGCTAAATGAGACTAAGATGTTGAGTCGAGAAAATTGACCCTCGTAATATGAACTCTACCATAATGAATGCACAAGGCCAAATATACCCAAGGCACATGAGGCAAAAAACCCTACCCACGTAACGAGAAATCGTTCACAGCAAAGGCACAAGGCGAAATGTGTCTGAGGCATGCGAGTTGGAAAAACCTAACCCGTGTGGAAAGAAATATGTCATGACGGAGGTGTAAGACAAAATATGCCTTATGCATATGAGTCGAGAAAACTCAACTTGCGTAACGAGAAATCCACCATGTCGAAGGCACAAGGCTAAATGTGCTCGAGAAGTATGAGTCGAGAATACCTGACTTGCATGATGAGAAATCCACCACGACGAAGGCACAAGGCCAAATGTGCCTGAGGCGCGTGAGTCAGGAAAACCCAACCCACATAATGAGAAATTCACCATAGCAGAGGTGCAAGGCAAAATGTGACTGATGCATGTGAGTCAAGAATTCCTAACCCACGTAACGAGAAATTTGTCAAAGCAGAGGTGCAAGGCCAAATATGCACAAGATGCATGAGTCAAAAAAACCCAACCCGCGTAATGAGAAATCCACTATAGCGGAGGCACAAGGCCAAATGTGCCCGAGGCACATGAGTCAAAAATATCTAACTTATGTTAAGAAAAATCTACTATGATGAAGGTGCAAGGCAAAATATATCCGAGACACACATGTTAGGAAACCCAACCCACAAGAGGAGATCCTGAATGCTTTTGTGTCAGATAAACCAAATGTCACGTTTTGAGCCCCTCTCACAAGAGCCTTGAAGCATGCCTTCGGGGGTGGGGACCAATGATAGAGAATATATTGTCAACTAATTATCATTCGATACGTAATCACCACGTGGTATCCAGAGGGAGAGGAGAAAACGAAGGTTACTCCTCTACCCGTTTGCCCATATAGCTGCTTGCATAGATAAAGGTTCAAAACAGACAATCACAAGCTTCCTTCTTGTCCTTTATGATCAAAAAGGGCATCATAAGCTTTCTTCTTACCCTCTATGATAAAAAAAAAAAAAACAATCATAAGCTTTCTTTTTATCTTTTATGACTGGGTATAAATTCTAGCTTCAACATTATAACGAGGACAAACTTATCTTTCTTATGGAAGAGAAAAAGATGACTCTAGCGCTACCCTCGAAGATGTTGAATTACTAACTTAAATATCGAAGAGACTGGATCAGAAAACCTCTCTCGACCTTAGTCTTCATGTAGGTGGTACATCGGGAGCTTAGCATTTTTATCTCGGAAGCATCTCAGACATTTATACGCATATGGATCAGGACCACGTCGAGCTGACCAAAACGTCAATGACATTTTCGCCTAATAGGAGATATAGAGATTTCTACATTAATCTAAGAACATAATAGAAAACTTTATTATGGCTTAATTTGTCCCTATTTGTTTGTTTGAAGAAAATTGTTCATGTGATTCTTGATGTTTTATATTGGATTATGACAAATACTTCAAAATAAGTTTTAGTAAAATAATGGTGAATTTTAACATGACAAGATGAGATAAAAAAATGATGTTTTTGGTTGATATTCAATATTAGAGACAAAGAAGATATAGATATATGAGATGTTATTTCTAGAGAAGAAAAGGAAGAAGAAAATAACATAATAGATGTATTTTTGCTTGTAAGAGTAATAATGTACTTTTGTCGAAGAGATCGTATTTAATTAAATTTTTAAGCAGCATTAAATTCTAAATAGATCTTATATTTCACCAACAACTATACAATCGAATGAAATATGATTATTTCACTGATAGTTACATTGCATATTAGAAGATATTTTTGTGTAATGAGAAGATTAAAAAAGAAGACTAAGAGAATTATCCCAATAAATATTGAAAGAGTCGAATGATATATATTTGAATCTAGTTCGTCATTTAATAATTTAAATTTTTAGATTGAATTGATATTTGATCTGTTATATGTTAATCATATTGATATTTGACTTATTCATCGTTAATAGATTTCTAACATTCATTCAAAGTCCTCCTCTTTTTTTTTTTGGTATATTAAAAAGAAGAAGGTAAACACATAATCCATAATGCTTTTGCATCTCATAATGTATAGAACAATTTAGAAAGACCCACAAAACGTTGGCCGACGCTGCACCATGCAAATCAATTCAGTCTTATCCATCCACATTGTTCCATCTTTGGAAACATCTCCATCTCCATTCCAAATCAATATCAAATAACAAGATAATTGAGTGCTAGAGTTCCATATCTAAATCTTTCACGAAGAACAACAGCGTTTTGGCGAAGAGTACAGTCGTACTCAGCGTCTTGCGTGATCGAGCTGCCTTATTCCGAGTTATATATCTGTGGATAGAAACAGAGCTTATGCATTCAAATGATTAACGACGTCAAGCTCATGAACAGTGGTAATAAGGTTAGCCTCACAAATGATTCATCGAGAAGGACACGATGGTGGGGAGCGTACGTCGACTCTCATCGACAAGGATCGGTCTCCTTGGAGGAATAATATTGGATACATATAAAGGTCTTGTCGTGCAAGTCTCAAATAGTCTCGCATGCAACGGGATGACTTGGGGGCGTCAGGAAGACGCTGCTGCCAATTAGCAGTACGTCTTAGGCTTTTCACATGATATATCATGCTGCGATCGAGAAGCCCCGCGAACATGAATCATGTCTGGTGTGCATGACATAAGTTAGCCATCTCATGAGAGATATATAAGATGTGTGCTTACTTCGGTTTGTTTAGGCTTAGCTTGCATTTATATTCATAAACAAGTAATGCCGAGTTTCCTACTTTGTGAATGATAGGAGGAATATTCATTTTCATCATTCATCATTCATCATTCATGTGGAGCTCGACACATATGTCTACCATATCACTTAGAACGACAAGGATGCAATGAGAAAATACATCATGTTAATGAATAGAAAATATTTTTCGAGTATCTTCTATTCCAAGAAACATCACCCTAACTGTTCACGGTTAGAACGACACCGACTATAAAAGATGAATATGAGCATAGTTTTTTAGATCGAAATTTCGAGTATTGACTTAGACATCAAAGGAACCCCCTCCTAACATTCATCTTCGTGCAAAAGAAAAACGATTTGTATTTGACATCACATTATCAATTCTCAACACCTAAGGTGATCCTAGCACGGATGATCATCGGTATAAGATGATAACAATTTAGAAAGTATAAATACTTGAAATACTCTTGTCATTCGTATTAACTGTTCTACTCTCATTGCATTCTTTCCCCCCTTTTTTTTTGTTATTCTTAAAAGAAAAGTAAATTTCTAAAAAGTATATCAAATATTAACAGAGAATTACTGTGGATAAGTATTGCATTGGAGAAACCGATCCCATAAACCGCTCAATTTGAAGAAAATATTAATTTTATTGGGAATTGGAGCATCATTGTACTACCATTCAACTGATAGATATTAAAATATAATGAAGTATATCGTTAAAAAAGAACCACAATGAAGTATTAACAAGTTTTGAAAGGATATATATGCATGCTTAGATTAAATTTGGAGAGGTGGCATGGCAACATATGATTGGTTTGAGATTGACATGAGAGACGGTAGGGAGGCAGGAAGCTTCAAGACGAAGGCGCCGAGAACATCCGATTGGCCCGAGGACTGGATTCATGGACGTATCATTCCGAGACATTATTTGATGGCGAGCCTTGTATTATTGCCCTCCAATTGCCGCCGCAAGACACCAAATAAAATAATTTGGCGTGGGTCCCACGTCTTTGTCATGCCATATCGAGGACAACATCTTACGCGGCTCTCGTGACTCCCAAGTTGATGAATCATGCACCGGGCATAGCTACTACATATTAATTCATGTCGTCCATCGAAGTTACAAAGAAAATGACATGCCTCTTTGGTAACTTTCCAAAATAAACCAAGCAAGCATTTCTCATGTCGCAGTTGCATAAATGAACAGCTGAGACAAATCCTACATGTGTATATACAGACACACGTATATTTGACGTACTACCAGAAGCAATGACCAAACCATTGTTGCACTCATCTTATTGAAGGGTAAAACGTACGGCTGTGATACTAAAAACAGGGGCTTGTGGTAATCCGCTTCTTCTTCTCTCTCGTGTCATCAACAGTTCCACAGACAGCGATGGAGCAGCAGACCGTGGCCGGCCGAGGCAGATGGGACGAATTCCCGCCTTCCAATTTCATCGTTTGACATGACGGAAGTGATCTCGGGGTTCATCTCGGCGGTGAGCCCCGTGTCCTGCGACGCGCTGACCAGCTCCCTCTCTGCACTGCATCTGATCGGCTTCTTCGCCAAGATCGCGTCGGGCTGGAACTGCATGCCGGAGCACAAGGAGCTCGACAGCGACATCATGGGGAGGAAGATAGGGGCCGGTGAACCTTGGCGAGGCTCGGCCGAAGCACGGAGAAGAGAGGAGCGGAAGCACTCGTCGAACAGCTCGCCATTCGTCCCGGCCGTCGCGTTGGAGAAGCAGGTCACGTAGACCGAGTCGAACGTGGAAGCGGCTTGGTTCTCGCTGACGTAGCTAACGTGGGTTTCCTTCGACGGTGGCAGAAGAGGAACGTTCGGTTTGACCGGCTTCTTGATGCTTGTGATCTTGTGGAACACCCTGCAGACCACCCACTCGTTCTACACACACACATGAACAAGAAAGGAAACCATGGTCAAAGAGCTGCGGAAGAGAGTGAGAGAGAGAGAAGGGGTGAGTGGCTACCTTGGCTACGGTGGGCGGAAGGTTGTAGACGGAGTACTTCCCCTCCAACCGGTACTCGTGCATTACCCAGTCGCTCTTCTCCCCCTTGGGAGCCCTGCCTCTGTAGAACACCAGAGTCTTCTTCATCCCCACGAGGCTCTTCCCTTTGTAGATCGCGGTGTCTTTACCCGTTGCCTTCCAGTATCCCGCCTTGGTTGCCCTGTTCGTCCTCAACCCCGTGGGGTACTTCCTGTCCCTCACGCAGAAGAAGTACCACTCTTTCTCTCCCATGTTTGCTCTCACTACCAGCGAGCGAACAAAGAACACGGTAACAAACAGCCTCTGATTGCAGAGACAAGAGGAGACGGAAACAACATGCAGCAAGACTTACAAGGCAGATCCCACGGCTCATGCTTGTTCAAGTCGACCTCTCCGATGGCCACAGCATGGAAACCGGCATCCGTCACCTTCTTGGCGAGGTAGTGGGTGATGAGCTCTTCATCAGTGGGCTGAAATCGAAACCCAGGCGGCAATTCCATGTGCCGATGATCCTCGCGCCTGCGAAGAACCGCAACACCATCGTCTTCCATTTATCGTTACACGCGCTGTTCGATCACCCGCTGTATCAACAGAAGATGACGTAGACTAAGAGATCGAATTGGGTGTATCTAACACGAGATATGGACCCACTAACAACTAGGTTACGCAATCCAACAATCAAAACAAAAGGACAAGCGATACAGCTAGTACGTGAGAGCACATACACAGCATGATTTTTCATGAGAGACACGACGTAACTTACCGCACAAGTTACAACATCTGCTTAGCGCAGTGAGTTGTGGACGCGCTTGGCTACGAATGTATGACCACGTACTCATCCACCTGACATCACGTGGCGGACATTCCAACTAAGACATGACAGGAAACGGGAAACATTCCAACTGAGACGGCATTTTGTTGGCCGAGCTTTTTATTTTTGGAGACTGGTTTATTATTGTTCTATAATTTGTACTAATACATCCAATTATGCTACTATTCAAGTTATTCCGAGAGCCACTGTGGCAGCTTTTGGAACACCTTTCATTGAGATTCCTTTGTCTTTCCTTGTGCTTCAACTTGCAGTGTGTTTGATCCTTTCATTACTAACACCCATTACACTCGGATCAAATTTACCTTGTCTATTATAAACATCTCATGCATGGTCAAATGTTTATAAGGATTTCCAATGGATCTTCTCATACCGAAAGACTTCTCTTCCGATCAAGGATGAGTAAGCAAGTTTAGTATACCACCACCACTAAATTGATAGTTTGGGTGTAAAAAAATAGTTACAAAATAGGTTTTGTAATACTGCTTGTACTTCTACTTTTTATCTGGAGAGAGAAGAAAACATGAAGGGTCTTCAGCAACTCTGAAGGGTCCACGGAATTGTAAGATAGCATGTTGTAGTTGGTTGTGCTCATAGTAGAGTAAACAGCATCTTGGAAGGACAGTAACGACTAGTGACCTGTTGAGTGTGTTCCCTTCTTGCTTCTGATCATAGATATGTTTCATACTGTATAGCAAGAGGATGATTCTTTAGCTTCCTCAATTGTTCATCAGCATCTTTCTTGCAGGCCATGGATGCATGGACATCTTCAGCGATTGATTCGAGGATCAATTTTAACATGGCTCCTAATTGAAATCAGGCTCAGTCTGGATCGAGTTTGACGTTCTACAACAGTACCAAGACGTTTCTATTTTCTTAGCTATATTAGAAGATAGGATAAAAGTGAGACTCTAGAAGAAGTCTATCTGATGCTAAAAACACACGTAACATGTCCACGCCAATCCAATATCAAGCTTGAGATATTACAAAGACGATCTTTTCATATCTAATCCATCATCCTTGTCATAGCTGCAGGCATCTCATAGCTATGCTGTAGCTCAACGTTGTTGGCACCTACTAATCCTTGTCATGATTTAAAGTTCACTTCCGGAGATTAGTGCAAGGGGCATAGTCAGGCGAGGCGGCTTTGACAAGTCAATAAGAGTTTCCAGATGAGAATTCACAAACATTTTCCAGATTCAGAATCATGTCTGCAATATTCTTATTTTCACTGAATGATCAAATAAGAATATTCTTCTTTTAAGAAATATTTTTCTATCAAATTCATGCTGCCATGATAAAAAAATATATATCAATTTTTTAAGATCAAAGATAAACTTAGATATGAACTTAGATGGGTTCCCACAAAAGAGGTGAAGTGAGATTATCCAATCAACTTCATCTCTTCTCCTTTTTCATTAGCAAGAGTTGAGAATACAAGTATATGCTCGAACAAGAAAGATAACCATGAGAAGACAAGTATGTGTTCCTACTGTTCTATGTTTATGCCTTCATTATGCAGCAAGAGGTCAAAGCAAGTGTTGAAACAATCATTGATCTATTGAAAACAGGAGACCAAAGCAAGAAAGGCATAGAGACGAATACAAACACTAAAGCATATCAGATCTCTAACATACTTCTTCAGCATATGCAAAAGTCACAATTGTCTCCGAAACAGGAGACCAAAACAAATACTAAAACATATCACACCTCTAACACACTTCTTCGGCTTACGAAAAGTTATAATTATCTCTTCGAAGATATTTGATAAAATTGAAACGATACAAAGAAGATAAAATTAAAATGATACATAGAAGATTTATCATAAGGTTTTAGGCTCGAATCATAATCTATAACATAGTTCTTCAGCACAACCAAAAGCAATAATCTAAAATATAATTGGATGCAGTAGGAAATCTGGCAAATCATCATAAGGAGTCGAAAAGTTGTGACCATATTACTACTACAATAGAAAGATCATCGTACCGATGATCACTATATTTGGACTAAGTTCTAAATTCCCCTGTAAACACAACCAATCAACTCCTCAATCAATTCCCCTGTAAATAATGTCGTCGTTATTGAATGAATGATGATAGGTGCCAACTCCTCAATCAAAACATACACTCCCCTCACATAGATAATTAACCGACAAGAAAACACGCAAATAGAGGCCTTTCATAGTCTGACGAAAAAGATGGTGAGATCGGGGCCGTCGCCGTCGTCGGGGCCCGTCATGTATAGCGTCTCCGAGTCCCTCGACCCGATGACGTGCTCGAACCCCGCCCTCACGTAAGCCATCTCCCCCTCCGCGTCGGTCTTGGATGGCAGCACGCCGGCCCCCATCGACACCGCCCGCAGCGTCTCCATCACCATCAGGTCCCCCTCCGACGCATCCCGCCGGACGCCGTACCCGCACTTCTTCCCGTTGCAGAACATGGTCCAGAGCGACTCGTCCAGGAGGCTCGGCGACGACGAGTGCCCGTCCTTGCCGTGCTCGGGAGGCTTCCTCTCGCACTCCAGGGCGATGCGCAACATGCCGGTGCTCATCTCACGTAGGAGCGCCTGGGTCTGCATGGAGAGCTCGACGACGAGGGAGGGCAGGCACCGGGAGTTCTCCTGGAGGGAGAACGACACGCGGCCATTGCGGTAGCCGAAGAGGGTGCCTGTGACGAGGTGGCGGCTGCGGCGTCGGATGTCGGAGGAGAGGGGGGAGGCGGAAGGGGTGCAGATGACGAATGGGCCGACTGCGGTAGAGGAGCTGCGGCCGCAGGGCTGTGAGAACTTGCACCTGGGAGTGAAGATTGGGAGGGTGCGGCATAGGGAGCGGAAGAGGCGGAGGACGCGGGCGGGCCGGCGGCGGCGGTGGTGACGCGACGAGGGGGGCACGAGGGAGACCAGCGGCGAGGGCTGGTGAGGGTGGTTGAGCATGGGATTCTGCGGATTCTCGGCCTCAGTAGCGACGGCACTCTGGTGGGGCTCCGACATTGGGGTGGCCGTGGGGTCAGCGGCGTCGGGGGTCGTTGTGGTGCTGGCCGGAGCGGCCATTCGAGGGGAGAGTGGGAAGTGGAGGGGCCCACTCGGGGAAGGGAGGAGACGGAGGTAATTGGGCGGAGTTGGCTCGTTAGTTTCTGGCGGCGAAAGGTGAGGCGCTTCGTACGTGCTTCGGGACGTTTGGGTCGGACTTGGTCTTTCCGCATCCTATTTCCGGGTACAGAATACGGGTTACCCGACGCGCATTCCCATCCATTATTGTAATATATATATATATATATATATATATATATATATATATATATATATATATATATATATATATATTTGTTTGGATGGATTTGTTGTTTTCACATTACCCTGACGGAGCTTCTCACGTGATTTTGTTACTTTGGTTTGTAATAATATGAACATTTTTTCTTAAAGAAAAAACATATTTTTATTGGTTTTTTGTAAACAATAAAAATTTAAGTATTTTAGATCGATAAACAATAAAAATTGCTCCTTTTAACTTTTTTTTATTTATATATACTCTAGTCTCAAACGACCGAAGAACTAATCAAGTTGACCTCTTCTATGGTTTTTGACCGGATCGAACTACAAAATAAATAATTAAGATTTTATTATTAGTCAAAATCAGTACACTCAGCTTTGAGTCGTTATATCAATAAATTTTATTGCTTTAGATACAAATAATTATATTTTATTAATTTGTATTTTAATCAATTTCTATAAGTTATTTATATTTTAAAAATATAAATTTATTTTTGGCAATGTAGTCTCTTTTAAAATTGATAAAATCGATTATGTTTTTAGTCGATCTAAAAATCACAAGACAACATCAAATGAGAAAAGAAAAAAATATTATCCTTCTGAAGGTACTGACTAATTTAATTGGTAAAACATCGATCGATTATCGTAAGGTTTTATATATTCGTCATATATCTTTTATAAAAAAAAAAATTGATAATTTAAGTGATTTGAGTAGAAAAAAATTGATAAGAGATTATAAATAAGAGGTCTTCGTCCCAACTGACACAGAATCCATGCAAATTGAGATCATTAGAAAATGGTGAGGAAGACTGACTCATAGGTTCGCACGAATAGTCCATACCGTTGAATGCGTCTATAACGTAGATTTACCTAATGCCAGAGCGCGTGCATTTACACTGTCAAAGACTATGACCGTTGACTTCAAATTGCACTTGTTCTTGTTACCGTTCTTTTAGCTACAATCAAATGTATTAGTGCAATATATAACTCTTTGACTTGATCCAGCTTCTGATTGATATAAATAGGGACTCATGGTTCGACTTCCACATCTCAAAGTTGAGAGGTTGAGAAGTGAAGCCAGTGACGAGAGAGAGAGAGAGAGAGAATGGCGATAACGGGGAAGAAAGCCGCTTATGCCATTGCATCATCTGCCTCTCGCCAACCCTCTTCTTTATGGCAGTCTATCGTAAGAGTCGGTGCTGCTCGTCTGGGCTGGCCACACTCCTTTCCTGATCCCAAGGATTCTCGTGATACAGAAAAAGAGAAGGAGAAGCAACCCATGGTGAGATCTCTAACTGATATGTATATAATATAGGATTAATTATAGTTTATTTTTTATAATTAATTATCTTTAGTACCTCTCATTTGTTATATTTTTAAAAATTATATTAACAACCTTATATTTATGAAAGTTTAATTTTTAATCTTGTTTCTCTTCTCATGCTGTCGATTGTTGATGAAAATATTGTAAGATTTATCACTGAAAACGTATTGACTTTGTCTCACTTCAATTTATCATTAAGTACATGTGGTATTTCTATCAGTAGAGTTGACGATGTGAAAAGAAACGAGGTTAAATATTTTACTTTCATAAATATATAAATCTCAATATAATTTTTAAAAATATAAATACCAAGATACTATCGATAACTAATTAGAGGAGATAATATATAATTAGTTCATATAATATCTACATATATAAATATTACCTCAAGCCATGTGTTATAATATGAATATATTTTATAGGTCGGAGGAGATCAATTGCTTGTATTGGACAAAACTCGCGGGCCGACAAAGCCAGACCCAAGTGAAGGGGCAGGAGGCAAAATCAACTGATCAGTGTCAAACATGAAAGATCGCTAATTGGCTTTTGCATGTGAATTGTTATGTAATGCATGATAAGTATGTGTACATTTTGAAGGTTTGTTGATCACAAAGTTCAATGTTTTGTGTGTTCATGAAGTTGAAGTTGATGAACTTTTGGGTGCTTCCTTTAACATTTTCTCATCCTTTACTATTTTTAAGGCTCCTCTCATACTATAAGTTCTCGAGAGCGTTGATATATACAAAGAAATCGAGGTATAAATTTCTCCGTGCTCGAAGTTTATAGAGTAAATATTTTCCAAACCCTATTGATTTTCAAGTAGTTACCCTTCGTTATGTCATACAAGAAGTAATTTCTTAAGTTAGAACTTTGTTTTTTTTTATTTAGTCCATCTCAATTCTTCTAGAATTAATTTCTTTAATCATTCTTTATTTGATCAATTTAATATTTAGAATATTTTAAAACTAATTTATGTGTCGTAAATCGAGTTGATCGGAAATAACTGATAATTGATAAAAAATCATAATAGAGATACACATCGAATAACATCTCTACTTGCTTATATCCATAATTAATTTATTATTTGAGAATCAATTTGAATAACTAATCTGATTGTATAATTTGAATGATTGATTGAGAAAAATCTCTTCCTCAAAACCAAACTTATAAATACTCATCACCTCAATGAATAAAGATCCTCTCTTTCACAATATATTTTTCACTTCTACAAGAACATCAATCTAAAATATTGAAGTCTAGTATATACCCTCAGACCATTATGAACTGATTCATATCCTTACTTCATAGGTGTGATTAAATTTGATGTATTATATGTTGATTTGTAGGATAGTTGACTACGTAAAAGATCCATGTGTTCATACCATGGCTTTCAAGATGCATGTGAAACAAGAAGGGATCGATTGACCCACACAGAATGCTTCGATGACACACTTCCTCCTTACACTTTGGTCATCCATTTTTCAGCTTCATAGAATATTCAACAAAAAAATTTAAATTTTATATTATTGAACTAAGTTTTAATATCAATGATGAAGGTTTTTAGATTTTCAAGTTGAGCGATGATGTTGGTTAGACTTTTTTTTGTTTTGTTTTTTTGATGATGATGAGTATATTGGCCTTGACACATTAGGTGAACAAATTAATGGTCACGATCAAATATTTTATTTTCCCTGATCATATTATTTTAAGGAACTTAGCCATGTCTTACCTCATTTGTGACTAATAGTGTCCTTACCTTATAAACATTTGTGACTAACGCTTGGTCATCCTTCTTGCAACTCTCGAGTCATATTGGGGAAAACAAATGTTTGTACAACATCCTATTAATCATGAAAATAAAATAAAAGAATAGTTTGACACTATGTTATTACCATTATCATTAAAAGATTATGATCAAATATATAAAATAATATTTATATATTTAATTTTAATAGTCATAGTATTATAATATTAATCATAAATTATGAATGAAATAATTATATTATTAAATAAACCAATAAAATAGAATAAAACTGCTAATGTCGATCCCAAGTCTAGATAAAAAAAAAATAGAGGATTGTGTTAGGTTACTAACAACCCACGTAAAATTATATCAAATCTTATGAATATAGATTTTAATCAATTTTAGTATAGAGCTAAGTCGTCATTTGGAAGTAACGTGAGACATTTTCACCACGTAGGTGTCTCAAATTGTAAACTTTGAGATAGGAGATTATTTAAAAGCAACCTATCACATTAGCTTCTGGATGTGGTGCTAAGTAGGTAAGGGTTCTCCCATTATTTTGAACTAGTAAGAGTAAAGAACTTAGTCCAAGAATTCAGGGTTAGATTAATAACTTGGAATATAAAAACACTTTCAGGGAAGGGATTATAATTGATAGACACTATGATCAGAAAAAGATAAATATTATTTATTTATAAGAGACTAAGTGGGTAGAAAAAAAATTAGAGAGATTGACAGTATTATATTTAAATTTTAGTATACTAAAAATATTAAACACATAATCATATATGAATTATTATTGATAAGGATCATAAAAATAATATTATAGATGTAAGAATATTTAAAGATAGAATTATAGTTTCAAAATTTATAAAGGAAAAAATGTTCTAAATATTATTAGTGCTTATTCCCCTCAAGTAAGATTAGATCAAATTAAAAAAAAATTTAGAAGAGAATGAATGGTCATATCGGGAAAACATATGACGAATATAAAGGATGCATGAGAGCTTTAGTTATGGAGAGAGAAATAAATATGGTATTATGATTTTTAAAGTTTATAACTTCATATAATTCTATAATTATAAATACTCACCTTAAAAAGAATTAGAAAATTTTAATTACTTACCAAGTGGTCACAATTGTAATCAAATGGACTTTTTACTCACTAGAAAGATAGATAAAATTATTTATAAGAATTATAAAGTTATACCTAGCTAAAGTTTGACAAATCAATATAGGTTGATGGTATTAGATATTTAATATAGAAAATAGAAGAAAAAAAATAATAAATAAATTACTAGGACTAAATGATGAAATTTTAAAAATGATAATGTAAACTCTTTTAAAAAAAGCTAAAAAGGGAGATACTTAAAACTTAGATGAAGATAATATTAATATTATTTGGACCATGATAGCTAATAAGATTAGGAGCTTAACAAAAGTGATGCTTGATGAAACTAGAGTTAGAGGTGTAATCTCAAAGATAGAGTTGGTGGTGGTGTGAGAAAGTTTAAAATTACTAAAATATCATAGTTTAAATATTGATAAAATTATTAAAATAAAAAATAAAAAGATATAAAGAATATAAAAAATAGATTAGAAAACACTTAGTATGATAAGATATAAAGTTTATGATAAATTTTATAATAAATTAACAAAGATAGTGAAAAAGATATATATTGAATTACTAAAGCTAGAAAAAGAAAATATATGGATTTAGGTAGTATTAGATATATTAAAGATAAAGATTAAAGAATACATATTAATGATAATGTGATTAAAAAATAAAAAAAAATTATTTTTATAATTTTTTCAACAATTATTTAATAAAAGATATTTATTGATAAATATCAATGATAGATTTAATAATAATAAATTTATTCATAAAATTAGAACTAATAAAGTAAAGATGCATTAAAGAAAATAAAAATAGCTAAGAGTGTGTGGCTTGATGGTATCCCTATGGGCATTAGGAGTCTTGTATAATCATCGGATATCTTTGAGATTAAAATAATAATTTTATAAGACAGTTGTGAGATCAATAATACTTTATAGATTCAAGTATTGGATAATTAAAAAATATATTAAAAAATTTTATGTTACCAATATAAGAATATTAAGATGGATTTTTGAAGCTATTAGAAAAATATGAAAAAAATACTTTAAGATGGTTTGGGTATGTGCTTAGGAGACTTTTGAATGTTAGAAAAGATAAGCTAATTAATAATAGTGATATGAAGAGAGGTAGAGGAAGATCTAAAATAACTTTAATAAAAATTATAAATAAAATTTTAAATACTCTGAATTTAACTAAACATATGACTTTTTATATATCTCAATTACGATAAAAGATACATGTAGTTTATCCCAAATAGTTGAGATTTATAATTTTATTGTTATTATTAAAAATCAGTAAAATAGAAGGTTAAAATGATGTAAGATGTATGTCATCATCAGTTAATTTAATATTTACTTTTATATTTTTTATTATTTTATTATTTGACAGATCACTATAATAAGATTGTCTTTGATTAATATTTAAACTGTATTTATATATTTCAAAATTTTATTATTTTATTTATAAATATATAATTAATAATATTTTACTATGTATCTATCATTATCATGGTGCAAATGCTGCTTCTTTTACAATTTCTTAGTTTTTTTTTTATTTTTTGTATTATTTTTCATGAATATCTTATTTTTATTAATTTAATTTATATTATTTATTATATTCTGTAGATTATTTTAAAAAACATTGATTAAAATATAGCATTTCATTTATTTTAAATGCCAATAAAATCAAATTGTCTTTTATTAATATTTTCTTGGTTTATTTGACTGTTTGATCGTTTCAATAAAAAACAAAAGTTATTATTGTATTATTTTTATTTAAATTAATTATATAATTTTATTTTATATGTTAGTATATTTTATGATAGTTTTAATGTTATCTTATTTTACGACTATTTTTTTCATAAATTATATGTAAAGTATTTTTATAATATTAGTTTGAACCAATTTTAGAATTGGAGGACTGATTGAACCAGTTCAATGGGAGAAAAAGAAGGGGGAAAAGTGCCCTCAACTTTTCGAGGGCATTTCTAGGGAATTCTCCCATGTTAATTTTCTATTTTTATTCCTTGATATTTTTTCCTATGAAACTGTGCCAATATAGGGATGATTAATCTTCAAGCCTTCAGCACATTCTCATAATATTAATTTAATTTTAGGTATTAGAGTGAAAAAAAACTAAAATAATAATATTAATGATCATCGCTTACGATAATATTTTTTAAAGTTCTTTTTTTATTTTCTCCTAGTTGGTGCCTCTGTTTTCTTTTTTTTTTTTTTCACGCCTAGTACCACTATTTTGTATACTTTCATAAATATATTTCTATTTTTTTTCTTATCTGTTGTCTTCGTCCGATCAACACCATCGCTCTTTACTACTCATTACTAGCTACCTTCTTAGCTCGTCACGCCCATTGTCTCCATGCTCTACTCCCATCAGGAGGTATCATCGTCTTTGTGCGACGTCATTTCTTGTTCATCATGTCTATACGCTTGTGGATAATATAAGTTTACCTCTCTTACACAAGTAAAAACCACATGATTAAGGAAACCAAATCTAATCATTTCCTAAAGAATGTAAACTATTTACTTCCTAAATATCAAATCACTCATTAGGAAATAAATCAATTAATAATTTAATTGATTAGTAGAATTCCTAACTTATCCATATGATTAAGGAAACCAAATCTAATCATTTCCTTAACTATAATACACAAATATAGAAGTTAATAATAAATTAATATATCATTTATAGTAATTAATTTATGTTAAGGAAAAAAATTTATCGATGATTACACTTTGACTTGATCCAGCTTCCGATTGATACAAATAGGGACTCATGGTTCGACTTCCACATCTCAAAGTTGAGAGGTTGAGAGGTTGAGAGGCAAGAGAAGTGAAGCCAGTGAAGAGAGAGAGAGAGAGAGAGAGAGAGAGAGAGAGAGAGAGAGAATGACGATAATAGGGAAGAAAGCCTCTTATGCCATTGCATCATCTGCCTCTCGCCAATCCTCTTCTTTGTGGCAGTCTATCATAAGAGTCGGTGCTGCTCGTCTGGGCTGGCCATACTCCATTGATCCCAAAGATTCTCGTGATACAGAAAAAGAGAACGAGATGCAACCCACGGTGAGATCTCTCATTGATATGATAGGGATAATTATAGTTTATTTTTTTATAATTAATTATCTTTAGTATCTCGTTCTTTATATTTTAAAAATTATATTGAGAACTTTATATTTATGAAAATAAAATATTTAATCTCATTTCTTTTCACGTCGTCGATTATTGATGAAAACACCGTAGGATTTATCAATGAAAATGTGTTAACTTTATCTCACTTTAGTTTATCACTAATATTTTCGTCAACAGAATTGACGACGTGAGAAGAAACGAAATTAAATGTTTTACTTTCATAAATATATGAATCTCAATATAACTTTTAAAAATATAGAGATCGAAATACTAAAGATAACTAATTAGAGGAGATAATATATAATTAGTTTATATAATACCTGTATATATAAATATTATCTCAAGTCTTGTGTTATAATATCAATATATTTTATAGGTCGGAGGAGATCAATTGCCTGTATTGAACAAAACTCAACGCGGGCCGACAAAGCCAGACCCAAGTGAAGGGGAAGGAGGCAAAATCAACTGATCAGTGTCAAACATGAAAGATCGCTAATTGGCTTTTGCATGTGAATTGTTATGTAATGCATGATAAGTATGTGTACATTTTGAAGGTTTGTTGATCACAAAGTTCAATGTTTTGTGTGTTCATGAAGTTGAAGTTGAACTTTTGGGTACTTCGTTTAACATTTTCTCATCCTTTACTATTTTTAAGGCTCCTCTCATACTATAAGTTCTCGAGATATAAATTTATTCGTGCTCGAAGTTTATGGAGTAAATATTTTTCAAACCCTATTGATTTTCAAGTAGTTACCCTTCGTTATGTCAGAAGTAATTTCTTAAGTTAGTACTTTGTTATTTTATTTAGTCCATCTCAATTCTTCTAGAATTAATTTCTTTAATCATTCTTTATTAGATCAATTTAATATCTAGAATATTTTAAAACTAATTTATGTGTCGTAAATTGAGTTGATCGGAAATAACTAGCCCATAAACTCATTCACCTTATAATTGATAAAAAATCTTGATAGAGATACACATCGAATAACATCTCTACTTGCTTATATCCTTAATTAATTTATGATTTGAGAATCAATTTGAATGATTGATTGAGAAAAATCTCTCCCTCAAAACCTATAAATACTCATCATCTCAATGAATAAAGATCCTCCCTTTCACAATATATTCTTCACTTCTACAAGAACATCGATCTAAAATATTGAAGTCTAGTATATACCCACCCTCAGACCATTACGAACTGATTCATAACCTTACTTCATAGGTGTGATTAAATTTGATGTATTATATGTTGATTTGTAGGATAGTTGACCACGTAAAAGATCCATATGTTCATACCATGACTTTCAAGATGCTTCGATGACACACTTCCTCTTTACACTTTGGTCATCCATTTTTCAGCTTCATAGAATATTCAACAAAAAAAAATTAATTTTATATTATTAAACTAAGTTTTAATATCAATGATGAAGGTTTTTAGATTTTCAAGTTGAGCGATGATGTTGGTCAGACTTTTTTGTTTTTTTTGATGATGATGAGTATGTTGGCCTTGACACATTAGGTGAACAAATTAATGGCCACGATCAAATTTTTTTTTTTCCCTGATCATATTATTTTAAGGAACTTAGCCATGTCTTACCTCATTTGTGACTAATAGTGTCCTTACCTTATAAACGTGAAGGCTAACGCTTGGTCATCCTTCTTGCAACTCTCGAGTCATATTGGGGAAAACAAATGTTTGTACAACATCCTATTAATCATGAAAATAAAATAAAAGGATAGTTTGACACTATGTTATTACCATTATCATTAAAAGATTATGATCAAATATATAAAATAATATTTATATAATTAATTTTAATAGTCATAGTATTATAATATTAATCATAAATTATGAATGAAACAATTATATTATTAAATAAACTAATAAAATAGAATAACACTGCTAATGTCAATCCCAAGTCTAAATAAAAAAAAAAGTAGAGAATTGCGTTAGGTCACTAACAACCCACATAAAATTATATCAAATCTTATGAATATGAATTTTAATCAATTTTAGTATAGAGCTAAGTCGTCATTTGGAAGTAACGTGAGACATTTTCACCACCTAGGTGTCTCAAATTGCAAACTTTGAGATAGGAGATTATCTAAAAGCAACCTATTACATTAGCTTTTGGATGTGGTGCTAAGTAGGTAAGGGTTCTCTCGTTATTTTGAACCAGTAAGAGTAAAGAACTTAGTCCAAGAATTGAGGGTTAGATTAGTATCTTGAAATATAAAAACACTTTCAGGGATTAGAATCGATAGACGAAAAAGATAAATATTATTTATTTATAAGAGACTAAGCGGGTAGAAAAAAAATTAGAGAGATTGACAGTATTATATTTAAAATTTAGTATACTAAAAATATTAAACACATAATCATATATGAATTATTATTGATAAGGATCATAAAAATAATATTGTAGATGTAAAAAGATTTGAAGATAGAATTATAGTTTCAAAATTTATAAAGGAAAAAATATTTTAAATATCATTATAGTTTTTAAAACCACAATAGTTAGAACAAGAATTGAGTATTGGATAATTAAGACAATTGTGAGATCAATAGAAAAATATGAAAAAAATACTTTAAGATGATTTGGGTATGTGCTTAGGAGACTTTCGAACGTCGTAGTTAGAAAATATAAGCTAATTAATAATAATGGTATGAAAAGAGGTAGAGGAAGATCTAAAATAACTTTAATAAAAATATAAATAAAAATTTAAATACTCTAAATTTAATTAAACATATGACTTTTTATATCTTTCAATTACGAGAAAAGATACATGTAGTTTATCCCAAATAGTTGAGATTTATAATTTTGTTATTATTACTGAAATCAGTAAAATAGAAGGTTAAAATGATGTAAGATGTATGTCATCACCAGTTAATTTAATATTTACTTTTATATTTTTGTTATTGTATTATTTGACATATCACTATAATAAGATTGTCTTTGATTAATATTTAAACTTTATTTATTTGTTTCACAATTTTATTATTTTATTTATAAATATATAATTAATAATATTTTACTATGTATCTATCATTATCATGGTGCAAATGCTGCTTCTTTTACAATTTCTTATTTTTTTTAATTTTTTTGTATTATTTTTCATGAATATATTTTTTTTATTAATTTAATTTCTATTATTTATTATATTCTATAGATTATTTTAACAAACATTGATTAAAATATAGCATTTCATTTATTTTAAATGCCAATAAAATCAAATTGTCTTTTATTAATATTTTCTTGGTTTATTTGACTGTTTGATCGTTTCAATAAAAAACAAATGTTATTATTGTATTATTTTTATTTAAATTAATTGTATAATTTTATTTTATATGTTATTATATTTTATGATAGTTTTAATGTTATCTTATTTTATGATTATTTTTTTCATAAATTATATATAAAGTATTTTTATAATATTAGTTTGAACCAATTTTAGAATTGGAGGACTGATTGAACCAGTTCAATGGGAGAAAAAGAAGCGGGAAAAGTGCCCTCAACTTTTCGAGGGTATTTTCATCTTTTCGAGAGCATTTCTAGGGAATTCTCCCATGTTAATTTTCTATTTTTATTCCTTGATTTTTTTTTCCTATGGAACTGTGCCAATATAGGGATGATTAATCTTCAAGCCTTCAGCACATTCTCATAATATTAATTTAATTTTAGGTATTACAGTGAAAAAAACTAAAATAATAATATTAATGATCATCGCTTACGATAATATTTTTTAAAGTTCTTTTTTTATTTTCTCGTAGTTGGTGCCTTTGTTTTTTTTTTTTTTTTCACGCGAGGTACCACTATTTTTTATACTTTCATAAATGTATTTCTATTTTTTTTTCTTATCTGTTGTCTTCGTCTGATCAACACCATCGCTCTTTACTACTCATTGCTAGCTACCTTCTTAGTTCGTCACGCCTATTTGTCTCCATGCTCTGCTCCCATCAGGAGATATCATCGTCTTTGTGCGACGTCTTTTCTCGTTCATCATGTCTATACGCTTGTGGACAATATAAGTTTACCTCTCTCACATAAGTAAAAACCACAAACAACAAAGACAAAAATGTTGTGAATGGTCATCGAATGAGGTGTCACCTTGATGTGGGCAATAGTCTTATAGTGGGTGATGGCCATACAAGCATCGTGGGTTAAGGGTGTGGTGAGAGAAGGTATCATGGGATATAAGGATATACCAAAAAATATCCTTGTGGGCATGCGTTTGACCATGATCCTCTGATATAGGCAATAAAACTTAACCACAATTATATTTCTAATAGAATTATAATCATTATTATCATTTTGGGCTCAGTCAGGATTGATCCAGTTGTCAAAGGTTGTGAAGCCCTCAAGCAATGGTCATTAATTGGGTGCAGGTGGATGACAATGCAACGTCGTTGGCGAAATTGTAAGACTGCAAGGTGATGAGTAGAAAAGAGATGAGAAAGACATTTTCAAGATTATTAGGGATACCTTCTTGTAAAAAATAAAAATGATCATATATATATATATATATAATAAGGTCTAGCCGCGCACGAGCGCCACCAACTTGGTAAGGCAAGTAACAGACTCTTTCCACGTGTCTGAGCGCCTAATAATGACGTGATGAGGGGTTGCCAATGAACGCTCATGATGGTCGAGATCTCATCAAGTGCAGATGTACGTGGATCCGATAGTACTGGGAAACCCAAGAAAATGAATCCGGGTAGGTGGCGCAGCAGCTCCACGAATATTAATGGTAGCCACAGAAAGACCCGATGCCACCGGTGAGACAACCACCACGCAACAAAATATTCTAGATAAGATTGGATCTCCAACGTGGCGACACCTAATGCGAACGTGACGCGAACCATTAAGTACACATCACCGACCCCGGGTGAACCGCAATGGTGATGGATCGCATCATGGCAGTGCCAGCCTCAGGATAACATGCAGCTATGCATGTTCTTTGGACTTATCGGCACCACGTTTTCCACCTGAAACAAATGAAACAACCAAATCGATCTCTATGAACCTATAGTTTCTCTCACATACCACCGTTCAATTAGTAGCTGCTCATACATGTAATGCTCCCAACAACGGGTACAAAGAGTCAAAAGCCGCTCGACGCAAGACCAAGCAATCGAAACTTTGACGGATTCAAAATTATGATCTCCGGTCAATCTCCCACCAACCCCTCCCACGCCCCACATGCCACAAACCACCAACCATGGTTGTATATCGTAACAACCGTTCGGACAGTAAATATCACGAATTATCGGCTCTCTATTTATTATAAAAATATGTATCTTTTATTTTTACAAAATTATGATTTTATTAATATTTTCTTAAATTAAAAAAAAATATTCTGTCACATAAAATAACATTAATCCAAATTTCAATTCGTTTTTTCATGAAGTCAGACAAAGGCGGTGAATGTCTCAGTGGTATTATCGTGAAATAATAATATTCTACCCCGCCGGCTAAAGATATAAATGCAACACCCCCAAAACCTCCGGCTGTCCTGAGCCATTCAACGGGCCGTTATCGTGCCGGCGGTGCATCCTCTCCCCGATCTGTTGGGTTTCCGGCCGAATTCTCATCCTCCCATCGAGACGGGGGTTGATGCAATGCCCTGCTGATCTTGATGGGAGGTGAGTCTTCCGGTGATTTACAGTGAATTGTAAACTCCTATTTTGGTTCGGTTTGGTTTGATCGAGCGATGGAGATGGCCGCGGTGCTGAGCTTGCAATCCTGTTCCTTGATCGGCTTGGACAGATCCGGAAACAAGAATGGTTGCTCCGTGAGGCTTCCGGATCGGTGGTCGGAGCAGAGAAAGGTGCAGGCGGTTAGATTTGGAGATTCAAGGAACATTGGGGCTCCACTTCGATCTGGTTATCCGGAACTGAAGATTGCATGTTGCTCCAAGAAAAATATGGGTGAGTATATCTTTTAGGCTGTTTGATTTGTGCCCATTTTTATTGAAATTTTTTATTCAAAGATTTCTTTCATTAGAGTAACAGAAAGAAAAAAGAACCTAAATTCTGTGATTTAGAATAAAAGTACTTCGTAGTTCTTTGAGCTGAGAAATCTTGTGGTTACTTGGAAGTGATCTGTAAACGATACAAGGATTGCAATGTTTTAGGAAAAGTGGAGCGAAAAATATAGGTTTTGGGGAGTAATTTATGAGGACATGAAAGATATATGTTATTATCCTTTGTTATCCGTCTTTGTTCTTATGGAAGTTGGAAAGCACTTCATGATTGATTTAAAGGTCCTCTCGGATTATTCCCATAAGTTATGGAATTTCCTTCATCGCTACTCATATATTTGCCTGATGGTGCTCTATAAAGATATGATAGTGCTTAGATCATGTTATCGACATGCTTCGGAGGTGGGGTTTCAAGTTTCTTAATTATGCTTTTTCAAGAGTTAAGTTGCCTTGTTTACGTCTATGGTTCTATTCAGAAACAAGTAGTAGCAAAACATCAAATTGGTGTCGAGACATGCTCGATGTTCGGCATGCTTACAAAAAAGATCCTAATGATGGTTGGTTTATTGGCAAATTTTGCAATTGAAGAAAAGACTTTTGAGTTATATATGTCTGTCAACGACATGGATGACTACTTCCATCCTGGTAAGTGTATTTTGGACAAATATGCAGGAGCCCTATTTTCTAATATCAAATTGGGTATGTCTGCCTGTTGATCCTACTATTTACTGATTTACTTGTCCTGTCCTTTAAATTTAAAATCCATACCTCTCGTTCAATTTGATCTTTGTTCTTCCTTTTTGTGAATTTCCAAATTTATCTGAGCTTTTATTTACCAATTTATTATTCATGTTTTAACATCGAGTTTTCAAGAACATCGAACATCTGTCAGTGAGTGTTTACCAATGATATGGACTCTGTTTTTGGATTTGAAAATTAATTCCCACAACTTTCTTTGGTCATTAGTTGTCCTTATGTGTCTTTTTTTACCATGTAGGATCGGAGAACTTCCATAACTCTGTTGATGCAGCTCTCATACTCAAGGTAGGAAATTATGCCTTTGATGGATGATGTTATGTTGTCATTCGAGTAAAACACAAACAAGGATAAGTAGTCAAATTGTCTGTTTCCAATGATCTGACTGATAGAAGGCATTTAATTGCAGAATAAGTCAGAAGATGTTTTTCCCTACTTGAATGGGCGTTGTATATATCTTGTTGGTGAGTATCTGATTGATGAAGATGTCAATAGTCAGTTAGGTGTCTATGTTAAACAGTTGTTCTTTTGTTTCTGTGGTGACCTAATATTAAACTGTATTTCCACAGGAATGATGGGTTCTGGGAAGAGTACAGTAGGAAAGATATTATCTGAAGTGCTATGCTATTCTTTTTTCGATAGGTGCGTTTCTATTGATGTGCAAAATAGTCATTGACTTGGTGTACTCGTATGTAGGAAACTATATAATGCCTATTATAGTGCTTATGCTTCTGGGGGATAAAATTTGTGTGCTTATTGGTTTTTTCCAGTGATAAATTGGTCGAGCAGGCGGTTGGTGTTTCATCTGTTGCTCAGATTTTTAAGGACCATAGCGAAGCCTTCTTCCGAGATAATGAGGTCCTTTCAACTTACCTTGTTGGTAGTTGGATCCTGAGTCTTTATTCACAGTCATTAGACAATAGAAGAGGTTAAACAATTATTGTAGTGATGGTAGAAGAGAAGACATAAAAAAAATTAATAGAGATTATAAATAAATATTCACAATACTCTTAGGTTAACCAAAAATATGATTTTTTACATAGCTCATATCTCAATGATGGAAACAGATCCAGATCATTATGGTTTTATTGCTATAGTAGTCAATAATAAATATGTGTTTTACTATTTTATAACATCAACATCTTAAAAATAGGTCAAGTTCTGTATTTAACATGCATTTTTCAGGAAAAGAAAACTAGAGACTAAATCCTTATTCTTCTCTCTGGTACATGTTCAGAGTAAAGTGCTGAAGGACTTGTCATCTATGCACCGCTTGGTTGTTGCGACTGGTGGTGGTGCTGTCATTCGACCAATCAACTGGTAGGAGGCTGATGCATGTGATTGTAGGTTCACTTTCTTGGTGTCAACATGAATCACTGTGATTTATGTTTTCAGGAAGTATATGAAGCAGGGGCTAACAGTCTGGTTAGATGTTCCTTTGGAAGCTCTAGCAAGGCGAATTGCTGCTGTGGGTACTGCTTCCCGCCCTCTCCTGCATCAAGAATCTGGTGATCCTTACAAAAAGGTATACTTGTCATCTAAGCACCATTGATTCATGTCTTAATCATTACCTATCTCAGGTATGAATATGAGTTGATGATGATGCTCAGTCCTTTCTGGCTCATGCTAAGTGGTTCTATTTAAGATGGAAAGATTAACTTAAATGTATGAATAATTTTCTTCTCTGCAGTTGTCTTGTTTGCTAAAATTTTTTTCTACTTTTACTATATTTGTTTAGCCAACCTTGCAGATAATCAATTTGCGAAGCTTCGTTCGGTAGGAAAATTGTGTATGTTATTTGCATAGAAAAAGATAATGGTCTAACCAAGGTCTTCAATTTCGAATAATACCGCTTGTACCAAGCAGTACGTACCGATACACGGATCGCCTACTATCGGACGGTATATATATATATATATATATATATATATATATATATATATACCGAGCAATATACCGAACGGTATATCGCTCGGTATATAGTACCGTACCGTACCGAGCGAATCTCGAAACTCTAGTACGGTACGATATTTCAATCCTTGGGTCTAACGAACTAACTTAAAGCTATAGGTGTATATCAGGAAATTTTTATATGCTGCATGTATGTTATTATTGATCATGGCTTAAATGTGGCTGTTGTTCAGGCTTTTGCAAAGCTTACTACACTCTCAGAGCAAAGGGGGAAGGCATATGCCAATGCTGATGCAAGAGTATGCCTTGATGGTATGCTTGTGTTAATTAATGTGTGCTTACGGTATATTAGCAAACATTTGAGCTCCAACAAGACTTCCCCCTATGGATCGATCAATTATTTTTTGCCTTAACATTGCTTGGATTAAATTGAGTAACTCCAAAATCTTCATTGTTCATGCAGATATTGCAGCTAAACAGGGTCATGGAGACGTTTCTGTCCTTACACCAACTGATATAGCCCTCGAGGCACGTAACTCTCCTGTTTACAGTATTTTATTCGTGTCTCAAGTTTCAAAACCTTCAAAGATTCCTTAAAGAATCTTACTTAAAACTAAAACATGTCTAAAATCTCTTCGTTCTGTTCTGCAGGCGCTTATGAAGCTTGAGTGCTTCCTTTCTGAGAACTCATCGGTTACCAATAGCCAATATATTCAGGGTTGAATACCTCATCATCCCTGGATCCTATCTTAATTGCACCTTGTGCCTTTTACAACTTTTTTATCATTTTTTTAGTATTTATTCATTGAAATAAGTTGCTGCTCAGTATTGTTAAGTGAATAAAATTGCTGCAAAGAGCTTCAACGTCCAGATGTTTGAGGAAATTTCCCAGCATCTAAATTGGCTTCAGTTTTGTAGGATATGGTGCAGTGCAAATTATAGTTGAAACTTTGTTCAGGTCAAGAAAAAGTTTTTGACTTTAGAGTGAGGTGTAGATAACTGCAACATATATACGAAGTAGACAACAGTTTCTCAGACCGAGCTGCCCTTTTATTACCCCCAAACACTACGTACAAGATACATACATCATACATACATCTATGTAAAGCTCAGTGCACACAACATGCATATACGTATATCGTGGTTTATGTAACAGTGTCACCCCAGACGCAGGTGGCCTTGGGAGATGTCGATTGCCTTGACATTACGAGCAATCGATCAATTGGCTTACAGGGCATCTATAACTAACACTTCAATCATGGAAAGACAAATTGATTGAAATAGGAGAATCAGACGTTAGGTCGGAGAGCATCATGTCAGAAGATTAGACGTCGAGTTGGAGAATTGGTTGACGTGCCGAAAGATAGACTTTGTGTCATGAGTTCGGGCATCGAGCTAGGAGGATTGGATATTACGTCAAGAAGATCGGATGTTGCAACAGGGCAATATGCCGATGGATCGAGCAATACACTAAAGGACAGGACGATGCATCGAAGGTTCGGACGAAGTATCAGATGAACCAATGACATGCTGAATAACATAGGATTCATGTTTGTAATCGTTTGTGTTTTGATCGAAGTAGTTTAGGTCTTAATTGAGTTAGTTTTGGGTATAACTATGCCAACTTGATTAGGAGCCCATTGGGCCTAAATTAAGGTTGATTTGGGCCTATTGGAAGGCCCGATCGGTGACTTGAAGTTGGGCCAAGCGGTGGAACCGCTTGTGAGCTGGAAAGTATGAAATGTACTTTTGTAGAAAACCCGACGGTGGTACCGCCTAGTGTCAAGCGATGGTACCACCCAAACTGGGTGGTGGTATTGCCAGTGCACAAAGTGGCAGGCGATGATACCACCAGTACCTTGAAAATCCTTATTTGGGGCCTATAAATGCCCCACTCATTTTTGCTTGAGATAAGTAAGAAAAAGAGTAGAAAGGGGAAAGAATTATTGAGAATAAAAGTGTTCTAAGGAAGAGTAATCTCTTCCTCGTAGAGTTAGAAGTCTTCTAAGAAAGGAGTGAGGTGTAAATGTTCTCTCCGTGAAAAGGAGAAATGATTGTAACAAAGATAGTTAATCTTCACCTATTGAAAAGAAGATCGGTAGTGAAAGCCAATGGCCTCGAGAGAAAAGAAATTGGGAGTGT
The DNA here is from genome assembly GCF_036884655.1 of Musa acuminata AAA Group. Classification (NCBI taxonomy): domain Eukaryota; kingdom Viridiplantae; phylum Streptophyta; class Magnoliopsida; order Zingiberales; family Musaceae; genus Musa; species Musa acuminata. The sequence continues at coordinate 47,261,440 of NC_088335.1, forward strand.
ACATATGTTGGGATTACCGAACCACTATAAATTTGTTTACATTTCCTTTGTACTTTTCATTCCTATTACAAATTGATTTACTTGCTCACTACTCTTTTGCACATTGTAAGTTAAACATATTTCTGATATGGGTTTGATTGAATGGGTTTTCAAATCATAATTTTTTAAAAGTACTAATTCAACCCCCCTCCCCCCCAAGTGCCTTTACGGTCCTAACACTTCCGTCATGGTGACTTTTGGTGCTTTTCGAGTCCTTCAATCAATGTTGCTCAAGTCTTTCATCCATCACCCTTTGGAATTGTCCCAAAGGAAAACTTGTCTCAGTTGTGAGAGGAGAGAGATTGACTCCCTCCCTATAATCCCTCGTTACCATGTGGGGTGATGCTTATTCTTCTATTTAAGCCTTTAGGGCCTTCTCAAAAGCCTTATGCTTCGCCTCCAAGGCCTCCTTAAAAGCTTTCTCCACTTAATTTTGGTTCCCTATAGGACAAGTCGATCCGAGTTCCTCATAGCCCCGATATCGATTTTGTAGTAAGATAGTCTTTCACCATCCTACCCTTCTGCCTCCTCAGGTCGAGATGTCTCTCCTTTATCACACAAGTTCATCTCGACTCCTAGCCACTAGAAGGTCGGGATTAGCTTTCTACCTTTGGACAACCTAAGGGCGGAGGAGGTCTTTACCTCCCCCTCATCATGGGAGGTAGTTCCCATGAACCCAAAGATTCTTTGGGGCTTAGAGTCTATGAAAAGCTCGCATGATTATGATTCAGTGGTAACTGCGTCACTCCTTGATCACTTGTGAACTAGGTGCTCCATCTCAATCGAGTTTGATTTGCATGTCCCCCAACCTGATCAACATCCATTCAACCCTATGCTCGGGTTCTTTTGCCTGTCGTGCGACACCCTCAAGGTGGGACTTTATCTTTCCCTCCACTAGGTGATAATGTCTTACCTCTAATGGTGGAAGATATCACCCTTTTAGATGATGCCTAACTCATGGTGCTATATGATAGTGTTCATCAGAGAATGCTGGTATGCTGATATTACCTTGACCCATAAACTTTTCATTGCTTGTTTTCGACTATGCAAGGGGAAAAGTGGCTACTACCTGGCTACTTATGGGGGATTCAAAGTTAGTAGTGACCTTTCTAACCACAAGAGTTGGAAGGAGAGCTTCTTTCTCATAGGTTTAGGTTGGGATTGGGGGGTTCACTTTCACCTTGTCGGCACACTACATAGATAACACCCCTTCTCTCTTATTGGATGAGAAGGTGAGTCAATAGGGGATATACTTCCTTCCTCTCATGTCATCCAAAAGATGGACGATGAGTGGTTGATCGATGCATGTCTCAACCTGGCTGCTCGGGGTATAACCCAAACACCTCGCCACTTCACCTTACTTCTCTATTTGATCCTTTGTAGCATTGTGGTTTTGATCCTCTACAAGTATGAATCTACCCTCTTTAAAGAGAAAGAGGCCTAGCTCCTCTTTGGGTATTGACGATGGCCTCTTCGGCTCTGGCCATTGTTCATAAGTCATCGCTCGAGGTGTCTAACCTAACTCAGCATGGCCATTTTACCAACACCAACAAGTCGAAGAAGAAGTAGAAGATTATTGTGAGGAAGGTGCACTACCCCCAAAGGGATGAGGAAACCGAGGAGTCAATTCTAAAGAGAGAACCAAATGAAGTACCTCCTACCTCCGCAATGTCAGCGCCTTTAGAGGGTCCCCAAAGTTCCAGGTCTTCTTTAGAAAAAAGAGGAAAAAGGCAGAGGTTGATGTTCGACCTGTGCGAGGACAAGCCCTGGCCCTTCATGACTTTACAAATAGCCAACCTACCACACCCAAGCCTGAATGCACTATTGCAACTGAGATGGGAGGGTTTGTGGGAGGGGTAGAAAGTGTGAGGCAATGGTGAGGCTTTAGAGCAGTATTGTTGTAAGTCCTTGTGTTCAACGGTGGCGAAGTAGATCTATTGTTCTCTTTCGGAGGTTTTGATCACCACCTGCTACCGCAACAAAGTGCTAGTAAGTTAGGTCGTAGCTATCCCCTTGAGTATTATGTTGCTCATCTACTTGTCTTTAATTTGCAGCACTACCACTATATAACGACCCTTATTGACTGTGTATGGGATGTTGACTCGGTCATTCACCATTAATCCCTTATAAGTGATAATCTTCGGAAAGAGATTAACGGGTTAAAGGAGGGAAGAGCCCCTTTAGTTGTTGCTGAGGCAGAGGCTCGGGGGGGCAAGCTAATGAGACAACTAGAGGAGGCCAAGCAATGCCTTGTCAACTTCATTGAGCAATTGAAGATAGTCCAAGGTAATAACCGTGACATAGAGGATGAGTTGTTGAAACTCACCCGGGAGTTGGATTCGATGAGGATGAGCAACTTGGAGCTCGTCAAGCAGGTCGTGGCAGCCAACAATCAGGTCATAGTGATCGATGAGTGGGTCATGAGTACCACCGAGTGGTTCAAGGTATAAAGGAAGTGTTAGAGGTCGAGCAACACATGGTACCAAAGTATCGGGAGGAGGCGATTGTCGATTATAAGGCATTCGTTAGGTTTATGAGGGGTTTAGAGAGGTCGAGGGTCGTCTCATACTAATTTGGATACCAAATTACCTTAGCTCGTTTCAAGGTGAGGTACCCTAAACTAGAGCTTGTGGAAGATCCATTCACTAATTACCCCAAGGATCAAAATGTCCCGATGGTGCCCGAGGGACCTTTTAATGACAATCTGGACTTTTCGCCTTATCTCGATGCCTAAGTTGTCATTTTCCTTTATGCTGGCCTTTTTGAGTTGTCGAGTCAGTCTACCCAACTCACTCCTTGCATCGGGCATGTCCACCCTATTAGTTTTTTATTTTGAGAGTTTAGGGTCTCATTTTGGATGTAGATGTCCGACCGAGTTGATGTAATTCCTTTTAAAGTAATGAAGTCTTTTTTTTTCAATTCGTAATACTGGTATCTTAAAGATACACTTTACAACTGATGCCATGGGCATGGTAGACCAATGTCTGATGCTTGGGGCATAGTCTCCCTGATCTGATCCCGAGGGATGTCTTAGAAGTAAAACTTCTTTTTATTTATAATGTGTCACGTCCTCGACAACACCACTCGTTCTATTATCTCGAGATAGTATGTTTCGTCTTAGACAACCTCAATGATTAGATACAATCCTTCACAGTTCGACGTCAAATTCCCTCGAGACCTGGTGGGGTCGTTGACCTTAGCTTTACGGAGCAACAAGTCCCCTAGTCTTAACTCCCCGAGGGTGAACACCTCGATCATATAACTTGGCCATTGTTTTTTTATATTTCAGCACCCTTAGGTGTGCTTTCACTTTGACCTCACTGATCATGTCAAATTCGGCTCGAAGTCCTCCTTCAGAGGTTTCCTTATCAAAGCTCTTGACCCGAGTTGTTGGGAAGACTATCTCGGGTGGTAGGATAGCCTCGGTGCAGAAGGCTAAGCTGAATGGCGATTCTCCCGACCCGGTCTTAGGTGTCGTTTGGGAGGCCTACAAGATGTTTGTCAGCTTGTCCACCCAAGTACCCTTTGCTCTAACGATCCGCTTCTCTAACCCTTAGAATGGGCCATCGAGCTGAACCTTAGTTGAATCTCATAAGATTGTTGGAACTACTTGAACCTCATATTGTTGAATTGAATCTCGTTGTCAGTGATGAAAGCTCTCGGCATTTCGAAGCGGGTAACGATATTCTTCCATACAAATCCCTCAACCTACTTTTCGATGATTGACACTAACGACTCAGCTTCCACCCATTTCATGAAATAATCCACTCTCACAATAAGAATCCTTCGTTGGCCCGAAGCTAACGAAAAGGATTTGAGGAAGTTTATACCCTAATGGGCGAAAGACCATTCATTATCGATCAAGCTCAAAGGGAACCTCTATTGTATCCTTTAAGTAATGTCGGCAATAGAACCCTACCAAAACACTTTGAAGGCAGGGGTTAGTCCACCAAATATGCTTTCCAACCACTATTTGAGCACAAGTTTGACCAACACTATAAAAACATCTCTTATCCTCTCATGTTCATAGTCTTCAATTGGATGCTTGCCATGCCTTGCCATTACTCCAAGTTATCGCAATGCCTTGCCATTACTAATCAATTACTACTACACACCATGTGACTTAGGAAGCATATTTCCCAATCAATTTGTAGAATAGGTATGCAAACGGTACCATACACATGCAGACTTCTTACAGCAAAATAATCGAGTCCAAGGACTTTGTGATCCTAAAGGACTTCCATCCACTTAGCAAATCAACACTTCAGTTATCCAACCTTATGAAAGATTAATCGTAAAAATGCATACTTTTGGTGACATCAAAGCATACAAAAATATTCAGCGAGATTACAACAGCAAAGGATCCACAACCGACCCTCATTTACTTCGACCTTTACTACGATAAAAGAAACTTGTGGGCCCTACCAGACCTTGAACCTGTCAAGGATCATCAACCCAACACAAGCAGATGGGAACAAAATGTTTCTTTCTTTGACCCACTTCGACCTAAAGTGGACTACAAAAAATCATAAAATGTTCGAAGATTTACTTGGAGCTCATCCAATATAAGATGAGATCCAACACAAGTGGGACTACAAAGATTCTCTCTTCACAACAAACCAGCCTCGATGAGATTCCTCCTCCTCAAGGTCTCATCAACAAGCTTGAAAGTTTTCTTTACAAGTTTCTGATCCAAGGCAGTTGTCCTGTAAATCTTGAAGGCCCGGTCAACACAGTCTGGTTTGCTGTTTTGAAAGTATAGTTCCTCAAATTTCTTCTTCACAAATCTTTCAATAATAACAGATACAAAACAAGATTAGTATGCTTAACAAGAAAATAGAACTATAATAACAGAAGTTGCATATATGAATGCCGTAAGCTAATTGCACTTTGTTTCCTACACAATGGCCAAAGTAATTTATGCCCCACCTCTAAAGCTTTTATTTTTCCTTTTTTCTTTTAATTTTTTAATCGATTATTGTGTCCACATTCTCATACTTGGTGCTTTCTTTTCATAATCCAACTCTCCACATATGCCCCACTTCAAGTCCTCGTAAAAGCATATACCCTCTTCAAAAATCTTTAATTATTCATGAGTTTCTACTAGCTGCATGTTTCTCCAAACTTCATAGCAAAATTAATTGACCGAATAACAAATTATTTGTTTAACCATGAATTCTATTATTGGATAAATCTGTTACTTAAATGACGACTTTTCTAATTTCTATGACAATATCTGACCTCCAGGGTTAGTTTTATTAATCTGAAAAAAAAGTAAATATACACTTCTGTCATGTTCTTATTGAAATTTATCAATTCAGAGAATATTTCTTACCAATCCAATTAAATATTAAGTGGCATGGGTAATAATAGCTAGTAGTAGCAGCCCAGCTTGTGTATCCAAGAACTTTATTTTGATTGGCCTTTTTTGCAATATTAAGACTGATAACTTGGACACATCAGAATACTCTACACTTAACAGCATCATATTATGGTGCCCATGAACATTGCATTCAAGTGTTTGCACTGTCAAGATTGTTATTATACAGAGCAAAATTTTATGAACAAAGCATTGGTCCAACTAATAAATACTCCATTGTAGTTGTGAATATCTAGCTAAAATAATTTCAATGATTTCAAAGTTATTTTATCACGTTGTATAGAAAAAGCAATATAATATTTTTCTGTACAAATTAATATGACAGTATTAAACCACACCTAGAGACCGTTGTGACACATCCACGAGTTTGATATATATCATATTGTTCAATTATAAGAAAGGAATCTTTCTATTATTCTAAGGCTTCTTATAAACTTTGCTTTAACAAATCACAATCTGATAATTCTGTACTGTAAATTTCATTTGTTTTTAGATAGTCTTCTCCTACATGTCCCCATATCTTGATCTTGTTTCCTTGCTAAATTAGAGATCTTGATATTCACATAACACTGTTCATGTGAGAAAATGCAGATAGGGGCTCTCGGGCTTTCCCGAGTCCTGTCCTAGGAGAGGTTGACTCAATGGAGTTGGGAAGAAGTGGTATCTGACTCCACAGCAGCAGCAGAAGCAGGCTTCTGCTGTTCTCTTATCATCCTCTTCCCCCAAACCTTCATGTTCAATGGTCACCTAATTACCATCAGGTGCATTCTGCCATGAATTTCAACATGGGCATATGCATCAACCAGGGGAATTTGGGGCTTGGATATGATTATCCTAGTAAAATTGAACAACCCAAAAGACTTCATAATCTGGATATATAATCAGATCAGGATTATATAACATCACAAATACTCAAACTTGAATGACACAGTCCTTAACATAATAATAGACAACACAGATCGTGTTATTCTGCTTCTTGATAACCAGCCTGATACCATTGTGAAGTGAACTAGTCAGCTCAAATTCAATAGATCACCTCAGTTTCCAACGTTCCAATGAGTAAAACAGAAGCAAGACATTTTTGAAGCCGAAGTTAAAGGTAAAATGTATTGAACTCAACAACTAAGAATCCTTTTATGGCTAAATCTTAAACAAGAGAATAGGCTTGACACCACCAGAATATGTTAGATTCTAAAAAAATAATATTATAATCCTTAATCAGTTCTCAGTTGGTACACACCTTTTTGATTTACAAATCCCAACCTAGACAATGTTAATAGCACCTAAGAAACACCCTTTACATCATTAGCTGTAACTCAGTTTCTTCTCTCTCTTGTATAAGAATTTTATATGATGCAAAATATTGCAACTACACATGAGAAGAACCTACATGTTTTCAAGCTTTTCAACAAATGAAAAAGAATCTTATAATCCTTTTACAAATCTCGACCGACACAATGTTAACAGAATCTAAGAAACACCTTTTACATCAGGCTGTAACACAATTTCTTCTCTCTTGTATATGGTGCAAAATATGGCGAGTACTCATGAGTCGTGAGAAAAACCAACATATAACAACAACAATAACAACAAGCCGTGATGTTTCAATTTTTTGGGATCAGCTACATGAAACTTTCCCGTCATGGAGTTCCGTGAAAAGCAAAATCTCTCAACTCATTTCATTTAAGGACAATATCAATCAAGGCTGTACCTAATTGTTCACAAGTAGAGACATTCATGTTCTATTTTTCTTAGTAACTCCATACATCCACCATAACATTTTTATCACAGCTATACACATTTTCTATCAACACTCCTAATCATTGTAGCCCTCAAACTCCACATGGTACCAATGTTATCCCCTTCTAAGTTCCACAACTCATTCTTCTCCATAATATTTTCAGAAAGCTTTACATTATTGTCCGTGACTCCACCGTCTATTTCTAATAAAGCTACTATTTTTTTTCTCACTCTAGTTCTTTTAAAGATATACCTAAAGACCATAAATGTTTGTTGATTCATTCCACTTTCACCAAATACAACTCTAAAATTCCTTCACATGTCTCTACGTACCATTTTTATTGAGAAAATAGTATCTAACATAATTAGAAATGCCTCATCTATTTTCCTGACAAGAATATAAATAATTATGAGGTCACAATCAGGGTTCTGAATACCGGTCTGTATCGGCATACCAAGCTTTGCTCGGTATGGTACGTACTAGTATGTATGGTCAGTATGCCAGGGCGTACCGACAGTACACCCTAAAACCTTCAAAATACCTCCACCTACCACGCCAGGACGTACCAACTGATACGCCTCAGTAACGGTCAAAATCTAGGGTGGTACCGATCCGTACATCTCGGTATCGATTGGTATGCCTTGGTACCAATCAAAACACTGGTACCGTCCGGTAGAGGGCGGTTTGCATACCAATATCCTCTCGGACAGGTATGTACCACCCGTATCGGGTAGTACACATCAAAATTGAGAACCCTGGTCATAATATATAAAAAAATCTGAAATATTATCACCCTACTCATTCCTCTTCCATATCCAAGCCCTTATGTTCTCCTGAAGTTCACCTTGCAAACTCCTCTAATGACCATTCAAATCTTTCAATGGTACGTTTTTTTAGTAAGAGGTGAATAGTTTCATCTAAATTTTCTTAGAATTCTCTTTTGATTTAATTTTCTGGTCCAATTTAAGAAGCATAAACATTTATAACATTCAAAACCTCCTTATAAAACTTTTAATCCTATAATTTTACCCTTAATTTTCTTCAACTCAACAACATTGCCCATGAGATTCTAATCTTCAATAATGTATATACCATTTCTATATTTAAATGTCATGGTATACCAAATTTTATATCTAGTAATATCAACTTCTATAGGCCTTTCCTACAACTTAGTCTCCTGTATGTTAATTTTTCTTCTAAGTGTCATATGTACGGTTTCTAATAAATTTCTTAAAAGTGTTTCTCTAGTCCATGTTGTGATCCTAATCCTGTTTTAGACTATCTTTTATACCTATCAAGGATTGAAATTTTGTCCCGTACCAAAGTTTCGAGATTCCCTCGATACAATACGGTACTGTATATATATATATATATATATGAGTAAAAAAAAAAGAGGGGCGATTGCCTCGTCGCCCTTTTTGGTGCATGGGGAGAAGAAACCCCGATTTCTTCTCCCCACACGAGCAGAAAAACGAGGCGACGTCACCTCTTTTCCGCCCGCGTAGGGAGGTGGGGAGAAAAAACCGTTTCGTTCTCCCCGCACAAAAAAGGGCAACGAGGTGATGCCGAAGCCTCATCTCCTCAGACAAGGGAGAGCGGCACCGGATCTCCAGGTTCTTTTCTTCTTCTCCCTCTTCTTTCTTCTCTCTCGACTAATACCACTCGGTAGCAGGCAATGACACCCGATTTAGGATGGTAACGGGGCGAAAACAGTCCCAATCGACGGTACCACCCGGTAGCGATCGGTCCGTGTACCAATCTGCTAGCGGACCAATACGTACCACCCGGTACAGGCAGTATTATTCGAAATTAAAATCCTTGAAACCTACATTGGTTTAAAATAATTCAAGAACAATGGCCTGTTTTGCATCAGATACAAGTAGCACTTCATAGGAGTAGATAACAAAGTTGACACTGAGGCTGTCCTTGTTTACAAGAAAGCTCCACACGATAAAGCCACCACCCATGGCCATCTTCAACTCATCAAGGCATATGAGTCATAGGGCTAATGAAGAGGTTGGAATGAAAAGAAGCTAGAGAACTTTTTGTTTGGCATGGAGCTGTATTTTCAAGAAACGAAGCCAACTCAAAGACTAAGGTGTTAACAACAACCATGTACCTCTTTGGAGATGTCAAATTGTGGTGGAAATTTAGCATGAGGACATTGCCACATGGCCACTCTATAATCAACACTTGTGCGGACTCAGAGGGAAGTCCGAGGACAACTTCCTATTGGCGAAGGTTGAAGGGGAATTGCCCTAAGAAGCAAACACTGTTATGATGGCATTTTTTCAAAAGACCAACTCTACTAAAGGTGAAAACGACTTGGAGTCAAGCAATGATGATGAGTCATCGCAAAGACCTCACATCGAAGCAATGTGTCTGCTGCAACCATTATAAGATCAAGAGGAGCAGTCTAAACTGCAGTCTAGGCTGAATCAAAAGTAAATGAAGGATCATAACAGTTTGATGTATGTGGAGGCTTTATAAGAAGATGAATCGTGCAATTGATAGAAAATGAGGCCACATAACGTCATTGTGAATCAAGCCATGTGGACATTAGATTATATGGTGTTGCAACAGGATGTTTTATTAAGCTATGACAGCAATTTTTTTCCTTGCCATGGACTGAAAACTGACATGGACATGAATGTAATTATCGAATTAAAATGTCAACCATATAAGGGTGAAACTTCTAGGTGACAAAAGGGGGAAACCCTCCAATATCATAACTAGGAGGTAGGAATTGAGTGTTAAGCCAAGTATTTTTGCTCTTGTGAAAAGTTTTTGATAGACAATTGTCCTTTCCCTGCTATTGAGATCCTTGTAAAACTGCTTTCATTAATCACAACAAAATCTCTGTGTCTCCCCTATGTCCAACAACTTGTGTGCAAGTGTGAATAGCCAAGGCACCATGCCCTTGTATGCAGTCAATTTGGATTACTTCTTTTGTGCAGGTGTGTGATGAAGTGTTACACAGATTTGTGAAGCAATGATAACCCTATGAATCACATAACTTCTAGCTGACAACCTAGTCCTATAATCCATACAATCAAGATCCATGCTCATGAGTCTTGGCACAGTTAAGAACCAACATAAATTCCTAATAAATATGTAGTTTGAATTTTGAAAATGATAAGCCTCAAAATACAAATTAAAAATTGTATATATTAATAGTATCAAAAAGATTCTGCAATAACGCATCACTTGACATTGTTTAAAACAATCACTCACAAGCATGATTTAACTTTTGATATGGTATCAGCTAGTAGAGTAACAGTGCTAGTGGCAGAATTCGCTTACTCATATGCATGTTCCACCTCTTGCTTCCCAGATCCCATGGGCTGATAATCCTTAAACCACTCACATACATTCAAGGGGACCTGCAAAAGTAAGCATATCAGAAGATAACCAAGTAACAATACCTAATTGATCTGTCAGAAGAAGGAAATTCTTACTCTATGAACCTTCTTTTCAAAGATATCAAACTTATTCAGAAACAGCATAAATGATGACTTCTGCTCAAGGTAGATAGTTATTTAGAAAGAAAACAATCCAAGTCAACTCTACAACATTCAAAAACAAGATTATCAAAAAGCTTCATGTAGACCTCAAAGCAGGATTGTTTTAGGACCCACTCAAATAGTTCTTTGGTCTCCATCATCCGATTTTTTGTGTCATCCTCAAAAAGCATTTGATCGTACCTGCAAGAGATTATTAATTTTCATATGCACTTGGTTTGCGTTTCTGCATTTAAACAAAAAGCATGACAACCAAAGCACTCAAAGGTGTGCAAAGTTAACAAGTACCAAGATGGAAAGATCTAACAATGATGACATGCCAAACTCATGAAAGGCAGCAAGTCATAGTGTAAATTATTCAAAGCAGAAGAGTGGCAATTATAACTGTGCACAGGAATTCCAGCATAGACATTTTCATGAAAAGAACATGGAGAAACAAATAATGAGAGTTCACAGCACGATGCAATAACAAAACTTTTTTTAGTTTGAATGTATGTGAGCAGTTTTGGCCATTTTTGCTGAAGTAATAACAACACAAGAAATATCAACTGAACTAGACCAGAAGGATAAGGTTGGCTCTGAGCTTGCATTGGTGGACATTTCCATTGCTAGTGGCAATAAGGATTCCAATTCTATTAATATTGAGAATTTCTGCTGCTATGGGTCATTTAAGTACATGGAGACAAAAATATTTTAACGTAATAGAAAGAATGCATGGAGGTTTGGTTTGTTGATGTTATTCCATAAAAAAAGGCTTGATGTTACAATGGGAATATAAGACCATCAAGATTTGGGTGTTATACAACAGATGTTCTACAACAATCATATATGAAATGTATAAGATAGATAATAATCATCCATATAATTAGCAAACATTTGTATACAGAATGTTAAAGTCAGCAGTCCAAATTACACACATAATGCTACTTTTTTGACATATCTTGAAGCATTATAAAGATGATAAAGTTGTCCTACAAGCATACATTAATATAAATGCAATCTAAATACACTGAAGCACCTGACACGTTGGGAAGTTCATCAAAGATTTTGAGATTAAGTCTAGAGTCTCTAGACTGATCATAAAGATGATCAATTAGCATGCAAAAGCCTTAATTTTACTATTTTCTGTTATTCTCATAGTGATTTTTCTACTTTTCGTCAGGCTTCCAGAAACCATGAATTGGACCGGTTGAACTTGGTTCAAATCTCTATAAATTTAGGTTTAATTTGGGTCAACTTTTGTTTAGCTCAGGTGCCATTTCAAGTCAGTCTTGAGTTTAAATGTATATTTATCTTGAGTCTTTGAGTCAAATTTAGTTATTAGTTTGAATGCCTTATTTGAGTTGGGTACTAGAAGTTTAAGTAACAGTGACTGCTGGATCTGAGCCAGGATGAAAAAGATGAAATGTTGTGCTAGGCAACTAACAGTCAATATGAAATTGTCAGAACTTGAAATCTTAAACAAAGCTCAATGGTGGGAAGAGTTGCATGTAGCTGACCCCAAATAGTTGAGACATTATGCTTGTTGTGTTGTATCCAAGACTAGTAGGTTTCTAGTAGGTGTATTGCCTTCTAGAGTTTTCATCTGATAAAGATTTTTATTGGGAGTGCCATATACCATCTGAAGTTTGAACTTGGAAGAAGAATTTGGAACAATTATATTCTAAAATAAAATATCAGATGACAATCTTGTCTTGCTATCAGATGCCCATTTACAGTCATTTGAATCAGATGTGCAGGGAAAAAAATCAGCAAATAAAAAGATAGCAGACTCTAGATTGCTAAGAAATTCAAAGTGAGATCAAAGTGAAAAAATTCTAGACAAATAGCCAGCTGCTGTACAGATCTCTACTGTATCAGCCTTGATATAACAAAAGAAAAAGAAATTTTCAACAGTGAGATAAATAAGGAACAGATTAAGATCACAAAAGAAATTATGCATTTTTCCATACCATATACCTTCTGTAAATAGGTATCTCTAAAATCTATAAAAGGAGTCTAATAAACATATCATAATATAGTGAACGTTGATTATCCTTTTCCTTGCTTAAGAATTTCATCTGGCTTCTAGCATCCATCGTTCGTAACGTGATCTTCTATCAATATCACCCTTCAATCACTTAATGATTTAATAGTCATGATTATCCTCCACTTAAGATATTTGTTCAGCTTCTAACTCCCAACTTCACTATGATCTTCTACCTTCCTCGTATTTTCTCTCTTTATAATGTTGTGCTTACATCAATTTGGTATCATAGTCATACTTGCATCAGTTGGGTATCAAAAGACATGATCAAGTAGTACAAAGGCATCATATTGGCATTCGTGAATGCATCGGTGTCAAAGTCCAACACAAACATGATATGGACATGGCAAGCATTTAAGTGTCCAAGCTTCATACGGTATGAGTTATACCTAGGAACAAAGTTAGAACCATCCAAACCTCATGCTTATCTTAATGATTTATCTTCTTAGCATTTAGTTTTGTCATTCTTGCAAATCCCTTCCATGCAAACCTCATTAACTGCTTCATGCTCCTCTTTGTTGTCCTTGTTTCTTCACTCAATTGTTACAGTATTTGCAGCAGAAAATTGCAGTAACCTACTGCTGCCTAGTTTATATATGTTTCAACTTTAACTTCTATCCAAGCACCAACATAATGTGCTGCATAAATTCCAGCAGGCCATTTAGACTTGTTTCCATGTGTTGCACTACCCACATGCTAAATATTATAACATCAATTTTCAAATCCACATCAATTGTTTTTTGGACATTTTCTTAAATCAACTGAGATTTGCTAATATACAGATCTGAACTGTAAACTTCAAAATGAGATTACCAACAGCCTAATCTCCAACAGAATTCTTCTCCCACCTTCTATCCTGCATCAGTCATATCAGAGTTCTTGTCTGGTATTTTGGCCTATATCACAATCTAACATCCTTTTATGATAAGTCATATCAGAGGACATGATTTCGTGTTGCAACATAAGTCCTAGATAACATGGATGTTAAGTAAAAAGTGGTGCCCCACAATTAAGATAAAGGGTTTTACAGTGAGCAGGAACCATATATCTTTAAGGAAAATAAAAAAACACATTTTTGAAGAATTTGGAGTACACCAGAAAATCGTAACCTTACTCGCTAATTGCAGCACAGAAAATCACAGAAGTGACACCTTCAAATAGATGGATCCATTTTCTTCTCTCATTTCTCTGGCCTCCTACATCATAAAGCCTGTAAACTTCACCACTTTTTCTGCTCTCACCTACGGGACTGCAGAATAAAAGACAGGAGTAAGATGTCACTTGCACAATATTTAACATTATAGAAAACAAGCATAAAATTTTTCTAGTGTGTGTCCTTTTAATCAGGTTTGACCATATAAAAACGAGTTGCCTTGAATGACCATAGCAACAATAAGCAATTGGATTGATATGACAGAAGAATAGAATCCTTCAGTCAGAAAAGTAAAAGAGACCAAGGGAAGATGATCTGTGGCTATCTGTGCTATGCTTTAATATAGAACTGTCCTACCATGATCCTTCCCCTATCTAGTATTGGAAACAACAAAACATACTTCAGTCCTCAAACCAACTAAACGCAAATGCTACTGGTTCAATTTTCTGCACTTTATAAAAGAATATTATTTCTAGTTTGTGCTACAATGACATACAGAATAACAATTCAGTAGCCAAAATGTTGTCATTTAACTTTGGACACTTTTCAATTAAAAAAGCCTGGTATAAATGGATAAAAAGTTAATTTATTGCTCCAATAACGAGTTCATGTTAGATGTCATTTCATAGCCATCTAAATTACATAATCACAATTCCAAATCTGAGAATAAGGTTTTTCAATGGATTGAACAACAAGACCCTATTATTTAAAGGCACAAACTGACTCAAAACTTGACTCACCCTAAACTCATCCAAATGCCAACTTAACTTGGTTTTACAAGTTGATTTAAACAATAAGGTTGACTTATTTCACAATACAGATTATACAAGAAAGATATGGAAATAGACAAATGCGCACACAAATAGCAAACCAATTGTGGATTCAAGTTGGGTTTTCATTTTTGATATTGAAAGAAAAATGTGTGCAACACTTTGGGCACAAATACCAGACCAAGATTGAATAAGACATTTATCAAAGTAAAGTTCAATATCCTCCTCACGCATTAACATCACCAAGTCTGACCAGACTAAAAGAAGAGTGACAAAGATAATCAACTAATAAAGATGAATCTCAAAGAAAGCAGTTAGATAAAGGTGACCTGAATTGGATCTCTACAACACCAGTAGTTCGTACTCTGGCATGAAGAACATCTTCCTGCAGTATTAAGAGTTGATATCATAAGAGAACCGAAAAGTTCGGGCAAATATAGAGTATACAGTTCAAAAGTTCATTGAAACTTTTGTGGCACAGATACATCTAAAAGCAAACTTACTCTTCAAGAACACTAAGAAAAGACAAAATTAGTTGGTTATCCAGGATGAAAGCTAAAACAAGGTCTAAAAAATAAAAGGAACAAACAGAAATCCAAAAAAATGAACTCAAAAATGATGATCATCAAATATGATTTTCTCATCATAAAACATAATCGAAGTGAGTTGCAACCATCTCCAAGTCCTTATTCAACACTACATGTTATAATTTCCCATAAGTAACTACAATATGTGGAATAGACATCATTTTTCCATTGTTCCTGATAATCCTGAAGTTCTGCCAGTACTTGCCACATAGGTTCAATACAGAAATGAATTAACTTTTGTACAACTTAGAACATCACAAAAAATTAAAACTAGTTTCTAGGTTAATTCCCTTCAGATCACCAAACTTGAATTACGAGAGTAAAGAATCAAACAACTTTAAATTGCTCTTTACCCATTACTTCAAAATACAAAACTTGCTTTCACCTCACTCCCAGTAGTCAAATTGGATAGTAGGCAAAGGAAAAAACGAAAAATAAAATATTGTCAATTTAGAGTTATAATGTGTCTGTACTAGAAGATTGACCTTATATTTAAAAAAATGCTTGAACAGTTTCAGCAATGTTAATTGAAGCATAGAAAGAGTCTCGTTTCCATGAAGCACAATGGAGTGGGTAAAAGAAAGAAATGGTTCAAAATATTACCTTTGTTGGAATATAATTTACTTCAGAAAATCGTTCTAGATTCTCCATAAAATACTGAGCACAATCTGGGACTTGTAATATGTTCCCATGAGAATAAGTTTCCTGCAAGTGATTTAAACCATCAAAGATGCACCAAAGGACCACGATAAATGAGAATCTTAGAAATTCATTAGTCATAAAAATATCAACCTGAATAGCAGTGTCATTCCATAAAGTCACAATCTCTTTTGCAATTTCTTTAGTAAGGCAAGGAGAGTCCATCCTGCTTCCAATTTCTGACAATTTTTCACCAATCTCCTGACATCAAAAGGAGCACATTATCACATATAAATGCTACTATCAGTGTATAAGCTTGATAATCAAGAAATTAATTAACTAGATGTGTTGTCCATGTTCAGAGCACAGCAAAGAGAAAAATATAACTATGGAAGCTATATTTGGCATCTTTGTGGGAAAATCAACAAAACATACACAAAAATAAAAAGGCTTACAGTTTCAAAGTAAAGGCCATGTGCCTATTTCATATAGAATTTTCATTTTATTAGCTCAAAGAAGGCACAAAAATGACAACGAATAACAATAAAGCCTCAAGTCCCAACTAAACGGATATACATGTAAGTAAGCATATCCATTAAAATGAATAATAAGAAACTTATTCAACTGCATAAAGTAAATAGGACTTGTCTCAAACTGAAAAAGTTCAGCAGAAAATTTTTCGCGGGCAAACTTTTGCCTAGTTAGTCTGTGATATCTCAGAGCTTATTACAATAAATCTTTAAAATCTGAATTCATGGCACAGAAAAGTTAGCATATTGTTAAAATTATATAGAATCAAAACTTCTATGAAATGTCCTGATTGACTAACAACAACTACTTAGTCTATGTTATACATCATAAAAAGTAAAGTTAGATTACAAGTTAAAGATCCAAAATAAACTATAAGAATGTGTTTCCAAGTATAAGCTCCTTACACAAGGCTTCACAAGTAGCAAAAACTGAAATAATTAATTATGCAGAATACATTCCTATTTCTATAAATTCAATGTTAAAGACACTAGCAAAAGAAGGCATAAGCAAACCTTATTATCAGCGCGTACGACATACTTCAAAGAATTTGGCTCATTTTCTGCCAATTCTTTTGCTCCGTCGTACAATATCTGTTTAGAGCCAACCAATTTAGAGCATGGAATAATACATATAATCATGCAACAGAAATTTTGAGTCCAAAACTTATATAAGGCCAAACTCTTCACTCTTCACATAAGAGAAAAAAACAAACACACCCTTTATAGTAGTGCGTACTTTAATTGTCTGATACACGTTAGCATGGATAACTGATGTATAACTTCTTAGCTCCGCCTCATCAAACCCAGTTTGGAAGAGAAGCCTTATCTGTATAACAATCAAGCCCAAGAAACATATGTCTCACTGCAACTCAGCGAAAAGAAAGAAGAAATTTGTAATCCGACCTGCTTAAAAATTGTAGACTTTCCTGACTCTCCAGCACCTTTAGTTCAAAAAGAGAAACAAAATTAAAAACAAGACAAAAAGAATATAACATAATGTTAAGAGGTAAAAGTTAATGTGCAGAGAAAAAAGGAAATGTTATTTTGGGCAGAGAAAAAAAATAAAAGATGATAAAACTTAAGTTGGTTTCATTTAACTTCTCTGATCCAATTATATACCAACAGCTGCTGCTTTCAAATGGCAAAAAGCTGTACGAAATGGAAATGAACTTGAAGTCATCGAATTAAAAAAAAATCCCAATTTAACAGCTAGAATAAGCTAACCAGTTAAGAACACGGTAAAAATTTAAGTATCACAAAGGTCTGCAGTCTGCACAATCAACCAACCTTCACGATCCCCAATTTATCAACGGATTGCCGATGGTTGGCTAGAGTCAGTCAGAAATTGGTTTCAGTTCGCTGATCCAACCAGTATGGCAGACAAAAAATCCGGATCTTTTGATTCAAGGAGATCGAGCAGGATTGATCTCAATCCTTAATTCTATGACAGAGCATGAAGATACTGCAACCTCACAAACCTGGGTGCCAAGGTAACCTAAGAACTAAGACAAGCTAGGAAAATCTCCAAAGAAGGGATAGGCAAAGATGCTGTGTCTCCTGGTGCTTTACATGAAGTGATTAGAAGGAAGATTACGATGATTCAACTTAAGAAAAAGGACTTTAGATTTGTCAAATAGGAGATGCAACCCAAAGCATTTAATATATTGGAAGATTGAAAAAAGACAGAAATATATAATATTATCCCATATAACTGTGCCAATTTTGAACAGCATAGTTGATTAACATGGTATCTATCACTGGCAACACAAATCCAACGCAGGTTATCAATTATTTTTATTAGCACAATGCATAAAACAAGAAGATAACAGGTTGTCTAAATTGTGCTTCAAGAGCTGAATGCATAAAGTACGAGATTCCAACATTCAGTCCATCAGGACACTCTTTCATCAGCTCTGATGAACTTTAATCAGAATGAAATTCTACAAATAGGCAACAGGTAAAGGTATCATAGTAATGTGTCAGTTACCTTGTAAATGACCATGTTGTATTAAGCATAAATTTCTCAATATGAATAGGCTGAAGAATCTATAACCTGATATTTATGTCCGATTAAAGGATCATACCACCTGATCCCATATTGGGAATCTTTAGATACTTTACATCTACCAGTCTCATTTGACACTGTAATTATTCAAAGAAAATTATGATCTTTAATCACAAAAGAAATTTGACCTTAGAAGGACAAGCTTTATATCTCAACAGTCTAGATAGATCAATGTACCACATATCAAAATAATGTCACATTGATAACTCATTAGGTTTATAGGATATGGATGACATGTTTTCGAAGCCTGATCCTCTTAACATATATCTTCTGAACATCTATGATCCCTAATGAAACAGACTATACACAAAAGTTTAATTTACCTTCATAAAGCCAGCCCAGGGCATAACAAGGGCCTAATCAGTCATAAAACTGCCCTTCCAACCATCAAAAGAGTCTAAATAATGGTCAACCCACTTGGGGCAGCCTGCTGCCAAACATGGCAAACTACTGCAATATTTTATAGCTCCAAATTTACATTAGTTTAACATATTTCAGTTTGTGGCAGCTCAATTGTCTTATTCTAACAGCAGTCCAGCTTGAAGAGTAATCCTATGCAATTTAGCAGAAAGGAACCAAAAGCTGCTCAACTGATCCAGCCTTAAAAGGGAGTCAATATCTCAACACTAGGAAAAATAAAGGAGTAAAAGAGACATTTAGGCTAACTGCTCCTCAGCTAGGAAAGAAAGTCTTACATAACCATCATCCCTATGCCTTTCCTATGAGAATTAGGAAAGGTAATACAAGCTGCCTAGCCTGATATATTTTTCTATTCTTTTAGTGATTTTAATTGAGTTTTCAGTGTATTTTTAATGGCCATTTTAAGAAGTCATTAAAATCCTATTATAAGGTAAAGTTGTACTATCGAATAATACAAGACAAGAATTAAAATTTTGATTTGATAATTGGTACCACAGTTTGTTGTCAACTGAACTGTCACAATATTGAGCCATATCATGTCTTGGGATGTTAGGGGTCAATATTATATGGGAGGGGAGCCATGGAGAAGCAAGGATTCCCACATTACATTGATGAGCAGAACAATCAAAATTGTGCAAAGCAATGGATAAGAGGGAGGCATTGACAAGGCTACAACCCACAAGGAGGGGTACAAATGCCGTGGATCAGGCGTTGGCGCTGGTAGTGGCTGTACCATCAGCAATTAATGGTGGTGGAAGCCAACAAATTCAATTTGGCCTGGTTTCATTTGTAATGATTTATAGATGTAGACTACCCTCTTTCTAACTGATTGATCCCATTTTTCTCTTTTCTTAAGATGTAGGTGTGGATTCTTTTTTTTCTTCTTTTAGAAAGACTCCAACCAAACCAGACTTCAGGACTCGATTTTTTTCTCTTTAACAAGGAACCAAGTCGGATGCTTTTAGGGCTCGTGAGGAATCACGAGCCCCCTCTTTGCACTATAGTGTGGTTGTCGTTGTGCATACTTCCTCTCCACATTGTCGCTCACCTCATCTCTAGTATTTCTCTTCACCTCTTCTTCTTCTACTCCTCTTCCTCCACCACCTTCTCCTTCTCCTTCCTCCTTTTTCCTTATTCGTTCTTCCTTCTCCCTTTTTCTTCCTTCCTCCTCCCTACTTCTCCCTTCTTTCTCCTTTTTATTGATCGGAGCTCTCTTCTTGTAATTATTTTCATCTTAAGCTCATGATTTCATTTTTAGCATTAGTTGTTGATTTACAAATTTTTCCTCATCTAATTTCTTGACAAGATGAAGTCGGATCTATGTGCATCTAGCATGGATTTATCTGATTCTATGTTAGATATCCTCATATTGATATATATTTACGTAAACCCAGTAAAGATCCATATGGTTTCAACCAATATACCTCCGGGATTTAACTGAGAACCATGCAGATTTAAACTTGATCTCTAGTCTAGAATTGTATAGATCTATCCACATTTGTCTTCGACGCTAACACTAAAGAGACGATTAATATAGGGAAGACAATTGCAAAGTAGTTCAGTTCCAATCGCATCCCTCCAGATGTAACTCAAGACCATTAATACTGAGCCATAGTGTCCACCATATGAAAGTATGATCCCAAGTTACAATCTATTACTTCTTATGACAAGAAGTACCCCGATAAATAAGTTGAGAAATCCAAAACTAAAATCACAAATTTCCTATATATTATACTAGAATCTTTTTCATATATCAATCAATATTTAATCAAATTCCCAATATGTGAGACAATCAAGGTTTGATGGAGACTTGGTCATTGAGATTGCAAAACATCAATGACATGAAAATTCATGTAGCTGACCCTAAATGGTTGTTGCAAATGGTCAAGATTAGCCCAAACGATTAATGCAAATCAGGTGTTTTCTTCTGTTTTCTATTCAAAAACACAGTATGTTTCAGGTAATTTGCTAGAGACTATCATATTTTTCCGCATTATGAAATCTTATTTCTCAACGATTACCTGGGACCATATTAGTACACAAACAATGTGTCACAGGTAAACTGAAATAATTACAATTAGTAAAGGTCTGGTATCGGTAAAAGTCTACCAGCTGATAGAACTCTTTTTTTTGTCATTGCTGATGCATGTAATAAGAATAAGGACATGAACCACAACTGAAAAGACAAAAGATCACAACCAACACTTAGATCTTGTGTTGCCATTTACTTAGTTCAATTGTCAATGGGGAATTAATGGCATTATATTATGTATTAAGATATTCATATATATTTTTAATCATACCAAGAAGCAAAAGCTTATGGATATGCTGTTCAGCCTTTGTTTCTTCAGCAATCCGGCTATCAATTTTTGCAGCCTGAAATAAGCAAAGTAGAGAAGAAACAAATTGAGAACATAACCTCCATGACATAAATTGATATTACAGCAAGCTATTGGAGGTTAAGATTTCCATCAGACTTAAGTTTTTGAATATAAGAAGTAGATGGGAAATTACTTGTTTGTTCTCGTCAGAATCAACCTCATTCAATGGTTGTTGTCTACTGCAGAATGAGCCCATGCTTTCTACTACAAAGTAAAGCATGGAAATCATACTATAAGCACCACATCAAGTTTCTCGAATGAACTTTGAAAGGATAGCCTCATTCTGAGGTCAAATGAGCTGCAAATAGACAATTGTTAGAATGTGCCAACATATTAAAAACGGCGAAGCTAAAGAGTAACGTGGTGAATTATTAATTAAAAGGTCAACTTTAAAGAACATATACTGCTTATAAATCTGAGCATGAAAATTAATGATGTGGGAAGTTCAATAGGATACCCTTTTTTAAAAGTGCACCAAGTTATTAGAACATAGTGTGTTTATGAGGTAACTAATCGTGTCATATATTCATAGATTGCTCAACATAAACTGCCGTCCACAAGTAGTTCCATTAGTTAAAGTGTTGTCAAAATCAATAAGAGCTAAAAGCACCAAAGTTCTCAAACACCCAAGGCGCTAGGCGGACTTCAGTGAAGCGAGGCACTAGGCAATATAAAAATTACAAAAAATATATAATTAAGGATAAATACAATCATTAAAATAAAAAATACACAAGAGGGGTGACTGAAAGCAGAGGAAGGCATAGGACGAGATCAGCTGAGAATAGGGAAAGGCAGGGGAATTGGGGGAGACAGAGGAGACCGGTTGGGGACTGAGAGCAGGGGAATTGGGTGAGGGGGACGAGGTGGTTGCCGGGTATCGCCAGGAGGAGGAGGAGAACAAGAGGGAAAAAGAGGGAGAGCGAAGGGGCGAGAAGGTGGCTACGGCGAGAGAGTGAGCGAGTACCGCCGGGGAGTGGGGGGAATGCCGGAAGGGCGATAAGGAGAGAGAGAGAGAAAGGGAGGAGGAGGTGGGGCGTCGGGAGGTAAAGATCCAGCAGAGAGAGAGAGAAAGAGAGAACGGGGCCTTGAACCACCGCCGGAACAGAGAGAGGGCGGCAGAACCGTTGGGAGAGACAGGAAGATAGCGAGGGCGTCAAAAGAAAGGGACGTACCGCCGTCCGCGAGAAGGGAGGCACCGTCGGAGAGAATGCCACCTCGCGCACGAATGCCGGTCGTCGATCGTCGGCCGCCTTGCACGCGATCGGGAGGAGGAAAGCTGGGAAGATTAGGTTTTCCTGCCAAGACGGCGCCGAGCGGCGGGTGGGGGGTGGAAAGGGTTATGTTTTCATTAGATTTGATCAAATCAGGTGGCTCGAACCAATGATATGATCAAATCATTGACCGATCTGATCACAACAGTTGACTCGAATCAGGATCTGATCAAATCTAAAAATCCGATCAGATGCACCGTTCTTATTCGTATATCGTTTATACGAATATGTTTGTAGCCATTTATTATTCAGCAATTCATTTATGGGTTCGGTTAATCTCTACGAATGCATCCCAATCCGACAAAAGAAGAACAGAGCCAATCATCATCAACTTCAATGTTGGGAAAATTGCCTAATTTTCAAGAACAACCTTATTTTTAGCATTATCCTCTATCTTGGCATTGATATTCTATAATTTCCTACATATATGGAAATATTTCATAATCTCCATATCCATATGATTTCAGGCCATAAGGAATAAAAGTTACAATAAGAAAACACTTTCAAATGAGATTTTTCTTAGAATAATATTGAATTAATCATTAAAAACTCATGAGACCAAACCTGAAAAGGATGAGAAATGATACATCTAACAATTATGATCCCCGCACTTCTCCCAAAAAGGGACATTCAAAGTGGTGCTGAGTACTATCAGTAAACCATTCTGCAATACAAGCATAGAAAATTTGTAGTAATCTCCTGTTTAATCTATTGATACGTAGCAGGCAAGAATAGATTGTTCCAAATCACCTCATTGTCAGAAGCACACCTTCAATTACATGCCGATTCAAAAGAAAATTCACCTGATTTGTGGAGAATGCAAGAGCTTCACAAAGAACCTTCAGAATAGAGATTAACATTGTAGAACGAGGATGACTCACAATTCAATCACCATCTTTTCAAACATCAAACACCTGAGCCAGAGGTTTGGAGGATAATACATATTCAATTCAATCACTCATAACCAAATCACCATTCATTCCAACACAAATGTGAAGATACAAAAATTTTTGTCATCTCAATCACTCATAACCAAATCACTACTCATTCCACACAAATGTGAAGATACAAAATGTTTTGTCATCCTGGCAACTTCCACTTCCTCATATCTTTTGCTATTGCTGTTGTACCAAGTTTCTCAAGCTAATTGATTTAAATTTCAAGCTCAGAAACGTGTTTCCAAACTGCATTTGCATGTAGAGGAAAGTGCAAGCTTCCTCGGACAATACGTGTGCAACAACGTGGTGCACAGAACAATGTCATTGATATGCTAACATGAGTACCCATGGCCGTAGAAATAAGTGTCCATCTCACTAATCCATGCCTCATACCTAACCAAGCATCATGAGCTATACCGTTCGTGTATAAAAGTGAAGGAACATAATAAATATATTGACGATTAAGCGAAACAGTGCATAGAAACGTTTGACACAACTTTTGTCCACTTTGGTTTCCCCATAAGAAACTTAAATACAATCAGAAATCTCGATTATGATAAACATGACTAAACTAGGATTACAAAGAGGAACAACAATGCTAAATTTTGGTTAATTTTTTATCAAAGAAAAATTCTAGAAACAAGGCCTCTGTTTGAAGAGAAGCTTTGACATCGTAACTGAAACAAAATAAACATGTCTAACAAGTGAAATTTCTATATCAAGATGCAATGCAAGAAGGTTCTTTGAGTGTAAATCAATAAGGAGTGTAAATCAATAAATCACACAGCACTGAACCAATCCACAGAATGAGCTATAATAAAATCAAGTGGATCATCAGCAAGTTGCTAGAGTGGAAGTTATCTATATAATTTGAGTCCACTAATATGAAAATTATTCTGCAGCAAATTGGGTTGATGATCTTGGGGGGGAAAACTAGAAGCAGTCACTTTTGCTACTAAATGATGCAGCATGTGGAGAAAAAGCTCACCTAATCACGCTGACAGTAAATGAATCTTTCAAACTACTTGCTAATCCTACATGAGCCAACCAGAAAAGAGAAATGCCACAAGTACTGTTTAATTCTGTTGACAAACCTTGTGCCACATCATAAATTGAATGGTCAAGCAGCCAAAAAAGAAATGTTCATGTCTAGTAAGGCTTACAGGAAGAAATAATCCCTTGTTTCCACTTAAGTTACTACAAATCCTGTAGCCAACCTACAAACAGTATTGCTTATAGATCCTCGTCACAGTCATCCATGAGAAGAACTAAATTATTAGTGTGAGGGTCTAACAGAAGCTGTGTGATTCAAACAATTGAAGCAACCTGTAATATGTACATATATATGATTTCCAAATAGTTATGCATAATTGTGCCTTTGTACATTATTTTAGACTTAAATGACAAACCATAAACTTCTGCTATTTAGATAATCCATTTAATTCAAGAGTTAATTTAGTACAAACTGGTTCTTCAGCTAGGTCACAGTCATTCTTATTTGCTCTCAAAAAGTATAACCGCTGGGATTCTGGAGCCTCCAATCATTGAAAAGGACAATTGTTCCTTTTCCACCTTTCAATTGATAAGTAGATAACAAAAACTAGGCAATTGCCGGAAAATTTAAAATTTTGCAAGCTTTCCAAAACACCAACTACTTGGTCTTACAAAAAATCTAAACTCAACAATTAAAAAGCACCATATCCAACACCATCTTCTTTAGCTTCTGAGTTGCCACCAATGTTTTCACTGGCATTAAACAAGCTCTAGAATTCCATTATTTTCTCAGCTTGAACAACCCAATTTGAAAAAGCAACATGCTACTTTGTGGAAACTGAAAGGTTTAGAGAATGTATACAGGAAACCTAAATATTAGGAGACCTGTTGCTGCTGCTGCTTAGAGAGTATCACAGCAATTCATTTCACTCAGACCTAGTAAAGTTATATATAGTGACACCACATTATCTTTGCATTAAGAGAAGCATTTTGAGTGAAAGAATTGACTTACCAATTTTAGGTCTGTTACAATGACTCACTGCCACAAGTTTCACTAAACTGCATCTTGTCTGATCCATGAAACAAATATATTTGAATGTACTCAGAAAGACTGAGAGCAGCTGTTTCGTTTCTCACTTGTTATTCAAAATGATCCAATTCCAGTGACAAAGGAACTAACATACTAGTTATTGGTGTGGTCAAAAACATGGGTGCTGTGTTGGATGCGTCTGTACTTAGCAATTCAATTCAAGGCTCAGAACAAAGCAACTAAAACAACAATCACCAGCTGTTTAATCAAATCAGTTCTTATCAAAAAGCAAAAATCTAAGCAGGTAGAACAAAGAGCAGATTTTATATCAGAATTTTATTTAAGTCAGGCTACATTTTAAAATAAGTACAATATGATAATTATATCCGACAGATGATTAAGCTATACATATCATGTCCCTTGCATATAAATGCTGGTTACACCGTGCTTAGCATGCGAAAATATTATCCTGCCTCCAACCAACAAAAGGTACATAATTCATATAGCAGGTGATCCTCACTTTTACAGGATTTTTGCTACACCTCAAGAATTGAAGTACATGGTCAGCCAGTAAAAGTGAATCAGTTTGCGGGCATACTTCAGCAGTTATAGGAAATAAGACCTACAGATAGTACCTTCCTAACTACAAAAGGCAACATGCAAAACTAAAAAAGACAACACTCTCTACTAACACAAACAGTTAAAAAAGAGGACAATATCTTACTATAACATCACTAACTCCATTGGATCTCTTACCTGCTCCCCCTCCATCCTTCGACCACTAGAATCCAGTGGGTCTCTAGACCATCTGATATCCAGTTCCAGTTCCTTCTGCCTCACCTGTAATATCATGCACTCGTTCTCCAATCTCAATCTGTCATTCTCCAGCCTCAACCTCTCAAGCTCCCAATCCTTCTTGCTCCGGAACCTCTGCCACTTGAAGTGTCGCTTCTCCAGTTCCAATGCCTCAGCCTCAACATCCACCCTCTCTTCTTCGAGCTGCAATGCACGTCTTTTAAACCACTCCCACTGCTCCCATGGTGACTTTGTTGTGTCCCGAAGTACTCCATCTATCTCAACCCTGAAGCTCTCATAGCCCTTTTTCCCCAGTTCATAGCTCCACTCATCATGATCCCCAATGTCATTGCCCTCATCCTCGTCTTCCTCTTCATCCTCCATAAGACTACTGGGAGGGGCGAGTTTTGGGACTGGACAGACCTGCAAATTGACATCATGGCAATTCAGCATCTTCTGCCCATTGTGATAGGCGCACATCTCCCGATAAAAGAGGTGCTTCGAGCTCAAGATCTTCCTCACATCGTCCTTAGCCTTTGGAGAGATGTGGTGCATCGAATCCAGAAGGAGGGGGTTCTCGACAACTTGACAGGTCGTCCCTCGTCCAAGGATCTCATTCAGACGCTTGTATCTCTTGTTGAGATCATTGAACTTGTCTTCGCACTGCTGGGGCGAGACATAGCAACCTTTCTCGAGCATCAACCTCGACACAGTCTTCCACTTGCCCTTCTTCTGGAGCGTGGCCCCGTGCTTCCTTTTTGCTGCTGACGACCCGTCAAAGGTTTCCAGAGCACCGTCATCATGATCCCCAACATATGCCACCACCGAGATCAGCAGCCGCACAATCTCGTCGGTCCACTTCATACGCTGCCAAGGCGAGGCTTTTTTGCTCCCGCCGGCTTCGGAAGCGGGCAAGGAGTGGGACTCATGGTCATTCTCGTCGCCAGCGGGAGCCGGGAAGTGGTCCTCGTCGTCGCTAGTGGCGGTGGTCCCAGAGGAGGGGGCGAAGAGCGAGCCTATCTGGTGGTCAGGGTCCAGGCCGGCGGTTGACGGCGCAGCGGCGGCGATCGAGCGGAAGTGGGGGTGGAGCTGATTGACGGAGGAGTCGAACCCGGCAGCAGATCCTGGGAGCAAGGGACCGCCCAAAATCGGATTATTCATGCCCGCCCGCGTCCCAATCGGAGCCAAAAAAAACCCTAGATATCCCAAGATTCGAATGATTCGGTGATGCAGCAATCGCTTAGCATAGGTAAAATGGATCAAACAGAAACGGAATGCGAGGGTTTGTACAAAAAGATGGGACTTTTGAGATGAAAACGGGCGAAACGTGAGAGTTTTGGGGAACAACTCAGGGGTGGGTTGGAGATAAAAATGGCGTCTTTAACAGATTGAGCTGCTTTTACTCGGCTACATAAACACATTAGTGGCACACTTCTGATAGCAGTACACCTTTCCGCATACTTTTGATAGCACCGCATCGATATCATCGGATTATATATATATATATATATATATATATATATATATATATATATATATATCGTTAAACTTCGAAGCATAGATGATTATAGTCTTTGGAGCGAGCAACGTAGTTAGGGAATTAGGAAATATGACGAGGTATTGATAACAATAAAAGGAAAGTGAGATATTAAAGACGATAAAAGATACATGAGAGTGTTTCTTCTATATAAATAAATGACTCATGTTACTCAGGATTAATTACTAATTATTCTTATAATTAGATCTCATTAATATTTTGATCCCTATATTTAAAAAATTTATATCAAAATATTTATAATTATAAAAATAAAATATTTAGCTCTATTTATCCTGTCGTTGGTTTTACTAACAAAAAATATAGCCCATGGGTAAAAATAATAATTTTAATATATTAATTATATTTTTATTTTTTCTTAGTCGACTATTATGGTGGTGACAAATGACAGCACCATTGGAGACCATGAGTGATTGTTGTGGTTGTGAATATAATGATTGATGAGAATGATGCGGGGATATCCTTGGGGATGGGTTATGTGAAGTCTTGGAGGTAGAGTTAAGAGACTTTTGTAACTTCTTGACATAGGAGGAAGAGGAGGAAAAGAAGGGAGAGCGATGATAAGAAATGAGACAAAGAGAGAAGAGGAAGAGGATAAGGACGATGACCATGTCGATGCAGATGCCGAGCAGCATCGACACAGATGCAGAGCATCAGCATTTACTCTGCATCGCCCTACATTTGCATCAAAGTCAATATAGAGTGATGTCAATGCAAATGTAAAGTGACACCACCACTCTGCTATACATATGTGGCTTCTATTTTGCATGGTCCTACATCTACGTCAATACCGACACATTTGTAAAGCGATGTTTATCCTTCTTTTCCCTTTCCCTGATCTCTCATCCTTCTTCTCTCTTTCGTTGTTATGCATTACTCAACATCTGTATTGGTACTAACACAGATGCAAGATGATGCAAAGCATAAGCTATACATGTTGATACTCTACATCTGCATCGGCATCGCTTGGCATCTGCGTTGGTGCTAATACAAATGTAAGGCAATGCAGAGCAGAAGCCGTATATGTCAATACTTTGCATCTACATCGATATCGCTCTACATTTGCATCGATGCAGCCATTATCCTCTTCCTCCTGTCCCTTCACCTCACCTCTCATCGTTGCTCTCCCTCCACTTCCTCCTCGGTGCCTCTATATCTACGCCAATGTTGTATTGCTCTACATCTACATTGGCAGGATGCAAGGCCTTTGTCTCATCTCCTGCCAATGCAATTGTAAAACGACATCAATGTAAATGTCTTACTTATGACATTAAAATTATCTTTTTATTCATCATTTTTATGTAATTTCTACACGTGTTATCACTTGTTGTATCTTTCGTTAATAAAATGATAGTATTAAAGTAAATGAGGTTAAATATTTCAGTATCATAACTATAGAGATTATAATATAAATTTTATAAATATAAGTACCGAAATACTAAAGAAATCTAACTACAAAGGTAATATATAATTAGCCCTCTTCCTCAATCCAAAGTTTCTTCAAGGATGACAATCCATACTAAATATTATCGTTAGTATAGATAGGGCCAATTATCTAAAAACTCATTCCTTTTGTTGTTAACTTGAATCAACCCATTAAATTGAATCAAATTAGAAACCCGAAACTTAAACTGCTTCAAAATAAATATTATTAAATAAAATTAAATAATATTAATATTTATCTATTTATATTAATAAAATAAAATATTAATCTTAAAATTATGAATATAATATTATGATGAAATAATAAAATCAAATCAAATTATTGAGTAAAAAGTAAAATATAATATAAATGATATAATTTGAATATTATAATAAAATGATAATAAAATCATAAAGATAACCCAATAAATATAATTTTATAACTAATATTTAAAATAATTAACATAAATGGGTAAATAAAAACTCAATAATCAAAAAATGATATTTTTATAAATATCTTACGTAGTGTTTAAATATTAGAATATTTATTAATTTCATACTCAAATACTTATTTTGATGTTGTTGCTATAATTGTAATAAATTAAGTAAAGATAGTGTAATTTATGTGAAAATACCTATTTTTAAGACTTAAATATTTACTTCTTTGTAAGTCATTTCTAATGTTTGCTGAAATTTAAAATTTTTTGTAAAAAAAAACTAAGACGTGAGTTACACTCTTTTAAACAAAGTTACTACTTTTCTAAATAAGATTGAAAAATATATATAATCACATTGGAAAACATTATAACTCATATCTTTTTTTTTTAAATAGAACCTATTAAAGATCTTAATAGCCCTAAGCAGTATGCTAGGGTGAATTAGTGTTATAGTAATTTTAAATATTTTAAAATTTAATAAAAAATATATTTTAAAAACTCGATTCATTAGAGTAAAAGTAAAAGTTACGAGTAAAAAGAATAATACTAAGTTATAAGTAAAATGTGAGTAACGACAAGCATATTAATTTTTATTACGGTTAAATTTTTTTTTGACCTATATCTACTTTCTTTTCATCAAGGTTATCGACTTTCACCCACGATATTATTTTCAACAAGTGAAAATCAATAATCTTTTATAACCTTCTTATTTTTTAAACTTAGACGAGAACTTTTAACACTCATTTTTTCTTTGAAAAGATCTCTCAACTTTGTAACCTAGTATTACAACTAAACTAAAGTAGAGAAGACATAAGATATGCTCAAAATAAGAGCATATAATACTTCTTAATCTCAAGGATATATGCTCTATTAGTCGAGCCCGGATAGAGTATTTATAACCCTCAAATGACTTAAAAAATAAAGTTAAAAATTTAAATTATCAAATTTTTGGGATCGAAGTGGTACTATTATCAGTACTGAGTGGTATTACCATCGTAACTTTTGACACGAGCTTTAATACTGGACTCTAGTAATACTACCATTGATATATTAGAGTCCAAGTGATACTATCGTCAACCTAGGCACCACCTTTATTGATTGTACTATTGTCAGTAAGGTTGTTAATACTTTTTTTTTTTTTTTTTTCGTTGGTTGACTCATATGGTATCATTGCTTAAGCTTGATGGTATGGCCTTCTGGCTTAATTTCAACCTAAACTTAAGCCTAAAGGGTGTTGCAAGTTTGAGCTCTAATTCAACTAGAAAATTACTCAAATTAACGATAGAATATTTTTATGTTGGGTCAACAACTTTGTCCAACAAAATATTGAAACATTTGACATGTCTTCCGATGTACGATTCTTTATTTGAACATTCTGATATATTGTCTTATTCTTGACATATCACTTACTCCTTCGACATATTGTCTTTATCACGATGTCCAATCTTCTGACGTAATATTTGATCCTTTCGATATGATGTTAAAACCTTTAGCATGAAGTCTATCCTTTGACACATTAATCAATCATTTAGCTTGATATTTGTCTCGGTCCGAGTGTATGATTGAAGTATTTATTACGTCACTTATCTCAAAAGTATATTAGTTCAATAATTTATCATCGAAATATGGTATTTAACATAATCTTCTTTGATAATATTCATACAAATTCAATACATTAATTGAATCTTTTTTGAACAAAATTAAAAAATCCATACAAATTCAATCTTTTTTGAATAAAAAATCAATTATATATAGTTCATTTCAAACTTTGTAAGACATTTTTATTTTTTTAAAATTTTATTTTTTTTTAAAAAAGTTACCTTGTATCTTATATTATTTTTGTATATTATAATCCTAAAAATAGTGCAACTCAATTCTTATTTTTTTTTCTTTACTCACATATTTTTTTTAACCCAAACTGATAATAAATTAAGCTTAAATTTAATAAAATTAAAAAAAATGATACAAATTTAATTTTTTAATGAATGGAATTAGTAAAAACCCTATCTTAAAGACTTAGCAAGCCATTCCTTCAAAGTTTCTTGAAAATCTAGAATTTTTGAAACATTGGAAGGTGAGTTCCAATATTTTTAAATAAGACCTCCAAAATAACGTAACTTAGGTTTCCAAAATATTTTTTTTAAAGCTTCATAAAACCTTATATGCTAATGTTCAAGCGGTTTTTATTCATTTCATGATTAAATTTATATAAACAATATCATTATATTATCTTGTATTTTATATTTGATATTTTCCATAACAATATGTTTTTTACTGACAATATTTTGTTTATATTCATAAAATCAGTTTTATATGATATACTTTTATCAATATAAATAAATAAATAAATATAATGTGCTGATTCATTTAAGTGAGTCTAAAAAGGAAGGGAAAGGAAACTATTATTCTTATAGAAATTAACGATAACAACAGATGGATACAGTCAACCCAATGGATTAGAATGGTATCATTTACAAGTGACATTGTTCTTATGCAAAGTATGCTCATAATGGTTTCATAGGCGACATCCTTAGATCACCGTCCATTTTCTCACGAGCGATCGATATCGAGCATCAGCAGTCCTTAAGTGAAACGTGGACGGCGGATTCAGTGCACGCATATCAATATAGTGCGGAACATAAGATAAGATAGCAGAGGATGAGCACATATCTAACTTGGATCTTCCCAGCCACGATCGCACCGTTCCGAGGAGGAGCTCTCTGGTTTCTAGGGTTAGGGTTAGGTTTTTAACACGCTGGCTGTCGTTCCTTTTTTGTGATGATCGATCGCCGAGGCTGGTTGATTTGAATTTTTTGCTCTGCTCTCTGTTCCCCTTTTTTCAATCGCCAGGCTCGTCCAAGCTTATTATTACTGACCGAGAGGGAAAACAGTCGCCTTTGAGAGCAGATTCGAGCAGGTGAGTTGCATTCTTTTGTTGTTGGGGGCATAAAAGTGCTCATCGTTGGGTTGAAATCATCCGGCTTTCTTTTAGTTTATATCTTTTTTATGCGTATTCTTGATTACTCTACCCAAATTGAATTCTGTATGTTGTCGCTGTACGTCTTTCCTGATGTAAAATTTGTTGTTTTGGAATAAACTAGACTTCTTTAGGGATTTATGGGATAAAGGCTTTAATTTTTTTGATCGTGATCAGGAATCTTCTTCTTGGTATTTAAATTGTTGGACGAAATGGGGTTTCTGATACTTGGATTTTTTGAACTTATCTGAATGATCTATCTTAGGGTTTCAGTTTAGACTAATTAGGCATATAATTGATGGTCATTGTGGTATAGCAAACTTGAAGATGGATCACGATGAGACTGGATGCCAAGCTCCCGAGGGCCCGATCCTGTGCATCAACAACTGTGGATTCTTCGGAAGTGCGGCGACCATGAATATGTGCTCCAAGTGCCACAGGGAAATGATTCTGAAGCAGGAGCAGGCCAAGCTTGCAGCATCCTCCATTGACAATCTTGTGAATGGCAGTGGCGGTGATATCTGCAGCAGTAATGGCAAGGAGCCTGTAATCTCTGCTGTAACAGATGTGACAATTGTCTCTGGGGAGCTAAAGGCCATTCCTTCACAATCACCAGAAGTTCTATGCTCAAGTGGTTCTGGGGAAGCAAAGGCAAAAAATGGTCCAAATAGGTGCAGCACATGCAGGAAACGGGTCGGTCTGACAGGGTTTCAATGTCGATGCGGGGATCTTTTCTGCACTACGCATCGTTATTCGGACAAGCATGGCTGCCCTTTCGACTACCAGAGAGCTGCCAGGGATGCCATTGCCAAAGCGAACCCTGTGGTTAAGGCTGAGAAGCTTGACAAGATCTAAAGCAATGGGTGAGGCCATTGAGCTCTGGTTCAGTGTTCTTGTTATCCAAGCGTTCCCTTCGGTTGGCTGCTTTGCGATGTCCTTGTTGCTAAAATGAGTGGAGTGATACCTAGGGCATCAATACGTAATTGTGTGAGCTGTTATTTGTGCTTGGTTGGTGGATTACATATGTTGGTTTATGATCTGATGCTTTTTACGTACCATCGTGGATGTTATGCTATATTTATTTAGTGATAGTAATTATTGCCAATGTGTTGAGTTCAGTTCTATGTTTTTGGGAAGTTTTTAGCTTATGCCGCATCAGTTTTATAATTTGCTTTATTGATTGTATGGTATGGAGAAACATTTTGGATCGATGATCTGAATTGTGGTTATTGAGGAATGCCATTGGGAAGGTTGGGGTTCATGTTTTGCCCTTAATACCCGTCTTGCAATATGTCCATTTCTCCAAAGTGGAACAAATTTGAGGTAATTGGAACTTGGAGCTGTTCTTTTTCTGTTGTTACATAAAGGGTTTTTAGGTTTGTAAATCTATGATTTCGTCTGTCCCCGGCTTCGAAGTCCTATGGTCTTGTATTGCTGGTTTTTAATTGGCCACAATATCTATATTATCAAGAAAAAATTATGACTCATGAGCATGCTATCAACGGAGAGACTTAGTTTTAGCAGCATATGATCTACTGGACTAGGTTTTGGTAGATCAAAAATGGTCAAGTCATTAAGGCTTGTTACTGTTGTTGTTGTGTTTGGTTTTGTAGACAATGAATTCTTGTGCAGTTTTATGATACATGGGTAGTGTTATATTCAAGTATCAGTAGAGAGGTGCAGAAGATTTAGGTTGGTTGTGGTGCTTTGAGAATGGTTCCTTGAATCTAAGATTTAGGACTCACTGCGAACTCATGTCAGACAGCAACGATGATATATTCTGTTGCTCTGTTCTATAGATGTAATCTCGGCACCACAAATATGACAGATGGATGCTGTTCTATAATCTTTCAGTCAAATGAGTTTATAGATTACGACACAAACATATTTACATCTGGCTGCCGTCGAGAATTGGCTGCGACCCATCAACGTAACACACATCACGATGTGTCATATTCGACGGGCGTGAAGGTGGCTCTGGCAAAGTTGTCGATCGCTGGATTGCCTTGTTGGTGGATGTCGAAGTAGACAGTGTATGTCTCATCTCTCAAGCTCAGCAAAGGCTCCAGCAGAAAATTCCGGCTGACTCCGTTGGCCACGAAGCTAATAGGATGGTACTGCCTCAACCCTCCGGCAACAGGAGTGAAGCTCACAGTCTGCCGGAAAGACATCATGTCGAGCTCCGAGTCCGATGGGCAGATCAGTTGAACCGTCTTGTTCCCCGCAGCAGAGAAATACGATCCACCGATGCCACACACGAAACATCCTCGTTGGGTGCTCGACTCCAACGACACCGTCCCATGTTCGCCATCCAACCCCTGTACTATGTTGAACATGGCATCAGCACCAGGAGTAGTCGACGATGATGACACTGCAAGCCCATTGTTCGGGCCTCGATGCACCACCGTTGTGCCAGGAAGATCAAATGGCTCCAGCATAACGTAGCTCTGGACAGCAGCCGCCTTCTCGGGGAACACAAATCTGAATGTTCCGTGGATAGCCGCATTAGTCCCCTCAATGGACAGTTCCTCCATTGTCAGTGAGCCGTTGGAATTGGTGAAGACGAGCATCTTGCTGTTGGTCTCCTGCGTGAGGCTTATCAGCTGACCACTATATGAAGCTGGAACGGCCGTGATCCAGTCGGAGATAGAGCTGGAATTCCCAGTATTAATGTCCCAGTCGCCATTGGTCAGACCTGCAAGAAGATACGGTCCAAAAAGAATTGCCTGGAGAGATCCATATTCAAGCCGATCATCTGCCAGAAATCATGGATCAAATTCAAGTGTCAGATCGGTTGAATCTACTCCCAATATATATATTACTGTCAGCAAAACAAATTGATTGTGCTTTCCTCTAAAAGGTTCTCAATTAGAAGCCAAAGAAGAAAACAAAAAAGTGAAATAATTCTGTGAACTAACCCTGTATGCGCTCCATCCTTAATCTGAGAGGCAATGTAACAGTCACGATGTCATTTGACATCCAATTTCTGGTCACAGAAATGAAATTTCCTGCCAAAACACATTGCTGTTAGAAAATTTGCAGAACAAAGGCAACCAAGTATCAAAACAAGCTACAGTTTGCAGCCTTAGATGCAAACACAAAATTGGATTTTGAACCAAGGACAAGATTGTTGACATATGCTTATGCCCCAAACGAGGAGCTTAACCAAGTCTGAACTCTTCAAACTTTTTTTCTCTCTATAAGAACGGTTTATTGTTCTGGCTAACATTGTGTTTAAATTCCAAGAAAAGCATATTTTAGCCAACTTCATGATCATGGTATATAATTTCGAATGGTACCGCCCGATATGGGCGGTACATACCGGTCCGATGGCATACCGACGTAGACCGCCCGCTACCGGACGGAACGTACTACAGTGCTACAGGAAGAGGAAGAAATATTTAAAACTGCTCGGTACCATACCGAGCCAACTTCGAAATACCGGTACGGTACGGTATTGCATACCTTGTTCATGATAACCAAGAAACAAAGCTAAGCAACCAACAAGATCCAACATTCCAAGCTCAAGGTAAACTTCATGAAGTAGAATGAGACTGGAATCTACAAGTGAACATAGCACTCAGATTCCAAAAAGCCTGAGGGAGAGAAGACGGAGAACTGACAGCATAGAAATTGTCAATTCAGTGCTTGGGAAAACAGGAACAGGAATTGTAAAAATGAAGGCAGGGAAAGGGAAAGATGCACTATTGCTGCTGATGGTGAACCTACAACCGCTTCAACGTCAAACAGGGAAAAGAAAGATCAAAGATATCAGTCATGGAGAACAAAAACAAAGACTTATTATTGAGTTGTCCAAAATACATATCCCATTCCTTTCCAGTAGTGGATGTTGATCAATGGGGGTTCAGAAATCATATAAAGTAGTAAAGTTGGACTTATTTGACCATTTATTTACTAAATTTCCATACATGAAGAAAAAGAAACTCATTTCAATAACTAGCATCTCATACAAGTCTTTGTACTTCAATATTGATCAGATTTAAAGAAATTGAAGACTTGTTTCCTGATAACTACTTCTGTACTGCTACTGGAACTGATGATACATATTGGCATTATGCTCTAAGGCTCATATAAGTTTACGTGGACAGCAATAGGCATGAAGGAAAGATATAACTGAAACCTATAAAAGCCATGAGATCTATCTCAAAGAAAAGATGGAACAAAATCATACCAGGAGATGGTAGCTGCAGATTGTTATCATTTAGAGTTGCTTTTGCACCATCTAAAGATGTCCAAGATGGTATCCTCAGGTTCAAAGTTGAAATTTGACTACTTGACTACACGTGGACACAAGATATAAAATAAATTAGATCTTTATAAGTCTTTCAATGGAACTAGTTCTTATGACATTAATAAAAGCCCTTGATTGATTTTTTTTTTCTGATAGGAATGAATCCATCAAAAGAGCATTGATGTTGTGACAAAGCTAATCTGAATACTTCTATGTATGAAGAGTATTATTATCAGTATCAAAGTTTATTGTGTAAATGATGCATAATCCATATAGAGCAAGATTGATATCTACAGGTAATATCTGTGGATTATTCAAGTCTTGATCTTATTTATACCCAACAGTAATTAAATTGCTTCATGGTACCTTATTAGTTGAAATCGTTATGGATACTTGGAGATAAGGATCAAAGGAATTAACAGGTTTTGTCTTCTGCTTGAGTTCAATCCCTGCAGATCTCCAAATAAAAGAACTTGATACATACTGTAGGACATAAAGGCTTGGTGTTGTTCTCTTCTCCTCAAAATAAATAGAATCTCCTAGCTTTGAAAATGATTCTATTCCTGCAAAAACAAAGAGAGAAAGAATGAATACCCATCGTATGATCTTCAAAAATATTACATCAAAAAGGATCAGTTAAAATGTAGACAAGTTCCAAGTCATCAGAGGCTATCAACTGGGAATTTCCATGAATTTATGGTCATGCAGTCACTGCATAATAGATAATTATTAAGTTTACAGAAGTGGAAAGAAAAAGATACAGCTTTTGATAGCTAAAAAACCAGAGAGGCTCAGGAAGAACATCACACTACCTGTTCCATAACAACACCAAAATGAATCAAACTTTGTTCCCCACCCATGGTAGCTCCTTGCCTTGGAGTGTCCACGCCCCAGTGGAAGCATGTAAATCATCACTCCAGGCTCCTTCCCTCTTTGAATGCTTAGCACGCCATTCAATATTGCTCTCTCATAATAATCAGCATATGCCATTTCCTTTGTCCAACGAAATAAGTTGCGAGATACCTGCAGACAGGCATACATTTAAAAAAAAGAAAATGATATACCCTGAGAAATGACACTCTATGTGAGATAAACATCTTCAAGTTTTGACACCTTGGTAACCTTTTTCCTGGTCTCGATTGTAGTGAGAACCTTAGATGTTAATTAATAATTGTATATTCTGAAGAAGAGGTAGGTAATACTAGCAAAAGCAAGGTTGCTGCACCTTAAGCATGTTGTAAGTTGTGCAAGATTCTTCATTTTCTGTACCTAGTGTATCTGCTAAACGTTTTGGATCAGACCTACACATCAAAGTTAACAGACAGACTGTAACAGAAGAAAAGAACATCTTAAATTATACCATTTCTAGAATACAGAAACCGTAAAATATTTTTCAGAAACTAAAGGTCACATATTGGCATGATATTTCAAGATTCATCATCGTATGAACAATTCGACAAATTACCTATCAGTCAAAGTAGTAAATGGAAACAAAAGCTACCAATAATCATGTTACCAGAATTCGCCAACTGAGGTTCCTCCTGTAGCATAGCTGTGGGAAGAATTCACAACATCCATAAAAAACGCACCAATATCCTGAAAGATGAATTGAGTGTCTAGCCAGATCATTCTACATTTTGAGACAAGTTCTAAAATATACTGTTCTAAAAAATGGAAGGACAGATTACACATGAGCACTTAGCAATTGTTGACTGGCTTTGACTTCTAAATGGTCTGGTGTACTGGCTACACAACAATGACAAATGGCACCCCAAACAAACATAAAAGTTGCCATGTAACATCATAGAAGAAAGCAATTAAAGAAATGCTAAGAAGTAAAAGACAACAACTGCAAGAGATCCAGCCTGAGCAGCTGGTTTGTGCCCCTTGAAAGAACATAGTTAACACAAGGCCTCAGTCTGCAAACGATACATACCAAGTTCAAAGAGAAAGAAGATGGCATCTACTACTATTTTGATCATCTTTCAGATGTCACTATTGATGTAATCAGTAGAGTGTAGCTTCAGATATTAAAAAAATAATTCCTTGTTAAAGACACAATTACCTTGTATAGTGGATCACCTGTGATCTCATATCTCATTTGTGCTCCTACAACAACTGGGATATGTGTATTTGAATGAAAACCAGAAAGGCTGTCAGCCTGCCATTAGAAATATGAAACTATTAGCTTGTTTTGCATGACAAGATTACAAAGATAATGACATTTTGTTGTTATTACAACATATTGTGCACTTTACAACAATATGTTCATCATCACATAACATTCACTTTAAGCTTCAATCACTATGTATGTTCACCAGTTTGTTGGCATTGGTTGGTTTACGTTATGTAATTAAAGCAAGTGATATGGTAGCCTATGAGATACCTTGTCAAAAGAAATTGTCATAATATTTTGCCTGCATTGGGCATGATTGATGACACTTGAAAGGTAAGAGACAGAGGGAGGAGAGACCACAAAGGAGAACAATTTTGGATAAAATAAATAACTATACATCACAAGCATCTGGTTTATTTTTTTCTCAAATTTATGTGTGTCCTCTTCCCTTTTTTTTTTTATTTTACTTGTTGCCTCCCAAAAGCTTTCGTTTCTATTCTCGAACTAATGTCCTTTCATCATGTTGGCTGCCATGTTTCTTATTTTGGACATAGTAGTTCATATATTACATTCCAAGTCAAAAGAATTGATAAAATGGAGCATATTATTCTCATGAAAGGCATACAATGTTTTTAAGTTGGGAAAAGAATGTTATGGGCTGGAGTAATTGAAGGAAAGCAGCAACAGAAGAAACCACGAATCTTCTGCAAAATAATATATATTGCTAAAAAAAATCAAATAATTGAACTCTATGACAATCATATTTTTTCCATCACTTCAACAATTCTGCATATAGTTTCTATTTTTTGTTGATTGTCCACCATGTGGGCAAATTTCTGGAGAGTTGTATCTATTGTCAAAAGGCCACAAGATGTGAAAGATCAAACCAGTAACTACCTTTTACTATTTGAAGTGATTG
This sequence comes from Musa acuminata AAA Group, assembly GCF_036884655.1. Classification (NCBI taxonomy): domain Eukaryota; kingdom Viridiplantae; phylum Streptophyta; class Magnoliopsida; order Zingiberales; family Musaceae; genus Musa; species Musa acuminata. Next base: position 47,301,397 of record NC_088335.1, read on the forward strand.
TAGTGTTGGCCAGCCAAAATGCAGATGCATAAAGTTATAAAAAACACAGGAAGGAACAACCAGTAACTACCTTTTACCATTTGAAGTGATTTTAGTGTTGGCCAGCCGAAATGCAGATGCATAAAGTTATAAAAAAAGGGGAGGGAACTATGATCTGGGACATGAATGATTACCTGAACTGCAAGCAAACCAAGAAAACATGGTTTGTCAAAAAGATGAGCCAATACCAGATGCTTTTGATCTTTCTGCATTAGTCAAACAAGAAACTCTGATTTAGCTTTTTGTTCCTACAATACTGACCAAAAAGTTGTCGACAACAAGAAATTAAATACAAGTATTTTTTTCAAAAGATTCTTACTAACAAAGTATTCCAATAATGCTTGGACTGCAAGCTTCACTAGGATATCAGGTGCTCTTGAAGTAGACAATTTTTTAAACAACTTTAGATCATTGGAGAACTGGAGCAGTAAAAATATATATAATTTTATTGATATTACCATGCCACAATTGTCTATTACTTACATGTCTGCAGTAATTTTAACCACTAAAGATTCAAAACTATTTCATCTAGCTTAAGAGCCCAATTCTTTCAACATTGGATAACCCATGGTTTGCCTTACTAGTCCATACTAGTGTATCGATCAACCATCAATATACTACATACCGAACCGTACCAATGTATTGACACACGGTACGGTGAGGTGTACTGGCAAACTAGTACCTATACCGATCCCGTATCGAGCAGATACATGCCACCCATATCGAGCAATACGCTGTGGTACGATAAACCTTGGGATAACCTCAATATTGCTACCAAAGCAATGGTATTGAATTTTAAATTATCAGAACTTTAAGCAGTTATAACTTATAACAATGTCGCACACCATGAATAACTAGAAGAGCTTCTTTCAAGCTAAGTTTCATATAGTTTTGTGCTGACTTTATATATGAAACAACATGAAAGCAAAAGTTTAGAAGATAATCAGAAAACAAATTCAAGGAAATTTTATTTAAGAAGTTGATCCATGTGGATCATGCATTAGGATAAGAATTTAAGTAAAATAATTGCACAGAAAGCAGTCTACATAACCAAATATCAAGCATACTATGAACCAAGGTTCGTCGTACCGTACCGTACCGGCGTTTCGACCCGGGCTCGGTACCGGTACGGTACGGTATACCGCTCGGTACACCCAGGTGTACCGAGCGGTACACTCAGGTGTACCGAGCACTATAGCAGTGCTACACTGCTACAGTGCTCGGTACAGGGCGGTCCGCGTACCGCTAGCCTGTCGGACCGGTACGTACCGCCCGTACCAGGCGGTACAGTCCGGTACGGCAAACCTTGCTATGAACTGCTACATATAGTAAATTAAGTAACCTGGATATGCTAAGACATCTGCACAGATGCTATAATCATATAAACAGAACACTCTTATTGCTTTAACATAAGTATCGATTAGAAATTACTGTCAATTATATTGACCAGTAGCAAAAAAATTTTTGTACATAAAAAAACTGAAAAAAATATTAGTTTCCAATGGTTGGTAAAATAGCAAGTAACAGTGAAAAATGTAAATTCCTTTTTTTTCATTTTTCAATAAAAAAGGCTTCTTTATATTTTTAATTACAATAAAGACGTGTACATGGCGAATGTACATAGGAAGATTATATTATCCTCTGTAGTAAAAAGATGAGATAGAATGAGTTAGACATTTACCTTCAACGGAAATGCTTTCAACAATTCAGGAGACTACTAATCCAACCAAGAAGATCCAGAACCATAGGTAATGACAAAATTATATATGGATTTTCTTATAACTTGAACCCATGAAAAGACCAATAATGAACTTATTTTCCTACTAGAAAGGCTTCATGAAGCAAGGTGCACAACATAAATCTTCATCCGATTTTACCTAACCAAACGATGCCATTTTTCTTAATTGATCTACTAAAATTTACTTAAAGACTGCATGATAGTCTGTGCAACAATTGCTTATCACCTCATGATCATCAGATATGCCCATCACTCTCATCTAGACAAGCACAGCAAGGGGTAAATCACCAACATAGAAGGCAGGATGGCGAAAAGATGGTTATTTTTTTAGTCAAATTTATGAAAAAAGGTGTTTTGTGTATCCCTTCAAGGGTTTTGTATAAAATTGCAGAATTCAAAACAGTGACCAAGTGGGCAATTGTGTAGCCATATTACTAGTATGTAATTGCAAATTGCAATACGAAGTTCACAAGGTAATTTACCGTCACACTGTAGAGCCTATAAAGAACATCATTCATCCCACCAGTTTCTTCATTGAGAGACGACCAATGTCTTTCTATGCTGTATTTTTGTATAACATTCTTGACACGGTTCCCAAAGTAATCTGCCATCCACACCACCATTTGCAATGCTTTGACACTACCAGCTAATATATGTTGATCGAGGAGGCCAGCCATGATCTGTCAGTAGATCAGCATTAGGTTAAATATAGAAGAATAACAAATGACAATGGCAGTTAAAGATGAAGATGTCAGCAATCAATGGCAATGCATTTTATTCAAGTTATCAAGTATCAGAATCTTGATAAATTACCTTGTGAATTGTGTAATATGGAGCCCAAACACTTCTTATAGCTTCAAAACGGTCAAAAAATTCAGGAGGGAAAGCAGACAGATATCCTGTGCCTGTCTTCTTCTGGCATTCATAAAGTGCATCAATCACTGATGACATCTTTTCATATAGCGTTCTGTTGTGTGTACTAGCCCACATTTGAGCAGAAGCACTCACATAGTGCCCTGCAAAACTCAGCGATCAAGATTATGACAGCATATCATCAACTCAAATTTTAGGAAGAATTCAAAGAAAAGATGGTTATATCCATAGAAATCTGGTATGCTGCACAGATATGTAATTATAACGATTGTTAAGATGAGTGAACAGTAGTGTATTAGATAGTCCAAGAGGCATTGCGTCCTTTCTCACTTCCCCAGACCAACTTTGATCAACTTTATAGGAAAAAATCAATAAAGCAGAAGTCATCTCAGCATTACACATGCACTCCTACTACATTCTGCCTGAATCAATGAGAAATTAACATGCCACTGATCTTCAATAAATAATTAGCATATTCTTATACAAGTGACCACATTAGAACATTAACTGTGAAAATTAACATGATTACAACAGCAACAATTATAAATATTTAGTTTAATGATCAATGAAAAAACAGCAAGAAGTTGGACAAACTTTAAAGTTTAAACAACTCATAAATTGTGGCCAAGACTTACACCAAGTAAGCCTTTATGGTAAGGCATCTAGTGGTCACTTCGATGCCAAAATCAGTTCATAGGTAGACACAGTTAATTGGTCTAGGTTATCTGATTAAAAATAAACCATGTAGTACAAGGCTCAGTTGTGATACATGATAAGCACTCGGATTTAAGACCAACATATTCAAGTTTCACATGTTCACACAACAAAGGAAAAGATACTTCAATTAGTCTGTTTCTCCTTGTTATAATACCAGAAGATTACAGGATAGCGTTGTGCTATACATTTAAAATGCAATATATGTTTCATAACCAACTTGACTGATTATAAAACAGGAGATTTAAGTGTTCTATTAGATTTTATTGTGGCGCTGGTGCCAATTTGTAGTCTCACTGTCTCATTCAACTCATTTTAGCTAAAGATCTCGATAATGTATCAGCAGTAGAAAGATTAATTAGTGTGCCATGACAACCCCAACAGAAAATTGAAGGGCAAAACACCACCATCCAAGTAGCTGAACGGTTGGCATCAGGCAGGTTTTCCCCATGAGCTAGGCACTCTATCTTCCAGTAAACTCTATCATGTGCATTATCATGCCTACGCACATCCTGTAATACATATATATAAGGAAGGAAAAACTATGAAGGGCAACAAATCAAGAACTAATTGAAGGGGCAGTTGAAGTGCTGTAGCTAACATTTTCCTTTTCTTTAAGCTTTAATGAGATTACAGAAGAAGACTGCTTCTTCTGATCGAGACAAAATTTCTAAGTAGACGTAGGAAAGTTACTGGCAAACTGCTTAGCTGATAGAGAAATTATCAAACATGGAAGCAGAGTTCATGAAATTTTGATGTCAAATGATGAATCCATATCCCAGGGAGACAATGGACAGAGCAAAGATATCTAAAAAAAATAATGAATGACAAAAACTTCTAGGTTTCTAGAGAAAATGAATTCGTTTACACCAGGAACAGCAAGAACATGCTAGCCGTAGTTCAATTACCATCAGGAAGACAATTAATGTCCTCCGCTTGTAGATATTTGGAAAAACACAAAAAGCAACATCAGTGTGACAATTCTCTTTCAAATTTATCTAAAACAACTATTGGATGTTAAGATTCTTTATTACAAATTACTACAATTATATTACAAATTAGAAAACTAAGATCCTTTATCAAATGTTAAGCTCTCAATCCAAAAAGGAAAAAAAAAAGAATATACTGATGCCAGCCAATCCAACAATAAAAGGCTTTTCCATTATGAACAAATTGGTGAGAAAACAAGCACAAAAAGATCAATCAGTATATGAAAGAAACACCACAAGCAATTTGCAAAAAGCATGAGCGGCCAGCAACTAGAGTTATAGTTCTCCTACAAACAACTTACCCACAAAATGCCCTCTAATCTCCACATCTGGTCTCTCCCATCCTCCATAAGGTTCACCCGGAGCTGATAAACCAGCCTGTTTCCGAAAGCTCCAAACCAGTCGATCGACATCAAGAAGTAACAAGTACTCCAAATTCGTCTGCTGTGCTCGTCCATACATGGAATCCGGGTCAAGACGAACGTCGTGGAGCGACACCTCGCTAAGGAAATCTTCTCCTCGCTGCCTCGCGATCACCTCGACCCGGCCGAAACCCTTCATGCTCCGGTAGAGCATCAGCCAGTCAAATTCCTCGACACCAACCTCCTTATTCAGCACTTCTCTCCGTCCCAACTCCATCCACGCGGACTCATCCGTGGGGTTTAAGTGGTAGTCAGAGAGCGCATGCGCCTTCCAAGATTGCCTCTCGGAGGACATAAGCTGAGCACGAACAGTGTGAGAAGATAGCTCATTAGGAGTGTTGGTGCATTCCTTTCCGGAAACATTGCCATAGAGCAAGAACACTAGAAAGCAACAGATCAACTGCAGCGCCATGGATCTCTCAATTCGATGCAAAGTGAGCGACAAGGAGAATCGATGAACGATTGTCTTTTTCCGATTCTCTTTTTCCGAGTCGATCTCAGACATGGATGAAGGCGATTGCAGAAGAGATGCGAGTGACAACAAATTAAGAGAGAGGAGAAGACATCCCGTAACCAACAAAAGGGGGAGAGGAAGGAGAAAGAATGGGACGAAGGAAAGCGTAAAGATCAAAGGAGGAGGAGAGAGGGAGGGCATTAATTTCTTTTTCTTTTCTTATTTATGATTATTGTTATGGGTATTGGTGGGTGGTGGGGAAGGGGAGAGTAAAGAAAGAATCTAAATTTGAGGAAAAGGCATAACCGTTCGTCTCATTCTTCTTCCTATTTCAATCGTCCAGAGAACAAACGGTTATGAGGATCACGCGAATCACATTTATTTCAGATCATTCCGTGGAATAATATTATTCTTGTACATAAATAAAGAATAACATATGATTAATTTGATTATGCAAGCAATTAAGACGGAACGGTTTATAACCTTTTTATGGATAGTGTATCACGCAAATCCCATTTCTGTGCGCAGTCCTCCGTCCGATCCGTCGCTGATATTTTTCTTATATCGATCACAACGATCTGCTTATTTAAATGAGAATATCCTATAATTAATTTGATCTGCAAACAGTTAACATGGAAGTTACGAATCAAATAAGATTGTTTTTACTACTGTTTTTTTATGGATTAAATTGTACAAATTCTTTCTTGTTGTGCAATTTTACGGTGTGACTGAGTTGTTAGCACGGTTCAGTACGATCCAAATGCACAAGGTTATCAACATGGCTTTCCGACGAGAGAAGGATTGTGCCAGGTCAGGACGTTTCTTGTCGAGCCGATCTGAGGTCAAGCTCGAAGTTACTTTTCCTCTCTTGTTAGGTTCTTATACATAAGCTAAAGTTGGGAGGGAGAATTCCAACTCGATCCCCTTTAAAGCTTAAGTTAATAGGATAATATTGAAGTGAGTTTTGGTGTGTTTGACTGCTCGGGGAATTATCCCCTCACGTTAGCAAGGGGGTTGACTTTTATACTTATCATCTGGGGTTCATTAATGATCGTCAATCCCCTAAACGATCGGTTCATATGCTCTTGGCGACGTAGACCAACTTGCATGGTTTCACGGCGTGCAGTATCGTCTCGTACTACCGCGGATGGTTTTGTGTAGGGCGATGCCATCTCATACAATTATTATCGTTTCTTTCATATCAAAATCTAATATATATATATATTTTTATTTTTTTATTAGTATAATTAATTATATATAAAATATTCGTATATCAAATCAAACATGAGCCTATCAATTGTGTAATAATGTACTAAACTAAAGAATATCTCACTAAAATTATAATAGCCACATATCTTTTCTAGACAGAAATTAAGTGAAAATCATAATAATTTTGTTAACATTTATTGGTTATAAATGAGACTTGTTATAATTGCCATCAACAACATAATTAATATGTTTATCGTAATTTGATTCATTCGTGGTAATATAAGTAAGGATTTTGGCCCGATGAGATGACTAATCCATTAATTTATAATAACAATAGTTAAGTCTTAGTTAAATATTAGTTTACGGGGCTAAATCAAAGTGTTATGATTTCCCCAATTTACTTTTGCTCACATATAGCCAAATAGAATGCTAGCGAACACCAATTTACTCGTTGCCCGGAAACATACACTAATTAGTATTCCCACCTTACTTCGCTGCTCACCGATGCCTCCCTTTTCTTGAGAGAGAGGCCGCGCAAGGCATATGCGGTGGCGGACGAGCCAAGCGATGCGAAGCACTACGGGTATAAATATAACCACTTGTGACGACAAACAAAGCACCCATTCGAGCTTACGTTACGTCGACGCACATACATTTGCGGTCCAAAACAATAGGTAATTGTTCGCCATACAAACAAACGGCTGAATGATCCCAACCCTAAGCCCAAACCTAAAAGCCCAACCCAAAAGGCATCACAACACGAGGAAGCGGAAGGCTACGAGCCCAGCGGCGGCAATTGCGACGGCGCTCCGTTCCATGAACCTCCGATCCAAGCTCTCTGCCCTCCTCAAGAACGCCTGCTCTTTTGTTGGTGGCGCCGTCGCTTCTGACTCCTCCGCTGCAGCCGCCGCGCCTTCGCCGCATCCCGTCAAGCCCTTCTCCACCGCCACCGCCATGGCCGACGCACCTACTAAGACCCTCCGCACCCGGCTCTGCATCATCGGCAGCGGCCCCGCCGCCCACACGGCGGCGATCTACGCCGCCCGCGCGGAGCTGAAGCCTATCCTCTTCGAAGGGTGGATGGCCAACGACATCGCCGCCGGCGGGCAGCTCACCACCACCACCGACGTCGAGAATTTCCCTGGGTTCCCGGAGGGCATCATGGGTTACGAGCTCATGGACCGGTGCCGCGCCCAGTCCCTCCGCTTCGGCACTGAGATCCTCAGTGAGACTGTCACCACCGTTGACCTCGCCGTCCGTCCCTTCCGCGTGATCTCTTCCTCCACCTCCGTCGAGGCGGACGCCGTCGTCGTTGCCACCGGTGCTGTCGCCCGCCGCCTTCACTTCACCGGGGCCGACGTGTTCTGGAACCGGGGGATCTCGGCCTGTGCCGTCTGCGACGGGGCCGCGCCCATCTTTCGGAACCGCCCGATCGCGGTAGTCGGCGGCGGCGACTCTGCCATGGAGGAGGCCAACTTCCTGACAAAATACGGGTCGAGGGTCTACATCGTGCACCGCCGGGATACGTTCCGGGCGTCCAAGATCATGCAGGCGAGGGCTCTCGAGAACCCCAAGATTGAGGTGCTGTGGAACTCGGAGGTGGTCGAGGCCTTCGGGGAGGCCGACGGCCCGCTTGCCGGTGTGAAGGTAAGAAACGTTGTCACCGGGGAGGTGTCTGATCTCAAGGTGTCGGGACTTTTCTTTGCCATCGGGCACGAGCCTGCCACCAAGTTCCTTGGGGGGCAGCTGGAGCTGGACTCCGATGGTTATGTCGTCACCAAGCCCGGGACAACACACACCAGCGTGAAGGGTGTCTTTGCCGCAGGGGATGTGCAGGACAAGAAGTACCGGCAGGCTATCACCGCTGCTGGATCCGGTGGGCGACTGACTGTTTTAATATCTGTTGATGATCTTGCTTTCAGAAAATACCCTTCAAAAAATGATTTCTCAGTACAAAAATATAATGGCGAAGGAATTCCTGCAATGAGGCTATTATTGATAGTTGATAGTCTCTTTATGGGATGTGGAAGTACTCGAGTTTGATTTTATGTTCATGTCACAACTGCTTTGTTTATTGTTCCATGGTAAATTTAGGATTTATTTTAGTGGGAGCTTTTGTTAGGTTGAGTGGTAGAATGACATAACTATGTGCAGATTAACTTGGTTCTTAATCGTTGATGTTCAAAGCCTCTTGCTTGTTTCATTATTTCATTGTTGTGCGTAATTTTATCATTACATTAACTAAAGCATAGTGCAAATATAGATTTAATTGACACTAAGACAATGATGAGTGTTGCACTTCTGAGATAATATTCATAAGCTTAACTGTGAGCCGCCGTCCTTACTGTTTGATGTAGGATTTAGAGATTGTCATTTGTCTTGCACTATTGAGATGGTATTCGTAAGTTTAAATATGAGTTATTGTCCTTACCATTGATGTTAGAATTACTAATAATTTGTCAATCACCCAAATGAATGGCTAACCTTAATAATTTTGACTAAATGTCTCTGAAAGTAAACTAATGTAGATATAATTCTCAGAGTTCTCTTTTGAGAAATGGTTAGTTTGGAAAAGTGAACACTAGAGGTATCATTTATTTTTCCTATACAGTTAGATAGGATGCAATAAATACATTCAGTTCTTCTTATTCATTTATTTTTTGTATTTTTCTTTTCCGTTTCCACAAATATCTACATACGGTGTGTGTTTCACCAAAAGAAAAGGGATCTTTCATTATTGGCTGTGCTACATATAAAGCCAACCAAAGACCATTCCATGTGAGCTTCTGACTAGCATCGGTCATATTATACAATGAATGCATACAAAAATCTAAAAATACCGCACACTTTATTGCATTTATTACAAGCACCTTGTATCTAATTTAAAAGAAATATGTTGAAATTTTGTCATTTGAGTAAGTTTGTCTTTTGCTAACAGTATGACATGAGAGCCACAGTTAATATTTTAAACGTAGGGGTTTACCTTCACGTGAGCTTCATCTTTGTTCCTTTATCTTTATGGAACATCATTAGCTGAAGAAAGTAAAGAGCTATTAGTTTTATTTCATTTGAAGAATTGAAGGTAACCCACTGCATAATCTGCAAAATATGACCAACCATATTGTTCCTTCTAATATTTTCCTGCCTCATGTTTCTTGGTGAAAAGAGATCTTTTGCTTATTCTTTTCTCTGCTTTAGAAGTGCTGTAGTCCTCAACCCTCTAATTTACTAAGACCCTTCACGGTTAGGAACATCTGAAACAATTGGTCAATCGCAGTCATATATGTGTACTGAAATGATTCTATCCCTCTAATCATCCCTTAAGACAAGCTGCAGTTTAGTTCTCATGAAGCTAAAACTCCACCATAGTGGCCAGAGAAAAGCTCAAGTAACAATGCTAAACAATGGTCCTAGCCTCTCAGTTTGGCTCCTTGCTATTTTTTTTGTCATGTAACTCAATTTTAATTTAGTTCTTTTTGAAATTTTAAATCCATTTTCTGTGAGAAGGTTTTATGACTGAGCTGGAGGTTGGCTAAATGGTTAATCATTTGATCTCTTTCATGAATCTGTAAGACACATTTCCCATTTTTTAGCTTATGTCTAATTTTGCATAGCAGGAGATGGCTTACAGTTTCTTCCTGAAAATGGAAATAACCTGTTCACCATGTGGTAAGGCTTAAACTTTCCTTCCTCTGAAGGATATTAAAGCCTAACCAAAGTAAGCACTCTTAGATAGATTGTTGACTTTCCTGGTACTGGTGTTGAATGGTATCTCTCTATAAATTATTGGTATCTTTGTCTTCTTTATAAAGTTCTGCACTTTTGTCTCTCTTTGTAAAGCAAATCAATTGGTTGTTCTTTCTCATTTCTAGGTGTTAGTTTCTCAGTTCGAAAGTGTTTTTTGTGGCCTCATGGTCATCACCACTTCCTGAGTGTTATTTAAACTTTATCTCTTCCTAACTTTTACCTTAATATAGCTTAATATGAACAGTGCTTCTTATTCTCCAGCAAATATAACTCAGTGATAAAGCGAAAGCATGAAGATATAAGCTATGATAACTTGTTTCCTTTCTCTTTAGGATTTCATCAAGGTCACTTTCATTTATTTCATACTGTAAATTGAGTAGTTTGTCGAATATTAATTTTTAGAGAAATCATGATGTACCCATGTTCTATATATTGAATGTTCTGTATCTTCAATAAAATTGTTGCAGTTAATTTTCATGATTGACACATGCTGCTAATCTCGTGACACCTTGATTTGAGCTTTTCCTAAAATGTTAATTTATTAGATGATAGCTTCTCCATTTTCTTGTTCAGCTGCTGGTCAAATATTGGCCGTTCAATATGAACTTGTTATTATTCACTTTATTGAACCTACCTTATCTTTCAAATTAATTTTTTGATACTTGCAATCTACATGATATGTCATTTTCTTCGAGTGAAAAAGAAACATTTGTTTGTTGATTCTTCACAATAGTCCAGAACTTGTGGGCAAGATATTATAGCACATATTTCTCAGTGGTGTAGCTAGTTTATGCTGTACCACCAGTAAATTGGACTTTGTGGTTTTTACAGCATGTTTGCCTTGTGTTTATGTTTATATTAGGAGTTTGGAGTAAAAAATGTTGATATAAATTATTTATGTTTTCTGTCAGCTTGTGGTTATACCAAAAGTTATAGCAGCAATCATTTATGTTCTTTGATATATCTGAAATGCAGAATGGGAAGAAAATATTAGAAAATGAAATATGCAAAAGTTGAATTTTCTATCTTGATCTGATTGAACTGATATTGGTTCTCATGACAGTCCCTTTTTTTGTTTCTTCTTTCTTGTCAACACCAGAACTAACTGTTTCCTTGGGTAGCCATTCGACCAGTTACTCAACTGATATATTGTGATCCTTGGAATGCTGTAGGATGCATGGCTGCTTTGGATGCGGAGCATTACCTGCAAGAGGTTGGAGCTCAGGAGGGAAAGACTGATTGACTATCCTCGGATGTTTCGACTGATTCTCCAAAGATTTCATCTTTGGTGGGAAAGTCAAATCTTTGAAACTCAGTATGATTCAGACTGAAGTTGCCAGGCTCTTTGTGGTAGAAGATGAACTTCTCAATTTCTGTCATCATTTAGTTGCCATTGGTTGTACTCTTGGCATGTTGTAGACAGTGAATTTACTGCAGCACATCCCATTGGTACCTTGGGATATTCTTATTGTTTAATCAAAGTCAACTTTTATGGGTATGATGAATTTTGCTTACTTCCTTACCTGACAGGTCCATCAAATATCATGCTTCTCCATTAACAGTAAAGGGACAAAGAAAAGAATCATGCTGTTTACTTCTGTTGTAAAATTTATTTAGTCTGAGAGGGGAAGAGGTGAATGCTCATAGCAAATCGTTTTGGAGCTGTGCTCTGCTATCTTTTTCTCCTATTAACTTTTTATCCTGATATCTTTGTTTGACTGCAGTTGTGTCTTCAAAGCTATGGCATTTCATTGTAATTGTGCTACGAAGATAGCTGTGGGTTTACTGAATCGGCTGAAATGAAGGGATCCATCGATGATAACATTGTGTTTAAGCTAATGGAATGATTCCTCTTTCTTCTTTGTAAGTCCTCTTTCTCGGAGGATTTATAGTTGATCATCATTTATGTTTCACATATATTTATTTTTCTTGATAATTTATCTATTGATTTTTTTTCGATCGAGATGCCTACGTAGATCATCAACAAAAATGTATGGGCAATTAATTCCAATGCCACCTCTGAGATAAAATATCTGTTATCCATTAGATTGCCGATTAATTGATGCCCACTGCTATTTACATTCACTAACAATTACTAAGTTCTTATGCTTATTTAGAGGCGCATAGGCGAACTATGTTCACAAAATGAAATGTTGAGAAGATAGCTTTTCCCTTCTAAGATGATTTGTATGCCTTTGGGTGCATTGATGTGGCGACTATATTACCGACTTTGGGGAAAAGTTTCCGTAAATTCTCTTTCTTCGAATCGATTTCCTTTCGGGACTCGACGAGACGGTGAAGAAACTTTGGGCTTAGGCGGCAGGGCGGCGTTGGTGCGGGGTGCTGGGCAATGGCGATGAGGACAAAGAAGCAGGTAAACCTCTTCTACTGCTCCGAGTCCGAGGAGCTGGCCAGGAAGGTGGCCGATCAGTCCGACGCAATCCAACTCCGGACCATCTCTTGGAGGTAGACATCCTCTTCTTTTATGCCTCCGTTGGGTCTGCGGAGGAAGCGTTGTTGTGTGAAAGATAATATAGAATACTTCCTGACCCGGGTTCTATGGCTTCTGCGCTAAAGATTCGATTTCGATCTTTCTGTGTGTTGGATTTGTTTGTACGTTAAGGCCGATGGATAAACCTGGAGGTGTCTCTATCATTTTTCTTCCCCCAAAATTAGGTTTTTTTTTTCATCATTCATTATCTTCTTCCTTCTTGTCTAATAAATAGCCAGATCTCTGTTTTCGTGTTTTCGCGCTGAACTCTCTTTGCGATGCGTTCTCTGAAGTTTGGTTTTATCTGTTTCTTTCTGTGAATTGGACTGTATCGCCAATGTTAAAGCATACATATAGGCTTCTTGGTGTTGATTTTGATTTGCCGTTAAAAATCAGTTTTCTTTTTCTTTTCTCCCTCATTTCTTATGCATTAGAACGAATATATATGCATCCTTGAGGTTGTTCATCGTTTCACCGTTCCTTTCCTCTGTCTAGATGATGCTATCTCTTGAACAAGTTCTAATTTCGTAGCTTTGTGGATTCTGGAAATCTTCTTTGGGAGTTTCCTCTAAGACCAATCAGATTATTGGACAGACATTCTACCTATTTGTTGGAAATTATTTGCTATATAGAAAGTAATGAATCTTAATCGGGTGTCTACATGCAAATGGGTTAACAATGCAGTTTTTTCACTTCTTTTATGGTACTATCACCAGGTGGTTAACTTAACCCTAAAATTTTTAATGTTGTGTCCCACATGAAAAATCATGGATATATTATAATAATCCTTGTAAATGCCAGCCTATTAAGCTTCTCTTCTTGGGTAAATGTATTGAAAAACTTCACTAGGAAAATAAGAGATGATTAGTAATGACAAAAGTCTCTTCTTGAAGATTACAACTTCATAGGACTGCTGTTTATTCTAGGTATTATTGAGATATAGACCGTGTAGTATTGGTCAAAATCATAGCTAGCATTACAAAGTGATTTGTTTGACTGAAGGTGCTGATTACTATAATGTTTGTGATCTTTTACCTTTTACAAAATCAAGAGAAATAATCACTCATACAGTATCTTCTTTCTGATAAATGAAGCATGTTGTACTTGCTTTAACAAAGCTATTTTTCTATTTTTCGAAAATTATTGAAAAACATCATCATGCACTAGGATTTATCATATGAAGAGGGCATTTATCAAGTTCTTCTCGTAAGAAGTTGGTGTATAGTCATCATCTTTAGCTTCAGGAAAAAATAAGAACTCTTTACTTGATAGTTTTTCTTTATTTTATTGATAAGTAGTCAATTCAAGTTTATCTTGCCAAACTGAATTTTTAACTCGGTCAATAATTGCTGCATTTTTTATGATGTTATCAGAAACTTTGATGATGGATTCCCTAACCTTTTCATCAACAATGCACATGATATTAGAGGACAACATGTTGCATTTCTAGCCTCTTTCAGCTCACCAGGAGTCATTTTTGAGCAGATATCTGCAATTTTTGCCTTACCAAAACTCTTTATTGCTTCTTTCACCTTGGTATTACCATTCTTCCCAACCGGCTCGTTTGAACGAATGGAAGAAGAAGGAGATGTTGCTACTGCATTTACGATGGCACGGATATTGTCAATGATTCCAAAGTCTAGAGGTGGACCAACTAGTATTGTGATATATGATATACATGCTTTGCAGGTTTGTTGAAGTTATATCAAAGATTTGGTCTTCTTTTCTTGAATATCTATTATTTTTATTAATCTGCATTGATGATCTTGTTATTTGTCCTGTCTTTCATGAGTAGCACATAACATTTATTCAAACGTGAAGTGGTTGCTCTATTGTTTTGTCGTGGGCATTAATTTTTCACTAGTTCATTATCATTGTTTGCATAGACCTTCTTTGGAGTATGCTATAGTTTCCCTCCTTGAAAGGAATGTCAAGGGTTGATGAGCTGCACTGGCTTGAAGTTTCATGTTAGAATGTTGTGTTCTGTTATGATCAAATTTTTGTAATGTTTCAGATTCTTAAGCATTGAAACACACAACATCAAGACGAAATATCTAGCCTGAGTTTCATGCTTTCTGATGAATGACATGCATGATCAGATGTTTTTAAAATTTTAAGGACTCTGAGGCATGGGCATATCTGAAGTAAGACTCTTTTAAGTTGTTAGTAATAATCCTGTCTTAAGCCCTTTTCTCAACAAACTTGCTATTTTTCCCATGTACTGGCTCTTTGTTCTTTCTCTGCTATTCTGATGGGTCAGGACTTCTTGTTTCTGAAATAGAATTCATCTTTTAGCAACATAAAGTTATCTGTGTGATACTGCTGTTCTATCATATGTTTTCTAACTTTAATTTCACTTATTGGAACATCTGAACCATCATGTTGGAAACATTAGGCTATAAGCAGTACTGATTTTACTACCAATTCCAAGTTTCTAACAAATTGGCTCTGAATTTGACTATATTACTCAATGTTTTTTCTGCATAAAAATTATTGATCAAGAGAATGTAAAATTCAATAAAAAATCCTAACCCTTTATGAAAATACAAAAACCACATCTGTTTGGTGCCTAATTATATCTGTAACCACTTGATTGATGCAGATTTTTCTTGTATGCTTTGATCCATATGTTGATAGTTTGATCCTTTAATGGTGCCAAGACATTTCTATAAAATTGTCTACCAATCAACACTCATAATATGTCTGAGCTTTTCTTATGTCAACCTTGTAGTTGGTTGAAGCAATGTGTCATATCTTTTTCTTGATTTCCTCAGGAAAGATTTTACTTTGGGGATGATGTCTTGCCTTGCTTTGAAACTGGTATTCCACTATTGTTGCAGCGCCTTCGCAAACTTCCTGATGCTGATAATGTATGCACTATTTGTGCCCATACAACCCTTTTTAAGATTCAAGGCATATGTTGTAGCAAATCTGCTGTTATTTACCTGGACTTGGTCCACTGACTCCTATGTAAGTCTCATCCAAATAGGTAACTATAGCATTCCCGGATGATGGGGCCTGGAAGCGATTTCACAAGCAATTGATGCATTTTCCCATGGTAGATTGTTGGACAGAAACAGTGAATATACAAGTCATAGTTTTCATCTGTTTTCTGACTGAAAGTTTGATTTGCTGTATAACAGATTGTTTGTGCGAAGGTTCGTGAAGGTGACAAGAGAATAGTTCAAATTAAGGAAGGTAATCCTGCAGGTCGACATGTTGTTATTGTTGATGATTTGGTGCAATCTGGTGGCACTCTAATTGAATGCCAGGTAAACAACAGTGATGCAAGTCATAAATTAGACTTTTGTAGAGCATGGTTTTGTATACTTTCTTCTTGCCTATGTATCTGGTAATGAGAATTTTGTAGCTTATTAGCACCACAAAATGAATCCTTGAACTATATATTATTAGCTTTTAGTTTTACCAAGGAGCTGAATAGTGTAACTATAGTAGTGGTGCACTGGAATTTGCATACAAATTACCCCTTCAGATGATATACGAGGCAATAAATTGCTTGACACTTTTATGTATCTTGCACTGGTTTAGTAGTGCCAGTGTAATTTTATGCGGTTCCAGTACGGATGAATAACTAACTTGCTTCCTATTTCATTTTTAAGAGTCATTTCTTCTATCTGCCTTGGTATATCTGACAATTGCTAGTATATTGCCGTTATATATCTGACAAACGCTATTCAATCTGGGAAGTGATGGAGTGTAACAGGTAAAATGCTCCAGAAGCTTCCCTTTTTCATGAGAGGATTAAAGAGGAGTACACTATCCAAAACATCCTGGTATTGTCTTGTTAGAATATCTCATTTCAATGTTCAACTATTGTAAAAATGTCACGATCACTTAGATAAGCAGTCTTCTTCTGCCAGATTGCTAAGAGAGCGACAAAGGAATATCTATCGGAAAAGTTCCATTGATCATCTCATTTTTCTTGGTTACGTTGTCTAGTTTTATTCCTCCCAACATGATTATCAAATAACTTTAAGAAACGTACAAGTTTCAGGAAGCAAGGGTATATTGTATCATCTTTATCGAGTGAACTCTGATCATTCTCATGTCTTAGTAATCCAGAATCATATAGGGGGCTTATCTGTACCTGAAAGACTTTCACTTCATATGATGCCTGCTTCTATCCTCGAGGTTAGATTGAATTCTCTCCTTTTATCTATCAGTTTGGAAGAATCCAATTAATCACCTGATAGACTATCAAGCCTCTGGTCAGTCCTTCAAATCCATTTTTATCAGGGAGTGCTAAAAGGTATGATGGAGAAGGTCATGTAACCTGACTTTCCTCCCCTCTTTCTGGCGAGTTCCCACTCGCCAAGAAAATGGGCTTACTTTTAGGCATAGCCTTAGCTGTCATTTAGTGAGCATTCAGTCAATCAGTTTTAGGTACTGGTGAAGCCTTTTTAATTTTAGTTTTCTTTAGACGGAAAATAATCCCCTAATGTTGTGTTGGTAAAGAAAACAGGTTGCAGGCATATAAAAGCTACGCATGGTCCTGGGTCGGGGTGCAGCATAACTAAGAGAGCCATTCTAACGAGAACTGAGCTAGTCAGGAATTATGAAATGACCCTGCTTGGGGGTTTGAGTGGTTTAGTCTTACTCTTCTTTGTCAATGGGTTTCGGGTTTAGCAAACTGAATTCTATTGTATGATCAAGTCCGTAGAGTTTTCAGATACCTTCACTGGGACTGGGCAATAAGGAATTCAACTTATTCTTACAAAAGGATCTGTATCCATGCTATAGGCACTCTAGCCATAAGCTTTTTTCTGCACATCTTCTTTTTCTTTGGTCATTGATTGTTTAGAACTGTATGAAAGGGGTTCCCTCTTTAACATCAGATCTTGTCATTCAAGCAGGCAGCATCTTGTCTGGGTGCTCAACTTGACTTCAGAAACTAGTAGCATCTTTTGAATATGAGATTTGGCAATTCATCCAGTCACTTCACGGTTGCCAAAGAGGCCCAAGGAAGCAGCATATAATTCCAATGAAATGGCTGAGCTTAATAGGAGCAAGAGACTTGGTGGCAACAACCAGAATGAGATATTTTGTCACGGAAATACCATGTCAGGTTCACCTATCAGAATGGGAACAGCCCAATTACCAGATCCACTTATCATCACTGGCATAACCATAGAAAAGATCATTAAAGAAGCATGAACCATTAGGGATGGAAGCTCATTAGGGATCATTAGAGAATTGGAACTGACAATGATGTCTGATTCATAAAGAAAGTCAAGTTCTTGACAAACCTCGAGCAGCAGAGATGAAAAGGTCATTCATGAATCATTCCTTTCAGTTCTATCATACATTCCTAAACCATGTATGTGGGGGAGATGTGACCCATTTAACAGCCCCATAAGGCAGATGGCTTTTGAATGTCAGCTAATCTATAGCTCTTTACCCATGCAACATAAGAACTAAACTATCTTTGACTAACTAAACTAGTGTTATACTGTAACTTTCTTAGAACCTAAGACAAAAGAAGAGCAAGGATCATGAAATCTTTCATCAACTCATGTTTTGTACATTATGGTTATGTAGTATGTACTCTCATATCGTACTTATTCTTTGAAAAGTTAACATCAGGAATCTTTTAGCCACCAGCTTAAGCACAATTGTCAATCCTGTTAATTTCATGCTTCTCGATTTCCCTCGAAATAGTTTTCTCTGTAATTTGTCCCACGTGAATATATCATATAGACACATGCTATGTTCATTTAAATGTTAGTTTTGTTTACATCTGATTAGCCAAGTGAGCTTATTTCTCTCAAAGAACTGATTCTATCTCCATTTGACCTGCTTGCATGGACTTACTAGTTCCGTTTGTTAATTCTGATCTACAGAAGGTTTTGACTGCTCATGGTGCTGGAAAAGTTAGTGCTTACGTTACACATGGTGTGTTCCCCAAGAGATCATGGGAGCGATTTGTGCATATCAAGGCTGGTATAAACTCATTTTAGTTATTGGTTCCTTTCTTCCAAACATTTTCAGGCACTAATCATACACCATTTTCCTCAGAGAGATCCGATCATCGATTTGCAAACTTTTGGATAACTGACTCGTGTCCGCTTACCGTGAAGGCCATTGCTAATGAGGCTCCTTTCGAGGTGCTTAGCCTTGCTGGCTCCATAGCGGATGCCCTGCAGGTCTAAATTCTTGTGCACCAGCTTTGCTGACTCTAACTCTGATGGCAGCCCTATTAGGTCATTGAGATGCTTGTGCTAAGCTTTTGCCAGTCTTTTCAGAATGACCCTAATAAGAGTTCACACTCCAAGCCCACATTCCGCTCTTCTTTCAGTTCTGTTCTTTTTGTTCTCTTCAGTATCATAATATGATCTTTCCGCTTGTCTTCTCATCCAGCATTCCTTCCAAACTAACTTGTGTTATGTTTCGTCGCGTGCAATGAGAAATCTTCTTCAGCTAATTGCCCAAAAATCTAGTTTCTGGTTGTTTGAATCGGCTATTGTTGATCATTTACTTGCGTTAGTTTGCTGAAAGAAACATTATTAGTAACCTGAGAATTATCATGCTGAAAAGTGCTTGGATTGCCTCTAGAATTATCAAATGCTGTAATAGAAGCAACGATGCAAGAGTAACATGTTTCATTAAAATCTCATTATATTTTGATTGTGCAATGGTGGGTGCTTAGCCTGGCCTCAACAGAGTTTCCAAGGCCAAGTGATTTGGTAGTTTTCAGCGTAACAATGTTTTTTAGATTTACAAAAAAAATCTACTTCTAAGATTTTGTAGCATAGTAGTCTTATCGATTACATCTTGAGACTGAGGCTTGCGGTAGGTTTAAGGTGATCGATCTAACTTAGCTTCTTAGCTTTGTTATGTAACAGGGAATACACTATTATCCATATGTAATTGTCACCTGAAGTCTAGGTTACCTTTCATATGTCTGTTCGCGTGGATAAACCAGGGTTATCCCCCTCCCCTTGTCCTCGACAAGAGGCCAAGAGTGATCGTTAGGGGTGGTTAGAGGTTATTTTTTTTAAAGAATATTTCATAAAATATTCTCTCATTTTGTAACTAGATATAAAAGTTCATCTTTAATACGATAATAAGTAATTTTTTTTATTATTCGCATTCACATTTATCTTGAGTTATTAACTTGAGTTTCAGAGGAACTAGGTTGGAAAACCTCTTTCGATCTCGATCTTTACGTAGGAGGTATATCAGGAGCTCGATGTTCTCACCTCGGATAATACTTAGTATATAATTCCAGACCACATCAGGTTAATTTAGACGTCAATAACATTTTTTCTCATTATTTTAATGCTAGAATGAGGGTCCAATATCGTAGGAATGCTCATCCTCTAACCCTCTCAACAAACACTTGAGCGAGGAGGCTCTGCCCCCGACCCATAGTACTTTCACGTAGACGGGGCTACAGCCATCATTTTTGCATGTGGATACATCCACCTCGGCACAAATGCTGATGCGATACAAGTGTCTATTCAATAACCTGGGCCTCTCACCCTTGGGAACAATCCTGAGCCACTTGCTTGTCCTTATTGAAGTGTTCTTGAACCTCACCTAACAAGTGTAAACGCTAACGGGCATGATACAAGCTATCGCTCTACTTTTGCCTTAGCTAGCCTAACAAATGATGGCGCTAGCTCAATCGCCATCAGCACC
Organism: Musa acuminata AAA Group; assembly: GCF_036884655.1. NCBI lineage: Eukaryota > Viridiplantae > Streptophyta > Magnoliopsida > Zingiberales > Musaceae > Musa > Musa acuminata. The sequence goes on from NC_088335.1 coordinate 47,321,735, forward strand.
AGCACCCATCGAGGTTCCCCCACTAGACATGGTGCCGACATCTCAAGATCACTTGAGGCTCGTTGAACTGTCGGTCGAGGGGGCACTTTGCTCCCCGATTGTAGAATTTAATGGACCACACTACCATTCCACCCTGCTTAATTCCAAGACCCAATTAGCAGATTCAACGGAGGATTCCTTATGGATCTAATTATGACAGATGGACCGACACTTGAAGGAGATGTGACAAGAGTTTCAACAATCCAAAGGAGAAGCACTGATTGATCCCACTTCGAGTCGATCCCCATTCACCTAGAAATTCAGGAGAAACCAATCTCAACGAATTTTCGCCTCTCATCGTTGGAGACATTCGATGGCAGCACTGACTCGATAGAGCACATCATCGCTTTCCATGCCCAAATGTTGTTATACAACACTTTAGATGCCCTAGTGTGTTGTACCTTCTCGACCACGTTAAGAGGTCTGACATAAGTGTTAGGATCGAGAGCACTAAGAGGGGGGGGGTGAATTAGTGCAGCGGATATTTTTCAGCGATTAAAAAAACGAAAGCTGTGTTCGTTCGATAAAGACTATTTTGATGCAAAAGCCGATTCTAAGATTACTTATGATTAAGTGCAGTTTACGTTTAAACGCAGTTTGCGTCTAAATGCAGATTGCGTCTAAACTCAGATTGCGTCTAAGCGCAGATTGCGTCTAAACACAGTTTGCGTCTAGGAGCAGTTTAAGCAGAAGTATAAAGACAATGTGCTGCTGTTGTACAACTCAAAAAGTAATCTGCAAAAAACAGATTTACGTCTAAACGCAGATTTACGTCTAGACGCAGATTTACGTCTAAACGCAGATTTACGTTTTAAACGCAGATTTACGTCTGAACTTTGAAACTCGTTTGTATACTCGCAGAAGGCAGTATGCAGTTGAAATCAAGACGTAAACGTGAACTGAGATCTAATGATTGTGCGAGGAAAGCCGATTTACGTCTAAATGCAGTTTTACGTCTAAATGTTGAAACTCGTTCGTAAAATTGTAGAGGACAGTTTGCAGTTATCAATAGGATCAAAATGTAAGTGTAAACTGCAAAGAAACTCGTTCGTAAAAGCACGGAAGACAGTTCTGTAGAATCAAACGTAAACGTAAACTATAATGTACGAAAATACGAATTTACGTCTGAATGCAGATTCGGAAGAACAGCACTTAGAACTTGTTCGTGAAAGCGCAGAGAGCAGTAGTAATGAAGGAGGTTTGCAGTAATGATAAAGTGCTAAAAAATAAACGCAAACCAGAGATTTAGAGTGGTTCGATCAGCCTTGACCTACTCCACTTTTGGCTTCCTCCACCGACGAGGTCGCCGACGTCAACTAGGGGCCTTCCTTCAATAGGCGAAGGCCAAACTGCCCTTTTACAGTTTCTCTCCTTTTGACAGGCTCAGGAGACAACCTTTACAGACCTTTCTCTCCTCACTTTACAACTGAAAACTTGAAGAACAGAAGGAGGAGACTTAAAGGCTTTACAACACTTTTGAGCTATTAGAATCACAGAAAAGATCAAGATTTCGGTGTAGGTCTATATCTTTTCAGTGCTGAATGGGTGGGGAATTTATAGGCCCCAACCCAATTCAAATTTGGAGCTCAAAACAATCAAATCCCGGAATTCTGGGATCAGGCGGTTGCACCTCTTGACTGGAGAGGTTGCACCGCCTGGCAGAGCTCGAAGACCGAGCTCAGGCGGTGCCACCTCTCTGCCAGGGAGGTTGCACCGCCCAGTCTTGCTCGAAGACTGAGCTCAGGCGGTGCCACCTCTCTGTCAGGGAGGTTGCACCGCCCAGTCTAGCTCGAAGACTGAGCTCAGGCGGTGCCACCTCTCTGCTGGGGAGGTTGCACCGCCCAGTCTCGCTGGAAGGCCTAGCCCAGGCGGTGCCACCTCCTGGCCTGGGCGGTTGCACCTCCTGGTGCAATCAGGGTCCGAATGGTTCATTCCATTCGGCCCAATTTCAGTCTTTCAGGGGCCCAATTGCCCCAAGATTAAGCCAATGGGATCACCTCCCATTTTCCAACTTAATCAACGTGCTAACTACGATTAAATCTAAGACAACTTCTGCAGCTTTGCTTCGGTGCGTCAATCGCTCCTTCCGGCGAGTTTCCGGCGAACTTCCGTCGATCATCCGATGAACCCTCGGTGATGCTCCTGCGGACTTCCGGCAAACTCCTGGACTTTGCGACGATCCACTTGGCAAGTTCCGACGAGCTTCGCTTGGCAAGCTTCTGGACTTCTCGGATCTGTTCTCGCAGAACCTCCGACGACCGTCCGAACTTCCGTCGAACTCTCGAACTCCCAACGTGATCATGAACTTGACTCCGGCGCAACTCCTGCTGCTTGTCTATCTTTCATCGTAGTTAATCCTGCACACTTATCTCAACACATAGATTAGACAACAAATGACAATTGACTTCATCATCAAAATCCGAGATTCAACAATCTCCCCCTTTTTGATGATGACAATCAATTGATAATGGAGTTATCCTTAACTCCCCCTGTCTATATGTCATAGTTGAGATAAGTCAACCTTGAATTCAAGACCTAAGAATTCAAGTGACGTATTGATAAGTGAGATCAGTTAAACTTATCAATACTCCCATCATGATACTCATCATGATGTATCTCTTCAAGGATGATGTCAGGGTTTGACATACATCAATAAGTGAGATCAGTTAAACTTATCAATACTCCCATCATGATACTCATCATGATGTATCTCTTCAAGGATGATGTCAGGGTTTGACATACATCAATAAGTTTGTATGATTGTGTTTGTAACTATTCATCATGTAGTTTGAACATTATCATATAAAGCTGTGAAACTTATTACATGATGCACACATTTGAAATATTCTAGCAAGTTTTGCATTTTCTTCACATGATAAGATATCAACTCAGGGCATAATGCAAACTTTAGCACATGTTCATATATCTCTTGGTGATGCAAGGATGGCATAATCATAGTAGTGTTTATAGCATCATTCATAGTATTTCTAATCATGGCAGTGTTTATCAATTCATATATATCTCCCCCTTTGTCATCAACAAAAAGCATAGTAACTATGATACCAGAAAATAATAATAGCAAGCTTATAGAGGAATTTTACATAGATTGCTTTAAATACTTCTTACCCTTTGTGTTATAATCCATTGTAAAGATTTTGCAGGATGGAATACATACACATGAATCACTTCATCAAATCTATTTCAGAAACTCAATTTTCATGAAGGTGTACGAGAAAATCTGTTTCATAAATAAGATGCATTCGGACAAGATTTTGTTGCAGATTTTCACATATAATCATGGAAATCAAGTGATTTGATCATACAATATAGTCCGAAAGAAAATTATTTTAACAAATTTATCTGTTCGGACACATCAACATTCCTAATTCTCTTCTAATGAAATCAAATTGTTCTTCACTTAGAGGTTTTGTAAAAATGTCAACTAGTTGATGTTTAGTATCAACGAACTCTATGGTTACGTCATGATTGGTGACATGATCTCGTATAAAGTGATGTCTAATATCAATATGTTTTGTTCTTGAGTGTTGTATAGGATTCTTGGTTAAGCATATTGCACTTGTGTTATCACATTTAATTGGAATATTTTTGAGATGAACTTTATAATCTTCTAAGGTATTTTTCATCCATACAACTTGTGCACAGCATGCACTTACTGCAATATATTCAGCTTCGGTTGTTGATAGTGCAACCGAGTTTTATTTCTTTGATGACCAGGAAACAAGGGCATGTCCTAAAAATTGACATGATCCTGATGTGCTTTTTCTATCTAATCTACAGCCAGCAAAGTCAGCATCAGCATAAGCAATTAACTCAAAATTCTCTGATTTTGGGTACCATAATCCTAGATTTGTGGTACCATTAAGATATCTAAATATTCTTTTAACTGCTTTGAGATGAGATATCTTAGGGTTTGATTGAAATCTAGCACATAGTCCTACACTGAACATGATGTCTGGTCTGGTTGCAGTGAGGTAAAGTAAACTTCCTATCATACCCCTATAAGTTTTTTGATCAAAGCTTTCTCCACTTTCATCAATTTCTAACTTAGTGGAGGTGCTCATAGGAGTGTTACTAGCCTTTGAGTTGTTCATGTTAAACCTTTTTAATAAATTCATGGCATATTTAGTTTGACTAATAAAGATGCCATTGCTTAGTTGTTTGATTTGTAAACCTAAGAAGAATGTTAAGTCTCCCATTAAGCTCATTTCGAATTCAAGACTCATAATTTTAGCAAAAGATTCACAAAGAGATTCATTTGTAGAGCCAAAGATGATATCATCAACATAAATCTGAACAATGAGAAAATTATTTTCAAAATTCTTGATAAACAATGTAGTATCAACCTTGCCTTTTATGAAATTATTTTCAATGAGAAAAGAACTAAGTCTCTCATACCAATTCCTTAGGGCTTGTTTTAAACCATAGAGAGCTTTAGTTAATCTAAACACATGATTAGGGAGGCTATTATTTTCAAATCCAGGAGGTTGTTCAACATAAACTTCTTCGGAAATAAAACCATTTAGAAAAGCGCTTTTAACATCCATTTGAAATAACTTAAAATTATTACAACTAGCATAGGCAAGGAGCATCCTTATGGCTTCCAATCGAGCCACAGGTGCGAAGGTTTCTTCGTAATCGATACCTTCTTCTTGGTTGAAACCTTTGGCCACTAATCTAGCCTTGTTTCTAACCACGATACCATTTTCATCTTGCTTGTTTCTAAAGACCCATTTAGTACCAATAACTAAATGGTCATTTGGCCTAGGAACAAGCGTCCACACCTCATTTCTCTCAAATTGATTTAATTCATCTTGCATTGCGATAATCCATGAATCATCTTTCATGGCTTCATCAACACATTTGGGTTCAATTTGGGAGAGAAAGGCGGCGTTGGCACAAAAGTTTTTAAAAGAAGATCGTGTTTGAACCCCCTTTGATGTGTCTCCTAGGATTAGCTCCTTAGGATGAGCATCTACATACTTCCAATCCTTGGGTAAGGATGTTTCGGAAGTGGATGCATCCAAGTTGCTAGTTGGAGACGGGGTTTCGTTTAAATTCAAGGAATCAAAATTAACATCATCATCAAGATTATTTTTCTTAATTTCTGAAATCTCATTGAAAACAACATGGATGGATTCTTCAATAATTAAGGTTCTTTTATTGAAAATGCGAAAAGCTTTAAAAACCGAAGAATAACCAAGAAAGATTCCTTCATCAGATTTAGCATCGAATTTTCCTAAGTTATCCTTTTCATTCAAGATAAAACACTTACACCCAAAGACTTTAAAATATGAGACATTGGGTTTTTTGTTATTCCATAACTCATAAGGAGTTTTGGTGAGTAAGGGTCTTACTAGGACTCTATTTAAAATATAGCATGCAGTGTTTACAGATTCGACCCAAGAATATTTGGGTAGGCTATGTTCATTCAACATGGTTCTTGCCATTTCTTGTAAATTTCGATTTTTTCTTTCTACTACCCCATTTTGTTAAGGATTTCTTGGAGTAGAGAAATTATGGTTGTATCCGTTGAGTTCACAGAATTCTTGGAAATCATGGTTTTGAAATTCTCCACCATGATCACTTCTAATTGACGAAATCATAGATCCCTTCTCATTTTGAACAAGTTTACAAAACTTGGTAAAATATCTAAAGCATTCATTTTTTTGTTTTAAGAAGTAGGTCCATGTATATCTGCTATAGTCATCAACAATGACAAAGGCGTATTTGCTACCTCCTAGACTCGATGTAGAGATTGGTCCGAACAAGTCCATATGGATCAATTGTAAGGGCCTAGAGGTGCTTATTTGATTCTTAGCTTTGAAGCTACCCTTAATTTGCTTACCTAATTGGCAAGCATCACATACATTATCTTTGATGAACTTGATATGAGGAATTCCTCTTACAAGTTCTCTAGATGATACTTGAGTGATTAGTTTCATGCTAGCATGACCTAATCTTCTATGCCATAGCCAAGCATCCTCATTCATAATGGCAAAACACATTTCATCACATAAGTCATTGATGTCAATAGTGTATACGTTATTTTGTTTTAATGCAATCATAGATATATTTTTGTGTGATTTTTCAATGATGCAAGCATTAGATTCAAATCTTATAATATATCCTTTGTCACATAATTGACTAATGCTCAAGAGGTTATGTTTTAAACCATCAACTAGTAAAACATCTTCAATAGAGAAGTTGGATTTGTTACCTATGGTTCCTTTGCCAATGATTTTACCCTTGTTGTTGTCTCCGAAGGTGACATATCCTTCGTCTATGCTAGTGAGCTTAGAGAATTGAGATGGATCTCCGGTCATATGCCTTGAGCATCCACTATCAAGGTACCATCTCTTGCTCCTAGCTTGCGACGGTTTAGTTTTCTACAAGAAAGGATGATGTTTAGGTACCCATTTGCTTTTGGGTGCCTCATAAATAGATCTACATTTCTTATCATGTTGCATAGAATTTGTCATGGTTCCTTTAGGAACCCAGATTAGTTTGTTTGGACTTATTTTCTTGAATGGACAACAATGTGTCTTGTGTCCAGATTTGCAACAAAAGTTGCACTTGGTTTGGTGTTGAACATGTAAGATGGAGCCTTTTATGAAGGTGGTTGGATTTTGGTGAGGACTTCTCACAAATCCAATTCCGCTCCTTTTTGGAATGTGACCCTTGTTTGCAAGGATCATGTTTAATGACTTGCTACCAACCTCGAATTTCTTCAAGGTATCCTTGAGTAGCAGGTTTTCTTTTTGCAAAGTTTCTAAATCATGACATTTGATACATGAATTTAACCTATCATGATGTTCGACTTTTAACTTATCAAACTCACAAGTAAGACTATCATGCATCTTTTTCAGCAATTTATATTTTCTACTTATACTCTTGCATTCGTCAAATAAGTCATTGAAAGCATTTAATAATTCATCGAAAGATAAATCAGCATCTATTGAATTTGTTACCTCATCTTCGATGGCCATTAAGGCGTAATGAGCAACTTGCTCGGTGTTGGACTCCTCTTCCTCAGATGCGCTCGAATCATCCCATGTTGCTTGGAGCGCCTTCTTCTTTGTTGTTCTTTTCTTGACTTGGGGACAATCACTCTTGTAGTGTCCCGGCTTTTTGCATTCATAGCAGATTACTTGGTCCTTTTTGGGTTCAAGTTTATTTTTTGCATCATTCTTAAACTTGTTTCTTTTAAAGAACTTTTTAAACTTTCTTGTTAGAAGTGCCAAGTCATCATCACAGTCCTCATCACTTGAGTTTTCTCTCAAGTGGCATTCTGAAGTTTCGAGTGCCATATCCTTCCTGTTCTTTGGAAGGATGTCTTCTTGCTCTTCATGAGCTTTACAAGTCATTTCGTAGGTCATTAATGACCCGATTAGTTCTTCAAGAGGGAAATTTCGCAGATCTTTTGCCTCTTGAATAGCGGTGACTTTAGGATCCCAACTCTTAGGAAGGGATCTTAGTATCTTATTAACAAGCTCAAAATCCGAAAAGCTCTTTCCGAGTCCTTTTAGACCGTTGACGACATCCGTGAAACGGGTAAACATGTCGCCAATGGTTTCACTCGGTTTCATCCGAAAAAGTTCGAAAGAATGTAACAGCAAATTGATTTTTGACTCTTTTACTCTACTTGTGCCCTCATGGGTCACTTCGAGCGTGTGCCAAATATCAAACGCAGTTTCACAAGTTGAAACACGGTTAAACTCGTTTTTATCAAGTGCACAAAAAAAGGCATTCATAGCCTTTGCATTAAGAGCGAAAGCCTTCTTCTCCAAATCATTCCAATCGATCATTGGAAGAGAAGACTTTGAAAAACCATTCTCGACAAGATTCCAAAGATCAATGTCCATAGAAATAAGAAAGATTCTCATTCGGGTCTTCCAATAGGTGTAGTCCGTCCCATTAAACATGGGTGGACGTGTAATGGAATGGCCCTCTTGGTTTCCGGCGTAAGTCATCTCTCTTGGGTTTTAATCCTTTTGAGAGTTAACCGGGCTCTGATACCAATTGTTAGGATCGAGAGCACTAAGAGGGGGGGGGTGAATTAGTGCAGCGGATATTTTTCAGCGATTAAAAAAATGAAAGCTGCGTTCGTTCGATAAAGACTATTTTGATGCAAAAGCCGATTCTAAGATTACTTATGATTAAGTGCAGTTTACGTTTAAACGTAGTTTGCGTCTAAATGCAGATTGCGTCTAAACTCAGATTGCGTCTAAGCGCAGTTTGCGTCTTAGCGCAGATTGCGTCTAAGCGCAGATTGCGTCTAAACACAGTTTGCGTCTAGGAGCAGTTTAAGCAGAAGTATAAAGACAATGTGCTGCTGTTGTACAGCTCAAAAAGTAATCTGCAAAAAACAGATTTACGTCTAAACGCAGATTTACGTCTAGACGCAGATTTACGTCTAAACGCAGATTTACGTTTTAAACGCAGATTTACGTCTGAACTTTGAAACTCGTTTGTATACTCGCAGAAGGCAGTATGCAGTTGAAATCAAGACGTAAACGTGAACTGAGATCTAATGATTGTGCGAGGAAAGCCGATTTACGTCTAAATGCAGTTTTACGTCTAAATGTTGAAACTCGTTCGTAAAATTGTAGAGGATAGTTTACAGTTATCAATAGGATCAAAATGTAAGTGTAAACTACAAAGAAACTCGTTCGTAAAAGCACGGAAGACAGTTCTGCAGAATCAAACGTAAACGTAAACTGTAATGTACGAAAATACGAATTTACGTTTGAATGCAGATTCGGAAGAACAGCACTTAGAACTTGTTCGTGAAAGCGCAGAGAGCAGTAGTAATGAAGGAGGTTTGCAGTAATGATAAAGTGCTCAAAAATAAATGCAAACCAGAGATTTAGAGTGGTTCGGTCAGCCTTGACCTACTCCACTTTTGGCTTCCTCCACCGACGAGGTCGCCGACGTCAACTAGGGGCCTTCCTTCAATAGGCGAAGGCCAAACTACCCTTTTACAATTTCTCTCCTTTTGACAGGCTCAGGAGACAACCTTTACAGACCTTTCTCTCCTCACTTTACAACTGAAAACTTGAAGAACAGAAGGAGGAGACTTAAAGGCTTTACAACACTTTTGAGCTCTTAGAATCACAGAAAAGATCAAGATTTCGGTGTAGGTCTATATCTTTTTAGTGCTGAATGGGTGGGGAATTTATAGGCCCCAACCCAATTCAAATTTGGAGCTCAAAACAATCAAATCCCGGAATTCTGGGATCAGGCGGTTGCACCTCTTGACTGGAGTGGTTGCACCGCCTGGCAGAGCTCGAAGACCGAGCTCACGCGGTGCCACCTCTCTGCCAGGGAGGTTGCACCGCCCAGTCTTGCTCGAAGACTGAGCTCAGGCGGTGCCACCTCTCTGTCAGGGAGGTTGCACCGCCCAGTCTAGCTCGAAGACTGAGCTCAGGCGGTGCCACCTCTCTGCTGGGGAGGTTGCACCGCCCAGTCTCGCTGGAAGGCCTAGCCCAGGCGGTGCCACCTCCTGGCCTGGGCGGTTGCACCTCCTGGTGCAATCAGGGTCCGAATGGTTCATTCCATTCGGCCCAATTTCAGTCTTTCAGGGGCCCAATTGCCCCAAGATTAAGCCAATGGGATCACCTCCCATTTTCCAACTTAATCAACGTGCTAACTACGATTAAATCTAAGACAACTTCTGCAGCTTTGCTTCGGTGCGTCAATCGCTCCTTCCGGCGAGTTTCCGGCGAACTTCCGTCGATCATCCGATGAACCCTCGGTGATGCTCCTGCGGACTTCCGGCAAACTCCTGGACTTTGCGACGATCCACTTGGCAAGTTCCGACGAGCTTCGCTTGGCAAGCTTCTGGACTTCTCGGATCTGTTCTCGCAGAACCTCCGACGACCGTCCGAACTTCCGTCGAACTCTCGAACTCCCAACGTGATCATGAACTTGACTCCGGCGCAACTCCTGCTGCTTGTCTATCTTTCATCGTAGTTAATCCTGCACACTTATCTCAACACATAGATTAGACAACAAATGACAATTGACTTCATCATCAAAATCCGAGATTCAACAATCTCCCCCTTTTTGATGATGACAATCAATTGATAATGGAGTTATCCTTAACTCCCCCTGTCTATATGCCATAGTTGAGATAAGTCAACCTTGAATTCAAGACCTAAGAATTCAAGTGACGTATTGATAAGTGAGATCAGTTAAACTTATCAATACTCCCATCATGATACTCATCATGATGTATCTCTTCAAGGATGATGTCAGGGTTTGACATACATCAATAAGTGAGATCAGTTAAACTTATCAATACTCCCATCATGATACTCATCATGATGTATCTCTTCAAGGATGATGTCAGGGTTTGACATACATCAATAAGTTTGTATGATTGTGTTTGTAACTATTCATCATGTAGTTTGAACATTATCATATAAAGCTGTGAAACTTATTACATGATGCACACATTTGAAATATTCTAGCAAGTTTTGCATTTTCTTCACATGATAAGATATCAACTCAAGGCATAATGCAAACTTTAGCACATGTTCATATATCTCTTGGTGATGCAAGGATGGCATAATCATAGTAGTGTTTATAGCATCATTCATAGTATTTCTAATCATGGCAGTGTTTATCAATTCATATATATCTCCCCCTTTGTCATCAACAAAAAGCATAGTAACTATGATACCAGAAAATAATAATAGCAAGCTTATAGAGGAATTTTACATAGATTGCTTTAAATACTTCTTACCCTTTGTGTTATAATCCATTGTAAAGATTTTGCAGGATGGAATACATACACATGAATCACTTCATCAAATCTATTTCAGAAACTCAATTTTCATGAAGGTGTACGAGAAAATCTGTTTCATAAATAAGATGCATTCGGACAAGATTTTGTTGCAGATTTTCACATATAATCATGGAAATCAAGTGATTTGATCATACAATATAGTCCGAAAGAAAATTATTTTAACAAATTTATCTGTTCGGACACATCAACATTCCTAATTCTCTTCTAATGAAATCAAATTGTTCTTCACTTAGAGGTTTTGTAAAAATATCAACTAGTTGATGTTTAGTATCAACGAACTCTATGGTTACGTCATGATTGGTGACATGATCTCGTATAAAGTGATGTCTAATATCAATATGTTTTGTTCTTGAGTGTTGTATAGGATTCTTGGTTAAGCATATTGCACTTGTGTTATCACATTTAATTGGAATATTTTTGAGATGAACTTTATAATCTTCTAAGGTATTTTTCATCCATACAACTTGTGCACAGCATGCACTTACTGCAATATATTCAGCTTCGGTTGTTGATAGTGCAACCGAGTTTTATTTCTTTGATGACCAGGAAACAAGGGCATGTCCTAAAAATTGACATGATCCTGATGTGCTTTTTCTATCTAATCTACAGCTAGCAAAGTCAGCATCAGCATAAGCAATTAACTCAAAATTCTCTGATTTTGGGTACCATAATCCTAGATTTGTGGTACCATTAAGATATCTAAATATTCTTTTAACTGCTTTGAGATGAGATATCTTAGGGTTTGATTGAAATCTAGCACATAGTCCTACACTGAACATGATGTCTGGTCTGGTTGCAGTGAGGTAAAGTAAACTTCCTATCATACCCCTATAAGTTTTTTGATCAAAGCTTTCTCCACTTTCATCAATTTCTAACTTAGTGGAGGTGCTCATAGGAGTGTTACTAGCATTTGAGTTGTTCATGTTAAACCTTTTTAATAAATTCATGGCATATTTAGTTTGACTAATAAAGATGCCATTGCTTAGTTGTTTGATTTGTAAACCTAAGAAGAATGTTAATTCTCCCATTAAGCTCATTTCGAATTCAAGACTCATAATTTTAGCAAAAGATTCACAAAGAGATTCATTTGTAGAGCCAAAGATGATATCATCAACATAAATCTGAACAATGAGAAAATTATTTTCAAAATTCTTGATAAACAATGTAGTATCAACCTTGCCTTTTATGAAATTATTTTCAATGAGAAAAGAACTAAGTCTCTCATACCAATTCCTTGGGGCTTGTTTTAAACCATAGAGAGCTTTAGTTAATCTAAACACATGATTAGGGAGGCTATTATTTTCAAATCCAGGAGGTTGTTCAACATAAACTTCTTCGGAAATAAAACATTTAGAAAAACGCTTTTAACATCCATTTGAAATAACTTAAAATTATTACAACTAGCATAGGCAAGGAGCATCCTTATGGCTTCCAATCGAGCCACAGGTGCGAAGGTTTCTTCGTAATCGATACCTTCTTCTTGGTTGAAACCTTTGGCCACTAATCTAGCCTTGTTTCTAACCACGATACCATTTTCATCTTGCTTGTTTCTAAAGACCCATTTAGTACCAATAACTAAATGGTCATTTGGCCTAGGAACAAGCGTCCACACCTCATTTCTCTCAAATTGATTTAATTCATCTTGCATTGCGATAATCCATGAATCATCTTTCATGGCTTCATCAACACATTTGGGTTCAATTTGGGAGAGAAAGGCGGCGTTGGCACAAAAGTTTTTAAAAGAAGATCGTGTTTGAACCCCCTTTGATGTGTCTCCTAGGATTAGCTCCTTAGGATGAGCATCTACATACTTCCAATCCTTGGGTAAGGATGTTTCGGAAGTGGATGCATCCAAGTTGCTAGTTGGAGACGGGGTTTCGTTTAAATTCAAGGAATCAAAATTAACATCATCATCAAGATTATTTTTCTTAATTTCTGAAATCTCATTGAAAACAACATGGATGGATTCTTCAATAATTAAGGTTCTTTTATTAAAAATGCGAAAAGCTTTAGAAACCGAAGAATAACCAAGAAAGATTCCTTCATCAGATTTAGCATCGAATTTTCCTAAGTTATCCTTTTCATTCAAGATAAAACACTTACACCCAAAGACTTTAAAATATGAGACATTGGGTTTTTTGTTATTCCATAACTCATAAGGAGTTTTGGTGAGTAAGGGTCTTACTAGGACTCTATTTAAAATATAGCATGCAGTGTTTACAGCTTCGGCCCAAAAATATTTGGGTAGGCTATGTTCATTCAACATGGTTCTTGCCATTTCTTGTAAATTTCGATTTTTTCTTTCTACTACCCCATTTTGTTAAGGATTTCTTGGAGTAGAGAAATTATGGTTGTATCCGTTGAGTTCACAGAATTCTTGGAAATCATGGTTTTGAAATTCTCCACCATGATCACTTCTAATTGACGAAATCATAGATCCCTTCTCATTTTGAACAAGTTTACAAAACTTGGTAAAATATCTAAAGCATTCATTTTTTTGTTTTAAGAAGTAGGTCCATGTATATCTGCTATAGTCATCAACAATGACAAAGGCGTATTTGCTACCTCCTAGACTCGATGTAGAGATTGGTCCGAACAAGTCCATATGGATCAATTGTAAGGGCCTAGAGGTGCTTATTTGATTCTTAGCTTTGAAGCTACCCTTAATTTGCTTACCTAATTGGCAAGCATCACATACATTATCTTTGATGAACTTGATATGAGGAATTCCTCTTACAAGTTCTCTAGATGATACTTGAGTGATTAGTTTCATGCTAGCATGACCTAATCTTCTATGCCATAGCCAAGCATCCTCATTCATAACGGCAAAACACATTTCATCACATAAGTCATTGATGTCAATAGTGTATACGTTATTTTGTTTTAATGCAATCATAGATATATTTTTGTGTGATTTTTCAATGATGCAAGCATTAGATTCAAATCTTATAATATATCCTTTATCACATAATTGACTAATGCTCAAGAGGTTATGTTTTAAACCATCAACTAGTAAAACATCTTCAATAGAGAAGTTGGATTTGTTACCTATGGTTCCTTTGCCAATGATTTTACCCTTGTTGTTGTCTCTGAAGGTGACATATCCTTCGTCTATGCTAGTGAGCTTAGAGAATTGAGATGGATCTCCGGTCATATGCCTTGAGCATCCACTATCAAGGTACCATCTCTTGCTCCTAGCTTGCGACGGTTTAGTTTTCTACAAGAAAGGATGATGTTTAGGTACCCATTTGCTTTTGGGTGCCTCATAAATAGATCTACATTTCTTATCATGTTGCATAGAATTTGTCATGGTTCCTTTAGGAACCCAGATTAGTTTGTTTGGACTTATTTTCTTGAATGGACAACAATGTGTCTTGTGTCCAGATTTGCAACAAAAGTTGCACTTGGTTTGGTGTTGAACATGTAAGATGGAGCCTTTTATGAAGGTGGTTGGATTTTGGTGAGGACTTCTCACAAATCCAATTCCGCTCCTTTTTGGAATGTGACCCTTGTTTGCAAGGATCATGTTTAATGACTTGCTACCAACCTCGAATTTCTTCAAGGTGTCCTTGAGTAGCAGGTTTTCTTTTTGCAAAGTTTCTAAATCATGACATTTGATACATGAATTTAACCTATCATGATGTTCGACTTTTAACTTATCAAACTCACAAGTAAGACTATCATGCATCTTTTTCAGCAATTTATATTTTCTACTTATACTCTTGCATTCGTCAAATAAGTCATTGAAAGCATTTAATAATTCATCGAAAGATAAATCAGCATCTATTGAATTTGTTACCTCATCTTCGATGGCCATTAAGGCGTAATGAGCAACTTGCTCGGTGTTGGACTCCTCTTCCTCAGATGCGCTCGAATCATCCCATGTTGCTTGGAGCGCCTTCTTCTTTGTTGTTCTTTTCTTGACTTGGGGACAATCACTCTTGTAGTGTCCCGGCTTTTTGCATTCATAGCAGATTACTTGGTCCTTTTTGGGTTCAAGTTTATTTTTTGCATCATTCTTAAACTTGTTTCTTTTAAAGAACTTTTTAAACTTTCTTGTTAGAAGTGCCAAGTCATCATCACAGTCCTCATCACTTGAGTTTTCTCTCAAGTGGCATTCTGAAGTTTCGAGTGCCATATCCTTCCTGTTCTTTGGAAGGATGTCTTCTTGCTCTTCATGAGCTTTACAAGTCATTTCGTAGGTCATTAATGACCCGATTAGTTCTTCAAGAGGGAAATTTCGCAGATCTTTTGCCTCTTGAATAGCGGTGACTTTAGGATCCCAACTCTTAGGAAGGGATCTTAGTATCTTATTAACAAGCTCAAAATCCGAAAAGCTCTTTCCGAGTCCTTTTAGACCGTTGACGACATCCGTGAAACGGGTAAACATGTCGCCAATGGTTTCACTCGGTTTCATCCGAAAAAGTTCGAAAGAATGTAACAGCAAATTGATTTTTGACTCTTTTACTCTACTTGTGCCCTCATGGGTCACTTCGAGCGTGTGCCAAATATCAAACGCAGTTTCACAAGTTGAAACACGGTTAAACTCGTTTTTATCAAGTGCACAAAATAAGGCATTCATAGCCTTTGCATTAAGAGCGAAAGCCTTCTTCTCCAAATCATTCCAATCGATCATTGGAAGAGAAGACTTTGAAAAACCATTCTCGACAAGATTCCAAAGATCAATGTCCATAGAAATAAGAAAGATTCTCATTCGGGTCTTCCAATAGGTGTAGTCCGTCCCATTAAACATGGGTGGACGTGTAATGGAATGACCCTCTTGGTTTCCGGCGTAAGTCATCTCTCTTGGGTTTTAATCCTTTTGAGAGTTAACCGGGCTCTGATACCAATTGTTAGGATCGAGAGCACTAAGAGGGGGGGGGTGAATTAGTGCAGCGGATATTTTTCAGCGATTAAAAAAACGAAAGCTGCGTTCGTTCGATAAAGACTATTTTGATGCAAAAGCCGATTCTAAGATTACTTATGATTAAGTGCAGTTTACGTTTAAACGCAGTTTGCGTCTAAATGCAGATTGCGTCTAAACTCAGATTGCGTCTAAGCGCAGTTTGCGTCTTAGCGCAGATTGCATCTAAGCGCAGATTGCGTCTAAACACAGTTTGCGTCTAGGAGCAGTTTAAGCAGAAGTATAAAGACAATGTGCTGCTGTTGTACAGCTCAAAAAGTAATCTGCAAAAAATAGATTTACGTCTAAACGCAGATTTACGTCTAGACGAAGATTTACGTCTAAACGCAGATTTACGTTTTAAACGCAGATTTACGTCTGAACTTTGAAACTCGTTTGTATACTCGCAGAAGGCAGTATGCAGTTGAAATCAAGACGTAAACGTGAACTGAGATCTAATGATTGTGCGAGGAAAGCCGATTTACGTCTAAATGCAGTTTTACGTCTAAATGTTGAAACTCGTTCGTAAAATTGTAGAGGACAGTTTGTAGTTATCAATAGGATCAAAATGTAAGTGTAAACTGCAAAGAAACTTGTTCGTAAAAGCACGGAAGACAGTTCTGCAGAATCAAACGTAAACGTAAACTGTAATGTACGAAAATACGAATTTACGTCTGAATGCAGATTCGGAAGAACAGCACTTAGAACTTGTTCGTAAAAGCGCAGAGAGCAGTAGTAATGAAGGAGGTTTGCAGTAATGATAAAGTGCTCAAAAATAAACGCAAACCAGAGATTTAGAGTGGTTCGGTCAGCCTTGACCTACTCCACTTTTGGCTTCCTCCACCGACGAGGTCGCCGACGTCAACTAGGGGCCTTCCTTCAATAGGCGAAGGCCAAACTGCCCTTTTACAGTTTCTCTCCTTTTGACAGGCTCAGGAGACAACCTTTACAGACCTTTCTCTCCTCACTTTACAACTGAAAACTTGAAGAACAGAAGGAGGAGACTTAAAGGCTTTACAACACTTTTGAGCTCTTAGAATCACAGAAAAGATCAAGATTTCGGTGTAGGTCTATATCTTTTCAGTGCTGAATGGGTGGGGAATTTATAGGCCCCAACCCAATTCAAATTTGGAGCTCAAAACAATCAAATCCCGGAATTCTGGGATCAGGCGGTTGCACCTCTTGACTGGAGAGGTTGCACCGCCTGGCAGAGCTCGAAGACCGAGCTCAGGTGGTGCCACCTCTCTGCCAGGGAGGTTGCACCGCCCAGTCTTGCTCGAAGACTGAGCTCAGGCGGTGCCACCTCTCTGTCAGGGAGGTTGCACCGCCCAGTCTAGCTCGAAGACTGAGCTCAGGCGGTGCCACCTCTCTGCTGGGGAGGTTGCACCGCCCAGTCTCGCTGGAAGGCCTAGCCCAGGCGGTGCCACCTCCTGGCCTGGGCGGTTGCACCTCCTGGTGCAATCAGGGTCCGAATGGTTCATTCCATTCGGCCCAATTTCAGTCTTTCAGGGGCCCAATTGCCCCAAGATTAAGCCAATGGGATCACCTCCCATTTTCCAACTTAATCAACGTGCTAACTACGATTAAATCTAAGACAACTTCTGCAGCTTTGCTTCGGTGCGTCAATCGCTCCTTCCGGCGAGTTTCCGGCGAACTTCCGTCGATCATCCGATGAACCCTCGGTGATGCTCCTGCGGACTTCCGGCAAACTCCTGGACTTTGCGACGATCCACTTGGCAAGTTCCGACGAGCTTCGCTTGGCAAGCTTCTGGACTTCTCGGATCTGTTCTCGCAGAACCTCCGACGACCGTCCGAACTTCCGTCGAACTCTCGAACTCCCAACGTGATCATGAACTTGACTCCGGCGCAACTCCTGCTGCTTGTCTATCTTTCATCGTAGTTAATCCTGCACACTTATCTCAACACATAGATTAGACAACAAATGACAATTGACTTCATCATCAAAATCCGAGATTCAACAATAAGAATTGTATGCACGTTTGAAGCTGCTCTCTATTAGTTCTTTTGCTTCGCTCACAAGGGAATTTAAGCTTTACTTCCTTAGGAATGTGCATCCAAGGCCATTGGCATTAACACTTCTTGGACTTAGGCGGGGAGAGGAGAAAATGCTCTCAGACTTCGTCACTCGGTTCACTAACACAATTTAAGGCATGGAAGATGCTCATCCGTCACTCGCAATACGAGCCTTTATGATGGGACTCAGGCCTTTTCACATATTTTGGTCATTGGTAAAGAGGCCTCCAATGATGATATCAAAAATACTTTAGAGGGTCAATCAATATACTATCACCGAGGCAATGGTCTTGGGTAAATATGAGGAGTCACAAAAGGTCGAGATAAGAGCGACTACAATCCACCCCAACCCGAGGTCACCGTAATGAAGGAGAAATGAACGACTAGAGTTGTCTCGTCCAAGGTCTAAGCTATCCCCCCGAATATGACTAAAATTAAAGTTTTTTGCGACTCACATGGAGTCATGTGCATATAAATCCATCATGATAGAGGCATAGGGCAAAATGTGCTTAAGGTGCATAAGCTAGGAAAATCCAACCCACGTGCATAGAAATTCATCATGGTAGAGGCATAAGATAAAATGTGCCCGAGGTGCGTGAGTTGAGAAAACCTGAACCATGTGTAAAGAAATCTACCATGACGGAAGCATAGGGCTAAATATGTCTGAGGTGCGTGAGTTGAGAAAACCCGACTTGCACGAAAAAAAATCCTACATAGCGGAAGCACAAGACAAAATATATTTGAGGCACATGAGTCAAGAAAAACCCAACTTGCATGAGAAAAAATCCTCCACAGTGGAGGCACAAGGTAAAATGTACCTGAGGCGCTTGAGTTGGGAAAACCTGACTCATGTGAGGAGAAATCCACCACACCGGAGGCATAGGGAAAAATATGCCCGAGCCGCTTAAGTTGGGAAAACTCGACCCACGTGAGAAAAAATCTACCATGATGGAGGCACAAGGTAAAATGCTTCCAAGGCACGTGAGTTAAGAAAACCTAACCCGTATGAGAAAAAATCTACCATAGCGATGGCATAGGGAAAAATATGCTCGAGATGTGTGACTCGAAAAAATCCAACCTGCGTGAGGAGAAACCCACAACTATGGAGGCACAAGGCAAAACGACCCATGTGAGAAGAAATATACCATAGTCGAGACGTGAGTAAAAAAAAACTCGACCCGTGTGAGAACTTTACCATGGTGGAGGCGTAAGACAAAATATGCTCGAGGCACATAAGTCAGGAAAACTTAACTCACATGAGAAAAAACCGCTGTGATGAAGGCGTAGGGCAAAATTTGCCTAAGGCACGTGAGTTGGGAAAATTGACCCGCATAAGCAGAAATTTGCTACGGTAGAGACATAAGATAAAATATGCTCAAGACATATGAGTTGGGAAAACCCGACCAGCGTGAGCAAAAATCCACCATGACGGAGGCACCAAGTAAAACGTGCTCGAGGCACATGAGTCGAGAAAACTCAACCCATATGAGAAAAAATCCATCATGACAAAATAGGGCAAAATGTGGCCGAGGTGTATGAGTTGAAAAATCCTAATTTGCATGAGAAGAAATCTGTCACGATGGAGTAGGGTAAAATGTGCCTGAGGCATATAAGTTAGGAAAACCTAACTCGTTAAAGGAGAAATTTGCCACAACGGAGATGTATGATGAAATGTGCCTGAGGCACATGAGTCGAGAAAACCCGACCCGCATGAAAAATCCATCACGATGAAGGCACAAGGCAAAATGTGCCTGATGCACGTAAGTCGGGATCGTATACCTATAGTCCATCATCCATCTAATTTCCTAGAGATCGTATACCGGGCACGGTGCTGTCAGACCTATACAGTTTTTACTCATGTCTCGCTCTAATCTGATTCTCTCGAAGAACTCTTTTTCTCTCAATCTGAATGACCTTGGCTAGAGATTTATCTAAGCAAGAACACATGGGATATTCCTCTCATGACACCGAGAGTAGATGATCCTCTATCGACACTCAATAGTCATTGTAAGGTTGGCTATCACTGTTGATTACCGACTATGCTAAATCTGAAACTTTCAGACCTATAAATCTGGTATTAAAGAGTGTAATACTCATATAGGACATTCTTGGTGTCTCAAGTCTAAGGACTAAGTACATAACTAAGACAACAGAATCACTGTATGACAATGAGGTATCATTAACCATCCAGCATTCTCCAATGAATACATACATTGTAGCCCTAGTGTCCCCACACGAGCAACTATGAGGCCAACTGTCTCCATCATATGGACAGGTATACAGCACACCAGTCTGTCTGGTTATCTCGATATCCCTTTCGAGTAACCTATGACCAGGATTATTTAGGGTCTATGTTTAAAGGTGAATCGATCTTATTATCATGATCTTATCACGATCTGATTCCCATTACACAGATCAATAAACATAACAATATATATACATATATGCAACAAACAATATAAAGTGATAAAATATCAAAATATAATAAGCAAAAAGAATGTGTATCATGTCACACGTGTCATCACTCATATGATTGGCTTGCATGCACCTATGACTAGCAAAATATGCCCGAGACGCATAAGTTGAAAAAATCTGACTCGTATAAGGAGAAATCCACTATAGCGCATGAGAAGAAATTCACTACAATGAAAGCGCATAACAAAATATGTTTGGTACATGTGAGTTGGAAAAATTGGACTCGTATGAGGAGAAATTCGTCACGACGGAGGCATAGGCTAAAATGTGCCCAAGGCATGTAAGTCAAGAAAAATCGTCCCACATGAGGAGAAATCCATCACGATGGAGGCATGAGGCAAAATACGCATGAGGTGTGTGAGTCAAAAAAATCCAACCCATGTAAGAAGAAATTTGTTACGACGAAGGTACAAGGCAAAATATGCTCGAGACACGTAAGTCGAGAAAATCTGACTCGCATGAGTAAAAACCTACCACTTTGGAGGTATAAGGTAAAACGACCCGCGTAAGAAGAAATTCATCATGACCAATGTGCAAGTTAAGAAAAACCGACCCACGTGTGAAATCCACCATAAGTTGGAAAAACCTGACTCGTGTGAGAAGAAATATGCCATGATGAAGGAGTAGGGCAAAATGTGCTTGAGGCGCATGAGTTAGAAAAAATCAACTCGTGTGAGTAGAAATATGTCATGGCAGGGACACAAGGAAAAAATGTGCCCGAGACATATGGGTTGGAAAAACCCGACTCGTGTGAGTAGAAATCCACTATGATGGAGGTACTAAGTAAAATGTGTTTGAGGCATGTGAGTCAAAAAAACATAACCCATGTAAGAAAAAAACTATCACAATGGAGGAGTACGACAAAATGTGCTTGAGACATATGAGTCAAAAAATCCCAACTTGTATAAGAAGAAATCTGCTATAATGGAGGCATAGGGCAAAATGTGCCTATGACACGTAAGTCGGAAAAATCTGACCTACTAAGGAGAAATCTGTCATGATAGAGGCGTATGGCAAAATATGTCCGAGACACGTAAGTCAGAAAAACCTATAACCTGTGTGAGAAATTCGTCACGGCAAAAGCATAGGACAAAATATGCTTGAGACGTGTAAGTCATAAAAACTCAACCCACATTAGAAAAAATCCGTCACGACGGAGGCATAGGGCAAAATGTGTTTGTGGTGTGTGAGTTAGGAAAACCCGACTCACGTGACGAGAAATCCGTTATGGTGGAGGCATAGAGAAAAATGTGCTTTAGGTGCATAAGTCGAGAAAATCCATCCTATGTAAGGAAAAATTTGTCACGATAAAGGCGTAAGGCAAAATACGTCCGAGGCATGTGAGTCACAAAAACCCACATGAGAAAAAATCCGTTATGATGAAGGCGTAGGGTAAAATATGCCCGAGGTGCGATAGTCGAAAAAATCCGACTCGTGTGAGAAGAAACCCACCACGGCATATTTATAAGACAAAACATGTCCGAGGTATGTGAGTTGGAAAAACTCAATTCGTGTGAAAAAAAATCTATCACGATAAAAACTCGGGACAAAATGTGTCAGAGACACGTAAGTCGGAGATATAGACTCGAATATGACACCTAATATCTGTATGATTACATATCGGTATGTTCTAACTTTATAAATTATAAATATGACATAGTTGAGAAAAAAAAGACTCCACATATTTTGAGCAGTTCGCCAATGTTAGAATACACTCACCCAATGTTAGAATAATATGGGTTTTATACACCTAAAATGCATGCAGCAGCGTAAGAGAAGTCATTAGCGAGTTTCCCATCATGAAAGGTAGCGCCAACCACATAGAAACAGAGCATCTCCCTTAAAGAGAAAAGTCCCAAGCGTAGTAACGTTGGGAGTGATGCTGCTCTGCTCAAGATATAAAGATCTTGCTACACTAATTCTCCCATTAATGCTTGAAACAGTTGATCTCTCTCTCTCTCTCTCTCTCTTGACGTGGGATGGAGGAAGCCATGCGTTACAAACGGGATCGAAACTCCAACTAGCGGTTGGAAACCGAAGAAGGTGGGGATGGGGAGGAGAGGGTATTGCGGCCGTTTAAGCAACTCCATCAGCCTCATTCCTTCAATTTAAGTTCATATCTCAGTTATATACGCATTTTCCTCTATTTTTATGGATGAATGCACACAAAACCACTCCAAAACAGAGGACAGAGAAGAAATCTGGATTAGCAAGAGATGAAGCTTTTTCTTTTGCTACCCTTCATCTGTTGTTACTCCATCGCCGATGCCCAGTGCAGGAGTGGAGTGAGCTCCGGCACCTTCAATGTGTTGCATTACGGTGCCCGAGCCAACGGATTCAGCGACGATAGCAAGGTCGCACCACTTTGTCTTGGGTGATCCTGCATCAACCACTCTGTCTCACACCAAATGCTTTACGTTCTCTTCTTCTTCTTCTTCTTCTCCCTTGTGTTCAATCGATTGTTCCTGGCCTCCTTGTCTCTGTGACGATTCAGGCGTTCATGGCAGCGTGGAAGGCGGCATGCGCTGCAAGCGGTAACGTCAAGCTCCATATACCCAGAGGGAAGTACCTTGTCGGCCCCGTCAAGTTCGATGGCCCTTGCAGAAATGTTCACTCCATCACGGTTTACATGCAGGTCGAAGTGCATCCGATGACAGGCATAGTAAATGAGATCCGTCTTCCTGTTGATCTGATATGCTGTGCTGCAACAGGGGTACTTGAAGGCCTCCACCGACCTGAGCAAGTATGTCGAAGGTGACGACTGGATACAGTTTGGACATGTAGATAAGTTGAACTTGACAGGGGGAGGCACCTTCGATGGTCAAGGAGCTGTATCCTGGCCCTTCAACAAGTGCCCTAGGAAGAAGAACTGCAGAGTTCTCCCCACGGTAAGCCCCTGACCTTACTCGGATGCGGCATACACCAAATGATGAAACTTGGTCGTCTTTGTTGATTGCAGTCGATTAAGTTTCTGGCCACCGCCGACACTGTCGTCAGGAGAGTCAAATCCCTGAACAGCAAGTTCTTCCACGTAGCTGTCGTGGGATGCAAGAGATTCCATGGCAGTAATATAAGGATCCATGCACCTTCCAATAGCCCCAACACCGACGGAATCCACATAGAACGTAGCTCGGATGTCACCATATGTAACTCGGTGATCGCTACAGGAGATGACTGCATCTCGATAGGGCAGGGCAACGTGCATGTGCGAATCAGCAGAATCACCTGCGGTCCAGGGCATGGAATCAGGTAGTGCTCCAACGTGAAACAGAGCTATGCGAATACATAGGTAACGCTGACGACACAATCTTCTTCTTCCTCGGTGATGATTCAGTGTTGGGAGTTTGGGAAGATACCGCGATGAGGGCGATGTCAGAGGGCTGGTCGTGAGAGACAGCACCATTTCTGGGACGACAAACGGGATAAGGATCAAGACATGGCAGAACTCTCCGGGAAGCAGCTCCGCTACGAACATGACGTTCAAGAACATAAGCATGAAGGGCGTGGCCAACCCTATCATCATCGACCAGATGTACTGCCCCTACGTTTCATGCCCATCTCAGGTGCATCATACGATCTTGCTTACGGCGTTGCGATCGAGCATCTCAATTGCGATGACGTTTCTAATTGTTAGGCACCGTCTCGGGTGAAGATAAGCGACATCTTCTTTCGGGACATAAGGGGGACGTCGGCGACGCCGGTGGCGGTGACGCTCAAGTGCAGCAGAGGTGCGCCGTGCCGCAATGTCAATCTCCATAACGTGCATCTGAGGTACACCGGCGGAGCTGCGGCCACCGCCGAGTGTTGGAACGTTAAAGCAAGATACAGCGGGATTCAGATGCCGGCGCCGTGCCATTAGTGTTGGCTGATGTGGGTCATCGTTCCGCCTCCCGAGAAAGCATAGGCTGCTGCATCAGTTCTTGGCAGATGGATCGGTGAGTGAGCGAGCTCTGTTCAAGTAGTGTGCATCTTAAGAGGTGGCTTTAGCTAAGTCGCCCTCTCCATGCTGTACATTTTACCTTTCGATCCGTCATGGTGTGGTATCAGTCTTCGATGTTACATGGACACCTATGGAGAGACATTGAAGAAGAGCTTAATCAAATGGAGCTGCAGCCATGAGTCTTCTTCAGCCCTTTCTTCCACATCAGTCTTCTTGCCCTGTCCACGTCTTGCCACCTTCCGGCACCTGCGTAGATGTTCGAGATAAGCAAACTCGTCCCGCTGCCCTGAGGCTTGGATTGGGCCAGCTGATCTCCGATCCTTTCTGCGAGCGCAACATCGCCATGGATGTCACACCCGCTTAACATGCTGCTCCAGATCGTGCTGCTCGGCTCGATGGGCATCGACCGAACTATTCTCTCCGCCTCCGCTAAGCGCCCAGCTCGACTCAAGAGGTCCACCACGCACCCGTAGTGTTCCATCCTCGGCTCCATGCCGTAAAGCTTCTCCATGGCCTCCAAGTACTTGCGGCCTTCGTCGACCATTCCTGCATGGCTGCAGGCGGTGAGCACGCCTACGAAGGTAATGTCGTCGGGAGCAACGCCGTGCTGCGTCATTTCTACGAACAGGTCGATGGCTTCCTTGCCGTGACCGTGCGTGGCCAGCCCCAGGATCATGCTGGTCCATGCCATCACATCCTTCCTCCCTTCCAGACTTGCAAAGATTCGAAGCGCGCTTTGTGCGTCCCCGGTCTTGGCATACATGTCCACGAGGGAAGTTCCAACGGCGACATCCCCGCTGCCGATCGTCTTCTCCACGCACGCGTGGATCTCCTGGCCTAAACGCAGTGCTCCTATATCAGCACAAGCACCCAACAAGCTCAGCAAGGTGACCTTGTCTGGTTTCAGGCCGGCGTCGCGCATCTCTTTGAAGAGTTGTAGCACCTCATTCGGCCGACCGTACTGGTTATATCCGTTAATCATCGAATTCCAAGAGACCTCATTCTTCACAGTCATTTTGTCGAAGAGATGGCGTGCGGTTTTCAAGCTGCCACAGCGTGCGTACATGTCCAAAAGGGCCGTGGCAAGAACAAGGTTGGATGTGATTGAATCCGCTCCCGCCCTACGGAGTCGAGCATGGATCCGTCTTCCGGTCTCCAGATCCCTGCTCTGAGCACACGCCACCAGGACATGCACCATGGTAATCTCATTCGGCTCCACGCCTTCGAGCTCCATCTCGCTGAACAGGCGTATTGCTTCGCCGGCCCGATCGTTCTCGGCGTAACCTGCGATCATCGTTGTCCAGGTAACGATGTTCCGATTCACGGCGTTCCGGAACAACGACGTCGCCGACGGTATATCGCCGCAGGAGACGTACATGTGGATCAAAGTGCTGGAAACGTACACATCCGCTTCGTACCCAGCTTTCACCACGCGGCCATGGACGCACCGGCCGAACGAGGGGTCGGGGATCCGGGAGCAAGCTTTGAGCGCGAAGGGGAACGTGAAGTGGTCCGGGGAGCGGCCGTGACGAAGCATGTCGGCGTACAGGGCGAGAGCAGCCTCTGGCTCGTCACCGTCGGAGAGGCCGCGTATCATGGAGTTCCACATGTAGGCGGTGGGCGCGGGAACCCAGGCGAAGAGGGCGCGGGCGTAGGCGATGTCCCTGTGTCGAGAGTCGACGCAGAAGTCGATGAGGCGGCTCAGGGGGACGACGTCGTGAACGAGGGCGGTGGCGACCATGAGGCCATGGAGCTGCCTCAGCGGCCGCACGCTTCTGCATGCTTCTATCAATGAAAGCAAGTCCTGTTTCTGTATCATCGATAGTGGAGGGGAGAGAAGAGGAGAAATATATATATTTGTAGCGTATGGAATATATGAAGAAAATGAGAAAATGATAGTTGCAAAAGAGAGAGTGATTTCCCTTAAAAGGATTTCTTTCTCTTTTTTTCAAAAAATGTTTCTATTTTCAAAATTTTCATCATTTTATAGTATTTTTATTGAGGTATTAAAAATATTATAAAATTATTTTTTAAAAAAATACTATAAGTGATATCATAATAAATTTCTTTAATTGTTTGTAGTTGATCAAGATATTATATATTTGGGCTTATAGTTGATTTGATTGAGCATAGAAGTTCATTTGAATTATTTATAATATTTTTAAATATTTTTTATAGTATTTTTATTATAATGATAAAAATAAATAATAAACCAAGTTTCGATTAGTATTCCAGTGATGTTATTTGTAAACTATCATAAATATCTATTTATATACTAACACAATATATTAAATAGTTTCTAATGTGTTATGGTTTCATTTGGCTAGCTTATAATTGATTCTATAAACAATTAAACTAGTTTGTATCAATCAAACTATCGCATAATTTTATGAAAACTTTTTATTTTATTATTCTAGTTGACCGAATGATCTTAAAATATTATAAAATTTTATTAAAAAAAGATATATAAAACTAAATATACATTAAACTTTAATTTAAAACAGAATCATTTGGAAACTAAACTATCCTTCTAATTCAATTACCAATGCCAATTCTTTTATGCTAAAACTGGACTTAGACTATCCGAACTTATAAATTTAGAGATGATATTAACTTCATTTTAAATTTTATAAAACTCTTAAGAAACTTTTTAATATATATCATAAGGATAGAGATTAATCATATGCCTAAGGGAGTCAATTTAGCTTGAATAGAATCCATTCTTACGAAATAAAGGATTCTAAGTATCTCAGATTAGGACAATCATAACTCTATGTATCGATCTTAAATTAAGGTGATACTAAAAGCTTTAGAACTATAAAAGAATTATACAAAATATATCCAAAAATTAAATATTAATTCCAAATCTAGGTTACTCAAAAGTAACTTATAATATGTAAAATTGTAAGTATAGTAAAGAAAGAATTGAGTTTTTCTTATCCTAATCTTCTTTAGAGCTAGAGTTTCTTAATCTCTATGAGAAAAACTAAGAAAGCATATGAAGAATGAGAGAAAGAGTTATGAGTTATTAGATTAATAACGAGGTTAAGACCAAAATAAAATTGAGGTATTTAAGAGGTTATCTTGAAATTTATGGTTCAATCCCATTAGGCCTCATTTCTTTTTTTTTTCTTCTTTTACTAATATAATTCTAATGTTGCAACAACTTCAATAAAATTTAATTTAGTTTGATGAAGATGTTCTTTTTTTTTCTAAACTCATCATTCATTCTTTTTTTTTTTTACATTTCTATTTAATTTTTTATTACTTCATTCATACCTAAATAGCTTATAATCATCCACGTATATAATGTTTAAAACTCAAATTTTCTTATGTTAATCATGGTTAAACTCATTCAAGCATTAAAATTCACTTAGGATCAATTAAAATTCAATTATCACTTTTAATCACTATATGTACATTTATTATCATAACTTAATTTTATATTCAAATCCGCTAGCATATTTTGGCTTATTGCACTATGCTTAAAAGTAGGCATTAATGCTTATACATTCACAAGTAATATTTCATAAAAAAATCGAGAATAATATTTTTGGAAAGCATATACTTCAATCTTAAAAATCAAAAAACATGAATATATCATTTATCATATTTATGAAGTATCGACATCACAAATCATGTCACTAAGTGAGGATAATAGATACATATTATTTATGCTTCTAATGATATGCTAGTTATAGTTTAAAGTAGCTAGGGCTTAGACACTACAAAAATCAATATAATTTTATTTAAAATTAGTGTAACAAACCTAAAATAAAAATAAAATTTATTTTTAAAATTTATGTAAATATTTTAAGTGAGTTTTTAGGCTTCAAATCTATAAAATAATGGGTTAATTGATTAAAAATCTAATCTAGCACAATTTCAACTTTTATTGCAATCTTGTTCAGACTTTTGAGTCGATACTTAATAAGATATCTCAATTAATCATAAATATTAAATGGGGAAAGTAAAAATAGATTACACATGGTTAAGTAGGATTTGTAGCAAAAACAAAGATGATTTGGATGTCAAAAATCTTCATATTATTACAAAATAAAATAATTAAGAATCTCCTGAACCATCATAATATATTTGGAACAGTATTATCATGATAAAATAGTTAAGCTATTTGATATTCCTTAAAATCATTATCTTTCATTTTCTCTTCAGAGAAATGATAGGATTATGTTAATTGTTTTGTTTTTAGAATCATTCGAATGATAATGTATGTTATAACATTTCAATGCAATATATTTCCTCTTGAGTCGGAGGTTTTGATCTCCTCTAGTAGATAATGAGGTTTTTCTTTTATTTTCTATAAGTTAATATTTTAATGAAAAAAAAAAGAAATGTGACCATGGAAAAGTCAACAGAAGTGTCATTTCGAAGTAGAACAAGAACAAGTCAAATGGAAATCTACATTCACCCAACCCAACAAGTTGGGTGGTGGCAGGATTCAGGTTTAAACCTTTGCTATTTTGCTTTGTATATCCCACTGTCCATTCATTCTCCGTGACGATCTACCATCATCCCTTGATGAATCTACACCACCTACTCACCACGCTCGTTTCCATTTAGAGGCTCTCTGGAATTGTACATCCTTCAAGAAGCATATCCAGGTTTGCAAATTCAGCCGAGCACTGAATCCTACATAGATTCCTTGTCGTAATGGCCTTCCCCATCTCAGTGAACCATCGAAGAAAAGAAATTGTTCGTGCTATTTATGGAACATAATTATTTACTCTCACTGCTACCCCAATGCAGTTCATCCAGTTGTTGTGCTATTAAAAGGAAGTACATGATTATGTAGCTCACGTACATGAACTTTGATTGTCCACAATGACGCAGTCGTTTTAGGAGCAAATATTTTCCAAGATCACAAGATTCAGTGACTTAAAAGGGTAGAACACAATCGATCTGACCTGGATTCCACCATCCGTCCATCCTCTATAAACACCCATTAATCATTAAAACCCTCTCAAGACAATCTCTCTCTCTCTCTCTCCGTTCTCCTTGGGCTGTGTTGTCCCCTGCGATGAAGCCTCTTCAAGACATCCCCATGGATGAAGCACGTCGGAGATCTTCACTGGAGGATCTGTATGCTTGCCCAAAGTGTCCCACCAGTTTTAGCAGTGGGCGAGCGTTAGGGGGCCACCTCGCTGCTCATCGGCGCCTTGACAACATGATGGAGAAAGAAGGAACGAGGAGGAATCACTCATCCACATTGGTCAAGAGAACCGCTGCACCTGCACGAGTGTTCCCCTATCCTTCGTCCGGTGACGGTAGGCCTGCACAGAACTTGCGGCGCGGCATTAAGAACGGTGGGTACATGCATGGTGATCCTCAGCTTCCTAGGTACTTATCACAACCTGATGCCATTTCCATTGAGACACCAACTTTGAATGTTGATGGCAAACGCATCAGCCACGAAGGAGACATGAACCCTAAAGGCAAGGGCATTGCTTATTCATATTACTCTAACTCGGTGACCAACCATCGTCCTTCAAATATGAATGTGGAGGGGAAGGAAAGGAACACCTTTGCTGAAGCGACAGCTCCAAACCCCATGGGTACGAGCTTGCTTTTGCAGCCGGAAGTCGCTACGAGAAACATGATCTTTCATTACGATCCTCAGCCTTTCGTGAACCCGTTTGCTGCCGGTTATGGCGCGCATCCCTCGTTCATGGATCCATTTCCCCAGTTAAACTCGGTCCCCAATGGAAACGCACAGCCATCTGCATTTGACAGAGCAGAGATTAGCGGTGGCAAGCTGATATGCCATGCTTTGTCTTGTAGAGAAAACAATGACGAGAAAAGAAGGGGAATTATTCATAGAACTCTCGTCCCTCATTACGCCGGTGAAGCTTTTGACACCAATTTCCTGCTTCGACGACACTACGGCGAAGCTCGCGGAGAACCAACACATCAGCTGCAGACCCTGGAGCTCCTAGGTGGCATGTCTCACCCCGTATCAGCTGCGCCCAAGTCTGAGGCACAAAATAGGGGGCAGGCAAACCATGAGATGTTAGATTTGAGCTTGCACCTGTAGGTGTTGCAGCTGCGTTAATTTCATTTGGTTGATGTTTCCATATTGTAGCGAAATAAGTTTCGAGTCATTTAACGATGATACCATGTCGCTTAATTTCGACTATTTATACTCGATATTCCCAGTATCAATGTAGCACAATAATGTCAAATCTAATCCATGCGTGCAAGCAGACAGGTCAATAAGATGGCTAAAAAGAAACAAAATAAGTATATGAAATTAATGATGCATCATTATGATGGCTTATATAAACTATAAATTTAGCTCACTTAATTACTTGACTGCCAAGTCATTCGAGAGATGTCATTTTTCACATGACAATCCTACTGCAGGTCACACCTCTACGGCGTCTGAAGGGTCAAGTTGGGGTCCACCAAACACTAGTTGGATTGTTGCTGGACAAGTATTGGTGGGAGCGGATGTTTCGTGACCCACCGGAAACAGCTTATCAGCCAAAAAGCCCGATATACGCTCGACAAGAAGACCCTGAGGATCGAACGGTCACGAGCTCCCGAGATCACCGAATCAAATCAGCACCACGACGTGTTAATTCGCGGAACGTGCGATTCCGACAAAGTAGCGGGGTAGTTCCGTCATTCCACAAATAAAAAAAGGGTGTTCTGAAAACCACTCGCTATAAAAGGTTTGCGTATCGATCTATCCCATTATAATCCACCCAGGAGAGAGAAGCATAAAAAGAAGGAAAGGGGGCGAAAGCGTAAATAAAAGAAAGAAGAAAGAACTAAAATAGAGGGAGGGCGAGAGAGAGAGAGGAGAGGAGGAGCGGCGAGAGGTGAAACCCTAGGATTCACGGCGGCGGCGGTGGTGGCCGCGATGACGGCGGCACGGTGACCGGGGAGGAGTAGGTGGTGGAAAGATCCGGTGATATGGAGGAGAAGGAGATCTGGGGAACGTGGGAGGAGCTCCTCCTCGCCTGCGCCGTTAATCGCCACGGCACCCGGCGCTGGGAGTCCGTCGCCATGGAGATCCAGTCCCGTACATCCGTTTCCCAGCTCGTCACCCCACAAGGCTGCCGTCAGCGATACCGCGACCTCCAGCGTCGTTTCGGCGTCGGCGTCGTTAACGGCAGTGGAGACGACGACGGAGGTGACGCCGATCCCGATTCGAAAGCAGACGTTCCGTGGCTGGAGGAGCTCCGCAGGCTCCGCGTCACCGAACTCCGCCGCGAGGTCGAACGTTACGATATGTCCATCGGGTAATCAGTCGGTTCGGTCATATTTATGATCGGAGTAATTTGTTTAGCGTCCTTCACTTTCCTTTTTTTTGCGTTGCCGTCTGATAAATATCAGACGGTCCAAGTGCTGGTTCGTGGATTTACTTAAGTTGTTTTGAATATGTATTTTTTTAGATCTTTACAATTGAAGGTAAAAAGTCTGCAAGAGGAGCGCGAACGGAGTTTACGGCAGGCGGAGTCCGGCGAGGAGAAGCCGGATCACGAGACGAAGAAGGAGGCTGGTCCGCTGGGATCCACGCCGGAGAGCCTCGCCGGAAATCGGATCTCCTCTGGCGGTGATTCCGTACCCTCATGCGATCAGTCCCACTCGAACGACCCGCAGCAGATTCCCGGAGAGGACTGCCGAGAGCAGGGGAAGGCGTCGGCGTCGGTCCCGCCCGGCAGTGACGCGACTGATCCTTCCGCCGTTGCCGACGAGAAGGCGGCCGAGGGATCGTACAACGGCAGCACGGGAAGCCCCACGGTTGGCGCGGCGGCCCGGAAGCAGGCGATGGGCGATTCGGGCGAGTCCATCGCCGAGTCGAAGCGGGGCGAGGAAGGGGAGGGGGGGGAGAAGGAGAGCAGCGACGTGCAGAGTTCGGCGAGCCTGTCGCGGCGGCGGAGGAAGGCGGCCTTCATTGGCCGTAGCGGCGGGGGCGAGGAGGCGGCCGCGGAATCACAGCCGTTGGTTGACCTCCTCCAGATCTTCCGGTCGGACAAATACGGGTCCGTCTTCGAGCGCCGGCTCGAGAGCCAGGTTTGTGATCTCTTCAATTTCTCGCGTTTATTTACGAGTATAACGTACATATCTCATCCTCATCATTCTTAAATAGTTATATTTGGACACAACCTTTGCGCGGGCGATTAGGAAATTAAAGGCGGTGAGAAATTGAGAAATATCGTAAAAACTCGAGCGTCGAGTCGAGGTTTATTGTCGGGGCTTTTCCACCGTTGGATGATTTCGCTTTTCCACCGTTTGATTGGTGATGGAGAACAAAGTGCGAGGAGAAAAGGCGCGTCGATTGGAATCCATCGATTATTAGATCGGACTGTGGGAGCGGTCCATCGCGTTGCCTTGCCGCCTCGTACGTGTCCTTTGGGTAAGTAATCAAGCCGCCTGTACGAACGTTTACAAGCAGATTAAAATATAATACTATTTGTACAAATTATAGATTAAAATATATATACAATATTTAGAGACGTTCAAATAGATATGTGTAGTTAAAACCATCCGTCATTATTAACCATATATTATCAATTTTTTTATAAGTCAATAACTATTACTGTCTATTTACACAAGTCAATTTTCTTATATTGGTCGACTTTGGGTTGATCTACTATTTTGCGCGATGAACAACATAAATGATTTACTATTGGTCAACTTTCAAGTTTGGTAAACGAAGATTGGTAGGCGTTAGATATTGCGGCTAAATGGCAAGTTAATGTTGCTCAGATCTGGTCGCTGTGGTCGCGTCACGGCTGACGTGGCAAATTCATGTTTTAGATTTTGAAATGGTGAATGCTTCGACATTTAAGATGTTAAGTGGTTCGATGTACGTTGCGAGCAGTAAATGCGTCCTTTTGATGCTTAATATATTCACGGAATCTGACGTAAGCATCAACTCAAGTATTATTATTTCCTATTTTTATTGCATTATGTGACTTTTGTGTTTTCCTGTCTCCAGGTAAGCGTGAGATACCGCAGCCTCGTGCGGCAACACGTGGACCTGGAAATGGTCCGGGCCAAGCTGGACCGCAGAGCATCGGGGCGCTCGTATTCGACCGCAGAGTTCTTCCGGGATCTGCTGCTGCTCTGCAGCAACGCCGTCGTCTTCTTCCCCAAAGACTCCCTCGAGTCCGTCGCTGCCGTCCATCTTCGCCGGCTCGTGACCAAGGAGTTGGACGCTACCTTCCGGACGCCGAAGGAACCCACGCCGCCGCCTCCTCCTCAGCCCAAACCAGCCGCCCCGAAACCCAACCCCGAACCAGACCTCGCCGGTGCGTTGACCGACAAGACGATCTCCTCGCCGCCGCCGATCGTTTCCCGCAAGCGTAGCTCCATATCGAACAAGGTAGCCGTAGCGGCCGCGAAGAAGGAGGAGGAGGAGGAGGAGGAGAAGCCTGATCCTGCGAGAAAGGAGTCGGACAACGAGGAGAAGAGCCTCACTACCAAGGAAAGGACCGTCCTTTCTGGGACGACGAGAGGGTTGCGGAGCAGCAAAGTCCGGGGTGGCAAAGGGGAAGGAGGTTCGGCAGCCAAAAGGTCCAACCTTGCTCCCACTCCGGGCCTCAAATCCAAACCCGTGGACAACGTGGCGGCCGTCGAGGAGGTGGTGAAGCCAGACAAGAAAAAGCAAAGCGCGACCAGCTTCTTAAACCGTATGAAACGGAGTTCGAACGGGACGCTAATGGAAATGCTAAAGAGCTCGTCTGGAGCAGGCGGCGGCAGGGAGCAGAAGAAAGAAGCCAAAGGTGACGCCCGGAAGGACCAGAGCTCCCGTCAGGCGACTGGAGGGGGCGGCGACTCGGGGAAGAAGGTGGCAGAGGCTAGCGGCGGTTCGGGGAAACGGAGCGTGGGGAGGCCGCCGAAGAGGGCGGCGGCTTATGTCACACCGCCTCCGGCGAAGAGGAAGAGGGAGGATGCGGAGGCAGCGGCAGCGGCGCCTGCCAAGACTCCGGCGTCGACTTCGAGGAAGCGAAGACGGAGATGAGGCCGGTGATCTGCTGTGTGTAAATTATATGGACTTCCCCTCTTATTTTTCTCATTTTGGGGGACTGAACAGCAAAAGAAAAAGGAAAAAGAAATGCTCTAAGCTTCCGCTGTAATGATAGTGGTCATTGTAATCCGCTGTAACTTAAATTTAATGGTCCCAAGTGTCCAAGTAATCAATCTCATGCATCTTCTTCATGGCGATGTCATTCTCATCTGTGTTACTTCAGTAGTACTATTGATTTCCGTGTGCATTAAACGTGGTCCATCATGGAGAGCCAAGCCTTGGGACATTTATTTTTACCTAAAAAAGGGGGAAGATATCTTTGGTCTCGAATTGGTTGTCGGCAACGCAAGTGTGTTTTCTTGCCCTTTTCAGCTCCGTTGACTTTGGAGTTCCGACATGGGAAGGGGATGCTGATGTTGGATGAGATTCTTGTTTGTTTGAAATTTAAGACACTAGATTCTACTCGAGGATAATATTTTATTTGAGTAAACTATCGATAAATTAAGAAAAAATCTGTTTTGTATTTCTTTAACTATTCGATGTAAGGAATAGTTAATTATATTATGTTAGTTATTCGTTCTTGCCTTCGGCTATCGACCAACACCGTTGAGAAAAACGAAGCTTCTCTCTTGCCTTCGGCTAGCGACCAACGCCGCTAAGAAAAGCAAAGCTTCGCTTTTGCCTTCGGCCAGCGATCAACGCCGCTGCAGCCCAATTCCTAAGAGGCTTTGCGACCAATCCTCATCTTCCTCACTATGGTAATCTTCGTTGATCTGCCAACAGTCGACGGACCTAAAGAGAACGAAGGACGGACTTAAGGGAAATGAAAGGAACGCTTGTGCCCTCACAGCAACAGCAATCGCAGCAGCAGCGAAACCTTTTGCTCGTAAACCATTCTTTACATCGATCCAAGATGATATCCTATCAGGTATCCTTGACAGGAGCACCATCTTGCTGAGACATGATAGAAGATAAGATTTTTTCAACTATACGAGGTACTTCAATAAAACTTCTTCAATAATTATTCTTATTTTCTATTCTTTTCATCACATCCAAACTCGATCTTCTTATCAATTTAAATGTTTGAAATCTCCTCGATCACAACCTAAGAATTCCTTACACATGTATATCAAAATCAAATCAAATTAATCTTACTGATATAGAGACATCCTCCCTATCAACTACTAATATTATCTTTCAATTTGCTCTAACGTATGTGTTTTTATGCTTCTTACGTTGCATAGGAACAAAAGAAAGCATCATACTAACATATTATGGGTCTTTATAATAGATTGAGCCCACACTATTCTTATATAAGAAAATATCCTTATATGTGGATGACCACACTATACATTTATTTTTTTTTAATGCATACCAAGGTGTTAATATATATATATATATATATATATATATATATATATATATATATATATATATATATATATATATATATATATATATATATATATATATATATGTATATGTATTATGTGACATTGATTGATATAGTGTCATCATGAGAAACTAACAACCTATCATGATTACCATATCCTAATAATAAGACATGGTGTGTGTGATTAGAAGTTTAAATGTGTCCAAGGTTCGTAAGTAAAAAGAAAATTAATTAGCTGAAGAAAATCTATCACGATGGAGGTATAAAACCAAATATGCTTAAGGTGCGAGTCAAAAAAACTCAACAAATGTGAAGAAAAATTTGTCATGACGGGAGGCGTAAGACAAAATATTTTGCCCAAGGCGCATGAGTCAGGAAAACCCAATCAACATGAAAAAAAATCCACGAAGGCACAAAGATAAACATGCTTGAGGCGCGTGAGTTTAGAAAACCCCACCCACGCAAAAAGAAACCCACAACGGTAATACAAAGCCAAATATGCTCAAGGCATTTGAGTTTGAAAAACTCGACCTACGAGAGAAAATCCCGAACACTCTTATGTTAGATGAACTAAACATTGCATTTTGAACCCCTCTCACAAAAGTCCTAAAGTAGGCTTTCGCGTGCGAGGAGGGGGGGAGGGTTGCTTAAATGATAAGAGATACATTGTTGGCGAGCCACGTGGTGCCCAGAAAGAGAGGAGAAGATGAAGATTGCTCGTCCACCCATTTGCCTATATGGATAAAGATTAAAGGCAAACAATTGTAAGCTTTCTTCTTGCCAAAAATAATCACAAACTTCATTTCTACCTTTATGACTCAAAAGATAATTAGAAGCCTCTATGACCAAAAAGGAAATCACACACTTTCTTCCATCCCTTTATGAGTAGAAAAGCAATTGCAAATTTCCTTATAGTCCTTTATAACCAGAAAGGTAATCACAAGTTTTTTTTGCATGTCTTACAACTAGGAATGAAAATTCACCTTTTAACACAAAGAAAAAGAGAGACTTCGAGGGACTACTGTACCTTTTAACACTCTTACCTCTCATATTACTAACTTGGGTGTTATAGGGATCAAGTTGGAAAATCTCGCCCGACCTCAATCTTCATTCTAGTGACATTCACCTTGAAGGTATTTCAGAAAATCATACGCATCCGGATCCCGTCGGAATGACTAAGACGATAACGATATTTTTTAATTAATTATATATATATATATATATGTATATATATATATATATATATATATATATATATAAGAGAATCGATTGAAGTTTAAGAAACTACCTACGTGGCATGATTACCACTTACTATCAATGATACGCATTGTGTGTGAGTAGAAGTCTACGAAGGCTTCCATCCTCCGATCGCAGCTTCTAGCGTTGTTAGCGGCGGAGGTGATGATGGTAGGGGTGGAGTCGGTGATGGTGGAGACCGGTGACGGCGTCAAGCTCCACGCACGGCTCTTCAAGCCGGCGGAGCCCCCTGAACGACCTTGTTGTCGTCCTCGTCCACCCCTACACCGTCCTTGGCGGCTCCCAGGGACTCCTCAAGGGGATCGCTACCGGCCTCGCCGAACGGGGCTTCCGGGTTGTCACCTTTGATATGAGGTGCGCCGGCCGGGCTTCCGTCTTCGGCTCCGCCGAGATCCGGGACGCCATCGCCGTCTGCAAGTGGGCCTCTAATACCCTCGCCCCTCGCGGCATCATTTTGGTTGGATCCTCCGCAGGTAATTCCCCTCTTCAAATTTCGAACATGACTGAGTTCTCTGGGTGGATTCAAAGGTTGAAGATATAAATAACAACAACAATAAAGTTTCAATTATTTGGGATCGACTACATGGATATTTTGCCATCATTGAGATATAAGGAGTCATATTTTTAGTTAAATTAAAAAGAATTTACATCTTTATTTAAGGAACCATATTTTAGATTAAATTATAATGGTTGAAGATGTCTGACGATTCTTAAAAGGCTCAGTGCCAATTACCTGAAGCTAATTAATGCAATTAGAGCTGTAGATGGTGTGAGAGACATCTCTTCATTTGCACTGTTCTTTGGCTAATTTTGTGTTATCTAGTTTCATTCTTATACTTAGATGGGACCTTGTGAACTGACTAATTGCAAACTCTTGCTTGCTATTGTCAACCATTCTTGATCACAAACATTGGGCAGATCAGAGTATTTGTCCAAACTAGAAAGCAAATTTGTAGGCCGTTTTATTTCAAAAGTTTGTACCATAAGCAATTTATATTTGATGCTTGTCCAAATAGTTTCTTATTGCTAGGCAATGTTTCACACTTGTCTGTTCTTTTGTTGTTATGAATTTCACAAAGATAGGTAAGATTTTTGGACTGATAGTCACCCAATTTAAATCTTGTCGCTCAAGTAGTTTGGTTGATTTTGTTTTTTCTTTATTGCTTTCAAGTAATTTCCCAACTAAGCTATCCAAACTAGGTTGTCCATTTTATTTAAAGTACATAACAATATAACTAATATTCTCTTTTGAGATAGGTTATACAACTAATAAAGATAAATATAATAAAAAAAGATATTCTTGAATAATGTTTGTGTCGAAAGTTAGTCGATACATGAGATTAATGACTTGATAATCGAGTATGATGCGACCAGATTAATATATGAAGGAGTCAAAAAAGAAGAAAAATGTCAATGTGGAGATAAAACATCGAAACGAAAATCATGAGCGATCGATGTACTACTAAGGTACTCTTGAATTACCTATAAGAGAAAACAATATCAGATTTTTCAAACTCAATTCTTTTGTTGTATAAAACGATCTAAGTTTTGAAATGATTTTCCAGAGATGTGAGAAGGGAGAAAACAATGTGAAGATTTTTTATCCCTTTATTACTCTCTCAATTATTACATGACTGGTGGGTATTAGATGAACCGATAAAGTGAAAAGAAAAATTAAGAGGGAAAGCCTTTGATGTGACATCGATAGCAAAAATGCGGTGAACGTGGATCGAA
Organism: Musa acuminata AAA Group; assembly: GCF_036884655.1. Taxonomy (NCBI): domain Eukaryota; kingdom Viridiplantae; phylum Streptophyta; class Magnoliopsida; order Zingiberales; family Musaceae; genus Musa; species Musa acuminata. The sequence goes on from NC_088335.1 coordinate 47,360,341, forward strand.
CACGCGACCTTCAGATCTTCAGTCTGACGCTCTCCCAACTGAGCTATCCCCGCAAAGTATTTATATTTATTTAAGATGCATAACAATATAACTAATACACTCTTTTAAGATAATTTATACAACGAATATAGATAAATAAATTTTAAAAAGATTTTTACTGAATAATGTTAGTGTCTAAAGTTAGTCGATACATGAGATTAATGACTTGATAATCGAGTATTATGCGACTAGATTAATGTGTGAATGAGTCAAACAAGAAAGAAGATGTCAATGCGGAGATAAAACTTCGAAACGAAAATCACGAGCGATCGATGTACTAATAATGTACTATTGAAGTACATATAAGAGATAACAGCATCAGATTTTTCTAACTCGATTCTTTTGTTGCATAAGACGGTATAAGTTTTAAAATGATTTTGCAGAGATCAAATAAGTGACAAGAGAGAAAACAATGTGAAGATTTTTTATCCCTTTCTTACTCTCTCAATTATTCAATGGCTGGTGGGTATTAGATGAACCGATATAACTAATAAAGATAAAAGAAAAATTAAGAGGGAAAGCCTTTGATGAAAAGGGGCAAAACATAATATACTTCCTTCAACCTATTTGTGACATCAATAGCAAACATACGGTAAGCATGGATCGAACACGCGACGTCTGATAATTTCTCAACTAAGCTATCCAAACTAGGTTGTCCATTTTATTTAAAGTACATAACAATATAACTAATATTCTCTTTGGAGATAGGTTATACAACTAATAAAGATAAATATAATAAAAAAAGATTTTCTTGAATAATGTTTGTGTCGAAAGTTAGTCGATACATGAGATTAATGACTTGATAATCGAGTATGATGCGACCAGATTAATATATGAAGGAGTCAAAAAAGAAGAAAGATGTCAATGTGGAGATAAAACATCGAAACGAAAATCATGAGCGATCGATGTACTACTAAGGTACTCTTGAATTACCTATAAGAGAGAACAGTATCAGATTTTTCAAATTCAATTCTTTTGTTGTATAAAACGATCTAAGTTTTGAAATGATTTTCCAGAGATGTGAGAAGGGAGAAAACAATGTGAAGATTTTTGATCCCTTTATTACTCTCTCAATTATTACATGACTGGTGGGTATTAGATGAATCGATAAAGTGAAAAAAAAAATTAAGAGGGAAAGCCTTTGATGTGACATCGATAGCAAAAATACGGTGAGCGTGGATCGAACACGCAACCTTCAAATCTTCAGTCTGACGCTCTCCCAACTGAGCTATCCCCGCAAGGTATTTATATTTATTTAAGATGCATAACAATATAACTAATACACTCTTTTAAGATAATTTATACAACGAATATAGATAAATAAATTTTAAAAAGATTTTTACTGAATAATGTTAGTGTCTAAAGTTAGTCGATACATGAGATTAATGACTTGATAATCGAGTATGATGCGACTAGATTAATGTGTGAATGAGTCAAACAAGAAAGAAGATGTCAATGCGGAGATAAAACTTCGAAACGAAAATCACGAGCGATCGATGTACTAATAATGTACTCTTGAAGTACATATAAGAGATAACAGCATCAGATTTTTCTAACTCGATTCTTTTGTTGCATAAGACGGTATAAGTTTTAAAATGATTTTGCAGAGATCAAATAAGTGACAAGAGAGAAAACAATGTGAAGATTTTTTATCCCTTTCTTACTCTCTCAATTATTCCATGGCTGGTGGGTATTAGATGAACCGATATAACTAATAAAGATAAAAGAAAAATTAAGAGGGAAAGCCTTTGATGAAAAGGGGCAAAACATAATATACTTCCTTCAACCTATTTGTGACATCAATAGCAAACATACGGTAAGCGTGGATCGAACACGCGACGTCTGATAATTTCTCAACTAAGCTATCCAAACTAGGTTGTCCATTTTATTTAAAGTACATAACAATATAACTAATATTCTCTTTGGAGATAGGTTATACAACTAATAAAGATAAATATAATAAAAAAAGATTTTCTTGAATAATGTTTGTGTCGAAAGTTAGTCGATACATGAGATTAATGACTTGATAATCGAGTATGATGCGACCAGATTAATATATGAAGGAGTCAAAAAAGAAGAAAGATGTCAATGTGGAGATAAAACATCGAAACGAAAATCATGAGCGATCGATGTACTACTAAGGTACTCTTGAATTATCTATAAGAGAGAACAGTATCAGATTTTTCAAATTCAATTCTTTTGTTGTATAAAACGATCTAAGTTTTGAAATTATTTTCCAGAGATGTGAGAAGGGAGAAAACAATGTGAAAATTTTTGATCCCTTTATTACTCTCTCAATTATTACATGACTGGTGGGTATTAAATGAATCGATAAAGTGAAAAAAAAAATTAAGAGGGAAAGCCTTTGATGTGACATCGATAGCAAAAATGCGGTGAGCGTGGATCGAACACGCGACCTTCAGATCTTCAGTCTGACGCTCTCCCAACTGAGCTATCCCCGCAAGGTATTTATATTTATTTAAGATGCATAACAATATAACTAATACACTCTTTTAAGATAATTTATACAACGAATATAGATAAATAAATTTTAAAAAGATTTTTACTGAATAATGTTAGTGTCTAAAGTTAGTCGATACATGAGATTAATGACTTGATAATCGAGTATGATGCGACTAGATTAATGTGTGAATGAGTCAAACAAGAAAGAAGATGTCAATGCGGAGATAAAACTTCGAAACGAAAATCACGAGCGATCGATGTACTAATAATGTACTCTTGAAGTACATATAAGAGATAACAGCATCAGATTTTTCTAACTCGATTCTTTTGTTGCATAAGACGGTATAAGTTTTAAAATGATTTTGGAGAGATCAAATAAGTGACAAGAGAGAAAACAATGTGAAGATTTTTTATCCCTTTCTTACTCTCTCAATTATTCCATGGCTGGTGGGTATTAGATGAACCGATATAACTAATAAAGATAAAAGAAAAATTAAGAGGGAAAGCCTTTGATGAAAAGGGGCAAAACATAATATACTTCCTTCAACCTATTTGTGACATCAATAGCAAACATACGGTAAGCGTGGATCGAACACGCGACGTCTGATAATTTCTCAACTAAGCTATCCAAACTAGGTTGTCCATTTTATTTAAAGTACATAACAATATAACTAATATTCTCTTTGGAGATAGGTTATACAACTAATAAAGATAAATATAATAAAAAAAGATTTTCTTGAATAATGTTTGTGTCGAAAGTTAGTCGATACATGAGATTAATGACTTGATAATCGAGTATGATGCGACCAGATTAATATATGAAGGAGTCAAAAAAGAAGAAAGATGTCAATGTGGAGATAAAACATCGAAACGAAAATCATGAGCGATCGATGTACTACTAAGGTACTCTTGAATTACCTATAAGAGAGAACAGTATCAGATTTTTCAAATTCAATTCTTTTGTTGTATAAAACGATCTAAGTTTTGAAATGATTTTCCAGAGATGTGAGAAGGGAGAAAACAATGTGAAGATTTTTGATCCCTTTATTACTCTCTCAATTATTACATGACTGGTGGGTATTAGATGAATCGATAAAGTGAAAAAAAAAATTAAGAGGGAAAGCCTTTGATGTGACATCGATAGCAAAAATGCGGTGAGCGTGGATCGAACACGCGACCTTCAGATCTTCAGTCTGACGCTCTCCCAACTGAGCTATCCCCGCAAAGTATTTATATTTATTTAAGATGCATAACAATATAACTAATACACTCTTTTAAGATAATTTATACAACGAATATAGATAAATAAATTTTAAAAAGATTTTTACTGAATAATGTTAGTGTCTAAAGTTAGTCGATACATGAGATTAATGACTTGATAATCGAGTATTATGCGACTAGATTAATGTGTGAATGAGTCAAACAAGAAAGAAGATGTCAATGCGGAGATAAAACTTCGAAACGAAAATCACGAGCGATCGATGTACTAATAATGTACTCTTGAAGTACATATAAGAGATAACAGCATCAGATTTTTCTAACTCGATTCTTTTGTTGCATAAGACGGTATAAGTTTTAAAATGATTTTGCAGAGATCAAATAAGTGACAAGAGAGAAAACAATGTGAAGATTTTTTATCCCTTTCTTACTCTCTCAATTATTCAATGGCTGGTGGGTATTAGATGAACCGATATAACTAATAAAGATAAAAGAAAAATTAAGAGGGAAAGCCTTTGATGAAAAGGGGCAAAACATAATATACTTCCTTCAACCTATTTGTGACATCAATAGCAAACATACGGTAAGCATGGATCGAACACGCGACGTCTGATAATTTCTCAACTAAGCTATCCAAACTAGGTTGTCCATTTTATTTAAAGTACATAACAATATAACTAATATTCTCTTTGGAGATAGGTTATACAACTAATAAAGATAAATATAATAAAAAAAGATTTTCTTGAATAATGTTTGTGTCGAAAGTTAGTCGATACATGAGATTAATGACTTGATAATCGAGTATGATGCGACCAGATTAATATATGAAGGAGTCAAAAAAGAAGAAAGATGTCAATGTGGAGATAAAACATCGAAACGAAAATCATGAGCGATCGATGTACTACTAAGGTACTCTTGAATTACCTATAAGAGAGAACAGTATCAGATTTTTCAAATTCAATTCTTTTGTTGTATAAAACGATCTAAGTTTTGAAATGATTTTCCAGAGATGTGAGAAGGGAGAAAACAATGTGAAGATTTTTGATCCCTTTATTACTCTCTCAATTATTACATGACTGGTGGGTATTAGATGAATCGATAAAGTGAAAAAAAAAATTAAGAGGGAAAGCCTTTGATGTGACATCGATAGCAAAAATGCGGTGAGCGTGGATCGAACACGCGACCTTCAGATCTTCAGTCTGATGCTCTCCCAACTGAGCTATCCCCGCAAGGTATTTATATTTATTTAATATGCATAACAATATAACTAATACACTCTTTTAAGATAATTTATACAACGAATATAGATAAATAAATTTTAAAAAGATTTTTACTGAATAATGTTAGTGTCTAAAGTTAGTCGATACATGAGATTAATGACTTGATAATCGAGTATGATGCGACTAGATTAATGTGTGAATGAGTCAAACAAGAAAGAAGATGTCAATGCGGAGATAAAACTTCGAAACGAAAATCACGAGCGATCGATGTACTAATAATGTACTCTTGAAGTACATATAAGAGATAACAGCATCAGATTTTTCTAACTCGATTCTTTTGTTGCATAAGACGGTATAAGTTTTAAAATGATTTTGCAGAGATCAAATAAGTGACAAGAGAGAAAACAATGTGAAGATTTTTTATCCCTTTCTTACTCTCTCAATTATTCCATGGCTGGTGGGTATTAGATGAACCGATATAACTAATAAAGATAAAAGAAAAATTAAGAGGGAAAGCCTTTGATGAAAAGGGGCAAAACATAACATACTTCCTTCAACCTATTTGTTGCAAACATACGGTAAGCATGGATCGAACACGCGACCTTTAAATCTTCAGTCTGATAATTTTCCAACTAAGCTATCCAAACTAGGTTGTCCATTTTATTTAAAGTACATAACAATATAACTAATATTCTCTTTTGAGATAGGTTATACAACTAATAAAGATAAATATAATAAAAAAAGATTTTCTTGAATAATGTTTGTGTCGAAAGTTAGTCGATACATGAGATTAATGACTTGATAATCGAGTACGATGCGACCAGATTAATGCATGAGGGAGTCAAACAAGAAGAAAGATGTCAATGTGGAGATAAAACATCGAAACGAAAATCATGAGCGATCGATGTACTACTAAGGTACTCTTGAATTACCTATAAGAGATAACAGTATCAGATTTTTCAAACTCGATTCTTTTGTTGCATAAAACGGTATAAGTTTTGAGGATAAAAAAAATTCTAAATTTGAAGTGAAGAAAGTTTTTGTCGTTTGATCTATATTTTTATTTTTCTGAATAATATCATGTATATAACTTTCCTACCGGTTTAGGTTTCTTTTGCTACGAGAAACGTTACCAAATGATTGTCTGCAAATGTTCTGCCTCCTACAGTCACTTGTAGGATCTTTCATATTTTTATCTCACCTGAGAATAAACGAGCAGTGAATTTGTATAGATTTAAAGTGGTGACAGTTTTGCTACTTAAGATTAGAGTAACTTTTTTACTGTGCATAGAGGGGGAAATTTACATATACTTTCCATATCCAGCCCATAGTATGAATCAGGGCGAGTTCATTAGTGATCGGCAAGCAGTCATAACTTCTGTTGGAACCATACAAACATATTTTATTAACACTGTGGCATGGGCTGTAATGGTGAAGCTTGCTGGGTTACCAGGAAAAACTGGATTCACAGAGTTATTTCTTCAGGTGGAAAATGTTCAGGGATATTGAGGTTAGAGGGGAAGGGGTAATAAGAGGTGAGCAGTTAAATGGAACATGAAGTAAAATGTGACTCGCAGGTAATGATGTAAGCTATGTAATGCATTAAGTGATTTTGTTAGACTACAAAGTATATATCAAAACCACAAAGATGCAATCATCCTGCAGTCTCAGTGCATTGAGCTGATCGATAACCTTCTGCGCAAGAAAACTCTGAGATTCAGTCTCCTTGGAGTTTGCATGTATGCTTTTTATTGTTTAATAAGATTTCTTTTGACAGAAAAAAAAACTTTGATTGTTTCCTGTTGTTCATATGGACCCTAATTCCTTGTATGGCACTGAATTGAACATATTGGTATTATAGCAGCACATCAGCTTTATTATCAGTATCTCAAGTAAATTTTGTCTGCTGATCTGTGGTTCTTGACCTTTCCAATCATAAAATTTTCACAAGCACAATAACAACCTGGTCCAAAGAGAGAATTTGGCACTTTGTGTAGCATTATCAAGGTTCATCCTTGATTTCAGCATCTGCATATCTCCTGTATTAATCTTCATGATATGATTTCAGCATCTGCATATATGAATGCTTGTATACCAATTGGTTGGCTTTCGGTAGGTCATGATCTGTAGGGCTATGAAGATTACAAGCTTTTATTGACCTCTGTTACCTGTAACAGGTGCTCCGATTGCTGGCTGTCGATAAAATAGACCAGGTTGTTGGCTATGTCAGTATAGGTTACCCTTTTGGTTTGATGGCTTCCATCCTCTTTGGGAGGCATCAGGAAGCCATCCTCAAGTCGGAGAAACCCAAGCTCTTCATCATGGGGAACAGAGATCAATTGCAAAACAAGCTTAAATCCGCAGCCGGCAGAGTCGACAGCCACCTGATCCAAGGAGTTGGCCATTTTCAGATGGAGGGGTCTGAGATGCTCAATCTCATATCCACATTTGCTCAATCCCTGCAGGGATAGCAGTTACACGCAGCTATAGGAGCTCATCAAAGCTGTAAGCAAGCTTCGATGTGGTGTTGTTTATGCATTCATCACTCATAGGAAGCAGTCAATATGGAAAATCTAGCGAAAAGTCAACTGTAACGACTTGGCATGGATTGTGCAGGTGGTCAACGGTCCGGGTTGTATCTTAACAAAATGTAATCTATCTTCGCAAATCGAATAACTAATTAATGGCCAAATGAAATAGAATGGTTAACATGTATTATTCTCTGATGGCATTTTTCAGATGTACAGACCAGCTACCCAGGTTGAAGTCGTCGTTAGTCTCTTGCGAAAAAGATGACGGCACCCTCTCCTTCGACGAACCTTCCTTTCTTCTCTCGCCAGTCTCTTCCTGTTTCCAGAGAACAGCAGACCTTGAAGTCATCCCATCATCATGAAATCCGTGAATTCCGCTTCCGGAAAAGCTTCGGCGTCAGAAGCTGCCTTCTTAGTCGTAGTATGCGAATGGAAGTCTTTGACCACGGTAACTGAAGAAACAAGCTTTGGAAGTCTTTGTTTGACTGGTCGCATCCTCATCGAGACAAAGAGACGCCGTCAAATCGTTCCAAGCATCTCTCGGCGTCAGGCCGGCAACGGCTTCCATAAGTACTCCGCAGCACTGGCGAGATCCTGCATCGAGAACTGGCAAGAGAGTCCCAGCAATAGGTGATGGCGTCCTTCTCTTCCTTTCTGCACCTTTCTGCACTCGCTCTGCTTACGTTTTCTAGCCTCTCATGTGCTAAAAGCTATAGCAACATAAGCCTGGGGTCCTCCCTCACCACCTCCGGTCCAAACACTCACTGGCTCTCCCCCTCCGGCGAGTTCGCTTTCGGTTTCCGTCCTCTCGAAACAGATAGCAGCAGCTTCCTGCTCGCCGTCTGGTTCGAGAAGATCGAAAGCAAAACCGTAGCTTGGTACCCACGCCCCTATAAACCAGTGACCGCCGGGTCCAGTGTGGAGCTGACGACCGACGGGCAGCTCTTGCTCAAGGACCGAACTGGAAGTTCGCTGTGGGACCCCGGCGTCAGCAACGCCGCCTATGCCGCCATGCTCGACACTGGTAACTTCATACTTGCCGGTGCCAACGGCTCGCCCCGATGGCAGAGCTTCCAGGATCCCGCAGACACCATGTTGCCTTCCCAAGCGCTGGAGCTGGATACCAAGCTTCTGTCCCGTTTGACAGACACGGATTATTCCGAGGGAAGGTTCAAGCTCATCATGCAAAACGACGGCAATCTCGTGCTTTATGCGGTGGCCGTCCCGTCCAGCTTTCAGTATGATCCTTACTGGAGCAGCGACAGCGTCGGTAATGGAACGGGACTCATCTTCAACCAATCTGGCAGCGTATACCTTTCTAGAAAAAGCAACACCAACATCAATATCACTTCCGTGGAGATGTCATCGTTAGAAGATTTCTACCAGAGGGCAACGCTGGATTTTGATGGAGTCTTCAGACAGTACATCCACCCCAAGAACGGCTCCGGAAATGGTGCATGGCCGTCGGATAGATGGACTATGGTGGGTCTCACGCCGACTGACATCTGCAGTTCATCCAACTTCAAATTGGGGAGCGGTATTTGCGGATTCAATAGCTACTGCACGACGAGCGACAACTCGAGCGTCGTCTGCGAGTGCCCACCTCAGTATTCCTTCATGGATCCGAGCAGGAGGTATAAAGGATGCAAGCCTGACTTCCCTGCCCAGAGCTGCGATGCAGACGAATCGGAGGCAGCACCACTGTATGGATTCAGGACGCTGGTCGACGTGGATTGGTCACTATCCGATTACGAGGAGTACTCGCCCATCTCGGAGGACCAGTGCAGAGAAGAATGCCTGACAGATTGTTTCTGTGCACTCGCCGTCTTCGATGCCGGTAGTGGTTCTTGCTGGAAGAAGAAGATTCCCCTGTCCAACGGGAGAAAGGCTAGCGATGTCAACAGAAGAGGGTTCCTCAAAATTCCCACAGACAATACTTCACAACCTTTCTCTTCGACGGGGGAGGAGAAGGGCAAGAGGACCTGGATTTTGCTGGGATCGTTGTTCCTTGGAGTCTCCCTATGTGTGCTCATGATCTCGATACTTCTCGTCACCTATTGGTCCTTTGTCCACAACAAAATGTTGCATAAGCGTCAACCGTCCTCGAGCTTGCCGACGTTGAGCCTGCGGTCTTTCACTTACCCCGAGCTCGAAGAAGCCACCAATAGCTTCAGAGAGGTGCTGGGTAGTGGCGCTTCCGGCGTCGTCTACAAGGGGTTCTTGAAAGACGAAGCCGGAACTCGTGTGGCGGTCAAGAAACTCGACAAGGTCTCGAGGGAAACAGAGAAGGAATTCATGAACGAAGTCATATCCATTGGGCAGACCTACCATAAGAACCTGGTGCGACTGGTGGGATTCTGCTGCCAAGGGACGGATCGGCTTCTGGTGTACGAGTTCATGAGCAACGGCTCCTTGATGGCATTACTGTCCGGGGACGTGAGGCCGAGCTGGGATCAACGCGTCCAGATCGCGCTTGGAATCGCAAGAGGCCTCCTCTACTTGCACGAGGAGTGCATCAGCCAGATCATCCACTGCGACATCAAGCCCCAGAACGTGCTTCTGGACGACAACTTGGTGCCGAGGATCTCAGATTTCGGCTTGGCCAAGCTTCTGAAGACGGACCAGACGCGAACGAAGACGGACATCAGGGGGACCAAAGGATACGTCGCACCAGAGTGGTTCAAGAACGCGGGCGTCACGGCCAAGGTCGATGTGTACAGCTTCGGCGTCATGTTGCTGGAGATCATATGCTGCAGGAGGAACGTGGATCTGGAGCTGGGAGAAGCGGAGGAGGCGATATTGACCTTCTGGGCGAACGACCGCTTCAGAGACGGGAGGCTGGACTTGCTCGTGGAAGGGGATGAGGAAGCGACGTCGGACATGAGAAGGATGGAGAGGTTCGTGAAGGTGGCGCTTTGGTGCATCCAGGAGGAGCCGTCGATGAGGCCGACGATGCACAAGGTGGCTCAGATGCTTGATGGCACGGTGGCTGTCCCCATACCCCCTGATCCGTCCTCCTACATCAGTTCATTGCAGTGATGGATACCTTCACCGTAGATTGGCCCATAACTTGACATCTAGAGGTACAAAGAAAGGATGATCCTTGCTCATGTTTTGGTATTACAGTATGCAGGTTTCCGATTCCCTGTTCTTGCTGCTCTTTTAGCTGCAGAAAGGTGAGACAATTGTTAAGGAGAACAAATCATGATCTCATATAAACATAATTTTTATTAAAAATATTATATTTATATATATATATACATATATATATATACATATATATATATATATACATATATATATATATATATACATATATATATATATATATATATATATATATATATATATATATATATATATTTGTAGAAGATGCAGCAAATAGTGTCAATATGGCAGTGACAGATTGTGGGGCAGCAGAATGACACAAAACTCGTCCTTTTAGGCCCCCCACAGTCTCTCTTACTCGCTCCAAAGAAGCCAACTGGCCTCTTTCAGGTCTCTGAGTCAATGGATAAGCTGTAGAGAGAGCTGCAACGTTGCGGATGGATGAAAGGTGTCTCGAGACCACCGGGGCCTCGACCGGCTCCGGCGACGCTCTCCATGGGCTTAAGTTTGGGCAAAAGATCTACTTTGAGGATGGCAGTGGCGGCGGTGGGAGTGGGAGTGGAAGCTCCTCCAAGCCGCCTCTGGCTCCGATCAAGGAGGGCGCGGCGCCATCGCCGCCGGGGAAGAAGGGGAAGGGGGTGGCGCAGGGGGGCCAGCAGCAACCGCCTAGGTGCCAGGTGGAAGGGTGCAATGCCGATCTGACGGGGGTTAAGGCTTACTATTGTAGGCACAAAGTTTGTGGGATGCATTCGAAGGCACCCAAGGTGATTGTTGCAGGCTTGGAGCAGAGGTTCTGTCAGCAGTGTAGCAGGTCAGTCTTGCTTCCCTGGTCGGGTGTTGTGTTTCTGTAGGCGCAGTGAAAATATTGATACTTATCGTATGTGCCCCTTCTTAATCTGATTCTAGGGTTAGGACTTGACGAAAAAGACGATCTTTGATATTAATTTTGTCAGTGGACTTATGTGAGCTTTGCTCCCCATGGATGTTGATGTAGGGTTGGTTTGCCTTCATGTGTTGGGTTTGAGGTTACATGTTCTTGTTGTCATTCGTAATGGCCTTTTCCTAAGAAAAAAAAGATAACCATAATGGACTCTAGTTTCTTTTTATATCATTTTCTTCCCTGCAAATTGTTTCATGCAGGTTGATCTTGGCATCTTTGGGGATTGTTGTTTTTGCTTTCCTTTTTGTCGTTTTTTCGGGATGTTAATTTTCACTTCATATGGGCATTTCTTTTGTCCTCTTTAGTTTTCCCTTTGGTTAAACTACATGGCTATGTTTTTCTTGAAAGACTTTGTCTCTATTTGTTTATTAGTTGTTTGTTTGGGATGGGAATTGCCACTTCTATATATCAGACAGTAAATATGGGGTTGCATGCTAGCCTTGAACTTGATTGTAGCTTAGATTAATTATTGGGCATTCTTAATATAATTTATATTAGAGTATGCCCCTCGTCGCACTCCTAATTATTGTAATTTTTGTGGTCGCCCATCTGGTTACTGTGTGCTTGATTTAACAGTACTGCTTTTACTAATATGTTTGATCCTCTGCCGTTTGGACATTGGTTATTTTGTATGTTTCTTTTTTTTTCTCTCATAGTGTATCTTTTGTTTTTTTGGTTGCAAGTTGAAGAATGTGTTCGAAGTTGTTATGAATGTGCAAATGCATGCATTTTTCATGATTTCCAATTATGATATCCATCTACTTTGGAAAGTTAAGTTCATTTAGTGATTGTCTATTACATTTTGCGTTTGCTTCCGAAGAAACAATCTGGATGTCTCCTCTGTGTATCTTTGTATAAGGATACTGTGACAATCTTTATATGTTGTTCTCATCTTAATTAGTCACTATGTGGTGTATCCAGAATGGAAAATTCATATCTTGATTGATGTCTGAGCCCTTTAAATGATGGTTCAATGTCTAAATACATTCTTTTCCTTTCATTCATTTGGCCAATTACTATTTATGCTCTCTGATCATTGCATTTGTCAATTCCTGTTTATATTTCTGTCACATTCTATTGTGACGGTGTTCACAAGTTTTTCTAGAAGGAAAATTTTATTTACACTTTTTGTATAGCAGCCTCTATTAGAAGAAGTAAATGGCTCCTCTTATGCCTCTGCTGCTCTCTTTGGATTAAAAGTTGAAGCTTTAGCCCATCAATTTTATAGTATTAGTGTGGAAGGGGTTTAAGTATAACTAAGCGGTATGCTGTAAGATTACAATGATTGTAGGGACCGTCCCACTTATGTGATGGGACGGTGTCATGCAAGAAAATACATCGAGTTCTCAATTGTTCTAGTAAATAATATGATTAGCTGCTCTTGTGTAATTTATTTTTGGTCGAATACTTGGTGGTTCCTTCCCCCAAGCAGCCCATGCCTATCCTGAGAAATATCGACACTGTTTTCCAGACTTCTACTGTTTGTTGTCAGCTGTAGGTTGTACAGGCTTGGTGTTTGGTAAATTAAACTGCAATTTTGGTCAACCATACAGAAGATGCTTGCTTGCTTGGATTTATTAGGCCCTCTTGCAAGAGTTCTTCTAAATCTATCATCCAAATGAAACAATTATATTCTTTGATCATAAGCTAACATAATATGCATAATATGCATAACCCTAAAATCATTGGTAAATATTTTTAATGCATAACATGCACTTTGTTTTTTGGGATATTTAACTTTATAGATAATGTTTGTCTTGTTATTACTATGGCTCCACAATCACAGGTTTCATCTATTACCTGAATTTGACCAAGGAAAGCGCAGTTGTCGTAGACGACTTGCTGGACACAATGAACGTCGCAGGAAGCCGCCTCCTGGGACATTTGCATCATGCTATGGCCGGTTTGCATCATCCTTTCATGGTCAGAAGCTTCTTACTGTATCTGCATTTACATTTCCCTCCTTGCAGCTTTCTGATACACTGCCATTTGTATGCTTTGTCCTCAGAAGAACCTGGTAGATTCAAAAGCTTTCTGGTGGACTTCAGTCACCCAAAGTTCTCAAGTAGTGCAAGAGATGTTTGGCCAACTGCTAGTGCTGGTGATCGGGTGGTTACCGATGAATGGCATGGGGTCTTAGATGCTCCAACCCATGCGGCTCTCTTACATGGTACGCATCCCTGTTATCAGGGTCCTCTGGCAGGGAACTTCTGCTCCCCTGTGGAACTTCCACCTGGTGAAGTTCTTGCAGGGGTCTCTGACTCGAGCTGTGCTCTCTCTCTTCTGTCAACTCATTCGTGGAGCAGCAACTCTGCCAGAAACCTTTCAGTAAACACAGCAAACAGCACTTTTGTTGTGCCCCCTCCATCAACCCGTTCAGTCATCCCTGGTAATTCCACTACCACTTCGTGGGGGCTAAGAAGTCATGGAGGCAGGACTATCCCACATGAAATCCAACATGAAATGGGATTAGCAGAAGAAACTGAGGCTAGTGATGCTCATTTTTCTCGTCAGGTAGGTTTTGCTCCGCATGAAAATGGGCAGTGCCTTGACCATGGCTCAGGTTCGGTTCCCGGCATGCATTGGTCTCTCTAGACCTTATGATCAATTGACTGTGATGAATCGAAACTTTGTGCATGGTGATTCTGTTTCCAAAAATTTTATGGATCTTAAATCTTTTGTCCATCTATATGAAACCTATGCTGCCAGGAAGCATTAGTAATGTTGTGATGTCATTTAGCTCATGCTTTGTTACAGCTGTGCTGCTATTTTTCTTTGTAGTTCATGATAGATTTCACTAAATATTTGACGGTTTTGAACGAAACAAGCTTCCATTTTTTTATACTGTGGAGAAGAAAATAGACATGGTTGTGCAGACATCTCTTGACGGCTTCCGAATTGGGGCATGCTACTAATGCTATTCCACAGATAAAAAGATTCTGCCCAACAAGACTGCAAATAACTATTCTTGGACATCATCTCCATCAGTGGGCTATATTACCCATCTGCTGCAACCTATGATTCTGCTATATAAACAAGTCCACAGGGCTTTTACCTATTAGCATGTGTTGCTGATATTACAAATATGATCTACTATAAGCGTAAAGCTTCTTCAGATACACAACTTGGGTTTACATGCCATGACATCCGGGAAATTGTATTACTGAGCAGGCCTTCTGCTGAGCTCTTTTTGTTGCAGTAAATCTTTAGTGTGACTCATTTCTTTTGTTTTGTTTCCTTTCCTTTTTGTTGCTTTCTGTTGTCATCAGATCACAAGTCTTTTCTGAGAAAAAGTGTGGATATGTATAGGAAGCAGTAAATCAGTCCATGACACTTGATGAGATCAGAATCTATTGTTCTTATGTGTGCATCAACCTCTGGTTAAGGAAATCATCAGTTTGGGTTCATGCAAATGTCAACTAAGATTGTTACTCAAAAGTTTGAAGAAGCAAAACCTCAGGAATTATTTCCATGGTGTGTTGTATGGGAAGTGATCAAACTTTGTAAAATCATGCTTCTGAGTAAAATTAAGATGATGTAGCATGATACATAGTATTGGGAATATCATCATGCTTCCAAGTAGGAGAAGCAAGTTTTCATGATTGGCCAAATCATGCATCCTTCATGTGATCCAATGTTGGCAATATCATCATCATCATCATTTGTTTCTTCTCATTTGACAACTTCATCTAACAAAACATCATGATGTGGTTCACTGGTTGTGCCATGCTGTGGCCACCAACAATTCCTTGTGAGTGAGGTCTCCATAAGTTCTCCATGCATTCCTTGTATGGTTCAGTACACCTTGTTGTTATCTTCCATGTCCAGACATTATCAATGTGCTTTCTGGTCCCTATGTCTCCTGGAACTACTCATGCCAATTGTTCCTCCTATCAGGGAGAATGATTAAGCTAGCAGTATGGTATTTCTACACCAATAAAATGTATATAGACAAACTCATTGACTTCTTAGCCATATGAGACTAGTACCCAGCTTCATGAAAGTCAATAGAATTATTGATGTCCAGTTGCATGACCACTTTAAGATTCTTATTCTTGTGTGACAAAAAGGTTTTCATAGGTAATGGAGGTTTGTGAACTGGATTCCTTCTTATCAAGAGCATTGAATTCCAACTGCATTTCTTCTTGTGGGAAGATGGCAATGCTTTTGGCATTCAATATCTCAAAATTTCTTGCTGTGTTTCTCTTCACCAATGCAATAAAACAATAAGCAGTTTATCTGTTTTACAATACATTTAACATAGTAATATACAATTCCATGCAAATTTGAATGAAATATTAGTATCAGTTAATCAAAGGAATTTTTCTTTTTTTATCTATAAAATTAAACCTCAGAAATAGAGACTATTTCTTAGCATACATAAGTCCAGAGAGTTGAAACAAGGAAAAATTTTGAAGACATAGCACAGTTATATATGATTCACCATTTATGTGATCCATTCTACAAGCTTTTGTCACAAAGGAAAATAATTGAGGGCATGCACAAAGATACAGATTAATAAAATGGGTCACACCAGTCTCATAATACAAGAGATTCCTTAGTTGAATTATCACAGTCCTGAAACAAAAGAGATGACTTCTTAGGTTAATCTTATCATTATGTATGCACACATCAGAAATCAGTGCATAAGCTTACTTAGATTCCCTAGACAACTGAAATTGCCATTTCCATATAGTGAGGAGATCATGAATACAGTGATATCTCAGATTTTTACTCTAGTAGGTAGGTTTAATCCTTCAAATAAATTGTTAGACATGCACTAGTAGCTAATCAATAGTGGATAAAGGTAATGTTTGATTATGATCAAAGCTAAATCTTCATCTAAAAACTTGGGAACTAAGAAGCAGTAAATACTTACAACTTACAAAGTGTAGCATCTACTCAGCTTTGATGAAGAATCTCTCAGTGGAGAGAACACAGTCCACTTGCTACCTTCATAAAAGTTAGAGGAGGAGAAAAGTAAAGCCAAAGCAGCTCTGACTCTCTTTTGTTCAACACAGAGAAAAAGTAGTGCTGAACTTAGGAAGCTACACCATCAATTTACAGAGTTCAAATTCACATTGAAGAAGAAGCAGCAGCTGTCTTTGAACAGGCTGATTATTTTGTCTGCTCACAGAATGCAAGCATAACAAGGTATTTGATTTTACACATCAACTCTAATCCCATGAATGAAATCAAATTGATAAGCTATTCTTGAAGCCTTGAAGGGCCAATTTGCTGTTCTTTAATGGGCAAAGAAGAGCTTTCTATCAATGGAGCACATCCAATCATCCCCCATTACATAACCCTACAAATATTATGATCAAAATGCAAGTCAACTGAGTCTTTAGAGCCACCCAATTTGTGGTCTTTGTGGTGCTGAGTTCAATCACCTCACATGCATGGGAGGAAAAGAAAAAAAAAGGGACAGAAAATGGATCCAAAAACAAAAACAAAGAAGAAAATGAAAAAAAAAATCCAAGTGGGTTCATTGGACCAGTAAATCAGAAATAAAAAGAGAGAGAGAGAGTTTAAATAAAAAATATTGGTTGTAACCCTTTCTCTACCTGACTTGTGAGTTGTGGAAAGGAAGGGCTCCAATTGTGGGTCCTACACTTTAAGAACCAGAATACTTGGTACGACCATCTCTCCACGTCGAGAAAAGAATGTTCGGATAAAAAGTAGTTTGGGACCCATTTACCTACACGACTTCTTACCAGTCTTTTCACTGCAGGAAGAGGTGACTAATACAGTGGGCTCCACAAGTCAAGGCGTGTGGGGATCGGGAAAACAGCACGGTGGTAGAAAAGTGTCGGCTTAAGGGGGGATGTATCTCGAATAAGGTCCACTGAACTTGGTGGGCCGGCAATTAAAATGGAACCCAACTCCGTGCGGCGGCCGGTTAAAGTAACGCGATCCCCTCCTCTTCGTCGTCGTCGCCCTCGCCCGGCAACACCAACCTCGCTATCGGCGTCGCCTTCTTCCCCCTCCTCTTAACCATCGCCTCCCCAATAGCGGAAGAAGAAGAAGTGGTAGAAGTTGGAATTGGGAGCCGACGACCGGGGACTCCTGCCTCCTGTAGAAATCCCTAACACACCTCCTCTCCACCTTCGATCCGGTAATCGCTCGACCCTTCTCGGAAATCAATTTGCTCGTTTCTTTGCCCATATGTATTGGATTTTGGGGGTTTATAAGTAATCTGATTGTCTAGTGGCTTTTGCAAGTAATATCGATCGTCGAATCGTAATTAGACAGCCTGGTTTTTCTAAAAGATAACGCCTTTTGATTGTTTTGTTTGCGAAGGAAGAGGAATCCCTAGGTTATTGTAAGGAATAAATGGATATTGTGGTTGATTGAATCGGTAAGCCCGATTGAATCTGAGATTACATGGGACTTTGTGGTGATTGAGAAAGAGGGGATTTTGGGGATATATTTGCTTCTTTCAAGATATCTATTGGAAGATGGCCTTATGGATGGAAGGGTTTATTGGGATCTGCGGTGCGTGTTGAAAAAAAAGCTGCCTCTGGTGACTCGAAATGAGGAAACCTTTTGAAATGGAATTGGAAGTTTTAGTAGTATCAGGATTTTGCGTTTAATGAAATTTCCCTAGTCGGAACTCCTTTTTATTTCCGATGCAACTTTAGATCATGTAGGCCTATTTTGTCGATTATCCTGAGTTATCGTAGCTTGCTTTTGTTGGGGGGTGGTTTTAACACTGGAATGTGGCTTGTGATGATGAAGCTATTTTAGATGGAAAAATTGGTCTGCTAATTAGTCAAATTATTCTTCGGAACTCTTTTGTTTACTTCCCTTTGGTGGGTAAAATTTGAGTTGCTGTTTTTTGAATACTTATGCAAAACTCTATTATGCTTACTTCCTTTTGGTGGGATACATCCTTGATAGGTTCTGAATCCGCTTCATAAAGGCATGGAGAAGAAAGGTCTTTGACTGGAGTGGATAAAAGGTTTGTTGGCCTGAGGTTACCTGAACCATGACTCATCTATCAGTAATAGATCAGGACTTAGGTGGTGATGCATCAGATTTTGAGGTGGATGGTGTCAAATGCGACAATCTCAATGAAAATGATGTCAGTGATGAAGAAATTGAATCAGAGGAGTTGACGAGAAGAATGTGGAAAGATAGAGTTAAACTTAAGCGAATCAAGGAACGTGAAAGGCTTGCCGCCCAGCAAGCAGCTTTGGAAACGTCTAAGCCAAAGCAACCATCTGAACAGGCTCTTAGAAAAAAGATGTCCAGAGCACAAGATGGGATTCTGAAGTACATGTTGAAGCTGATGGAGGTGTGTAATGTCCGTGGGTTTGTATATGGAATCATTCCTGAGAAGGGAAAGCCTGTAAGTGGTGCTTCAGACAATATAAGAGCTTGGTGGAAGGAGAAAGTGAAGTTTGATAAGAATGGGCCTTCTGCCATCGCTAAATATGAGGCAGAGAATTTTGCTGCCGATAAAGCACAGAACAGTGGAAGCAAAAATCAATGTAGCCTTGCGGATCTCCAAGATGCTACACTGGGATCTCTTCTGTCATCATTGATGCAACACTGTGATCCCCCACAAAGAAAATTCCCACTGGAGAAGGGTGTTCCCCCGCCTTGGTGGCCTTCTGGAAAGGAAGACTGGTGGATAGGTTTGGGCTTACCCAAGGGTCAAGGCCCCCCATATAAGAAGCCACATGACCTGAAGAAGGTGTGGAAGGTTGGGGTACTAACAGGTGTGATAAAACACATGTCTCCCAATATTGGAAAGATCAAAACCCATGTACGAAAGTCGAAGTGCTTGCAGGATAAGATGAGTGCCAAAGAGAGTTCCATTTGGTTGGGAGTTTTGAATAGAGAAGAAATGATTGTCAATCAACTTAGCAGTGATAATGGGATGTCTGATGTAACTCAGGATAGTGGTCATAGGGAGCGTCGAGAGGACACAAACAGTTGTAGCGACGAATATGATGTTGATGGCCTTGAAGATGCTCGTGGATCGACTTCATGCAAAGATGATGCGAAAAATCTGCAGGTTGAGACGCTACCTTGTGCAGTGACTTCAAGGGAGGAAGGCCCAGCTATAAATTCCAACCAACTTTGTCAAGGCAAGGAGCAAACAAGTGAACAGCCGAAGCAAAAAAGACCTCGTTTAAGTGTTGCATCTGCTGACTGGCAGACAGCTGAAACTCAGAATGAGCACATACCAAAGGAGACGAGAAACACTATTCCAGATATGAACGACACAGACATGTCTTTGTTGGTTCATCACGCACCAAGTGTCAGCCATGAGACCCATATGAATCCGAATTCAAGGCACCAAGGAAGAGATCTCCAAAACCAAAACCTTGAACCACAATCTGCCATTAGCAACTTTGCAAGCATCCCTTCTATTAATGTTGCTGCAGGGAACATGTTTACTGATGACCAACCATTACAGTATCCAGAAGTTGGGAATAGTGAGTTGGAGTTTGCTACCACAATTAACACAGGGTCCAACTATGGATTTTATAAGTCATCAGGGGGCTCTGGTATCTTGCAGGATAAGCAGCAATACCCTATGTTTGTTCCTGGTCATTCGGTAAGGTCTGACGATAGCATAATTCCTGTGGGGAATAATTCTTATGACCATGTGACGACACCAAATGTGAATTCACATACATTCACTGGAGACATGCATCTATTCGTAGATGGATCATTTTACAC
Organism: Musa acuminata AAA Group; assembly: GCF_036884655.1. Lineage (NCBI taxonomy): Eukaryota > Viridiplantae > Streptophyta > Magnoliopsida > Zingiberales > Musaceae > Musa > Musa acuminata. Next base: position 47,380,557 of record NC_088335.1, read on the forward strand.
TGAACCGGATAGGTTTGATGGCAGTTCCTTTGGATTGCCATTAGATTTAATTGGGATCAGCAGCCCAATACCTGATATTGGTGACATATTGCATGATGATGACATTATGGAGTATTTGGGAACATAATTAAGTAAAATTCTTGTCATTACATTTTCCTTTAGTCTTCTTCGCTTAGATTACTAATGTATGTTCTTCTATCTGACAATCTATCTCACAAGATAAGGTCCCTAAACGTTTTGACAATGGTTGGTCTATTCACTTTCTTGTTCACGTAGGGAGAATGATTTATTGTAGGTGACTGCACAAATGGTAACATGCTGGATGTGACATTCTTTCTCATTGTTCTAGACATCACCATGACTCTTTTAAGTTATGATTGTCTGTCCACTCTTAGAATGAGGATTTAATCTGATGCTACACCGGAAGCACTTGAAGGTTACAGATGTAAAAATGCTTCTTTCTTGTGCCTGTGCTGCCCGTGAGTTTTTGTATTTATCCTTCAAAATTTTAATTTAGCATGCTTATGTATACTGGTAAAACCTAGAAAATTCATGTATACAGTATACGTAGTCAACTAATCACTTATAGTCGACTATCATTTTAGCTGTTTGTTAAAATTGATATCGGTGTTAATATTCTTTAAAAATGCTACCGTTGTAAAAGTTGGTATGTTTATATGTACGAAGTTTATTAGTTAATGCTGATCATAGCTAGAGGTGCTTAACCTGCTTCTTTGGATTGATGTTTATGGGAGGAGGTCATATTGCTGCTGTATTAAAGTCTTTATGGACAATGCTTTTTAACAAACTTTTGCAAGGATGGATATGTACATGTTCCTATAGAAATTACTAATGGATCTCTGTATCACTTTGGACGTTCATAGTTTTACATGGATGCTTAGTTTGAATGGGAACATGTACATATCAAATCAAATAACTCAATTTAGTTTGAATGGGTTCGGTTATAATATATCGATAATCAAGATCTAAAATATCTCATTTTGGATGGTGTTATGGAAAAAAGTTATTGATGTCTTAGTCACTCTGATATGGTTCGGATTCATATGCACAGGGTTCTCTAAGGTACAATGTCCAAGTTAGTAACTCACGATGTATGAGTACAGATATGAGTGGTCAAGAAAGGTCTCATCCTTTTTTTGCTTTTATATATTGTCATAAAGGGATAGAATATTTCATAAAATATTCTACTGGGAGGCAGCCTCTGATTGTCTCCAATAGTCTTCCCTTAGTCTCTTGTTCACATGGGTGACAAGGGGGGTAGCCTATAATCATCTGCCTTGGACTCTTATCCACATGGGTTGATGGGTGGAGAGTGTCTTTCATCTTCCCCTTCTACCCTGGACACCACATGGTGGTTACATGTCGGATGATGATTAGCTAATGATGTACTCCCCATCATTTGTCCTCTCAAAGGCATGTTTCGGGGCTCTTGCGAGAGAGATTCGAAGTGTGACGTCTAGTTCATCTAACATGTCAACCTTATACCTCTTTGATCAATTGTTGACCTGGTGGTATGTTTAGTTCGTCCGACATGAGTTTGTTCGACATGTTTGTCCGGGATCACACCCCCCCGACACTGCTAATGGCCCTTCATTATCGATCTACCCCTCATATTGTTAAGGGATGCACATTGGTCGAACAAGGTCAAGTTTTCTAACCTTCTCATCTTCCAGCGTAGGTGAGGGTCGGGCTTCTCGAACTCTCACGTCTTGAGCGTAGGCGATCTCGATCTCCATGCCTTAGGCAGAGATGGGGATCGGGATTCTTGATCCATCGTCTCGGGCGAAGGCGATCCTGATCTCCATGTCTTAGGTGGAGATGGGGGTTGGGCCTGACCTCCATGCCTCAAGCAAAGGCGGGAGTAGTGCCTCACGACCTCTATGCCTTGGGCGGAGGCAGGGGTCGGGCCTTCCAACCTCCACGCCTTGGGTGAAGATAGGGGTCAGGCTTCCCGACCTTCACGCCTCAGGTGAAGGTAGGGATCGGGCCTCCCAACCTCCATAGTGTGACGATGAACACATGCGAGAGGTCAGGTTTCTCGACCTCCGTGCCTCGGGCAGAGGAGGGGGTCGAGCTTCTCGACCTCTATGGTGCGACGATGGCCATAGGCGAGGAGAGGATCATTATTAGCATAGGTCCATTGTCGACCTACCCCTCCTCTTATATTCGCCATTGAGGTGGGCTACGATAGGAGCTAAGACGAGGTGCAGGTGGTGTAGAGGTGGGTTCCCTTTCTACTCATCCCTGAGGAACCTACGTTGGGCAATGGGTATGTAGCGGGGAAGTTGCATAACCCCATCACCAACATGCCCCCTTCTCCTACTTACCATCGAGGCAGGCTGCAAGAGGAGCTAAGGCGAGCTATAAAGGTGGTGCGGAGGTGGGTTTCCCGACCTCCGTGCCTCAAGTGGAGGCGGGAATTGGGTTTCCCTACCTCCATACCTTGGGCGGAGGTCGGGGGAGTGCCTTCCGACCTCCACGCCTCGTGCGGAGAAGGGGATCAGGCCTCCCAACCTTGATGCCTTGGGTGAAGGAATGGGTCGGGCTTCCCGACCTCCATGCCTCGAGCGGAGAAGGGGATTAGGCTTCCCGACCTTGATGCCTCGAACGAAGGAAGGGGTCAGGCTTCCCGACCTCTATAGCGTGATGATGAGAGGGTTGAGTTTCTCGACCTTCATGCCTCGGGTAGAGGAGGGGGTCAGGTTTCTCGACCTTCATGGTGCAATGGTGGTCGCAAACGAGGAGAGGATCGTTGCTAAAGGCGGTCCATCACCAACCTGCCCCTCTTGTGCTTGCCATCGAGGCAAGCTGTGAAAGGAGCCGAGGCAGGCTGTAGAGGTGGTGCGAAGGTGGGTTCTTCCTTTTCTCATCCATGAGGGACTCACCTTGAGCAATGGGGGCTCGTCTCTGCCCAAGGTGCTCATGTCCTTTTTCTTTTCTTCTTATTCTTCTTTCCTTTTTTTATCCTAAATAATTTACTAATGAGCCTCAAGACCAATGGACTACATTGGGCAGTGACCTACCCACCTTGAGTAAAGGATGGGTTGGTACTTAACCTCCATGCTTCAAAATTCTTTCTCCATTACGGATTTACTCTCATGCGGGTTGGGTTTTTCCGACTCATATACCTTGGGCACATTCTGTCTTATGCCTTTCGTCATGGCAAATTTCTTCTTACATGGTTAGGTTTTCTCAACTCACATGCCTCAAGCATATTTTATCTTGTGCCTCTTGCTATGGTAGGTTTCTTCTTACGTGAGTCAAGTTTTCCTAACATATGCGTCTTAGGAACATTTTGTCTTGTGCCTTCATTATGGTAGATTTCTCATCATGTGGGTCGAGTTTTCCCAACTTATGCGCCTTGGGTTGGGAAGGCGATCTATATATTGTATTGTCAGGTTTTGGTCTTTATTGAGTCGTCGAGTTTGCCTACTAGACTCACTCCTTGTTGCATCATCGGGCTTGTCCACCCGACTAGTCTTTATCTGGATATGTCAAGGTATCATTTTGAATGTAGAGGCCTAACCAAATTAGTGATCTTTTCAAGTAATGAAACTTTCTTTCCTAAACTTGTTACACCTATATATATATATATATATATATATATATATATATATATATATATATATATATATATATATATATATATATATATATATATATATATATATATATGTGTGTATATATATATATGTGTATACATATGTATACATACATATGTGTATACATATGTATACATACATATATATATATATATAACACTTTTCAGTTGTAGCTCGGACATAAGCCTTACAATCTAAGGAGTTGTCTCCCACTGAGGTGGGTCCACCAATGATGACGCCAATCTATCTCTCTACCGACCCTTGAGGTCGGCGTTAGGGTTCTTGGTATTTTCAAACGAACTGCTCAAGGTGTCCCCAACATATGAGTCCTTTAATTTGCTCTTTCAAGTCGCGGTAATCCTTTGTGTCGTGGTTGTAATACCAATAAAACCGGTAGTATTCGAACCCATCTATTTTCGCCAATGAAGTCTTTATTGAGTGAGGGTCTTTTAAGAGCTCATTCTATTTTAACTATAGAAAAACTTTCATTCTAGACATATTTATGGGGGTCAACTTGGACCTTGGGTGAGGTAACTCGAGTTATTTGTTCCTTCTTTGCCACGATGACCTCGGGGTCAAGGCAGATTGTGGTCACTCTTGCTTCGACCTCTTATGTGACTCCTCATGCTTAGTCGAGACCATCGCCTCTTTGACAATGTAATAATTGGCCCTCTAAAGTACCTTTAGTACCATCACCGATAGCCTCTCTATCAATGATCAGAAGTGACAAAATGGCTTGAGTCCCATCATGAAGACCTGTATTATGAATGATGGACGGGCATCTTCCACACCTCAAATTTCATTAGTGAATCGAGTGAAGAAGTCTGCAAGCGCTTCATCCTCCCCGTACTTTAGTCCAAGAAATATTGTCGTTGATGACTTCTGGTGCACGTTCTTGAGGAAGTGAAATTCGAACTCCCTCGCAAGCTAGGCAAAGGAATTGATGAAAAGTAGCTTCAAGCAAGCGTACCATTCTCGTGTTGGGCCTCTTAACGTGGTCGGGAAGGTGCGGTACATCAAAGCATCTGAAGTGCCATACAATGACATTTGGGTATGAAAAGCTGCAATATGCTCCATTGGGTCGGCATTGCCATCAAATGCCTCCAATGATAGGAGGTAGAAGTTTACTGAAATTGGTTCCTCTTGGATTTTCTAGGTGAATGACGATCGACCCGAGGTGGAGTTGACTAGCGCTTCCCCCTTGAATTGTTGAAACTCTCATCGCATCTCCTTCAAGCATCGGTCCATCTATCATAGTTGGATCTGCAAGGAATCATCCATCAAATCTGCTAATTGGATCTCGGATTCAAGCAGAGTAGAGTGATGGTGTGGTCTGTTGAATTCCATGGGTGGGGAGCGAAGTGCCCTTTGGGCCAACGATTCGATGGGCCTTGGGTGCTATTGGGATGTCGACACCACCTTGAGTGAGGGAATCTCGATGGGTATCAACGTCGATGGCGGTTGAGCCAGTGTCTATGGTTGAGCTATTAGCATCGCATATTGGCCTAATTGGGACAAAAGTGGAGCGATAGTCTGTATCATGCTTGTTAACGTTTGCACTTGCTATATAAGATTTCAAAACACCTCGACAAGGATGAGCAAGTGACTCGAGGTCGCCCCAAGGGGTGAGAGACCTGAGTCATTGAACAAATGGCAGTATTGCATCAGCATTTGCGTCGAGGTGGATACATCCACATGTAGAAAGGGTACTATTACCCCCTTTAGTAAAAGTATTATGGGTCAGGGACAAAGCCTCCTTACTTGAGCATTCGTCGAGAGGGTTGGCAACTGGATGTTCCTACAATATCAGGCCCTCCTAGTGCCAAAAATATTAGGAAAAAAAGTTGTTAATGTCTTGATCAGCTCGATGTGGTCCGGACCCATATGAGTAGGGTTGTTCAAAGTACCTCCGAGGTGGAAACGTCGAGCTCTCGAGGTGCCACCTATATGAAAACTGAGGTCGAGAGAGGTTTCCTAACTCGGTCCCTCCAATGCCCAAATTAGTAACTTAAGGTGTGTGAGTGCGAATGCGAGTGATCAAAAAAGGTCTTGTTCCCCTTCTTTGTGTTAAAGACGAGCTTTTATACATGATCATAAAAGGGTAAATTATTTCATAAAATATTTTGTAGGGAGATGGTCTCTAACCGTCACCAATAGTCTTTCCTTGATCTCTTTTTCATGTGAGTGTGAGCGAAAGGGGGGTGGGGGGAAGAACCTGTAATTGTCTGTCTTGGACCATTGTCCACATGGGCTGATGAATGAAGGGTGACTTTCATTTTTCTATTTCATCCTGAATACCACGTGACAATTATATATCGAATGTTGATTAACTGACAATGTACTCTTTATGAAATGATCACGAGGACTTTAGTTTACGTTGACATGGTTGAGATCTACACAGGTTTGAGCATCGATATCATTTCGGCACATGAAATTATATTCCTTGTCTCAAAATAAATTTTGCATCGGAAATCCAACTTGTTGGGAACTTGGTTTTCTTCTTCAAGATCAAAAAACAACAAGTATACGGAATAAACGAGTAATTAGAATTCCAAGCCATGGAGCAGACGCGTTAAATTTGCAACATGTACTAGTGATTACAATGTTCATCAACATAGAAATTTACAAGGAGACAACTTCCAAGGACACACACGAATGGTATGCACAGAGAAAGCAGTTCTAGTTCTGTAGCTGTGTCATCATCATCTGCACGCTTTCTGATTCGCGCGATCGCTCTCAAGTCAGCGTCTTTCTCGTCGAGGGGAGTGGGTGAGATGCGCTCGCCTGCGGTCTCCATCTATCTCCCATCAAGTTCTACCTCACAAACTTAGATGACCTAATAATATGTTGTATGGAACATTGCTGAAAGATATGTTATTGATGTACCTAATCCATTTATCTCTTGCCACGCAAAGGGCAGAAAGCTTCCCTTTCCTACTCCATTAATATCTTTCTCTAAATAATCAACACAGTAGAACTGCCTTGATGTTGATCGCAGGCTCGGATAGATAAATTAATGGAAGTTTATTATGTTTGTGTTGTAATTGTCAGACATCCTCCTCCCTTTTTGTTACCCGTCAGTCGAAACCCACACACAACAATAATGTGGAGTGGTTGATAAGATCCTTGACATGTTGTGCCATCTTACTGAAATATTTATACACATATATCTTTGTATTTGCGTGGTCAATTTTGCAAGCCATGTCAAAATGTGTTGTTTACCTAACAATATTGGATAGGTGATTCAGCACGTTAACAACATGATGCCACGGACCAAGAGTCGTACGGCTCGATCTTATCTCGAAAGCACGAAATCATCTATGTGAGTCCTCTCGAGGGAGAGACGGAGTGGTTGAGACTGAGCAAGGGCTGGCGAGGGTGATTTTGAAGTTATCCCGAGGTGAAGCTAGAGTAGATTTGATTTCCGTCAAGACCCTATACAACAAGTCGATATCGGAAGGAATTCTCGACCCGACCCCTCTGATGCTTAAATTAGTTAATGAAAAATTGGTTCTATATTTGGTATAAATTTTTTTAGGATCGATCCTCTTTTTGGGTATTAGGGATCAATTTTTATATTTGCAAAGTAGACGTGAAAAAACTACGGCTGCAAAGGTTGCCTATACCTCTTGCGACACATTCATGCGGGCGGCCACCGCGTACAGCCCCCTATGATGTGTGTCAACCTATTCGGGCTTTTGTGGTGCGATGTTGATCTATACTGCCCCGTGCAATACGGGACTGGCAAGAGATGATCGAGAGAATGTCGATCGTCAACCCAACCCTCTCTCACAGCACACATACCACGCTGTCCTCCATGTTAGCTCCTTGATGGTTGTCAACCAACGATATGTTGGAATACTCCCTATCACTATAGTAATAATAACTGAATCTTAGGGATTTAGGAAACTATTTTTTTTTCCGTTGGTGTCAAATCTAATTGTCAACTGTGATATGTCAACGTTACAATATGTCAACGTTACTATTTAATGTAAGTGCCGAACGTAGTTAAGTTATCACATATCAGACACTATTTGCAGAGCCATGTGTAGCGTACGTGTGTGACACTCATTCATGCAAGACAGGAGTCCGACAACGAGGTCAGTGGCTCGTCACATTCCATCATCTGAGTTGGTCGACGTCTGTTTACCAAGGATTAAAAGTATGGAATCTCATTGGATTGAATCCTATTTTTAAAATATTATTAATTTATCAAAAATTAAGAATTCAAAATTTGTAACCAACTCAATTTGCGCTTCAACTTTCAAAAATATTTTTATGAATATTCTATAAGTTCGATAACTAACTTAAGTTATCTTTTAGACTCCTATTCACATAGGCAAGAGGGTGTTGACTTTATGTGATGTTGACGTAACATTCATTAGCTGATTTTATATTTCTTATCGAGTTTTAACTTAAGATTTAAAATCATATTAGATATATTTTTATTTATGTCTATAATATAAATTTAACTAGACATATTTACTAAGGGTCGAGAGTTGAAAATATCATTTAGAGATATTAGCTAGTTTACCGGTAAAGATTTAACCATTAATAATAAAATCTTGTGATCAAACTCTGTTTTTACCATTTTTTTCTAAATAAATTGTGCAATAATCATTCACATGTATTTGGTAATGTTGGTTGGTATTAGGTGGTGTTGTGGCATAAAGTCGGAATATGTGATGTTGACTAAAATATAAAATAATGGTCATTATTGAATAAAAGAATTTTTTTTACTAATAATAATAGGAAGAAATTATATACCATAAAAGTAAGTCTCATCATAGGGTGACCGTTACAATAAGATTACACGGCCTTGAAATTACTGCAACGATTATAACGGTTACGATCCCTTCCGTTAATGAGATTATAACAGCCGTTATTTTCAGCGAAATAGCGGGATCGAGTCACCGCGAAAACCGTCTCACGTCGCCGTTCTCCGGTTGGGCTAGAGCGGTCAATTTACCGCCCCGATGGAAGTCTTCGTGTTTCAGTGGTAGGAATCGCGGTAAGTAGTTTTATGATTGCGAGGAGAAGAGAGAGAAAGAGAGAGAGAGAGAGAGAGAGAGAGAGAGGGGAAGAAAAGTTGGCTTTTCTGTACCATTTGGAGTGCAGAGAGATCACCAACGAGTAAAGAACGAAGTCGGTTTCGCCATTAATGGGCTGTTTTGGCCGAAGTGGGGGTGGGGGGAGATAGAGAGAGAAGAAGAGACCTGAAAAGGGAGGCTAGCTCGGATTTTGATGGCAAGCAACGGGAGCTCCAGCTTAGGGCGGCAGCAACAGCAGCAGCAACAGATCTCCTTTGCCATGATTCATCCTTCACCCTCTTCTTCCTCCTCCATTCATGCGAGCTTCATGTAACACTCATCTCGCCGGAGCTGAACCCCTGGCGTGTCTCAAAAATTCTTCTTTTCTTCTGTTTTGTGTGCTTTGATGATGAGAGAAGAGTTGTTTGTTTCCAAACGTGATCAAGAGGAAAGGGAATGCATGATTTCGGTCTCTGAAATTTCATACTTTAGGATTCTATTTCATGTGAATCAAGTAAAAGAAAGCCAAATTTATGCTTAGAATCGTTTACTTCTGTGAAAAAAACATGTTCTCAAGCCACAAAAGTCTTGATTTGGCAATAAATTTAAGGTTTTGATGTATAAACATCTAAAAGTTCTTCATGATTGTCTTATAGCTGATGTACGCTTTATGCATAGCTGAATTGTCATAAACCAAAGTTCAACTAAATCTAAGTTTTCGAGTTCTTCCAAGTAAAACTCAACTAAGTTAGCTTAATTTTCATCTCAGAAATAATACTGCTGTGAATTAATTGCTTTTGCTTACCAGAAACTTTGTACTGATATGATACAGTAGAAACAAGGAGTCTGGATCTTATGACTTGGGAGAGCTGGATCAGGCTCTATTCATGTTCTTAGATGGGCAGGATCGCTCAACCTCAGCTCAAGAACAAAAACGTGAGTCTCTCTTCTGGTTAACCTTCACTTCTTCGTAGTTCGATTTGACATCGGCTGCTTCTCCTGGATATCAGATCAGGAAGTAGTAGGATGAAGAAGTGGAATCCGATAGCTATTGAGATTGCTTGCTGAAGAGCTTTTTTGGGTCATGAGAACATCATGGCCAACAGACTTTGTTCGTACTTTGTATTTGACCAGATTTTGGCTGATAAGACCATAAATCTAATACCTAATATTCTGAAAAATAAGCATATGAGAGTATGTTTTCTGATTACTTTTCATTTGTTAGAGTTTCTTCTTCTTCTTTGTGATATGTACTGTTAGGGGTAGAAATCGGTTTGTGTTTATCTCTCTCTCTCTCTCTCTCTCTCTCTCTCTCTCTCTATCACACACACACACACACACACGCAGAGATACACAACACACAAACACAATCTCCTGTGAGTCTGTCTCTCTGAAATAGTTTCATGTTTCTGCCATGATCATGTCTGCGGAAGCAAAAGGTGGTCCCTTGATTCCCTAAGAGGAACTATTCTCCATTTAGTGTTCTGCTGGGATGATTTAAGGTGCACCTCGAGGGAATTTAATGCTTGCAAGACTTCATGTATGCAGAGACGTTGAACATTTTCCCTTCTCGGCCCATGCATGTAGATCCAAGGACAAAGGTACCTGGAATGAGAACTCAGCTTCTCTTGCTCTTCATCTTCTTTTGATATTACTGGCAGTACATATGACATTTACTACTCATAGGGTGGAATCAGCTCGGCTTCTCCAGCAAGTAGTGGTGGTTCTAAGCCGTCGGAACAAGCCATGGATTTGGGCAACGCTGAGAGTTATCTCCCAGCTTTGCCTGAGCATGGCGAGGATACCAAAGCAGCCATCCTCAAGGTGAACCTTCTCTCTCTCTCTCTCTCTCTCTCTCTCTCACTCACTCTCTATTTAGGCTTTTTTACTTGTTATTTACTTCCGGCTTCAGAAAGAAGGGAACAGAAAGGGCATATCTGGTTCAGATCATCGAAGGCTCAAGACACCGGACCCTAAGGTGTGCTAGTGTGAAGCTCTCCCTCTAAAGTACTTTGTTTTGTAGGAGGAGGAGAACTCTCTAACAATATGGTTCATTTATTTGGGAGCAGACATTGAGAAGGCTTGCTCAGAACAGGGAAGCAGCCAGGAAAAGCAGGCTTAGGAAAAAGGTCAGTCAGATAATGAAGAACATAGAAGATGATGAGCAGAAAGAACAGAATATTCCACCTAAAACCTGACTCATGTATTTGCTGCTTAATTCTTCTCACTCTACAGGCTTATATACAACAATTAGAGAGCAGCAGGATCAAGCTTTCTCAGCTTGAACAAGAACTTCAAAAGGCAAGAGCACAGGTACCCATTAATCTTACATATTTGAACTCATTTAACTCATCTTACGATTCCCCTCAATCAAACTATCATGCTTCTTGAAGGGTATATTATTTGGTGGTGGAGCAGCTCTTGTGGACGCAGGTGTCGGTGGGTTCAACTCAGGTACCATCATTCTACAGTGAGCTGACATGAGTACTGTACAGTTCACCAATGAAGCATGTCGGTGTTTGGAAGCTTATTGCTGACGAAATATGGGTTGCATTTAGATGAGGCCACGTTCGACATGGAGTACGCGAGGTGGGTGGAGGAGCACCACAGGCTCATGTGCGAGCTCCGCAGAGCGGTGCAAGAACAGTCGCCGGAGAACGAGCTGCGGATGTTGGTGGACATCTGCCTCGCGCATTATGATCAGATGATGCATCTCAAGGGTGCGGTCATCAAGTCGGACGTCTTCCACCTCATCTCCGGCATGTGGATGACCCCTGCCGAGCGCTGCTTCATGTGGATGGGTGGCTTCCGCCCCTCCGAGCTCATTCAGGTCCCTTTCACTGCTCATCCAACACCTTCAACAGATCTCTTTCTTGCATGCATCTCCGTACACCTGGGATTAAACACCAACATTAGTACCATATAGCATTTGCAGGACGATTTAATGCTCGGCAGCAAACTCTGATTCTCCGGTAACGATACAGTTGCCATGATAAATAGACCTAACAAAAACCTCATGCAAGTATAAATAATAAAGGTTTAATCAGGCAGTTCTGACATGAGCATAGTTTCTTTGAGGATCGATATCACCAAATGGTGAATATTATCATTTGAATAATCATCTCTCCAAGCCAGAAAGGCTGTGCAGTAGCCATTTGTTTAAGGATGTATCAACCACTGCGCTTGGAAAGTAATTGGCCAAGAGCTAGGCTTATTAACATATATGTACACAAAGTTCTCGTATGCCATAGGAAGATGATGGATTTGGTGCCTTATGATCAGCAGGGCATGAGCTCACAGGATGTGTTCTAGTGGAAGGGTTGAGTACTATCTTTGGATCAATTTCCAAAAGCTTTTGTGTGTATTTTGATGCACATCTAAATTTCAACTCGGACAATATACATTGTTCTTGAGGTATATATGCTGAGTAATAACATTCAAATATGATGTTTAGGATAACTAAGCAGCTCACATGGAAAGGTTCAAACTTCTTAAAGCATCATCATAGTTCTACTTGTGCTGATACGCATTACGCTTGTTTAGATGCTTTTGAGACACATCGAGCCATTGACAGAGCAGCAGATATTGGGAGTGTGTGGAATGCAGCAGTCGACGCAGGAGACCGAGGAAGCACTGAGCCAAGGGCTCGAAGCCCTCAACAAATCTCTCTCGGACACCATTGCCTCCGACGAACTGAGCTACACATCCAACATGGCCAACTACATGGGGCAGATGACCGTCGCCATGAACAAGCTCACCACCTTAGAAAGCTTCGTCCGAGAAGTAAGCTTACGATCCATATAACATCTTGTTTTGTGTTTCGACTTGGGGTGCAGCAAGTTCGCCTAGGAAACCTACATGCAAAGGACATAGATATACCTTGTGAGCTAAAAACATAAGGTAGGATACGGTGCCTAACTACAATGCGATGAATGCTTGCAGGCAGATCATCTGAGGCAGCAAGCACTTCACCGGCTTTACCAGATCTTCACGACGCGGCAGATGGCGCGATGCTTGTTAGCCATTGCCGAGTACTTTCACCGGCTCCGTTCACTGAGCTCCCTTTGGCTCTCTCGACCGAGACTTCAGTGATCGAACGCAACCAGGCATTGCATGCATGCAGATGAAGACGAGAGTGGCCTCAAATGTGTATTACTTATTTGTGTACGACTACCGTCTCTTAGCACTGAAAGAGTTGAGGGATGATGTGATTTATCCGGAACTCATCTCGAGATGTATACACAAACAATGACTCCATGCATAAACACGCTGTTTAAGGAAACATGGTTTAGGATTCACGTTCTCTACAAATATTTACCCAATATTGCAGACATTTTCCTTTCATCCACTGTCATTTCTTTTTCCAAATGCTAAATTAAATAATTTAATTTGATAATAAGGTGGAATAAGATAAAAAATTATAAATACTTCTGCAGGACCATGGGATCCTTCGGCCTGGCCCATTTGCATTGTTTAGTCCCAGAGATCGATCAGGCACCATGCGAATCTTAACAAGAAACAACGGCCAGTTGATCCCCATCAACTAATACGAGGGTTTTGCAATCTCCACGCAGTGCTTTCCTTCCCACCTGCTCCGCCCCCATCGTCGCTTCCAGGGTTTCGACTGCTCGCCGGCGACGACGAGGGTGGGCATTGCGGCGAGGGCCACCCGACCTTGTTCCTCGGATCTGGTGCTTCTCTAGGTTCAGATTGTAACTCGAGCATGGGGGCGGGGAGTGCTTGCGGTCCAAGATGTACCGCGAGCGCAGGGTTTGGTCGATCGAGGCCAAGCATGGCGGCACCGCCCTAGCCAGCCGTAAATCTCTTCAAGTTCTACCAAGCTGACGACGTCAATACGCCATTCCCAACTGCCGCAAACCCAAGCCCGCCAAGCTCAGGTCCAAATACCCTTCTTTATCCCCATGCTCTTTTGATTTCTGCGGCGATTTCCCTGTCTTGGTCTAAGGGTTGATGGTTTTCGTTTCGGGGTTCGGGAAAAGGTTCGTCTTTTTGAAGCAGCTTCCGTCGGGATTGTTTGCAGCGCTGAGCGTTTGCACATTTAAGATTTTTCTTCCAAAAGAGTGCCATTTCAATAGCCTCTGCAGGTATCATCTGTAACTTTTTTGTTGCTTCGATCATGAAAGGTTTTTTCTTTGATTTGTATGAGCTAGTTCAGATCTCTCTTCATCGAATGGCTGCTCTCCGATACGGCCGTAGTTTTCATTATAATTAATCGAGTGCAAGTAAAGAACGTAGTGCATTATTTTGATATTGATTTACTGGCTTCGAATTACTGCTCTAATCTCATTGGTTTCTGATGAGGGTAATAATGGTGATAAGACTTGGGTTGAAGTCAGCTGCCCCAGATGACGCCTCGGTTGACCTGACACCACCTGGTCAAACGGACCGGAACGCTGACCGAGGCACATTAAACATCCTGCTCAGGCTCGGTCTTTCACGTCACGCCAACACCAATGTCAGACGCTACTAGGAGTACGAGCTTGCCCCCTGCAAGCGGGCATATTAGGAAGCAATAAGCTTCCATATAAATACCCTTGCATTCTAAATGGGAATGGGGGAGGACACCAACATAGATAACAAACTCCCTGCGACTACTCACTAACTTGATCGTCGGAGGGGTCGGGCCGAGCTCCCTCGACCCGACCTTTGTGCAAGTGCGAAGTCGAAGGTCCCCACAGGACGCGCAGGCGAGGAGTTCTTGCCCGGAGAGGATAGCGACCCCATCCCAATCGGAGCACCGGGATCGACCACCTCAGCAGTCTCAAGGCACGTCCTAAGGAGATCCCCGTCATCCGGACCCGAACCAAGCCGCGTCGGTCCCGAGGCCACGACTTAAGGTTATTTACACTAATATTTTTGGTGCTAGAGGAAGGGCCGGAATGTCTAGGGATCAACCGATTGGCTTGAACGAACCTACGGTTGAGGGGTCACATCCAATTGGAGCTTCAGGGGAACATCCCCCGCACGGAGATCTTCGTGACGAACACCCCGCCACGACCTCAGAGCGCTATTGGCGGATATTCAACGACCCGGGCCTATCGCCGCCGACGGCGCCCCCGCCGACCCATCGCCCGTGTCATCCGAGGCCTTCCACGACCTCACCCATCAAGTCCGAACTGACCGGTATGGTGCAATCCATTATTCCCCTTGTTTCTTCTCATCCACTGCGCTCCCCGACCGTCCAACCACTGCGGCAACAGGAGCCACCCATTCAGGCTCGCACACCACCCCGGGAGCTCCCCGCTTCGCCTCGGGTCCCACCACCCCCACACGGGGGCCGAGTGGCGGCCAACGCAAGAGGCCACCCGGAACCCGAGGCATTATCTTCGGACTCTACGGATTCCCTACGAGCCCAATTGCACTTCGTCAATCAGCGACTCGACGAGGTGCAGAAGGAGGTCCGCAGGTCAAAGGGAGAGCTCGGGGAGGACGCACACCAAGGATCCCCGTTTACGCCCGAGATACAGGACCAGATAGTCCCCCCGAACTTTCGACTCCCCTCCCTGGATGCTTACGACGGTTCCACCGACCCAGCGGACCATGTAGCCGCTTTTTGCGCCTAGATGGCGCTATACGGAACCTCCGACGCTTTGATGTGCAAGGCATTTCCCACGACTCTGAGGGGGCCAGCCCGCACATGGTACAGCGGTCTGAAGACCGGGACGATCACCTCCTTTGATCAGCTCGTCGAAGACTTCGAGCTTAACTTCTTGGCCTACGCTCGGCCGAAGCCGTCCGTTGCACTGCTCCTCGGACTCAACTAAAGGGAGGACGAGCCCCTCTCCCATTTTGTGAATCGCTTTACAACACAAATCCGGGGGTTGCCGGACGCTCATCCCTCTCTGTTAGTGCAGGCGTTTATGACAGGCCTGCGACCTTCCAGATTCTTCTGGTCCCTCGTGGAGCGACCCCCCACCACAGTACCAGATATGCTCCAGCAGGCTAACTAGTACATCGCGGCGGAGGCCTGGGTGGCCGTGAGGAGGAGGAGCGACTTTTGACAGCGGGCCCCATAGAAGAAGTCAAGCACCCGCGGTGGCTATCCGATGTAGTCCTCGTAAAAGGAATCTAGGCCCTGCCTCGGTCTCTTCCGAGCGAAGGCTCAATATCTACCTGACTGCCTCTCGGCTCGCGGTTAGCTCCGGCCTAACCCCCTTCTGTATCTACACGGCTCGATCGTAGACTGCCCGAGTCCACCTCAGCGCGGCCTGCCCGCTTGAGCCGTGTCCCTCGGTCGTAGTATGCCCGAGACCGCCTCTGCGCGGCCAGCCCGCCTGCGTCATGCTCCTCGGCTACGTGTCGCCCGAGACCACGCCTGCGCGGCCTGCCCGCCTGCGTCGTGCTCCTCGGTCGCGTGTTGCCCGAGACCACACCTGCGCGGCCTGCCCGCCTGCGTCGTGCTCCTCGGTCGCGTGTTGCCCGAGACCACACCTGCACGGCTTGCCCGCCTGCGTCGTGCTCCTCGGCCGCATGTTGCCCGAGACCACACCTGCGCGGCCAGCCCGCCTGCGTCGTGCTCCTCGGCTCCATGCTCCCCAAGATCGCACCTGCGCGGCCAGCCCGCCTGCGTCGTGCTCCTCGGCTCCATGCTCCCCGAGACCACACCTGCGCGGCCTGCCCGCCTGCGTCGTGCTCCTCGACCGCGTGTTGCCTGAGACCACACCTGCGCGGCTTGCCCGCCTGCATCGTGCTCCTCGGCCGCATGTTGCTCGAGACCATGCCTGCGCGGCCAGCCCGCCTGCGTCATGCTCCTCGGCTCCATGCTCCCCGAGACCACGCCTGCGCGGCCAACCCGCCTGCGTCGTGCTCCTCGGCTCCATGCTCCTCGAGACCACACCTGCGCGGCCAGCCCGCCTGCGTCGTGCTCCTCGGCTCCATGCTCCCCGAGACCACAGCCTCTGCTCGGCCTGCTCTACTGAGTGTGCTCCTCGGCCGCACACTACCCGGGGTCACCGCTGCACATCCAACCCTTCTTAGTTGCTAAACTCCACGATTCCCACACCCCTGGCAACGGACCGGCAAGACGCCCGGCTGGGACAGTTTCTCAAAGTTGAAGCCATGCCTCGGACCCCCCTTTACAGCAACCGATGCATAGCTTCCTTCGGGGGGGGGGGGGGGGAGGAAAGGAATATGATAAGGGTAATAATGGCGATAAGACTCGAGTTGATGTCAGCTGCCCCAGATGACACCTCGGTTGACCTGACACCACCTGGTCAAACGGACTGGAACGCCGACCGAGGCACATTAAACATCCTGCTCAAGCTCGGTCCTTCACGCCACGCCAACACCAGTGTCAGACGCTACCAGGAGTACGAGCCTGCCCCCTGCAAGCGGGCACATCAGGAAACAGTAAGCTTCCCTATAAATACTCTTGCATTCTAAACGGGAAAGGGGGAGGACACCAACATAGATAACAAAACCCCTGCGACTACTCACTAACTTGATCGTCGGAGGGGTCGGGCCGAGCTCCCCTGACCCGACCTTTGTGCAGGTGCGAAGCCGAAGGTCCCCACAGGATGTGCATGCGAGGAGTTCTTGCCCGGAGAGGATAGCGACCCCATCCCAATCGGAGCACCGGGATCGGCCACCTCAGCAGTGTCGAGGCACGTCCCAGGGAGATCCCCGTCATCCGGACCCGAACCAAGCCGCGTTGGTCCCGAGGCCACGGCTTAAGGTTGTCTACACTAACAGTTTCTGTTTGCAGGGAAGTTAATACTTGGAGATGGTTGATAGAGGGCAGGTGTTCTGTTGCTTAAGCTTGTCAAAGATTCAGTGTTTTAGTAGATTTTGGTATATAAATTCAAAGTTCCGGAGATTGATGGTGAGTTGGTCCGCATCTTTTTGTCAAGTAGTAATACAATATGAATTCAATTGGTATTCTGTCCAGGTTGGAAACATGTACAACCTAGTCGAATTGCATTTATGACGCTGCAACTCAACTTTTAGGTCTTAGAAACTAATGCAGCCTTGTCAAGTTGCATGTAAGACATAGCAATTCAACTTCTTGTGGACTCCTTTTATGAACTTTGGTTCTTGATCTTTAGGTCATATATGTGTTGAAGTTATTTTAGTTACATTTCCCATTGGATAAGTGACATCCCAGTTTAGTTCCTGATTCGAGATGGTTTATAAGTCTATAATGAGTCGATTATTATTAAGTATTTTGGGCTGGAGTATCAAGTTAATTGAGCCCTAGAATAGGGTTACCATGGATGAAAATTACAGAAAGAAAAGTCAGTATGATAACAACAGCCATAAATTTCCCAGATATATCATAAGCTAATTAGTGTTTCGGACTTGTAGCCTTTACTAAACTGAGTGCACATTCTTCATTTTCTGTAAGTTTTAGAGCCAAAAGATTAGATATGAAATTATTAGATTCATGCTTATATTAGGTTCGAAAATTGTGTGAGACAATTTAGCTCTCACATCTGCTACTCCCTGTTGCTAGTTGTTGTTTTATTTTTCTTTTGTTTGTCCAAGCTTTTTATTTGATTCTTTACTGCAGATGTGCTAATGTTATAAATGCATAACTAGGCTCCTTGAACTCATGGATAAAACTAGTAATCTTGACATCTCGTTGAATTGTTGAATTTCCATGAGCATTTTTCTTTTCGCAGATTGTTTGATTGTATAAACATTGTTTTTTTCTCTTTCCTGACTTAGGATAAAATAGAAATGATACCACTAATTACTACTTTAGATGTTAGATCAAAGTTTTCTTATTTTGTTCAATGTTGTTTGTTTCTTTACTGACATACTTGTTGATTCTTGATAAGTACATTTGTCATATTCCTTGGGTTATAGGTTGTGTTTTTCTTCAATTGCCAAGTTGTCTGTTGGTACTGCTTCATTCTATCTTCTCCTGCTGCTACTGCTGGAGAGCACTTCGAGATCAATGCAGTCCATCGACGTTGCTCGAATAAGGTTTATATCACTGTAACATCCACCAAGATTCAGATTTTTGGAGTTGATGTTGAGAAGTTTGATGATGAGTATTCCACTGGATAGGAGAATAAGCAAGTCCTAAGAGAAACTCTTTGAATCAGAGGAGGTTTATATCATTGCAACATCCACCAAGATTCTATCTTCTCCTGCTGCTACTGCTGGAGAGCCGTTCGAGATCAATGCAGTCCATCTACATTACTCAAATAAGGTTTATATTATTGTAACATCCACCAAGATTCAGATTTCTGGAGTTGATGTTGAGAAGTTTGATGACCGAGTATTCCACTGGATGGGAGAATAAGCAAGTCCCGAGAGAAACTCTTTGCATCAGAGGAGGTTTATCTGCAGGAGACTATTAGTCATGGTTTGCTACAGTTGTGTATATACTCACTCCATTGTTCATGTGCTACGATTTGCTTTTCGGTTGACAACACAGATATGTTACGATCCCTCCCCATAGTCAACTCGACATTGAAGATGTTATCTTGTGCAGCTTCTCTGGAAAGACCAGCAGCCAAATCTTGGATGATAGCACATTGAGCATTGAGTTGATGACAGCACATTGAGCATCCTTGGACACTATTTACTTTTCCGGTAAACTATGCCTTGTTTAGCTTTATTCCAATCCATCAATCACACGGCATAGAATCTTCATTTATTTTAGAATCTCCATAGACTGATGCATTATTATTCTACCTTATCATTTCTTTACCCATATCCTCATTTGTGCAGGCACCTTCCACAGAACAGGGCAACTGCATGCACTCCGTAAGAACTCTTGCAAGAAATCAAAATAGAATTGTGCATCACACGGCAAACAAAACCAGACATCACTACAACAGCTCCGCAAACCCACACTCCTCGCGGAATCTATACGAACTAATAAAATAAGTCGTAAGGAAGAATGGATAGCAGTGTATATGAGAGGACTGGCAAAATCTAGTAGCAGTTTTCTTCTCCCTCAGAGCATGCTGTCGATCCGCGAAGGAAGCCTCTTGAAGAAATTGTTGGGGACGGACGGCAGCTTGCTCCTGAATCTGGGGTGGCGCAGCATGTACAGGCCCGCCAAGAGCGCCACCATCTGGAACGGCGTCACGTAGAGCATCACGGCGGCAACCAGGCAGAACACCACGAACAGGCTGGTCGCCCTGGGATCCCTCCAGCTCAGTAGCGACTGCAACCTCTCCCCCTGCATCGCCAGGTCGCCCACCACCGTCTGAATCCTGCCGGCCACGCTCCGAAGCCTGTCGTACCTCATCCGAACTATGTCGTGCGATTTCGTCGTCGGAAACGTGTCGAACTCCTCGTCGAGCTCATCGGGGTGTATAACCTCCGCCGCCGAGAGCTTCGTGTCCATGTGCGGCGGGTGCCTCGGTCGGAACCTGTAGCTCCACAGCCCGATCAGGAACATGTAGAGGAACATGGTGGGCAGGATCAGCTCCGGGTAGCAGATCAGAATCAGAAACAAGACGTGGACGAGCAAGGTGGTGATGGGGTTCTTCCAGCGGCGCACGTCGTCCAACCACCGGAACATGCCGATGGTCCCCGAGAGCAGCGACGTGATCCGGAAGAAGTTGGCCTTGCTCCTCCTCATGCTCCACATGTGGGAGTCGACATCCAGCATGTACTCCACCGCCTCCTTCCTCAGCGGTGGCTCCGCCCGCCCCAGCCTCGACGCCACGATGCTCATTGCCTGGTACCGCAGGCTGTCCACCTGGTTGATGGTAAAAGGATGAATATAGTGCATCTTGGGGAGCAGCGGGTGCCCGTAGAGGTAGATCATGCTCGCCAGGGACAAACATGTGAAACGCACCGCCAGGTGCAGCTCCCCCATCTTCTTCACCCCCGACGGCTGCAGGACGACGAGGGGGTACGCGTGCGTGTAGATCCGATCCATCTCCAATGTCGACAGCCGGATCCTCACCTTGCCGATTCTCATGTCTCTCGCCGCTCCGCCGCCTCCAGGTTTCTCGTTCCCTCCGACATGGCCGTTATCGAACACCCCGAGGGTGATCACGGTGCAGGGATCATACACCTCCCAGGTGTACTGCTCGTTCCATTTCGGACTGAAACTGTCGATGATCGTTCTGGTCCGTACCCATTTCTGGCCGTACTTGGCGACGCAGTAGGCGTCGGTGGTGCCTCTGCCGTCCGTCTTCTTCATCGGAGCCAGTCCCTGCGCACTGAGAATGCCCACTTCCAGAACTCCAACGGGTTGCTTCCACAGCTGCCGCGCCGTCGGACGGTTGTCGCTGATGTACATGGTGGACTCATCCATCACATGGTAGGCTCCTTCGAGGCAGACACGGAGGTGGATCCTGCTCGAGAACTTGAGTTCCTTTCTCAGTTCACCCTCGAGCACTCCGAAGCCGAACCTCTCCATGTTGAACCATCTCGAATGCACCGGCCGGTGGTCTAGCCGCTTCTCGAACAACGTCAGTGGCAGGACGATCCTCCCGAGCAACTCGTCCTTGGTCTGGTTCAGGCGGTCCTCGGTGGTCAGCACCAGGTGCTCCTCGAATGGCTCGGCCGCCACGAACACAAGGTCCTCGTTCCACATCGGATTCATAGTCTTGGTGGGGCAAACTTTGGTCTTCAGCACCTGGTTGCCGACCTGAGCCTTGACGAACACCTCCGGGAGGCGGCTCTTGTCGTTGGGCTGCACGTCCTGGGCTTCGATGACGATTACTCTGAGGTACCAGAGCTTGGGGGAGACGTACACCTTGGACCGGATGTTGAACACTCCCTCGCCCTGGACGGAGGCCGCGTCGGAGTGCCATGCGTCCGGGAAGGCCTCGTCGGCCTGCGTCCCGATCCACACTGCCAACATGACTTCCCCCCTCACCTTGCTCTCCCCCCGGTGGTCCTCGAGCCGGTACCACTGGGGGGCTAACGGGCTGTCCGGCGGCAGTCTCGTCGGCACCTCATTGAGATCGAAGGCGACCCTGCCCACATAGTCATCCCGTGCCACCATCTCTCTGTCCTTGACGTAGACCTCGAGGATCGTCGACTGGATCCGCTCCTTGGAGAAGGCGAACACCTGGTTCCATTCGGGGTTGACCCTCTTGTCGAAGTGCTTAGTTGTGCCGTGGTAGTTGCCCAGCTTCACTTCCACATACGGGTCGCAGCTGCCGGAGACGGCATTGGTGGGGAGGTTCTTGGCCTTGACGACACGCACGTAGAGGTAGTGCATCTGTTCCACGAGGTCGTATGTGCTCGTGAGCTTGTCGCCGCCGTAGACCAGGCCCATCCACCCGCCGCCCCTCGCATGCGGCCACCGCTCGCCCAGCTGCGGACTCGTATCCTTGAGCTTGTACTCCTCTGCGCGGCTCGGTTGGACCTGCTGCTGCGCCATGATCGACACCACCGCGGCTCTGCTTCTCGGTGGATTCTCCCGGGTGGAGCGAGACTTCAATCGGTCCTCGGGCTACCTCTACGTCAACAGCAGCTGGTTTTAGGGCAGTGTCTATGGAATTATCTTCATCTGCAAGGGCTTAATAGTAGGTTCCTTAATGACAATAAAATCAGATTCAATACTGGTGGATGTCCATGCAATGACACTAGAGGTGGAGAAGCAGGAGGGGACTTTGGTTCTGAAGGATTTCCTCACCTTGCTTGATGATGCCAACCCCGTGAACTCTCGCCTTCCCAAGCTAACTGCGGCCTGGAACGAGCTGCCTTCATGTAGGGAGGAAGACGACCACAAGTTTCATGGAGAAGCTGTTTTGCGAACCTGACACTGAAGTGTCACAGAAGGAAGTGATCGAGCTACAATTAAAAGTTGAGAGAAGTGGAGGGAATAAAGATAGGATGATGATGATGATGATTGTGGTTTAGTGGTTTGTCTTAACTAGATTGCTGAGCTTGTTTATGGAGAGCTCATCCTGCTGACTTCGCTGTGCTGCCATGCTTAGAAGAGTGACTTAAAAAAGGAGTTCTTAAATAGCTGCATCATTTCTTCTGCGCACTGTTGGAAACAGTTCCAAAAGGACAGCAAGCGAGGGTAAATGTCAAGTAATAAAGCAAAGGATTCCCTGAAAGCATAAATTCAAAGGCTTTTGGAGCTTGGAGACTTTTGACAAAGATGCTTTCCTCTAACCTTTATTCTGCATGTTTGAATAAAATAGTGTAATGGCTGTTCTGCCATCTGATTTCCTTGGCACCCTTCGCATCTCACAACACTGAGCTGCCATTCTTCTTGCCTGCTGTGGTTCCGAGCCCAACATCCCATTAGCTAGTTTGATTCATCACTTCATTGCTGTTTCAAGTTGATGTCTTGCAGGGCTAAGACCACTCAAAGGATGAAGAAACACTTGTCATATGTTGTTCTCTGGTGAAATGGAAGTTCGAGGACGGAAGGCATCTGATCACATGAATTCAAGAGGAACCCAATAACCTCAGTAGAGTAGGCAGTCCTGAGCTTGAGGTTTCTCTTTCCTTGTGAGATGGATAAAGTGATTGCTGTCTTTATTCTTTCTTACTGGTGGCTGGCTTTCACTGGAATTGATTCTCCATACTTGTTAGACATCTGTAAACAGTTAAGATTCTGAGAGCTAAGTAAGTTCTTTACAGAGAACTTTTAGGCCCCCACGGTGGAGAATCAATAATGACTCCAAACTACAAATAATGCTTCACTGGTGAACTGATGATGCAAAGCTGATCTCCGACATACGGAAGAAAAGAAAAGAGGTGAGGAACAGATGAAAAAGATGTGAGAGTTTGGGAACAGCATTCTCAGAATTCTCTGAGCACCAAAAAACAGTAATTTGATGTTGAAATAACAATTCCGAGAATGCTGTGAGTACAAACCAATAATTGGCAGTAATGTTCAAACATTTGGGACACCTACACTTGAATTTATAGCTGCAGCTGGAATGATTATA
Source organism: Musa acuminata AAA Group (assembly GCF_036884655.1). NCBI lineage: Eukaryota > Viridiplantae > Streptophyta > Magnoliopsida > Zingiberales > Musaceae > Musa > Musa acuminata. The sequence goes on from NC_088335.1 coordinate 47,404,062, forward strand.
GTTTTTGTAAGCATCATCCTATCAGAGTAAAAGATTGCAGGTTATGTATCCTGGAAATGAACCAAATACTATAGCTGGGAGAGCACGGCAAAGGGCCTACATGAATCCATATTGCTTTCCTGAACAAAAGCCCATTCTATTTGTTGGTATTGAACAAGAGCAACAGGACTGGGATGTGGAGATGAGTGCCATAGGGGACACTGCTGTTGACGCAATTGAGCAGTACATGTTCATCTCAAAATGATGCAGGAGTACATGAATGACCAGTAATTCTATGATTAAGCTATGTCATATGTGAATCAGAGTCATTCCTGTTCAAGTACTCCTAAAACTTCAAAAGAAAATAATGATTTAGAAATGCTTTCCTTAATTTTATGTTCAGTAAAAATGTTCAACAGAAACTGGAGAATCTTTTATATATATATATATATATGCATTCTTTTCTCTCTCTCTCTCTCTTTTATTGTTAATTCTAAGGCATTCATTGCAATCTTTTAAATGATGCTCTTTCTTCTGTTCTTGGTGTAAGGGGAGGAAGCTTTTGATTTCAATTTGGCATGGATCTCTGAACAAGGTACCAGTGCCTCAGTGCAAAGGGAGATCAGAAAAGAATGACCTTGTTAGAGGAGAGATGTCTGGGGTTCTCTGCAACATGTTGACCTTGTTTGGCTGGTGCTTGGCACCTTGTGAGACGCCCATTTGTTTCTGCTGTGGTGGGGATTAGATATCCTGCTGTTGGTAATAAACTGAGCTTATACAGAGCTAGAAAGGTCCCCATTGGGTTGTGACCAGAGAAGTGCTCCAAGGACTCAAACAAGGGCTACTGACAAGGAACCTCATCACCTGTGTAGAGCAAGAACAGGGTGGAGTTTGGTGAGTGAAGTCTCAAACTCATCTACCTCATGCCAAACGAACAGCTGTCCATTTGGATGGTCACCAACACCTCTTGTCATTTCTCTCTAACATCTCTTCTGCTCCAAAATGTGGGAGAGAAGAGCTTTTGACTTTGATCCTTTGTTTCTGAAGAAACAGGGGATGGGGGAGAGCAGAACTTCATCTGTTCCTCAGTATCAAACTAGTGCCTGAACACATTTGACTGTAGGAATTTTTTATGGTCTATACCTGTTGTCTGATCCATCAATTTCCACTCAGTGGAAGGATGAAGATATGCCTGATAAGAATGCAGGTTGAGAATGCTGGAGGAGCTATGAATCATATTATACTTTATCAAGATGACAAGCCTTAGAAAACTGATCTTTACCAAAACCCTTATGGCTTGCAATACATTCTAAGTAGGGGAGACAATGATGATTAGTTGGCTGACTAGGTGGAATACAGATGTCTCAGTAGAAGTCAATGCACTCTCAACCAAACTTGCATGTGTTCTGATGGTACCTAATCTTCATGTTTGTATATCCATCATTTATTCATGGAAATGCAAAGATGAAGCATGAGGAGAGCAGATGCTAGTTATCTTCAAAAGATGGAAGGGAACTAATTAGAGACTCTGGATTCTGCGTAAGTTGGCATCTCACTGCCCTTTTTGATTGGTTGGAGCCACAAGAAACCTCAACCAAGAAAAATGGAAGTGGGTTGGAAGCATCAAACTCCTCCACTGCACTCTTCTCCAGCTCTTCACACCTTTCACATCTCATGTCAACAGGGCAATACAGCAACCACCAAGTAAGTATTATAAATGCTCACTATACTTCTCAATTCTCCTTTAATAGATATACCAATCTTGGAACAGTAAAAGTGCTCTCTGGGCAATGTGACAAGGGGACCAGTGCAAAAGCTTTTGTTGGGGAGCTATTGGATCCATTTCTCCTTCCTTCCCCTTCTTCTTCAGCCTCTCTGGCCTTTTGCCTTTGGGATGTGCTTTCAGTGGTCTTAATAATTCTCTGTGCCAATGGCCCCTACCATGCACCAGAAGCATGAGGTAAAAGTAGCTCAGACAACACTCTGATAGCTTTGAGATTTTGATAGTGAGAACATGTCAAATACTAGTAAGCATGAAAAGAAAATTAATTCCATATAATCTGCTTCTCAAATCATTGTTTTTCTCTTTCTTAACCAGCCTACAATTTCTCTGATGTGTTTGCATAGGGTCTTTCTTTTTGTTCATGTCAAGAGAAAGCATGAAGCAAAATAATTCATTGCAGCTCTCGAGAGAGGCCTGCAGCTGCAAGCGTGACTGCTGCTTCTGAAGCATGCGTAGGGCATTCTGACAAGAAGCAAATGATGTGTTTGGCGTTTCAACACACCCTAAATACCACATAATCTTTGGTTTGGTAGTAAGATTCTTCCATCATGACATGAAATAATCATGTCATATGTAAAGTTACTCTCTTTGTTCAATAAGCCATGTTGCTACACTCTCTTCGAACAAAATCTAGAGAATAGATAGGTATGCTTCTGCTATGATGATAGCCTCTCTAGATTCCTGAGTTGATACATGACATGTTCAGATTCGAGGACTTTAAAGAAGACACACCTCAAGATCTTGTTTTCTTCTATAAGCACATCAATGTTTTACCACCCTCTCTTCCATGGATGTGGTGCCTGCAACCACAGCCATCTATGTGTTGGTTCACGCAAAAAATACCGATAGTACATCCAAGGAGAGCTACTCTGTTCTTTCTTGCAGCTAGTTTTAGGATCTTGGCTTTTCTTGCTGGGAAGTATCTGCTACTTCTATGGAGACCAAAAAGAAAACATGTCCCACATATTTTACCAACAACTCTGATGAGTGCATTTCCTCAAACAAGCAAGAGAGAGAAGAGAGAAAGCAGATGGGTGAATTATGAGCATTAGGTGACAAAATTGGCCTTAATTTGTCATACTATACTGAGCTGGAGAATATGCAGAGGGCAAATCTTAATTTAGGGACCAAGCTTGGCTGGCTGACAATGATATCTTTACCCTCTGCAACACAGAATTAAAGCGCATATCTTCATACAAATCCAAGAAAGATTTAAGAGAAGAATGGAGCATCTACTAATGATGTTGTAGCCCACTGCTTGAATTATTTGTCCTAATCTATCATCTCCTCCAAATGCATTGATGCTCACTGTCTTCATTTTCTTCTCCAAGTGTGTACTTAATGCAACCGCCCATACAGTTAGATTAACTAACAAGAGAACATCTATCAGCCACTTCTTGTCTTGAAGACACCAAATATCTTTCCTTCTTCTCTGTACCTTCTAATAAGTTAGAGAAGGACTGTGGAGGAATTGTTGTTAATGACTGACACATCTTCTAATGATGGACCAAAGTGTCTAAATTTAGCTGTAGTTGTCCATAAGATCATGGCAACTAAATCTAAATCTGGTCTTTGTCACTTCTGTGAGCTTGAAAAATCAGAACAAAAATTTCTTGGCCATCAAAACCACCAAACCTTGCATTGAGGGAGTTGATGTGATGTGACTGTAAGGTCGATGAAGTTTGTGTTCCGTTCATCTTCAACCTCAAAATCTGGGTCAGGGAAGAAAGGAAAAGGCTTCGGGAACAATAAAGGTCAATGGCTGTAAGATCTCATCAGAGCTCTTTTTTATGGCGAGTGGGCATGCTGTCCTCAGTGGTCGTTCATTCCACTGAGCACTAAAGAAAAGCAAGGAGACACCTTTCTTCTTCCATACTGCTCCTATATAAAGCCGGCCTCAACCCATTTCTTGGATGTTTGTATGCTTTTTTACCCTACTCTTGGATTTGCCTTTTTCCCCCCTCTGTCTTGTTCTTCCCTTCCTCCCAAGGAATTGTCTTTGGACATGATCACCTCACCGCGGCTTCTGTTACTAGCTTCAACCCTTGCTTCTGTTGAGCTCCACCCTACCCATGCCCTGAGAGATCTTGAGCTCCATGGAATCGTCTAGTGGTGGTGCTGCTGCTGATGGGATCCACAGGCAGGACATCCAGGCGGCCATTGTGAAGGCGGCGGAGCTGAGGGCGCTCCACGCGGCGCTGCTCCACGGGAGTACCGGCGGCAGTCCCGCGGTGGTGAGGTTGCCCGCCGGCGCTTCCCCTTCCTTTTCCCGCGGCGCCAATCATCTCGCGGTACCTGAAGATTATCCTGTCTTCACGCCGGTGAGTTCTTGCTGCTCTTTTGACTCAGCTTTTGCGCCCCTTCCTTGTGAAGTGTTGGATTTTCTGTCGAGTCTATTGCTCTCCAATGCGAAAGGTGGCATCTTGGTGGGGATCTTCATATAATACCTCTCCTTAAGTATCCTTTCTTCTGTTTGATCGACTGGGGGGACATCATGGCATCTCTCGGACAGATTCTTGCTGATGTCTTTCTTTGTTGAAGGGGATATATGATGTTGAGCTGCTACTGATCCTTCTAGCTAAGTTTTCTTGATCTCATGGAGTGTTTTGCTCACTCTTGGGATTTCAAGCACTTGGTGTTCTGCTAGATTCTAGGGTTTCAGTATGTTTTTTAGTGTTGTCCCAATCAGGTTTGATCAGTTTTTACGATCATTATATTGTCTTTCTGTCCGAATTTTGCGAGTTATAGGTGATAGGATATCTTGATTTCTTTATTTGGAGCCTTTTTTATGTGATGATGTATAACTGAAGCAGCTTAATAGTGCCATAGTGCCTTCAGCGTTGGCTAGACAAATTTTAGAAGCTTTTGGTGTATGGCCGCAAAGTTGGAAACAAAATTAGCTTACATTAGGTTGAGAGTTTGAAACCTAAGTGTTCACCGAAAAATTAAGCCTTCACCGAAAAATTTAGTTACTTTAGGCTAAGGGTTCAAAACCTCATCCCGATAGATTTGATTTTTAACACCTAAAATAGTGATGTAGTGATGGTGCATCCGACTCACTTTGGTGTTGTGATAGTGTATCTGTCTCATTTAAGTTTAATCTAAGTTTGAAGCCTCGACATACAAATGTTATATGTAAAACATCATGGTAATCCGTCTCAGTTATCTCAAGTTTAGATTGAAAACCTTGTTCTATGAATTTTAATAAGGTGTTGACTAGCTTAGCTGATTGTCAGATTGTTGTAAAGTCTTCGGTTCAAGTCCATCAGCCTTCATCACTTTCCGTCTGCGGAAAAAAGTTCACTGCAACAAAAGTAAAGCAAGAGTGAAGAAAGGTGACCATGTGGTCTGCATGGCTCAACAAGCTGGCAATATGATTATGTCTCATCTACTAAAAGGAGAACTGTAATTGAAAAACCAAAAGATAGCTGGCCAACTATTCTCCTAGATTGAACCTCCCTCTCTTTAATGTTTCTCATTCATGTGCCAAAATGAGCAATTAAAGACCCATGTCGATCCAAGAGGAAGGACATATGTTTCCATGGTTCTATACGCGCTTCACAAATTTTTCGGAAGTGTGAGAAGAAATACCACTACTATTTTCACTCTTTTGAAGGTATAACCTCAATGCCTTGCGTTGTTATTTTGCTATTCTTTTATGGTAGATTTAGGACCCTATTGCAGTAATCAAACTGAATCCCTTGTTTGAATAGGATAACTCAAAATTTTAATGTCCAGAATTTCATTGGTGGTTTTATTAGCCTTTTATGCATTTTCACTCTCAATTTTCATCCTTTTCCCCTGGTCTCCTCGGAAATTGGCATATTTCAGTGCCTATGAACCTTTAAGACAAAAATGAACTTTACTAACCTTCTCAGCACCAAGTTACTGAACATCATCTGTTTCCCAAAATACATTCATGAAAGTTGGGCTACTCTACCCAGTTTCTCTTCTTTTAAGCACTTTAGAAAGATCTTGTGAGCATCGGAATTTCTCTTAAGCATGGTAGCTCTTTGATTCCTAGATCATCAAAATATATGACCATTTGACTTAACTTGAACATTTGAAAATATTGTTTATTAAACTCTGATTATTTGTCTTTGGTGTTATAGTAAACTAATACTGTCTCCTCTTCCACCCCAAGAGAAACTAAGTAATTCAATGCGTTGCCAACTTGGCTGTTCCTTTTGTCATACAAATTTCTTGGGTACTTGAAAGTTCAGAACTAAGAGTATTATACCAGTCGCTCACATCCACTAATTTGAACTGCTGTAGAAGGTAAAGTTTATTGTGACATGATTGTGAATCTTGAGGACCTCTGCCTATTAAATTCCGTGATGACCGCATACATGCACTCGTCCATCTCAACCTATTTAACTCTCTTGTCCATCCATTTTACTGCCTTCTTGATAAGGTTGCCTTTTGAGTTGGACTGACTAAATCAAGCAACATGACGTCTAAGCTTCCCCCAGTATCCACCCAAACACTGGAAATGCTGGTATTCATTATCTTTTATCTTGATTCTCTGTTGTAAATATATACTAGAATAGAATGAATGCCAAGGTGTAGAAAAGATATTAGTTAAGTTTCTTTTTTTCTTATTTATGAGATTTTCTGCTAGAGTAAAATTGTGAAACATTTACTTCCAGTAACTTTCTGATCTATTTTCAGCACATGTTGCCTAGTTATTGGGTATATACTAATTGTTAGATAAATTTGGTATTGTCACTGGAACCATGCATGTAGAATTTTGTTAAATGATATTTTATTTAGTCAGTTTCATACTTTGGTTTGTAAAGTCAACTTTTTTTTTTTTTTTGAGAATTTCAACAGAGTTATGAAGAGGACCCGTTGCCTGGATACCACTATCTTCGTGCAGAGAACAGAAGCTTGTCACAAACTTGGAGTGCAATTGGTCTGGATGGAGAAGGAACAGATACTGAAACAGTTGTCTTTGATAGCAAAAGTGTGAATAAACTTTCCACGTCAAACAGTGAACCAAACATTTCATCTGTAATCGAGCACTTATCCAACAGAACCTCATGCACTAACCGCATGCCCATGTCGCAAGCCACCCTAGGAGCCGATATCCTCAAGTCCTCAAGTAGAAGAACAGGCTCAGGAGAATGTAGAACGGGCATTACAAATGAGGCACGCAAGCGGGAAACTGTTAACATGGAAGTGGATGGTGACCAGAAGAATCTCAAGAATGTTAAAAGCACAGTGGCACCATACAATCCGGATCAATCTGTAAAGATGCACACAAAACACAGAGGGCCAGTCCTTTCATGGTTATTTCCAAAATCAAAAAAGAAGCCCAAGCCAGAAATGTCACCAAAGACGATGGAATCGGAGGACATGTCCCAACTTCTTAAGGAATGGGGGGTTCTCTCACTCGAGTCACTGAAGAAGGAGCTCCTCGAGGCCAATGAGAACAGGGATGCTGCCCTGGCGAAAGTTTCAGAGATGAGGTTGTCGTTGGGAGAGCTGCAACAGAAGCTAGTCAGTCTGGAAGCATATTGTGAAGAGCTGAAAACGGCCTTAAAGCAGGCTACACATACAAAGAGTTCCCAGAGTCTGGAGAGGTCTAATCTGTCAAAAAGAATGAAGTCCATCGGTGGCAACAAAGACAACTCGATGCCGGTCAGCCAAGAGGTAATGGTGGAGGGTTTCTTGCAGATAGTATCAGAAGCCAGGCTCTCCATCAAGCAGTTTTGCAAGATGATCATCCAGCAGACAGAAGAAACCAGCGACGATCTGTCAGAGAAACTAAATTTGCTTCTCCAACCACATCAGATGACATTAAGTAGCAAGTACTCAAAAGGAGTAATCTATCATTTAGAAGCCCTCATAAACCAATCTTTATATCAGGACTTTGAGAACTGTGCATTCCATAAGAATGGCTCTCCAAAGTTTCTAGATCCCCGGCAAGAGTGCCGAGAGAACTTCTCGTCATTTGTTGCGCTCCGGAATCTGAGCTGGAACGAGGTGTTGCAGAAGGGAACCAAGTACTATAGCGAAGATTTCAGCCGGTTTTGTGATCAAAAAATGAGCTGCCTTGTTTCCTTACTAAACTGGTCGAGGCCATGGCCTGAACAGCTCCTCCAGTGCTTCTTCATCGCTGCCAAGTGCATTTGGTTGCTCCATTTGCTGGCCTTTTCCTTCAGCCCACCCTTGATGATCTTGCGAGTCGAGGAAAATCGAGATTATGACCCCATCTACATGGAGGATATCCCCTTAGACAGACACAGAGCGCAAGCTCCTGCTCGAGTCAAGATCATGGTCATGCCGGGATTCTATGTGAAGGATAGGGTGCTGCGGTGCAGGGTTCTTTGCAGGCATAGTTCTGTGGCATGATCATTTGTTCGGTGGAGTTTCTTTTCTTCTGTTTGTAGCGACACATTTGCGCTCTCTGGAGTAACTGAAGGTGTAATTTTCATCTCCATACTGCTTGCTTTTATCTTTCTTTTGAAGTATAGGCGTGAGAAAAAACTGTATATTTTTATCCAACTAACATGGAAAGGTCTCTGATGTCCCAATCAAGAGTGAGTTTGAGAAGGCTATGACAGCATTACTTTGTTCTTAGTACACTAAAAAAGGGCCAATCTAGCTGATGGTGTGAAGAGATCTGAGACTTCATCATGAAGAATGAGGTAGCCACTGGAGAGTGGACAACGGCAAGAATGCAACCAAATTAAGGATGTTTCCATGTACAGGACAATCAAGGAACATACGGATGTTGGGCATTGATCACTATTCGCCCAGCTTGCTTTTTAAGCTGGGAATTGTTTTGCACTGAACAGCCTACTCTCTACTGTGCTTTCTTGTAGGATGCTCAGTGCTTTGTTGTTTACGATCATTGGAATTGTGCTTTTTTCCTTTTCTCTGCCAAAACAAATTTGGACTTCTCCCCAAAGAAAAGAAAAAGTCAAGGATAATAAATAAATATATATATATATATATCCACATTAATTTATTTTGAAGCTTGCTTTTCACAATCCTGTTCTTATTAGGAGTAACCTTCTTACTATTGATAATTCTTTTAAAAATAATAAAATACTTATTTTATTATTTATAACCTCATTATTATCGGTCTTTTTTTTTTTATTATTCCACCAACACTTTATTTCATCTCCTTGCTATCGATGGCATCCACTAGCTGAGTCGATGACGTCAAATGACATCACTCACATCGACACCCCCTTGATGCTCATCATAGGTGTAGTTAAGGTGTAGTTAGAGGTAATGCTCATGCCCATACTCACTCAGATCATTACCTGTCGAAACTCTGTCGAAACTCTCTCGATACTTGCTTGCCGCAGATATAATCGACGGTGTCCATTAATATCGCTTGCACCAACACCCTCTTACACTCACCATAAGTGTAGTTAGAGATGATGCTCATGCTCGCTCAAATCACAAGTCATTTTAAGAATATCAAAATTTTATTTACAGAGAATTATTTTAGGAATATAAAAAATTCTTAAAATGAGATTATAAATTGTAAGAAGTCGTGAATTAAAATCTCCTTTTATTTTTACTTGTGATGCTCTTCTATTATGTGAATGGGCAATTATGCCCTCGATCTTGTTAGTCCAACATCTCTGTGTCATTGACTGGGAATTCCTAATGAGATCTTGCTCATGATGATGATGGCGACATAAGGGGGGGCCAACGTTCTTCATTCTTCTCTACCTAGTGAATCTTGATACATCAACCTGCTTGGATCCAAAGTTGGAGGACTTATAGGCCACCAAAGATCGCTCTGGCGTACATGTGCAAGTACTTAACATGCCCAGAGGATTATAACGAACTGCATGGTGGCATCGTCAAAGGAAGAAGATTACATAGTCATAAGGTACTAGGCATCGTACTCGGCTACAACGTCGTATTCATACAACTTAATTAATAAAGATTTTGATAATTTATCACAAGACCCTAATCTCGAATCCCGCCTTCATCACTTATCAATTAAAAAAAAAAGATAGAGAAAAAGGAAGTAACATTAGTTTTCAAGAATTTTGACTAAATCCAAATCAATTCAAATGTATTGAAAAAAAAAATATTTGAATTAGAAGAGCAAAGTTGAAGTTATAAAAAGAAATGTGCCTGATAATTTCTCAATGGAGGCAAGTCAACTGATAAAAACAAATTAGTGAGGACTTTTCAACATAAATTACTCAAAAAAATAAAGTTGTGATTTACTATTATCAACAGTCCATAACAAAATCTCATCTTCATCATTTATCTTTTTACATAAAAATAAAAATTAACAAAAATAGTAATTTCATAGGTTGGGGCTACATATCATCAAGCGAATTCAAGGATATAAATGAAATCAAAACCCCCATCTTAAAATGGTAACCCAAACAACAGTTTCTTTTAATGAACAAGCTTGATATAACAACCATTGGAGCATCAAATAAATAGATCGGATTGACAGTCGAGAAGGGTATCTTGCTGACCTGTATCTGCTTCCCAAAAGTTCCCGGCAGACATTGTTCTTGTAGCATAAATGAGTGGTTATTTGAGGCACAAAAATAGCTGCTGCTCACTTCAGTTTTCCTTGGCTTTCTCTGCTGGTCAGCCACTTTTCACCCGGTGTTTCACATCGGAAGTGAACAGAGATATGCAGATGTGTGTTTATAAACCAAGATCGGTGGCTATTGATAACTCATGGGCTTCATGTACATGTTCTCACTAGTCACTGATGATGATGCTGGCATGTTTATGGCCATCAGGTAGTAGAGTTTGTGCTCTGGAGCTCCTGAAGCCTTGGAGAGACCACCAGCAAAGAAGATTCCTGAAATCAAAACATTCATTCCATCATGAAGAGTGCATTCTACTCAGTTCATTGTGGCCATAAGTGTAAATAGCAAAATTACACAACAAAGGTCTGCATGCAAATGATGCTGAAGTAGAGAATGCATTTTGTTAATGATGTAAATGAAGCATTACATTTTTACTGCTGATGCTAGTGAAAAACTGTAACTGACTTAATTTCAGCAAGCAAGTTAAAAATCTTGTCGGCAACAAGAAGTTTCATCTACGTTACTTCTTTCATTAACTACTTTTCATGTCATGGAAACGAACCTTAGTCCCTGCAATTATTGTTTCATTGAGGGGATGGACAGCACAGACTAGTATGTTCTGTGACACAGGAACATACTGGTTTTTGACTGCTCCACGACATTCCTTATAAGTGTTCTGTGATTCCTCGCTGCCAAATAAATTTAAGAAATATATATGTAAAAACCATTGAAGCAAAATTGATGTTAAAATCATATAAATTGAAAATGCATGTGGGAACAAGAACTGAGCTTGATCTCTGATCTATCATCTCAATAAGGTATATGACAACCTTTTTGCAAGCAAAGAATTCTACATTGAGTTCCAGAGCCAGTCTATATTTTTGGGACAAAAATAATAAGAAAGATATAATAGAACTCACATGAAGTCTACATGACATGCTGAGCTTGTGCCTGGATAGAAGTCCAGAAGATGCAACCCATTACCAGAAGAAGATCCAACTGCATATATCTGAAGACAGAATATCTCAGTTATTAAAGCATGATATAAACATTAGTCTGACTTTTGACTATATCAAGGTAATATCGAATGGATTAAAAGCTAGGCTATCCAAAGGAACAGTTTTATTTTTTTTTATTTTAGGAACAAGCTTTCGATCAAGCTCTTGCATTGTCAAAAATCTGAGCCATTCATACTGGACGATATATATTAATGCTTCAGAATAAAATATCATGTACACATAATCATATAGATTGTCCAGTGCTCAATCTCTTCCTGAATACATATAAGCATGGTGGGTGTATGGATGAACAATTGATCTGTGTTGTATGTATGAGCATGCACATATATGTATGGAGGACGAAACTAAATGTTTTGTCAAATGATAACAGGGAAGGCATACCGAGCACGTCGGAAGCCAAGAGGGTCTTCGCATGATTGAACTTGTCGATATGTCCATGCCATCCCTAATTGCATAACAGAAACATCAGAAGAAAATACAGAAGCTGGCAAAGAACATGGCAAAACAAAACCTCCTAAAAACATTCGGTATGTATGCAAGTGTCTCAACTTACAACCAAGCAGGCGGTGGACAATGCACATGTGTCACATTGAAGCTGCTGACATTCAAGACTCCAGACCTGCCACAAACCATGTTCAACCTCACATGCATTCACATCATAACAAGTATCAGGAACCTAACAAATATTGATGAAATAGTTTGCTATTCAGGAAAAAACACAAGGATTTGATGATATAAGGTAATCATGTGTAGATCACTGGAACTGGAGCATGCAAAGGTTTTATTCTTTGATACTATTATAAGTGAAAAATTGCAAAAATTTAGAACTATGAACTTAAAAAATTCTGTGTTGTTCATTAAATAGCTTAATTAGACTAATGACCAACATAACCTACCAGCCATCATCCAGATGAAATGCTAACTGATGATAGCAAGATGGATCGAAGCTGATGGAGTGAATTTCCCTTGAGACGATGTTTGATTGTGCCTGAAAGTTGATAAAAATATTAAACAAATATGATACACAAACTATCCGACAAAAATAATAGAATCATAGACTTCTTGAAGGCAAGGATTCAATATGCAAGTCGGCACATGATGGAAACATGCACAAAACCACTAACCGGCTGTACATCAGCAAGTCAATGGTACAAGGGCATGTCAGTAAACCGAAAACCTTGCTTCATGGTACTAGACAAACTTAATACTGTCGAGAGGAGCCAATTTGATATTACACCAGATATCCATCTAATTTGATTCTTTAAGAGGAATGATCCTACAAAGGTTGAAGAAAATTCAAAGACTAACTGACAGAAGCCTTTATCTCCTAAAAAAAATGTCTGCCAAAATCATCAACTAGTTGCCTGACTATTAGTACCTTGCTGCATTGAAACTCAGGTGTTGAGTATTATTCTACGAGAAGAAAATCAAGCCAACAAAAGACTCCCTACTTTCTCAGATATTATGAACAGAAACTGATGGAGATTCCATTGGTAAAGTCCACTAAAAACAGGTATACTGACTACATCAATATCAAAAACTAATCTCAGACATCGATTGATTCATCAATAGCAACTTACCCACACTATCAGAATATGACCACAAAATTTACATATGGATCCTCAAAACTAGATTCCTCAAGTAATTGGTCCATGGTGGATTGAAGGTCCATCCCCCATGGTACCTATGAAATCCAAAATCATAGCGTCGAACCCAATCATGTGGTCATATATGCACACTCATAGGTATGCATTCCATAAATAGCAAATTTTCACATACTAATGATAATATGTACTTTAACTTTCATAAGATAATCATAATATCTGATCTTAAAATTGTCAGGACTGTTTGTTTATCAAAAAACAAAGGCAAGAAAAATGCTAAACAAAACAGACTCATGAGCAGAAATCATATTTTATAATACCTTTAAAGTTGTGATTCTCTCCAACATTGACGAAACCTTTAGAGATGCCAGGAGGGAGCAAGATGCCTAGAAAAAGATTCACAAAGAGAACTTAAACTACATATACACTTACATATAAAGAAATTAAAAATTGACATATGCTCTAGAGACCTTCAAAAGGATTTCTACTGGACAAACAAAAGTAACTGTATGATTATGTTCCTTGACATAACTGTTTTTGCCTGACAAAGTCTACCCCTTCAAAGGCTGTCAGGTCTAGGACTACAAACCTATAAACAACATCCATTTTCCAAGACATCCATAATCAAGATTCATAATCCATATCAAGAAGTCCATAATCTATAATATGTTTAATTGAAGATAATAAAGAAAAGTAAAGTAGATAGACCTTGAATCTAATTGAAAATTTCATCACACAAGAAAGCATCTTGATTAAAGATTATATAAAGATGGAAGCCTATCAATCATATCATTGAAGATAGATATTTTCCAAATCAAATGTAAAAAATCATCTTCTTAGAGGAAGGAAAGAATAAGTGATTGACTTGATTAGATTTGGCCTCGAACAACTCACACTATTATGAGAAAATATACTTTCTTTAGTTCATTTTTATCTTTAATTACAATTCATTTCACCCTTTTATAGATCCCAAGTATATGACATATGAAGAAAAAGTTAAGTAATCTAGAATATAAGCATCTTCTCATTCTGAAATCCACCATTGCCTATGCTGCTAACTTCTTTCTTAACCTGGATGAATGGAATTGTTAGTACATTGGCTGGTGAATATCTTACTAGCAACGGAAAAGTCCTTGAGACATAGTGAAGCTTTATTGAATATTATGAATATATGGAATAAGCTGTTGTTCCTACTTTATAACCGAAACTTAATTAATAGTTGGTTGTTTCTTTTCCTAGTTGCCAATCTAGATGCAGAGAGCTTCTTTCTCCTTATCTTTTTTTCTACTTATAGTAGTGACATATTCCTAAAAAACGACCTCTAAAACAGCCCAGCCGTCAGTCATCATGGGGAGGCTTGACAAGTTGCTTCAATGATTTTGGACAATTCTTACAACCACTGGGCGATCTACTCATTGAAGGGGTATGGATAAAAAAACTTGGATTATCTTAGCAATTGGTGCGGAATCATTTAGTCAGCACTGGCATCAGCCATACTTGATATCTGTAAATTACATGTCTAACTCTAAAATCAACTGATGTTGATCATAATTATTGATATTTTATTAGAAAACCATATATTATGTTTAGATTCATATGAGAAAAGATTAAAACTATAATAGAAATGAGATAATATAAATCATTTTCATCCACAAAACGAAAGGTTACACATTCATTTAGATATACAAAATCAGAAAAAATCATAAGCAAAGGAATTAAAAATCTAGCAAGAAACCAAGAATGATGTACTGAAGGTGGACTGAAACATTGAAGATGCATATGATACATGTGCATCTTACATCATTGTGACTTTGAAAAGCATATGATGGCCGTCCTCCACGAAGATCCCAAGCATAAATGATTCCTTGTTTACTTGCCCCAAATACAACCTAAGGATCAAATAAATATATTTGATACTTAACAAAGTAGAAGATAGAAAGACAGATACATCTCAGATAATTAAAATATGATTGACACCCTTTGACTCGGACCTGGCCTGTGGAAGACTGAAACAAGGGGTACACACATTTTAGTGATGGGTTGATAAGAATTTAATGAATTCCAGCATCAAGGGACATTATTTGTCTAATACTATAGCCAGCTAAAATGCTCAAAAGTTAACAAATGGTTTAACTATTTAATTTTCTTTCTTAATATCTAGGGCTTTAGCATCTAATATACTAACAAGAAAAGTTAGATGCCATTCTTTTGATTGGCTTTCTATTGTAAGGAAGAAAAAGATGTGACAATTTATTCCAGAAAATTCCCAACAAAAATACACTGGAGATGAGACGATTATTCCAGAAAGATCCCAATAAAAACTACAAATCTCCTTCTCTATCAAATCTGTCATAACCACTATCTACACTCCACAAAATTGTGCACGAAAAATAAGAACTATGAGTAGATCCACGAACCTGTAGAAAGACATTATGATCCCTTCTGGGAAAAGATTGATTTCTCAGATGGAAATATGGATATCAAAGTTAACCTCAAGTTCCAACCACTAAGAAATTATAAGAAAATTGTGTCATTTGATTGTCTTAAAAGAATGCTTGTTACCAGGTTTATGTGTTTGTATGCAATGTTATGCTACCTTCAAATAGCAGTGATCAACAATAATAATTAAACAGGCTAACCTTTGAATTTTATCAAAGATCAGTAAAGTTGATACGGTGCGTGGTCATTTAACAAAACATGGCATAAACATGGCATAAAACTCGAAATACCCATCATCTAATTGCATACTCGAACATTAAAACATACTGAACAGAAAATTACATAAAATAGTATGATTTAGAGAAAAACAAGGCTAAATTTATTATTACAAACCCGATCTTCCAAGTCCAATGCAATACTATTAAGTTGGCTATGTGAATTAGTCGTTAGCTCAAGACATGGAAAATTACTCAATCTCTTATCCCATATGTAAATAGCACCATCAAGACCAGAAGCAAGCAACCTACAAGAAGTAATTTGGCAGCCATCATAATTCATAAACAATAACAGGACACAATGGAAAGCATTAATTTTTATAATTCTACTGAAAGAACAATTCAGTGCAGTACAAACACATAAATTCCATAGATTTCAATAAAAAATAATAGTGCAATACTGCAATTTAACGAGGATATTTCCAAAAGCTTCTAAAAGGTAGAGAAATTACTCTGAATGTTTGAAGAAAGTACATGTCTCCCCTTACCAAGGTGACCAAGATAGCATCCTGCAATTTCTCTTCATTCAACATAAATCCTCTTGTTCAATTCACTATATGATTAATTTGCATAAAATTAACTGGAGTGTGTAAAAAATTAAGAAAGAAAACTAATTTAGGTAGAAAATTGCTGCTCAATAATATAAATATATTTCCTATATGCCATTAATAATGATGTATTACTATTCTGTATTACAATTCTATCATCTTAAAAAAAAACAGAATTCAGATAATAATACTATGCCATTAATAATGATATATTTCTTATTATTTCCCTCTCCAGTTGTTGAAAATAATAATACAGAATTCAAATAATACTAGCCATAAATTAAAAAACCAAACAACTAGAATTTGACATCTACTATAGAAATTTATATTCAATTTTTTCTACTTGTTTTAATCATTGGGTCTATGTTTATGGATCAGAATAAAAGCATATACATTTCACATCTATTACAGAGGGGTTTGAATTTGATATTGATTATAGAATAGCCCAGCCACCACTTAATATCTCTCTAAAAAATGATTGGTATTATGGAGGTTAGCAATCATATAAAAGATGAGATCCAAGTGATTTAACCAGGTTAATGATGGTTTAACCTGGTCATGTAACGATGAACCAAATGCAGCCTCTGGTAAGGCAACTGCACATCCTTTAAAAAGTTCAAAGCCCAGAATCAGGGCAAAATCATAAACAAGATGCAGAATGGAATAATGAATCCAGCATATTCTCCCCAAATTACAAGCCAAACGAAGTTCCAAACAAGCATTTAAAACCAAAGTAAACTTCAGTATGGTGTGTAATTTAGTACAAAGGTCACCAACCTTGACTTGTCAGCTGAAGCAAACATTATTTCAGACAACCCATTGTAGAGTTCACAAGTATGATGAGAAAACTTTGATTTGCCTTTCTCTAGCACCTATTTTATTGGCAAAAAAAGGGATCATAATGAAAAAGCTAGACATATGCATTTAAATAAAATAGGTATATGTGAAGCTTTCATTATGACTGAACAGCTCCAAAGTCACTGAAAAAAATGACAGAAAATATGTAAAATAGGAAATGCCAAAGTAATTATATTTATAAGTTTTATATGTAATGGTTTAAAAGAGATTCAATGACATCAATCAAAAAGGTAAAGGTAAAGGTAAAGAATGCTCAAAGACTCGAGGATCTCAAAAGAGGCAGGTTGAAGTTTAGACCGGGATTAGTTAACGCATGTTGAGCCATTATCTAAAGCAAAAACTAGTAAAAGATGCACAATGCTTACTTCAACAGGCTCAGACGAGATATAACCAATGTCAAAAAGCATGACTTTATCATGTTGTCTAGAAGCACAAGCTACCTGCAGAAGAAAAAATGGTTAGACTCCCGCAACCAAAAGAGAATATAGGTAAACATCCTTAGACTGAAGTAATGACCACTTAACTTACTGTCTATTGGTGATAACATATAAACATAATCAACTTCACGGCAAGGTAATATGCCAATATGCATCATAAAAACTAAACATAACAACAAATTCAGAAGAACATTCTGATCTAAATATGCTTATACATAGCAGTGATTTAAAAAGCGCTAGGCGCCAAGGTCCAAAAACGCCTGAGGCGCTAAGCGCTCGCCCGAGCGAAGCGAGGCGCTAAAATATATAATATAATTAATATAATTAATATAATTATTTAAATAAAAAATATGCTATTAAATTAAGAAAATCGAGTACAAAATCACAATTTCATATTAATAAAAAGTCTCAAAAATCAAAATAATAAAATTTTACATCAAATCTATTGAGTTGCTCTGTACACTTGCTATTTATTCTGAAACCTAACAATAATTTTAAATAAATAAAAATTAATAGTATTAAAATCAAAATAATATATTATTAATCTAATAAATAAAAATACTATTATTAGTATACAGTTAGCAGTATACTGTTAATATACTGTTAACAACATAGTGAGAAGAGTGTGAGAAGACCGAGGCTGCTAAGGCAACGACAGCAGTAGTGGGAGCGGGAGCGGGAGCGACGAGCGATAGCGGGAGTGAGTGCGGGAGCTGCGAGCAGCGAGCGACGACAACAGCGATGAGCGACGATTGTGGCAGCGGCGAGTAGCGACAATGGCAGCGGCAGCAGAGAGTAACGACAACGGAGAAGAAATCTCGACGGCAAAATCGCGAGTGTTAGGGTTGGGGAAGTCGGGAAAATCATGAGAGGGAGCCTATCGGTGATTTAGTTGGTTCGATTGAACCAACTAAAGCACCGGAGACCGAACCAGATGTAAAACACTGGTTCGGTCGCCTGGTTTAACCTGGGCGCTCGCCCGACGCCTGGGCTCGGGCGAGCGCCTCGTTGAAGCGAGGCGCTCGGGCCTCGCCTCGCCTCGCCCGAGCGCCTAGGCGAGCGCCCGAGCGCCTATTGAAATCACTGATACATAGTACACAAATTCACAAAAAAAATGCATAAATACAAATGCATCAAATAGGCTTGACAAAGAAAAACAAGAAGCAACTAAACTATTTCATGTAAACTATATAGGATGTGAATATATATTAGACTAAAACCACATCACATGTTTGCACATGAAGATTTTAGCTTAATTTGTATCCAACTCAATAGGAAAGAATATATCAGTGAATGTACACCATGTATGAATTTCAAAATTTTCCACGTTTTCAGCACCTTATTTCGGAGGCTTTATTTTTTTTTTTTTTCAGAAAATTTGAAATATAAGATATGAAGCTTGGTTCACTAACACTGTTTCATTGTTTACTTAGTGAAAAAAAGTTTATTGTTTATGGGTAGCAAAAGTTTGCTACTTCCAAAAATTCATGAAACAAAACTAGAACCCTGTTGCCATATAGACTTAAAATATTTAGTCTAGGATAATTTCGACTCACTTGCTAAAGGTTAAGAATTTAAGACCTCATCCAATAAGTTTTGGTGGAGTATTAGATTGACTTACCGAAGGTTTAGGGCTCGAAACATTATCCAATAAATATTATATCTAAACTGTTGGAACTATACCCACTTACCAAATGTTGAGGGCTCAAAGGCTTGTCTGATAAATTTTGGTACTTAAAGGCTAAAGCCTTAGTTGAGTGGTGGTGTCCCAGATTGACTTTGAGGATTAGACCCCTCATCTAACAATGAAGATTTGCGCTAGCTTAGCTGGTAAATAAGCACCTGGGGTTGAATCTTGTTTATCACTGACTCTTTGCAAAAAAAAATTATGAGATAAAGAGATTAAACAATTTTAAATACATGGACAAGCTAGTATTTACCAGTCCTAATGCGAACGGAGACATAGACTACCACTTTCTGGTGGTTCAGTCTAGTTTAATTTTTTATAAAGCCCAGTCTTAGGGTTTTGCATATAGACGTGGCTCGTAGACTCCCAACATTATAAGTGCACATGCTATAAGACCTCCCGGTACTCCTCTTCTCGTTGTTCTCCTCTCCTCCCCCCTCCCCTCTTCTCCTCCTTCCCTCAACTCTTCTTGGTACCACAGTACATCCTGACATACCATGTGAGTCTGGAGCAAACTCAATGGGTCGGTGTATGAAATTACAATCCCTGATAGGTACTACTCCCAAATGCACCATTTTCTGTAGCTAGTATATATATATATATATATATATATATATATATATATATATATATATATATATATATATATGTTTATCCACTATATTGTGCAGGAATGAAAGCCACAAGTAAAAATTCATCTACTAGTTGGATATGCAAATGTTAGGTAACTTCAAATCAGCAAAAATCTTCAGTTACTTCGCTACTATAAGGAAAACACTAGCATTGGAAATAGTTGTAACTTGTAACTAAAAGGCACTTAAAAAAAGGACTACATCAACATCCTTCCACAAAACATGTGTTAGATCAGCAAAATCTTCCCTTGGTTGGCAATCATAAGGAAAACACTAGAATTAAAAATAGTTGTGACGAAAAGGCACTTCAAAAAAGATCTACGTCAACATCCTTATGCAAAACATATGTATTAGACAATTATTTAATTAAAACTGAAGGCACATATTACAAGATGCTTGTCATTTTCCAAGAACATGAAAAATTGTACTTGCATATCTATATCATGCAAACCTCATCTTGATTAGTCGGATTCCAGCGAACAGAATCTAATGCCTTGGAGGTATAAATATGGAGCAAATCCTTTGTCTCATCCTCCAATGAACCTATGTAGAAAACAAGGAATTTAGGGTCAACCTCATGTACATCTACTATTTTAGAGAGCTGTGACAAAAAGATAGTGATTTGCCATCAAAATTCTATCTTTTGAGCATGTGTAATTTATATATTTTAATGGAATAGGCAACTCTTTCCATTCTGAAAGGATATAGCATGGGAGATGAATAATATAAAAACAATTTTTCTATGGATTAAGAATCCATGGAATAAGATATCAGACTTCTTGGGAGATATGAATAAAAAAGGACAAATTACATTGTTAGTCCTCGGACTTTGAGGAAATATGAAGGCTTCCAGACTTAATTTCTCTTTCCAAGTGACTTCCTCTAAGGTTTATTTAATGTGTCAATCAAGTCCACCATCAACTTCAGTCCATTAGTCTTGACAGTAAGCTTACATGTCTATACAATAGGGTTAAACTTGCTAACTTGACATAATGTGAAGGAGAAAAATCTTTCTGATAAGCACAATAAAGCTCAAAAATCAAAATTTACAAATGACAAAAAACTTGACTTTTCAAGTAGTCATGTCAGACAACTTTTCTTGCCGTCATTAATGCTAGGTTAGTAACTCAAGTTTTACCATGGAGCAGACTCAGGTTTACATCAAGATTGATCAACAAAAGGTGACAGACTTGATAACTAATAATATTTTATAACACTCAATGGTAAAAATTGATGTTTAGTTACCCAATTGAGATATATCCCAAAGTTCAAGTACTAATGGTATTTAGTAAATTTAACATATGAACATGCACCTATTATGTAAGTCACATGCTTTGTAAATTCACTATGACAAAACTGTTTTAAGAGCTAGCACATAAATGTAAACCACAATACATGCTACTTTGATAGTCTCTTTGTTTCTGTTTTTTTCTTAACGGATGAAACATCTGAGAATGCAACCAGATAAGTGTAACAATATTTATTTGCTTTTGTTTCAAAATTAAAAAAATTATTTGATTTAAAATGATCCGCATCGGATGAACATAACATGTGTACCACTTAACATTTATAAATAATCTTGTAATGGAAGCACCTTATGCCAATATAGAACATCCAACAATCGATTATGTTCATCATGGGAAGGAAGCTTACTTGACTTTGGACCATATATTGTACAGTACAAGGTTTCAAAGTCATGCACTGTTAAGCATCCTGTTTTTGTTACTGATGCAAGATAAATTCCCTGTGTAATTCAAGCACAAGATACATAATTATTAATATTTCACCTCAAAGGACAGAATGAGAATGACATCATAAAAGAATGAGAAGGAGAGAAATCATTGAAAATAGGGAGAAGATAATAAATATTGCATATATATTTCCAGATCTGACAACAACATACAATAATTTGACATTGAAAATATTTAAGGTAAATAAACTAATACTATCAGTTTTTACTGATTTGCTCTGCAATCATATATTAGATATTGGTTATACTGTGATTGATATTTTATAGAAATTGTTAAGAAAAATTATATTTTGGAATCTGATGATTGTAAGGTCAACCATTTGGCCCATTTTGTGGATATATGAAAGTGTTTAAAAAATTGATGAATATGTATGTATATGTGTGTGTCTGTCCAAGAGAAGTTTGATAATTTTTGGGACCAATACTTTGGCCTATTTTGTTTTCTATATTTTGTGCTAGTGACTCACTCCTTCCTTCTCTTTATTTTCTTTCTTTTCTTCCTTTCACTACTTGTACTTATTCTATGTCCTTTGAATTTACCAGACTCCTCATATTTGCCTTGATTTTGAGAAGAATTTGTCTGACAATTAATATTCCATGTATGATGTACCTATAGATAAGTTGCCAAGATGAATTGAATAAAACTGGTAAAACAAAAAATACAAGTAATTATCAGATCAGTTCATAAACTTAGGCAAATGTCAGTAGTAACCTTGGTGTCGAAGTCTAATCCAGAAGTCCCCTGCCTGTAAAAGCATTATGCACAAGTTAACAATCTATTGCATACCAATATATCTTAATATCTTACAGGGTTATGTAAAGAGATACAAGTAATAGGCTTATGCACCATTCTTCACAAGAAAAGAAAACTTATACTGGTTTCAATTTTCGAAAGGCAGCTTCATAGGGAAAAAGAAAAACTGAAGAACGTATTTTAAAAGTTTGATGAACTTTTAACTAATATTTAAAAGCCTTGGGTACATAATATAAAAAAGTTCAAAGGCTTATCTTTATTTAGAAGCTATAAAAAAGTTCAAAGGCTCTTCTGATATTCCTTTTTTCCTTTTGCAGGGAGGAAAGGTGGTGTTGCCTAAAGACTCATGCCAATCTTTATCGCTACTACCCACAAACTATTAAACTTGAGTTTCCTTACTCCTTAGTATACATCAGCCTGTTATACTTTCCATTTAAACATGGGTTATGCACTTGTAGAAACTGTAACATTTGTACTCAAACAAGGACTTAACATGATATCTAGCCTACCTCCATATGACACTATATTGTTGGCTATGGCTTATGTTTCACATAGACAATTAACAAAAAAACTGCTTTTTAATTATCCATATCTTATTCAACTTTCTTGATCAGAGTGTAATGAGGAACAGTCATTTATCAGGACAAGTCTATAAAAAATTCCAAATAAAAAATAAATACTTTAGGTTATTTACTAGTTGCCTTACAATGAGAAAATAGAATTTCCTATGTTGCGTACTGTGCATATGTCATCAATTGCATCGTTGAACAATACAGTCATCTAAAAGAGGATCTTTATCAGTTTTTTAAATTAGATAAGCATATGAAACAACATAACTAAGTTAGGGCAAAGGCATCACACTAAACATTAGCCGGCAAGCATCTGCATATTTCAAGAGATTTATATTCCAGAGAAGACCACTAATGACAGGAACACATGATACGAAACAATGAATTAGATTGTGCATTGAATCTATATAAAATTAAAATCTTGAAAAAGAAAGAAAAACAAAAGCATGGACCTTAAATAAGAAACCGGCATGTCCAGATTTGCACCGTTAGCCATCCGTGCCATCTGAGAAAGCACAATGCCACTAATTATAAGGCACAAGCCCCAAAAAGCTTGTCACTACTAGAAATAGCAGAACTACAGTGTCATCATCCTTACGTGCGTCGGACAGCCATCAGGTTCGGTTCTGTAATTATGTTCGAAAATCCTAACCTACTCAAGAAAATGAGACGTGTAAAGATCCAATAACGAACAATTAGATCCAAAAACACACAAATATAAAGAGAAATAAAAGGAATCAAAAGATGAATTCGAGCGGGAAGCAAAGCACAAAGGGATCCAACAAAACCCAAGGGCTTCAAATTACCTCGGCAAGCGAATCAAGCAGAAGCTGAGAAGCTTGGCGCCGATAACAGAAAGGCACTCTTCCTTCGAGTTCGGCGATCATCCGCTTCCAGTAAGGCCTTGACGCGTGAAAAGAAGCAAAATCCCCATGAAATCGGCGCGGGTAGGGCACAATTAGATCAAGAATCAAGGGAGATCCCTACTAGAAAGCAGGAACCGTGGGGATTCGAGGAGGGGAGTGAGGGCGTACCTGAGAGGAGGCTTAGGGTTTTGTTGAGGTGAGTGAACGGGCTCGACGAACTTTTCCATGGAGGCGGCGAACGGAGAAGACGGAGACCGGAGGGCCGACTTATGTCCCCCGCGCGGTCGGGCTTCCCGCGCAATTATTTTTGTAGGTTTATATTCCATTTTTTTTCTTTTTCCTCTTTTTTGTTTTCTTCACTTAAAATACTTACAATATTATTTTTATTTATTCTTCTTCCTGTGTGTAAATAGCATCCAACAAAGCATAAGATAAATACAATACAAATCTCTCCATTATATTATTTATATTATATACATAAGATCGAAAAAGACAGTGTGCATAATTTTATTACTAAAAGAACTATTTTTATAACTCAAACTGCTATGAAGTAAATTGCAAAAAGAATAATTTTATTTGTTTCAAAATATTTTCTTTCTTTCCTCATGATTTTAAGAATCAAATTGACTTCTTCCCTTGCAAGGATAAATAGAATACTAAAATTTAACTTCTCCAAATCTAGTCATCTTTTCCATGAATGATCAGCACTGCAAGGGAAGGAAACAATTTGTCTGAATTAAATTGGATTTACTTCACCTGTGCAAACAAATCATATTCTACTAGATTTGAGAGAGCCGAGACAATCCACAACAAGCACACTGCGGAACTCATTCCAGAGAACCTTTGGGATTTTACAGCAGGAAGAAGCACTTCTTCACTTGGATCAGAGAGCTAATCAACAAAGGCTGCATGCCCTTTACTTCATGTCCCTAATGTGTTATATTGTGCTTGATCTCAGAGGAGGCACACTGTCTCTTGGTTTTTCGCCAAATTACATAGTTCATGCAGTAACTTAGTAATGCCTTCGATACGTAAACAAGGTGAAAAGATTTGAACTTTAGACAAGCATATAGCAGTATTAGAGAACATCTTCCTGTTAACCATGTCATAATTTCTGAACTAAGTCCAATCAGCACAACTCACACGCGACGTAAAGGTGCTTCAACTCCGTGTAGAAATAGAAGCAACTACAGAGACTATGAAAAGACCAGCTCTCAACTCACTAACTGAAACTACTCTGTCCAAAGGGTATGGTCACACCCAGCCATTTGATTGGGAAATTTCATTGAACCTGAACGACACATCACCAGCAGTGTCCCTCTCAAACCCCGTCTCGAATGCATCAGCTGTCGATGGAGGTAACGGAAGAGAAATTGGTGCTGCAGCTTTATACTCTGCGAACTCATAAGCCGATGGCTGCTCCCACATCAGAACATGTATTCGAATTGGCTTCAGAGCATGCCTATGCAAGGAGAGCTTCTGGCTGATTGAGATGGTATCAAAGCAGCGAATTGCTCCAGCAGAAGACACCATCCAAGGGAGAACTTTTTCATTTGACACCCTCAAGATCACCAGCAGCTTGTCTGCATTTCTTGCTTGTCTGAACATATCTCGAAGCCCTGATCGTGTGGAAGCTGCTTCATCATCCGTATCATCCACTGAGGAAATGTAGATGAAACCCTGCAAAGAATGAATATCAAGTGAGGCTTTTGATCTCACGACATCAACATAAGATGTGCTTCGAGTGGGTACTAAAATCGCTGCAAGGTATGTGTTACTATCACAAAGAAGAAAGTTGATGGATGGAACCAAGTGATCACAAGCTACACCTATCAAGAACAACAATAGATTAATGGTGAGAAGTTTAGCAAACCTCTTCGGTGCAACTGATCGAAAATCCCAGTTTCGTATCACCTTCTTGAAGTTTAATATCTACTGCCAGTTCCCCAGAAGCTGGGGTGAACCAAAGCCTAACTGCCCTTACCACTCCAATGTCAACCCCATGGTAATCCTCAAACCCATAGAGGCTAACGTTTGCAAGATTTGAAAGATCCGATAATGATCCACTGTTCACGGTTGCAGATGCTGTCTCACCAGATATCTGTAACAGGAAAACATGACCTATTAAGTACAAATCGACAAAGATTCTAAGACTCCCCAGTGCAAATCATTTCAATATATCCATGTCTCATGAAAGGGGCATAAAAGATGCTTAACTCACTCTGCTAGAGAAGTTCTTCACCTTAGATCTATATTGAAGCCTTTGCAAAGATTACCTTGGTTAAGAGAGCCTCAGTCTGGACATTCATGAATTCAATGGGGACTCCTGAAGCCTGAGAAGCGAAGAGCCAAGTGTTTGCACGGGCCAAGGTGTCCTCAAGACAATTGTAACGAGAAGCAACCAGGTCCAGCGCCTTTGGAAGTACCAGCATTGAGAGGAAGCAGCTTGAGTTGGGCACTGGAAGAAATTCCTTCATCTTTTTTTCCCAATTGTACGGTACATATCCATCCTGAACCTTGGCAGTGCTCAGTGCACAGACCACCCTCGAGCTCCTTGAGCCTTATAAATAAGCAAGATATTAGTGGTTGTTCGAGAAAAATGAAAAGTCAGGATGCTGATTTCCATGAGACAACAAAAATAATTGTTATTTACGGCATGGGCAGCTCCTCTAATCAGTTATGATCCACATCGCAAAGTCAACCATTTGAGGAGTCAAATGGAATTCTTTATATAAATTAATCAATGAAATCAGACTATACAATGGTTAGTGGCAAATTTTGCATATCAGATCAATGCAATAACGTATCTCTTTATGGATCTAGGCACCTTTGTTTGATTAGACTTGAAATTGCTTAGATGTTTTGATGGTAGAATACTAAACTACCCACGAAAAGTGATCACTTGATAAATATATCACCTCAGGTAATTCAAGAAAATGCATTTAGAATATTAGACAAACAAATCCTCCAACATTGTTTCATATATTTTTGACAAATCCATATCAATAGGTTGATAAATTAAAATGATCTAAACTACAGTATAAGCAATGAGGCTTACTCTCTCACATAACCCTTCCTACCATATAGAACTTAACTTTGGAAACATACCAACAAAGATTCTTGCATTAACAAGTAATCATCTGATAACAACAGGTAAGATCCATGAGAGTGAGAATACTTCAACTTATGTGTTCAACCAGATACAATCATTTTGACTGGCCTATGTCAATGATCCCACAAAAGTTTAGTCAAAGGAGGTTGATCCAATGAGCCAGCAACCAGGAAGGAATCTTGTAGCTGTTTCACATGGTAAGCAAATAATACACATAAGCAAGCTTAGGGATGCAACAGGATCCAATAAAATACCAAGCATGAAAGTCACTTGCAGAGCCACTTTCATGTAATCCAAGATCATGCATCAAGGAAGCAACTCTCACTTAAAGCTTCACCATATTAAATATGTTTTCAGCTCTTAACTCATTAAGAATCAGACAAGTCAAAAGATGTGTCCGCATCGCATCCACACAACCATTGAACTGGTGGCAAGAGGTTAATAATTAATTGAGGAGCTACCTCTGAAAAAAATAAACTATAGCCTTAAAAGAATCTTCCAAGTTCTTTTCTATCAGATGTTTGTAAGTGAAGCCAACTTGGTGCATTTTAATTACAGAACAAACTCGTTGTCGGCTTCAAACAAATAACATTCTTAAGGTTTCTTTTTTATTATAGCAGAATTTATCACAAAATCCCATGACCCCTAAATCTAAGAAGCCCTGCCTCTACTGCATGTCCTTTTCTAAGATCTACAGGCTTTTTTCCAATTCTATCATAGCTAGCACCAACGAACACCATCTTAATTACTTGAATGACAAGCTAGTAGAACTCAGATTTCCTGTATAAACCCTGCTGGTAGTCGAATTCAATTTGAGTACCGCTTGCAGATTCGGTAAGAACCGCCATCCTACAATGGTAGGAGACTATCAAGTCTTACAAACCAACATAATCCTTCTCCCCCTTCCGAGGACTGTTAGGGATGTCACAACAATCTCTACGGGTCCATGTAAAAGGATCGTCGAGAACAAAAATGCGAACTTGGAAAATCGACTCTGTGCCCACAATTAACAGTAATTTCCGTGCCAAAGCAAATAGGGAGAGGGGGTGAGAGGAGGAGGAGGTCGAAGGCCACACCTTGCAACGCCACGCACTCGCTCACCATGCGGTCGACGAACCCGACGGCGTAGTTGGGGTCGCGAATGGAGCGGAGCACGTACTGGCGCCGCCCGGCCGGGCTGTGGGGTACGATGCAGGCCTGGAGCTCGGCCGCCTCGCCGCCACATCGTTGGACCCTCACCTCGATGGACGTGTCCCCGCGCTTGAACGCCGAGTGGAGCAGCTTCTGGACCCCGCTCCTCCCGCCCTTGAACGGGGAGTGGACGGCGGGGGACCCCCCGATCTTGATCTCCTCCACCACGTCCCCGGTCTGCAGCATGTCCCCACCCCACTCCTCCGCCTTGGAGCTCCCCGCAACGCACTCGATCGCCACCACCGGCCCCCGCTCCGACGACTGCGGGCGGTCCATTCGCGCCAACCCTGCTCCCTCTCCCTACACCAATCTTCCCACAGGGGACGTGTCAAATCGATTATCCTCAAGAAATTCGGAGGGACCTCAGCGAAAAGATGTGACCTTTACGGCTTTCAAGGGTCGCCGGAACGATAAAAATTGCAGCTTTGCGTGATTGGCGATCTCAGTACGTGGAATCCTCCTGAAGCTTCGGTATTGAATCCCAGAGAACGAAGAAAAAAGACACAAGTTCTCCAAGTAGGAGAGGAACAAGGGAAAGAAGACGACGACGTAAGACCAAGAGGTCTTCCGCTTGAGAGACTTTTCGAATCGAATTCAGAGAGAGAGAGGACGGCGCGGCCAGTTGGATTTATTGGAGGCAAAATTAGACGCAGGATATAAATGAAGACGGTGGTGGAAGCCAAGGGTGTAAGTGGGGTTAGGAAGCGGAATTTCCCTGTCTCCCACGGTGCAGGAGACACCATTCTACCTCTCACAAACGTTCCACGTACCACACCAGCGTGTCATGTCAGGATTTTTTGAAGGCACAAGGGCGGAGGAGATGGCGTCTCGTGGCTTGGCCAAGGTACACGGTATGGGAGAAAGAATGGCGGCCGCCGGCGAGCCCCACCGCTTCTAGAAGGCAAAACGTTCGGAAGCTTTTCTTACGACGGAGGGGGACCTGCTATTTCCTCCCCCACATGCGGGCCATCAACGGTGCAGGATCCAGCCAAGGGGGCAAACGGACGGTGGATCGCCGCCATGTACGAGGCGCCTGAGCTGCTGCCGGTCGAACTCACTTGTCTCTTGTGGGACAGGGTACACGGTTCCTCCTCGCTAGCCGTCGATGGGCCCCACTTCATTGATGACGAGCTGGTGTGGGCCCTCCCGGTTTCTGAGGGCCAGCAGCGTGTGGCCTGCATCGGACCATACAGGTGAACCGCACCTTGTCCATCAACATTGTAATGGTCCTGTAAACAGCAGCAGGAAGAAAGAAGAGGAAAAATAATGACAAGAACTAATACATCCAACAGTGCTTCTCTTCATTGACATTTAAAAATATGACATAGCAAGAAACAATATATTCAACATTGATCCTCTTGATTGACATTTAAAAATAAGAAAATTGATGGAGATTAATGAGCATTGCACAGCTTGCATTAGAGTTTGCACCTGAAAATTGTTCAGCATTAACATATGACAAATAAAATCTTAGAACTCTCAGTATGTTATAATCTTTTCTTAAATAAACAAGTTTTTGTTGGGTTTCAGCTGCAGTGCCATAAAACTGTACAAAATTGATAATTCCACCCGGTGCCTACATATCATCAATGCTTCCTCTTCAAGTACCTGCTCCTGTTGATCAATAAGACAGACACAAGAAATCAAAAACACACTTAAAAACTATAGATAGATACAAAAAAATCAGAAATACTGTAAAATTGCTTTAATTTGACATGATAAAAGGAAGAGAACATGGCAAAAGCAATTAGAGACAGATAAATCTGTAATTTTCTTACATACTTCATGTACATTTCACAGAATATAAACTTGAATGTCATCAATAACTTGTCCAACAGAACCAATTGAATGCATATCCAACAATAGGATGCCTCAGTACAAAGATATTGTAAGTGCCATCTTGGTCCTGTATTCAGCACTTTACATAGTCAATATATTAGCCTAGCGTTCACTCATTGGATATGTCGGTGATCAAATATTAGTTAAAAAACAACTACAACTCTTAGTCGATGCAAATTTTACTTCTGAATATTGGCAAATTTAATGATTTTTATGGTATTCCATTCAGCTGGTTAATTAACAGAAACAAAGCATGTATGATCAAAATCAATCTAATTGACAGGAATCTATTAACAAAGAGGGTTTGGTCCTATGGAAAAAGAGATCATTCTGAACATTAACATGTTTTATGAACCAAAAGAAGCATTTTAATCCTCTTGAAAGAAAGATTATTCTGGGTTAAAAAAGATCATTCTGAACATTTACATATGTTTATGAACCAAATGGAAAGCTGTGAAGATGATTAAAATAAGACAGATGTTACATGCAGTACATTGAAACTTTTAAATAAAATGATTGATGCATGTCATAGCACAACACAAAGCATTCGTAACAGTGTGATGTAAATAAAACTGGTCTAAGTACTTTGGTTAAGTCTAAGGCAATAAGAGATATACAAGTGCAACAATGGGATTCTGAATACCACACTGGACGACATATTGCATGATTGCTAGGACAAACAATAAAAATGATGATGACATAGAAAGAATGTAAATTGAACTTCCATGCATGGTTCGTCTTATCGGTCCGTACCAATGTATCGACCGGATGTCGATACGATATGTATCAACGTATCAACACATTATACAATGGAGCATATAGACAAAATGACATGTACCACCCATACCGATCCCCTATCGGACCAGTACATACTGTTTGTACCAAGCGATACATCATGATACGACGAACCTTGCTTCCATGCATAAGCAAAGATATATAAAGCCAAGAAAGAAATCTTTTACCCTATTGACATTAATATTTAGGTCCATCTCATTTTTGAAGAGGTGTAATTTGCTTTCTGGTGAGCAGCCCTTCTGGTTCTCTTGGAATCTTCACTAAAATGCACAATTCGTCTCTGTCTTAATGCAGAAGCTGGTTCAGATCTCTGAATCCTTTGGTTCTCTTTAAGAGGACTAATAAATTGTTGCTTTAGAGACCCATCATTTGATTTGTTCAAGGGAATTAAATGCTCCACTGAGGATGGACTTATAATTTCAGCCATTCTAATGTCATGACGCTGAGGATTATCCTCAGCAACAGAACGTTGAGAATGGTATTGTTTGCTGGTCATAGGAGAATCCGGGTCAGAAGATGATGGACTAGTACTACTCATGTCATACAGGATATTATTTGCCATGACTGGAGGCTGCAGATTGCTAGTGTCCAAAGCAGTAGAAGAACTTCTCCGGAGCCTTGTAAGCTCAACAACCTACGTTAGATTTTTCATGCCATTAGTTAAATCAGTGGAAACTATAATGGCAGTGAATTTCATAATTTCGGAAAGCTATTCTACCTGTTTCTCGAGAACAGCCTTATCTTTCTTCAGTTTGGAGATCACCAAGTTCTTCCTTCTTATGATTTCTTCAAGTTCCGTTATCCTCTATTGGGAAAAAAAATTGAGTTATCACAGTATAATTCTCCTGCACTCTTTCAAAACACAAGAATCACCTTACAGTCAGCAGCCCTAAATGCATCGACAGCAATAGCTAATTCCTTTATTTTTGCATCCTTCTCTTCACACTCCTTGCGAAGGTTATAGAATTCTTGCTCTGATGCTAATGCACTTAGCTGAAAGCAATTCAAGTACCAAATTTATATGGGGAAGATTATCTGATTTCATTGAGACATGTTTAGGTAAACCTCTGACCAGTAATATAATCATTCACAAATAAATTGATTACAACAAGTTATATGTCATGAGCAAGCTAATCATCAAAATGTGGTATAGTAAATCCTCATGCAATCAAACTTCTCTTTCTCACAGAAATTCGTTACTGTATTTACCTTTTTTCTCTCTCAAGAGAGTTCAAAGTTAAGCTAATGTCTACAGACAAACAGGGTAACTTAGGAGCTAAGATGCTGATTCTTTAAGCTTTACAACAAATATCAGGACTTCAATCATGTCTTTTTTTCTCCATATAGTAAATGATAACCAAGATAACTTTGATTGAAATCAAGTAAGTACCACATTACCGATAGGTATACCGAAATGTTTGGGAGTTCATCACCTGAAAGTCAACAGAGGATGTAACACTCCAATTAAAATCAGACAAATCAGACATCCGACGCTCTTCTTGCTCCGTTGGGATCAAATTATCTGCGTTGAAGGCCTCCTCTTTTGCAGACTCTATCCCAGTGGCATCCTGTGCGACAAGATAATGTGTTACACCAAATAACAACAGATTTGCTTTTACATGTAGCAAACTTCATTTTTGGCTAGACATGTACTTTCCCTCCATGTAGCCCACTTGATACGTGTCTACAAAGAGGCAAACTTCCACTCTCAGGGTTAAACTCCAGCAGTGAAGTCCTAGAACCGCAAAATTGAGATGCAACCTGTAATTGTTTCACCTCAGCATTGAATTGATCATTCTCCAATGAAAGCCCCGAAATGCATTTGACTGGTTGATCCTGAAGGGAGTTCATCTGCTCACATAAATTATCAAGCTTCTGTTGCATGCTGAGGAGCACCTGGTCCTGGTTCATCAAGAGAAAAACAATACATTTATTCTTTGCAAAATCAGTAAACAAATAGACATTTTGAGAAAGTTACTTCATGACAAAGAAAGGTAGTTTGTTAGGAATTAGGATGACTAGAAATTCTAATACTAAAAATTTCAAGGAAAAGAAAACCCATGCTACAAAGTCATTCAAGAAAAGAACAGAAGTTTCATGTATTACACACAACTAGCTGAGGATATGATGCCTTCTGATATAGACATATAAAAAGGAAGCATATTGTTTCATTAGAGAAAAGATATTTTGCGACACAATAGCCATCAAAGCCCTTCTTTTCCTACTCACCCTAAACACAGAGTTGGAAGGTTCAAAAAGTTCATAAAGTACAAAAGATGGGGTCATGATTACAAGAAGTATCTCCGGATGATGATAAAAAGTTTCACTTTTTAAATATTTTTTTCAAAGAACTCTGGGACTGTAAAAAGGAATTCTTTTTCCTTTTTCATCTCCTGATGTCAAGCTGGGAAATCAAAAGCTGCAACTTTTTTCTCTCCCAGATCAAATTCCACTGCAAACAGTAACTAGAAGCCCTTTGACTAAATATCAAGCAAGTAAACATAAGTGACCATGTTTTCCATTCAATCAAAACGAGATGTCGACAATAAGCGTAAAGTGTAAGCTTTAACCCTATTCGATCAAGCGCTCACCCTTAGCTCTACGGATCTCTGAAACTGTTCGATCTGCCGAGCCCTCTTCGAGTTGTAAGCGGCTGCCGCGACGACGGCGACTACGAGGACCCGATGGAGAGGGCTAAAGAGATCCCATGCCACCGCTTCATCAGCGCTCAAGCCGCCTCCGATTGCGCCGGCCGATGTGGCCTCCTCTGCGCCGACGAGGCGGCCCTGGAGCGAGACCCAAGCGATCTTCTTCAGCGCCGGCCGGCTCGGCTCTTCGAAACAGCCAGAGAGGCGGCGAGGGGAGGGGGAGCCGAGGTGGGCAAGCGAGACACGCGCCGGCGTCGGAGCGCCCGGGCCACGGGTGGACGCGTACTCGCCGCCGTCCATCGTGCGATGGGCGGCGCAGATGGAGCGGAGGAGGGCGGTTCGAGCTCAGACCGGAAAATTTCAAACCTTTAATCGTGCGCGACGGTAAAAGAAGGGCGGACTCGGGAATTCCGACAACGAAAACAAGTTTACCTACCTTGCCTACCATCCATTTCACTAGTCAAATTCGGGTCCCCACGGCGGGACCCCATATCTCCTCACCGAATCCCTTCCGGTAATGGAACGGGTGCGTCGCACTTCCAAATGGAAGTTCGATGGAGTAGATCTAATCTCCGACCGTCCATTAAAGTCCAGTTGGCTTTGGCATTCCAAAAGTGATCGATCAGACGAAACGCACAGATGGAGTGAGAGCAATCGCTGTGCACTTCGTGCCCTCCAAAATTGGCACGAAGGCATAAATGCGAACGAGTCGGGCTAATTAAAAGTATAAACATGCACTAATTTTGGAGTTTAGGATCCACAGGATATGTTTCTTTTTATTTTCATGTCAAATAATTACCTTTATTATTGTTGTTGGTGTTTGTAATGACATAAAAAATGACGTATTTTTCATTGATATTTAGATTTCTTTCTTATTCTATCCATATTCTTAACTATACCTAACGAAGTATGTCTAATTTTAATTTGGTTTGGAATCATGAATCGTAAGACCGATTCGATTTTGACCGATTCAATTTTGACTCTAACTAAACTATGCACGCTAATTATCTACTTAGTTTCGTAATGCAATCATCATCGATGAGTTATACTGGCAATCCCACCTCAACTCTTGTGGTCCGAGATGAAGGAAACATTAGATTCCTTCTTCACGAAGGTATTCGACGCAAGGGAAAGTGAATAGGAAGAAAGAGCCTTCTTGTTGCTGAGGACGTGGCCATCACTGCCACCAACAGTGGAATTGAAGGAAAGGAAGGTCTCCTTTTGTTTGTTGAACGGCAAGCAATTCTTTTGTTGGATACAGCTGCCTCCGACCACCTCCCCGCCCTTTCCGTTCTCTGCTCTCATCATTTCATCTTCTCGACAGAAGGCCAAGAGTAGTTGCATCAATGGCTTCTTTCATCCTCTTCTCGTATAGACAAGTGTGCCAACCTTTGCTTGGATAATGCAAGCATCATTGGACGCAGGAAACAGAGTAATACACGAGTTTAATCGATCGGCTCAGTTCTATTCAATGATTGATAAGCGTCTTCTCTGCTTCAATGGAGTTTCCTCCAGTAAGCAAAAAGCTTTATCCCAGCTAAGACAAATCTAGTCTGAAAAGTCAACGCCATTTCCAAGTCTTTAGGAACCTCTCGCTCCTGATTTCGAGTTCAAGTAAGAATTTTGATTGCTGGACAAACAGGTGCAGCTCGCCCTGCCTTCCGTCAGCGTCTGGCAACAGCAGCCAACAGTAAAATCAAATCAAAGAGATGCCAGGTTAAGATTCTACAAGAACAGCATGGTTCTTCGGAAGGATACCTTGACTTGTTTCTGGAGATCCTTGATGTAGTCAACGGCCAAATTTAGCATGTCGGCAGTGTTGGTTTGCTTCAAATTCATGAACACGAGTAAGGGAAGTGCAGGATGTGGTTGTTACTGTCAATCCAGTGTCAAGATCGTGCTGCTGTTGCATCGGAAGTGAGACTTACCTTGTCCATGTTAGGAACAACCTCCTGTAGCTTCTTCATCCTTTCGCTGATCTTAGTCCTCCTCACCTGATCAAATCCATGCTTAAATGAGCACCTGAGGCAACGAAAGCTTATGAATGGAAAGAGCAGGGGAAGCAGCAACCCGCTCGGCGATGCTTCGCGGGTGGGTGGCGCAGCCCCGTTTAGCTCTGATTCTGCAGGGGACTGCGTCCTGAAACCGTAGAAAGTTCTCGACGGCGGCCATCTCCGACGAGGTCTTGGGCAAGCCGAGCTGATGTGTGACACCCGAGACATGGTTCCTCACCTCCCCCTTCTGTTCAGGATCAAAAGCAGAATTGTTGCAGCCAGAGAAGCTGATCGATGGAATGAAGCAGGCGAAGCAGAAGTACCTGAGGCTCCGAGTGGTTGAGACCGGCGCCTGTCTTGTCCTCCCCCTCACTGCCTTTTCTCGTCCCTGCGAAGCTGTTTGCAGAAAGCAGAGAGGTCTCATCCCAACCAGGCATGTAACACCCGCTCTCTTCATGACTACCGCGGCCGAACTCCTCGCTCCCCGTCTCAGAGATCCGAGACATCAAGGAGCTTTGTCTCTTTCCTAAGCTTAACTGATGACCCCTAAACCTTTTTGCTGCCTCTCCCATGGGAGGAAGACCCTCATTTCTGAAACCACGCAGATCCCTCATCATAGGATAGCCTACAGATGCAATGAAAGAAGACCAATAGCAACACGAGATGAGATTTTCTAGAACCCAACTCTTAGAGTCGTTGACTATCTACTATTGCGTTAGCAATTCGGTTCTTTTCCTCACGCAACGGAGGAAGAAATTTCTACTCCTTGTTCCGGTTACCGGAGCTTTGGCAGAGTTCCATTTCAGGTTCTTGTAGAACGCAGTCCATATCAGAAACAATCCGCAAACACGAATCGTGCCAAGCAAAACGAAATTTTTCGCATGGTTTTTGTCCAAAAGAGGAACATTTTTGATGAATTTGAAGTGGAAGAGAGATTGTTACCATTGTGAGATGAGACGATAGCGGGTGAGCTGCTCTGGCGAGTGAGGTTGGCGAAGGTTCTGCCACCTCCGTTCTCGTGTTGTTCCACCTCCGCCAGCATCGAACCCATCGTCCGGTATGAGATGTCTGACAAGCTATGATTCGGCATCTGCAACGGCTGCTGCGTGTGATGATGCGTCATCGGCAGAGAAGAAGAGGATGCAACCTTATGTTGAGGGCTGACCTTCTCCCCCGATGGCGGTGGCCGCCAGAACTGAGGCCTCCTCTGGCAGTCAACGGTATCGACAACCGAGGGCTCGTCGGTCTCGGCGCCGTAGGGTCTTGCGGGGAGGAAGTCCTCGCAGAGTTCTTCGAACAACGAGCTCGGAGCGGATCGGAACCGGAGGAGACCGGGGCTCACCTGCTCCTGTTGTGCTGGTGGATGGTGGAGGAGCACGTGGAGGCCCGCCGACTCGGGTTCCTCCTTCCGGTGGCCGCCGAGAGGCGCGGCAGGCGGATAAGCCAGGTCGAGATCCTTCGACGTCGCCGTCGCCGGAGGAGCTCCGTACATAACTACTTCCCCCTCCTCCTTTCTGCTCCAAGTCACGCACCTTCTTCTTCAGCTCAATCTGTCTCTAAGCTTCTGTAACGATCTGCAGCTGCAGCCGCTCAACACGGACAGATCGGAAACAGAGCAGGAATCGAAACCTCAAGCTTCCACCCGATCGCCGTCGAAGAACCTCCAAAAAAGCAATTTTTTTTGCTCGAAACCTTCCAAAGACTCCGACAAATTAACTCCTAAATCTTCCGCAGCTCCAAATCCGAGAAATGAACGAGAAAGAGTGGGGAGAAGACAGAATCTTCCATCAGAAATTTGTGGAGTCGCTCCTCTTCTTTTTATAATCACAAATCTCCGCCATCGAAAACAAAACAGAGGTTTTCGGCTTGCGCTGCTATTTATACAGTCAAAGTGACGAAAATGCCCATAATATCGTAAGAAGCTTCAGTGTACGGCCGGTCTCAGTTTCAGTGCCCCACATATGAATTGCCAAAAATGCCCCGAAGCGATCTAAATGACAATTAAAGCAGAAAAAAAGGGAATAAAAGGAACCATTCAAAAGATCACGTGCCGATTCTGTCACTATTCTTTGGATATTGAGAGGAAGATTATGTTCTTCACAGAAAGAAAGGAAGCTCTTGAGACGATATAAGCGTGTATTTAAATTATATTGTAGGATGTCAAATTATGAACACGAAAAGGGATCTTTTCAGAAAATTTTAGTATTGATTTGAATGGTGTAACGTTTGTTTTCAGTTATTTTACTTGTATTATCACCAAATTTTAGTATTTGCAGACGATTGTAAGGCATGCAGAATGGTTTTATTGAAACTCTTAAAAGTTTTTTCCCCATATTTATCTTCCGACTGATAATATAATTTACCCTGCAATTTTATTTACCCTTGCAAGTATGCTTTGCAAAGTGTCTTAGGCTTTATAATTGGAATCCTGATTGAACTTAAAAATATATAATATATTGGGTGATTTGGCATAAAGTGCCCTCTCTTTTTTTTTAAATAATGTTTCTATTTTTTTTGTAATATTATAAATGTCCTTCCCTTCCTTACTCGTCGTCTTCATCCAATTACCTTTGTGCGGTGCTGCCTATCCTTCCCCACCCGTCGCGTAGAGAGCGTGACCATTAGGGTAATGAGTGCTCAAGGCGACAAAAGAAGGGGAGACCATTGAGATCATGGGAGTGATTGTAAAGGGGGGAAGGCAATTCATCATCTCTATGTGATGTTGCTCGTCCTTCTCCAACCATCTCTATGAAGGGCAAAGCTGGTAGGCAATGAAGGATGTTGGGAGCAAATGATTAAAGATGACGTTTGGAGGCGACATTAGAGGCAGAGGCCACAAGGCTTTATGAGGACAATAGGGAGCAAAGACGATGGGTGATTAGTACCACACAAAAGTGGTGAAACGTCAGACGAAAGAGAAGAAGGAAAGGAAAGAATAATTATAAAATTATAAAATATAAGAGTATTATTTGAAAAAGACAAAAACAAGAGACTTTTGAAGAAAAAAAAGAAGGGAGACTTTTTTTAGTAAAATCATCCAAAAATATTTATTTTTATTTATCAATTATAAGTGTTGTTAATAAGCTTTATTAATTTTTTGTTTCTTCCTTTTATGAGGTATGATACTGATTGAATTTTAGGGATGAGACCAATACTAATCTTCAAGTAGGGTTGATATTTTGCTTTTAAAAAGTGCTTATATTCTTTTGAATATATTTATCTAATTCTTAATATATTTATTTTAATTTTGTTAGTTTTACTAGTTCAGTTTGATTATTTTATCATTGTTCACTGTAATATAAATTTTATAGTGGGTGTCTCACTCTATGATGGAAAAGAAAGTATTTTTTAAATAAAAATAACTATATTAATTTAAATATCTATAACAATCTAAGATATATATAATTCTTTTGACTCACATCAGTTTACTCGTTAGATCATGTCATGACAAAAGGGATTATATATATATATATATATATATATATATATATATATATATATATATATATATATATATATATATATATATATATATATATGTATATATGTATGTATATATATATATACATATATATATATACATACATATATATATATATACATACATATATAT
This sequence comes from Musa acuminata AAA Group, assembly GCF_036884655.1. Classification (NCBI taxonomy): domain Eukaryota; kingdom Viridiplantae; phylum Streptophyta; class Magnoliopsida; order Zingiberales; family Musaceae; genus Musa; species Musa acuminata. Next base: position 47,442,985 of record NC_088335.1, read on the forward strand.
ATAAATATATATATATATATATGTATATATATATATATATGTATATGTATATATATATATATATATATATATATATATATGTATATGTATATATATATATATATATATGTATATATATATATATATAACGTTTCTTCAAGCTTGATAGGAATCTATTGGACACATGGTTATCATATAAGATCTAAATTAAAAGAAATATAAGATTTCTTCTCATCTATTATGATGAGATTATTTCTCGTCACAATTATAAGATTCTTTCTGATCCATGAGAAAGACAATTATAAACTCTTCCTTTTCCTTTAAGATATAAAAAGATATCTTAAAGAGATTCTTTTTCATCTACTTAATCTATATTTGGGGGTTTCGGATTACTAACTTGAACATCCAAGAGACTATGTCAGGAAACCTCTCTCAACCTCCGTCTTCGTGTAGGTGACATCTTAGGAGCATGATATTTTCACCTTGGAGATATTTCAAACTATCTTATGCATACGGGCCCAGATCATATAGGTTAACCAAGACGTCAACGATATATTTTTTTAATATTTTGGCGATAGAATGAGGGTTTGATATCATAAAAATATTTACCTACTCTCTTAATAAATGCCCAAGTGAGGAGACCCTTTTCACATGTGGATGCATCCACCTAGACCTAAACGTTGACATAATATGGGTGTTTATTCAATGACTCAAGTCTCTCACCCTCGGACACAACCTCGAGTAATCTACTCTTCCTCGCTGAGGTATTCCTGAACCTCACTGAGTAGGTGCAAATGTTAATGGGTATAATGCAAGTTGTTATTCCACTCTTGCCCTAGCTAGCCCAACAAGTAATGTCACCATCTCAATCGTGTAATGTCACCATCTCAATCACGGTCAGTAGCTCAACTATCACTGGGACTGGTGACCAACAAGAGACCCCAAGATAAAAGGGGATAGCGAAGCGATACCATATCCTAGTTCATGGATAAGATATCCTTATTCGACTAGTGATCCTTCCTAATGGCAAAGGCTAAGAACATTGATCATGGCAGCCTATTCGACTACCATAGCCCTAACCTAATGTCAACCAGGACATCGAAAGTGGTGGCAATAGAAAGTCCATGACCCTCAACTTGCTCTTCAAGTGCGTCGATGACGCTCACAACAATGATGTTGTTAAGAGCGATGGCTACGCCTCCCTAGAGCACCACGTCCTCAAGCTCAATGACTTTGCCCTCAGAGGTGGCATCAATGACCACTTAGCCTTCTGCCTCCATCCCTTTTGTCCTCATTTTCACCGATCTCTTATACAACATGAAGAAGCACTGAAAACTATCACTACCAATCAGGACTCTGGAGGTGGAGGTGATCTAAAGTCCGTCACCCTCAGCTAGCTCTTCAAGCACATTGGTGATGCTCACAACAATGATGTTGCTAAGACCGATGGCTATGCCTCCCTAGAGCATCACATCCTCAAGCTTGCCGACTTCACCCTCGAAGCATAAAGAAGCATAGAAAGTTATCACTTTTATGTAAGAACGACCTTGCCATCGACCCCACGGTCGCACTCTGACCACCAAAGGCAAAATCCCCAAGATTGAGATGTTGTTGAATTCTATCTATAGCGAGGTGAGGGAAGGGGAGATCTTCACGGTGTGGGGACAAATGGCTCTACCAAGTCCACCTTGATCGATGCCTTCGCGAATCGCATTGTGCGGGAGAGCCGATAAGGTGATCTCTGCTTATGTCATGCAAGATGACCTCCTATACCCCATGATTCTCATGGAAGATGTTAGGAAAACTAGGGCAGCATCACATGCATAATGGAAAAATAGAAAACAAGAATCTCAGATTTCCTGCATAAAAAGTTTCTTATCGTTGTAAGAAGATTAGTGTGCAAAAATCTGTAAAACTGAAAACTACACGTATATAAAAGATATATTACATAGGGAGATTGTATATCACTGAAAACTTGTAGATCTGTGAGAGAGGATGAAAGAGGTCAACTATTCTTCTCTTTAGCGGTGATCCACATGATAGATGCAGCGAAGACGCTCCTTAAATTATCGCACGATCCTCCTCTCCATGCGTACCACGTGATCAAGAAGAGGTCGGCTTTTCTTGCTGTCCACATGCCTCATGACTAGTCTATCAGCTAAGGAGAAGAGGGAGGGAGGAGTATAGGAGGTGATAACAAAAAAGGGTTTAGCCTATGCCCCTTTAGTTTCCTCGTATTTATAAAGGTCTATATCAACTTAACCTTAATAAATCCTACCCTATTGGGTACTGGATCTCCATCCAACTACCTAAGCCTCTTAGATTAATGAATTTCTACTCAATAATCTCTCATTGGCTCTTATTGGATCTTATCCACAAGATCCAATAATTTAGGAGCTTATAGGATATCCAATAAGATAGGGGGCTCCAATAGATATCTCATATCAGAACCTCTAATTGTCACAATATCTACCATATGCGTGTGACTCTATAGGCCTAATATCGAGCCAGTTGTGAGTCATACCTATCAGAACTCCTTCTGACTCAGTGAATTATTATCTTTTATAATAATTCACTCGACTCATCGGCTATAGACGCACTATGTCACTACGCTACAGTCCTCACACAATACAGGAGAATCAAATCCATTGGACATATCTATCTTAAATTTCTGTATATCTATAATCTCTCATCTATCTAATATCTCAAAGACCAAATATCGAATATGATGGTGTCAGACTTATATAGTTTCTACTAGAGTCTCGTTTTAATCAGATTCTCATAGAAAATTTTTTCTCTCTCAATCCGAATGACCCTAGCCAAGGATTTGCCTAAGCAAGAATGCATAGAATATTCCTCTCATGACATCGAGAGTGAATGAACCTCTATCGACACTTAATTATCGTTGTAAGGTTGGCTGCCACTCCCAATGACCGATTGTGTTAGATCTGGAACTTCCAGACCTATAAGTCCGGTATCAAAGAGAGGAGTACTCATACAAGACATTCTTGGTGTCTCAAGTCTAAGGATCAGATACATCACTGGGACAATGGAATCACTGTCTGACAATAAGGTATCATCACCATCCAGCATTTCATGAGCAGATCGATTAGTGAACTCATTCTCCAATAAGTACCTGTACTACATCCCTAGTATCTCCACATGAGTAGCTATGAAATCAATTGCCTCCATTATATAGATGGATATATAGCACACTAGTTTATCTGGTTATCTTGATGTCTCTCTCGAGTAATCGATGACCAGGATCATTTGGGGTCTGTGCTTAAAGGCGAATTGGTTTCATTATCCCAATCCCATCATGATCTGATTCCTATTACACAAATTCATATATATCACAATATATGTAATACGCAAGATAAAGTGAGAAAATATTAATAAATAATAATAATAAATAAAGTGTATATTGTATCACATATATCATCACTCACATGATTGGCTTGTAGGGCACCTATGACTAACAGAAAAGACCTTGATGTTCTTTGTGGAGTTCCAACTACTATGGTTAGGAAAACCCGATCCGCGTAAAGGGAAATCAACCACGATGGGAGAACCCAAAATCTGCCATGGTAGAGGGAGGACTTAGAGCTTGCCATGGTGGGAGGACCTGAAATCTACCACGGTGGAGTGAGGACCTGAAATTTATCATGGCGAAAGGAGGACTTGAAGCCTATCATAATAGGAGGACCCAAAATCTACGATAGTGGAGAGAGGATCCAAAATTTTGCCATACTAAAGGGAGGATCCAAAATCTACCACGACAAAGGGAGGACTCAAAATCACCATGGCGAAGGGAAGACTTGAAACCCACTACGATGGGAGGACCTAAAATTTGCCATGGTAGAGAGAGAACTTGAAGCCCTCAATGGTAGGTGAAAGAGAAATCTACCACGGCGGAGGGATAAGCTCAACACGCCCGAGATGCATGAGTAGGAAAACCCAACCCATGTGAAGAAATCTATCATGATGGAGGCACAAGGCTAATATGTCTAAGATGTATGAGTTAGAAAAACCTGACCCGTATGAAGAAATCTGCCACAATGGAGGCATAAGGCTAACGTGCCCTAGACACATGAGTTAGAAAAACCTGACCTGCATGAAAAGAAATCTGCTACGGTGGAGGCATAAGGCCAACGTGCTCGAGACGCATGAGTCAAGAAAACTCGACCTATATGAAGAAATCTACAATGGTAGAGGCAAAAGGCAAAAGGTCGAGAAAAACTGACCCCCGTGAAGAAATATATCATGGTGGAGGCACAAGGCCAATGCACTTAAGACACAAGTACAAAAAAACCTAAACATATGAAGAAATCCACCACGGTGAAGGCATAAGACCAACATGCTCGAGATGCATAAGTCGAAAAAACTCGTCCCATATGAAGAAATCCATCACAGTGGAAGCACAAGGCCAATGTGCTCGAGATGCATGAGTCGGGAAAACCTGACTTACATAAAGAAATTTGCCATAATAGAAGCACAAGGCCAACTTACCCGAGACACATGAGTTAAAAAACTTGACCCACATGAGAAGAAATATATCACAACGGAGGTATAAGGCCAAATGCATTTGAGATGTGAGTTGAGAAAAGTTGACCCGTGCCAAGATAAATCTATTACGATGGAGGCACAAGGCTAAATACACTCGAGATACGTGAGTCGAGGAAACCCAACCGGCACCAAGATAAATCTGCTATAATGAAGGTGCAAGGCTAAATGCACCTAAGACACGTAAGTCGGGAAAACTTAACCTACGCTAAGATAAATCCACTACGGTAGAGGTACAATGCTTAATATATTCAAGGTGTGTAAGATGAGAAAATTTGACCAACGCCAAGTGAAATCTGCTATGGTGGAGGCATCATGCTAAATACGCTTATGATGAATAAGTCGAAAAAACCCGATCCGTACGAAGAGAAATTCGCTATGGGGGAGACACATGGCCAAATGCACCCAAGATACGTGAATTGAAAAAAACCTAACTCACACCAAGAGAAATTCGTCATGACGGAGACATTGGGCAAAATATGCACGAGGCATATAAGTCAAGGAAATCCAACCCGTGCTAAGCGAAATCCGATAGGCAAACACTCAGGCCCAACATGCCCGAGATACTTGAATTGGAAAAACCTAACTCGCAAGACGAGATCTAGAATGCTCTCATGTCGGACGAACTAAACGACATGTTTTGAACCTCTCTCGCAATAGCTCAGAAGTACGCCTTCGGGAGGGTAACAAATGATAGGAAATCTACTGTCAACTAATACATAATTGTCACGTGAGATCCAAGTTACCCTTCACCCATCTATCTACATGGACTAAGATTCAAAGTAGGTAACACAAGATTCCTTCTCATCCATTATGACAAGGAAGATAATTACAAGCTTCTTTCTCATCCCTTATGATAAGGAAGATAATTATAAGCTTTTTATTTATCCATTATGATGAGGAAGACAATCATAAACTCTCTTCTCATCCTCTGAAATATAAAATGATATCTTAAACCCGGACTCTTTTTGAATTACTTGGACCTTTGGGGATATCATATTACTAATTTGAGCATAGGAGGAATTAGGTCGGAAAATATTTTTCGACCTCAGTTTTCGTGTATGCGACACCACGATGTTTCTACCTTAGAGACATTTCGAATAATTCTACACATAATGTATAAATAGGTAATGACTTTCTCTCCTAATAAACTTAATATTCTTTTTTTACCGTACACTCTTTTTGGCTACATGCAGAGATTAGAGTGGGAACGCAATCGTAAGACGCTACATTTGGTAGGATGTGTGTGACCATCCCCTCAATCGTTGACCAGGCCAAATTATATCTAGTAGATTGGTCAAAATTATACAGCAATTTTATTTGACTTGGACACTTTGCTATATCCAAAACGAAGATGTTATATGATTCAATTTAAGTATTTTATTTAAAAAAATTAATTTTGGTATATATTTTATTTAAATTGATTCAACCAACAGGGAATTATATGGATAAATATGTAAAAACACAGAATTATATATATGTATATATAATTCTGTGTTTTATGCTTCGGGTTTCTCTCCGTGGACCGAACGCGGTGGTCAACGCAACGGCGGCGTCCAATCTTCTGAAGTCTCGACATCACGGAGCAGTCCGATCCCGTCGCTCTCCGTTCGGGATCGCCGTCTCGCCTTCGCCGCTCTCGCGACCGTGTGCGCGCCGTACAGAGAAGAAAAGTAAAAGCCCACCAATGTCTTCGTCTTCATCGAAGCCACTCGCTACAGTGTTCTTCCATCGTAGCGACGCTGGTTTGCCGCCGCTGTTGCTTCGCGATGTCAACTGTCCTTTCTCTACCTTTAGGACAGACGTGTCATCGTCACTCTTGCGGAGCGTGCACGCAAATCTGAAGTCTATCACGGGATGGACATGTAATTTTACATACGTCAAGTATATCTTCTCATACTAAGATATGAACAGCGGGATGATTCGACTGAAACCGGAACTAAATTGATCGGAGTTGGATCAACAAATGAATGCATGGAGATCAGCAGCGTCCGTCCTCATCCGCCTCGAATTCTGACAGCACGAGAGAGCATCAAGAATCCGTCACCTTGGAGAACACTGGTGGCCGTGGCAGTGGGATCAGAATACGATGCCTGCATGCAGTCACCTCCAATAACTTAGCAGCCTCAAGATTCCTGCATCCGCGGGCAGAGATTTTGGGTATCATATCCTCCTCCTCAGATGCCCATATATGCTGTGGTTCTTCCTCGTCGATCGGAATATATTCCATTTATCCCCGAAGAGGCAACAGCAGCTTATGCAAAAGATCAGCATGAGCATATCTACGCCACTGACTGCAATATACTCAGGTTGTAGACATTCCCAACAAGAAAGGCCACCCAAAGAACCTCTCAGATGCTGCTGTATTAATTGGTGCAATAAATCTGTCCCAAGTGCCCTTGTGTTTCCTATATCCGGTTCATGGAAAAGTCGATCGAGATCGATCACAGCTATTTGCAACGACATTAATGGTGGGTGGGTTTATGTATAATCCTCCATGCTCTCAAAACTTGGCCAGGAAGAAAAGTGCTCTCATGTGCGCTCCCCAGCATCAGAATTCGGTCTGATGACTTTTCCCCACCGTATCTCTGTGGGGGATTTCCATCATGCAGAAACGAAAGCTGAACGAATATTACTTAGGCTCAGCCGATCGCTTTATCTGAAGCAATTCTTGTATATCATTTGGGCTTTTTGTCCTCACTCACCTTCATCTTTGTCAAAGCTATCTTCACTTGAGAAACAAGAAACGATCACCTCTTACAAGACCATGTATTCTTCCATCTATCCCACATTTACAGTGAAAATTGCATCCACCATGGGTTGGGTGAAGCATAGATTCTCATGGAGATCACCCTCCACTAATCTAGCTAAGTGGATAAAGATTCAAAGTAGTGAAATACAATCTTTTTTCTCATCCATTATGATAAGGAAGACAATCATAAGTTTCATTCAAACTCCTTTCTTATCTTCTAAGATATATAAAGATATCTTAAACCTAATGTAAAAGATTCCTTTTGAATTATTCGAACTCACATTTGGGGATCTCAGATTGCTAACTTGAGTGTCAGAGGGATCGAGTTGGAAAACCTCTCCCGACCTCGGTTTTCATATAGATGACACTTCAGGAGTATGATGTTTCTATATCGGAGACACCTCGGGACTACGTTAGGCTGACCAAGACGTCAACGATATTTTTTCCTAACATTTTGACACTATGAGAGCTTGATGTCGCAAGAATGGTCACTCGTCAATCCCTCGAACAAATGCTCCAACGAGTAGGCTCTGCCTCCAATCCATATCACTTTTACTCAAGGGGGACAACTTCCGTTCTTCCTTAATGTGGACACATCTACTTCAGTGCAAACACCAATGCGGTACTAGCGTCTGTTCAATGACATAGGTCTTTTGCTCTCGGGTAACCTTAAGCCACCTACTTATTCCTGTCGAGGCATTTTTGAACCTCACCCAATAGGTGCAGACACTAACTGACATGATCCGGGTTATCTTCCCACTCCTACCTCAATTAGCCCAATAAGCACCGCCACCATCTCAACCGCGATCAATATCTCAACTGTCACTAGCTTTGGTTTTTGTCGGGATTCGCCCACCCGACGTGGTGCCAACATCTCAGGATCACCTAAGGCCTATGGAATCGCTGGTCTAGGGAGTGCCTCACTCCCCGACCGTAGAATTCAGTGCATCACTCCGCTCAACTTGAATTTGAGACCCAGTCAATGGATTCGATGGATGACTCATTGAGGATCCAATTACAATAAATTGACCAACGTCTAACAGAGAAATAACGATAGTTCCAACAATCTCGAGAGAAAATATTAATCCTTGTTATCGAGATCTGAGGTATACAAGAAGCCCATCTGTCACTTATAATATAGGTCTTCATGATGGGTCTAAAGCTCTTTTACTTTTTCTAGTCATTGGTGGAGAGGCCATCAATGACGATGCCTGAGGTGCTTCAAAGGACCAACCAATATATTGCTGTGGGGGCATTGGTCTCGAGTAAGGGTGAGGAGATGCGCAAAAGGCCGAGACAAGAGTGACTACCATCAATCCCGACCTCGAGGTCACCATGATAAAGAAAAAATTGATTGACCCAATGAAGAATTTAAGGTGAAGAAGAAATGATCGACCCGAGCTACCTTGCTTGAGGTCCGAGTCGACTCCCTTGAACATGACTAGAACCTAAGTCATTTTACAGATAAAAAAAAAGGGCTCTTGAAAGACCCTCAACTGATGAAGACACCATTGGATATGAAGAACAAATCCAAGTACTACCACCTCCACCGTGATTATGGCTATGACATGGAGGACTATTGCGATTTGAAGGAGCAAATCAAAGAACTCATTTGTCGAGAATACCTTGGGAAGTTCGTCTAGAGGCACCGGAAACCTTCGCCTCGACCTCATGAGTCGATGGAGAGGTGGAGATGTAGATCAATGTCATCATCGGTGGCCTTGCCTTAGGAGGAGGCAGCTCTTCGGGTCGTAAAGTCTATGCTCGGGCTACCATCAAAAAGTGTCCAGGGTTAGAAGACTACTCGAAAATAACTTTCAAGAAAGAAGAGTCATAATACCTCGACCTAAACCATAACAATGCCTTGGTGGTTTTCGCGAGGATGATTAACTCTTGATTGAAGAGGATTATGATTAATACAGCCTGCATGTCATATTTGGGAATGAACCCTACTCCAAAACGGTAATGACCAAATTCATAGTGATAAAATTCCTAATGAGGATCAATGTTGAAAAGCTGAAAAGCAACCCGAGGGAGTCGCTCTAGTGTTATATGACGACGGTCTCTCTATCGAAGAAGGCCTGGCCCGAGGTACTACTAATCGATCCCCGGAATTTCACTAAGTCCCTATAACATCCGAAGTCAATGAAGTCATTGATCGAGCACCCCTGGACAAAGCCTGCCATGGCGAGAAGAGGATCCGAAGTCCACCACGATGGAGAGAGAACTTGAAGCCTACCACGGTTGAAGGACTTAAAATCCTCCACAAAAAAAAAAAAACTTCAAGCCTACAATGGTGGGAGGATCTAAAATCCACCATGACGGAGGGAGGGCTTAAAGCCTATCACAACAAAGAGGGCCCAAAATTTGCCACAATAGAGAGAAGACTCAAAATTCACCATGGCAGAGGGAGGATCCAAAATCCCTCATGGCGGAGGGAGAACCCAAAATCTACCATGATAAAGAAAGGACTTAGAGCCCACCAAGGACCCAAAATCTACCATGACAGAGGCACATGCCCAACATGCTCAAGACATATGAGTCGAAAAAACCCAACCCACATGAAGAAATCCGCCATGGTGGAGGCACAAGGCCAATGTTTTCAAGAAGTATAAGTTGAGAAAACTCGACTCATATGAAAAAATCTACTACGACGGAGGCACAAGACCAACGTGCTCAAGACGCACAAGTAAGGAAAACCCGACCCATATGAAGAAATTCACTATGACAGAGGCATAGGGAAAAATGTGCTCGAGGCGTGTGAGTTGGGAAAACTCGATCTACGCTAGAAGAAATCCACTACAGTAGAAGTGTAGGGCAAAACATACCCAAGACACATAAATCGGGAAAACCTAACACGTGAAAAAATTTGCCACGATGGAGGCACAAAGTTAATGTGGCCGAGACGCATAAGTCGGGAAAACCTGACCCACACTAAGATAAATCCGTAGTAACAGAGGTGCAAGGCCAAATGCGCCTGAGACATGTGAGTTGGGAAAACCCGACTGGCGCCAAAATAAAGCCACTGCAGTAGAGGTGAAGGGCCAAATATGCTTGAGGCATGTAACTCGAGAAAATCTAACCCACGCTAAGCGAAATCCATTATGGCGAAGGCGCAAGGCCAAATATGTTTAAGATGTGTGAGTTGAGAAACCCAACCTGCATGGAGAAATTCGCTATAGTGGAGGCATAAGACCAAATGTGCATAAGATGCAGGAGTTAAGAAAACTCAACGCACGTGAAGAGAAATCTGCTACGATAGAAGTACAAGGCTAAATGTGCCCAAGATGCATGAGTCGAGAAAACTTGACTTGCACTAACTCTGCTTCGACACAGGCCCAACATGCCTGAAACACTAGAATTGGGAAAACCTGACCCATAAGATAAGATCCCGAATGCTCGTGTTTCAAACCCCTCTTACAAGAGCCCCCAAGAATGCTAATATCAGTTGACACGTGGTTGCTACGTGAGATCCAAGTCATCCTCCACCCATCTTATATAACGAAGATTTAAAGCACAAGCTTTCTTTTTATCCATTATAACAAGAAAGACAAACATAAACTTTTTTATCATCCTTTATGACAATAAAGGTATTCACTAGCTTTCTTCTCATTTATTATGATGATGAAAACAATCACAAACTCAATATAAAAAGATATCTTAAACCCAATGCAAAGAACTCTTTTTGAATTATTTGAACCCATATTTGGGGACCGTAGATTACTAACTTAGAGCGACTAGGTCGAGAAACCTCCCGTTATCGATCTTCATGTAGATGACAAGAATACAATGTTTCCACCTTAGAGACACTTTGGATGATGCTATATATACATGTTTAAGATCACGTCGGGCTGACCAAAACATCAACGATATTTTCTCTGAACTTATCATAACCATCAAAATTTACACAATAATAGTATAGGATACAAAAAAAAAAAATTTGAAGATTATGAAGTAATGTGTAAAAAAGATGTCCCTGCATTTTACATGTGTGGCAGATGAAGATACGGGCACACGATTTTTTATTCAGATACCACAACATTTTTATCGATATTATTTCATTTAAATGCTTAAATCAGTAGATGAGACATGATTCATACCTTTGTATTCTTATCAGAGCAACTGATCTAAATTTGCCACATTCCTTTAGAAGTTGGGCACACAATAACAGAAGTAAAGGCTTTTTCCTGGAGAGTTTGCAGATCGTTGTCGTTTAAGAGTCAATTGTAATGAACGAAATAAAACTAAACACAAAGCAGTAAATCTGCGTGGCGGATAACAATTAATGGAAATACCACTCCAAATTACTAATTTTCACTGTACAATCCATCAGGGAAAAGCAGCAGCAAAAGCAATGTAAGTTCTGCTATACAAAACCTCTATTCCTTCTTGCACTCCTGCATATTAGAACACTAGCAAAGGCAGATGATTCTTTTTGTACATTATTCGGCAGAAGGCAACTCACTGGAAAACATTGGAGGGTGGGCGATTGGCTCAAGCGACTGCAAGGATCGGACAACCTCGACGATTGCTGGTCGCTTCTCAGGCAATATAGAAGTGCATCGAAGAGCAAGTTCGAGTACCTCCAACATCTCTTGCTGTGCTGAACTGGAGATCTTGGGATCTAATACTTGGAGAGCTCCATTTGTCATGTTCACCTTCCTTCTTACAAACTTGACGACATCGAGGGACTCCCTAACTTCCGGCTGTTCAGCTGGCCTTCCAGTAACGAGTTCCAGTAACACCACGCCGAAGCTGTATATGTCCATTTGTTCTGTTGGTTTCTTACTGCAGCCATACTCTGCAACCAGTAGCAATGCATAATGCCGTACAGATATTTCAGTTTACTAGTTGATGAAAACAAAGCAATGTTCAACTCATTCAATTCATTTCTATGAGGAAAAAAGAAACATTCATTCATCTCACAGGGAATGCAAAAGTTCATATTCCTGGCATATTTGAAATAAATAAGAAATTACAATTTCAAATACCAAACGAAATTCGATTAACCATTGTTTATGTGCAATAAGTTCAAACAATACTGAAAGCTCTAGCATTCCACTTTTGTTTTTAGCTTCCTTGTTCTATGGCCTAATTATTTATTGCTTGACATCCAAAAGCTAAGACCAGCAAAACCATGATCAGTATCTCACGCAAGACAATAGCTAGCAATTCAATTATATGCAGTCAAAATTAAATCACCAGAAAGTATTTATACACCTAGCAAGCCAGTGTCTAATTACACAAATGACGCCAAACACCTTTCATCCTCTGCCACCTCATAGTGTCAAACCTAGGAATAATTTGATATACTTCCTTACAATGTCGCTTGCTGTACATTCACTCACAGCCTTGCATTACCAAGCTTTATAAGGGTAATTTATGTATATAAGGCACCATCTCCAAGTGGGGCCAAAAGTTCTACTCGCTGTTGGTGAATTGGAGGAGATAGAATGGGGATCAAAGGCCTATTTTGATCCCTGTCCTCTGTATAACCACACTAGATCAGAGCAAAGTCTGGATACATTATCTTGTCTCAAAAATAAAGAGATTCACCTACTCTTTCAATTGAAAGCACAATGTGGACTTTAATCAAGGAACTTATATAATTTATCAAAGGAACTGAATGGCAGTCAATGTCATCCATGTTATTGCGATTAATATCTGTGGTATCTGCACCACAACGACAGATGCAAGAAACATCCAATGGGTTGGTATCTCTTGATGTAATTGAGTTGACACATTATATTGGGGAAATTCATATATGAAATATGTCTCGGTAAATCCAGAGAATTAAATTCCTAAAGAGAGTTGTAGATGATTTCTTATATTAAATAATTTACCTGGAGGCATATAGCAATAGCTACCCAACTCAGAAGCTACCGATGACCTGTATGAGGTCTCCCCGATTATACGATCAAGGCCAAAGTCAGTTATCTTTGGCTCAAAACCATCACCAATAAGGATATTATTAGATTTCATGTTCCGGTGAAGTATCTGTGAGACATAATCTTTGTGAAGGTACAGTAAGCCATGTGCGGATCCAATAGCCAGTTTGAGGCGAAAACTCCACTCTAGTGAAAAGCCTGGTTTATGAAGGGCATCTCCTAAGCTACCCTTTTTCAGGTACTCAAAAATAAGAAGAATTGTGCCTTTGGAGTAACAAAAGCCCAACAACTTGGCGACATTCCTATGCCTGGCCTTGGCCATTGTCTTAATTTCAGCCTTCACTATTCTGAAAGACAAGTTACTGGAGTTTAGTAGCCTCTTAACGGCAACAAATTCTCCCCCAGGTAGCTGAAGGACGTGAACTTTGCCAAAAGCACCTTCACCAATCACATTTTTCTCAACTAAAGCCATTAGCAGCTCCTCTTCTGTAATCCCGAGAGGGTAAAAGAATACCGATTTCCATGCTCCAGATCTGGGCTTTCCTCGTAACATCCTGCACACCACATAAAGCCCCACAATTAAGACTGTGAAACCAACAGCAATGGATACCACAATTGCCGCCCAGAACAATCCAATGGTCTTAGAGTTTCGTCTTTTTAGTGGCCCATTGCATGGGTTTGGCAACCCAGGGCCACACAAATCGGGATTTCCCTGTAAGAATGAAGCTGGAAGATCAGAAACCAGAGAAGTTGGAACACTTCCTGATAGCTGGTTGAAGGAAACATTGAACAGTGCAAGTTTCAGGTTTTGGAGCTCTGGTGGGATCTCACCGCTGAGTCTATTGCTGGAAATGTCAATGTATGTCAACACTGGTAGGTGTCCAAGAGAAGGTGGGATGTTTCCGGTCAAACTATTGTCTGCTAAGGATAACGAGACCAACTTTCTGCAGTTCCTGAGCTCTGGAATTGACCCTGTGAGCGAGTTGTGGGACAAATTTATGATACTCAAGACCGGTGAATCGAAAATATCAGCAGGGAGATCACCGGAGAAACCATTAAGCGAAGCTGAAAACCTGTACATGGTGCGAATCATTCCAAGACCTCCAGGAATTCTCCCCGTGAAGCTATTGTTATCAATCTGAACTTGCTCCAGATGAGAAAGAACTCCAGCCAAATCGGGCATCTCACCTGAGAACTGGTTGTTTTCAGCTCGGACAAGCTTCAACTCTGGCAGTGACCACAAACCAGATGGAAGTTCTCCAGAAAAGCCATTGTCCTGCACTTGAAACCTCTCGAGGCTCAGGCATTTCTCAATGCTGTAAGGTATTGGACCAGTGAAGGAGTTATCAAGAAGACTGAGTTGTTTGAGAGATTTCCCGTAGCAAACATCAGCTGGAAATGATCCAGAAAGCATATTCTGTGAGAAATCCAGAGCAGTCAGCTTCAGAAAACCCAACCCGAACCCCAAAGGGATTTTTCCTGTCAAATTATTCTGGGAAAGGTCTAAAACCTCCAGCTCATGCAAACCAATGAAGGATTCAGGAATCGCACCATAAAGACCAGATCTTTGCATCTTAAGCCATCTCAATTTAGCCAGCCCCCCAATTTCTCGAGGCAGTTCAGATGCCAAAGATGGATTCTGCGACAAGTCAAGAAGGACTAGCTCGCTCAAGTTTCTGAAAACAGGGGGACGGATGATACCTGAGAACAAGTTACTTCCCAAGTTGAGAACTTGGAGCCGCTCCAAGGAACCCAAGCGGACGGGTATTTGGCCTTCAATGCGGTTCCTACTGAGATCGAGCGTAGATAGACTGGAGAGCAGAACTATTTGGTCGGGAAATGTTCCCCAAAGCAGATTGTTGCTGAGATTGAGAGTGACCAGTCTGGTGCACTCGGAGAGCCGGAGAGAGATGGCCTCGTTGAAGAAGTTGTTGGCAAGGTTGAGGTCGGAGAGCTGAGGGAGTTGGCAGATGGAAGGAGAGATGTCACCGGTGAGGTTGAGGCCGTGAAGATCCACAGAGGTGACCAGAGAAGTGGTCTTGGAGCAAGTGATGCCAGTCCAGTTGCAGTGGTTCGTGGAGTTCGGGGACCAGTCGGATAGAGCCAAGGTAGGGTCCTCCATGGAGGACTTGAAGGTGAGGAGGAGGTCTGTTTCAGAGGAAGAGCTGAGGGCACTGACAAAGGAGAGAAAGAGAGTCAGGAGGAGAGTTTGGTGAGCTGCGGAGGAGGAAGCCATGGTTTCTTCTTCCCACTCTTTGGGTCTGAGACAGAGTTGTCTTCTGCTGCCAAGGCTTGTAGTGGAGTGGGGACTTGGAGTCATTCTTTGAGCTGGAGATGAGATCAACACCCTTTTGTAGTTGTCGTTGCAGCGAGGCTGATGATGCAGTGATGCTGCCTCTGCACTGCAACAGCACTGCATGCTCTGTTAGATTTAGTCCTTGGCATTGAAGAGACACCCAGATGCACAGAGTCCTCCATGACCGGTGGACTCCACTACCTGACGCTGGCTTCATCTACCTCATGACCTACCATTAATCTTGTGTTGATGATGCAGTACAAATAACAGGCTTAAAATAATAAACGAAGAAGAATACCGACACAGACTGCAGAACCCAAAGCAGGGATGGATTAAAAGCACTTGAAAGACTGACCCGTGAGTCGGAGATGATATGTCAGAGGTCACTGCGAAGCGACGACCCGAGTTCACTCCAGCGTTGCCTCCCGGTCGTCCTCCTCCGATCACACGGCTGTGACGAAGGTTACGATTCCCATGCAAGAGGTAGCGGTCGACGGTGGACGCACACCCATACTTTTATTCAGCTACGTCCAAAAAGGCGCACTGAGATGCTCCGTCGATTGTTGCACTGTCATCCTCCGCTGTACATTGATTAGCATGTAAACCAAAGGGAAAAGAAAAGTCAATGCTTTGTGAGTGAGACAGTACTCGATGGACATAATTACCATGCTTTAGTCTGCAATGTATGCTGTTCTCCGATCACCAAATCTTGCCATGCCCGGCTGCAGGATTATATATGGCAAGGAATCTCCAAGTTCTTCACCATGAAATCCAGGTGTGTGAATAATGATCACATACAGAAAGGTGTCTGCTTCTGGTGGGGTTTCAGGTAAGACAACAATGGTACAGTGAAATTTGGTAGAGAACGTGACATTGTCTTTTGCATTCCACCACAAACCCTCCACTAGCAAGTTGTTGACCTTTAACCAAAGAGAGTCAACCCCAAGCAGAAAAAGAACATAACCCACCCAAGAGAAAGATTGCCCACATCAACTTATTACTTTCAGAATCAGAATCCATGATGAAGATGGAACCGCGAGATCTGTCTCACCCCATCCCACGGGACTCCTTTCAAGATCTACCTTTTTTCCTTCTTCCCATGAGTTAATGGTATCGGATATGGATAGAGGTCTGAAGTGGCACCAACTTGAGCACCGAATGAAATGAATTCTTGAGCACGAAGACTGCACCACCACCATGATTGCTCTTGTCCTGCACTTGGGGCTTTGTTCCAAGTGTAACATCCACCGAGCTGACAGCATCTTAGTAAGGCTGATGAAACTGCACATATGATCTAAGTTGTTCTTTTCTTCTTCTTCTTCAAGAGTTCATTGGAGTGGGCCAACAATCTCGTCACTGGATTCTTCGAGAAATTGTAGGATTAGCATTGTCATTAGGTGGGAGCGATATTGTTGTCTGTTAAGAAAAGATAAGGGTTAGTAGGATTAACAATTAAACATTTATGCATAGGCACACATGATAATACATGTAACCAATACAGAAAAGGAAATTGCTATCACATAATCACCTGATACAAATTGCTGTAAGCAACCATAAATTTCAGGAGCATTCTTTGTTAAGATAAACCAATTGCCTAATTCTGGAGCATTGTTCCCTGCAAATTGTCTATGATCCACATCGAACAAAATAGATACCGATACAAGAATGTTTCCATATTGCAGGCTTCATATTACTTCTTAGAAGAAAAGGACAAATCAACTTTAACCAAAAATCTGAATTTGAACTATTGTGATTCCTCAGGTGATTCCCATTTCGTATACAAATCATCAACAATGTTGTTGTACAAGGAATAGTGTAATCTAACAATAGATTGAAATAAGCACTTCTGTAATAAGGAGTATCCAAGCAACAAGTGAAAGCTCAGACATGCCAAAGGAATTTGAAGAATTGAGAACCAATAGTAAGAACAAACTCAGACCAATCCTTCAGCAATCACTGTTTTCTTAATTCTTTAGAAGATTCAAGATATAGCAATAGAATGCATCATAGAAAGACAAAATTATCTTTATGACATCAACTACATCTAACATTGATAACTATAACAGAAAAGACTTCAAAACACACATAATGTTGATAGTTTCACATATTCTTCTTACCATAGTCTTTGAAACCTAGGGAATAAGAACTCTCCCCCTCGATGGTATAAATAAACTGCAAAACACATCTGGAGCAGACTGCCAAAAAACACTCAAGACAAATGTTACATGTGAAGCTTCAAGCTAAACAATGAGTTGATCTTACTGGGCTCAGTCCATGAAGGAACCGAAAGGCAATGGTCTACTTTGAGTAACTTGGACCATCCCAGTTCATTCTTTCAGCTTAGAGTATCGATTCCAACATTAAAGAGTGCTGCACAAAGGTTGATAACCTGTTGATAGTTTCTTTCAAAAGAAACAAATATTTATCCATGCTAAAAAGTGGCCCTAATAATCATTATCATAGCTTCCATAAACATTAACGATTATTTAACTCGACCTATCAAAAGGAACAGATGCAAGTCAGTTTAAAAGCCATTTCTTATCCTAATGAAATTCATCAACAAATGCATGTTTCTGGCTTGCTACAAAGCGTTACTCTAGGCTTGTAAGATTTGAGTTCTTGAGTCAATAGATCTATTAGGTTGGGTTGTAATAATTGGTATCAAAGCAAACCTGACGCTATCTATGTGATATGAGCGATCTGGAGTTGGGAATATGGACTCATGGATGGTGCAAGAGACACTTCAAGATGTGAAGCCACCATTAGACTATGAATTGTACATGATGCCTACTAGAGAATGGTTCAAGATTATGTTTCAGGTCCTGATATCAGCACATAAGGTTAAGCTTGCAAATCCAAGTTACTGGAACAATGGTTTTATCAGGTTAAATCATGGCAATTTTCATATTTATTTTATATAAAAAATAAAATTAGCAAAAGTAGAAAGCAGAGTTGCTAAAAACATACCACATTAATAAACTTGCTAAAGCTACACAATTTAAAAATGTGTGGTAGATGGATTTGGTACAACAATTATCAATTTGAAGGAAGCTCACGCTTCTAGACATGAAAATGTTTACACCGATAACAGAGAGAAAACCATTACCCACAAAATCTCTTGAAAGAAAACTTTGGAAAAGAAGAAATTTACAAAGACCTAAAATGGCAGTCAGAAAGATGAATGATTAGACGATAGCACAGGATATGAGAATCATGCAAGAGAATAATTAACTTTGACCACGACAGAATTGAAGATTTCCAATCACATTATAAGGTTCTTTTAGAAGAACATGAACAGATACCATAGACTGTGTAGCAAAAGAAATTGAATGGGAAGACATAAAGGGTCATGTAAAGAAAGTTGCATATGGGAAGCAAAATTAAGAGCCATAAATATGAGGAAAAAAAAAGACAAATGGGAAGTATGTCACTGCAATTTTCTGTTTTATGATCTTATTATACATCACTTGGAGAAAGCAATTTTTGTTCAATTATCACTGTAAAAACAGATCAATTATAAAACAAACTCTAGGGCTTAAAAATGTGATAAAAAAGTGACATTAGTAGGAACAGTATAATACAATGTGAAATAGATTATAGATGGCCCACCATATAGTTCATATCAAATGGCTGGAGAATGACATGCAAACTTGCTAAGTTAAGGAAATGACGTATTAATAAAGGTGATGTTAATTGCATAGAGGGACATAAGAAAAAAGATACTGAGCACAGGGCACCACAACTCTCCTCCACATGAAGGTCATTTAAACTGCAATTCTAAGTGCGAAAGTTCAGTAAAAACTGAAAGTTCCAAAATCAAGTGAAACAATGTGGCACCATAGCTAAGCAGGTAAACAAAATATTTTCTTTGAATTAATATCAATCTCAAGATAAATTACATGTTGTGATGGTTTATAAGAAGGTCACTTGTATTCAGTAGCCAAAATTTCGGATTCCTTATTCAACTCTTGTATAGAAAACTTAGGCTCATAGATTTGTTCCAGAGTAAAGACTATAAATGTGTTTTTGACAACATTCCCTTCGACCTCATTATATGTAACTAAAGGTACAATTAATTGTACCATCTTATCAACAAGAGAGGAAGCCCTACAATAACATTTAACTGTGGGTATAAACTATGAATTATCCAAATATAGCCAATGAAAACAAAATTACGTATCTTAGAGATCAGAGGCGAAATCTAACAATTTCAATGCATTTAGTTCTCAGAATCATACAAATGTCAGGTTACCATTCACTATAGAGTTTTATGATCAATACAGACTCATGGTACCAAAGAGAACAACACCTCAGATTCCGTCAAACACCATGGAATTGGTGACAGCAATTTCTAGAGCATTCTACAAATGCATGATCCAATAAAGCATCAACAAGGAGACAACATCAACACCATAACCTTATTCTATGAATTCCAAACGAATCACAAGAGGGGAATGCATTTAGTTCTCAGAATCATACAAATGTCAGGTTACCATTCACTATAGAGTTCTATGATCAATACAGACTCATGGTACCAAAGAGAACAACACCTCAGATTCCGTCAAACACCATGGAATTGGTGACAACAATTTCTAAAGCATTCTACAAATGCATGATCCAGTAAAGCATCAACAAGGAGACAACATCAACACCATAACCTTATTCTATGAATTCCAAACGAATCACAAGAGGGGAATGCATTTAGTTCTCAGAATCATACAAATGTCAGGTTACCATTCACTATAGAGTTTTATGATCAATACAGACTCATGGTACCAAAGAGAACAACACCTCAGATTCCGTCAAACACCATGGAATCGGTGACAGCAATTTCTAAAGCATTCTACAAATGCATGATCCAGTAAAGCATCAACAAGGAGACAACATCAACACCATAACCTTATTCTATGAATTCCAAACGAATCACAAGAGGGGAATGCATTTAGTTCTCAGAATCATACAATTGTCAGGTTACCATTCACTATAGAGTTCTATGATCAATGCAGATTCATGGTATCAAAGAGAACAACACCTCAGATTCTGTTGAACACCATGGAATTGCTGACAGCAATTTCTAAAGCGTTCTACAAATGCATGATCCAGTAAAGCATCAACAAGGAGACAACATCAACACCATAACCTTATTCTATGAATTCCAAACGGATCGCAAGAGGTGCATTTAGATCTCAGAATCATACAATTGTCAGGTTACCATTCACTATAGAGTTTTATGATCAATACAGATTCATGGTACCAAAGAGAAGAACACCCCAGATTCCGTTGAACACCATGGAATTGCTGACGGCAATTTCTAAAGAATTCTACAAATGCATGATCCAATAAAGCATCAACAAGGAGACAACATCAACACCATAACCTTATTCTACGAAATCCAAACGGATCGCAAGAGGGGAATGCATTTAGTTCTCAGAATCATACAATTGTAAGGTTACCATTCACTATAGAGTTTTATGATCAATACAGATTCATGGTACCAAAGAGAACAACACCTCAGATTCCGTCGAACACCATGGAATCGCTGACAGCAATTTCTAGAGCGTTCTACAAATGCATGATCCAGTAAAGCATCAACAAGGAGACAACATCAACACCATAACCTTATTCAACGAATTCCAAACGGATCGCAAGAGGGGAATAACCCTTTACCTTTACATCTTGTGTTTGGCTCTTATAGATCGGAGATCAGCAAGAAATGGCGGCGGCGGCGGAGGCGGTCTCGGCCTCTAGAAAGTTGCAGATCCTCTCGACGACCTCCCTCCCCTTGACGCTGTTCTGCTGGAACCTCTCGGCGCAGCGCTGCTCCACCTTCTCGGCGACGGCGGCGAGAGCCGAGAAGGGCTTGCACCGGATGCTGGTCTCCTGACGGAAGGCGGTCCACCCCTCCGGCCGATCAGGGTGGGGCCGGTAGGTGGACCGCTCCTCCACCTCGAGCAGGCCACGAAGGCTAGCGTTGCGGACCACGATCTCCATGGACCGCCCGCGCGCATCGACCACCGTGGACTCCACGCAGTGGCATACGACGGCGTCTTGGCCGAGGATCCGGCGGAGGAGGAAGGGTAGCGGCGGCCATCGGACGGTGATGGAGCGAACGGCCTGGAGGCGGCCGGAGTCGGGGTCGAGGCGGCGGTCGAGCGTGTGGACGTCGACGATGTGGGAGAGTACGGCAGGGGTCTCGGGATCCGTAAATTTGCGCCACGCAGCCGTCGTCACGCGGTCCCACGGGTGGTGGTACACGTGCTCCTGGGTGTACGCGCGAACCATCGGGCGGCGCAGATTAAGGGTTTGCGGCAGGCAGAGAAGCCCAGGGGTTTTATGGCGGCGGTGGGCAGCTGCGATGGTGGCGGGGTGAGGAGACGGAAATGGAGCGGAGAAATGGAAGACGGTGGCGGTTTCACATTTGAAGACTGAAACGCCGTGAGAAGAAAGGCACGGTGTGACTCGGCCGGCTCGGCCTAGTTGAGATGAGTTCCGGTTCGGATCTGAACGAATCGGGCTTCACAATCGATCCGATATCGCTCGAGTCTGACGGTTGAGTTTTTGTTAACCCGAGTCGGACATACGTAATGACGGAGAGTGTAATGTATCAGATGGACGAAACGATGCAGGTGAAGTAAGTAGCAAATGATGGTCTTTTAAGTTGATCGCCAGTCACAGTAGTACAAACACCAGGCAGAAGAAGAGGAAAGAGACGAAGAGATGTCGACGACAGGAAACATTATTCACTTCGAGGCTTCTTTCTTTTCTTCCTTTTCCTTGTGAGGCTACTGCAGGTAGAAGGCGATGCAGGTGAAGTAGCAAATGATGGTCTTTTAAGTTGATCGCAGGTGAAGTAGCAAATGATGGTCTTTTAAGTTGATCGCCAGTCACAGTAGTACAAACACCAAGCAGAAGAAGAGGAAAGAGACGAAGAGATGTCGACGACAGGAAACATTATTCACTTCGAGGCTTCTTCCTTTTCTTCCTTTTCCTTGTGAGGCTACTGCAGGTAGAAGGCGAAGAAAGACAGGACGGAGGCTCCGATGGCGGCCCCCACGGCGGGGGCGGCTGCGAAGGAAGCAGCACTGGCGGGGCCAGGGGCGGGGCCCTCAGCCGCCAGGGTGGTGGTGGCCGTGGCGGCAGCGACGAGGACGGCGCAGGCGATCTTTCTCATCTCCATTGCGAACGGGCGGGTGGGCGGCGCGAGAGTTGGAACGGAAGCCGCCCGAGCTGCAGAGGAGACGAGGGAATTAGACTCTGGGCTTGCCTCCCTCTTCTTTGGCAGGCCTGAGGAGGAATGGGAGCGAAGCGAGGGAGATCTTATAGGACCGTATTGACAGTTGCCGTGCTCTCTCTCTCTCTCTCTCTCTCTGAGAGCTGTCAAGGATTTGTGGCCTCTGGTTTTTCTAAGGGATCCATATTTTGAGGAATGCGTGGTGGCCATGTTTGGCAAGGGAAGGTTTACGTGCTTGCATTTGCATAGATAGTGGGGGGGTCTGCTGACCAGGTTATGAACACCAGAAATTTCGAGTCCAATTTAGCACACAACAGGTGATTGTTTGATGGAGTGTTTTGAATCGGACAACCACAACAATTAGAGCCACATTGCAATGATGCATCGAGTCAAAACTCCCTCATTCTTCAGCAGGCAGAATTGTTAGGAACAGCATCGAATTCAAAGAGTGCTCGAGTTCAGGTCATCTTTCAGCTCACTCAATCAAGCTTCTCTGGTGCTGTCTACGTATTAATTAAAATTACAAAGTGTACTCAGCTGAGGAATTGGAGTTGTAAGTAATGATCAGTAAATCTTGAGACCAATATGGCATATCCAGCAAGCACATAACAAAATGTAAGGAGTGCCGAAAATATACAACATAACAAATGCTAGAGAATTATAGTTTTGAGCTGCAGTTCCTGAATAAATGCTAACAGGAAACTCATCAGACTCGGACTTTTAGAGCCTAATCCAGACTCCACAAATTATATATCCTGGTATTACAACTTTGATTACATCATGGATAATTATCATCATCGCTTTGTGAATCTTCATCGTCCATCTGCATAAGTAGAAAACTCGCTAGTAGACTGCCAAGATCGGCATCATCAAGATCCTCAGATTCCCCTTCGTTGATATCTAATAGAGCAGCAAGATTGGCTAACTCATTCCCCACGACAAGTTGGTTTACAACGTCTTCTAGCTCCTCTCCGTCCATTACTTGTCCGTGCCTGTGTGGATGGGGTCTATATCTGTGAGGTCTGCATGTGTTTCGCCTATTTGTACTTGGCTTGTAAATGTGCTGGAAGACAATGCATACATCACTGGTTATAGCCAAAACCTTAACGAATGTGATTCATCAAATTGCAGAACAAGTACTGAAAACCTTAACGTCTTACAAAATGCGATGGCATCATACCACAATCTGGAATAAAATTAACAGATTACAGTACCTGGACTAGGGATGATGATTCATAATGTTTTCATGTGTTCTAAAGTGGAAAACAATCTCATATCATCATAATAAGCAAAAAAAAATTCAGGTTCTATGCTAGTTCATCAATACTAATTTGTGTACGGTCAAGAAACTCAGGTTAAAGGCAGAGTGATAACAAAATTCAATGTTAATTCACAGGTTTGGTTCTTATATAGCACTACAGACATATCCAACACATAAGAAAATGAAAAAGTCCACGGCATGTGACATACAAAACTGTACATGTAATAACTCAATGAACTATCAATAGACCTATTTGTTATGAAGATGTAATCAAGATCTCATTTGAAACCATGGTTCGTCTTACCGGTCTATACCAGTGTACCGGCCAACTATTGGTACGGTACATAACAAGTTGTACCGAGTCATACTGAGCATACTAACACATGATACATAGGGGTGTACCGATGTGCCACACATACCAATCTCTTGTTAGACCAGTATGTACTGTCCATATCAGGTAGTACACTATGGAATGACAAACCTTGTTTGAAACTTCATTTTGTAGCAAAAGCATGCAACACTAACATCTTTTGTTAGTGACACTTGGTGAAGTCCAAAAGGAAAAAACCTATTCACTAACAAAATATATGAAAAAAAATAAACACAATTAAATATTTAGCAAAAGTGGAAAGGTCCCCTCTTATAATGGCTTCCCGTGCCTTTCCCAAGTATCCTAAGTACAAATGATAGCTTACATGAAAGAAAAGAAAAATAATGAATAGAGTTAAGGTCCATTTTAGTCCCTATGGTTTTGATCATAGACCATTTATACTCGTGTCTAAAATAATCCTCATATTTTAAAAAACGTAACATATAAGCTTCTCTTGTCAAGTCTGAGTTAACAGACGTTAGAGTTTGCTTACGTGGTATGCTGATTCACAATAAACCATTAATACAATAACACGTGTAATTTAAGTTTAAAAAAGGGTTAAGGTCAATTTTAGCCCTTGTAATTTTGGCCATGGACCACTTAAGTCCTTATGGTTTACTCATGTATAAAATAACCCCTATATTTTCAAAAACATAGCATATAAGCCCTTCCTATCAACTTTGAATTAACAGACGTTAGAGTCTAC
The DNA here is from genome assembly GCF_036884655.1 of Musa acuminata AAA Group. Classification (NCBI taxonomy): domain Eukaryota; kingdom Viridiplantae; phylum Streptophyta; class Magnoliopsida; order Zingiberales; family Musaceae; genus Musa; species Musa acuminata. The sequence goes on from NC_088335.1 coordinate 47,468,031, forward strand.
TTACATGGCATTACTGACTCACAATAAGCCATTAATATAATGATACATGTAATTTAAGTTTTTTTAAAAAAACTAAGACTATCATCAATGGCGGGAGGAGACATCATCGTAGAAGCGACCACCAGCAATAGCACCGAGTCGCTGCAGCCTAACAGGGCGTCGTACGCATGTAGCCTCTCCCATGTTGACGACGAGCTCAGGAGCTTTCGATCTTACCTCAAGTGGATGTGTGTCAACCAGTCTGACATTAGACACGCAATGATCTCCCGGTCCCTTTTCCTCCTCCTGGGTGTCTTCATCCCCACCGCCTCACACTTCATCCTCTCCTGCGCCCTCACTCGTCGCGCCTACGACATGGTGGTCCAGCTCTTCCTCACCTTTGCCTCCGACCTCTCTTACCTTTACCGCTTCGTCTTCGTCCACAATGGCATTCGTCGCTTCCTCTTCCTCAATAAGATGGACCTTAAAACTTAAATTACACATATCATTATATTAATGATTTATTGTGAGTCAGCATGCCACGTAAGCAGATTCTAACGTTTGTTAACTCATACTTGATGGGAGAGACTTATATGCTACGTTTTTAAAAATGTAAGGGTTATTCTAAACACGAGTAAACCATAAGAACTTAAGTAGTCCATGGCCAAAGTCACAATGGCTAAAATGGGCCTTAACCATTTTTTAAACTTAAATTATACGTATCATTATATTAATGGTTTATTGTGAATCAAAATGCCACGTAAGTAGATTCTAGCATCTGTTAACTCAAACTTGATAGGAGGGGTTTATATGCTACGTTTTTTAAAATGTAGGTGTTATTTTAGACACGAGTAAACCATAAGGGCTTAAGTGGTCCATGGCTAAAGCCACAGAAGCTAAAATGAACTTTAACCCTAATAAATATAATTCAACAAGTATATATAAGATAAGAATGATTGTGAAGATATCAACATATGACAACTACAATAGCCACAATGGCATAAAAATTGAATGGTGAAATTGCTATGAGAACTTTGCCCTTGAGCCGTACAAGACATTACTATGTCCTGGTATTAACTTATGTTTGACACAAGGTTTACAATTTCGGTCCGTACTAGTGTACCAACCAATGGTTGGTACGATACGTACCGAGTGTACTAATGATATGCCTAAAAAATATAAAAAATAACTCCAAAAATACCTAAAAATAAAAAAAAATAGATTAGGGTTTTTTAAGTTGGAAATAAATATAAATTTAGTATAATTTTAATAAAAATAATCTAAATTAAGAAAGAATATATGTCTTATTATTACATATGTCTTATGTGATATGGAAATATAAATGATTAGATGAAATTCTTTGTAACAAGACAAAGTGACACCAGAAACATACAAAAGCAATTTGAGAAACTTTCAGACATGTAGATTAACGGGATTTGATTTGGGATATGGGGTACAAGTGCCCACGTTCACATATCTCTAGTCTTCATCCATAGCTTGTCAAAGATAATTGTTACATTTTAGAAATGCATACTGACCAAGGAGTTCATAGTCATACTAGTAGAGGAAGGCTATACACCACCTTCCTAAGAACTTAAAGAATGAATTTATATAATAATCTAAGCTTAGCATCGAAGGTGGTTTTCAAAACATATGTAGGAATACAATGTTTACTTGTAATGCCAACGAATAATTTGTTGCAAATGAGAAGCATTAAGTATTGTTGAAAGTTAGGATATAATGATATAACTATTTGTTCTCAAAGAAGCTTACATGTCTAGAGCTAGGTTACCAGTAGTTAGAATGCTAATCTTCTTCAGCTGTCAAACATGGACACCTGTAAGACACGCAAGCTTGTGTGCTAAGAGCCAACATTTAGTAGATGGAAAGTGCTAGATGGATGCCATGACAGCCACACATATCCAACACCATGACATACACTAAATTCATCATTCACAGCATCGTACAGTCTACCAACATATAGACACACCATGGAGCGCAGGAGGAAAATAGGATATAAGGAGAGAAAAGAAGAGGAAAGGAGAAAGGAATAGCTTATCACTGTCATATCCATGTCACTGATGTCTAAGAAGGGCAGTGACAGATATAAAGAAAGACAAGGGAGATGGGGAGGGAAGATAGAGGGATAGAAGAGAGAGATCCCTAACTTCAAAACAGATAGACCAGTTATCTCAACTCCATGACTTGAAGGATTCAAATCCAATCAACGGACAGACTACTTGCAATGAGGATTCTACCTGCTGGTAATTTTGATAGGATTCCTGTTCCTCACATCACAACCATCCACAGACATGGGCCCCATCTACCAAGTCTCACATCCCAAGTCTCAACAAAAGAGAAAAAACTGAAAGGAGGGGAAAGAAGGAAGAAAAGAAAAGAAGATGATACAATTTATATACACATTTACATGTTATACATGAAGCATTTCAAACTAGTTTTGATTCTTCAAAGATAATATATTTGAAGATATAATAAAAAGATATATATTTTGCATAAAGCATACGATGCCCAAAGAATAAGATCTTCGTCTGAGCAAAGTAGCATTTCTCCCTTTTCACGAATAAAGTATTCTCCCAACATACATAAACAATAACCTTTAAATATATATCTAGCATCCTTTTGTTTCCACTCTGGCCTGGTAGGCTGCTGCTTTTCAGATATATATCTAGAATGAAATGTACCACCTTGAAGCTAATTTTCAAGTTATATGAACAGGTTCCCCATGATTAAAGACATTGACATGTGACACCCATGTGACGCAGAGGCATATGCATGTAACACCCATGTCATAAAAATCGAAGTGTAAACCATTTGTACCTTGTAGAAACAACTGGTTCCAAAGGGACATGTCCCATTTCCAAAGTCATAGTATTTACAATCAATCGACCTGCCAAGGAAAAGCTATGAGTCAGACCACAGTGTGCATAATTAGAATAACAGAAAATGAAATTGGTGAACAAGGATAAAAAATTGATGATCCTCAAACTGTATATCAGCTAATATATGATTGTTTTCATTATTAGAGTAACTTCATAATAGTATATGATTATGTTTCATAATGAAGCATCGAACAACATACTTGTCCTTTGGTAAAATTATATATAATTATTATATATGATTAAGCATGATGAAGCATTGCCCTGGAAGATTGATGTTAAATTTTTAGTAATAAAGATTCATTCCTTGTTATTTTATCCAGAATTTTCTCGTGGAATTTTAATACGATGGGAAAATAGAGAGTTCATCTGCAAATAAGTTCAAATTATAAACAAGGATAAGCTAGCCATCACTAAGGCTTTGGTAAGCTTGTATGTCAGAAAGTGTTACTTGACAATTTGCATTGCCTTTACTCATGGGAGCTGCTAGGCTGAAAAAGCTAAGCAAATTACCAAATTATATGACGATAATGCGAATACAGGTAATATACAACGTAGAGATGCGTGTGCAGTTATTGTTGTTTATGTGATTTACACCCAAAAAAATGGTACCGATGTCAAAGATCATGATGCACACCAGAAGTCATAGACTGAGGAGGTCTGGCAGTTAATAAGAATTAGTATCCTTCTATGGTGTGCCACTCATGTAAATCTTATTTAAGTGGTTTCGGAAGATACTGCCTAAGACTGAGCTAGATTATCGAGAAGAAAATTTTGTAATCCAAATATATGTGTTTCCTTTTAAGAGGAACAAGAGAAAGTCGACAGATTGGCAAAAGGCAGCAAATATAATTAAACAACAGGAATTATAGACTACATGTCCTGTATCATAAAGTGTTGAAACCTCTTATGAAATGAAAATTATGAGACTTGTTACACCTAGGAACAAAAAAACTGACATGTATAGGGATACATTGCTAAGCATTAGGTTAGTTACTTCGCAGTAAATGTCTGAACATCATATAATCCAAATGAAAAAGAACATCCTAGGTTAGTGCAAATAAAATGCATAACAACTAGAATCAGTACGCATAAAATAATAAAACTATACATACTTGAGCTTGTTTTTGTAGGTATCAATTATCTCTTGTTTTTCTTCCTTTGTGGAGAACCAAGTGACACTGGGAACAACAAAGTATGAATGCTTTCGGCACACTGGGCAGGCCCTTAATGCGGTGTTCAAATCAATCCCAGAAGCTGGAGAATTCCTACGCCAATTCCGAATACATGAAATGCAGAATGGGTGATCACACTCAGATAACATACCAAACTTCCGTTCCGCATCTGTGGGTTTAAACAAAACAATCTCCAGGCAAATACTGCATTCTATCTCCTGACTATACTTTAGAGTTTCAAGGAGCTTGTTCTTTTTTTGACCGATCATTGAGTGGTCTTCTCTTTTACCTGAAGAGAGCGGTTCACAAATAGAGCAAAGTCTTTGTCAATGTCAGGAAACCTTTTGCAAAATGCAAATACTACAGGCAATCATAAATTCACTGGGAACAGTACTACCTGGCCCGATGCGTGCATGAACATGGCTGCTCTCATCACTCAGGAAAGTATCAGCTCCAACTTTCTGGGTTTGTGCATGCTCACAAGGACGGATATGGGATTGGCTTGAAGCTGGTAAATTCAATGGAATTCTAAATGCTTGAGTAGTTTCTCTGCTCAAAGAAGCTCTAAAAGGACAAGCAACTTGCGAAGAACTGGATGCATGGTGAGATATTGATGATGCCGGATCAGATGTTTCATGACAGGAATCTCCAACATGGCTATACCTGCACCTACTACCATAGATGCAGAGACCTTTTTGATAAAAGGTACATGCCTATAATCATAAATAATCATTAAAGGAAAGCTCTATGCACACTAGGAAAGTAAGGTAACTATGCTGGAAAGCATGACCTAAGAGGTTAATAACATTACTTTATTGGATCGATCCCTCCAATCATGTGAAAATTCACAATACTCTGCTTTTAGGCATGTTCCATGTGCAAAGTACTTGCAAAGAACCCTGGGATATCAAGAACATGTGTTAGAGAAAATAAAGCAAATGCTCATTTTTCATAAGCTCGTAATAAGGTGTTTGTAAACTAAGCAAATATATGCAATATTGCTTATATAAAAATATTGTTTGATATTTGTGACAGTAAATGTCTGAAAGAGTCATACAAAAAAGGTATGTTTAAATGTCTGATATTTGTGCTTTGACTCGGAGATATTATGCCAACCATAGGAAAGCATCTATTCCACATAAGATAGTTATTAGGTATCTGGTGTTTCAAGAAAGAAAATTACAGAACTGGACCAAATCATTTCCCAGCTTGGAGGTCAAATAGATATAAGTGATCATTTGATTAGATCATCAAATTAAGCCAAAAGTTTTTGAGAGTTCTGAGAATGAAATATTAGATCTTAAATTACAGATTAGATCCAAAGTTTATAGATCCTTAAAAATTAAGACTTTGAAAGGAACAATTTGCATAATGTATTAAAAATAACCTACCCTTTCTTGTTGACCTCGATCAACAAATAATATCAAATTTAAGCCAAAACTAAAAACACCATAGTTTTTTAGTCAGTTCTAAACATCAGCTCCCAGCCATATCATGAAACTGAATTCAATGAAGAAACAGCCCATGGAGCTTCCAAAAAACTTACAAACTTCCAAAATCCAAAACTAGAAGTACCTAGAAGGCTAGAACAGTGGACCATCACGAGTTGTTATTTCAGAATAGTGCTAAAAATAGTGCAAATTAAGCAGCCTCCATAATTCTATATCTCGTTGTTAAATGGTGATACTAAACCTCATGTGCTCTTCAAAACAATTCCTAACATATGCCCTCAACTTGAGAAAAAAATTTCTAATAACTCAAGAAACCAAAGTTAAAAATGCCCTGCTTTCCTTTGTTATCGTCATCCCCTTCCCTCTATAACTGGTTTGAACTGCCAATGTCTTTTTCTGCTGGTTTAAGTCCTCATATGCCCATTATAAATTAAACAGCTAGAATATTAATTGAGATATCACAACCAACAAACTATTTTATCTCAAAAACCTATTTTGTCCCCACTTGAAGTTCTCTAGTCTGTCTCAAACTAGTCTTCTACAGTCAATATCTTACGCATCCGACCAAGATCATATACCCCGCTTAAAAACCCATAGAAATTCGACATCAATAACAATCCCCCAAAAACATCTTCCTAAACAATCCCGAACCATCAAACTGAATCAGTAACGCATCGAACCATATAATTCCCAAAATTCAAGCGTTACTATGAGCATCTAAAAAAAGCCCAAAAAAAGTTTAACAAAGCAGAAAAATCCACCGACACAACCGGAAGAATCATCGAATGTTTTTTTCTCGAAAAGCATCACAAAATTCCATCGATCAAAAACAAAAAACTGCAAAAAGATCGGGTAGTAAGCTGTCGAGAACTTAGATACCGGTCACGGGTAAAGGATCAAGGTGATATCACCTTCTCGGCATCGCGGGAGGGAAGAAGAGTAGACGACGAACTCGAAGCCGGAGGAGTGGAATGGAGAAAAGAGTAAAGAGTTTACCCAATGTATTCTGTTTTCTTTTAGGGCTCATTGCTGTCCTCCTCGTGTCCCAAATGATTCTCGTAGTTTTCCTGAAACTACGAAAATGCCTCTATCAGAGATCACCTTAGAGAATCAGAGAAGTGACAGTAATGTAATTCTGTTCAAATTCCGAGGGTAGATAACTATTGGTGTTGTCGGCTCAGATAAAGTGGCATCTTAGAGGTACCAACCGATGACTTGGGTTAGGGACTGTATCAGAGATAATTTATGTAGGTCCGCCGGTTGGCATGGGCAGGAAAGTCGGGTATAGTTTCGGGCTAATGTTCTGGGTGTGGAAAGAAACATATAGAAAGTCAAACGAGGAAAGCGTCGACCAAAACGATATAAGATATCACTAAAATAGTACGAGATGGAGGTTTGGTTCGTTCGTTCACAACAGCGTTACGAACACGGCGGGTTCTTTGGCGCAAAATAAACCGGTAACGGCTTGATATATATATATATGTATATATATATATATATATATATATATATGTATATATATGTATATATATGTATATATATGTATATATATGTATATATATGTATATATATGTATATATATGTATATATATGTATATGTATATGTATATATATGTATATATATGTATATATATGTATATGTATATGTATATATATGTATATATATATGTATATATATGTATATATATATATATATGTATATATATGTATATATATGTATACATATATATATATATATATATATATATATATGTATATATATATATACACCTATTTACTACCCTATTGATATGCAGGATTGAACAAAGTATGCATGGCTTCGAAACTCCATGAACAAAGAAGAAGGATGACAATCAACTCTTGCTCGATTTGTTGGAGATGTTACTCAAGTGCTTGGCAATTTCTAATCGCATTTATATTATCATAGTTTATTTGTCGACCACTTCCACTATAGGCTTCCTTGAGGCTGCTCATCGTCCGTGGATGTTTGTCTCCATTTTCTATAATTGGTGTTGGGACTTATAGTTCATCAAACTAGTCTTAGACATCAAATTCTTGGATAATCTTCGGGCCAAGTGGTTATGTGAGTATCCAAAGGTTGACTACTAATCTCGTAGAGAGAATATAATCATGACTTTCTTCATCTTTGCCTCTTAATCCAATCACTAGAGGTAAGGTTGAGTTGTTTGCATTCTTCGCTAAGGTCGTCAATGACATCCTTTTGACATCTCCATTATAACAAAAGACTATATATTATTAGTTATAGGTTACATAAGATATCACAAAATGATAGACATAGTCGTAATGACAACAATAGGGGACTATTGGATTTTAGAAGCTTTAAATCCAATAGACATTTATTTTCATAGTGAAAAATTGTATGTTCTAACACAATCATAGGAAATCATAATTTATGAATTTTAACCATGAATAAGTGATATTGTTAACCATCCATCTTCTTTTAGGAAATGATCAGTGCTATTGGTCTTGCTATGATAAGCTGACAGAGTCGAACGATAATGTTTTGGTCATAACCTATAGTTTCACTATGAGGCAGGGGTTCGACTTGAAGGTCTTGAAGCTCTAGGAGATGGTGAACGATATGGTGGTGTAGGTGAATAGCTTGGGCGATAGCACATTGCTCATTAGTAATTTTTTTGAGACGATGTTAATCGTCAATCAAATGATCAGGAGGCTCTAGAATGGATTACATCTATGACTTCCGAAAGCATATTTGGTATAGCATGATGGCTTAATCCATCAAGGATGAAAGCGTGTTTGAGGTTACAAGGATCAAACCTAACTTATCACAAATGGAGGTAAGCAATTGAGGGACTCCTACGGATACCTAGCCAACAAAAATTAGTTCATCTTAGGGACATTTATTTATAAAGTTTAAAAAGATGATTAAGATTTATAAATTTTATTAAGTTCGACTCATAATTCAGTCAACTTGAGCTTTTAGGTTAAATTAGTGTCTAGATAGATATATCAATTGCAACAAAATCTAATGAACCAGCCCCTTTCAAATTTTAGAGATTTTCCTTTCACTTTTATTGATTGATTGAGGATTATCACAATTGTATATAGCCCCTCTTAAATCCAATATTCCAAAGAGATATAAGAAAGTTGCATCAAATAGAAATAAAATTTCCTTATTTCCTTTATTGTGAATCCATCAAAATACATAAAGCATATTCTCCATGATGTGAATTTGGATTAAAAAGAAATTTAATTACTATAACAATAGAGGATTTTAGAAAATATCATAATTAATGAACATACAATCAAATCACCATTAGAAGAGGGACCTATTTTTAGTATGGGACTAAACTGAGATATTATAATCTCTCCTATTTAAAGGCTTAATAAGTTAAAGTCTTACATAGCTCAGAATTATACTCTAGCATGGACCATATGAGCCCTAATCCAGTGATGAGTAAAGACCTCTGATTTTATCTAAAGGTGACCAAATAGTTGTCACTATGAAATAACTAACCCACTAATTTTATTGAAAAAAAATTATCCTATAGCCTAGTCAGGTCTTTTCTACTCAAGCCTCTCACTATATTCATGTTCGGTTGGTTAGCCTTAATATCAATTATCATAATTTAACTCAATCAGATAATTGACATATTAACTTTTCGAGTCTAATCCATTAGCCCAAGTTAATAGTAGTATACCCGTTAATCACTTATAAGTTGATCTATATTTTTTATCTACTTTTGATATTATTATATTGTTGCTAGAGGGATTTACCCAATTGAAGTTGATTGATCAATTCCTATAGAATTGATGTTCTCTGATTCAAATATATTAGCCCATGTTGAGCGACTTCCATTAAACTCTAATTGACTCATATAGTTTATTCAAAACTCCTATAGAATGATTATGAGAGCTATAAATGAATTAAAGCCCATGATTATCAAATGATGATTTTATACACAAAAGAATGATTTAAAAGAAAAAGTGGATAAGAAAATTTTTAACATATGCACATTTTCATCTTGCCAACACCAAGGTCTTGTGTTCCTTGGCAAGTCAAGTCTAGGTTAGAGATATATAAATCAACTTCACCGAGATCAAGCTTAAATCCCCTTGGTTGTATCGTATGGTTAGGAGGGAAACCTCCTAGTGTTGGTAGTCTCTACCATATCTATAAGGGCCCTTTGATGGTTTCATTTGGGTCACCATCGATTCATACATGTATGACTCCCTCAAATGAAACTCAAATGAAAAACCTCGAAGAGAGACAAGGGGAGATTCAACTAGCTAGGGTGGAGTCACTACCTTCCCAATAAATATAGTAATTCAACTTTCCTTGGAACAAGAATATCTAAAATTGCATTCAAATATCATATTCTAAAATCTTCACCAAGGCATCAAAGTGATTCTCTATGTATAGCCATAGGACCAGACAAAGCGTGCATGGCTTCCCATGTTCAAGTTCAATCAACAACAACAGAAGTCGAAGAAGAAGGAGGAAGATGGTCTCAACTCCCACTCAATTTAATGGAGACATTACTCAAGTGCTTGAGCATTTCTGATCGCATTTGTGTCACTGCAGTTTGCAAGCCTTGGCAGTCGGTCACTTGCACTCTAGGCTTCCTCGAGGCTGCCCGTCCTCCGTGGTTATTTGCCTCCACTTTCTATAACTGGCCCTGGAGCTTGAAGACTGTCGTTGGTGAACCAGTCTCAGACGTCAAAGTCTTGGATAATCTCCAAAACAAGTGGTTATGCGGATCATCCAAAGGTTGGCTCCTAATATCATGGAGGAAACATAATCATGATTGTCTACATATTTGCCTCCTGAATCCGATCACCGGAGCTAAGGTTGAGTTGTTCACATGTTTCGCCAACATCGCCAATGGCATCCTATCGGCGTCTCCACTAACAAAGGACTACATGTTTGCAGCTACAGGCTACACAAAATATCACAGAAGGAAAGTTGCAATCGTAAGGACGACAATGGGCGACTATCGGAGCTTGGAAGCTTTGAACCCAATGAATATTTATTTCCATGGTGGAAGGTTGTATGTCCTGACACAATCATGGGAAGTCATAGTTTACGAATTCGATCCTGACCCAGTGATGTCGTCGACCATCCGTGTTCCTTTGCGAAAAGAGCATGATTGTTGGTACGATGGTCAGTTGGCAGAGTTGAATGACGATATTTTGATCATAGCCTACGGCTTACATCTGTGCCAAGAGTTCGATGTAAAGGTCTTCAAACTCCCGGAAATGGCAGACGATCCTGTGGTGCAGGTGAATAGCTTGGGCGGTGGCACGTTGCTCATCAGCCAATTCTCCGAGGCGGTGTCGACAAAAGGATCAGCAGCTTTTAGAGAGGATTGCATCTACGGCTTTTCAAAGTGTTCTCGGGAAACCATGATGGCTTACTCCATGAAGGATGAAGGTATGTTTGAGCTTGCAGGGATAGGTTTAAGACACCAAACGTTAGCGTGGTTCACCCCTGACTTGTCGAAGAAGGAGACAAGCAACATGGAGACTCCTGCTATGAACCTCGAGGCATGAATCATTCCATGTTCTTGGCCATGTTCTAACAAAAGGAGTGAACAAAGGCAACAAAGGAAAATGTATTGCTGCTGAACAATAGTAAGATCTTAAACGAATACATCCATCTCCTCTCTTGTCATAGGAGACCAAAACACCAAACTAGGAGGAATCTATTCTTCCCAAGAACATATCAAATTTAGCTAGTCAATTTGCCGCATGTTTACCTTACATGTAAATGTTGATAATGTTACTTTTCGTCAGGACAAGGAATACATTTTGATGTTGAAAAAAATCCTTAATACCGGCAGGAAATGGTGCTACTAATTTCATTTCATTTTCTCTCTCACTCATATTTGCTCTCTAGCTTTTGTTTAGAACAAATGCAATGCATGAATTTGATTCCACCATTCATCTCCATCCATCTAAGCAAAGTACAATTGCATTTGATCACTTCTATGGAAGTAACTTAGAACTTGGAGATTTTGATATTTCTAATCTTGTAAGTAATTAGTCAGTCTTATGCTTTTATTAGGGTGGTTAAAATGGGAGCAAATTAGAACTCTATGATATAGCAAACCCTAATCCTCTTCTTCCCAAAATGGGTCTTGAACCTCTATATAATTATATAAATACAAAACCAAAATTAAGTCAAATGAGATTGAACTTTATATAATTTATAATTAATAACATAAAAAACAAGAGATCATGATCCATTAAACAAAAATAGATTAAATAAAATTAATTAGAAAACAAATCAAGTCAAATGAGATAAATTTTAGCTTTATCATGGAAACTAAATAAGAGAGTCCTGGAATATTCTATCACAGGTCGCATGTAAAGTCATGGTAAACTGTCACTTTCAAGATGCATATGTTAATCAAGAATAATAAAATTTACCTTCCGAAAGCATGCAAGAGGGTAAAGATACAATAACTAGTTTGAAAACTTGTGTCTAGTGAGATAAAAACAATAAAATGGTCCTCTCCTTTGTCAAATGCTTATAGCTTTATGAGTTGGAAGCCTATAGGAACCAGCTCTTCTTTATCTATTGAAGCTATGTTTGGAGGGTGTGCTCATGTCTGCCAATTAGGCCTTAGACTCGGGGTGTGCTCCAAGTCTGCAAATTAGGCCTTAGACTCGGGTATTATTGATTGTAGGTGTCATGGCTTACTGAACAATGGGGGACTAAACCACCCCATCAACTAGGAGATGCTAGTTATAGGTGTCATATAAGCCAGTCACAACACATTACATAATCTTTTTTATTATTATTATTATTATATTTTTATACTTTATATTAGATGATAAATATATGATGATATTGTTGGATTTGTACAATATGAATTGGATCATGATGAGATCATAATAATGAGACCAATTCGCCTATAAACACAGATCCTAAATATTCTCAATCATAAATTACTCGAGAAAGACATCGAGATAACTAGATAGATCGGTGTACTATATATCCATCTATATGATTGAGGCAGTTGCTCTTATAACTGCTTGTATGAGAATACTATGGATATAGTATAAGTGCTTATTAGAGAATTAGTTCAGATCCGCTCATTAAATGCTGGATGGTTAATGATATCTCATCGTCAAACAATGATTATATGGTCTCAGTTGTGTGTTTGGTTCTTAGACTTAAGACACCAAAGATGTTCTATATGAGTACTCTACACTTTGATACTAGACTTAAATGTCTAGAAGTTTCAAATCTAATACAGTTGGTCATTGAGAGTGATAGCTAACTTTACGAGAGTAATTGAGTGTTAATAGAGGATCATCTGCTCTTGATATCATGAGAGGAATGTCCCGTATATTTTTGCTTAGGCAAATCCCTCGCCAAGGTCATTCAGATTGAGAGAAAAAAAATTCTTCGGGAGAATATGATTAAAGCGAGACTTGAGTAAATTCTATATGGATTTGACAACACCATGTCCGGTATACGGTCTCTAAAGTATTAGATGGATGAAAAACTATAGATACACGATAATTAAGGACAAACATGTGTAATGGATTATATCCTTCGGTACCATTTGGGGAATACGGTGTAGTGACCTAGTACATTTATAGTCGATAAGTTGAGTGAATTATTATGAGGAGAATAATTCATTGAGTCAGAAAGAGTTTTGACAGGTGCAACTCACGACTAGCTTGATATTGGGCCTAGAGGATCACACACATATAATATATAATGCGACGAATAGAGAATTTGGACATGGGATATCCAATGAGATTCTATTTTAATGGATCCTTGGGTGAGACCTAATAAAGCCCAAAATAGTTATTAGATACTGATCTAATATACTTTAAGCCAAGAGTAATTGGATGGAGATCTAGTATCCATTATAATAAGATCTATTAGGGTTAATAGTACGAGCCTTCTATAAATAGGAGTTGGGGCTACATGAGTCATATGCTGAACCTAATAGCCACCGCCCCTGTCTTTCTCTTCCTACTTCTTCCTCAACTGACTACCCCCTCTCTAGTGCAAGAGGGCAGTAAGAATGACTGCCCCTACTATGTGGTGGTGGTGTGTGAAGGTGAGGAAAAAACACATCATAAGAGGAGGCACGTCACCGCTTCATCCACCGTATGGATTATTGCTAGAGAGGAGAATATAAAATTTCATTCATCCATGAATTGAGATATGCAGATCAAGGATATATAAATTCCCTTATGTAAGATAGTCTCACGTTTTATGCAGTTTTTGATTTCATGAGTTTTTTGCTTCCAATCGTCGCACGTGATTCGATATAAATTTATTTTTGAAAAATTAATTTCTATATTATTTTTTCACTGCACATGTAATGTTCTCCTAGGTTTCCTAACAGGAGGTAAATGGAATAAGGGAGGTCGAGGATGGCTAGCATTTGGGCCAATCAAGGTACTTGGGTAGGTGTTAGCGGCATACCTAGTTATTGCGGGGCAAGGGCTGGCATTGATCGAGTCAATTGAGGGAGCAAGGGGATGACAGATCCAATCATCTTTATTAGTGTTCAAAATAGTTGATTGAGGTTTAGGAAGACTCAACATGTCTAATTCTCTTTTAATAAAATAGAATCATATGACAATAAATAGTAAAAGGTCTTTAATTATGCAATTGAAAGATTTAACATGCCTAATTATTTTCTAATAAAATTAAATTATTTTTCACATAGTGGTTTAATAAAAATATCTATGATGTTTTATATTAATAAAATTCAAGGATATGTCATGATTGTTTATATGATCTCTAATAAAATAATATTTCATGATAATATGCTTGGTTTTAGAATATTGAATAGAATTATTTGACGTGTAAATTTTACTAGTATTGTCGCACTTTATAGGAATATTTTTATAACAAAATTCATAATATTTTAAAGTATTTTTTATCCAAATTACTTGCACATGGAATGCACCCATCGCAACATATTGAGCTTAGATAGAGTGATAAAGTTTTGCTTCTTAGATAACCAAGAAACTAGTGCATAACCTAAGAACTGACAAATTCTAAAGTTATTTTTTCTATCTATTTTACATTCCGTAAAATCAACATCAGCATAAAATTTTTAAATTTAGGATACTATGGTTATTTTAAAAATCTAAACTAATTTAAGATAACTATATTTTTTAACCGAACATGCGTAAGCATAATAATGAAGCTTTTCACAAAAATTATATTTAAATTTAGAAGGAAGATATTGTATTGATTCTTTTACAAATTCGATTGGATTTTGATGCGTGCTACTACTTGTGAAGCAAATGCTTTCTTTTCTAAATATCAACTTTGTATAGCAATAATCATATCAAGTGATTTATTTTTATTTTTAATTTCTTTAAATATATTTTTAAATTTTTTTCCTTTTAAAAAGATTATATTATATCATTACTATCAATCAAGCCTAAGTGAAATATTTATAGGCCCCAAAAGATTTCAAGATTAAGCCAAAAATTCAAATCCCTAAAAATTTTGAGATATAAGCGATATTACCATCATAACGTCGTAAATATGAACTCCAATGGTACTATCATCACAAAATTTGAATTCTAAATAATATTACCATCGCCCTAGACAATACTGTCCATCACTGTAAAAGCTGATAGCATAAATAGTACTTATCGGCTAACTCAAATGATACTACCTTTTGGGCCTGATGGTACTATCACCTAAGCCTATTTTAGGCTACTAGTTTGATCTTCTAACGGGCCCAATTCAACTCGACTTTAAACCCAATATTTTTTTTTGACAAGTGGCCTTTGTTTCTACCTAATACAAACTTAAAATTGATCCAAAATAATCTCAATTAAGATTATGACAAATCAATTACACATTTGATATGTTTATAAAGCCTTCGTCACGTTGTACACTCTTTTAACATATCGATCTTTCGGTACTTCGTCCGAACTTTCAATATATTATTTTTTCCTTTGATATATCGCTCATTACATCAGCTTATCGACTTTCCCACAATATCCAATATTTCAATGTGATACTTGATCCTTGCAACATAATATTTGAACCTTTAGTACGAAATTCGATCTTTGACGTACTAATCCTTTGGCTTGATATCCATTTTTTGACATAATACTTTTGTTTACAACTTTTGACTCTCTTGCTTCGATGTTTGTCCCTTCGGTAGTTCAAATCTATGATCGAAATATTTTCTATATTATTTATCTTAAAAGCATATTAGTCTCATAAACTTATAAATTAATTTTATCATTAAAATATGATAATCAATAGCATATAGAAGATACACGAGATACATAACAGATTATAAACTTGAACTATCTATATATGAAAGGTGAAACTTAGAAGACATAAGAGAGCATTGGGGTCTATCAACTTAAATTGCACTTATAAAGAGTGTTAAACACAAGAGATGTGACAAAGCACCTAGGGCATACTGACTTAAATTGCTTGCCTATGCAATGTCAAATATAAAAGCATGCAAAAGTATCAACGCATGTCAATTTGAACTACCCACGTTGGGTTTGTTGGGCATGCAGAAGGGCATAAGTGGCTGCTAAATTGAATTATCGACGTAGGAAATATATGATATAGGAGGCACATGAAATCGTTGGTGTATGCCAATTTGAACTATCTATATAGTGAGTGTCGGAAATACACAAGATCAAACTACCCACTTAATACTCGAACTTGAACTACCACCTTAGTCAGCGAACAACACTTGTAGATGTAGGTTGAAAAGATTGAATTATATCTCTTTTGTGTACTTACTTGTTTTAACACTTATCTTGCTTTCTTATTACTTTTGTATATTTAGAACACCTTACCAATTAATTCATCCCCTCAATATCATTATGGATCCTAACATCAACTTAAAAGGTATCATACAATGAGTGTCAAATATAAGAAAGGTACAAAAGCATGATTTAAACTACTTACGTCAAAATACTAAAAATGTGTAAGGACATTGAGACATATCGACATGAAAAAATAGGATTATTAGCATTATCCTTAAACGACTCCTAATATCTTTAATTCTAAATTTATTCATTCAAAATAAAATATTCTCCACTTACAAGGGCTTATGAAAGTATTGGTTAGTAAAGATTTTGATAATTTATTATAAGATCATTGGAATTTCACCTTTCTTACTTATCCTTTCAAAAAAAACTATATTTTATCAAAAACAATTCCTCATCTAAAACTTTTACTCAAGTATTTTGTTTTGCTTCTTTTTTCAAAATTAGCATACTCTTGGGCAAACTTACATCTTTCAATGTTTCTAGCAAAATATTAGATTTCTCTGGTTGGAGTTTTTTCTAGGAAACTAGATGAAATATGAGATTTGGAAGAATGCTACTCCCGGTGCTTATGGAACCTTTTCATTTCAGGTTTGACCTAACACTAGCATTAAATTTTAATTGGACAATCATCCTATTAGGATTTTAGTGCTAATTAATAGCATCATCATGCAACTCATCATCATCATCTTCCAATGTTGCAATATTACCATTTTCATCAATATAATCCTGCCGTGATCTATGATGTCTCCATGGATGTGAGCACTATACAACTTATGTGTATCATCATACTACGCCTTTATCACAAACTCCCACTTGTTTGATGCATCAATAATATTAGATCGACATGCAAATAATAAATCTTCATATATTTCATCTCCTTACAAAATTTACTTAATATTTTTTAAAAATTTTCAATATGTTCATACTTTTTGTGGTAATAATACTGAATATTCTTTTTATAATAAATTTGATGTTGCTTGTTTGAAGTGAATAGAGAATATACCGATCCTTCTTTTAAACTTAATTCTTAACTTTGACTATATCATAGCCTTCTTCGATGTTTTTCTTATAAATCTTAGCATCGAAACTAAATTTTTATTTTCATGATACATGTCAAATAATTATCTTCTCTAAAAATCATGACCATCAACGATAAAAAGTACCATGGTGGTGCTTGCTCACATTGGCAACAAAACATATTGTGCCTCTATATGAAAAGCGAGGAGATGAAATACTAAAAACTAATAAAATAATTAGAATAACTTAGAAAATAAAAAATTTATTAATGAAATATTGACGAAGTTGTCAAACCCACTTGAACAAAATAAGGTTAGAAGTTATTAAATGTGCTTGGGTTAATTACATATTACCCTATGTAATTAGCTATCCTTAGTATTTTGATCTTTATACTCTTAAAAGTTATATTGAGATTTATATACTTAAGAAAGTAAAATATTTAACCCTATTATTCTAATAAAACCCCTATTTTTCTTAATTTTAATCTTATAAATTTATTTTTAAATTCTGTATAGGAAACTCAATATTTCACTTTCGTAACTATAGAGATCCCAATGTAATTTTTAAAAGTGTAGAGACCGAGATGCTAAAGATAATTAATTATAAAGAGTAATATGTAATTAACCCTACGCACTAAGATAAAATAAGGTTAGAAGCTTGACAAAAAACTAATAAAAAAATAGAATAAATAAAAAATAAAAACACTTACTAAGATCAGTGGCCTGACCTTAAACCGGTTTCCAAATCAAGACTAAGCCACATCTAAACTATGGGAACAAACCAATCTTGAACCACATATAGGCCAAATGTCTACCCATCCCGAGCCGGTGCTACCAAAGGCCTCTCTTGGCAAGAAAACAAAGGATAGCTGTACGTAGGCATTTAGGCCAAGGAGTTTGTATAGGGAATTCCCCTAATAAGGATTCCTTAATTTGCCTTTAATATAAATATAAATATATGTATATATACACGCTTATGTACGTACTCTACATAGACATACACCGAAGTGGTTTATCTTCTCTTCTTTTCCCTCTCTAGAAGTAAGACTGGGCGAAGCAACGACGAGACTAGAGGCCTGATCTCCTTCCCTTTGAAAGCTAGGCTTGTTTTGAGGATTCTCTACCCCTCGTTCACTTCGAAAACAGGGTTTTCTCAGAGGTTTTTATCCACGTAATACATTCGTCTTCTTGTTTTCCTTTGTTTTTCGCTTGCTTGAGTGCAATATTACTATTGCTTGGGTTTACTTTTTCATCGTCGATTATACGTATTATTTTTTTCTTGATATTGTTTTTTATTTTTTGATGACTGTGATTATTTCGAGGACAGTGTGTTGTAGCAATCGATGTTATTTGGCTCTGCTTTGTGGTGGTGATTATGGCTGAATAGCCCGATTTGATGTCTTTAGTTTATTTTGGTCGTACTTTCTTTTCGGTTTAGCGTATGGAATCATAATCTCAAGTATCAAATTCTTACAGCATGGCTTCGAGCAGCGGTAGCAAAGTTGGGGTAGAAGGCTCGATCCCACAAAGTATGACATCTCGTGCTCCGACGTATCACCTGATGGCCAGGCCTGCGTTTGGTGCCGAAGGACGACGCGTCCGTCTGTTTGCGAACCATTTCGATGTCAAACTCACCATGCCCGATGCAGTTTTCTATCAGTACACTGTATGTTCGCTGCACGTTTGTCGATCTAGTGTTATGCAGATCAAGAATGTGTCTTAGCTACTTTGTTCTCTTGATTTACCTGCGTGCAGATCACTGTAACACCTCTCGACGAAAGGGATAAGAACGCTGCACAAAGTAAAGTGTATGGGCGAAAGATCGTGAACAGACTGTTCGAGATCTACAGTGAAGAGTTGAAGAACAAGCGATTTGTTTATGATGGTGAGAGAAGCTTGATCACTATCGGCCCTTTGCCACAGAATAACTTTGAGTTGACAGTCGTCTTAGAAGATTCATCGGCCAGGTAATTGATTTGGAATTGAAGAACTCTTGATACGTATATTATCGAGGTATTAATCCGAGCTATTAACATTCTGCAGAGCTACTGCCGGAGGTGCCGGCGACGGCAGCGCAGTTGGAGGAGACCAGAAGCGGTCTAAACGATCAGGTCTTATGAAGACATTTACAGTGGCGATAAAGTTTGTTGCAGTGTTTCCTATGAGGTCTATTGCACTCGCACTTAGAGGCAGCGAGAGAGAGGACGGTCAAAGTGCTCTGCGAGTACTTGACATCATTTTAAAGCAACGACAGGCGGAAAGGTTTTGTATTCCAATGCAGATACTGCTACATACGTCAGTCCGTGCTACAAATCTGAGGTGAGCTTTGGTTTGTGTTTGACTGCAGGGGTTACCTCGTTCTCAGGAACTGTTACTTTGATGGCAATCACACACACCTTGTTGACGTGGGTGGTGGTGTATGTGGAGGCCGAGGATTCCACTCCAGCTTTCGCACCACCAATGGCGGCCTCTCACTAAACATAGGTACGTATCGGTTTCTTAAATTTCTTTTTCTTTCGTTATATTTTGATATTAGAATAACTCATCTTGCTTCTAATCATATACGTAGATGTTTCCACCACGATAATCGTAAAATCTGGTCCTGTTTTGGAGTTTTTACTGGCCAACCAAAACATACAAGATCCTCGACGAATTGACTGGGAGAAGGTATGGAACATCTCAACATGTACATGCATGGATGGATGGATGGATATTATGGTATCCTTATGTGGAAATTGACAGGCCAAAAGAAAGCTGAAGAACATGAAGATTAAGACTATACACAACAAAAGGGAGTATAAGATTACTGGGATGAGCAAACTGCCATGCGACATGCAGACGTACGTCACACACTGGTTTTTGTGTTTTTTGGTTTGCTGTTTGGTATACAAAGCTTTGACACACTTGCGTTTAGGTTTTCCATGAAAGAAAGGAACAGCAAAGGCGAAACTCGAACGGTGGAGATGACGGTGTATAACTTTTTTCAGAACATCCGTAAGATAACGTTGACTCGGTCAGCCTCTCTGCCATGTCTTGATGTGGGCAAACCGGACCGGCCAATTTACCTCCCGATCGAGGTTTGTGATGATCTCTATTCCCATTATTTCTCGAACTATACATGATGTTATTTCGTCATTGCAGCTTTGCCACCTTCTTTCCCTGCAAAGATATACCAAAGGATTGTCTTCTCAACAAGGATCTTTGCTGGCCGAAAGGTGTAGACAAACGCCGCATGAAAGAATGAGACTAATAGCAGATGTGGGTGTTTCCTTTCCCTCTCCATAGATCATACATTGTTTCTACCCTCTCGTCTTGACTCTTGATCATTCCTTGTGTGGACAGTCATTAAACGACAATCGATATGATAAAGATCCATTGCTCAATGCTTGTGGTGTTTCCATCGATAAGCGAATGACAAAGTTGACTGGGCGCGTTCTTAATTGTCCAGTGGTAACCATCTACCTCTTGTTTTGCTTCTTGCCATCATCCATTTACACAAACTTATTGGTGAAGATCTTCACATTCAAACTTCTGAAACTACCACAGTTGAAGGCCGGTAACATGGAAGACTGTATTCCTCGTAATGGGCGATGGAACTTCGTCCACAAGGTAGCGAGCTGTCATTACTTCATGAAATATAGCTAGTACTATCAACTATTGGCTTGTCTGAATCGAGTTTTCTCTACTTACAGACACTGTTGGAACCCTGCGAACTTCTTCATGATCAATGGGCGATTGTGAACTTCTCTGGTCGTTGTGATTTGCGGCATCTGTCACGGGAGCTCATTAAATGTGCAAGGAACAGAGGAAGTGTAGGTTCCATTATGCATCTTGCTTATTTGGAATTGGTTCAACTCATAATAAATATCTTACACTCTGTGTTTGGCTTTTGTAGAACATCGAGGAACCATCTGTGTTTCTTGAAGAGGACCGGGAATGGATGAGATCTGATCCTATAGTGAGAGTTGAAAAGATGTTTAAGAAGATAGAGGCAAAATTTACAGGACCTCCTCGATTTATTCTGTGTGTCTTGCCGGAGAAGAAAACCTGTGACATTTACGGTGAGTCCAATCTCCTTCTCCATGGTTTTCTCCTGTCGATCGCAACCAGTGTTACTTACATCCTTCTTCTCTTCCGAAGGACCTTGGAAGAGGAAAAGCCTTTATCAATTCGGTATCGTCACTCAATGTATCGTTCCTCCAAAGAACATTAGGGACCATTATTTGACCAATGTCCTCCTTAAAATCAATTCTAAGGTAATATATTAAGTTTGAACACCTCTCATCACTGCTCTCGGATGTGAGTCTCGATTTGTCTCATCTTGTTTTTGTCCGATCAGCTTAGTGGCATCAATTCTCTACTTTCCGTCGAGTGTAAACGTAGCATCCCCCTTATCAGCCAGACTCCTACCATGATTCTGGCGATGGACGTTTCTCATGGTCCTCCGGGTTCAAGCTTTCCATCTGTTGCAGCGGTAAGAACATGCATCCTATAATCTGTTCTACTGATGAAAGCAATGAACTTTTTGCTTTGTTCACTGAGACATCCATCCACAGGTGGTCGGTTCGAGGCATTGGCCATTGATATCGAGATATAGAGCATCCGTAAGAATTCAATCTCCTAAATTGGAAATGATCGATTCTTTGTATAAGCCCGGAGAAAATGGAGATGAAGGAATGCTTAGGTAATTTGCATCCCGCATCACAGCATTATGACAAGGATTCTTTTGACTCTATAGATATATGAAGGATGAGGAAGACAAGCTAAATAACTCCTTTCTTTTTTTATGATGTCAGGGACCTGTTGCTCGACTTCTACAAAACAAATGGAGGAATGAAACCTGCTCAAATGATCATCTTCAGGTACAGTTCTCCTTTTTGCCTTAAATTCATTGTTATCTGTGCTATTTAATGATTTTTATTACAAATATTGTTTCAGGGATGGTGTCAGTGAATCCCAGTTCATGGAAGTTCTGACTGTGGAGCTAAACCAAATCATCAAGGCACGTAATTAATTGACCATGTAGCTCACGGATCAACTTCTTTCTAGTTCATCTGAGCTTTGTTGTTTCAGGTATTTGAGCATCTAGGTGATACTACTATGCCCAAGTTCACTGTCATCGTGGCACAAAAGCAGCATCATACGAGGTTTTTTCTTGCTGATAGCCCCGAAAATGTCCCACCGGGTATGGCGTTCACTCACATCGATCATTCATCATTTTGATCTGGCCTTGATTTGGTGCTTTAATTTGTCTCAGGGACCGTCGTCGACACCACGGTGGTTCATCCAAGGAACTACGATTTCTACATGTATGCTCACGGAGGAATTCTCGTGAGTTCCCTATCTCACAAGTTTATGTTGTATGTTGGCGATGTTGAACTTCTACTGCTGCTTATGATCCTTTTTTCGGTATTCGTATTAGGGAACTTCAAGGCCGATCCACTACAATGTGTTGCTTGATGAGATTGGGTTTAAGCCTGACGACCTACAGAAGCTTGTTCATGCGCTTTCCTACGTGTGAGTTCTCTTTCATCTCTCATTTCTTCATTCCAAACAGCAGAAATGTGATGTAGTACCGGTAATGACATGTTGTCTTGGGATTGATTCAGGTACCAGAGGAGCACCAGTGCAGTGTCGATGGGTAAGACGGCATTATCTTTGTTGGCCTTTCCTCCCTCCTTCTTCTTCTTCTTCTTCTTCTTCTCCTCCTGCTGACGATGTTGAGTGTGCTTTTCCTTCAGTGGCGCCTGTTTGCTACGCGCATTTGGCGGCTAGGCAGCTGTCGCAGTGCTTCGACCTGTCCGAGACTTCCGGAGATGAACTTCCGATAAGAGCAGGCGTTCCCCAGCTTCCAGAGCTGCATGAAAAAGTTAGAAGCTCCATGTTCTTCTGCTGATGCCGCCACCTTCTGCCCTCGATTCGTGTTGTCGTCGCTGTGTAATATATAAGGCATGAAAACTGACTCAAAAATAATTTTGTATGTGTACGTATTATTCACAATGATAAGTGTATTTTAGCCTCCTGAGAAAGAGGGATAATATACGAATTTTTAATTTATATTTAGCGATATTATTTCTGAACTATTAAAAAACCTATTTGAATCCTAATATAACATATTAAATAGTTTTTAGTATATTTGATTTTACTTGACCCATTTACGCTATTTTTTTAATAGTATTATAAATTTTTTTATTGAAGTGTTAAAAATACTATAAATTCTATAAAACAAATTGATGTAAATTAGAGTTTTTAACTAATTCCAATTTTTAGTAAAGAATAATTTCAATATATATATATATATATATATATAATATAGCATTTTTTTGCAAGTGTTGTAATAATAAGTTTTCTGAATAAGATTTATTA
Organism: Musa acuminata AAA Group; assembly: GCF_036884655.1. Taxonomy (NCBI): domain Eukaryota; kingdom Viridiplantae; phylum Streptophyta; class Magnoliopsida; order Zingiberales; family Musaceae; genus Musa; species Musa acuminata. The sequence goes on from NC_088335.1 coordinate 47,491,697, forward strand.
CTATAAATTGATAACTCTTACCAAAGTATAAATGTTGCCTCAATGGTCAAATAATGTGGGTTCGATTTTACCATCTAAAAAATTATTTTAATTTAGAAAGGAACTAAGTCTCTTATGTTAAACCATAGACACTTGTTTAACCTCTATAGTATTTTAGATAATTTATAAATATAATTTTGATAAATACTATTTTCAAATTCAAGTGATTGTTTAACATAAACTTCTTCCAAAATAAAACTATGCATCATCATATAAAGCCAAAAAATAAATTGTATCATGAAAATGATCGATATTAATAGTTTAAATATTATCACTTTTTAAGAAAATAAATATTTATTACTATTTAGTGTTTCTATGTTGAGATTTATATTTGACTTTATTTTGTATATCATAAAGTTGGTTAATACTAATTATGTTATGTTTTGGATCATCTATAAAAAAATATATCGACAACTCCTTGGCCATCCAGAAATCACCTCCATGGATGCCATCCCTAAGAACCGAGTTAGATCACTGCAAACCCAAATTTGTCATTGCAGTGGACATACCAATCCCTCGTTATAAACACTTCATCAACAACAGTCTGATGCACGAAGAAAGCCTTCAGAATCTTCTGCTCAGACTTAAAAAAAAGCCTTCAAAGACCATTGATTTAGGCACTGATTTATCCATGAAAGAAGTAGAAAACTGTACAACAATGATTCATTTTCAGTTCTGATTCAGATCATATTTCCTTGTCTAACATAATCCCAGTTAGAATTGACCACATTGCACTCACTATCAATTTGCATTTGTTATTATTATTAATTTCCTTTCAATTTTTTGCAGAGTTTAGAATTCAGGAGGAGAAGCTTTTTTGTTTTTGGGGTAGCAGACGGCTAACCAATTTTATTGCTCATTCTTCTCATGATCCAACAGGCAATCCATATCTCAGGCGCATAGCCATGCAAACCACATGCAATGTACTGGTTAACTCCTCACTCCTTTCATGCAGCTGTAGCTTCCTCTTCGACCTGCTTCACAGTGATCTCCTCCTCCTCCTCCTCCACTGCAGGAGCCTCCGGTGCCTCACCGCTGACGATAGTCTCCACTGGCACATCAGCGGGCAGCGGTTCAGGTGTCTCCTCCTGAGCCAACTCTTCTTCCTTCTCCTCAGCCTTTGGCTCAACCTCCACTGCCACTTCTTTGGTGTCTTCTTCTCCAGGACCCACCGGTGCATCACCGGTGATGTCTGTCTCGGCCGGGACATCGGTTTTCGGTGGCTCCGGCATCACATCTTGAGCCACCTCTTCTGCCGCTATCTCAGACGCTGCTTCTGTCTCCTCCTTTGGCTCATCAACCTCCACTACAGGAGTATCAACCTTCTCGGTCACAGCATCAGCTGCCGCCTCCACCTTTGTTGTTTCCACCTCAGCCACTTCTTCATTTGCTGCCGCTGCTTCTTTTTTTTCAGTTGGTTGGGTCTCTACGGTCTCCTCTGGCAACGCATTAGCCGCAGCTTGAACCTATGAGGCACCAGCATTACATCAAATTAAACTATTAGAACAGGCTTCTTGCATTGACTTGGCACTTCTTAGTCAATATGCTTCTTGATTAACATGAAAAAGCTTGATACTAATATGCACCTTCTCGCACAATATACACAAAAAAAAGAATAATAATGGTTCTACCTCAGCCGTGGCCATGGAGAAGAAAGAGGATTGATGAAGAGCTTTGGTCCAAAAATAGGCCAAAGAGACCAGAGAAAGTTGTGTGGAGGAACGATGAGGGAGGGTGTGCTTCATATAAAGCATCTCAGGGGCTTAATGGGAAGAGAAGAGGGGAGAGAAGAACAACGGTGGGATTGATCTTGTAGCCTCTCATACCATAATTACAGAGAGAGAGAGAGAGAGAGAGAGGTATACAGTTGGTCACGGTGAGAAGGATGATGTTTTGTATGATATGGGAAGGACGGTGGCGAAAGGCCAAAAGGGAGGTATACAGTTGAACAGTGCATTCACCACTCCATTGCCCATAACTAGCAAACTTCGGTGAGTAGTGAACGTATTGGGCTTGGCGTTCCTGCGAGTAAATGCTGCGCAATTCTGTGGCCATGCACGTGAAAAGGGGACCCTCCTCGGTTTAGCTGGCTACGTAGTTTCCAATCGAGTTTCCACTCGATCACTACAAAGTTTACATGTACATACATACATGCATACTCAAACAGGAAGTATACTGTATATATAGTATCTTGTTCAAAGATCACTGTCCTAAATATCTATTCTGCAGGAAAAAAACCATCATTTAAGTTCTCCTCCAATTTTATTTCTTTGAGGGAATAGTGGGCCACAATTATTGCTATTCTTCGTTTCTGAGACCTCTGTGGTCATTACTGATATGATGTCCGATATTATCTGTGACAAGTATTGCTACTGTTCTGCTTCTTCTTGGTTGCTGATCTTTCAGTATTCAGATTCCCTTCTCGTATCCTTCTCCTCCTCTCTCCGAGCCGACACCATTGATGGACTCGCACCAAACTCTCAACAGGAAGCTCTTCACAGGCCTCATCTGATAGTGTGTAGGTGGAGGTCGGGTCCCGCCGCCATTACCCTCCAGGACTCCGACGCCGATCTGACGTGGAGACACCTCAATTGGGCGGTGGATTCGGGCCCACCCAACAGCACAACCTGCCACATATAGGTCAGCACAATCAAATTGTGCCCTGCACCCATCGTTAGACGATGATTCTAATCTCTGGTGCAGGACAAAAGGTCGGGATGATCTCCAAGAGGCAAAAGGATTCTGATCCTTAGCTTGCCAACGCTGCCAGGAGAATTGCTTTCGTATAGTATTATCCTTGTCTTCAGAATCTCACGACGAATTCCATTCTCCCAACATCTTTAAGTACCTTCTTCCCATTTCTCACAGAGATCATCCGAAGACATTTCAGCTCTTCTTTCAGAAACCATGCATGTCCATCCAACCTTAAGCGCTGCCCAATATTTATGCCATGCTCCTGTACATGCTAAAACCTTCTCTCCCTCTTTACTGAGGAAGAACATCTCCAACAGGATGCCTAAACGGTGTCTACCACCAAACGCAAGTTCGACGCCGACCTCGTCGGACGCAGCAGGGGTAGAGGTTAGCAAACCCAAAAGATCGGTCGGCGCAAGACTGCGTTCGGCCGTGAGGAACAGAAGCATTAAGGAATTCATGGAAACCATCAACGAGGAATGGAGAGATTATTCTAGTTCCATTCCAATTCATTATTTGCCAATGGTAAAGCTTACTTAACCGAACAATCGCTAGCACAAATTCTCTTATACGTTTCTGTGGTTGCAGGAAGTCCTGCAAATGTTGTACTGTTTCATGGTGAGGAACGGCGGGATGTTCCTGATCAAACCGGCAGAGGATTATGCGGTTGATCTCGGCATCACATGGACGGCGAGTATGTTGGCCTATAATTTGTGACAACATCCTGCTTGCAGAGATAAGATTGCAGCATTACATATTTCCGAGAAATTTAACGTGCAAGCAAAACCTCGTCTTGCAGGTTTGACGAAGGATCAGTTACCCTTGGCCTTTGGCTGCAGCATCAATACAACTCAAGCATACAGGGGGACTGTACTGCTAAAGTGATATATCTTGATGGAAGATGAATTTAGTATAACTTGTTCTTCGTGATTTCTAAATTCGTGTTCTATTGCAGGAATGCAAAATATATTGTTGACTCGCTGATCCGAATGCAGTTGACACAGGTAAATGACACACTGTTTCTGCATCATCAAGCCAAACTAATATTCATTAGTATCATGAGATGGCTGACATATTCTTTCTTCTTTCCCATTTTGACAGAAGTTGGAGAAGATTCTTCTGCCCATGATAGATAAGCTTGCACTCAGCTGCTCCCTTGAAGAGAAGGAAAGGATGGCCCTAATATTTCCCCTGCTTAGTGTACTGGTCATGGTTGTATCTCTTATCTCCTTAAAGAACACAGTAGTCTAACATCCCATGTTTCTGCAGATACATAAAAAAGATCAAGAAATAAATCAAGTATTCCACTTCTCTATGAATTAGCTGATGGAAAGTCGGGCATGGGAGAAGAATGGAACCATATAGAACTCATACAAGCAGATTCAACGCATGAGCAACATTAAGAACATTTTCGAGGATCTTCTTGTCGCAGAATGTTTCTGATCTGATGAAAGACGTCAATGTAAGAGAAATAAGCGACGTATATGAATGTTGTCCTCGATCATCGTGGCATCACCAACAAGCACAGCAATGGGTATTCTACACTGAATATTACCTAGTGAAATTGAAAGAAGAAGCGTCCAAACGAGAACACCAAAGTTCTTTAAATGCTTAGCGTACATAGAACAAGCGACAACAAGATCAATCAAAATATAAGAATAAAAGATTTCATCTCATCTCTCCATCTGGGCAAACAGGAGTAGTTTCTTGAGTCAGATTCTTGCAGTCGTGCTGCACAAGAGTCATCGATCAATCACGTTGAGTGCGCTACACATGCATCTCATGATGATTCTGAAGTGGAATCCTTCGCAAGTGCAGCTAAGATGTTCTTATCTTCGGCTGGCACCAGCAAAACCATGTCAAATGGCTGCACTTGAAAGCCACGTCTCGTTGTGGACATGCAAATCATGAGAAAGGCATTATAAATATGAGAAAAGACGATGCAGCAGTGGGCGTCCATCATGCTTTGAGATTACGTAGAGTCACTCTTGACGTCTTTAAGATTCACATTAGGATCTGGATCTAAACCGACCCATGAGTTATATTGGATCCGGTGCCGGCTTAAGATCTAGATCCGAAATGGACAAAATGTCTCTCTCTCTCTCTCAATCATGCGTATAATTCACATCATATAATTATGAACATAAAATTCAATTGATTTCTTATTTTGATGAAGCAATCAAGACGAGAATAAACACAAACTATACCTCCAAAATTTATCAACCATTTTTTAGATAAAAATACCTCTGCATTATGTGATTCACAGAGTTACTTTTGATGATAATACTTTTAATTTAAATCCCATCATAGCAGAACAATTGATTTCTTATTATTCTAATTAATGCCCATAAGAACTACAAGTAGTTTATATATATCCACTCTTTAGGATATAATCAGCATCTGTCTTAAAGAGCCAAATGGCCTGGAAACACCACACCAAACAGATCATGAAGCCTTCAATTTCTCATGGAATGACAAGCTTCTCTTTCATGATGGATTTGATGTCAGGACTTTGGGTAGGTTGCAAGGTGGAAATAGTTGTAAGAGCTCTGCCATGACTTGTCATTCTTCTTGGTGCATCAACTCTTTCCTTTGGGTCTACATGTTACCTTCACTAGGGCCATTCTGGTGATGAGCACCAACTCACATTCACCAGCTGCCACCCAACATCCAGATCATTCAACCTTAAATTGGACTGACCTCACACCCCTACCTCCCTGGAGTTTGTGCATCTCCTGCATCCTGGTCACACAGCAGTTCCTCTGGTTTGGTCAGTTCTTCAAACCCTCATCCTTGCTGCATTTAGTTCTATCATGGTGGTTTAAGATACACCTGCTGTTAGTTTTGGTAGCTTTGTTCTCCAAGAGGTAAAGGTGATTCTTTGTGCTTTGTGCTGGCTTGGATCTTCTGTGGGGATTTCTTTTGGTTTCATGGGATTTGTAACACCTTCATGCTTCTTGATTCTTTTTCTTGTTATTTTTGGATGGACTGCTTCCACATCTTTGTGAGTACTACAAAGTGTTCATATGCTTCTGCTACCATTATTTCTTTGTTAAATAACATATGGATCTTTGTATCCAGTTTGGAATACAATGGGCAGAATAAAAGATAGGTATGTTGCTTTCATGTACTCGGTATCTGAGAACTGGGGACATATGTTGGTGCTGTCTCGATCAATCTGATAGCTTCATTCTGTTTGGTGCTGTCTCAATAACTTTTATTTTTACAAGATAATTACTCTAAGATTTAGTACAGAAGAAGAAATGAAAAGGACTTGCATCCACATGTTTGCTTATTCTGAAGATAGTTCTTGCAGGAACGGGAGTGACACCACAAGAGGAGGAGAAAGTTTAGAGAAATGGGGCTTGCGGCAATCTTTTGTGTGATTTCTCTGCTAGCTTTATCGATCTCTTCTCCTACAACTGCACAGACTCCACCAGCCCCATTCCTACCTCCATCTCCAGCACCTGCTCCTGCGCCTGCCCCACATTTCGTGAACCTCACGGAGCTGCTCTCTGTCGCTGGCCCTTTTCATACCTTCCTCAATTATCTACTACAAACTCGAGTCATCGAAACATTTCAGAACCAAGTTAACAACACCAAACAAGGCATCAGTATCTTCGTTCCCAAGGATTCAGCTTTTGCATCGCTTAAAAAGTCTGACCTTGGCAATCTTACCCAAGACCAACTCAGGATCCTCTTCCTCTACCATGCCTTCCCCAAGTACTATTCTCTATCCGATTTCAAGAACCTGAGCAATTTGAATTCTGTCAGCACATTTGCTGGTGGGCAGTATGCTCTGAACATCACTTATACGTTTGGGCTCATCAGCATCGGTTCGGATTGGGCAAACCCGAAGATTACTAGCAGTGTCTACTCGACAGCCCCAGTGGCTGTTTATGAGATCGATGGGGTTCTGCTTCCATTAGCAATCTTCAGCTCTGATCCACCACTAGCACCAGCTCCGGCGCCAGCTCCGGAGGCCACGAAAACATCGGATATAACTCCAACCCAAAGTGCAATCGGTGCTGCACCCAAAAGCTCCGAGTCATCAACCAGTGGTGGCTCTTCATACATCGCCAGTGTTCCTCTCTTGAACTGCTTTGTTTTTGCTCTTTCCGGCAGTTTGATGCTTACTATGTGAGGAGTTGTGCTACCTGGAAGATACTATAATGCATATGCACGTTCACTGCCTTGGCATTGTTTTGGTTCGATTCTGGTCATTCTTGAAGACAGAACAGATACCTTGTTGGTAAAGGAAATGCGACATGTATCAAGCTACAAATTTCTATGTATTCATTCTTGTGTTCGAGATGTTCTTCTACTTTGTTTTACGAGTCTCATTCATGAACCTACAAAATCCTCTAAGATGTGCTTTACATTCATGTTTGATATCCTTGAAAAACTATGTATTATTTCAAGTTGGTCAATTATAGTCTATATTAAAAGAGGTATAATTATGAAATATTATTGATAAGTTATTATTTGTCATCATCATGATGTGATATTTTATATAACGACACGAGACCAAACTCACTAATGGTCGACCCCAGTGATCACACTCGATAAATCGATGACATACAAGTCAAACATATTAATCGATGACTTTGACCAACACTTCAGTACTAATTTTATTTAGCTAAAATATTTTTGTGGTTTGATCGTCTAGCAAAAACTCAAAACCTTAACTTTCTCTCTTCCTCTCTTTATTCTTTTTCCATCGATCGCACGCCTCTCACCCGCGCATGTCTCCATTTTCAATTTTTTTTTTCTTTCTTATTTTTACTAAATTAGATTTGGGCTTAATGTCCAAGTCTACCTATGGGCTCTAGACCCAACATAATGAACATCAATATGAATTCACTTTGGAGAATTATAGTTTTATGTGATGAAATCCCACGCTTAGATGACATGTCTTACTAATTGTAAAATTTCACATGAAGGAAATTTTAACATGTTTGCTATATCAATTTTTTTCTTGTACCTAATTCGATCATCCATCTCATAATCTCGATGTTTTGATTCATACTAATACGAATTATATATTTACTTTTGATAAAGTAAGTAATTATATATTTATGTTTGTTAAAGTAAGTAATTATACGAATTATATATTTATGTTTCGATCCATTTATAGAAAAAAAAACTTTTACTTTCATTTATTAGGTCTCAGTGCCTATGATCGAGTAGTGAGAGAAAACAAAATGTTCCTTACAGAGAAAAAAGTATTCTTCCCAAAACCTGCAATAAGTTTCAAACATCCACACATAAGCACACACGTATATACATACATAATTTGAAGATACGGTAGTGGGAGACATGTCCCGTTTGGTTCACATGCAAACATCCATTAAACACACTGTAATCCTTAAACAGTAGAAGGGATAGGAAAACGAGGAGTTGCAAACAGCTTCAGCTCAGTTTTCCTTGTTACAGTAACTCCTAAGGTCTCGCTCATGTCCAACTCCTCTGATTTCCTGCCATCGGGCAGCTTCCAGTCGAAGTAGAGGAGGAGCTGCGCCAAGGATAGGTGTATGGTGGCGAGCCCAAAACCCAGTCCAGGGCATATCCTTCTTCCAGCACCGAACGGCAAGTACTCGAAGTTACCTCCTTTGAAATCAATGGATTTGCCTTCAAACCTCTCCGGCCTGAAGCTCTCGGCCTCTTCCCAGTACTGTGGATCTCTGTTGATCGCCCATGCATTGACCAAGACTGGAGTGCCGGCTTCTATCTCGTAGCCGAGCACCTCACACGTCTTTCTACACATTCTTGGTATCAACCTGACAGGTGGGTGAAGCCTTAGTGTCTCCTTAACGATCGACTTGAGATAGTTCAGCTCCACGACGTCTGTCTCTTGTATCCTGTTCTTTCCCTTCAGCTCTTCCATCACCTCCTTCTGTGCTTTCTCCATTATCTTGGGGTTCCTCATCAGCTCCGACATGGCCCATTCGATCACTATAGATGAGTTCTCGGTCCCTCCGACTAACATGTCCTATAGATAGAATCATGGAATCGAAAGAGTTAGATAACGGAACACTGGTTTCATGGACATTGTGAACACTAACGACTACTACAGGAAGTAGCACTCACGAGGATCACAGCCTTTATTCCGTCCATGGTCATCGGAACTTGTAGTTCGGATTCGTCTTTAAGTCTTAGCAGCGCATCGACTATGTCCTCCTCCACTTCGGCTACTTGCCGACCTTTGTTCATATTGGCCTTAACCTCATGCTCCTTAATTATGTCATCAAAGATCTTATCAAGCCTCCTGCGTATCCTCTGCAACTTGTTCTTGGCACCTGACAGGACGTGGAGGAGCTTCAGCGACGGAAACATGTCGACGGCATAGAGCTCTCCAAGCACGTCGATGACCTCCCTGGCGACCAAGATGAACGTCTCCTGGTGCTTGCTTCGTGGGCCAATCGCCGCCCTGGATATGATGGCGTTGGACATTCTGAAGAGCTTCTCTCTCATGTTGATCGGTTGTGCTGCCGTGGAGATGTCTCGGATCACGTTAAGGGTCTCTTCCTCCCTGATGGAGGCGAAAGACCGGACGCGCTTGGTTCGGAGCAGCTCCATGAAGCAGATGTAGCGAAGTTGCTTCCAGTAGGGGCCATAGGGGGAGAAGATAACGTCGGAGCAACCGTAGAAGACGATATCTCCAACGACGACCTCCGGCCGCGCGGCGAAGTTGGGGTCTTGGTTCTTCAAGATCTCTCGGGCGGCTTCCCGCGAGGAGGCCACCGCGAAGTCTACCTGGCCAATTCTGACAAGCATGAGCGGCCCGTAGGTGAGAGAGAGGTGGCGGAATACGCGGAAGGAGAGCCGGCTGGCCAGGTGGTGCATGCATCCGATGATGGGCAGCCTCCACGGACCAGGGGGAGGTCGCGGGCATTGGACTTTGGACTTGCTGAATCCTTTCTTGATGAAGATGATCAAGAAGAGCATGGTGGATACTATCATGGGGACGGAAGCCAAGAGAAGATGCTCCATGGAAATGACGCTATTCGCTTGTACGTTGGCCTTCGCCCGAACCGCTAACATATAGATGTACGCTTATGTTTGGCACGTAACCCTCCGCGTGCGGCACGTGCAAGTGCTGAATAAGACGGAATTCCATAAATAATACTTTTCACTAGTGCCTATAGAATACCATATTGTTTACCTGATTGATCATTTTTCGAGGGGGTAAAATTTTCTCACAATATATGTGATGATCCACTCACTCGCATATATTCATTTTATTGTGAATACATATATTCAATTCGTCAATTCAAGTTTAACCCATTTGGTATAGTCTATCTCATTTTGATAAATTGATTTATTACTTTTATCTAACTTGAATAATTTAACTCAGTTTTATTGTTTAAATAATAAACCATCTAAGTAAAAAATATATCAATTTTACTTTAATACCATTTTAGAAAATATGACAAGTACTAATATAAAATTTTATTTACTACCCATCTCATTTAATTTAAATCTCACATATAAATACTATGATTTCTATTTTTATTTTTTTTTGAAAGAGAAAGGATGTACAATGACATCAGTCTAATATTTGTACTTTCCTGAAAGACATGTTGAGAGTGATTCATTTTACTACATCATTAGTAGGATCATATAGATCTACTTAAAATTTGAGAGTGATTTATTGTACTATGTATTGTCTTTTGGATTTATTGGTCGACATATGTTAAGATCATGAAGTTTGTCGTATCCTCAAAATGAATATACTTATTCCTACAATATATGAGATGATCCACTCACTTGCTTATATTCATTTTATTATTGGACACATATCTTCAAATCCAAATAGTCAATTCATAGTTTAATCGATTTGATATTGCCTATCTCATTTTGATAAATTGATTTATTAGTTTTATCCAATTTGACTAATTTAACTTAATTTTATTATTTAAATAATAAACCATCTAAGTAAAAAATATATCAATTTTACTTTAATACTATTTTAAAAAATATGATAGGTACTAATATAAAATTTTATTTACTACCCATCTCATTTAATTTAAATCTCATATATAAAGACTATAATTTTGGTTCTTTTTTTTACTTGAAAGAGAAAGGATGTACAATGACATCAGTCTAATATTTGTACTTTTCTATCTCTGGACAATGTGTTGAGAGTGATTTATTGTACTACATCATTAGCGGGATCATGTAGATCTACATAAAATTTGAGAGTGATTTATTATACTCTGTATTGTTGTTTAGATTCGTTGGACAACATGTGTTAAGATTGTTAAGTTTGTCATATTTTCAAAATGAATATACTTCTTCCTACAATATATGTGATGATCCACTTCACTTATATTCATTTTATTACGAAGACATATCTTCAATTAGTCAATTCATAGTTTAACCAATTTGGTATTGCCTATCTCATTTTGATAAATTGATTTATTAGTTTTATCCAATTTGAATAATTTAACTCAGCTCTATTGTTTAAATAATAAACCATCCGAGTAAAAAATATATCAATTTTACTTTAATACCACTTTAGAAAATATGACAAGTACTAATATAAAATTTTATTTACAACCCATCTAATTTAATTTAAATCTCACATATAATGACTATGATTTCGGTTCTTTTTTTACTTAAAGAGAAAGGATGTATAATGATATCAGTATAATATTTGTATTTTCGAACAATGTGTTGAGAGTGATTTATTGTACTACATCATTAGCGAAATCATGTGGATCTACATAAAATTTGAGAGTGATTTATTATACTATATATTATTCTTTGGATTCGTTGGACAACATGTGGTACGATTGTCAAGTTTGTCATATCCTCAAAATGAATATACTTCTTCCTACAATATATGCGATGATCCACTTTGCTTATATTCATTTTATTACGAAGACATATCTTCAATTAGTCAATTCATAGTTTAACCAATTTGGTATTGCCTATCTCATTTTGATAAATTGATTTATTAGTTTTATCCAATTTGAATAATTTAACTCAGCTCTATTATTTAAATAATAAACCATCCGAGTAAAAAATATATCAATTTTACTTTAATACCACTTTAGAAAATATGACAAGTACTAATATAAAATTTTATTTACAACCCATCTCATTTAAATCTCACATATAATGGCTATGATTTCGGTTCTTTTTTTACTTGAAAGAGAAAGGATGTATAATGATATCAGTATAATATTAGTACTTTCGAATAATGTGTTGAGAGTGATTTATTGTACTACATCATTAGCGGAATCATGTGGATCTACATAAAATTTGAGAGTGATTTATTATACTATATATTATTCTTTGGATTCGTTGGACAACATGTGGTATGATTGTCAAGTTTGTCATATCCTCAAAATGAATATACTTCTTCCTACAATATATGTGATGATCCACTTTGCTTATATTCATTTTATTGCGAAGACATATCTTCAATTAGTCAATTCATAGTTTAACCAATTTGGTATTGCCTATCTCATTTTGATAAATTGATTTATTAGTTTTATCCAACTTGAATAATTTAACTCGGCTCTATTGTTTAAATAATAAACCATATAAAATTTTATTTACTACCCATCTCATTTAATTTAAATCTCACAAGTAAAGACTATGATTTCGGTTCTTTTTTCACTTGAAAGAGAAAGGATGTACAATGATATCAATCTAATATTTGTACTTTCCTATCTTTGGACGATGTGTTGAGAATGATTCATTGTACTACATCATTAGCAGGATCATGTAGATCCATATAAAATTTAAGAGTGATTGTTCTTTATATTCGTTAGACGATGTGTTAAGATCATCAAGTTTGTTATATCTTCAAATTGAATATACTTTTTTCTACAATATATGTATGATTCACTCACTAGAATATATTCATTTTATTATGGACACACATATTCAATTAGTCAATTTGTAGTTTAGCCATTTGGTATTACCTGTCTCATTTTGATAAATTGATTTATTAGTTTTATCCAACTTGCATTATTTAACTCAGTTTTATTATTTAAATAATAAACCATAATAGTAAAAAGTATATCAATTTTACTTTAATATGATTTTAGAAAATATAACAAGTACTAATATAAAATTTTATTTACTATCCATCTCATTTAATTTAAATCTCACATATAAGATTATGATTTTGATTCTTTTTTTACTTGAAATAGAGAATGTAGAATGTCATTAGTCTAATATTTGTACTTTACTTTCTCTGAACGACGTGTTGAGAGTGATTCATTATACTACATCATTAGCATGATCATATAGATCTACATAAAATTTGAGAGTGATTTATTGTACTATGTATTGTTCTTTGGATTCGTTGGACGACGTGCTAAGATGGTCAAGTTTGTCATATCCTCAATATGAATATACTTCTTCCTACAATATATGTGATGATCCACTCTTAAATTCATTTTATCGCGGACATATATATTTAAATAAACAATTCATAGTTTAGCCGATTTGATATTGCCTATCTCATTTTGATAAATTGATTTATTAGTTTTATCCGACTTGAATAATTTAACTCAATTTTATTGTTTAAATAATAAACCATAAGTAAAAAATACATCAAATTTACTTTAATACCATTTTAGAAAATATGACAAGTACTAATATAAAATTTTATTTACTACTCATCTCATTTAATTTAAATCTCACATAGAAATGATGTACAATAGCGTCAGCATGATATTTGTATTACAAAGTAAAATAATTATATGTCATCCCTATCTCTAGATGACATGTTAAGAGTGATTAATTGTACTACATCATTAGCAAGATTATGTAGATCTACATAAAAATTGAGAGTGATTTATTGGATTCGTCCGACGACATGTTAACATCGTCAAGTTTGTCATATCCTTAAAAGACAAAAGAGGAGCAATTACAAACCTATCTCTCTATTCATCACCAGATTAGATCACATAAGTTTATCTAACCTTCATCTGTTTATTAACACGCTCCTACATGAAAGATAGTAGCCAATTGGATCTTGATTTCCTTTATCTCGAATGAGAATAGCCAATTGGATCTTGATTTCCTTTATCTCGAATGAGAATGTATGTACAATCGCATCAGTGGAATCTCCTCTCTCTAACGAACATTCGTAGATTACCTAGAGATGAGTGTCTTCCATAATTTTTCATGTGAATTGCTTTTATGGTATTCACGTAAGAGAATACAAGTTAGGGTGGATTTGAAGGTGAAGTAATAAAAACATTTTTAATGCTACTTAACAGGTTGGAACTGCGTTTCATCCCATTTTGACTGAACTGCTATCTGTTGTAGCTGTAGAAGGGAAAGACCCATTGTGGGTTGGTAAAAAGCTCAACAACGACGACTCCTATGACTAAAGGGGGAAGGATGGTATGAGGTTTTTGGATAGAGATGCTTGTGATAGGTGCAGGTTGCACTGTTGCTACCAACGATGCCAACATCAAGTATTGTGGAGCTTGCCAGAGAGGGAGTTTGCATGACATCATGCATTCCATCATGTAAACAGCGTGGATCCATGATTGCTCGGGTAATATACAGAGACTTAAGTCTGACATGAGTGGCTTTAGGTGGGTTAGCTTGGATTTTAGTGCGACAAGCCGTATTGCCACTCACAGATCTGCTGTATGCTTGCAGGTTTATCATGATAGCACCGAGCAGAATAGTGGCTACAATGAAGCAACTGCTATCGAATCAATCTGCATATTAAAGTTGATGATCTGACTCTAACTGGAACCTTATCCAGAAAAAAAGAACCCTATCTATCTTAAATTATGTACGATCCATTTGAAACTTGTGAGAAATGTAAATTATCTCATATTTATTTTTAGGAAAGCCGACAAATATGCTCAATGCTTGGCTTCACAGGTTAGAACCATGGCTGTTGCATACCGATGATCATCGACATCCACTCATGCTCATTTCAAGCACTTCCAATCTGAGACCACATGATGCAAACCTTTTTTGACATCTTGCTACAATCTTCTTCCACTACTACTGCATTTTTAGACTGTCATCAACCACTAGCTCTTGAGCTGTGGTTTTGACTTCGGAGGATATCTTTAAGGTTGGTTGTAGATGCCTCGAGGAAGGTCTTGATGTGTGGGCATTACCGGAGTAGAAGCTGAAAGATCAAGTGAGGTAATTTACCTTGGAAACAAATGATGTACCAATAAGCGTCCTTAACTTGAATTAGGGGATTGCTTATGCAATCAACATCACAATCTGCAGACTCACACTCAAGCAACTAAACATGCATACCAATCTGATACGGTTCTGAAATATGTATGCAAGATTCACATGTGCAATCTAAATTTGCTAGTTTCAGATTAGCCAAACCAGCACAAAATCCTTATAAAGCAAGTCACTGAAGAGGAAGGAGCCAAACCTGCAGACGAACTTTCAGGGAAGTCGTCACAACAATGAACAAGAAATATCACAATCTGCGTCCAACAACTCATAATGATGATCCAGATGGCTGCGATGGTGGAAATTATACAGTTGAAAGCACAAGGTTTCATATTTTGAAGTGCTAGGTATGACAGCATGGCACACCAATTCACAAGTAATGGATGCAAAAAAACGAAGAGAGAGTTGGTGCTAACTCTTTTTGCAAGATCTGATGCCACATTTACTATTAGCATCACATTATACGTGTACCAACAATTTCTGAAAAGAGAAATTCCTTGCTTCTCATTCTGATACCAGGTTGCTCCGGATATTCAACTGGTCTGATCCAGTAAAGCATCTGACGAGAGAGATGCAAATGCAAAGAAACAATCCTAGATGTACCCGAGTTACTGCCGAGAGCCACTTTAAATTCTCTATCCAGAACATATTATATAGGTTACCATCAAACCACACCTGGTTCTATCCACACAAGAGATCTAAAAGAAGCCTTGAACCCTAGATTTGGACCATCACTTATTCTTTTGTTCCCCATATCAAAAACATGCCAAGCAGTTTCATCACCAGGTTGGGTGAAATAAATGCAGTTCTCTCTGCACCCAGTATTTTCCACTGGAAAACATAGAGACTGTATATTTCCCAAGAAGATCGCATGGTCCCTCAAGCTCTCTACCTTTACAAATGACACTTGTGGAAGAAGCCGCTGGTAAATCCTGTTTTTCATGTTCAACAATGATGTGTCTTGCTCAAGCTGGAATACTGAGAAATCATTAATGGGGCCATTCTTATCTTCTCGTGCTGCAAAAACCACCAGAACCTCAGAATTGCACTTAATCAAGTACATACTTAGTTCTCCCTCATCCATAAAGCGCCAAGAGTCAACCAATGAAGGTTCCGAGTCTGCACGGAGAATCGAGTCTACAACAAACAGGAATGAGTCTTCTGCAAAATAGAGCTTCCCATCTGATAATGCAGAAAACTGAACAAGGAATGAATCAGACAAATTATCCAGTGTCGTCCACTCATCATCTCCAGTCCTGCAAGAAAGGAAACATGACTCCTTTTTGTTTCTCACCTCAGCTAACAAAAGACATCTGGCTGTAGGAGTTGACGACAGGGTGACAAAAACATCGCCTTCAATCTGAAGTGGTGGAAGCTCGATACTTGCTCCTGTTAGAACATTTACTATAGACATATTGTTCGATGATGGATGTCTCAAAACCAACCAGCTTTTGTAGGCACCACAACACTCACCATTGAGCTTAGGCCGCCTAATCAAGGAGCACCTCTGCTCCACTGTGCTAAATAAACGAACGGTGCCAGGCCTAAGGTGCAGGAGGCATGGACTCTGTGCTCCCATGGGGTTGTAATTCTGTACTGCAGCTCTCCATGTCCTGCTTACTCGACCAAGACTTAAAGCTTTGGGCCAGCTCAAACGATTCAGGATTAGCTCAACAATATCTGCCGGAAGATCACGTGACACTGATGATGACAACATCTTAGGATGTGCATCAGAATTTCCTGGTGTGCTTTCAAACTTCCTTTCCATATTGCTGGTGGTCATCATCTTTAGTGTAGTCCTTCTCTTCGGATGTTCAAGTTTAATGTTCTTGCAACAGAAACAAATTTGCGAAATTCAGCACCAAAACCATCTTTTTTTTGGAAAACAGAAAGAATTTATGAATTTGATATACTTATCTTACAAGTTAAATTTCTTACTAAAGAATAGGAAGAATCCATGATACAAACCCTGTACCAGGCAGTACGCTCGGTACCAGGCATATATTGAATAGTACGAGCCCCTACGTGGTAAACCTTATATTGTGCTTGAACCATCAGGTTTACCCTGGTTCATGTACCCATAGGTTATTAGACTGATAAATACAACATGTACTGAATTGTACCAGGCAGTAATATAAACTTTGATGCAAGTGTACTATATTGTATTTTGAAGCAACACATCTCAAGAGGTAATGATAAATATCAAGATTAAAATGAAAACAATAAGCATTTCATGCTTCATAGCCTACAATAACAACCATGTACCTATCTGGGGCTCGCTAAAAAGACATTTTTTCCATGATTTAATCCTACGCAACATCACTAGTTACCCTAAGAACAATAACATTAATTTTTGTCATTTATAATTAGTCTTCTTAGGCTTTGGACATAAACAATCTCTACTGGTGAATCAAAATTAACACCCATCAAAGTCTTCCCCGAGCCTCTTGAGTATCAATACATGACATGATATGCATATTCTAGAATCCCTTTTGTCGAAGCTAAAACTTGTCAAATTCGATGCACATTACCAGCCAGGAAACATGAACATGTAAAGGAAGAGAAAACTGTCTATAAAAAAGAGTCTGCCCTTCTCAGTTTGATCCGAAAGGTTCTCATAATTCTCTTCTAGTATATATAGGGAGGGCCATCTTTCATCATTCAAGAGAGATGTCGATATATTTTTCTGTTACAAGAGAGAGTTATTATGTTTTCTTCTTGTAATTAGAGAGAGAAGTTGTTTTCTGTAGTGAAATCCATCTAGGCATGCTCGTGGATGTTTCCCTCAAATTGATTGGGGTTTACCACATTATAATTTTAGTGCCAATAATTTTTGCTTTTCTTGATATCAACTTAGTTGTGAGAAATTGCTTCACCCCATAGTTTCCTAATAACAGCAACCACTCACTAAATGAGTACAGTCAATCAAAATGCAACATTGGAGTGCAGTAGTCAGGCACTGGGGTCATGGTTTCCGACTAGGTATTCCAAGATACCAGCAACAGTATTATACCCAAAATTGGAGCAAAATAACAAGCCTAGAAGATCACAAATCCCACATAACAAGTGACAAAAAACTATTTTTTTCAAGAATTAACAGCTCTAAGATGTAATTCCTAACTCATGCTATCATTGACTTCTCTTTTCTCACTCCCGAGCTGAACAATAGAGATTAATTGTCTTAAAGAAAAGAAAAACAACGAAACAAACCTACTGCAATTTCCGGGAAAAAAAAATGAAAAAATAACATCAAAGATAATCTATTTACTTCTTAGATTGCCTTCTTCCGCAGGAACAACTGATAGAATCGTAAACGAATTCATGAACCGATCCGCATCAGATTAAAGAAGAGTCCAAATAACTCAACAATTTAGGATTCGATCATTGAAACCAACCATAAGAAGTGAGAAAGATGTGAAATTGAAAGAGGATTTGATTTCAGATTCTCACCCTTCGTGCAGTCCGCTCGCCCCCTTTTTCCTCTTCCTACGAGCAAATCTCATTCACGCCTAGGAGAGAGACCGTGGACCAAGACGGCATCTTAAGTCGTCCGAGTCATGTCTAACTCGGCCCACGAGTTAACTCGGAGCGCGTCCTTTTCCACGGCCCGCATATAAGGTTTAGAGCAACGACTCGTCGACTTGGTGGAACGGTTCGGACGAGGGAGCGAGTTGACTCGGAACTCCCCTTGCGCGCATCCATTGAGGGTATTCACGTAATTTAAATTCGTTTAATGGCGATTCGTCATCGGAAATGAGACAGATCAAATGACGTGTTGTCCAGCTGAAGTCCCACGTGTTACTCACGACGATAATTATGTAACGTAATTACGTGTTTGTCACTTATTATCTTTTTTCTAACCGGTCACGGAACTCTTAGGGTTCTCGCTGATCTCTGATCCCGGTAACAATTCCGGCCGATTTGCTATAGAAAGCTTGGATTTTTCACAAAATTCTCGGCGTAATTTCTGCATCCGAGCTTAATTTTGGACTTGGAGGAGGACAGCTATTATCCAGTTGAGGAACTGAATGAAACCCTAGAGAGGATTGCTCCTTTGGATGGAATCTGGTAGAACTCTTATCCAGTTGAAGAACTGAATGAAACCCTAGAGAGGATTGCTCCTTTGGATGGAATATGGTGGAGGCGTATGAGAGATAAAGTCATGCAAAGATTGTGTTTTGATTAGTTTTCTTTTGAGCAGTCGTCATTCGAACAGTTCTATGAACTTTTTTTCTCTTTTGGGGGTGGGTAGAAGATAAGATAAAAAAAAAGAGGATTTTAGGTATAATCGTATAGATTATAATTATGTTGGCGTTATGTAAAAAATTCTAATGTCATAATCGATATCTAATAGTGATAGATTGAGATTAAAATTTTTTTATATATTTTACAAACATATCTATAAAAAAAACTAGACTCGTCTTCTCTAATCTTTTTATTTTTCACGATATCATCAATATAGATTGAGAATAGATTTATAATATTAAATTTTGGTATTTCATTTCTATAGGCGAGAGTATAAGGTTTAGAATAGTAATTAAGATAGTCTTTCCCATCAAAATCTTCTCTTAAGGAATTATATAACTTCCCTTCTATTGATCAATCGTAATCAAAATCTAATTAAATCTATAATATATCTTACATAATTAGATATGTTCACTTAATTTAACATTCTCTCACTTATCATTAATTGATAAGATATAAAAAAATTTAAAATCAAAATAAATAAAATAAAATTTTATTAAAAAATAATTCTACATAATTAGATTTTAAAATTTTTAAAAAGTATTATATATAAATTATAAAAAAAGCTAATAAGTATAATAATACTATATTAAGTTTGACTATCAATATAAGTCATAACGATTATATGTCATCAATGTCATACTTCCTTCTATGTACCACAACACTGTTAGTTTTTCATAATATATTTCATAATAATATTTATAATTTATTTTTTCAAGACAATCATATTATCATATTCAATTATAATATACATAAACATAAATATAAATAAAATAATTTAAATAAATAATTTAAATTAAATAAAAATATTAATAATAGTATTTATCTAAACACGTATTACTAGATTTTTTATGGCCTACATATAAGCCCCATTTTAAGAACATATTTTTTAAATACTTTAAGATGTAGAGTTTTAGTAAATAAATCAGTAATCATCAAGGTGGTACTCAGCAAGTCTCATTCTAGACTCTTTCTCTAACCACCAAGTATCTTATCTCGATGTGCTTGGCACTATTAGTATTTATTATTTATAAAGAAGAAAACTACTATAGTATTATTATAAAATATCTTCAATAACATGATAATTGAATCGACTATACCAAGTTCTAAGATGAAATTTAACAATTATAAAACTTGATTTGTAGCCTTAAAATATGTCATAAATTCAGCTTCTATTGTTAGTGATGTAAGAAGCAATTGCTTTATATTTTTCAAGAAATTATCTTTTTAACTAACATGACAATCTTGAAATCAAAACTATTAAGAGGATACAAACTAGAATTAAAAGGATTTATAAGTATTTTTTTTTCTTCTCAATCACCATGGTGCGTAGCCATTGGCCACCGCAGTGTATGATTGTTCTCACGTGGTCGACCGACGACTCCATTGGTCGTCGTGCCATGCCACTGTGCCAACACATGACTATCCTCAACACCCGTGGGTTCCTTACCGACGAAACACCTTCACGGCCATGCGTCGCCAATTGTCGTCTGACCATGTGGTTGTGCTCACACGTCGATCGGTGACCCCCACCATCGCCACAACGTGCGGCTATGCTTATGCATCGAATAATGACCCCAATTAGTCATCATGGATATTCTTGTCCACCTTGTAGCTATTGGGAACTGTGGTTTCCAAAGTCCAGTCAACACCCGTCCGAGCCAGCAAACATCATCGTAGGCAACAACATTGCTTCATTTGCAGCTGCTTGCGACCAAGGCAAGCCAACCATCGTAGGGTCGATGACCCGTGATTGGTTGTTGCACCTCACCACACTTCAACTACGTACAACAACACCTACCACTGCCCTTAACAATGCTATCGCCAAATAAACTATCGATGATAGTCCATCGATTAAACACGATGATCCTCGCATCACCTAAAAAGCAAGCGATAGGACGAACAAGATTGATCTAAATACAAAACTGATATAAATACAAATGGATAAGATTGACAATTGTTCAAGTATCATATAATCAAAACTAAATAACATATTTCCGCAAAGGGTGTCAATAAATATATCTAAATATAAAATAAATTTGACATATTTTTATAATATAAGACATTTGATTTAAAAATATAGTTTTGATACCAATTATAAGTACAATAAACTATAATTATAATAGTGTTATGCCAAAGTTTTAATACCAAAATCGAAATCAAATAAAAATAGATCAAGATTGTATACCATTTGATGTCATTCAAAAAATATTTTATCTGATTTACAAACACACTGTCATCAAATCCGAAAACTACAATGATACTGATCCACAAGAAGAACTAGAGTCGTTTTCTCCTCTCTTCTTATCCTTCACAAGAACTAAGGAATATTTAGAATAGATCTATAATTTTAATTTCTAGTGTTTCATCCATAAGAAAGCATATCTTTTATAGACGAGAATAAAAATTCTAAAATGATAATTATAAAAATATCTTTTATCAACGTCATCTTCTTTTAAGAAATCCTATTATAATTGAATTTTTTTTTTGTTATTTGATAATCAAAATCCAATCAAATCTATAATATATCTTATCTAATTAGATTTCTATTGATTGATAATCAAAATCCAATTAAATCTAATTAGATAAAAACTATATACTGTAGTATTGAGATCATATATTATTCATTAAACCCATAAATCTTGATGTCAATAAATTATTTCCAAAATTTTAGGATCATAATAAAGATTTTGACAACTACTAGAGATTGTAGAATATCAACAAGCAATCAAACCAAAATTCAAGTCAACATAACAAAGATGCCAACTTCAGGCATTTAGCACAAGAAATAGGTGGTACCTATCCACAGTTCGTAACTAGAAAGATCTGAGTACTGAATTCAAGCACAGGGCAGAACTCGATCTTAAGACATCAAGAATACTAATTCACACAAGTTCACCAAGATACACAAGCACCAAGTCTGTTTCAAGTCTTTGGAACTCCTCACAACGTGTTCCTTTCCTTTGTCATCAGCCCATGGCATACTTTTGCGTCCATGACCGTGCTATTTCTTCGTAGCGGGACCTGTGTGTTTTGTATATGTGTGCAATCTCAGGGACAAGAGGGTCGTCTGGGTTGGGATCTGTGAGCAGAGATGAGATGGAGAGAAGCACTTTGGATATGGTCAGAGCTGGGCTCCACTGGTCCTTCAGGATATCAAGACAGATGCTTCCATTTGAGTTGATGTTTGGATGGTACACCTGCACAAGTACAACGAACATTTCAGCAAAAAGAAGAATGATAGCTAAAGGTAGATGTAATTCACCACCATTAATGGTCTTTCAGGAGGCAAACTCTGCACATATAGAAGTTGCAGGACTTCTTGGATATGGGACGACTCCATTATATTCATCTTAGCGTGTTCAGAAGATATAGAGAAAAATTATTGATCTAAAAAGTCCTACAGTATAGAGTATAGTAATAGTTCAATATGTATCCTGGTGGATATCTTTCCCCAGTCTCTATAACATTCACCAAATATGCCTTCGTGAAGTGCAACTCAAAAGCCAACCAAAGTGGAGATTCATTTGATTACCTATTCTCTTCATTTACACGTGAAATCTTAATCACACGTCAAAGGTTTGTGAGCCTTGATTGAAATAATGCATAATTCGAATCCTTTGGAATGACATTTCTTATTTTCTAGCAACAAAAAGCATAAGACCTCATAAGTTTTCAGTGGCCACCATCAGTGCAGCAGTTATACTACTCGTAATCAAGAGTCAAGTTACAACTCAGAACCAATTTATTCACAATAAAATCTGTTATAAAGCCAGAAGTTCTGTTCAGGGTAGCAACTGCATAAGGCCTCAAGCACTCATCAGCCCACCTCATAAACTGTTTGTCGCTATATCTATTCAAGAAATTTGTTATTTGCGGTGTTCCACATGCAATATTTCTTCTTGTGAAATTCCAATTACTGTGCAAAACAAAATCATACATGAAAATTACTATGATGACTATTAACATCTAAATATCCACGAATGTAGAGATGATTGCAAATTGAAATGAAGCAGAAACTCCACACCCTGCTGCTAGCAAGTTCTCTATTGTGACATATAAGCCTAGCCTTCCATTTTAGCACTTACATCCTTGTTAATTTTATATCTATAGTTGACACTAAATCTGACTTTTTTAAACATGAAACAAGGTTTTAAATTTCGTCTAGACCGGTATGTACTAGGCAGTTTGTACTGGTCAGGGCATCAATAGGCTCATGAACAACCCCATTTCGGGTGGTCCATGACGAATCATTAGTTATCGGGTGATCATCTACATTTTTTATGTTTAGGGTTAAAGCAACTCCCCTGCGCTCTTCCCTCAACCCTCAATCTCTTTCACTCATGCCGCCCAAGGGTCCAGTACCCAAGATTTTAAATTATGGCATGAACAATCTATAACCTTTTCCAAAGTAGGCTGATATTTTCAATGTGCAAAGTAAAACATACCAACGAACGGTGTTTCATCCTTTAGATGACTACCAAAAAGTTTCAAATATTAGAAATATTATAATGGTCCATGGATGACAAGAGTTTTAGGGGCCCCCAACAGACACTAAGACATTCCTTTTGATTTATTAACGTCATTCAGAACTAAAAGATCTAAAAAATCTGCCAAACACAATCTTTACTCATGACATAACTAGGAAGCAACATGAGCAACTATAACCAATGTGTTACCACCTGAAACTAACGAACTATACAGCATGACCATTTAGTGCATGATGGCTGCAAAATCTCGAGCACAAAGGACGAACAGCAGGATATTAGCATTTTATGAGACTTGGTCAATGTAAATATTACTTGAAAAAAATCAAGCATCTCCTATGCTGTATGTTAGAGGGAATATATATAACTATCAGATAACATTACCACCCTTGCAATCAATCTATCCTTGCAAAAGATCGGACTATCGATTTATTGAGCTTAGCCTTACAACTAATTTGGTTTAATATCACTTATCATTGTTTATATATATATATATATATATATATATATATATATATATATATATATATATAGTCAGCTACCATACTACCTTCATCACACCTATTACCTAAGAATCTTAATGTAATCTAAGTGCAGCGACAACAAAACAAATAAGAAATAAGTATACTATTTTGTTTCTTATAATCCTTCAAAAAGAACAGGGATGTGCTAATGCCAGTTGGGATCAAATGACAGGTGTGAAGAATAACAAGCATAATAATGTGGGTTCCTCTTACCTTGGTCTGAAAGTTGACCTTGGGAGGCTTGAATGGGTAGTCAGCCGGGAAATGAATCATCACAAAAAACACCCCCCCTGCATAGGGACTGTCAGAAGGGCCCATAATTGTTGCTTGCCAGTGAAACAGATCTTCACCAACAGGCCCAGCACTGCAGGATGCTGGAGGATCCCTTTGCAAATCCAGAAGCTCCTTTTGAATACGTTTGCTAGCCATAAGGCCTCCTGAACTAGTATAGAAGAAATGAGATGAACTTCAACATCTATAAAATAGAAAGAAAATAAGCCATTATAAGTCATGCAACTCAATATTTGAACATATAAGTGCCAATAAACAATGAGTTAGGCCGCAGGTCAGGAACTTATGAGGATTCATGTGAAATGGAGTTCCTAGGCAAACTAAAATATCCAACATTCAACCAGGGTAATGTATTGACAATTCTGTGGAAGACAAAATGGTTATTTTGTTTCAGTCCAAACTCTGAAATCAACAAAGAGAAGCAGTTTATGGTAAGCTTAGGAATTATCTGATGCTAGCTTCACCTTCTATATTGTAACATCGAGTACACTACAAAATTCATATATAGCCAGCAAAGAACAATCACATGTTCTGTACAGGAAATAAATTTACTACTTAGAAAATTCAACAAACCTATGATTTTATCTGACCAAAAAATTTGACAATTTGCAGGATTCCTGCTCAATATCCAACATGTATGTCTTTGTTTTTTAACTGCAGTAACTAGTACGTATGTTTTGTTCTTGGTTTTTATACCCCTGAATGGGGAAAGGAAAATAAAGATGAAATCACAACATCAACAGAACAAGTACCATGAACCATTTCATCCCATCAATGGAACTGCTATAATTTTGTAAGAATCAGTATATTTAACTAAGTTGTACTGTCTTAGATGATTCAGAAGCTGAAAAAACATAAATGGTAGAAAATTAACTTATACAGTATCAAGAAAAAACTTACAAATTTATTATGTAATATCAAGTAAAGTGAAATACATTTTCACCTGTTTTCCATAATAGCTAAAATAATATCCATTTATCAAAAGTCTAACTATGAGTACATCACCACCACATGTAAAGGATCACATTGTCATGGACATAGCTAGAATTGCCTAAGTCATGAGGCACTCTTGCAGCAATTGTCATGGGCTTAACTGGAGTTGCCTAAGTTGTGAAGCACTCTTGCGCCAACTTCTCAGACTTAGTTGGGATTCCCTAAGTCATGAGGTGCCCTTGCGATATATGCATCCGCAAAGGGTTAGCCTAGTTACAACCTCGTGCAGGTGCCGAAGGACATATAAAACAGCAAATTGATTAGTTTGAAAATGAGCGACGGACAAGTCATAATGTCTCGCGAAGAGGGAAGCTTTACAAGCAATTCAACGAGCACCTTGAGTGTAAGAGAGAAAAGAGAGGAAGGAACAAACAAGGACTTTAAAAGTCCCCAAACAACTGCTCACCAAGTGTCGGGTGCGAAAACAAGTTCTCTTCAAGTTAACGTGCGAACTTGTGAAGAGTGTTCAACGCCCGACACTACCTCGAAGCCCCATCCCCTCTAGTGCCACCCGGGGGATTTCAGGATGCTAAGATGGCTAATGTTTTGCATGTAGCTGCGGCCTATAGAAAACATGTCGTGGCACGTGAAAACGGAGCCATTTTGAGGCAGTTTTGCCCGGCGCGGTGAGAGGTCGCACTACAACACTGCAACCTGTTTGAGCTTATATTTTTACAAGCAAAAACACACAAAACCAAGACAAAACATACTACCAAGCATCTGTACAAATATGCAAAAGCGACAAACGATTCATTGAACAAAGTTGTTGCGGGTGCGTGGCGACCATTCATGACAACATGACCAAGGAAGAAACAAAAATAAGAACCCAAAGGCAATTTGCTATTTATGATGAACTAGAAACTATCTACATGAAAGAAACACACACTCATCTACTTTGTCTCCTAATTCCGATATGCTTGCAAAGTTCATGACATATGTCTACAGCTGTAAGCACGGCCATCATAAGGATGCATCCAGATGTATCATAAAGTTCTGGGCCCTTGCAAATGATGATCAACCAAACAAGGAAAAGAAAAAAAAAAGAAAGAGAGAGAGAGAGAGAGAGAGAGAGAGAGAGATTTCATTCATCAAATATGTAAAATGCAATTGAACTTTGCATAATCAAGAAACCACATATTTCATCTTCAAATTTATTTACTATAATTATTCTCTATCATATTTTGGCCGAAATTTCATTTCTCATAAGTATAAACAATTTTTCACAAACAAAAATGATATAAGCACGCTTGTGCTATGTGATTGCAGTGTCTTTGCTTTATGTTTTCGATATTTTCTGGATTTCTTTTGCGGGGTAGTTTGAGACTCCTTGAACAACTTGTATCATTAGCCGACTGGATCTCAATTTCATGTTGTTCCATTACTTCAGCCTTAAGGTTACTATTTTTTGGTAAATGAGTATGCTTTATTCCAGATAAACTGAACAAAAAAAAAAAATACAGATTGTCCAAATAGTATTTAATATTCCTCAGCAAACAGTGAAATCGAAAACTCAAGTAATATGCGTGTTATCATGGATGCTATGATGAATCCATACTAAGAAGCTTCAAATACATGTTCATTGGAGAAAGAGTAGAGACATAGATCTATGCATATGAAAATATTATAAAGGTGAAGTAAACGAAACAAAGCACAACAGCAAATAGGATCAATAGAAACACACAGATTCAATTAACCGAAAGGAACACATCCAAAATCAAGAAGTTATCAGAAATGAAACCAAGGAAAAAATCCGCTGACCAAAAGTTTCAAAGCAGACAAATGATCCCATCTCTCAGCTTAAGAATAACACAACATAGTACTTAATTCACGCCTAAAGAATCCAAAAAAGCCACAAAGACAGCAGCTTAAATTTACTGCCAGAGATGAACATGAGAAAGCAAAAGAGAAGCAGACAAGATTAAACCCTATTAATGAGCAAAAAAACAAATCAAACAACTGAACAAAAGAAAACAAGGCATCAACTTTGCAAACAAAACACCGTGATACCCATCCAAGTATAAGAGGATCCAGAAATCGAAAGGATTACAAGACAGGACGAAATCCAAGGCCGAGTTCCAAATTACCAAGTCAGCAACTTCCAGGTCTAGAGATCGACTTACCGGCTCAAGGGAAGTCAACGGGGAGGAGCTCTGATAGCGGTCGGAAGCGGAATGCCTCTCGATCTCCTTGTTGCTGCTGTAGAGGAGGATTGGGATATCGAGTCCCGAGATCGGGATAAGTGTAGCTGGCCGTCACGTGGTTGTCGGACAAGGATGGACCTTAAAAAAATTGCGGCGGATCCCTCTCTGCACACGTGGCGATGTCTCATTGGTGTTGGCAGAAGCATCCGGAGGTCAGAATCCGAAGCGAGTTGCTCCTGCCACTCGCTGAAAGGTAGTAGTAGTAAAACTGTAGGGCCAACGTACCCAGAAAATTACCTGAACCTTAATGGAGGAATATGTGGACCCACACTCATGCCTACTTTTAAATCACCAGAGAGGTGACGTGGGTAAGAGGGATCACATAAGTAACACTTCATCGCTTCTCATTTCTGCTGTTTTAGGCCGCTTATCACTTCAGTTTACACTAATTCAGCAATTATATATTAAAAACTACAAGAATTTATTACACAGGTAGTATTGAACTCTGAAAATAATGTTCATGGAAATGGTACAGACTTTGCCCTGGAGATTAAGACAAACAACATCAATGGCAATTAAGATCTGACTTGCACCAAATATGAGATTGCTCAGGGAACTACTCTAGCCTTTGCCCTCGGTTCTATTGCAACAAAACAAGGGTACATATCAGAACCCAGACATTAGCAGTGTTGTGTAATTAGTGATCATTGATCTCTCATTTATGCCAAAATTAAGGGGGGACAAACATAAGACACATCATCATCCCATGATATCACTTATCATTGAACCATGAAGATAACATTTGCAGGTAGATAGTGATAAAAGTGCTAATTAGAGCTGGTCTCCACTACAACAGGATCAACACAGGAAAACAGGCAGCTATAGAAATCTGGCAAACAAGAAAACAAGAATGTCATTGAAAATTAAAATTACATCAGAATCAACTCCATCCTGATGGGGAGCAGCTGAACTGAGCAGAGCAATAGCTACACTTTGTTTCTTCAAGTCACAGGTTCTGCATCTGAACATTTCTTTTTACACTTCAAAGTCCAAGTGCATTGAGGTTAACAGGATCAAGACTTGAGACTCATAGAGACTTTTCCCTATAAACACCCAGTCTCTAGAAAAGGACTACATCTGGTCTTATCTTTCCTCACTCTATTGCTTCTTACCCTGGGTCCATATACAGAACGAACTAGCACATGCATACAGAAGACCGACACACTTGGTACATTAAAACAGTGAATCAAGGTACAAGTAATTCCGCAGGCGACTATACTGTAAAAGACTACCATAAGTTCTATCCCATACACCAACAAAAAGAGCTTCTGTATCTGGGCTGAATGACATGCCTGAGATTTCACCAAAGAAGTCCAGCTCTTGTTGCTTGTTGTACCCACTCCCAACATCAAAGATGTGAACAAAATCTGCAGGCTCTGCCATCGCCAAAAACCGACCATCTGATGTGAAGCGAATTGATCTGATGGCACCAAGATTGCCTCTCAATACAGCGACAGACTTTGAGAGATTTCTGACATCCCAAACCCTGCAGGTCTTATCCTGGTTACCAGTGGCAAATGTTTGGCCATCGGGATTCCATGCTGATGCAAAAGAGAAGTCCACATGTCCTTGTAATTTATGGACAGTCTGCAAGAAACAAAGGTTACAAACTTAATTTCATTCAAGTCTCAAGTTTCAAATGCTCTTAAAATGTGGTGGCATGAATTATTTTTGGTAATATTTTATTATTGAAGGTTTTCATCTGCTTTTGAATTCAAAAATTACACAAGAAAATTGGTAACGATGCCACATATAAAATCAAAGGAAAAGTGTCTTTTTGATAGTCTAGGCTGTACTCATGAATCAATAAGCACCTCTTCCTCCAATTTAGAAGTGACAGTTGCCACTTGTAATCACCATGATATATATATATATATATATATATATATATATATATATACACATACGCACACACACACACACACTCATTTTTGAACTGTCGATGATGGTTGTGGTCATTTTATTCCCAGTTCTGATCTCATCATGAGCAACACTTACTACTAACCTTTCCAGTATGAGCATCCACCAGCAATCCGTCAGGATCATCTCCCACAATTACAAGAATCTTTCCATCAGGACTAAGTGATGTATGCTGCAAAAACAATAAGACATGAGTACTTATGTGAATTATCTGCAACTAAATGAGAAATTAGTGACTGACACAAACAAAATACCCAACATCAAATTCCAGGGTACTAGCATGACAGATATGAACATGGTTTATGTCATCAAAAGTGCAGCACAACTAGAAGTGACACTAAGAACAGAGTAATGGGATATCTACATCAACATTACCAGAAGTCTATGGTTGTTTCACCCTGATTAATAATTAACCAAAACAAAAGCCACTACAAATCGACCAAGCCACTTTCTTATCCAAACAACTTAAAAATAAGGAATAATCACAATAGATATGGCTACACAAAGAAACACTTGGAACTCACATTCACTGGCCACTGAAAGTGGAAATGCTTGCAAAGCTGACACTTCTCCAAGTCAAAATCTCGTATTCCACAGTCATTATTTGAAGACATGAAGTGAACAGCACCACTGAAAAAAGTTACAGCATCAATTCAGAAAAAGTACAGATGCAATGAAATCAGAGTGCCAGGAAAGACAAATTACCTGGAACTATCATAAATGTCCAATGCGTTAGTGATTGCATTGTCATCATATGTTGTACGGCAGCAAAAGCTTATTCCTTTCCGATCTAAAAACTGTTTCCCAAATCATCAGGTAACATTATCTTTAGAATAATGGTGTAAACATATCAGCAATGTGATGCATCAGATGGAAGGCTACCACGTAAAATGCACCTCGGCAATAACAGAAATGATAAGTTTTACACAATTGAAGTTTCAAAAAACAATTTAGATATCTTTCGTTAACTACTAAAGGATATAGGGATCGCACATAAGTGACAAATATCTCACTGGCTAATCTCGGAATATACAAGCTTCTGAGCAAGAAGACAAATACAGATTGTAGCTAGATTTAAACACATTATAAGTTAACAACTATATTAACAACTATAACTACAAAATCAAATCCAACTATTTTACATATGGAAAAAGGATTTAGGAGTATAAGTTATTTCCAAACAATTCCAACCTATAGGTATAAAAAAATATCCAATAAGATTAAAGGGCACCACACTGATATGCATGTTCAAGATGAATATATGCCGTCAAAGTAATAGTAGCTTAAACATTTCTTATCAACAATTAAGAGTTTTAATCATAGATTACTTTTCATTGGCCAACACCAAGACTGCTGTAGCAAAGGCAGTTCTAATTTCTAACACATGTTGCAACACCACTAACACCTCACGAGGCATAGCATAATCCAATTAACTGGATAAGTATAGGTATCAGCTAAACTGTGAACAAGATGGCAGTGAGCACAGTTTCAAAAAAGGTTGTGGCTTAAGTCACATAAAAATCTTCCAACAAAGGATCAAAGAGTAGACACAAAAGTCTCATGCACACTACACCACACTGGATCCGTGGTACATGATCCATTGAGCCCACCAAAGCCACCCAAAGCACAAGTTTGAGGCTATCCATGGCAACGTTTGAAGTCACTTGTCGCTGATTGGACCAATGCAAGTCTGGTTTATATCGACATATCAACACATGTTATGTCAGTACATGCCACGATATCGAGAAGGAAGGAAGGAGGAAAGGAGGAGAACAAACACCCAGGTTAGCGAAGGGCAGTTTGAACAGCAGGTGGGCTGGCATTGCAAGGGACGCAAGCATCACAAGAGATAGAGATAGAGAGAGAGAGAGAGAGAGAGGAAAACCTAAATAAAAAAATAAAAAGAACTTGAATCAGACCACACCAAACTGCTAAAAAACGGCTGGTCTATGATGGTTCATCGCCGAACTGGCATATACCACCGAGTATGTAAGGGCTGGCCCAACTGATTCATTGTTGAACCAATATATACCACCCGGTATATAAGTGTTGGCCCATGCCGGTTCATCATTGAACTAGTACATACTTCTTATCCAACTTTTCCCGGCATCATCAATGATTCCATATCACCATGAGAATGGTTTGCAATACCGTACCGTACCACTTAGTACAGGTGGTATGTAACGATCCGATAAAGAACCGGTATGGGTAGTACATCGGTACACCTTAGTGTACCATGTGTCAGTATGCTCGGTACATACCGTACTGACAGCTGATCGGTATACCGGTACAGTACGGTATTCAGAACCTTGCATGAGATGACACTTTTTGTTAAACCATAAAGCAATATGTTACAAATTAAACTTGCAATCTTTAAAAAGTTAAGGGAAACAGGTTGGTCATATTTGTGCCTCGATAATAATAGCAAAAACTATTCTGATAAAGGACAGCTGAATGGCACCTTAGTCAAAGAATAGCACATAAGTAGAAATATCTCATCATTAATACATCTTCAAGCTACCACAGACTTAAACAAACATAAATGGAGAAGAAAAAGAACAAAGAAAATCACCTTACAGATAAGTTCTCCTTGAAATCCTCCTGCCACAAGCAACTTGTCTTTAACGGCCAGCGTACTAACTTGGATCTGAGAAAATCCTTCCAACAAGCTTCCTGGGAGCCTCTGCAGCCAAAGACAAGAACTTGTGTACGCTTAGCTTTGAAGTGAATCACAGATCAAAATGTTACAAGTAAATATATATAGTTATCAGAAATCATCAATCAAGCACATTAAAAAAAGGATAATAGATGAAGAGAACACACCTCCTCTGGTGCTATGTGTCCCGAAACATTCATAACTTCATATTTCTCACCGCTTAGTGCCGACCAGTGAAGCACAGACGAGTTTGACATTAAGTACACATCATGCTTTGATGTAGCCCAAACCAAATTTCTCAGCTGCAGTTTTGTAATATATTCAAGCCAGGTAAGTTCAATGTTTGGTACCAAACTTCAACAATAATAAGAACAATAAACAGAACAAAACCTAGGCTCATATGATGCAATAAACTAACAAAGTCTCTCCTGCATAGAGTTAAACAGCCTAAAACATTAAACTTTTCAAAAGCATACTGTCCAGGATTTATATAGATGGACATAAACAATTAAACATATTCAAGGAACAGTGAGAAAGCAAGGTCATCTTCAACATGCCAGCAACAATCATATTTCCAACATGAACTATGATACTTCCACATAGCACAATTGCATGATTTTGGAGTTTCTTTTTTCTTTTTTTTTTTCTCCAATTGCTCTTACTATCCAGGATGATTGACATCAAACGTATCTCCCATAATCCAACAGCAAGTTGACATGGATGCATATCTGGATGAATATGGCATTATGCAGTATGACTTCTAAGTCAGGTTCTAAAAAGTTCACCTATAAAGATATTGGCAAGTTGGATAAAGTACCATGCAGGGTCATCCACAAGAACCAGCAACTTTCTCATTCTTTTATGAAAAAGAAAAAAAAGGAACGGGCAGCTTTTATAAAACTAAATACCTGTGTGATGAGCATTTGTCCAATAGTTATGTCCTAGCTTGCATTGGATAGGATAATAAGAAGCATCATTTATTTCCAACTAGTCAAGGTTGCCATTTAGCCCCATGGAAGAAAATGTCTTTCATAATACCTTGCCTTTGTTTCTTAACCAGGTCATCATCATCTTTTTCAGAATCTTATGGAAACTCTAGTTAAATTGTCTGTGTTCTCCTTATAGTTGCGCTCAAGTCATTTTGGTATAAAAACAACAGAAACGCAACAATAAACTTCCATCAATCATTTGGCACTCACTCATTTTCAGAATTTTATTAAATAAGTTTGACATTAACCCTCTATGTCTGAAAATCCTAAAGGATGTGCAGCGCCAGTTGCCTTATTTTCATCTATGCATCTTCATCATTTGACAATAACTTTAATTTCCAACCTTGCAGTATGGCCAAGATCTAATTATGCTGAAAACTTGATTAGTTGATCCTACTGAATAACTAATTAAACTAATTCCTGCATCTTTATTAATTTATAACTTATTTCAACTTTTATGATATTTCCTAAATCATTACTTTATTTTTACCTTTAGCAAGCCGCCCTCAGTTTCGATGCTCAAATTATTAAAACTAGCAACATAAGTTTCTATTCAAGCATTATTGCATGGAACTGAATTATAGATCCAAGCGAGGAAACTCTATTTGCTATGATTTTGACTTCTCTTATTCGTAAACTATATGAACTGCAAACTAAAAAAATCATACAACATGACAAAATCCATAACCATCTAAATTTTCCATGTATATCCATATTCTCAATGCACCACTAATCCTGAACCTATATATTTTTCTTAACATGTCCATACCATTTTAGATCATTTTCTCTCATTTTATTTTTTGTTGGGGTACAACTAAATCCTTACAACATTCTTTTAGAAATACAAACCATGGTTCCAAAACATCCAATCCCAGCAGTTACTAAATAAAAATGAGAGATGTTTGACAACTTCTAGGTAATAAACATTAAAAACCAAAAAATGTTGCTACATAACTCCTTTGGTTGTGGATATAGGCAAAATATCCACCAACATGTGCACCCAGACAATGTTGTTGCATCTTTCTATTCAAAATCTGCAAAGTTCAGCATACAGAAAACAAATTCCAATGCTAGTATCCAGGCACCAAGCCCCATGTAGTTGGAATATTCAAGATGAACATGTATAAAACTTAATGTGTTCCACTTCTTGCTCAAACAAGATGATCGAATGTCAACCTACACTTTTCTGGACTCCATTTTTTTATATGATCCATATCACCCATGTTAACCTCTGTTCACATAGAAACAAACACCAATTTATCTACTTACACTCTCTAGGGGCACTACAACAAAAACAACAACAACAAACAGTAATGTCCAAACTAGTTGGGGTATGCTACATAGATTCATCCCACCATTATACTCTGTACAAGACAATATCTTTAGTTAAATAAAAAGTAACCAAATAACTTTTTATTATTTCTAGTAAGGTTTTCAAAAGTCTCCCACTATCTCTCTTCTCATGCCCACTAGTACTAATCTCTTTTTGTTGTTTCTGCTTGCACTTAGGGCCCTGATTTTTATACCCATGCTGTCTATGTTTCCATCTATTCATGTACAAACACAAAGCAAACAAGGCCTGGAAATTTTCCTGAACCACCAATAGACCAATGACAAAAAATAAAAATAAAATTATTCAGAAGAAGAGAAAGGTAAAGCTCAAAAAGAGCAAAATAAATATTGACATATAATCAATCACACACACACACACATAGCACATCACCCTCTTTTGAGAAAAAATAAAAATAAAAATATTCAGAAGAAGAGAAAGGGAAAGCTCAAAAAGAGCAAAATAAATATAGACATATAATCACACACACACATAGCACATCACCCTCTTATATAAGGAAAACAAAGGTCACTAAGGGGAGGAAGAACATGACAAGAACAGTGGAAAAAACAAATAGGGACCATCAAATTGGGATTAGAGTCAGGGAACAAGACATTTGCATCATGCTTGAAGAACATGTTTAGCCAAGAAAAAAAAAAGTTAAGAAACCAGATATCAATATTATGCATTGCAAATTATAGATACTGAGAACTTGTAGTCCCTGAAGTCGAAGATCCACAAAATAAACAAGAGCTAGATAACTTGTTGCCCTAAATCATTAATACAAAATAAATAATTATTGTCTTCCATGATGATCGTCATTTCGCCCAGACCAGTATGAAATAGGTGGCACATACCGGTCCGAGTGTTGACCGATATGCAGACCCACCATGGATCTGTCCACCATCTAAAAGGGAAGTGGGAAACCCAGATTCCCACTTCTCACGTGATCCCCACCTCCGCTTCTCACGCAAGTGTCGCCTCCACTTCTCATGCGAACGCCTTTGCTTCTCATGTGAGTGCCGCCTCCACTTCTCACACGATCGCTACGAGCCTGCAACTTCTCACCGCCACACCCTCCGCTTGCCACGATCGATGTTGCACACTGCCACACAATCGATGCTGCGATCGATGCTGCGATCGATGCTTCTCACACAGGTGGCTACCGGTGACCTCCACTTGCCACAATCTCACTGCACACCGCCATGTCTAAGGTAAGTCTCTTCTCCTCTTCCTCCTTCCCCCTCCTCTGCCACTTCCTCTTCATCCCTCTTTCTTCCCCCCTCCACCATCCCTTACTCTTCTCCCTTTTGTCTTCCTCTTCGAAACACTGGTACTTACTGGTGTATTGTGTGTCGATACACTGGTATAAAGCAGTACATACCAGCTCGACAAACCTCCAAGTTGAATCCGGTACCCGGTTTGACAAACCTTGGTCTTCCATCACCAAAGCATCCACTTCATTGACAATTAAAAAGCAAAAAAATTGCCTCCTACGCACCAAAGAATCCAAATTGAAAAAATATGCTTTCCAGCAAAACCTATTTGACTTGGCCATTTACAAAGTAATTGTCTTCACCTAATTTAGGTTATAATCAATTGTCTAAAATAATAATAACGAAACCCTCATAATATAATTAGCGACTAACTAGATTCAAATCAATAGAAAGGTCAAACCCAGATAAAAATAGAGCAAAATATAATTAACAAAATAGCAAAAGGTATTATGAACCACAGGTATAAGCCCAACAATGTACCAAATACACTCACCTGAAAATGAAGAATAGTTGATTTCACAGACCTTGTGTTTCGCTGGAACTCATAATAAATGCCACCTTTATCAGTTGGTTTGCAATCCTACATACATGATGAGCACTTGAGCATATAAAGGAGTGTAACAATAAAATGCAAAAACTAAGCTATTAGTTCATCAAAGCTTCATGCCTTTTCTGATGCTTCTCCAGAATTTGTAACATTTTCATAGTTTTTGTATTGTTCTAATCTGGTTTGCCTGTACCTCTCCCTTGTAATGCTTAGTGTACTCCATGGTATTCCTTGGATATCTTTTCCTTTCCTAGCTTGAGCGGAGGAAATATCAGATGCCCTTCCGTTCTAACAAAATCGAAATTTCTTCCCAGTAAGTCATGAACAATAATCAGAAACAGAAACAATTTGAAAACAATAACAGCGGCAACCCAAGATATAATGATGAGAAGACCATTCTTAAAACTATTAAAAATATACAGCCGCGAAAGGTGGTTACAGAACAGATAATAAAAATCTCTAGAAGAAAAAACAACTTCGAAATAATGCTGGAAGAGAGATAAGCACACCAAAGGGCCATATTCTTCATCATCAGAATCAGAATCGCCCAGACCCCTCCCTTGAAATTCTTCATACATGTCATCTTCTACATCACCCATGTCATAATCCTCTGCCATTTCATCCATATCATCACCACGATGAGGCTGCATTTAGTCTATGCCTCTGCCAAATCAAATTTCAAGTAAGATTGTTAAAGAGACTTTTCAACACTTCAAAAGGAAAAAGGGAAAATGTCCACTCATTCAGTTTCAATTTTAAAAACTTCTTGTGATCACCAAGATTCTAGCATTATTCCACAAAATGCCAATTTCATGAGATGCAACTTTATTCTCTTTGTCTTTCTTGGTCTATTTGAAGAAAAATTGTGTATCATTTAGATAGCAGATTATGCATCACTCCTAAAGAAGAGATCCTGATATCAATGCCTAATGCTCATTAATAACGTGAAACAAAATAAACAATAGTAGTAACTAAGAACTGGAATTAGCAGCTTAGTAGAAAATAAATACAAATGAGCATTAAAGTACCTTAGACAAAAAAAATACTACTATCCATCCAGCGAACCAGGAGAAATCACCTAACACTACCTCATCACCTAATATGCAATAAACAGACATTATAAAACAATATATCCCAAAAAAAGAAAAACCAAGAAAAAGGGACCTGTCAAATCTTTCGCGGTTACTCACTATACCCAATAAATTAATTATTCATTTACAGAAATCATTCTCATAGAAAGGAAAAAATCGTATAAAGAAAATTTATAAAAATGAAGGGTGTAGCATAACCTAATTCCAAAGCTTGGTAATCTAACAAAAAAGGATTGCAAGGATTCAAACGAATAAGGTGTGTCAAGCCATTATATGAAATCAAATACAAGTTAACTGCTTTCTTGAACGCATTTATCCAACGAGAAGCCAACCGAGAACGGAGAGTAACAATAAGAAGTGAAAGTCTACAAGCAAACACCCAATCAAGGCCGCTGGCATGTAGACAGATCAGATCATCCAAATCCAAACAAAGATCAAGGGCCTTTTTGGCGTCCGCACCTATTTTAGGGTTCCGGAAGCCTTGAAATCTCGGTCGAGGCGATGATTGACATCAACGTAGGTCACGAATCCGAAGAATTGGACGCCTTCCGGCCGGAATCGGAACGAATCGAGGGAGACAAATATGACCGGCTGAGGGTTACAGTTTTTGTCTTTTTTTGTTGTTGTTATTGTTCTATTTATTTCGACGAGAAACAGAAAGCGAGTGAGAGATGTATTGGTCGGTATAAGGTACCGATTCGGCCGTCTGCGTTGAAATTACGGGATTGCCATTCTTGGGGTCAAAATAGTAATAGTATGTTTTTTTTTTTTTTTTTTTTTTTGGAGATTACTATTTACCACCTTTTTGGTTATTTACAAATAGGAGCTTAGCATTTAAAGTCCCTTCTCACTAATTATTCACAATATTTTACTATTTATATTTTTTTAAAAATTAATAAAATAATATTTTATTATTCATGACATCTCTAATTTTGCTTTTATTCTTTTTTTTTTTCATTCCCCATAGCCTCCATATTTGATCTAGAAGATGATATCTTTTATGCTATTACAGAATGTACATAATTATAAAAATATTAAATTATTATAATAAATATCAAATTTATTTCTCTGTCTCATCTTCATCATTTATCTTTTTTTTGACATTTTAGGTCAATTCCATGTTAGGATGAAAAGAAAAGGAAGGGGAAAAGAGAAAAAAAAAATTTATAGGGTCAAAATGAAAAGATTTTATTAAAATTAAGTTATTAATTGATAGCATATATGTTTATGTACAAACAGATAACTTAAGAATATTCAAAGTTTTAGGATTATAATAAATAACAAATAAGTTACAAATAATAATATTCTATTTTAATAATTTTTAATATTTCTAAGTTGCTCTTTATAAATTGATATTTATGCTCTCAATTTATAACTCAATTTCAATAAAAAAAATTTCCACTCATTACCTACACTTTTCTTTCTCTTTTTCCTTCTTCTCCTCCTCTCAGCCACTGAAAATAACAATAAATAATAAAAAAATATAAATAATGAAATAGGACAATCTAAACATGAAAGAGGAGATAAGAAGAGCCATGATAGTAGTGTGCTGAGGTGAAAATGAAATTAAATGTGTTATAAATAATAAATTATTATTTTTTTAAGGAATTATGAATAGTAAGAAGTGGACTCTAAAAAAAAGCTCTTATTTGTTTTTTTTTTTGGGTAAATTTTTAGATAAAACTTTAGTTCTAAAAAATTTTTATAGAGTGCCCGTGTCCAAAAATTTTCATAAAGCACTCCTCTTCTCATAAAAGATAATTTTGTCTTTACATCCGCCCCTACGCACCATCACCTCTGTCTTCACCCTTGGTAACCTCCACATGTGGGTCTCTAACCATTTTTGCATATAAGCCCCTTGACCCTCTACTTATTACCCTATTTCACTCTTGACAACATTCACACACGATCCCTGGGGGGCCAAAGACAGTGATGGGCAAGTATCAAGTGGTGGCATGTATAGTTGCCAACATCATGGTGCTATAGTGGTTACTTAAGCTACCGAGGAATTATGGTGCAGACACTCAGTTAGTTGGCGTGGTTGAACCCAACAACAACTCATAAGGTGGTTTCGACATATCTGTTTGGCATTAGGGATAGTAAGAGAAAAACAAGAGCGAACAAGGACAATAAGCAAAGGGTGAGGGTAATGCACGGAGATATAAGTAGCCATAGGCAACATAATGGCAAAATTACTTTTTAAAATTAATTTTTTTTCAAAAAATTACCCTTCTTTTTTTTGTGTGTGGCTGATTGCATGCACGAATTAAACTCTAATTTTAGTTGGTGAATTCCACATATAAATAATAACTATAATTAAAGTGGTATACTCAATACTCTCTAATTTTAATTGGTCAATTCCATGTAACTAGAAATTAGAGACTCATACTTTTTATGATTATCCAACATGATCTAGAAAACAGAGTAACCTTACTACATATATAACATGGATTTTGTGAGCTACGAATTATTCTTATGTCATTTGTCGTATAACTATTTTAACTATACGAAGTCAATTTTATATTATATTATCCAAAAAGTATTTGTCTAGATGTCTTCTCGAGTTTACGCCTTGGTGTGATGATGATGAAATCGTTCATGCATTCACGTTCACTAACTCATTTCTTTTCCTTCTCACTCTTTTCAGTACTACACAATGTTACAAACGAACCATTGATTCACAAAATTAATTATTATACTAGTTGAAAAGTAATAGGATCAAACCATCTAAGTGTGATGAACGTCTTTGGGTTACAATGAAAGTATAAAAATATGTAATATGCTGTATTAAAATATGAAAATAACCTTTATGTCAGAATTGAAATCAAATACTTAGATCTAGTTTAACGATGCATACCTTTTGATGCCAACGATGGTTTAGGGAGAGAATTGAGGAGAAAACTATAATCCCTCAACTATGTTCGCTATGAGACGAAGACATACGTCTGTGCGTGCCCTCAGTCCTTAGAGGTCCTGTCTATTTATAGGCGAGAGTAGAAGGTCTAAAATAAGATATTATGTGTCAAACCATCTAAGTGTGATACTATGATTGAACATCTCTGGGTTACAATCCTGACAAAAAAATAGTGTTTTTGTCCATTATTCATCTCCCAACCCATAAGTTATAATCCTAACTATAACAATGGTAGAAGAGTGAAAGTTTTCTAGATAATTTAATATTTCTAAGTACTGAATATATTTAGTAAACAAGGAGTTAAATATGTGGTGAAAGTAGTAAAAATACATCAAGTATTTAAAAGTTTAATATGCTGTAGAATTTCTTGGTAATCATTGTTATTATTTATGTTACATATGTTACATTAAAATATGAAGAGACAAGGATGATATTTCAAGCCGTAGACAAGGATAGCTATGGAAAACTACTACTACTCAGTGCTCGTCCTTGGAAGAATCATGATAGGCTTCAACCATTGCAGGTGATGTGGTGATGGATAAGCATGAAAAGAAACCCTACCAAAAAGCTGTCTCCGTAGACGTTGGTTTTTCTTGTCTGCAACTCCTTTTCCAACACTTTTTCTGATTCCTTTCGCCATTTGCTTTGTGGTCAGCTCATTTCAGGATGGTGATGCTGACGCCACAGTCCTTTGGTGGCATATTGTGTCGTAGTAGTCTTTGGAGTAGAGAGGAAAGACACGATAACATGATGATCTCATATGCTCGCTCATGGTTGTCTTATGACAATACTTGTATGTTACTTGTTGATGCTGACTAATCTAAGAGTTAATTGAGCTACTTAGATCTTTATTATAGTCGAGTATGATCTCTATAGGTTTCCTTTGGATATGTTTATGTCATATTAAGTCATCCTTTCTAATTATACATCCATCTCATACTAAGAACATGAAATACCATACAGGTGATGTTAACATCAACTAAGCCTCAGTTTTGAATGTATCTATTCAGCTTGTTTTAGTCATATTATTGGCATTTTGCTTCTCATTATATGTGGGGTTTTGGTGTGAATTATAGATCTTCCAACAATTTCAGCAGTCAAAAAATTGTAATAGAATTCTATGATGATACAGAAAGGTATGCATTACTGTGAACTATGGAAGGTTTGAGACATTTCTTTTGTTCATTTTATGTGTGCTGAGACTAATAAATTCTAGTTGAACAATTAATGGCATGATGAGAAAGATTAATGTGTTTATACATAGAATATTGTATCAAAACCATTTCTGTGCTTGTAAAAATCATAAACCAGACATCTAAAATATATGAAAAGAGCTAAAATAATCACCTGCAGTTTCAAATCTCACATTTATTTTGTCTTCTACAACTTTCTAAGAAAACTGAAGAGTATAGTTGAAGGTAACATCACAAACTTATGCCCACTAATTGAGGAAGATTCTCTTCCAAAAAGGGAGGAATTTTCTAGAAAGACAAGCACAAATCATACTTTTGCCTAAACTGATGCAGACAGCTTGTTATTTAGGGATGTCCAAAAGGAATAGTGATATAGATCTTAATACACAGTAATCAGAACATTAAGGATCCATCTTCAAATTAATATATTATACAAACTGATCACACCTACACTTTTTACACAGCTTAAAAATGTGAATGAGAAGATTGGCCTGAACAAAATAGCAATTGATGCAAATGCAGAGCCACAAAAATGTAACCCAAGTTTGTGAAAGGCCTTATTCATCAAGAGGAACCCATTCTAGTACTAGTTGGATCTCTCCACACTCCACATTCTGTAGCTTTAGGAACACCTCTTGTTTTATCTTCCCATCAACTATGTTGACAGTGCTGTCCTTGATGAGTGCATTGTCGCTTGTTTTGAACCACCTGCCAATCTGCATGTTTTCAAGAAGCTCAGCATCCCCAAAAGCCATTGCAGCTGTGATCATAGGCTGGAGATCAACCTCAGCCTCGCCCATTTTGTCATCAGCAGAAAACATGTCGTGGTCGTATACTTGCTGTTTGAGAAGCAGAATAAAACAGGTTCATTTTAAGACAGACACAAGGCCTACTAATACTACAAGAGTTTTTAAGTTTCCATTAGAACTGGTAGATCTGAGTATTGAGAAGATGCAAAGTGCAAGTCATACGAAACTTAAGACAATACAACTTATTTAGAAACAAAATGATAATAAAAAGCAAAGATGTCACTTATAAAGGTAATCCGCTCAAACTTCCTTATCAGGAAAGCCAACTTATACTCCAAACGGTGGACACTGGTGTAAGAACCATGACAAGATTAATAAACATTCTTATAAAAGTAGACATATATGCAGAGTTTCAGAGCTTTTACTCTGGAAAAATCAAAATTTGACAGTAATTGCAATGTTATTTTCCAGCTTTTGGTTCTGTAAGTCACGTGCTGCTTATGAGATGACAAATATTTGATACAAAAAGGAAGAAAAAAAAATCAAATAACAAATACTTTGGTTGTTTAACTGGAAAGGTTCTCATAATGGAAATACATATTTTGTTGGAGAGAGGCAAACGAATGGACGTTGAACCCTAATATTATATAAATATACATCATATGATAAGGAACAAACATGGTCTTGTAACTGAACTTAAAGCTATTCTTCATAATACAGGCCTTCCTTAATATAATGAATAAAGAATATCTGGAAATCTGACTTCATTGAACAAATATATTATAACATTAACACATTTAAGAAAAAGCAAAGAACTTTCCTCATCCTATACAAAAGAACAACAACAATAACAACAACAAATGATTACATTTTACAGTCATTTATTTGGATTTCTATTGCCATTAGTCTATTAAGGGAAGTGTTTTTGGATGAATCAAGGATCATCATGTCCTTTGTCATATTGTCCAAGTCTTGTTTGGCCTTTCTTTTATCTCTCATGGAACTTTGAATCCCACTTGACTCGCTAGCATTACTGATGAATTTTATATTATATATCGGTACTATTTTATGTTGTACTCTGTTACTCCTAATTCTTGTAAAATATTCAGGATATGAACCTACCCACAGAAGCATGTCTTAATTTCTCAAGGAAAGTATCATAAGAAAGATAACACGGAGGCAGGAAAAGTTTTCCAAGAATAGTAAAAATAGACACAATAAGTTAACCCATTTGAATTTACCAGTTTCAAAGCTCCATAACATCGAGGAACTGAAAATTTGAGCTCTTCATTCCATACTGGATTCAAGTTGCTCTTTTTAACTGTAGTTTGGGCCCTCTGTAAAAATCAGATGTCCAATGAAAATTGGAACATAAGACAAAAATAGCAACATAAACTCCATGTAACAACTTTGTAATAATCAAAATAGTTCATATGCTAGAGATCAATAGCAAACCTGCTGCCCAAGGCTCAAAATAACATATGGATCACTAGTTAGCATATCTCTAACAGCTAAGTTTGATCCTTTGACTACTTTGACCTTCAACTCTCCAATAAATTTCCTCATATCCGCCTGTGATAATAATCAAAACCTCATTATTTTAGTTACTATTAGATTTACTGTTTGATTGATAGAGTACATTTAGCAGTGTGGCAGGTTGGTTATATCAGATGCATAATTGAGAGTGAGAACATATTTTTGTTGACAACTTCTTTAACTCCAAACAAAGAGCACAAGAATGGCTTACTGCCTTCTTTGAATTGTTGGACATGTAGCTGTGGTCCAAATTCTTTTCAGATTCAAATGTTCTGAAGGACATCTTTGAAGACACAATACGCAAACTTGGCTTCAAGAATTCTTGCAACTCATACTTAGACCTGAGGAAGAAAAGAAGTGCTCTTGAATGAGCAGTCACCCGACAATTTCTACGCAAAATCCACTGTCTAAAATAGTTTACCTTATAAATTGGCTCCGTTCTTCATTATCTGAGTCTGGTTTAGGCTTC
Source organism: Musa acuminata AAA Group (assembly GCF_036884655.1). Lineage (NCBI taxonomy): Eukaryota > Viridiplantae > Streptophyta > Magnoliopsida > Zingiberales > Musaceae > Musa > Musa acuminata. The sequence goes on from NC_088335.1 coordinate 47,536,031, forward strand.
CGATAACCTTTAGGAAGAAAGGCCTCATAAATTGAGTTAGCATAAGAGTTCCCACCAACTTCAATGATGGAATCAATGTCACTTTCAGTCAATTCATCTGATGTTAAAGGCAGCACCTGAATGTCAACAATAACAAATGAAACGAAAGCAACATCAGGAAAGTTCATATTACTACTGGAAAAAAATCCACAAACATGAATCTGATCAAGGTTCAACTATGAATACAGCCAAATCAAACAACAATCAGCAGACAGAGACTGGGGCATAAGCATCTATTAAGTTAAACCCCCCACCTATAGACTATTTGGCTTTTACCTCGGACTAACTCACTCTTTGTAAGTTCAATGTACAGGCATAAGAATCTACACATCTAGTACATCATGTTCCCAAGTTCCATGATTCATGTACAGAACATATACATTCTGAGTCAGTCAAAATTATGCTAGAAACTGGAATCCTACCAATTACTTGCATCACAAAAGAAATGAGATGGAATTAACGATGAAAATAACTAATATAAGTTCCTACATATTAAAACCTAATGCATGATGCTAATTGCTAAATCAAAGCCACATTTGAACACAGAATGTTGAATTCTGCTGGGAAGGAAAAGTAATTTTAAAATCTCCAGAGTTGCAATCACTAAAAAATATGCAGCACCTTAGGAAACATCACATTAGGCATCACTAATGGTACCTTTGATATGTCTGCATCAAGACTCCTATGAACATCACTACATTTCAAGCATATAAAAACCCCAATGTTAGCTGACCTGCACAAACAAATTATTCAGGTCAGACTATGAACACATTGCACATCAGCTACGTTAATATTATGCAAATGAAATGCCAGCCTTATGCCCAACTAAGGTCAATGGATATCATAGTCTTAATCATGATTCGTCTTACCGATCCGTATCACTGTACCGACCAGCTATCATTACGGTATATACCAAGTTATACCGAATCATATCAAGTGTACCAACACATGGTACATGAGGGTGTACCGATGTTGAGGGTGTACCGATGTACCACCCCTACCGGTCCCCTATCGGACTGGTACATACCACCCATACTGAGCAGTATGTCACGGTATAACGAACCTTGGCTCTTAATAATTTACCCAATCAAGTGTTTAATTCTTGTTTAGTATAAAAGGGAAATTTTCAATCATCAAGTTCCTTGCAATAATTATACATGAGATGCATTCAAAACACATCAACTAATATCTGGTCATTTCTGCAACTGTACATGAGACAGATGTTTCTGAACATTCTACAATAACATAGACATCTCAACTATGACAGGATACTAGTACTTACGCCCATTTCGGATCTGGAGCACTACAATCTGCACAAATTCGATTATCACTTTTGAGCATAAGCTCCTTTAGTTTCCTCATTTTACCTGTTATTAGAATAAGGAAGCATAAAACTTAGCTGGTTTCTGAGACAAATATAAAAACTTCACATAGTTTTCAAAATTGTGTTAATGAGTCAAAATGAACATAGTAATGAACATAATACAGAAATGCAATGAAGGAATTTATACAGAAGTAATCCAGGTAATGACAAAGCTGCATGAATATGTATGACTTTGTTGAACAGAATCAGCAATATATGTTAATTTCCAAAAAGCTACAGCGTTCCTACTAACTAATAATGACCATAAACCAAGTGGCAGGCCCTTTCAGTTAGGTTCTCCATGAGAAAGATTGGAGCCATAAAAATAAATGTTACATCAAGCTATAAACATAAGAACCTTGATCTTCTCCTACGAATACAAAGAAATGTTGATCAATAGGCCATAGTCCATATGGATAATAGAAATCCCGTGGTCTTCTTAGTCCTACCATTTGCACAAACCAATGCTACTGGTTACTACCAGTAATCATAGATATAGCTTATTTCTTCTCCTTTGTCATCTTCTCACTAATATGTAAATCTTCATCCAAATTCTCTTGATCTAGCAAAACAAGGTGATTGAGACCTTGATCTCAGATACAAATAAGTTGCTAAGATGTCAGGTCCTTCCACAATAGCTTCTGAGAATAAGCTGGCACTAGGATTTGGCACATGTACAGTACCATCTGATTTCTTCATAATGGAACAAAATTGAATTAGGATGAAACTTAGTTCAGATCCAAAATAAGCAGCAAAACAAATAATTACAAAATAAAACCTACCATGGACGAAGAATATCAGATTTATATAACAAATATGATTATCCTTGTAGATTTCTCTATTTAAATTTAGCCTTAAGGAACACTCTAGTGTGTAAACTACCAATAATCAAAGACGAGCATACGACATAAAGCATCTTCTAATGTGCACCTGAGACAGGCTTCTCAGGCCTGTAATAGCGATTACTCATATCTTCAGTTTGAGAAACTTGATATTCCGCAACAGAGAACTTTATCTGCAACATGAAAAATAAAAAAAGAAAATAGTACTGACTAACTAATTTCCGGAATAGTCAACATAACATTTTGAAGTTCATAACATAATTTAACAATAAAACAACACAGCACATCGTTCAATTGTATTGACACTACAAAAGTTTCCTGGTGAACATACATGCTGTTTATGAGAAAACATAAACGTTGCAGAAAAGAGAAAGAAAAAACAAATAATCAGAATCTTCATAAACTTGTGAATCAAACAAAGAAATATTTCACATTTAATTACATAACAGTGAATCGTATTGGCACTACACAAGTTTCCTGGTGAACATACCTGCTATTTATGAGAAAAACATTGCAAAAAAGAAAAGAAAAATCAACTAATAGGAGTCTTCATAAAGTTGGGACTCAAACAAATCTACATTTAATTATATAAAAAATACAGATCTACTGGAGTTTTACTAAACCTAAATAGATGATCATGATTAATGGCCCCAAAAGGCGTTTCTGATGCAATCATGAGATTTACAACAACTAAAGGCATAAATGTAGGACTCAACAACCGCTTCTTCCTCGAAAGACATATCACCTTCAACACAGAACCATTATCGCTAAAGAGCCACCTATTCCTCAAGTTCAAATCTTCTATCTATCATGATCAACTTCCAATGAGGCACTAAAAGAGTAAAAACCATGAAATTTCAATCTCTTCCCCAACAGAAGCGATCAAAACTCAGTAAATGGCTCCAAAAGACAAACTTTAAACATCAAAAGCCAAGTCCCTTCAGTCCAAAGTTCAGAACAAGGATCAGATCTTCAAGATACAAAGGATCAAATACAGGCAGCCGGGTCTTACCCAAGAAGAGGAGAAACGAGCGTTGTTTACTCCGAAACGAAGGAGATTGAGCAGCAGATAGAACGCAGAACGATCTTCCCGGACAATCTAAATCGTGATTTGATCGACAGCTGTGTCTTCCAGAATCAAGCTTCAGCAGACGCGGATGGTTTGAACTCCGTGTCTCTAGAAGACTTCTCAATGATCGGAAATGACCACCGAATCCACCGTGTAATAACCAGACCGGGCCTGGTTCAAGGCAAGTTAAATTGACCGCCCGAACCGGTTCTCGAAGAAATAGATAAATTGAATCGAACCGAGCTGACCCAAAAAAATTCTAGGAAGAATTAGATGCAATTTATAATAGAATTAGAAGGAATTATGATCATAAAGCAGGGAATTTACTATAAAATTTTAAATTGATGAAGTATTTATTATAAATTATTAATGGATACACTTTAATTTGTTGAGGGTGAACACAAAGATGACAAGGCTAATCGCGAACCAGTGGTGGACCAAACCGGGTCGGTAGGAATGTAATGTTCTATGAAGTGGGCAATTTAATTAAGGAGGTTGGCTTCTTGGCGCATCTGCCTACATGAGGGGACATGAACATATTAATTTAGCTGGATTTTAGGTAGTGTGACAGCGAATTCTATAGCAACAAAGCGAATTCAATGTTCATCTTTTAATGCGCACATAGCATTTGACAAGGGATTTATGGTCAATTTAGATTGGTCAATTATGAAGGATGATTAACAATATGGTCCATTTGTTACAGCAGATGAGGAGGACTTGTTCTCTATTCTGTACAACTTTGAAGTATGTGTTTCAAGAATGGATGGATTCGTTTCTTTTAATATATTATTATTTTATGTAACTCTATGCATGTGAAATTTCATTTTATTTTGAATATAAAAATATTATTTTTTTATTTTAAAATTTTATTATATGGGCTAATTACATATTCCTTATAACTAATTACTTTTAGTATTCTGATCCTTATATTTTTAAAAATTATATTGAGATCCTTATATGTATGAAAGTGAAACGTTTAATTTTTTTTTTTTTTTATTGTCCACCCTACTAAATGAAATATTGTAGGATTTCGTATGTACAGTGATAGTAATATAATTTTTAAAAATATAAAAAATTAAAAATATTAAAAAAATAATTATAAAAAATAATATGTAATTAGCCCTCTTTTAATCAGACTCTTTGGACTCTCTCTGTTCTGCTCTTGTCAGGATATTCTCATATCTTACCTGTTTAAATTGCAAGCTGGTCATTGATGAAGCTTAAAAATATCAATCAATAAATCCTGTCCAACTTATAGATGGAATGACAGTAATTGAAAATTAAGATAGTAGCAGATGAAATATTGTGTTTTTACATGTAATAATACTGCTATCTTCTGCAACTGGATGCTCCCAAAGAATCATAAATTCCCACCATACTATCAAATCAAGTCCAAGACACATGAAATGGTTCTCAGTCTTTGGTTCACCAAATCTGCAATTGACTTCTGTAATGAAAATTCTGCAACTGGTGTCCATCAACCATGGATGGGGCTGACTCCAATTTCTAATCATCAATCCAAGATCATAGATGTACACATACAGAACACAGAAGAAGAAATCTCAATTCTCAGCTGATTGCAGAATTCATTACAGAATCGATGAAGAGAACAGAGTTATGCTGTACATATTTATGTATTATATATATTTCGTCGTCCCCTCTTATTATTCCTTACAGAGTTGGTGAGGGAAACAGAGGCTACCACGCGAAGAGATCTTACAGCAGAGCTCAAACTTTGTGGAAAGAGGAAGAAGAAGAGAAAGCAGAAAACATTAGTATAAAGGATGCAGTTTCTTTGGACTTCCCTCATGGCAATCACAGTCCTCAAGAACATGTGCTGCAGACTCCATAGGCCCCGTCGCAGTCGCTGCCGGTGCCGTCACAGAAGCCGGCGGTCCCGATGAAGACCGGGCTCCCACGGCCGCTCCGTCGGCGCTTCTTGGGCCCGTCGGCGTCGTCGACGCAGGTGAATATGATCCAAGAGATGATGGAGAGCCATAAGATGATCACACAGTACAAGGCTTCTCCTCCAAAACCTTCCGTCCCCATCGCTTCCATACCCATGTCTCCCTCTCTGCTTAGGTTCCAAGCTTTCCCTCGGCCGAGAGGGTGTATTTATACGAGGTGTTGCGTATGGGTTGGTACTCGGGGGAGTGCCGACTCTTGCCGTCTCTCGTACGCTCACCCTGTCAGCGAATTGACCGAGCGTGGCGTGTCGGATGCGGCCAAGGAAGTGTTTGCTTAAGAGCTAAGAGAGGCGATGGATTTCCGAGTGGTAAAAAGGTTTGTTAATGAACTCTTTGACGTGATCAAGCTCTTATCCTCTCACAAACTGTTGGCGTTCCACTGGGTTTCTCGGTGTGAGCGCAGAGTTCTTGTGAAGCAACCGCCTCCGTCCATTTCATGGACGTAACACTCGATTGCAGACTCATTAAACACCAACAAAGACAAGCGTCGGATGGCTCCACCCCGCACATTAATGCCACCGCCTCACCGAAGAAGAAGACGAGTGCTCATGCGGGTCACACCCCCACCCATTATTGGCCTACTGAGGGAGACTGATGACAATGACATTTTTTATGAGCAGCTCCACATAGCGAGCTTGTGAAGTTGAAAGAATAAAATTAATTAGGTAAAAAATAATTTGGTTCCCACACTTTTCATGACTCTTAAACACTATGTTTGTCTTGTGTTGCTTTCTGTTCTTTCAGACCAGAGGAAACCTGCAACACTTTTGAGGTCAAGCAGCGGTAGGTGGCAGCTGATGCTAGATTTCTACCCAATGCATTAATGGAGTAGCTGAGGGGATGGCCAAAGCCTTGGCCTTGAAGGTGACATTTGACATCTTGTTGTTGCTGTTGGTGTTTCCCTCGCCAGAAACTAAAATCTATACTCATTTGGTCAAAATGTTGAACATCATTGGGTCAAACTATTCAGCATAAATCAGAACCCTCTCCTTCATCTATATACTATCATGGTGATTTGAGTATTTTCTTGTATGCATGATCTATTATTTGGTATGTCAAATATAAGTTAATAAATTTTCAGATTTAATACAAATTAATTATAGATTATCTTTTATAATTAATTATCTTCAGTATTTTGATTCTTATATTTTAAAAAATTATATTATGATCTCTATATTTATAAAGTTAATTTTATAATTAGTTTTATCTTATTTTGATTTATCATGTAGTATTTTTATCAATAGAAATATGATTAAATATTTTACTTTTATAATTATATAATAATATTTTTTAAGATATGAATATCATCTTTCCACTATCATTCTCATCACCATAGAAAAGAATATTTTCGCAATGAAGATTTTTGACAACTCTAATATATTTAGTATTAATATTTACATTACGAGTATAATAATCATCGATACTATTAACAATAGTGGTAGAATCTATCCCAATAAACTTTAATATTGTGTTGATATCTAACTATCCTATATATGTTTTATCAATATCTCCTTCGTTAATTAATCAGCATATTATTGGAATTCATTTTCATTAACAATTATTAAAATTATTTCTTGAAAGGTAATTTATATTCCTCACTTTGTGCTCTTCCATCTATATCTGCAATATATTTTTCCTGAGACAATAACCATCACAATCGAAATCGATGACCAACTCTATAATCGTGACATACGACGATTTCGGATAGCAAGGTGCAATCTTAATCATATCTGGAGAAAGAGTCACTTAGGAATCAAATGGACAAACTTGCTGTAGGTTCGTACCTCTCCTTGGAGCTCACTTATGCCTCAGGATTCGTGCCATGACATTAGATTGACGCCAACCACTTGTAATATGTGCATTGAGCTCTCGTCGCATGGTGGGTCCTGGTCATACGGTTGTACCTAATCGCTTCATGAAGTAGACATGGCAACCAACTGCACCACTCCCAAACCCAACCACATATTATATATATATATATATATATATATATATATATATATACCTCACAATCTTCTCTTTTTTTTTTCAATTATTCAAGGTATAAAAATATATTATAAATAAAAAAATTAGGGAGAACTCTTCTTTTTTTTGAACTACTTAAGACGTTTTGTAACTTCGGATTATTAAGTATTAGAGGGACTAGGTTGGAAAACCTCCCTCGACCCCGATTTTCATGTAGGTACTACCTTAGGAGCATAATAATTCCACTTTAGGAGTGCAATACTTCCACCTTAGAGCCATCTCGGATAATCCTGTCCATATAGGTCTGAACCATATCAAGCTAACCAAGATATTAACGATATTTTCCTTTAATATTTTGATGCTAGGAGGGTCCGATGTCGTAGGAACATCTGCCTACTAACTCTCTCAATAAACGTTCCAACGAGGAGTCCTCGCCTTTAACTCATAGCACTTTTAATCAAGGGGCAACTGTTATCCTTCCCACAAATGGATATGTCTACCACGATAAGAAAACATGAGATCCGCTATAGTGGAGAAGGGACATTAAATTCGCCACGACGAAAAGAAAATTTGAGGCTCGTCATGGTGGGAAGACTTGAGATTCGCTACTGTGGAGAAAGGATATGAAATCTATCATGGTGAAAAATAGATTTTAAGCTTACCATGACGGGAAGACCCGAGATCTGCTACGATGGAGAAGGGACATGAAATATGCCATGATGGAAAAAAGATTTAAAGCCCACCATGATGGGAAGACCCGAGATCCACTACAACGGAGAAGGGACATGAAATCCACAATGATGGAAAGAAGATTTGAAGCTCACCATGGTGGAAAATCCCAAGATCCATTACGACGGAGAAGGAACATGAAATCCGCTACGATGGAAAGAAGATTTGAAGCCCACCATAGTGGGAAGACTTGAAATCCGTTATGACGGAGAAGAGACATGAAATCTGTCATGGCAGAAAGAAGATTTGAAGCCCACCATGATGAGAAGACTTGAGATCCGCTACGATAAAGAAGAGATATGAAATCCACCATGGCTGAAAGAAGATTTGAAGTTTGCCATGGTGGGAAGGCTTGAGATCCGTAATGACGGAGAAAGGATATAAAATCCTTTATGACGAAAAGAAGATTTGAAGTCTGGCATGATAAAAATCCCGACCCATATCAAGATAAATCTGTTACGATGAAGGTGGAAGGCCGAATGCGCCCAAGATACACAAGTCAAGAAAATCCAATCGACAACAAAATAAATCCATTACAATGGAGGTGCAAGGCCAAATGCTCCCGAGATACATGAATCAGGAAAACCCGATCAACACTAAAATAAATTTGGTATGACAGAGGCACAAGGACGATTACACCCAAGACGTGTGAGTTAGGAAAACCCAATCAACATCAAAATAAATCTGCTATGGTAGAGGTGTAAGGCTGAATAGGCCCGAGATGGGTGAATCGAAAAAACTCAATTAGCACTAGAATAGATATGCTATGACAAAGGTGCAAAGCCGAATATGCATGATACGTGTGAGTTGGGAAGACCTAATCAACAATGAAATAAATCTGCTACGATAGAGGTGGAAGGATGAATACGCCTAAAACACGTGAGCTAGTAAAACCCGATCAACACCAAAATATGCTGGCATGTGTTGCACTAGTGGAGTAGGGAGCACCGATGTAAACAAGGGTAACTTCTGATGATTGAATTAATTGGGGAGAAACCGGAAGCTAACAATATGGACTTCGATCATAAAGGTATGAATTCTAATGAAGATGTTGGACTTATCATACATATAGTGCATACATTAGCTGACTACTCTAACCCGTAAACTATAAAAGTTGGAGAAACTTTGGAACATAAACATGTTATAGTTTTGATTAGTATTGGTAGCACTAATAATTTTATGTACAATAAGGTTGCTGATCGATTGACTTACCACATTGAAGGCTGTGACAAATTTGAAGTAAAGGTCACTGATGGATTAATTCTAACTTATGGTAGCAAATGAACATCAAGAGTTTCTTGTGGACTTCTTTTTGCTACTCATGGAAGACTTTGAAATGGTGTTTGGAATTGAATGACTATCAACCTTAGTTGATGTTGCTTGAAATTTTTCTAAACTAATTATGAAATTTTTTATTAATGGAAAGTAGGTGATCCTAAAGGGAAGACATGGAAATAAGGTCACAACTACCACTAGCCATCGAGTGAAGAGAGTTTTTCAGAAGACCATAACGACTACTATACCGAAAGATCGACCTATTGCTTACATTATCAAGAAGTAGAGACCATACTTGATTAACAGATTATGATACACCGTAGATACCTTATGACTGAAGTGCTAAAAGAGAAGCTCCCTGAGTTTGATGCTACTTGGCCTTGAGGACAAGGCTGGTTTGAAGGGGGAGGAATTGTTAGGATCCCTTTATTTTTCTAGCTTTCAATAATATTTTATTGAGTTGGTCTAGTTCAGTCTTTTGATAGTTTTTTGACAAATGCATTGATGAGGATAGATGATGTTGGGTTAGCACCTATGTGGACCTTATCATTAAATCTTCTTGTATAACTCTTCAATGATTCCTTCTCCTCTTACCTAATGGCTAGGAGGGAGGTGGTTGACTACTTTGAGAGTTAGTAATTGATAAAGTTAAGCTCAAACTCCTAAACCAACTACCCAAAGTGGGAATTAACTCGGGAGAGAGAGGTTAGCAAACTACTGACGTGTGGTTCCCCTTAAGGTCATTGGAAAATTCTAGCACATGAGTGAGTTAGTGATTCCAAATAATGTCATTTAAGATGTGAAAGACATAATGTGTTCCGAAGGGACTTTCCTTCATATACATCGAGTGACGGAAGTTGTAAACCTTGGGGGATTGGCTCTTCATTAATATTTTTGGTGAAAGAAGATCTCAAGTATGATTCCACTTCTAGCTATTTTCCTTGCTTGATCTCCTTCCGAATATCTTTCAATTATCGATTTATTTTATTAAGTTGCTCTTAGACTTTAGTTGAGAGTTTGATTAACTAAGCAATCAACTCGTTTGGAATATCTAGCACAAGTCCCTAAACTAATGGAGGAGATTATACTTCTTATGATACTAGAGCTTGGGCTCGGTAGGACTCAATTGATAGGCTTGGGACGCGGCGGATAGATGGTTGAACGGGCGTAGGGAATGAAGTGAATGAGGCAAAGTGGTACTTGTTGAATAAGTTGAGAAAGTTAACGAAGGTAAGGGGCTACAAATTAGACTATTATGATTAGCATATGTACTTGTTGAATCATGTTGTTAAAAACTTCAATTAGGACAATCATGATAGGTTGAGCTGGTTATGATGTGGAGGGAGTTGGAGGAAAATCGAGTTTTGAAAAAGACGGTGGAAGAGATTTAGCTCAGATATTTGTGGTGGTGGGTTCAAATTGGTTAACACCTTGAGTTTGTTTGGAATCATTAAGATTGGGGGGTTCGGCATAGGTGCATTTGGAGCCTTCAAACTAGGTCCATTTTTGGGATTCGACTCGTTGAAATTTGGGTGATTAGGGCCTGTAAAGTTTTCCTAAGACATAATCAATCATCCTTGTAGTACCAAACTGTTAAGAGTAGAATATGATTATCCAACTTGGGAGTCAAGTTGGATCCAACTTGGTTTTTCTTCAAGTTGACCTCATGAAACTTTGCTTTGTTGGACGAGCACTGAATCCTGTAAAATTACGTCGAAGGTACTCTCGACAAATATTCATTTGAAAGTTTAGTCACTAACTAGTCAAATAGGTTGGATCAGTTGAAACGAAAGAGTATGTCTATAGATTTGGAGGCTCCTTTTTATATCGATCACTGGTAACTGTTATGTCCGTTTATTATACAATTAATACGATAATAGAAGGTCTGAAATTTACTAAAATCATCATCATCTAGTGTTAAATTCAAGACAAAACAATTGTCAGCAAGACGACCAACTGAAATTATTAATTAATCGATTGTTTAGAATCGGAATGATTGGAGGCTACTAATTCACTAAGCATATAGAATTGACATGTTTTTCATATCATATAGTAAATGTTGACCATTGTGATTGGTGGGTTAATTACATATTATTAACATGTCGATTGAATAAGATCAAACATATTGATTTATGAAGCCGACATGTTCATCGTGCCAATTCTACCAAATCAAAAAAAGATAAGCCTCTAAGTTAAAATTGATATCACTAAATCAATATTTTATGTATCATAAAATATGTTAGGTTGGATTTCGAACCATAACCTTTAAATACCTTCACGTTTTATACAATTACTTAATCATCCAGTCAGATAATTACCGTGCCTTACACGATGGATTGAATGTGCGGCCCCACCGCCCCTATGATCCAACCATTAGGTAGGTAAACAAGCGGGTACATTGACCAAGTAACTTTTCACTCCTCACATCTCTCTCTCTCTCTCTTTAATCTCGACATGATCCCCTTCTCCGTGCCGTCTCTTCTTCATCCATCTCCTGTTTCTTGTTTCTTCGTCCTCCCCCAACAACTCCTTTTGCGCATTTGCTCTTCTCGAGATCAACAGCAAGCCGAGGGATCCGATCGATCGGATCAATCATCATGTGCTGCCCGAGCAAGACCTGCTGCTGCTTCTTGCTGGTGCTGGTGATCCTCCTCATCGGGTTCGTCTTCGGCTTCGGCGTTTTCGCCCACGGATTCCACAAGATCAAGGACTCCCTGCACGTGGAAGCAGAGAGCGCCGTCCCCCATGGCCGGCCCTTCTTCACCGGTGCCGCCTCCCCCCCTCCATTCTGAACTACTTTCTTCTTCGTCGTAGATTATTAGACCTCTCTGCATTCTTACCCATTTTTTTCCGTGCTTATTGTGACTCGGTATATCATTGGCTTTGAGACGCTTTTCCCGCTCCCCCCCTCTCTTTCCAATTACTGTGATCCGATCCCTTATGTATGCTTAATTTGCTATTTGGATCTGCGTCCTAAAAAACAGTTTTACTTGGATCTTCAAATTAAAATGGTTTTGTGGTTTGATCGGTGGATGTGCCCTGCGAGAATGCAGCTGCCGCCGAGGAGTATTATTATCCTATCCAACTTGCAAATGAAAGCATAAATGTCAGGTAGCCGTTACTTGACGTCTTTAGTTACTTTAGATGATGAGCTAAGATTTAATTATGCATTTCATCTGTAGAGTTCAGGCCACATCACCTTTTTCAAGTTTCTATGGTTCAGAGATTTGAAAGACGAGAGAAAAAGATAAGCACGAATTTTACGACTTTTTTCCCCTCTTTTTTTGTTCTTTTGCCATTGTTTATGGAACGAGCGTTACGTTGCTGCTGTCACCGTACTAGTAGCAGAATTAAGTATGTATGTGGGGTGGGTTAGTTGGGCATTTGAAGACAACATGAAATGGTGAACGGGAAAAATGAGAGAGACTGACGTACCTGTAAGAAAGTTAAAGCAGCTTTTTGCCTCTCCTCTCAAGCAAAATTGAGTATTCTGGGACGTTTGAAGTTGCTGCGTGGAAGCAACTTGCGAGTTTGATCCACCGGAGAGCCTCATTACCTGTTAGAACAATGATGTACAAGAATATTTAATCTGAATAATTGTCAATATTCTCACGCATGTGTCAAGATTCTTATGTGAGGAGACTTGGGAAAGTGTCTTCTAACAACAGTTGAGCAGCGAAACTAAAATAAAAATGAATTCTTGAAGGAAATCTACATCAACAAAGTGATTTGGATCTCTGCTTGGTATGCAGTATCGAATGGTACTGCTCGCTGCTCGGTATGAGTGATATGTACCGGAACAGTATTACAGTATTACGATGCTACAATAAAAAAGAAAAATATATAAAACTGTACTACAGTATTACACTGTAGCAGTACTACAGTATTACAATGCTACAATAAAAAAGAAAAATATATAAAACTATTCGGTATGGGTGTACCGCTCGATACAGTATTGCATATCCTGGATCTCTTGGATCCTTGCGAGTTACAAATATTCAGCTTTAAAGGAATATGCCATCATACAAATTAATGAAATGATAATGTGGCTGATGAATTTAAAATAATAATGACTGTGCGGAGGGGAAAATTTGGGTTTTCCTCTCCGAAAAAAATTTCTAACATTACCAATCTCCAGTTTCACCCGTCAGTAAAACGACTGAGAAAACCAATTACAACCAAAGCTTCAACTGTTGATTCAGATCACCCAAAAATCAACCGAAAATTCATAAAAACATCAAAGTTTCTAAGATGTAGACGATCGATAATTGAACACTTCAATCAAATTTGGAAATTGTTTCAGGCACATAGAAAAAAATGAGTGGGCATTAACTGGTGGATCGCCATGATAGACGTACATGGGGATGATATAATGTCTGCCATGCTGCACATTCAACACTCCAGCATCTAGATGGAACCAACAACCAGCAAACACAGTATATCAATTAGGAGGATACCGATAACAAATAAGGAATAGTATCGGCTGCAGGATTTCTTTTTCCGATGCAGGAGCTCAACTGCAGCAACCACCAGCTTGAGCTGAGGACCCATCCCTTCCCCCTGATGGAGCTGCAGTTCCTCCATATCCGACTTTGATTCCATATGACTGCAGCAAGAATATATACTGATTAAAAGAGGTGGTGGAATCTTAATTATTTCGACACAAGGTTATCTTAACATGAAAGTAAAGTCTGTGGGCATAGATGTTACACTGCTGATGACACTAGAATGACATCCTGTGTTTTTTTTTTTTTCTAAAAGGAAAAATTGTAATTACTTGCAGAAACAAAACAACAACCTCCCCTTATACAGAGATCATCAGTAACAAAAACAAGCAGAGGGCTAGTCTCCTTGCAAAAACTGATTATATTTAGTAGATCTGCATAATTGGCCAACCAATTAGCCACTCTATTACTTTCCCCAAACACATGCCTAATAGGAAGGATCAAAATTCTGTAAGATTGAGAATGTCTTTGATTACATTCAAAATATTCCTAGGAGCTGTACCCAATGTCATTATGTTAATCGCCGATTCACCATGGTGAACAATGAAATAAGATGAACATCTGAAATCACATCATTGTCATCAAATGCTCCACTTTCACAATGCTATGATGCTCCATCAAAGATGTTAGACTGCACAATCTAGACTACATATGTTTACCACTTTTTTAGCTTTTTCAAGACAAGAAAACAAGTGACCCGTTTTTTGCCTACTAGGATCAACAATTCTCTGGTTGAATATGTGCCTTTAACTTCAACAGGGATAGGAGATATCAATTGATAGAAACCTGTATTTATCAACTGAATGCAAATACGCGAAACACACTGGCTTATGTCTGCTAGAGTATTATTAGCATTAAGTTTGTCACTTCAAAGTTCAGGTCCAACATTATCAAATTTACCTCATTTGATACATCAAACACGCCATCCTGGATTTTTTTGTATATTGTTGCTGCAGTGCTAATAAATGCCTGTGACAGTGACAGATATTAGAACAAGTATAGAATTAATTGGATGATAAAAGTACTATCAGAGCAACAAGGCTCTATCACCTCCTCAACATTCTGTGCAGTTTTTGCTGAGGCCTCCATGAAGATTAATCCATGCTCTTTGGCAAATTGTTCTCCTTCCTCAGTGCTGACAGCTCTTCTGTGAGCCAGGTCACATTTGTTACCAATTAGCATGATTGTCATATTAGAATTGGCATGTTGCCTTGCTTCTTCCAGCCAGCTTGCAAGATGATTGAATGTCTCCCTCCTGATAATAAATCACGAATGAGCAAATTCACATTAGCAAAGTCTTATAGCAATGCAATCCAAACCACTTACTACCTAGTGATGTCGTAGACAAGCAGTGCACCAGCTGCACCTCTATAATAGGATCTGGTAATTGACCTAAACGATTCCTGACCTGCCTGAAATTTTCAAAAACTTTGAATCAGGTGAATTATCATGCCAGTTGACGAGGCACATCTTGAATTGATGAAAAGAACAACCAAAACCACACAGTCCTATATCTGTAACACTGATCAAGGTTACGAGCAATGCCAATTTCTTGATTGACGGATGAAAAAGGCTAACCCTATCAAGCAACAAAACTGACTAATTTTTTAATGTCATTGCGGCTGATGCCAGCATGAAATTTTCATAAAATTTGCATAAAATGAAATGTCATGGCGGTTGACAAGGGACAACTTAAGTTACTGAAAAGAACAGTAATAATCACACTAAGACCTATATCGGTAAAAGCAATGATCATAGTTACGATCAATACCAATTTCTTGATTGACTGATGCAAAAACTACACATAGAAAACAATAAAATTGACTATAAATTTGTTAAGACACATTAATTTAGTTCCAAATCAATCATAGCAGTCAGACACTTTAATTTAACTAAAACTCCACTAAGAGTTTCACTGAGCATTCGATTCTATCAGACCACCAAACAATCAAGACCATCTAATAGGAATACATCATAAAATTCATTATAACATTTCTGTATTAAGCAACTATTGATGGTAAAGTAACATATTGTTTATTATAGTGCTGCATCACGGTTAAAGATGAAAGTATCATAGAGTTTCTAGGAATGTACATAAATTCCAGGGAAACACTGGCCACGTAGCAAATCTTATAACAAATAGATGTTGGATGGGAAGAAGATGAACAAGATTGTCGGGCAACATGAGAAACATGAGGCCTTTCTTGTGTAATTTACATAAGTGTCTTTATACCATCTCCAAACCCCTCAATTGATTTGAGAGACAACATTAAGTCAAAAGAAACAAATGTGAAAAATAAGAGAATATGATGATACTAACCGTGTCCCAGATCTGCAACTTGATGGGCTTGTTGTCAATGGTTATCATTCTGGCTCCAAATTCAACACCAATTGTTAAGTCATGTACTGGTTGGAAACGCTTGTCCGTAAATTGCAGAAGAAGACATGATTTCCCCACTCCTACCAAGGTAAAAAATTGGAGCATCGGCAAATAAATGTTAAATAGAATTCTCTTAAAGTGAATTTATCGAATTTGATATGAAGTAGCAACACACAAAAGGAAACAAAAAAAAGACTATTCCATAGAATTCATAGAACGAAAACATTGTAATTTGATATGGTGCAATACAATCTTGACAAAAAGCATGATGTCAAGATCTTATCTCATAGATCTAGACATCAGAGAAGAACTCCAAGGAACATATCAAAGGAACACCAAAAGGAAAAGCCCACAGTGGTAAAGGGGTGACTAGTAATGCAACCAAAAGAGTAAATCGCAGCATCGAGACAGATCATTACCGACAGAAACCACAAAAATTCACATATAATGAGAAGAAGAAATCGGAAAAATCAAAAGAAATCGCTCCATTTTTCACAGTTTACCGACAGAAATATTAGATTTTACCATCCAAACACGCATATAAAAGCACCCAATGCGTAGATGCATCCTTCATATAAAAAACCAGAAAACAAACAGATCGCCGTCTTTTTTTGGCTATCACCGAAGCCGAAATCGAGAGGAAAGAACCTGTATCGCCGATGATGATGTATTTGAAGAGGTACGCGTACGACATCGCGATGGGATCCCAATTCCCCCCGAAATCTCCCCTCCTAGAATCGACCAACCGAGGCCAAAAGCAGAGATCAGAGATTGAAGCAGATCCAGAGGAGGAGAGGAGAGGAAGAGAGATCGAATCGATCGAGGGGTAACCTGCCGGGTTTGCGTAGAGAGAGGGGTGAACGCGTCGGCCAGCCTCTCTCGTTCGTATTTTAAGGTCGTTATTTGGCTGTCGCTTACTCCCACCGTGACAAAGGTAACAGAAACCCACCCCACAAGAAACCCATCGATGGCTCGTCCAGTAACTTCGATTCTCCTATCCACAACCTTCCATCTCACTTGTCCCGCCATCACAGCCGTCTATTGATCCGAGTCCCGTTCACTGATGGTGGGTCCCTGCGCTTCTCGTCTCATGCGATAAATGGTATGGCATACGGAGATAACGAGGCATGGAAGGTCGAGATGAGATCCTCCACCACTTTCGGGAATCCGATCTGCATTTATTTGGATCGGAATTGCCCAAATCTGCAGATTCCGAGTCCAATTCTCGTCAGGGTCACATCGGATTGGGTTCGCTCTTGATTCGTCGACGGGCGTCGCTCCTCTTCTCGGGTGTAAACGAGGGTTCGCGAGAGTTAACCGCACGACGGGGACGGGGATAACTGAAGCAGCCGTTCTCCTCCTCCAGCCGTGCTATTCGAGCAGCTCCCTGTCGTCATGCATAGGATCGAACTCCTCGTATAATGCCTTCACGCGATTCGATTCGGTCCGTATATTTTCGAAAGTTTTGATCTTTAACGAAGATGAGATGTATAGGGCAATTCTTTTTCCTTGAATGTAGTAGCTTAATACTTAATGTTTTCCTTTCTAGCGTGATCTAGATGGGAGTAGATGGAGAGAGTTTTGATGATGGTGGAAAAAGTTCTGCAGGACTCGACGGAGGCGACAGTATCGGTGGAGGTTCTGTGATGTGGTCTTGGGAAAGGTGGATGCAAGGTAAAGTTTGACTCTTTTAGTGTCCCACGGTTTATTTGATTGCTTATTGCTACGATTTCGCCCAATGAACTGTGAAAATTATCTGGCTTTTGTTAAGGTTCCTTTAGACGAAGACCGAAGTTTTTCTTGATGTTATGGGTACATTCTTACGTAGTTTAGAAACTTTTTGGTCCATTGGACACCAAAGATCATAACTTCTGTTGAAATTAACAAGTCAAGCAATGTTTTAGATTTGGATTTATCCTTTGCTGGTTGTCAAGGAATTAATAGTTAAGACTGATTTTATGTTCTTTCTAACAATTGTAGCTTATTCGAACACAAAGACCCTATACCATACAGCTAGCCAAAGCAAAATTTGAAGTTAATAAACATTGAAGGGAAAAAATCTGTATATTTTCCTGTGTTATCTCTTACTGTTTTAATAGGGAAAGGTGACTATTAGATAGATTATGCGTCTCCTTCAGAAGCATCACAGTGACTATGGAGGTAATCTTCTTCCCTTTTAGAAGCATCAAAATTCACATTTTCCCCTAAGATTCAATTAGCATTATTTATAGCTTGAAGCAGCCTTTCACCAGATGTTGAAAACTTTGGCTTTTAGATGAGAAAATAAATTTAGTTGGATAGCAGCAGCATAAAATCCTCAAGTCCTAAATTTTTTATTTTAGTTACAGGCATTCTTTTGGTTGTTCAGATCCTGGAGGCCATATTCTATTCAAAGGCTCTGATATGTTTTATCTCGCCATTCCAATTATGCTCTAATCTCTCTTTCTCTCTCTCTCTCTCTCACTCTCTATCATCCATTCACTTACAGCTTATCTGGAATTTGAATGAACCAAATCTACGTGTTGGCCCATTAGGTGACATAATTTTGTGGTTATCACACCTGCCTCATACAATTTTTTTTGTCTCAAAATACTTGTGTTACTTCTGATCTAGTGAACATATAATAAAATCGTGTTCCCTTCTATGCCAACATATTTTTCTTAGTTCTTATTATGCCAATTCTCTGGATATATTCTTTATTTCTTGACATTTTGCTTAAAAAGGTTGACTATTATTATCGCTGTCTTATACATTTTATGTGGGGCAGCTCAGTGTAAACTCAGCAGAAAACAGACAGGAATCACTAGTAATTACCTCAGACTAAAGCAGGCTAGTCAAGAGATCTCCCACTTGCATTTGTCAGGAGAGGATTTACCAGGGTAGAGCCAGGATAGTCATGCAGTAGGGCCACGAGTCTAATGGAAATTTAATTGAATCATTTGATTGTAATGATTGCTAAGAAAAAAAAAATAGTTATGTTATAGGATACATGGTTGTGTGTATGTATCAAAACAGATGCTATCATAGACAACGATTACTGGACATGAGTGAAACAACTCATATACTATAATTCTCTCTTATATATTTAAGCACAGATGCTGCATCAAAAATCATTTTGCAGCAAAATACAAAAGCAAGAGATACCATGAATTGTAGAGGTTAAAAAGGATAAAGAAACACTTACTTTCCAGTGATCAAAGAACAACAACTAACTTGGAATATTTAGAACATATTTAAATAAAATATTTAGTACAAAGGTCGTGTACATTGGCCATCCTGGATCTTGCATTGGCAAGAGCCTCATACATTAGATTCACCCATTCTTCTTTTTGATAGTTGAATGAAATATTTAATTCGTCGACACAAGACAGCATGACTTTCATGCTCCGTAGTTCAAGTTAAGCACTACGAAAAGCGTGTATTGAAATGCTGTTGATACAGCTCAAGTTCTTCACCTGAATGATGCGTACCCACTTCTATGCCTCGTTACATCATTTTTGGTTGATGCGCAAGAAAATTTTATGACGATAAGCCTAGAATTCTTTACCAAATTATTCTTCCAGATTGAATTACTGATTAATCAGTATTTTACAACTGCTCTGTATGGCTATTATTGAAGTTTTTGTACTTTGGACTACACTTTTGTACCGCAGTCAATTTTTCATCAGACTTGTTGTCATCATGGGTTCCTCTTCTCTTTTATTTCCTGTCACTGCATAGAGCAGCTGATTGAATACTTTATCTTCTCCTCCATGGTATCACATATGGAGCTCCTGATAATAAACCCGTTTGGCAGTTTCCAGGAAAGAAGTTTATAAAAAAAAAGAAACAACAGCTCAATTTTGTTGCTTTTCTTCACTCATTAGTACTCTTTGATGAGATATCTGTCTTATCTTTGTCACTTGCAGTTTTGCTGTCTTCTGCTCTTTTTTATGTTTCTTCACAAAAGTCAGATCTCTTCACTTTGAACTCTCCCACTTCAAGTCTTGCTTTATTGAACTGTTTGTTTCTGCTGGAGAACCTAAAAATTGCAAGGTTCCATTTAATTTGCACCCTTGTAAACTACCATAGAAGCCAGCAAATTCATGATTAGCGGTTCTCTGAAAATGAATGATGTCTGGGTTCATGCATGTGACTGCTTCTAGATGGTTTGAACTGGAATAAGTGGTGCTATTAATGATTGCTTTGTTATTTCTAGATCAACTTAGTCTATGGATTCATGCATAGCTCCATGTTTGCTTCTATAATTCATCGCAAGTTACAAAAGTATTTTTTTTTTCTTTTCTTACACTTTTACCTCTCTTTCCTGCAGCAATTCTTCTACAGATCACAAGCAGTTGATACCAACCAACTTCAAATTGGGAAGCTCAAAGATTTCCGGATCAATCTGTTGAATGATTAAAAACTCTAATTGGAAACACATGGTGCCTTGTTTTCCGCCCTCAACTTGGAACCAAGTAGTCATCTCAAACTTGGAGCATGGTCCATATGTGTACCATATTTGAAGAACAAACTATGTTATAAACAGATGATTGATTTCTCTTACAGTGTTGAACTTTGTGCTGCCTTGAAGTTGATAGAAATCTCAAGTCGTCCTCCCGCGGTCTCCACAGTTGGCAAAAGCTGCTATCAAAGCTCTTTTTCATATTAGCTCCTCTCCAAGTCATACTTTTCCACTTCTTTTGCCATGACATGAGCAGCTTCTCCTTTCCTATTCATGGAAGGAAATTTTGGGACTGTTACTGGATGATAAATAAGAATTATTTATTCTTTAAGGATTTGAAATACCATATCTGCCCTGAAAATTTTGACAGATCAAATATGTTCCAGTCTTTGACAGAAATTGTCTAAGCTTGTACTCTTAAGACATCAAACTTTCTCAATTGTCCCTGTACAACTATAAAAAAAATCGCATTCATTTACCAACCTCATTGTCTGTGATTTATGCCTCTCAATCAACACAGCTTTGATTGTGAAGTTGGTGGTGAAGCCAATTGCAAACCAACTTTAATAATTAACATTGGCCCCATTTGGTCCTTCAAGACTGGTCCTTCAAGACTGACCAATGTTGATGGCAGATAAAAGAGGGATGAGAATGAGGAGGTGGAGAGATGATAAAGATGAAATGAATATTTAGATAATTTTCTCTCATTAAAACAATTCTCAGAACATGTCTTATCTAACATTTACTTGGCCAGAAAATATGATTTTTTAAGGTATAATTTGAAGCTGATTGTAAGTATGAGGAAAGAATGCCTTCATCAAAGGAAACCTTAAAGGCAAAACTATTTTATGTGTTCAAAACATTGGAAGTCTCCTATTCTAAGGAGAAGGATGAAATTTCAAGCATTCAACCATTGATAAGTTTGATATAAAAGTTGATGATACCAAATATTTTTGCTCCCTATTCTCCTCCCAAGAACTGCTCCTTTCTTTATATTTTATATTGTTCTTGTGTTAGATCTAAGTTTAAGAATTTAGATCTGAGATCTAATCATTCATGAGCACGCCACCTGGGAAAGGTCTACACTAGATTCGCAAACAAGCAGACCGCTGTCGGTGTACGAACATCAACAAGTCCTCCTTACTCGATGACGAAGTCAACAGAAACCATTGGCCGCAATCTGACCAATTCCATGCGCTTCTGGCTATCTTAACACTCAAATGTTGCATGTTGACTTTGTATCTCTATCTTCTTCTCCGAGTCTTCTCCTCCACATCGTCACATTAATGACACCGTGTGTATACAAGGCACCACAATCTTCTCACCGAACCCAAGACATCAGTTTCTTCTCCTCCAAGTTATATAGGCACCGCAATCCTTCTCGTTGAAGCCAAGACATCAGTTTCTTCTCCATCCA
The DNA here is from genome assembly GCF_036884655.1 of Musa acuminata AAA Group. Classification (NCBI taxonomy): domain Eukaryota; kingdom Viridiplantae; phylum Streptophyta; class Magnoliopsida; order Zingiberales; family Musaceae; genus Musa; species Musa acuminata. Next base: position 47,558,026 of record NC_088335.1, read on the forward strand.
TCAAGAACAGGGAACATGAAGGTACGCAATTGTATGCTTATTACATGTACTGTTTCCTCTGTTTCGTTCTGAGAGAAAGCAGTATATTTTTTGTATAGTTAGATTCGATAATCTGCTAACCGAGGAATCATATGCATTCATCAATCCTTGCAGCAGAAGATAGTGATCAGAGTGCAGATAAAGTGCGACAAGTGCCGATCCAAAGCCATGCAGCTCGTTGCTGAAGCAGGTGCGCTGCTGAACAGAGAGGAGGATACTGTTGTTCATCATATCATCTCGCATTAAAACCTTTCATGATTGTTGCAGACGGGGTTGATTCAGTCGCGATAGAAGGGGAGAACAAGGATCAACTGGTGATCGTCGGCGACGGCGTCGATCCCGCCAACGTAACATTAGTTCTGAGGAAGAAAGTTGGCCGCGCGACCATAGTGAAGGTGGAGGAAGTGAAGAAGGATGCAGAGAAGAAACCAGAAACCACGGTGCAATGGTATCCCAATTACCCTCCGTGTCCTCAGACGGTGTGGTATGATTGTGAAAGCAGCAGCTCTAATCCAAATGCTTGTTCCATCATGTAAACAATGGATCATGGAGGTCCAAAAACATACCTGCTTTGCTGCTTTGATTTCATGCTAGGAAATAACAAGGACATGATGCTGTTTGCGATTCCAAGTTGGGGGGAGGAGTTTGTGGTGTGGTCATGTCGTGTGAATTTACGTGAAAGCTTTTTCCTTTTTATTTTCTTCTTGCTATGCGTCATCTAATTTGTTTGTTTCCTCATTAAAGTTCGAGTAATATATTGAGATATTATTAATGTCTTTGGAGTTTGTTTACTATTTTATTAAATTCATCACTGAATAATTTCATCCTTATCTTCAACGTGTGAATTTATCGAAAAGAAGATAAGTATATATAATATTTAATTAAAGATTAATTAGTTATGCCTTCTTAAAGATTAATTAGTTATAGAATAACATGGTCTCGCTCTTGTACCTTTACTCTATGTTTCGTCTTCTATGTTGACTCTCTTAATACGACTTAAGTACTTAAAGTTTTACATAAATTACTCTACTTCTTAGTTTGCATTGAGTTGATGGTAGCCCTCGTATCCACCATTCCATAAGTTAGCCCTCCGTTAAGTTCGATCTCCACGTCGGCTCTAAGTATGCTTTCATCTAATATTGTTTAAGGTTGCTCCATCACTTGATCTCACAATACGTCCACTAACTCATTACCTCATACGAGATCATGTGATGACTCTTCGTCACTCATTCAGACCATTGAGCTTTATAGAGCTATCATTTTGAGATACCCCTCTCAACATATGCGATCGGTTACATATAATTCTTTTTTTGGGAAATTGAGACTTATTCCTCTTCGATATATGTCATATTGGAGTAACTTTTCTCTTTGCATCTTTGATTTTAAAAGTCTCAAAGACCATCATCCCCATAAACTACTCCATCTTACTGAACAAATTGTGCACTATTCCACCACCATAAATGAACTTGCTAGATTGCAACTCTTCACCAATACAACCCCCGTTATGCCTCTCAAGGCCTAGCAATATGTTGAATTTACTATATACATCAGTCTCATACAAACGTATCCTTCTCATGCTAAAGAAAAAGTTTCAATGCTCCATGATACTAAGTTTTGATTATCTTAGGAAGGTCATGGATAATCCATCATCTACATATAAGCCATTGCATAAGAATCAAATTCTTTAAGTTAGCAATTCACCTCATATTTATGAGTTTTGCACAACTCTTTTAGTCACCGAGCAACTCATCCTTCTTTGCACGATATCATCCTTTGCTAAGTGCCTCGCTTACTTTGAGCATTGTCAAACTTGGTTGCAAACTTCGAGTAATAGCTCGAACTCAACCATCACAACCATTGTACGCTATATATTTTTCCTACCTCTCTTGTCCTCATGGTTCCTTTCGCTCGAAGGATTGGTTGTTCCTCCGAATATCAATCTCATATGCCTATTCAATTGAATGACTCATTTCCCTATGTCTCTATGCTCGTTTCCCTCAAAATGATTATGCATGTTGGCTGCCCTCAACACAGCCTCGTTATGTCCCTTAAATTTGCATACCAAGTATTTCTAAGTATGCTTATTTCACTCTGATATCATTTGTTACAGATTTAGTTATTGTTACCTAAGTCGTGTGGCACCTCTGTGTGTCTATTCACAAATGGTCAATCTCCTCAAAACCTTTTATGATCCCTTGAAGACTTACAAAAAAGAATAAATGTTAGAGGAAACATTTAACTTGGGATCCCATAAACAGATATTTTAATAGACACTTGATAGGTAATACAAATTATAAACATAAATTTCGTAAGCTTTTAACGGTTATACAACAAAGGGTCCAAGATGATCCATCGTGGCCAAAAGTCCCCACAAGTGTTCATATGACACTACTGTGGAATAAGGCAACGAACCAGTCCTAGACTTTATCCCAAATGCTTATCTAGTTATGTGCCACCCGAGTAGTTTCTAGGTGCTTTGTTGGCTAATACTTTATAATATCCTACAGGAGTTAGAAATCTCATAAAATGATTGCTTAGCTAGCTTTTTTCTAGAAAATTTTGTCCTTACACCATGACTATTGAAATAACCATAAAAACCAATCAAAATAGGGTTACTAAGTCTATTATAAACTATCTATATGTTGTATAAAGAATTGAAAGATATAAATATATATAAACATTATATCGAATATCCAGTTTACATATATGTCCAATAACATAAGGGCAATTATATGATGCAAATGTCTATTGAGGTGGAGATGTTCGTGTCTCGTAGAAAAATTCATTTTATCATCTAGCAGTAGATGGATGATAATAACTCATGACATAGATACTTATGTATTGTTAAGTTTTACTATGAGCGTTACCGCAACTTTGCCTATAGATCACAAAGAATATACCAGTATTTTTATTGCTGATCAAATTAAAGACCTTTGACAATGGTTATGACATGTGACTTTTGACTTGTAATCAATGATTTTTAGTCTTGGTTTCAACCATCGTTTAAACTAATGTAGTTTAACCATAAGAATTATAGTCATAGTTTTAGTTGTACTTAACAAGCTAAAATAGAGGTTTCAATTGGTATATGTCCACAGAGCCATCCATGTTCATCTAACCAATGTTTCAGTTGAATTCTTTAAGCTTCTTCTGCTTTATGCCATCCACTAAGCAATGTTTTTTGGGAAAGCCATCCCACTAAGTCATGTTGGTGGCATCAGTAGAGAGCTGAAGGTTCATTTGGAACACACCTTATTGCTAGCATCGATCTTACTCTGAGGGGACCTTTGATAAAGTTGCTTGGACTAATAAACAGAGCAGAACTTTCCCAATCTGAATTTTCAGCGGAGCTGTTGCAAGATTTAGATGAACACAGAGCACAAGTTGTTCTTTCCTACTGCTGTAAGATAAACAAAGATTTGTTCTTCAATGGCAAAACTATTATGAACAAGAAATGAATGTTCATGCTCTGACTACATCATTCAGGTCAAGAAAAAAAGGTACCTGACTTCAGTGCAATCATCATCAAGTGTGCGTGTGTTTGATCAAAACCAATGCATGAGAGACCAGGAGAAGAAGAAGAAGAAGAAGAAGGAACTATGCATGTATAATCTTCAAGACTTCATTCTGCAACGTTTTGCCACCAGCACCCCATTTGGAGGAGCACTCAGCTCAACGTCGCAGCGAGGGTAGATCCAGTAAGAGAAGTGGCCTGCGCCCAGACTTGCCTTCACCTTGAAGGTTCCCCTAATACTGTACACGACACTGTTGCTTCTCACCTGCTGCTGCAGCTGGAGGGCAAGGCCAGGTGGAAGGGACACCTCGCTGGATACCATGTGCACCGACTCCAGCCTCGACTCGCCTGTCTGCTGAGCGAAAGGCTGCACCGCCTGGACCGCGATGATCCGGTCGTGGAAGTACAGCTCCACGCCCAAGTACTCGAACGTGAACTCTATCTTGTGGTTCGGGTTGGAGAAGTTGGCGAGGAAGGTGAAGTCGCTATTTAGGTACGTGGAGGAGTCGATGTAGATGGTGTTAAGGCTTGCGGCGGTCAGATCCAGCGAGGGGTTCCTCGGCTTGACGACGAGGAAGATGATGAGCGTGATGACCCCCGCGAGGATGAGGAGAAGACTGAAGACGACGCACACGACTGCACCACACCATATCAAGGGGCTCGTTTTGTGGCGAGGTTGGAGGAGGCGTTGCATCCTCGTTCGCGAGTCGTAGAACTCCGACAACGGTGGCGCCTGCAGCGCCGGTGACCCTGGTTTCATGGGTGTGGTGGTGGCTGACTTAGGAGGTCGGAGGCCGTAAGGGGAGCTGAGACGAGGAGGCATCTGCGGAGGAGTGTGGGGGAGAAACACCTTGGGAAGAAGTAATGGGGTGAGATGGTTTCTTGAGGACTATGGAAGGCAAAGAGGAAAGAAGCTTTTGAAGGAGGGAATGGGCCATGCTGTGGTTGGTGACTCACAAAGGGAGCTCGGCATTTGAATAAAGTGAGAGGGAGATGGGAGTTTGGAAGAGTCTGCTTTCTCTTTGACAAAGCACTATAGTTAAAATGTTATGATATCATCAAACTATCTTTGAGTGATAATTATTAAGAGATTAATTATAAATTATCTTTGTAATTAATTATCTTAAGTATCTTTCTTACGAAAGTAAAACATTGAAATCCCTATACATGAATTAAGATTTTTCAAACTTTATTTGAAAATATTTCTTATCCTTTTTCAAACTTCATCTTGCAATGAATATGTACTGGAAATATTTTCCTATTTATTTACGGCTCAATCATCCATATAAGGTCTTAGACAATATTAAGTCGGTTCGAATATCATTTAATTGATATAATAACTAATTCATTTGAATTAATTTTATCGACTTTAAACCAATCAAATTGAACTTATAGTTAACTTTTTTTTTTTTTTTGATAGGGAATGTTACATATGGCAAAACAATGGCAGATCCTAATTGATTAAGATTTTCTCTCCTATCTTGTTAGCATATTTGACAAACAAAATAACCGACAATGTAAACATAAAAATTATAATTATACTATTATTTTTTATAAGATAGACGAGAATAAAAAGTTTAAGATGATTTGAATATGTACTAGAAATATTTACAATGAATATTTGACAAGCAACATAGCAGAGAATGTAAACATAAAAATTATGATTATATTATTAAAATATTTGATAAGTAACATAGAAGATAGTGTAAGTACAAAAATTATAATTATATAAGACGGGCGAGAATAAAAAGTTTAAGATGATAGAAAATTAAGAGAATTTCTTTCATCTCCTAAAAAAAATTATTATAATTAAATTTTTTATTGATCGATAATTATAATCAAAATTTAATCAGATTTATGATACAACTTACCTAAATAAATAGAATCACAAAATCTCAGTCAAATCATTTGGTACACTAAGGTTGGTGTGCATTGATGTTGTGAGTGAGACCCACAAAGCCCACCTCAAATCACCTCAAGCATCTACTAGTTTTCCTTTTTCATTTTCACTCGATAAGGATACAAACATCAGCGTATCTCTTTCTCTCTCTGAAGTGTGCAAAACAAATGTTAGCCGAGAAGAGAGAAGAATGCACCCATCAGTAAAATAAGGTGATGTGCGAAGTATAAAACATAATCGAGTTATCCCAAATCAAAACCAAAAATTATCGAGCCTCTACGAGTGTTGACATTCTTGAAATGCTTCCTCCGAAGATACAAAGGGGATCTCTCAATTCAGCCTTCTAATATTCTTTGCTTTTTTTTCTTTTCTTTTTACTCTGAAATTTTTTTATAATTTACTGAGATTTATAATTTTTTATCCTTAGACGATGAGAGAACCTTTTGAATTCGTAGTTTAAGCTGCTATATTTTGTTTTATTTACTTTGGAAAGAAAGAAACAATAAATACAATATAATTGCTTCTGTGAAATGCTGGCTTTAGTTTATAATGCTAATGAATTCATGTAAGTTAATGCTGCATTCCCTCTTTCCACTGCTAATTTTATTTATTGATATGAAAGAAACAGCATCCTAATTGTACTATATTCATTCATCATTACAATGAGAGGCGACCAAAACTAGCCTTTATTTCCTCTTGTTTCTCAAAAGAAACACAACAGCACTATAAAAACAGTCATTTACACATGATGCACAAATTTGATAAGACCATATGACACATTTTAATGAGCCTTTATATTCATATTATCCAAAAATAAAAATAAAATAATATAGATCCTCTAGACACACACACCCGTAACAACTTCATTCAACAAATCGTTCTTTGTTTTTGTTTATATATACAGATGTTTGACATTATATTTTATCTTGATTTTATATTCTTTTGTTTATAAAAATATATGTTCGAATGGGTTGCAGCGCTATAGTGCGACCACTCATCGCACCAAGCAAAACAGCCCAAAATGACTCTATTTTTGTGTGCCATGAGTTCTTTTCTGCAACTTGCTACCGCACACACGAAACGTCAGCCATCTCAGCATCCTTGCGGCCAAGACGCGAATTTAGTTTGAGTTGCCTAAGTTGCAAAGCGTCCTTGCACCAACTTCTCAGACTTAGTTGGGATTGCCTAAGTCCTGACGCACCCTTGTGATATGCGTCTGCAAAGGTCAACAAGTTTGCAATCTCACTTAAGTCTCGAAGGAAATGTAAAATAGAAAGTTGATTAGTTCGAAGAATGAACGACAGATAAGTCCTGACGTCTCGCGGAAAGGAAAGCTTTACAAGCAATTCAGCAAACACCTTGCGAGAGAAAACAAAAAAAAAGAAAAACAAGAACTTTAGAAAGTTGTGCTAATACCTTATGTATATTACATATTCAACCACGGTGAAATTTTAAGTTTGTGCATCTTTTCCTTAATTAAAAGCCACACACACACACGCTATATATATATATATATTTCTTATGTATTACTATCTAACTTAATATTTGTCATCACTGTATGAAGCAAAACATCAGTTCCACCTTTGTGAGATATATGGTGAAGCATATGCATATATATCATATATGGATTATATTGAAAGTTCTCAAAGAAAACAAATGTGAAAGGGCAAAAAAAAGTACGTTATTTTATAGAATAATGAGTTGTATTCTATAATTTCTTGATAAATACAACAAATGATTACATCACTATATGCTTCACTAATTAAATTAGCATAGGTGAAGTACTCTTATAATGAAGTATACCACTGTATCACCGCTTGGAACAAAGTGAGCTAATTATATATTACGCTTGTAATTAGTTGCTTTTATTATTTTGATCTTTATAATTTTAAAAATTATATTGAGATATCTATACTTATGAAAGTGAAACATTTAAACATGTTGCTCTAATAAAATTTTTCTATCTCTCTTGATTTTTAACACTATGAAATTATCTTTTTAATATTGTATAAAGATCTCAATGTTTTACTTTCCTAAGTTTAGAAATTTCAATATAACTTTTAAAAATATACGAACTGAAATACTAAAAGTAATTAACTACATGGGATAATTTATAATTTTCTCAAATAAAATTGGGCATCCATTTCTTTTAGGCTGTGGACCATGTCATGAAAAAATTGAATCTTCTTCCTAGTAAGAAATTTACATAGTATATACATTAAACATTTATAGACTAACTGAAAATCTTCTTCCATTTGGGCTAAGATTTAGTACTAAATATTTTATGAAAATATTAACTCAATCATCATATTAACCTGTTTAAGGATTATTTCTCAGATTCGATGATGGTGCCCCTACAGATCGGATAAAAGTTTTGCTAGATAAAATCGAAAAGTACGCATCATAAATCTGATATATTGTCATTTGATTTCAATCATAACATTAAAATTTTTTTCACGTAAAAGTAATATATTTTAATTTTTATGATTAGATGAATATTATCGTTCTCCGCCATGTTCATCAGCTCACCTGTTGCGGCAACGAGCTTCATGGCTTTGGAGCGGCATTTGTCGCACTTTATCTGCACTTTGATCACTATCTTCTGCTGCAAAGATAGATGAATGCGTCTGCTTGCTTTGTTAGCAGATCATTGAATCTAACCGTGCAATGTACTGCTTCTTCTCAGAAAGAAACAGAGGAAATGGTACACGCGACAAGTAATCAACACAGCACAATTCTGATGTGCTTTTGAAGCAATATCATCCTAATTCATTTTTAGGAGGATTTTTGGACCCCCTTCAACAGTATATAACAATAATAATCTCGGTATAAGCAGTACCCACACTAAGCTATAAAAAGAGAATGGAGGAAGGCATACCTTCATGTTCCTTGTTCTCGATGGATTGAGAAGAAACTGATGTCTTGGCTTCAATGAGAAGAAGATTGTGGTACCTATATATCCACACACTGTCATCAATGTGTTCATGTGAAGGAGAAGACTGGTCGAAGGTGCCTGCAAAACCAAGTCAATGCGCAATACTTCAATGCTAAGAACACCATAACTGTGCCAGATCAGAGACGATGGTTTCTATTGCCATCGTCATCGGGTAACAGTGTAAGTAGAAGGTCTTATTCATGTCACTGGTTGCTTTCATGGTGCCATTCACAAGTATATATTACAAGGAGTGGATTGGATACTGTAGCAGTAGAAACCAACTCTACAGAAGTCATGTTAGATCAGCTCAAAATCTTTGATGTGCATTTCCAATGAATCCAACCAAGTAGAACCTGTAATGTCATCTCAATGGGGATCACAACAAGACAGCTTCAGCTTCCTATCAAAGCTAATCTACCAAAACATCAAGCCATTCCATATGAAGTTGGTTTAAAGCATGTGAACCATTTGATCATTGATGAATGGTCATCACTGTACTTGATCAAACATTATCCTAAACTATGAACGACAGTCGCCTCTTCACCTGCCCCCGTCCCACTTCATGCTGTTCTTGTTGTTTATGATTCTTATCACCGTTCAATTATTGACTTGGGATGTGAGTTGAGAAGAGTTTGGTGCTCTCCTATGTTTTCTCCACGTTCCATCCTTGATTTGCTCCGATCCATGGATCTCTACGGCCAGTCTTCTTCTTGGATGGGCTTCCTCGGAGGGATGATCAAGCCTGTGGTCTCGACGGCCGTGGTGGTGATGGCGGTGGTCCTGTCCTTCTCTCAAAAGCTTGGGCTTGAAGGGGAGATGGTTCAGGCCACTGTGAGATCCTTCCTCCAGCTCTCTGTTGTTGGTTTTGTGCTTCAGTTCATCTTCGCCCAGAAGAATGCTGGATGGGTTTTGCTTGCCTACTTGTTCATGGTCTGCCCCCTCCTCTCTCTCTCTCTCTCTCTCTGTGCGTTTTAGCTCCAAAGGAAAAACACAATTTGGGGCTTTGCTCCCAAAACACTGAGACGAGGACAAAATATATGCTGTGTGGGACAGAACATATCTTAGACTGAATGTATTCCCAAGATATGAGAGGATAGACAGGAGCACCCTCCTCAATGTGATGAGGTTTATAGATCGAACAAATAGGAGAAAGGATTGATGAATTATACAGTATGATTCATCTTTTCCTAATGTGTTTGATCCACGAGAGAAGAACAAATGAGCAAAAATGTACTTCCCTTCCCTTCATGGCTTCAGCAAACAATGGTTCTTGGTGGCTGTGTACAGGTATCGGTTGCTGGCTACACCGCAGGAAGGCGGGCGGCACACGTACCTCGCGGGAAGTGGATTGCCGGCGCATCCATCTTGATTGGAACAACGGCGACCATGTTCTTGCCCATCGCATTGGATGTTCTACCTTTCACGCCCCAGTTCTTCATCCCTGTTTCCGGGATGATGGTTGGTCACGCAATGGCCGTCACCGGAGTCACGATGAAGCAGCTCCATGAAGACATCAAGGCCCAGAGGAACCTGGTTGGTCTCAGCGCACTCGATGATCCACACAGGACGCTGAATCTCCATTTCCTTTTTGATACTCTCCAGCACTCGAAAGTTGTGGAGATCTGCAAGAGTGATGAACGGGACAACTCCTTGTGAACAGGTGGAAGCGGCATTGGCTCTCGGCGCAACTCCTCGTCAAGCGACGATGCAGCAGGCGACGAGATCGCTGGTGGTGGCGCTGTCGCCGGACCTTGACAGCGTCAAGACCGTCGGCCTCATCACCCTGCCCGGGACCATGACAGGCCTCATAATGGGCGGCGCGTCTCCAATGGAGGCAATCCAGCTGCAGATAGTCATCACCAACATGCTTGTCGGGGCTTGTGTGATGAGCAGCATCCTTTCCACCTACCTGTGCCTGCCTGTGTTCTTCACCAAAGCTTACCAATTGGATCACCATGTGCTTGCTGCTGCAAATTGAAGCCTCTTTGCCTTCTCCACGTTGAGCTTGTAGCTTGCAGCCCACAGCTCATGCCATCTAATCATCATGAATTGTCGTACCTGAAATCTTCCAAGAACACCTCAAAATATTACATGCATCGTTGTATATATTTGGATCTTCTTCCCTCTCTTTCTGCTTCCATGCAAATTTTTCTTCCAAAGAACTCAGTGCTTCGAGCAGTCCATTTTGTTACTCTCGATAAGTATTTACGGTCCCTCAATTACCAGTGTCAACCTCCACCACCCTTTCCCCCCTGTGCCTCCCCTGCTCCTCCTCCACCTCCCCCTTCTCCCCCCCTTCTCCCCCTCGCCCTCAGCCTCTGCCGTGTTAATTGATCCCCAATGTATCTTTTATGTTGCATAAAAATAATTTTATTTGTGGATGATTTTCTCATATTTTTTATTTATTAATTTAGTTGTCTTCCTCTTTTAGCTCCTTAAGGAGTGGATGAAAAATTGAATTATGTGTTATATGTAAGACACTCATATTATCATTAAGGAGTGGATGCTAATATCATGAAGAAGATAGTTGAACCATCAACTTCTATAGTGGTGTTTTATTCATCTTGTTATTGATGAGCATTTTGTTCTTACACTTTCAATATTTTTGTATTGATCATTTTCTTATTCAAGATAATAATTAGGTTTTTGAGGTGATACTTCTATGACTTCATTCGATTGACATGATATATTCTTCTTGATTTAGGAAGGTGGTTAATGTGAATTATTATAAATCATTACTAGAGGTTTGCTTAGATATATATACATCAAAAACAACATGCCTAGATATATATACCATATTAGTAATAGGGTGAATACATCTATATTCCTTATGACTACAGCTATATCCAAGAAAAACATAAGAAATTTTTTCTTGGAAAACTTATTTTGACTTTGGTGCCTTAAATAAGGAAAACATCAACAGTTGAAAACTTTTAAGCTATTATAGTTTGGATTTTTTTTAATAATTTTTTTTAAAAATAATATTTTTATTTTAATAGAAGAGGAACATAATCTATTTATCAAGAAAGTTGTAAAAAAAAAACATCTACCCAAAACTTTAAACGATATGTCAATGCTTCCCTTCGAAGATTCTATTTTGCTCTGATATATCCGGACATGATAATTGTTGAGCTATTCTACGTTGAGTAAAATGGCTAGTATAAGACGTTGAGGTAAGTTTTGCTCCACTATCACCTTGAAAAATCTTTATTTTTCTATCAAATTAATTTTTTACTAATTTTTTATATCTCAAGAAATAGTTATAAAAATTATATTTTTGCTTTATAGCAAGCCCCCATAAGTCAGATTTTCTCCAAAGAAAATTGATATATTTTATTAGAATCTTAAAAAGGAAGTTTGCATCTCTTTCTTGGTTAACAACTAGTCCAAATAGAGCATCGAGTAACCCAAATAGAAATGTTGGTAACCTTCTTTTTATCAAGAACTTGTAGAAATTTTGAATGAGGGTGTCCCATTCGTTTGGTGTTATAAATTTGAAGAGGCTTTTTGAGTTTTAATGACTGATAAAGCCTCTATTTGTGTCTTTTCGATAGCATAAAATTATCATTTTCATATCCCTTCACTACAATTTTTTTGGCTTCGATCCTTATCATAAAGATTTTAGTAAAGGGGTATAAGAAATGATAATTTTATACTTTCGAAGAGACACAAATAGAGGCTTTCCGATAAAGCCTTGGCTTCAATCGTTTATTATTTTTTATCCTCGAAGTTTGTCATTGTTTAGCCATGGCTCATACTAAGAGTTGTATTGCTTCTTGCCATTCTCCTCTATTGTTTCTTCTGCTACGATTTTCTTTGCAAGGTGGTTGGGTATCCTAAGATTTCGAATCAAGAGCAAAACCTATGACTTTCATAGATGAAAATTAAATGTACTTAACTTCATGGCACGAAGTCCTTTCGGCATATCGACCAGTCCTTCGGTTCGATATCCAATCTTCTAACATGATGCTCTCCAACCTAATATCTGATTCTTCTGTTTTAATCAATTTATCTTTCCATGATCGAAATTAGTCATGCGTCACTCAAATATTGATTAGATCATAACTTCAATAATTGATTTCATCATCAAAATCCGAGATTAAACAATTAAGACAAACAATGAAAAAAAAATAGTCTCTCTTTACTCCAATTCTCTACATTGCTATAGTAAGATGTAATAAGACTCTTTATATACACAATTTCTAATCATTAAGAAATTATTGTAATCAAGGAATATGAATAAAGGAGGAAATAATAATCCCTTGAATCATGACAATCATTTTGTTAATCGATCCCCAATGTATCTTTTGTGCTACATGGAAAGAATCCCAACACATCTTTTATGTTGTATTGGAAAGAATTAATTTTTTTCTCCTTTAACTCCTTGCCATGGTTAAGTTGATTTTGTGAGATCTCATTAACTTCTTCAAGCAGAAGAACGAATGAAAGAAAAGAAAAGGAAAAAAAAAAGGACTATTAAAAATTTTAAAATAAAATTATAATTAACAAAAAGAGTTTGTCAATAGAATTTTTTCATACTTATTTTACTGATATTTGAGTGTCATCTAACAGCAACACATTTAGAGTTGGATAATAAACGTATCCAAAGAACACATTTAGTGCATTCTTTTACTAATATTTGGTTGTTATCGATCGCGAGACTCAATTAGCAAACGCAAGCGATGTCTCATCCCCCGTCACTATTGTCTCAGAAGAAGAAGAAGCCGAAGCAGTAACAGTGTTTTTACTGACATAAATGAGATCAAGAGATGGATGCGACGTAGAGTTATCGGACCAAAGAGGACGAAGCTTACAAGTTGAGTGTGACACATGGCGTAGAGGGAGCAGCCGTGTCGAGTTTGCGCTCGTTGCATGCAGGTCTCTTCAACGTCAGTCAAACGATTCGAGTTTCCCAGCACTGAAGGGGGAGGGAAAGGCTATGAACCTTATCGTCTTCTTCCTGTGATGCAGAACGAGATGGCCATCGCTGCTGTGTCTGATGTGATGGAGGTGGAATCAGGCGATGTGTCGCCCGAGCAAAGCAAGACGGCGGCCGGCCCTGCGAGCACTGAGCAATCGGCGGCCACGTAGGGACGAGGTGGAAAGCCTCGTTTGAACGCCAAGGATGCCATCGCCATAATGTCTCCGATGGAAGACAGGCCGTGGTGGGCGCCGATGCACATCGACATGTGTCGTGGAGAAGGAAAGCAGAGACGTGGCCGCCATGGGGTGGAAGAAGACGAAGCATGATGAGCTCTGGGATAGCTCTGCTGCTGCTGATTGTTCCATCACATGGAAAGGAATATACCTTTTCATGTCTTGTAGCTAAAGCAATTATATATATATATATATATAATATTATATTTTGGATGTATGTTTGTTATTTAGCTTTAAATAGAAATAATATCCTTTAAAGTATTTATTTTTCATGAATGAATACAAGTTGATCTAATGTTCAAAAAATACACCCTATTTTGAGTGATTGTTCAACTTTATTCTTATTTATGTATGACTAAAAAAAACCAAAATAAAAGACCAGTAATCTAATGATTGGAAATAATGGAAGCAGGCAAGGAGAGGAAGCAAACCTAACCGGAGGTGAGTTTAAGAAATAACCTGCATCACGTAGTCAAGTTGCAGAAGGAGAGGCGGCTCCAGAAAAGCGACAGCGGTAAGCTTACCGAAGACGGTCAGTGCGTCTTCCAGAAGATGACATCTATAAATAAACCCAACGCTTTTCGCTGTTCTTCTCACATCACTTATCCCCCTTTTCTCTCTCAAGTAGAAACCCATCGAGGAGAGGGAAGGCCGTCGCAGGTTTGCTGAAGTAAGCGCTTTGGATCTCTTCTCTTCTCTTATTTTGATGCTTTCTGTTCCTCCAATCTGATGGATTTTAGCTCAAAAATCCCTTTTTTTTTGTCTTTCTGGAAGTTTGCTTCCGTAGAAAAAATCGATCTTTTTCGTTGTACTGTTAAGATGTTTCAATATCATGTCGCAGAAGAAGCGAAATGATGTGGTCTGCGATGTCTTCGAAGCTAGGATTGGCTAATGGCTTCGATTGTGTTGGTGTTCTTCTTTTACTATTATTTCTTTGCGCTGTTCATTGATTTCAAGGTCTCTGCTTTGTCCACGGCATTTACAGAGACTCTCTGAAGGTGTCGGGGACTAAAAACTCGGTTTTTGACTGTTAGAAAGATCGTCTTATTGTTATTCAGGCTTTACTGTTTCCGATCCTTTCGATTCTCCGTTCTGTCTTCATTAATTTCATGTGGGATTTTGGAATAGTCTGCATATGTTCGTTTGGTCGAATCTTACTCTGTTTTCTGTGTCACAGGTCTAAACAAGCGGACCCTTTGATCGACCGTGCGTTCCTGCAATCCGACAGCCATGGGGCTTTCGAGCCTGCCGACCCCATCGGAGAGCGTTCTCACCCTCGTGCTCGTCAACACTGCCCTCACCGTGTCGATCGTGAAGGAGCTCCTCCGCTCCGCCCTCCACGTGCTAGGCCTTCGCGCCGCCCCGCCGACGACGACGACGCCGGAGGGGCCACCCGAGCCCAGCTTCACTGACCGGTTCCGCAGCCGGACCAGCCCGGTCCGTTTCGCCTCGGCGATGTCGTGTCGCCGGCCCGGCGCCGCGGACTGCCGGGTCTGCCTTGCCCGGTTCGAGCCGGAGTCGGTGGTGAACCGGCTTCCCTGTGGCCACCTCTTCCATAAGGCATGCCTGGAGACGTGGCTCGATCATCGTCACGCCACGTGTCCTTTGTGCAGGACCCATGTTCTCCAGGGCGTGGACCCGGCCGTCTCCGCCGCTTCCTCGTTGCCATGGTTTTAGCTCTTAATTACCGTGAATGCCCCAGAAAGCCTCCTCTTTCTTTTTTTTCCCCCCTTTTTCTGTGTATTTTCTTTTTTATTACTTCTTTGTAAATATTGAGGTAGTATATATACACTGTTCAATATAACTTACTCTCACCAGCAATTTTTTTTTAATTTTGAGATAAATTTTTGTTGCTTTTATCCTGTTATTTACCCCCTCTCTCTCTCTCTCTCTCTCTCTCTCTCTCTATATATATATATATATATATATATATATATATATATATATATATATATATATATATGAAAATAAATGATAAAATGATAATTTTAACGTTTAAGTTGGTTGTGGCGAATGACGTCGGTGGTGACGGATGATGATGTCATTAGCATCGATGTTGATATAATTGTTGAGCAGTCCTTTCATCGTTTTGTATTTACGTTGATGTTTTATCGGCACATAATCAAAATCCATTACTGAAGTCATTCTGGAAATCCGTTGTCTATCGAAGTAGGATCTAGAGGTCCTTTCGTCGTTTTGTATTTATGTTGATGTTTCATCGGTACATAATCAAAATTTGTTACTGAAGTCATTCTAGAGATATATTATCTATCAAAGTAGGATCTAGAGATGTGTGTCTGTCTAGTTGACGTCAACATCGTACTATTCCTTATCATCCGTCTCTTCAACCACCACCACTATTACTCTTTTGCGACCAAGTCCTAAGAGAACATCGTCATCGCTCACCTCAACCTTTTCATCTGCCCGTGAGACGCTCATGTGCATCCCAAGTATCCTCAATATCCTCCCCATCCCAAGTATCCTCAATATTCTCCCCACTGCCCTCTACCTCCTCGCCCAATATATTATCGAAACCCATTACAACCTTCTCTCCGTTGAAGCATACCACTCCATCATCAAGTCAAAGAAGTTCCTCATCGTTGCCCTTATGGACCTCCTCGGTACTCGTTTCATACTGACTAGGTCCATCAAGAATGTGCTCAAGGCCCTTTACTTGCTCAACCGCACCACCCTCGTCAAGTTGGGTGTTCTTTGCATTAATAGTGAAGGACGAGCGAAGGGGGGTGGTAGAGGGGTGGAGGCAACGGGGACAAAACAGTGAGGGACATTAGGGAGGTGGATGGGACGGAGGCGACTATGAGGGTTTTGGTCAACGGTAACAACGAGATGAGCACAAGGGGAAAGAACAAAGCAAAGACGCTATTGATGGTTCTAGAGAGCGAGCGAGAGAGCTAGCTATAGGGTCTTGATGATTACGAGATCGACGCTATTGAGTCCATGTCGCAACCATTGCTCTATGACGAAGCCACAAAACACTGTCATCGCTTTGCATCCACCACCAACGTTGTCCACTACCGCTAACTAAAATGTTAAAATTACTTTTTTACTTCTTGTTTTTATGTGTTTATTAATAAAACCGACGATGTTCAAATAAACGAACCTGTTTCACTTTCATAACTATAGATATGTCAATGTAATAATTTTAAATATAAAAATCAAGATGCTAAAAACAACTATCTACAAATGATAATATATAATTAGCCCATATAGATCACACTTCTCACCCTGCATAAGTGGTCTTACAAAGCAATTAAAATTTGTTATAGGCTTATGAACAGTTCAAATAATAGCTCCATAAGCAAATTATACTCATCATTAGAAACCAAGGTGACACATGAAGACATGGCACACTACATGGAATTGTAGTTTGGACCCTTCCATCTCCTGCAATGAACCTTTCACAGGATGACGAGACTCAACATGATGTTTCTTTCCTAGATTCCGTCAGATGTGTCACATAACAAAGTGCATCGAGACCAAACTTAATACACTGAACCTTTGATTCTTCCACAGCCTATCTTTCCCAAGTTGATGCAACATCATAATGCTTCTTTACCAGATTGTTTGAGCTAATGTGACGCATCAAAGAGCAACAAGACCAAAGTCATAGGAGGGAGAGACATGCTAAACCCATATGGACCAGATGGATTTCTATGTAATCTGATGCATCTATAAAATGAAAGAAGCATTTTAATGATTATCTGTAAAATAGATAAGAGTTCAAAGAGATAAATTTTACATTTAAAATAATGATTTGTGGTACATCAAATCCACTGACGAAAGAGTAAAGATTTTATTTCACATAAAAAGGTATCTACTTGTTTAAGTTCCCAAACAGATCCCAAGAAAGCAAATAATAGCAGAAAATTTGGAGGACGAACAGTGCCACACTTGTTTCTTTTTCTCAAGCGCATGAAAAAATATGGGTGCATCAATTCCCATAAAAACAAAGGAATGATATAAGAGAATAACTCGTCTCTTTTATATGAAATGTATAAGTCATGCAAGTCTACAAGAAGATAAATTGAAATAGAGAGAGCACATGCAGAGGTAGGAAGGGAGAAAAGGCAAGAATAAAGAGATGAGAATAACAGAAGTTTACATAAGGAATAAGATGATCTTAGTGGAAAATTGTGCCATCAAAGTGTGGAGCTTTGTGAATGCATTCCAAGAAACAAGTATGATTATGGACTTCCCTATCATCAAAACCGATAATCCAAGCACTGTCCCACAATCACTCAAGTAACTTTATGTTCAAAAATTTCAGCACTGCTTTTATCTTCCTAAACATAAGTTGGAAGAATAACAGGATGTGTTATTTTACCTTTCCCAAGCTTTTGTTTTGTAGGTTGTAGATGATATCTCATCAACTGAAAATGGCATCTGTTCTGAAGATTATTTCCTCACAAAGCTAGCATCTGGCAAAAGAATAATAAAAAGGTGATGGTAACTTGTACCTACCCTCAAAGGTATAAAGTTAAATGCTATACATTTCCATGTGGTCAAACCTTTGCTGGTTGATTCTCCAGATTATTCCCCATTTAACAAGCACCTGCAAAAGCATCATAGATTAATGGTAACTCCCGGCTAAAGTTAAAGTTAATCCTATATATTATACTGGCATTTCTAGGTGGTTAATCCTTAGTGGCTTATCTTACCAACTACATGTGGGTTAGCAACTGTGGTATCGAAAACCATATAGTATAGATGATTCAGGCCTTACCAGCAGCATCACTAGCACAGGCTGTCGATAAATCTTAGGGAGTCAGAAGGATAAAAAACCTCTATGAGTTCAAGAAATAATTTTTTTCTTTTCGTAGAACAAATTCTGTCATGCTCCCATCTCTTGTTCCAGTCTGTACTGTTATCTAGGAAAACATGTGCAGGAAGCATCAAACTATGGAATCATTGAACTCCATGATGGTAGCTTTGTTGGAATAAACTCAAAAAGTAGAACATCAGACAGACATAGCAGGCATATTCAAAAAGGTCAAGAGACTTGTAAAGTGCAGAAAAATTGCTAATACTTCTTACTAAATAAAGTTCTAAACAGATCAGATATACTTATGGTTGACGATCACATTCGAGACATCTATTTGTTGACTGGTTTTAACAAGAAACATATTCTATAGCTCGAAATATCAAAATCACATCTTACTCGGAACAAACCCATTGTTGTTTTCTGCAAATTCATTTGTTTCAACTAATGCATGCAACATGCAACAAAAAAATCTTCTCAACGAACAATCCCATGCATAAATGATAGATCCTCTAGCAATCTAGCAATTAGGTATCTCAATATAGTAAAACTGAACTTTTTTCCACAATCCTACTTGGTTACTGCATTTCTAATGAAAGGAAACCCAATGACTCATTCAGCAGACCATTTTCAGTAGTATAAATAAATAGGAGATGTTCGATGCAAGGAATTACTTACTGGACTGACACTAGTTCAATGGACCATGAAACCAGTATGGTAATAGCATATTGGTGGCACACCAACATGTCAACACTAGAAAAAATAATATAGAATTACTTACTGGACTGACACTAGTTCAATACACCATCAAACCAGTATGGTAATAGTATATTGGTGGTATTCCAATGTGTATAACCCAAGAACACTAGAAAAAATAATATGGAATTGCTCAATAGACCATCAAACCAGTATGGTAATAATACACTGGTAGTATAACATTTACAACCCAACAACACTAGAACAAAATCAAATAATATGAAAACAGATACAAGGCAGTCACCAAGTATATGAACCATTACTGGCCTGTTCGGATGGATAAATTCTGGATGGTATGTACTGATCTGACAGGTATTTTCAACCTTAGTTCCATAAATTGTCATGCCTGCAATATAAGATGACAAATGCACGGTCCATGAGGCTCTGAAACTATACAGAAGCAAGGTCAACATAGGACAATAACTTCATATTCCAACTACTACATAACATCACATGAGATCATCACCCATTTGCTATAAGGAAAAAAGGGACCAACTTCAGAAGTTTTCTACCCCTTGCGTCATCCAACTCTGTGTAAACCTAGATCTACATGCACCAATAAGCAAAATGCAGCCTACATGCCATGTGGGGGCCACTGAAGACAATGCTTGTTTGGGGATAGACGGGTACATGGCATGCAAACTGGTTTTGTGTACACGCATGTTGATGTCCAGCTTTCCTCTTGCTGTAAATGTGTCAACATAGTTGATGTAAACAAAGTTACACATTATAGTGGCTGACAAATGCACGAAGCTATATATTTTAACTGAAGAAGTGGACAATTGGACCTTCAGGGTTCAGCAAGCAGTAGTTATCTGACTTAGCCTGCTGCAGCCATAAAGTAACCGTTGTTAAATATTCACGTCATGCATATGCTACATTATAGTACATCCAATCTACCTTAGAGCTTCAACATATTAAAAAGATTGACCGCACTGTGTAAAATTATGTCTCATGCTATTTGTCCAAACCAGGTGGAATAAAACAGAATTGGATGTTGTCTCAACAACTATTCCTTTCAGTTTATTTTTAGAATAATACTTTCAGTTCTTTGAAAAATACTTGTCCGTATCATGGGCCAAATTTTGAGACAAGATTTTTCGTCAAGAATTTCTTTGTGTAAATAATTAATTTCTAAAAAATGAATAAATTAATCTGCAGTAAAAGAATGTTTAAAATGAATATAATCTTATAAAATGGCACAGCCAAAACATAAAAAATAAAAAAATAAAAAGAGAAGAGTTTACTGCATCTGATGAAAAATACTAGTATCCAGAATGTACATTTTCTCATCACTCAAAAACAATGAAAAAAGATTGATATTTTGCATAACCACACATTAAGATGATCTAACCATTCTACAAAAGCAAAATTAATAAGAATATAACACACCTAGAGCAAAATCCGGTGAGTAACAGGTGCACTCTTCAATTGATGTGCTCCTTGTTGAATCTTGGATTTTGATGATGAAATCAATCGATATGTGTTTATGTTTTAATCTGCGTTTTGAGTGACGCAGGATGCTTAGATCAGGATGAGACAATTAAAGCAGGAATAATCATGTTGGGCCGGAGGAATATGTCAGAAGATTGGACGTCGGGTCGGTGGATCGGTCGATGTATCGACAGAAGACTTCGGGCCGTGGATTTGGGCATCGGGCCAAGAAGAGCGAATATTGCGCCAAGGATATCGGAGTTGCAGTGTCAATTGGCCGATTGGGCAATAGGCCGCAAGAGAGGACGATGCGCCAAAGAATCGGACGAAGCGTTGAGGGACCAATGACATGCCGGACAACTTGATTAATGCTTAGTATTAATTGCCTAGATCGAAGTGTGTTTTTACATATACAGGATTAACTACGATAGCAAGGCACGAAGCAAAATGAAGTCCCGGAGTCAAGGACGCGATTACGTTGGGAGTTCGAGAGTTTGTCGGAAGTCCGGACGTTCGTCGAAAGTTCTGGAGGAACCAGCCGAGAAGTCTCGGAGCTTGCCAGAGAAGCTCATCGGAACTCGCCAAGAAGATCGTCGTGAAGTTCAGGAGCTTGCCGGGAGTCCGCCGGAACATTGCCGAGAGATTGTCGGAAGTTCGCTGGAAGATCACCGGAAGCTCGCCGAAAGAATAGACATAGGGACTTGTTTAGCTTAGCAAATGTCTTAGGATTTCGTAGTTAGCACGTAATTGAGCTTGGATTTGGGCCAACCCAATTAGGGGCCAGCTAGGCCCATGTAAGAATTGTGTTGAGCCCAATAAGAGGCCCAAACAGTGCCCCAAGAAATCTCACCGTCGTGGCACAGTCTTCGAGACTATGTCAGGCGATGGTACCGCCAGTCTGGGCGATTGTACCGCCCCTGGCAGGGTGCTAGGCGGTGATACCGCCAGTCTGGGCGGTGGTACCGCCCAGCATTGCCCCCCAAGCGGTGGTACCGCTAGACCTGGGCGGTGGTCCCGCCCAGGGCAGTGTCAGTGTTAGACTGACACTGGGCGGTGGTACCACCCGTGCCCGGGAAACCCGTGATGGAAAAGTTTTAGGCTCCAAGTTTGAATCAACTTGAAGCCTATAAATACCCCTCTCATCTCTGGTTAAAGCACACAAGCACAGAGAGTTTAAAAAGAAAGAAATGCTACTAAAATCTTGTGTGATCTCCTCTCCCTCTTCTAAGTGTTAGACTAGTTTGAGAGAGGAGAATGTGAGTGCTTGTAAGGGTTGTCTCCTAAACCCGGTAAAAGGAGAAGAAGGGTGTAAAAGGTGATTGGCCTTCGCCTATTGAAGGAAGGCCTCTAATGGACGCCGGTGACCTCATTGGAGGAGGAAGCCGAAAGTGGATATAGGTCACGTTAACCGAACCACTCTAAAACTACCATGACTATGGTTTGCATTTTATTCTTGCTATTACCTTACTGTAAACCTCTTTAAGTGTTTACTCCCTTCAATTCATTTCGTACGCTTTCAAGTTAAGTTTCCGAAATTGGCTTTTCATCGGAAACGATTTTTATCATACGAAGTTTTTCAAACCAACGTAGTTTTTACCGCTGCACTAATTCACCCCCACCTCTTAGTGTCGACCTCTGATCCTAACACTCCTGAGTTGCTATTGTAGAAATTAACCACATGAAAATAACCAAAGCATGTGGTCATTCAAGTTGCATGTTTAAAAGAACTAATTGCTATTTTCCTCAGACTGAGCAAGCACAAATTCTGCATATAAATTTTTCAAAGCAATAACAACCGTCATTATTAAAGGACCCATAATGGTTCCCTCCAGGTCAAGGACAAGAAAACCAATTAGATTCTTCAATAAAATGTCATTCAGGTAAATATCATTTATCTGAGGTCCAACACAAGCAGTTCTGATTGATATAAGAAGAAACATATTACATGGAACCAGAAAATATGGTTTAAAATTTTAAGAAATATAAATACAAATGCAAAAATGAAGTAATTTATTTTGTATAAGGTTCTTATAAGACAGAAATACCAAGAATAGACTTATGCATACCTAACTACTACCCTTTTTGGTAGGTGACGTAATATTATGTAAGGACCTACTTTAATAATTGGAGTATGATTATTGATTTTTCATACCATAAACAGTTTGTTTTATTCAAATATAGCAAGAACCTTTCAAGGAGGATTTCTACATATCTATATGTAAATACTTCTAACAGACACTAAAACATCTCTCATGGAAAATTACATCATAGTAAACCTTCAAAATCAAATAATAAACAGTGTTGTGAGAATATGGACATATATGCATTTTAATCAATGTGAGAACAAAAGCACTTTAGTCAACAGTTCTATTCATCACCACCTCCTCAGACAGGAAACAAACCACTAGCCAGTAAGACGTCCTTTGGAGAGCCCGTATGGGAGACAAATAAACAATGTCGAAGGAGATGATATTATGTGTCAAATAAAAAGCAACTCGGGACAGTTTCATTCAATATTCCTTTTGTTTGGTCAATTTCTAGATCCAAGAAAATTGTTGACATGATAACCTTGAAAAAATCATCATAATTAGGAGGCAATTTTAACATATCAAACAACATGAACAACACAAAATTGGATAAAACCTCTAAAGCATTAGGAAACAATGTCATACCACCGATGATGCTAAGGCCAGTTAAATAAGCACTATGCCCTGGTATCTCCTCCTGAACCACTGAAGTGCCATAGTCCATCAGCATAAGATGTATAGCTGCCAATCCTACAGCCCATATGTATCTTCCTTCTATTAATAGCTGAATCACAGCAGGAATTGATGAAAGCCATGGTGGGAATATAGGAACTAAGGCACTGATAAATGCAAGGATGGTCGACAGGTACAAAAAATGCACCAAGAAGAACCTAAATAGCAGCCAGGTAAGGCAACCATGGAATATGGCAATCTTCGCAGTGGCCAAAAGTACACTGCTTATTGCATGGTCAATCACCTCAACCCATCGAACCCTCATAGATTTGGAGATGGGAATCATACCAATGGCTTGTTCCGTAGCTCCACCAGACTCCAATGTGACGAGATAAAACAACACCCAGAGAAAAACCATCAACTGGGAGACAAAATTTAACAATTCCACCGTGCCGGAGACAAATTTCAGACCAATGGAGAACATTAAGTTAGCACTGCCACCAAGCGCCGAAGTACTACTCAGAAGCACCCGCTTTGAGACCTCAATACCCTGTAAAGCAAGGTCTTTAGCTTTCACCCTCTCCGGTAATCAACAATTCCCTAAAGATGGAAACCAATTCTCTGTATATCACAGCCCACTCATGGTTCTTGACATGCATGCTCAGAGCCTGGAGCTTGACAGCGTAGGGGTGTGGCGGCGATCTTGTCAAACCTGTCCAAGTCTCAACAGAAGGATGTGCCGATCAACCTAACAAGAAATGCCAGAAGCCATTGGCAAAGTCAGTCAGATTATACTGGACAGCCAAATCATCGATTTGCTGCCAGACTGTGTCATAAAGCTTGGCCGAATACTGATCGACGAGGCCCGGTAGATCATTATCATCCAGCCACTTCTTGAATCCGATCTTCTCACTTCTGAACATGAGATTTCAGTGGCATCACGGCATCCTTCCCCTCAACCCCAATCTTGTATAAGAAGAAGACTCCGCCAACAATGGCCCCGATGATCATTCCGTCGATCAAGCTGATGGCGACGATGGTGTTCAAATGCTTTAGGACGCCAGTCGTGAGGACCCTGCCGCCGCTGGGTATGGATGACCGCCCGGTGGCGGCTGGGCCAGCGAGGGAGAGGCCAAGGGCGAAGAGGGCAGGACCAGCGGGGCCAAGCCGCTCATAGCAGACAACAGAGGCCCAGAAGGAAACGAGCCAGCGCGTGAGGCGGGAGAAGCCGTAGCTACTGTCACGGGAGCGGGGGGCGGGCTTGCTGGGGTGGATGAGGGCAGAGCGGAGGTCGGCGAGGGTGCCGGCGGAGGAACGGAGGAGGCCAGCAGGGACAGCTAGGAGGGCGGGGAGGAGGCCGAGGCGGAGGGTTGGGGACCAGAAGGCCACAAGTGCGCGCTGGAGCTCACGAAGAGGGATGGAGCAGAGAAACGCCCACTGGAGGGGGCGGACGAAGCCGTGGAGGACGCGGTATAGGCCGTAGAGAAGGAGAAGGGAGAAGGCAAGGCCGGCGTGCGCCATGGCGATGTAGAGGGCGAGGCGGGCGAGGGGATCCAGCGCCAGGATCCCGGCGGACGCGGATGGTCGATCCCTCGGCTGTTCGGCGGCCGGAGGCCGGATTTGGGCAACCGGACTCGAATCTGTTTTGCGTCGAGCCAAATCTGTCCCGATTAGACCCCGAATCCCCGAATTCGAACCGGGCAATTTCGTTGGACCGCCACTATTAAGCTTTCTCCCACCACTGAACCCTTAAACCTTAACCTAGCATGAGAAGACGATGGGCGGTTGCCGTCACGGCCAGCAAGCCCACCCCTGGTCTACTATCAACCTCCTCCTCCTCCATACGACCCTTCTCTTCTCGGTATTCCTCCTCCTCCGCCGTCGCCGCCGAAGACTTACTAGCCGAGACCCTGCCACCAGAGAAACCCAGCACCGGCTCGTTTCTCGTCGCCCGCCTATCCTATCTTCTCTCCCGGCCGCACTGGCGCAAGAACCGCTCTTTGAAAAAATTGGGTCGCTCCGTGACCCCGCCCGTGGTCGCCGAGCTGCTCCAGGGCGGTTCCCTCGATGCCGAGTCGGCGCTCGCGTTCTTCCAATGGATCGGCCAGCGTCCAGGATACCGGCACAGTGTAGAGTCCTATGCCTCCCTGGTCCACGTACTCCTTCGATCGAAATCTCGCTTCCAGGTTGACGAAGTTGTCACCTTTATGATCAAATCGTGTTATTCCGTCGAGGAAGTGCGCACAGCATTGGAGACATTTAAGTCGATCAACAGAGCAGGTGGCGGTGTCAGATTCAGGCCCTCTATTTGGTGTTACAACACGCTGTTGATGTCCCTCGGCAGGTATGGAATGATCGAGGAGATGAACGATATGTACCGGCAGATTAATAATGATCAAGTTTTGCCTGACCTTGTTACCTACAATACGATGATCAAGGCCTATTGCATGGAAGGGAATCTGGCTGAAACAAAACAGTATCTTAGGTGCTTACTGGAATCTGGTTTGGCTCCAGATAGATTTACGTACAATTTTTTGATCTTAGGGCACTGTCGGAGCAAGAAATTAGACAGGGCTTGTTGGATTTTCTTGATGATGCCACAGATGGGTCGCCGGAGAAACGAATTTTCATACACCATCCTCATCCAAGGGCTCTGTAAGCACTCTAGGGTAAATGAGGCTTTGAGCTTGTTCTTAAAGATGGGAAGTGATGCATGTCACCCTAATGTCCACACGTACACGGTGATGATAGATGGTCTTTGCACGGTGGGAAAGCTTGATGATGCTGAGAAATTGTTGAATGAGATTTTTGATAGAGGTTTGGTTCCTAGCAATGTGACTTACAATGCTCTGCTGGATGGTTACTGTAAGAGAGGGAAATTTGAAGCTGCTTATGGGGTTATGAAGCTAATGGAATCAAATGGTTGCAAGCTAGATGAATGGACTTATTCGATAGTCATTCAGAGTCTTTGTAAGGAGAATAGGCTTGAGGATGCTGAGGCATTGCTGAATGAGGCCATTGCAAGGGGTTGTGGTCCTAATGTCTTTACATTTAGCGCTCTCTTACATGTATATTGCAAGCATGGGAGGATTGCTGATGGTTTGAGAGTTATGGAACTCATGGAATCAAATGGATGTAAACCAGATGCATGGACTTATACAATGATGATTGATGGCCTGTGTAAGGAGAATAGACTAGAAGATGCTGTAAAAATGCTAAGGGAGATGTTTGATAAACGTTTGATTCCAAGTGTTGTCACCTATACTGCTTTGGTTGGTGGATTTTGTGAGAGAAGGAAGATGAACGATGCACTACAGGTTGTGGAGATGATGGAGTCATATGGGTGTCAACCAAATGCTTGGACTTATACTGAGCTGATTTATGGATTTTGTCTAGAGAGAAACGTGCACAAGGCGATGAGTTTGTTATCCAAGATGCTTGAAGGTGGATCAACTCCAAACATAATCACATACACCAACTTGATTAATGGGCAGTGCCAGGAGGGTTATATGGATGATGCTCTCAGATTACTCAACTCAATGGAGGCAAAAGGTTTGGTCGCTGATCAGCAGACATATACTATTTTAATAGATGCCCTCTGCAAGGACGGGAGAATTGGTGAAGCTTATGCTTTATTTTCCTCTCTTGCCAGAAAAGATGTAATTCCAAACAAGGTCATGTATACTGCACTAATAGATGGCCTATGCAAATCAGGAAAGATTGATTTTGCTTATTCCCTGCTTATGAGAATGAGTTTAGATGATTGCTTGCCAGACACCTTCACCTACAGTGTGTTAATAGATGGCTTTTGCAAAGAAAGAAAATTGCAAGAAGCCTTGTCACTGCTGGGGACTATGTCCAAAAAAGGTGTAGAGCCTACAGCTGTAACTTTTACGATTCTTATTGATGAGATGCTCTATAAAGGGGACTATGATCATGCTAAAAAGATGTTGAACCAAATATTTTCTTCAGGTTGTAAGCCAACTGCACACACTTACACTGCATTCGTCCATGCCTATTGCTGTGAGGGAAGGGTAGAAGAGGCGGAAAGTACAGTAACAGAGATGAAGAATGAAGGAATTCTTCCTGATTTGGTAACATATAACACATTGATTAATGGATTTGGAACTATGGGGTACATGGATCGTGCATTTTCTGCTCTCAAGAACATGATCGATTCTGCATGCCATCCAAACTACTGGACTTACTCAGTTTTGCTCGAGCATTTCTTGAAAGGCAAGCAGGAAAACATTGTCCTTAGTAGTTCAGAATTGTGGGAGAAAATAGATGTAGCAATAGTTCTGGAGTTTTTAGGGGAGATGGAACAGTTTGATTGTGCTCCTAATCTTGTTACATATGGTGCCCTCATAGCAGGCTTCTGCAAGGTGGCACGGTTGGAAGAAGCATATCTGATGTTGTCTCATATGAAAAAAGGAGGTTTATTACCCAACGGAGACATCTACAACTCTCTCATTATTTGTTGCTGCAAGTTAAACCGGTATATGGAGGCATCAACTTTTATGAACTCCATGTCAGAATGTGGCTATCTTCCTCAGTTGGAATCCTACCAGGTTCTTCTTTCAGGGCTCTGTGATGAAAGAAACTCTGAGCAAGCTAAATTATTTTTCTGTGACTTAATGGGTAAAGGTTATAATCCTGATGAGGTTGTATGGAAAGTTCTCATTGATGGTGTACTTAAAAAAGGTTATGTGAATGAATGTTCTGAGATGTTTACAATCATGAAGGAATTGAACTGCTATCCTACTCCTCAGACACTTGCTCTGATGGCCAAGTACACTTCTGAACTAAGTCAGGGGGAAACAACCATACTGGAGAAATGATCCTTCTTAATTGGCATCTTACATGGTAATTCCTGTGGCAACTTTTAAATGTTCCCTTCCCTTGTATGGATACTTATTGGTGGAATTACACCGGAAGACTTATGAAGCATCCTTGTGATGGTGTCAGATGTCCTTCAAAGAACTGTCTTGAGACTGATAGTATCCTGTGATAGTAAACCATCCTTGACATCTGAATAGGTTTGTTTTTTTTCTTTCACTTATTTATGATTCATTTGGTTGGGAATTTGTCATCTATAGAAACATATTTTGTTAATCAAGCAGTAATTTGCTCTTCCTTGATGCTTAAACCTTACAATAATGAAAAAGATTTCAGCATCATGTTTTCTGTTCAGAACTTGCTCTGTTTAATTCATTTTTTGAAGCTTATTTAATCAATTATATTGTAAAAGGCTAAAAGCTTATTTCAAGCAGAATAAAAATCATTGATTGTGCATACAGGTACAAGGGCACAGGTATCTACTCAGACTAAACTGCACAAGTTCCTGCCTACTTGTATGAGGCTGTTGCAATGTACGGCAGCAATTTACAAAGGGGAGTCCAGGAAATGGAATCCACACTGGAGCAGTGTTCATATTTTCCATCATAGGTTGGAAATTGGCCTTCCAAGGCATGATGAGATGTAAGACCTTTGCACAGATCGACCATGGCCCTTCTTTAAGAATACCAAGAGAATCCTCTTCGGATGTAAACCGAAAAGAAAAAAAAAATCCATTGGTCATTATCAAGAATTAATGGATTAGAAGGAAAATTCCAAAGTTGGATCACCGTTGTTCTAATGATTTCTAGCGGTGGTGGTTTCCTCAGAAACCAGTGGTATTCTAAAAGCTATGTGCCTAGTGTCAAAAGTCAGTTGGCCATGGATGGCCAGATGTTTAAAGATAGTGTAGTTTGATGGTCATGAATTTTTCCCAAACCTCCAGATATGAACCAAGTCGATATAGCTATTGTGAATGCCAGGATGGATCATGTCATATGGCTTAGGCATGGAAATAAGAAATTTGTATGTGAAAATATATCTTAAAAAAGTTTAAATTATTGAAAATCGAGTTTAGGGTTCTTGGTGAGGTATGTGTAATACAGTATTTAGAACTTCAAATTTCTTACTGATTTAGATAATAATACAAATATGCTTATTTTCTTTGTTACATTTGTTTCATTGGTATAGACAAGAATAAGAAAAGCTTGCCTAAGAATCAGCATATACATTTCTGTTATCTAATGCTGTCACTGGTATTTCTTTTTACAAAAGAATGTTCCCATCTTCTCTGAATTTGATAATGTTGGCCATGAGTTACATAATGTGCTTTGGAGGGGTTCTGGTCTGTACAACTAAACGACAAAAATTATACTGATATTTACAAAAATCATACTGATATTTAATAAATGCAGATGCATATGATGGTCACGAGTAGCCAAGATAGATGCATTGGTAGTTGGAAGAAACACAAGCAAAACAAACTCGAAATGTGGTAATGTCTTGACTCAGGTTAGCTGCTCTTCACTCTAAAAAATAAACTGATACATTTGTTATTCCTGAAATGATGACATCATTCCTTCATATGGTTTTTTCATTTCTTTTGGTTTATGTTCAACTCAATTTACAGATGTTCCTTGTGTTCTAGTTGTTATTTCAGATGAGTGGATTATTTTTGCCCTAGTATATTTTGGCTGGTCCAAGAGAGCGGAGGGATAGTAATAAAATGTTCTTTTCAAGTCTGTCATAGGAGCTGATAACCTTGTCTTCTTTTTTCTTTTCCCAATATTGGTGTCCAAGATTCTTCGGAGCAATTCATTAAATTCTGACAAGTTGATTCTTCAAAAGCTTGTGAATAGCTTAGACTCCTGAATATTTTGTTGTAGCATTGACAGTCTTACACTGGTTATTATTCCGATTATTGTTACTAACATGGGCTTTCCCTTTCAAGATATTATTGGAGATGGTGAGAACATATCAGATTCCTTGGAAAATTATGCCTCTTAAATTCTTTGAATTGACTGGTTAAGTTCTTGAGGTTTTGGCTTTGCAAATAAAGAGGTTTAACAATTATCACAATGTGTCCTAGGTTAGTTATTTCTTCTTTGAAGAACTTTGCTCTGAATGGCACTTGCAAAAAAATTTTCATAAGGAAATAATTTAAACTTTATTTTGAGAAAAAGTATGAGGTAGTAATAGTGGTAATACTCAGTGACTAGGAGCAGTGTTAAATCTTTAAAGGAATACTGAAACGGATGGCCCAAACCATGATAACAAGTAAAATTGCAATGAACCATTTCTTGAAAAGAATCTGTGTTGGGGATCTATAAATGAAATATTCACAAGCAAGGTGCCTAGGAGGATGATAAAAGGGTCTCCTGAAGAAGGCCTTAAGAACAACAGCAGCAATAACAACAACTAGTTGTAATGACAGTAGCGATAACAACTAGTTGGAATGACCCAACTATTTGAGATCAGCTATGTAGATCTTTTATCGTCATTGAGCACCATAAATCTAGAGTGATTACCTTATGTATGATTAATTGCACATTATCAGGCAATACTAGAGTGATAACTTAGTTGATCATGCTAAGTATCTATATCATGAATGCGTCGTTTTAGTGCTAACATTAACTTATAGCAGTTCATGCAGGACATGGGACCAACAGGCTTTTTGGTAGACCTATTCTTCCTAGAGGGTCCTCACGATTGAGATAAGACTTTTTGGTAGGACATTCAGCTTTGGAAACTTCCATGTTTGATTACAAGAGGAGTATCGGAAGGACAGTTAAGATTCTGATGCCTCTTTGCAGCAGATCTCCTGATACACGTCTCGTATAGATTGCAGGAATTCTCAGTTACTCAACTCAACACTGCACTCACTTCTGCAGCTTGTGCTTCCTCACAACTGCACACTGGAGCTAGTTGGTTTCCCGGACAAGATTGAAGACTTTCGACCTAGTAGATTGGAAAAACAATATGGATGCAGTTGCCTCCAAGTTATATCATTTATTAGTTCCTTTCTGGCAATGATACAAGATGGGGACCAGCTTGATTGCTTTGGAAAGTTGAACCTCCTCCAAAGTCTGCTGTGAAAAATGTGCTTTTTCCTCAAAAAAACATATATATATGATGGATAACGGCCAAAGCCTGGATTTCGAGCAGTTTCTTGTGAACCCTCTCTGCGTTGAGCTGTTCGGGATCAAGTATGTAATAATATACCAATCAATCCGAATTTATCAATCATCCTTCATTCATAAGCAGTTCAGTGTCCGATGGATTGTTGCTTTTTCTGGCTGATACTATGGTGGGAATTAAAGCTTTTGTCCTAAAGCTGGACAGCAAATGCAACTATTTTGCTTCTTCATGGCTGTTGCAATGGAAGTATCCATCACAGGAAGTCCAAAATGAACAAGTTCAGCATGAAGACCGAGCCACACAATTCCCTCGCTCATATGGCTCAGATGAAGGTGAATTCTTTTGTCCTAAAGATTATTTCTGGACTTCAAACGCAGCTATTTTGTTTCTTCATGGCTGTTGCAATCGAATGACATGTTCCATTTACTATCTCAAAGTTTTGATTAAGCATGATGATTGTGCTCATCCTTGTGTCAGCAATGCTAATTCTTTTTAGGAGTGCTTTCATCACTTTCATCACAGATAATCTCACCACTAGTTGGATTTGCTTTCCAACTCAGTGACCACTCAAATGTTGCTCTCAGTGGCACAAAGTTCCAAGCCAATTTGTAAGGAGTGGTGCCAAGAAAACCATGACAGATGAAGGATGTTCTTATCAGCATCCGAAGTTAGAAAACCTGATCATCATTGATCTCAAGATTGACTAGAAATCTCCCTTAGCTAAGCTGAAATTGACCAGAAACCGCAGCCTGAAACATGAGTCAACAAGAACCAGCAACATTTGGAGTTCTATATTATAATAGTTTATTATCGATAAAGAAGGTTTTAGCTATTTTGGATACATTCATAAAGTAAAAATAAGATAAAAAATTTATTTAAGTGATTAAATAAAAATATAAAATGTATGTTAGATTAGTCATGCTTTATTAAATTGAGTACAAATATTTTAAAAAATAATATAAAAATAAATAAATAAATATGTTGAGATAATTTGTGACAAATTCTTTAATAGAATAAAATAACAGCGAATCATCTAAAATAATAAAAGCATATTCGAAGAAGACATACAAACGCCGTGATTGTTGATTTAACTTAGAATATTATTTCTGCACTGATGCCGTGTCTGCTACTGCGCTCAAGAAAAAGAGGTTGCCATTTATTATCGATCTTTTGGTTGGCTGTCTCTCACCGATTGCTTCTGCCTTCCTTGTCATCATCCACAAAAGGACAAGCTTGGAGGCTTGCCTTGGATAAGTTTAAATTGGGTGAAGCGAGATCAAACTTCTCTTCCTCTGGATTGTGACCTCCACACTTTTGACCCGGTTGTGCTTGCAAGGATGGGAGATGAGAAGCAGCAGGTGATGCACCGGGACAAGAGAGTCATTGTCTTTGGGACAATTCAGCCACCATCGAGTTCGTCCTTCCAGACAGAGAGAGAGAGAGAGAGAGAGAGAGGGACTGATGGTTGATACTTGAATTGGTCCGTCAAAGATTTCAATTGGACTTGGTGATGATCATGCTTAATCTGTCAATGCATCGAGAAAGAACATGTAGTAATCGTCTCTTACTGCAATCAGTGACACTATAGGATGTAAGCAGCCAGAAGATTCATTCTATTTGTCAACAAGAGCGGCTTAAAGATTCATTCTATTTGTCAACAAGATTCATATTTTATAAAGTTGATGTAAACATAAAATCTATACTTTTGTGTGAAATATTTTAATAATAAAATTTAAATTAAAAAACAATTCTTTCGATGACATTCATACGTATAATATTGATCTACAAAAAAAAATTAGAATTGAGAGTTAATAATAATATACTCATCAAACTCTTATAAGTCAATCTTAATATTGCCCACTTTCAATATGAAACTAATTAGGAGTGTAACATACAGGGAACCCTTGACTAAAATGTTTAAGCTGAAGTTGATATTAATATATTCATCAGACTCTTATAAGTTAATTTTAATCTTGTTCATTTTCGATGTGGGACTATCATGGGTGTTACAGTCGCTATGAGTGATAGATTAAGGATAAAAAGAGATGAGAGAAGATGTGTAATCTTAATAAAATAATGTCACGTATTCATATCTCTTATGAATTTCGAGTCCCTAAGAGGTCTTTTTCTTTTATAGGCAAAAGTATAAAGTCTAAAATAAATAATTATGAAAGTCTCCCATCAAGATCATCTTCTAAAGAATTCTATCATAATTGAACATCCTTATTATTGATCGATAATCATAATCAAAATTTAATCATATTTATAATATATTTTACTTGAGTCATATATTCTAAAATTTCATTCATGCATGCATATATGTAGCTCTAAGACAATAGAAATTTTTTCTTTTTATCTTTCTTGATAAAGGTAAAAAAGATACAATCATTTGACCTTATCTTTATATTATTATTTACTAATGTATTTTGTGTGTAAAAATTTATCGAATGAGATTTTAAATTTTAAATTTTTATTAAATAAATTTTATTCATCATCACATAATCAATATTTTAAGTATAAAATTTATCATATGCCATTTTAGGTTTTATATACTATAAAATTCAATTACTATATAATATATATATATATATATATATATATAATATTGAGTACAAGACTTGTAGATATTATGGTTAGAAGATACGAAATAATAACTATAAATGATATGAAAAAATAAATATTAAAATTTTAACTTAATAAATAATTTATTTTTTTACATGGCTCAATGATAATAAGAGATTCATGCAACTGACTCCAAATAATTCAGAGATTACTATCTTATTATTGTATTAGTGTCGTTGTTGATGAACCAATGTCTAATTAATTTCATGCCACTCATCTCTTTATGTGGCCATCTAACACTAGAATCATACACCCAAACAAAACACTTTTATCTGGCCACTCATCTCTTTCCTGTCACTCGTCTCTTTGTATACCGCCGAATTAGCTCTGAATCATAGCAGCAAAGAAAGAGAGTCAGCGTTCGTGAGAGAGAAAGAAAGGGGAGTGACTTGTCGTTGATTTCATGCCACTAGTCTCTTTGGATAACCAATCTAACTAGCACTATATCATACACGCAAAGAAAGACACCTACAGAGAGAGAGAGAGAGAGAGAGAGAGAGAGAGAGAGAGAGAGAGATATGGCAGAGAGGAGACTCCTCTCTCTCTTTGGGACAGAGAGAGCAAAGGGAAGGACTGCCTACAAGCTGTTTGCCAGCTCCATGCTTGTGAACATTTGCCTGGTCTTGTTCTACAGAGCAACCAACATCCCCGGAAGAGGGGAACAAGGGAGGTGGGCATGGATGGGGATGCTTGCAGCAGAGCTCTGGTTCACTTTCTACTGGATCATCACTCAGTCCGTGCGTTGGAATCCCATTTATCGCCACACCTTCAAAGAGAGACTCTCTGAGATGTAAGTCACATCCACTCTCTCTCACTTCCCTCTCTTTCTACCTTGTTTCTTCTATACAGTTCTTCATAAGAAGTGAATATTGCATTGATAGATACAAATGATAGGATTATCACGTAAAATATTTTATCTTTTATTCAAAATTTTTTATAATTATAATACTCTATATGTTATTAAATATACTTAGAATGAATCATTCTTTTGATGAAATTAACTTTTTTATCATTCTTTAACAAATTTAAATCCATGATCAAAGCCATGAAACATATCTATTCTAGATGAAATCCTTCTTTGGTGACAACTCGATCTCTCGACTCAACTGTACATGTTAGAAAGTAGCTATTAGAACCTCGGAAGATAGATCATAAACTCTATTCAGATGCTTCCATATCTTGATTGTGAAGTCAGATTCTATTCTTGATTAAGGATTACTGTTTTCCTGGTTGACCAAAAAAAAAAAAAAAAACATATTTACTGATTATTATGCTGAAAAGAATAATATTACCATAACCTTGTTTTGTTACACCAACGAGAATAAAATATGTCCTTCTAAAGTAGGTGAGTGATGCATCGAATGGTTGTCGAGAGAGAGTAGTTGCCGAGACAACTATATAAGCTGCAAGTGATCTCCTTGTAGAGATTGACCTTGTCTTCGAGGTTCGATCTACTTATAGAGATATGGTCTGATAGTTGGCATCAAACTTTGGAGGAGTCCCCACACATCAATCATCTTTGTCAACTAAGATGACACTGCAGGTGACCCTGCCATTTCCAGTTCCAGAAATCCTACACGACCAAACAACGACACATTGCAATATTTGGAGTGTTCTTTTCCTCCTTCGTTTATGGTCTTTCGTCTTTATCTGACGGAATCCTCCACTGTTGATTTGAGCAGATGAACGAAAATATTAAACTAATATTTGATTGATTATTTGTTGGTAAAGATATTTAAATATCTTATTATTAATTTGAAAGAGAAGAAAATCATATAATTTACATTGTTCTCTAATCTACTTGATATATGTTTCTTTAATTATCATCTGCCTACCATCATCATTATCTTTTATTTTTATATTCTTATCGATAAAACTAATAACATTAAGATAATAGAATTAGATGTTTCACTTTTATAACCATAAAATTTTAATATAAATTATTTAAATATAAGAACAGAGTTATCAAAAAGATGAAGACTGCTTTGTATATCCATCAATACCAACATAGTTGACGAAAAGGTCGCTTTTCGTCAACTATGTTGGTATTTATGGATATACAGAGCAGTCTTCATCTCTCGTTATCACTCTCCTCATCCACAACCATCATCTCGAGCGACGCTTTCGTTGCTCTACATCTGTGTTAGTGCCGACTTAATTGTCGAGTGGTTGAAAGATCGCCAACACAAATATAGAGTGGGCTGCTACTCTCCTCATCTACAATAACTACTCATGGTCCCTAACGATTCTACCATTCACTACCACCGACGTTGTTTGTTGTTATCAATTAGAACAGTAAAATTATCTTTTTGCCTTTTGTTTTCATTTTTCTTTCGATAAGATCAATGACGTTAGAATATTTATACTGTGTTAGTAAAAATTTATATTTAATTAAATTAAAAAATATTTTAACTATTATTTATATTTTTAATATATATATATATTTAAATCATTAACAAAAATAATTTTATATCATTTTAAAATTTTATTTTATTATTTATTGAAACTATATTTAAGAATATATATTTTTTATTTTTTAAGAACCCGATTCATTCATCCTAACATTATCCAATACAGCATAGGATCACTTTTATGGATAGAGCCCATCGCTTATATGGATTGGGCTTCAAGGGGCCCATGTACGTGATGATAATAACAATAACCGTCAATCATTTTGTTGCCACTAAATGCAGAGATGACTCCGAGCTGCCGGGGCTGGACATCTTCGTGTGCACCGCCGACCCCGTGGCGGAGCCGCCTGCGCTGGTGATCTCCACCGTGCTGTCGGTCATGGCGTACGACTACCCGCCGGAGAAGCTGAGCGTGTACCTCTCCGATGACGCCGGATCGGAGCTGACGTTCTACGCTCTCTGGGAGGCAGCACAGTTCGCGAGGCATTGGCTCCCCTTCTGCAGGCGGCACAAGGTCGAGCCACGGTCACCGGCAGCCTACTTCTCATCCCGTTCCCACCCTTGCGATACCTGCAACGACACTGAGCGGTCCTACATGAAGGTAGCAATTGTCTATGTGAAGGAACGGTCGACGACATGATAGTTAATGATTGACACAAATTCTTGCAGAACCTATACAAAGAAATGGAAAGCCGCATAGATGCCGTTGTCATGCTTGGGAAGGTACATGAAGATCTCAGAGCACGGAAAGGCTTTTCAGAATGGAAATCTGGGATGACATCCAGGAATCATCAGCCTATTGTTCAGGTACAGGTGTCGTCAGCAGCACGATCAAGATGAGTCTACTGCCATCTTGTCATTGTTATTCTTTGGTTTCCCTCGTAGATCTTGACAGATAGCAGTGACAAAAGTTCGGTCGACGATGATGGCACTGTGTTACCAACGTTGGTGTACATGGCACGCGAGAAGAGACCGCAGCACCATCACAACTTCAAAGCTGGCGCCATGAACGCTTTGGTAACCTAACCTTGATTGCTTTACTTTCTTGCACTGGAAGCTGCTCAGGTAAAGACTCGAGCAATTACTGTACATTCCCTAACGTGTAGATAAGGGTGTCTTCAGTGATAAGCAACAGCCCGGTCATCCTCAACGTGGACTGCGACATGTACTCCAACAACGTGGAGTCCATCAGAGACGCACTGTGCTTCTTCCTGGATGAAGAGAAGGGTCATGACATTGGCTTTGTGCAGTTCCCTCAGAACTTTGAGAACAGCACCAAGAATGATCTTTATGGCAATGCCTTTAAGGTGATCAATGCGGTAAGAGCGACATGCAGATCGAGTGTTTGAAACACTACGTACTCTTCATAGCATCAAATAGATGTCGGGCAAGAGCTAAATTGTGTGCAATGTGGATGGGCTACAAGGTGGAGCTTGCCGGCTTGGATAGCTGGGGAGGACCTTTGTACATCGGCACTGGATGCTTCCACAGAAGAGAGGTCCTCTGTGGGAGAAAGTACAGCAAGGACTACAAGGAAGACTGGAAAAGAGAAACTAAGAGGAAGAAGGAAGATACTGCCTTCATCTTGGAAGAGCGAGCCAAGTCTCTTGCCACTTGCACCTATGAGCACAACACTCCTTGGGGCAATGAGGTCTCTCTCTCTCTCTCTCTCTCTCTCTCTCTCTCTCTCTCTCTATATATATATATATATATATATATATATAATGTTTTCAGATGAATAAGCTGCAACTCTGGGATGACAGATGGGATTGCAGTATGGATGTCCGGTAGAGGATGTGATCACAGGATTAGCAATTCAATGCAGAGGTTGGAGATCCGTCTACTTCAATCCTCCAAGGAAAGGTTTCTTGGGTGTTGCTCCGTCGACACTGGCAGAGACACTGGTGCAGCACAAGAGATGGAGTGAAGGGAACTTCCAAATCTTCCTCTCCAAGTACTGCTCTTTCCTACAAGGCCGTGGGAAGCTAAAGCTAGGACTGCAGATGGCCTACTGCATCTATGGCTTGTGGGCACCAAATTCCATCCCAACTCTCTACTACGTTACGATCCCTTCCCTGTCCCTCCTCAGAGGCATCTCCTTATTCCCAAAGGTAGGCCACATTGGATTCTCCATCAATTCCACCTTTGCATGCCCCAGTACTAACTTAAGCTGATTTCTTTACGCCGAACTTAGGTCTCCAGTCCATGGATCATCCCCTTTGCCTACGTCGCCATAGCCAAGAATGCGTATGGCTTGGTTGAATCCCTGGCATGTGGTGATACCTTAATTGGGTGGTGGAACATACAAAGGATGTGGTTGCTGAAGAGGATCACCTCGTATCTCTACGGCACGGTTGATGCCATCCTCAAGGTGATGGGGTTCCCCAGGACAGGGTTCACGATCACGGCGAAGATGGCGGACGCGGACGCCTCCAAGAGGTACGAGCAGGAGATCATGGAGTTCGGCTCGTCATCGTCGTCGCCGATGTTCGTCGTGATCGCCACGACGGCGTTGCTCAACCTTCTCTGTTTGGTGGTTGGGTTGCAGAGGCTGGTCGCAGATTGGGATTTTGGAGACCAGTTCTTGATCCAACTTCTTCTTTGTGGAGTGGTAGTGGCTCTGAATCTTCCCATCTATGAGGCACTCTTCTTGAGGAAGGACAAGGGAAGGATGGCTCCTGCTGTCACATACATCTCTCTTGGATTCACTGCTGTGGCTTATCTACTTCCTATAGTGTAGTCTTCTAAGACCTTTACTGCAGTTTCATGGGCCTCTCTTTCTGCTCATATCTCCTGGTGGTAAACGTCAGTACTGCGGTTCGTAGACTAGTCTGAAGCTTTGGATTTAGATTCTGTCATTGTTGTTTTCTTCCTTATATTGATAATACCACAATATAAGATCTCAGGAACTTTACTGGATTGGCATTTCAATCGTAGTAGATAAATTGGTCAATGAGATCAAACTTGGATCTCATGGACCAAGTCCCAACTAAGGCACACCTCAAGACGCACAACTATAAGTGAGCCATACACGACTAGAAGATCCCTGGCTGGTCATATAAAACACAAAGAGGAATATATGAATACTGATGTTGCTATGGTGGCTTCTCACTCACCAGCTGACACATGAAAAGTGCGAGCAGGAGGAGGAGTCTGTCATCAAGCTTGACCTTTTTTGGCATGTTGACGCATCTTCCTCCACCTCCGAGTAAGCGTCCTCGGGCTAAACGCGTGCAATGACCAACTTATACTCAGACTAGAGGTAACACCGCACGAAGGGAGTCCTTTCTTGAAGCCAGTTGATTTCTTATGCTCAGCCATCGTCTCCTTTGGCACAGTACAGGCAAAGAGAAACCTCGGCTCGGGTAGCGCATGATCACATCTCCCCCCACTTTTTCCTCAGGATTCTTAATGCAGCTGCACAGCTATAGGCTCTCATCACGTAGCCGTCGATTCTCGAAACAAAAGTTGTGGTATTGTTTGGAAAAATTATTATAACATAATAATTTTTTTCTCTTTGTATATTAAAATAGATTTTTCATCAAAATATTAATTTATTATTAAAAATAAATATTAATCAGAGCAGTATAAATAATAGAATAATGAATCAATCACAAAATAAGACACTAAATTTTTACGTGAAAAACTTAATACGAAAAAAATCATAGGATCGTAGTCCACTTCAAGTCTCCACTATCACTAATAATGATAATATGTTTACAATAAATCTTTTTTAAAATAATGATAGGATCACAATAATATTAAGAATATGGATCTTAGTTCAACAATAATATATCGTCATCCCCGTAGATGAATTTCATCAAAATAAAAAGTTTTAGTCTCATCAAGTAAGTACACCAAAAAAGCAAATCATAGATCGGCACCATTAAGATTGTGAAGCTTGTTGTAAGGATTCTTTTCCATAAAATTTAGATCAAAACTGATAAAGTTTAATCACTTGATCGTCTAATGAAAGCTTCAAAACGAAGTTTAGTCACTTGTTCATTCATCCGCCTCAGACACCTCTTTAATAAATTAAATTAAACTCAATGCTCAAATCATCCGATCCAAATCCACCTATGGGCTAGCCCCAACAGGTATGAATCTCTGGTGTTGCTTCACATAACTCATCCCGAGTTGAAGATGCTACAAAATTGCATCAGGAGTATTTTGCCAGGTGTTTGTGATTCTTAGTCTCAAAGAGCTCAAGAACACGTGTTTAGCTCCAAGAGTCTCAGGTGTTCAGAGATAATGCGCATATACCAAGAGAGATCTTCATTTTATACGCCTCATAAATAAATGCATACCCTGAAAGACCCTTTTATATATACAGAAATATCTCCTTGTATAGCCTCAGGTTATGGTACCAGAAAGTGTATTTCATTTTGATTGTGCATGCTTGTGTGGTGTCCAATCATCATCTATAGGTGAGACAAGGTGGCACCATGTCATTGCCTTGCTAAGTGAGCCCTTTGGCCTATTATGCGCCACGTTTCAAACTTTAACTATTTTATTACCGTTTAACTGTGTACCTACCGCATGTCGTTTGACTGTTAAATCTAGTCATATTATTTGACCCCATTATCCCATTATGCTTAGAAAAATAGTTTGCTCATAGGGCACCATACATAATTTGAGAACTTGAAAGCTATTTATTGTATCAAAAGTAGTTTAGTCACGGTTGTGCTAATTTAAATTGCATGTATAGGTGACGTTGGATGCATAAGAAGTGTCAGCTATGACCGCACGGGAGGGCATCGTGGCATATCGAGTTGAGATGTCCATGTAAGAGTTATTGGATGGATAAATGGATGGATAAAAACATGAGGGCATCGATGCGTACTAACTTGAGTCACTCATATATAGAATGTCAAACACATGTGACATATGAGGGTCCAGAGTATGCCAACTTGTACCTCCTATGTAGGAGATGTTAGAAGCATGAGATGTGCAAGAGTATTAAAATGCTCCAACCTAAAAAACCCATGTAGTATCAAGTGCATGTGATACACAAAGGTATTAGGGCATGCCAATGGGTTTCTTAGATCCATGAGAGCATTTAGACATGCTAACTTCTCACTCATATAAAGGATGTTGGATCCATGAGATGCATGAGTGTGTCTAGGCATATCAACGTGTAGGGGATGTTGTATGCATGATACACACTAGAACATCTAGTTATGTCGATTTAAATCACTCATGTAGCTGGTGTGAGGTACATAAGACACAAGAGAATAATGGGGCATGTCGAGTTGAACTGCACAAGTAAGGGAGTAATGCATAAGACAAACAATGATATTGGGGTATATATACTAAAACAACTTGTCTAGGGGGGATCCAACACATGAGGTTATTGGTTTGAGCTAACTTAAATCACTTATATAAGATGTGAGGGTATCAGGGTATATCAATTTGAATTGCTCATGTAGGACTATTAGATGCATATCGATATTAGGGAGAAACAACATTAACCACCCATTTAAGGGATGTAAAATACATACAATGCATGAGAGCATTGGGACATACCAACTTCAATCTCTGGCATATCGAATGTCAAACACATATATGATATTGGGGTTACTAAAACAACTTGTCTTGGGGGGATCCAACACATGAGGTTATTGGTTTGAGCTAACTTAAATCACCTACATAAGATATGTGAGGGTATCAGGGCATGCCAATTTGAATTGCTCATGTAGGACTATTATATGCATATTGATATTAGGGAGAAACAACATTAACCACCCATTTAAGGGATGTAAAATACAATACAATGCATGAGACCATTGGGACATGCCAACTTCAATCTCTCGAGTGTCAAACACATATATGTGTTGTCACATGATCATTGGCTGGCGCTCAAATGGCCCTCCAAGGTACATATATGTGTTGTCACATGATCATTGGCTGGCGCTCA
This sequence comes from Musa acuminata AAA Group, assembly GCF_036884655.1. NCBI lineage: Eukaryota > Viridiplantae > Streptophyta > Magnoliopsida > Zingiberales > Musaceae > Musa > Musa acuminata. The sequence goes on from NC_088335.1 coordinate 47,600,164, forward strand.
AATGGCCTTCCAAGGTGTGCCAAATTAGAACACTATAGTAGGGAGTATTAGATACATGAGGTGCATGAGCACGTCGTTATAATGACTTGAAACCTTCATGTAGATGTGTAAAACAAATTAGAAACACAAGAGCATCAAGGCATGCTAACTTAAACTACTCATGCAGGGAGGCTTTAGATGCATAAGATGCAAGGGTGTCGAGTATACTGACATGAACTATCATTATCATTATTGAGGTTGTTGGACACAAGAAATGCATGAGTGCTTTCAAACTTGCAACTTGAATCACCAGGATTATGAGGCATAAAGAACGTTTAAGATACTAATTCATCAGCTTATTTGAGCTCACAGGGAATTATTGTCCCCTTCTCCTTCTGTGATGTCACCTTATTGAGTCGAATCCACTAAACTACAATCGTAATTCTACTAAACCTTCCCATATAAGAGTTTAATTTGCCCACCACATGAAGCTTCTCTCCGAGACTCCAATTTACTTGGTGAACTCCATCACCGACATACCCGCAAACGTAGCAGCAGCATTGAATCCGGCGAAGCCGGCTTCCGTTGCCAAGGCCCGGAACTCCTCCTCAGTTCTCTCCTTCCCTCCGATGCAGTGAGCCAACATGACGAGGTCCAACTGGAAGACGAATTGGGCTTGTGCAGTTGCCGCCGGAGCCACCGGACGGATGTATTCCACCACCAACACCTTCCCATTCTCCGGGAGACTCTTCCGGCAATTCTTCAGCAACGTCACACAGAGATCGTCACTCCAATCATGAAGAATCCACTGCACCCTCAGAATCACTCGACGTTAGCATTTTTGGAAACCAATGCTCATTCAATAAAAGTCTACGTCGACCTAACCTTCAAGAAAATGGCGTCTCCAGAGGGAACACTGTCGAACATGTCTCCACTGACGTGCTGCACTCCTGCATCCAAACCATACCACGAAAGAATGATTATAAGCCTGTTGATGATGATTACAGAGACTGATGGAAACGCACCTGGAATCGGTTGTGCGGTGGAGATGACATGGGGGAGGTCGAAGTTGATGCCCTTGACGTGGGGGTGCTGGGAGGTGATCATGCGGAGGGTGGCGCCGTCATTGCCGCCGACATCGACGAGCACGTTGATCCCGGCGAAGCCGTTGTAGTTGCGGAGCAGCTGCTTGATCATGATGCCGGAGTGGCTCAGCATCCCCTCGTTGAACACCTTGCTGAACCGTGGATCGGTGCCCATGTAGTCGAACGCCGACATGCCGTAGGCGGCCTCCACAGGGTGAACACCGCCCAACACCGATTCCTTTACGTGGTGCCTGCCATCAAAAACTTTAACTAAGAAAGACTATCCAAATAAATTAAAATTTCAATATACTATCTTAAAAAATCATAAAGTTTCTATTAAATCATGAAAAAAAAATCATAAATTTAATTTAATATTTCGACGTACCATATATCGATGTTGATCTTGTCGTGCTCCAACAAAGCATACTTCGCTATAGAGGCATCCTCGTTCGTAATCAAGTACTTGCAGACGGGCGTCATGCTGTACTTCCGCAAACTGCGACCATCGGCGGAGACGACGGTGCAGGTGATGACATCGTTGGCAGCGAGTAAGCAGAGAAGCCGGTCCACCCAGTTGGCCGCCTGCGGGTTCTTGGCCGGCAGCTGGGCAGCGATTTCCTCCGCGCTCAGTGCACCGCCTGGGTCAGCTCCGACGATGATCTCGAATAGGCCGAGCTCGATGGCCACCTTGAAGGTCATGGGGAAGATGACGACCGACGACAGTTGCAGTGCGCGCTGGCATGCCTCTTCCTCCTCCTCGGGGGTCAACCGCAGCACCTCCTTCATGGCCGCCATTAGGAGTTTGCTATCACAGGACGAGTACGTGATCTGTGTTTAGGTGGAGGAGAGCGAGGAGGTTCGTGCTGACTTTATAGTGTGCTAATAATCCTCCAAAGAATTCAATTGAATCTTATCTCCTTAATATTAAATCTTGCTAAACGACGCATATACTCCATATACAGAATGTTTTTGGCATCCTAATTATGTTGAGTAGGTTAGCATACATGACACAGTTATAATCCGATCGTCTATAGCTTTATTAACGGTATACCTGTTTCGAATAATAAGTAAAAATTGATTTTTGTAGAACCCAATTATTATGGAGAGAGCATTATAACCTTCCCATGCGATACATATGGTGAAGACAAAATATGCATTGGATTTGGATGGACTCTTTATAATTTATTTTTGTTGAAATTAAATATGTTCATTGTATCAAGAGGAAAAATACATTAAGAGGATAATATAAATTAACTACTATTTTTGAAAGAGTTTTTTTGGAAACAGTGATTCATATTAAATGTAACGAATATAATATATATATGGATGTTATATAAATTACATGTGTTGGGTCATGAAATATAGAAAGTTTTTGACCGAAACATATAATATTTTGCCTTCTCCTATTCTTCCTTTGTGTGATAGCTCTAACACTTCTCCCTATCTAGTTCAATACCTTCTTCAGGTAACCTTGCTTAAACCAACTTACCATTTATTCGTTATATGTCGATCATTCACTAATTTGATTGAGACAAAAAGAAAACTTTGATATATACTTGCTATCTCTCTTCTCTTGCTTATTTAGTTATTGTACACTTGATTAGTTTGTAAAATATTTTAAATAACCAATTTTATCCCCCACTTGGTGCCATTTGGTTTCACTTCACCATAGACCCTCTTGAGTTGATAGACTCCATCATTCTCTTCCAAATAACCTCTTAGGTAAATCTTTAAAAATTATTGACATAATTGTTAAAGGAGACCGAGGCAAAATCACTCTCATATCATTATGTACTTCTTTGCTCCCTGGTTCTTCCCTTCCTCCCAAGCCCCTTTTGCCTCATCAACTACCAAACTAGCAATCACCAGTTCATCAGAGTAGGCCGACAATCACTCCCTCAACTACCTACCCTCCTCGATGGCCTTGCCTAGCTGCCAGCAAGCATCCTTCAACTCCTAGCATAGGACTTAGACCTGCTCCTAAGCCTCTACCACACTCTCTACAGCCTCATCTTCAACGACAGTCAATGTGTCCCAAGCCACCTCCACCTATGCCTTGACTTCTTCAGTACAACAGATAGCCAAACCTAGGTCCAAGGATAGTTCAAAGGTCTCAACCTCTACTCTCCTGAATGCTTTCGCGAGGCGTTTCTCTACCTCCTTGACTTGAAGGTGGGTCCAAGTCAACTGTGAGGATAACTCTATAACTCGAGTCTCTGCCATCCTCCTCTCTTCTTCAGGCCGCTTTGCCTAAGCCCGCTAGGCGGAGTTGGCCTCAGAGAATTGGCTGATCAATGCGTCCACATCCCACAAACGGTCAACAAGCACCGTCATGTAGTGATGGTGCTGCAGGTGCAAGATGGTTAAAGAATAAGTCCAAAGAAAATAACAAATATGCTCAAGGGGCCTGACTAGGACTTCATTGCGAGAGTAGAGGTCGTCCAGTACCCCTGGCAAGCAATTGTATATTATGCCAGCCAAGGTGGGGCTGAGCAAACCCCGACAATAAGTGGTGGCCAGCTTGGCCTCCTCCCGTAGTCATTGGTCCTTGGGCAACCCCTCCTAATGCGACTTCAAGGGGGCGCTCGAGGATGGAGCCAAGCGGCCGAGCATAGTGGAAACGGACGATTTGAATGTGAGGAAGCTCTAGTCCAACAAAGGATTAGTAGATAGAGGATGCGGAGGTACGACCTAAGGGCCTTTGGTGGCGTCATCCTCCCAGGGGGTGGAGGGCTCCTTAGCTGCCTCCTCACGTGATGACACCATCGTAGGTGGACCCAAAGATGGGCCCAAAGAAGCTACATGAGGATCCTCCCTCACCGGAGATAATTGCAGGTTAGGGACTTCCTTAGTAGATGGCTCCATATGTGGAATAATGACCACGGGAGATGGAGCATTGTGGGGCTAGAGTAGCGATATTGATTTCCCGGAGGCAACCTCTCAGATGGCTCTAGGGTCAGCCCAAGTAGTGGCCCTAGAGAAGTGACAACAATAAGATCTGGACCCCCAATTAAGGGCCATATAAGAGAGACGAGGGGTGGCCAGTGAGAGGCCCCTGCCCCTCAGGTGATCCTAGCCCAAGAGACGAAGCCACCTCTACCTTCACGAGCAGTGGTTTTGGGGGCTCAATAGGGCCCCCTGATGCCTCTTTTGGGGGCTAAGGCGTACAACATCATGCTTACCTAAGGACCTCGAAAAAGTCAAAACCCTTGCAAGGGGTTGTAGGTCCCCCTTGAACAGGTCGACGCCAACCTTCGAACTTCTAAAGGCCCCAATAGGAGGGCCACAAAAGGAGCCCTAGGCCCACGATGGTCGCTCAACCGTCGATAGGCCCTCGTTGGGCCCCGAGAAGGGAGTAGAAGGGCACCGCCTCTTCAACTCCCAAAGATTCATACCTGCCAAGTGTCCACAGAGCAAGGGTCAAAGACAAATAAAAAAGAGCCAGAAAAGAAAAAAAATGACCATACCAAATGGGGCTGGAGGAGAGGTGGCCTCCACCGAATAGGCTTCCTCCTCACGCTCCATGGCCCCAGATGAGAAGAACCCCTATATCTTGTCTAGGGCCTCGCCTTTGCTCGGAGATAGAGAAGGCAGTGTGTTGTCTATGATATGTGCTGCCCAAGCCACTAAGAAGCCCCAATCTTGGCTTTCGTTGACGATGAAGAAGTGCCTCCTCTACCCCTTACTATAGAAGATCACTCCGCTTATATTAAACCTCGCACAGGGTGATAGGTAGTAACTACTTAGCCCTTGACTTAGTCGAAAACACCAGCAAAAGAGGTCCCAAGATGACACCACCTGCACGTCATCGCATGCCTTGAGGAAGAACCTCAAGAAACACCAAGAATTTGGTGTCATATGGGAAGGCAAAATTTGATAATATCCCAAACAATAAGCCATCACTGGAGGAATAGGGAGGCGTAACCCCGCCTCCACAGCATCAATGGAGAGACAGAATCACCGAAGAGTTGATGGAAAGGGCAAACCTCGTCCCTAAGGATAGACAGAACAAACTCTGATGGAATCCGAAAGCAATTGCACAGTGCCTTTAACTACTACGAGGTAACCACAGAACTATAGTCGTGAACCTCCTTCATTTGCACTAGGTCTCATAGGACCATGAGAGTCTCTGAAGGTTCGCTCCTCACATATAAAAAGCTCACCTGAACCACCTACCATATGTGTATAATCCTCTAGGCCCAATATCGAACTAGCCATGAGTCATACCTATCAAAACTCTTTCTAACTTAGTAAATTATCATATCTTATAATAATTCACTTGACTCATCGACTACAGATGTACTACGCCACAGTCCATAGACGATATAGGAGAATCTAATTCATTAGACATATCTATCTTCAGTTACCATATATCTATAATCCCTCATCTATCTAATATCTCAAATATCGTACACTAAGCATGATGCTATTAGGCCTATATAGTTTCTACTCGAGTCTTGCTCTAATTGGATTCTTCCGGAGAACTCTTTCTCTCTCAATCTGAATAACCCTAGCCATGGATTTGTGAGTAAGAATACATAGGATATTCCTCTCATGACACTGAGAGCAGATGATTCTCTATTGACACTCAATTGCCCTCATAAGATTGGTTACCACTTCCGATGATCGGTTGTGCTAGATCTAGAACCTCTAGACCTATAAGTTTGATATTAAAGAGCAGAGTACTCATATAGGGCATCCTTGGTGTTTCAAGTCTAAGGACCAAACACACAATTAGGACCATCGAATCGTTGTATGACAATAAGGTATCATTAAACATCTAGTATTCTATGAGCGGATCAATTAGTGAACTCATTCTCCAATGAGCACAAGTACTATATCCCTAGTGTCCCCACACGAGAAGCTATGAGACCAACCGCCTCTATCATATGGATTGGGTATACAGCATATTAGTCTGTCTAGTTATCTCGATGTCTCTCTCGAGTAACCTACGATCAAGATTTTTAGAGTATATATTTAAAGATAAGTTGGTCTCATTATCATGATATTTGCTAGTGATAGGTTTCTTGTAAGTCAATCACGTGAGTGATGACACGTGTGACTTGACTTGCTTATTATTATTATTTGACATTTGATCACTTTATATTGATTGTTGCACATACGCATATATATTGTGATGTCCTTAGATCTGTGCAATGAGAATCAGATCATGATGAGATCACGATAATGAGACCAATTTACCTTTAAACACAAACCCTAAGTAATCCCAATCATATGTTACTCGAGAGAGACATCGAGATTGTCACATCTTGGATTTTTTTTTTTTTTATCTTTCCACACATTTAGGCCAAATAGATAAACATCACTTTATTCATCATTCATAAACATTTATTACAATTCATTTATTCATCGAATCATAAATAGAAAAATAAACATGGTGATGTTAACTTCAAAAGTCATCCAAGTGGCTCTACCTAGCGGTAGAGGAAGGTCCGCTCTCCACTGAAATCTGATTTAGTACTAGAGGGAGGCTGCTTTAAAAATTAAAAACAAAGAAAATTCAGCTGAGTAGGAACCCCAAAAATTAACTCAAAATGTATATATGATCAAAATTCAATCAATCATCTCATTGGCGTATATCAAATACCCGAAGGAGCACTCCCCCAACAGCGGATGGAGAGGCTTTACCCTACGGGATGAGTTTATGTTCTCCCAACAGCGGATGGAGGCAAACTCATATCACACTCCCAACAGCGGATGGAGTGGTGTCCCACACCCGCCAAAGTGGAGAAACATTCCTCCCAACAGCGGATGGAGTGGTGTCCCACACCCGCCAAAGTGGAGAAACATTCCTCCCAACAGCGAATGGAGAAACCGTCTAGCCGCCACGTCTGACGGCCTGCTAATCCCCGAAGGGAATCGCCGTACCTACTCTCGGTAGGAAAATAATATAATCTCATACTGGTCATGTCCATTTCGGGATGAAATAACATATTTAAAATGTCTCTTTCAAATATCATCAATATCAAGTAATATAAATTAGCCCTTAATTAACTTGAACTCTAGTTTAATCGATTCAATTGAACTCGATTTACTAGAGCCTAACTGAACTGATCTCTAATCCTTATTTAACTGGTCTGGAACCACCCTAGACTAGTATAATTTAGACTAGATTAAGTTCAATTTAGGATAAACTAATTTGAATAAGTCAATCAATTCGGAATCACCCTGAATTGATCTAGACTAATCAAGTCTAGTTTAGTTCAATCAATATTTGGGCTCAAGTTCAATAATAATATTGGGCTAGATTGAGCCGGTTCATCTACTGGTCATGTGTATTATACATGATTGAGCATGCATTACACAAAGCTAGCCCAGCCCTGGCCCATGGACTAGTCATGTGCGTCGCATGTGACCGCCCATAATGGTTGGGCTGGGGTAGCCTACGGGCCAAGGCCTGACCCGTGGGTTGGGCCTGGCCTATGAGCAATTTCATTCCAATTAATATCCAATTTCATATCATAGCATATACCCATTAACAATATAAATAAAAACATAATAATACATTAAAAGATAGATGAGAAGAAAAACTTTAATACAAAGAAATAACATTCTAAATTTGACTAAAAATCATAAGACATTAAAAGAGGGACCGGAAGATAAGTTTTAATACAAGGAAATAGCCTTCTACATTCAAATAAAAATCATGTTTTCAACATATTCTAGTCATATTTTAAATCATTCAGAATACTATATTTTAAATTTCAGATCAAATAATATCAAAAAGGATTTTAGATAACATATTTTAATCTAACAAGATTTTAATCCAGATAAGATTAAAGATAAACTGTAATATAGGAAATATCATATAAAACAAATATATTTTTAACATATTTAACTCTATCTCTACAATAAAAACCTTAATCATGGGTCAAAGAATATTATGAAAACTTTAACTAATTACTTTAATGCAAAAATTTTGACATTTAAATAATTGATACATATTTTTCAAACTATAAAACTTTCAACATTTAAAGAAATAAAATAAAAGCTAAAACTTTTAAATTTAATAAAGGTAGGGAAACCTATATCTTGTCAACAGGGTGTAACTCCTCGTTCCTCCCGTTGATAGGCTCGACTAGGTGAGGAATGAAGGAGAGAAATCCATCCCTTTAAATAGGAGGAGGTGAGCCTCTATTAAGGAAAATTCATTTTAATTTTCGTATTTATTTAATATAAATTATTTTCATTTAATATATTAACAAATATAATATCATCATATTTGGAATACTTAATAGTTATTTCCTTAATTCATATCAACAAACAAGGAAGTAGATTAAGATTTCCTTAAATTATAATAACAAGTAAGGAAAGAAAATCAATTCCTAACTTAAATATTTGATGTGGTTACATTTCTCCCCTCCTATAAGAAATTTGGTCCCCAAATTTAGTTTTCCTTAATAGAATAGATAAGGATACTGCTCTCGCATATCTTTTTCTCTTTCCCACGTTGTCTCTTGGTCTGAACGGTGTTGCCAACAAATCTTTACCAAAGGTATACTTTTGTTCCTTAAAACATGTTCTTTTCTTTCCAAGATCTGGGTTGGTTGTTCTTTAAAAATGGCATCATCTCGTAGTTGTAGAGGTTGGTAAGATATGACATGTGATGGATCCCTGATATATCTTCGAAGCATAGACACATGGAATACATCATGGATGCTAGCCAAAGCCGGGGGCAATGCTAATCTGTATGCCACAGATCCAACCTTTTGTAAGATCTCAAATGGGCCAATAAATCTTGGGGCTAATTTCCCCCTTTGACCAAACCTCATAATTCCCTTAGTTGGCGACACTTTTAAGAAAACGTGCTCACCAACTTCGAACTCTAGATCTCTTTGCCTTCGATCTGCATAACTTTTCTGACGACTTTGAGCTATTAATAATCTTTGGCGTATAATTCGAATATTACTAGCATCTTTTTGAATTAATTGAGGCTCCAAAAGTTTTCGTTCTCCTACCTCATCCCAATATACAGGTGATCTGCAATTTCTTCCATAAAGAGCTTCAAATGGAGCCATCTGTATACTAGAGTGGTAACTATTATTATAAAAAAACTCAATTAGATGTAAGTGCATATCCCAACTCCCACCAAAGTTCAAAGTACATGCTCTTAAGAGATCTTCAAGAGTTTGTATTGTCCTTTCAGATTGACCATCAGTTTGGGGGTGAAAGGCTGTACTAAACTTTAACTGCGTGCCCAAAGATTTTTGTAGACTTTCCCAAAATTTAGAGGTGAATCTTGGATCTCTATCTGAGATAATGCTAACTAGCACCCCATGATATCGAATAATTTTCTTAATATATAAGCTTGCTAGTTTATCCAATGAATACTTCTTGTTAATAGGGAGGAAGTGAGCAGATTTAGTAAGTCTGTCTACTATTACCCAAATTCCGTCATATCCTTTCATAGTCTTGGGTAATCCTATCACAAAATCCATAGCGACTTGCTCCCACTTCCATTCAGGAATCGAAATCATTTGCAACTTTCCCGCAGGTACTCGATGTTCTATTTTCACCTGTTGGCATATTAAACATTTAGAAACAAACTCTGCTATATCTCTCTTCATACCACGCCACCAATAGTTTTGGCGAAAATCACGATACTTCTTAGTAGTCCCGGGATGGATATTAAATTTTGATCTATGTGCCTCCTCTAATAATTGCATCTTTACTAGATGACTTTCGGGAACACAGAGTCGATTGTGGAATGTAATAGAACCATCTTCGGCTTGGAGGAATTCAGGTCTAGATCCTTGAGTTATTTTCTTAACTATCATTTGAAGATATGTATCTTCCTTCTAACCTTCTTTAATCGTTTCCACAAAAAATGATTGTGTCATCAAACACACAAGAAAACCTTTATTTGTCTCTGATAAAAGTTTAAGTTTTAAGTCTGCTAACTCCGTCATCATAGAATTCCTTTGAATATTCATATAGGCTACAAGACTGTAGGTATTTCTGCTTAAGGCATCAGCGACTACATTAGCTTTCCCAGGATGATAGTTGATATTAAAATCATAATCCTTTAAAAAGTCCAACCACCTTATTTGTCTCATATTTAAATCTTTCTATGTGAAAATATATTTGAGACTCTTATGATCTATGAAGATTTCGAATGTTTATCCATAGAGATGATGCCTCCAAATTTTCAGTGCAAAAATGATAGTTGCTAGCTTTAAGTCATGAGTAGGATAGTTCTTTTCATGAGGCTTTAATTGCCTCGATGCATAAGCAACTGTTCTCTCGTTTTGCATTAGAACGCAACCAAGCCCTTGTAGTGATGCATCACTATACACTACAAAACCTTCTCCCCCTGAAGGAATCACTAAGATAGGAGCACTGGTTAATTTCTTCTTCAATTCTTGAAAACTTTATTAACATTTATCATCCCACATGAATTTTATATTCTTTTGTGTCAACTTGGTCAATGGTGCTGCTATTTTTGAAAAGCCTTCTACGAATCTTCTATAATATCCAGCCAAACCCAAGAAACTTCTAATCTCTGAAACATTAGAAGGCTGCTTCCATTTTATCACAGCTTCAATCTTGTGAGGGTCAACAGATATACCAGCGCTTGAAATTACATGACCGAGAAACATAATTTCATTGAGCCAGAAGTTGCACTTGCTTAACTTGGCATATAGTTTCTCTTGCCTTAGGACTTCCAGAACTGTCTTAAGATGGTGTTCATGCTCTGCTATGCTTTTGGAGTAGGTCAGGATATCATCAATGAATACAATTACAAATTTATCAAGATAAGGGTGGAACACCCTATTCATAAGATCCATGAAGGCAGCCGGTGCATTTGTGAGTCCAAAAGGCATTACTAAGAATTCATAATGACCATATCTTGTTCTAAAAGCAATTTTCTGTATGTCTCCTTCCCTTATCTTTAATTGATGATACCCGAATCTCAAATCAATCTTTGAGTATACCCGAGAACCTTGAAGTTGATCAAATAGGTCATCTATTCGGGGAAGAAGATATTTATTCTTTATTGTCACTTAGTTGAGCTGTGTATAATCGATGCATAGTCGCATAGATCCATCTTTCTTCTTCACAAATAGGACAGGGGCACCCCAAGGTGATACACTAGGTCGAATAAAACCCTTGTCCAAAAGCTCTTGGATTTGTTTTTTTAACTCCTCCAACTCAATTGGTGCCATTCTATATGAAGGTTTAGAAATAGGTGCAGTATCAGGTAGAAGATCAATTGTAAATTCAATCTGTCTATTTGGTGGCAGTGAAAGTAGATCTTCAGGAAAAACATCTAGAAAATCTCGCACAATGGGGATGTCCTTTAATACTGGCCTCTTAGATTCTTCTCCAGAAATGAAGGCTAAGTATCCCTGACATCCCTTCAATAATAGTTGGGCAGCACTCAAGGCTGAAATAATAGAAGGAAACTTTTCTTGAATCCCAATGAACTTGAAATGTGGTTGATCTAGAGGTGAGAAAGTAACAGTCTTCCGAAAACAATCGACACTTGCATGGTATGCTGAAAGCCAGTCCATACCCAAGATAGCATCGAAATTTTGAAATTCTAGTAGAATAAGATCTACTAGAAAATCGTGACTTTCAATAGTAATAACACAGTTTCTATATATCTGATCAACTATCAAAGAGTTTCCAACTGGTGTTACTACCATTAATGCATTATTCATTGTCTCACGATTCTTATGCAGTTTCATAGCAAAATAGGGTGATATAAAAGAATGCGTAGAACCAGAATCAATAAGCACAGATGCTGGCATACCACAGAGTGTGATGATACCTTTAATAATATATCTCGAGGCTTCAGCATCTTGATGAGTCAGTGCGTATACTCTTGCCTGTCCTTCCTCTCTAGGTCGTAGCTGTTGTTGTCCAGTTGTTTGGGGTGGAGCTCGGTGTTGATGTTGCTTTCGTGGACAATCCTTCGACATATGCCCCGGTTGTTGACAATAAAAACATACACGTTGTCCCATGGGGTATGAGGTGGAAACATGATCTGTCTTTCCACAGAAATAACATCTTATAACAACTTGATTGCTAGGAGCTCCTACTTGTTGATGCCCAAACTGTTTGCCTTTTCCTTTCTTTGAGGGTCCAGAATGTGATCCCCCATACGTAATTGGTGTAGCACTAAAAGGTCACTTTCGATCCTTTGCTTGTTGTAATTCATTATCCAATTTCTCTACCACCAAAGCTCGATTTAACACTTCAGCATATGTTGGTAAAATCAGTACTGCAACGAACTTTCTAATTGATGATCGAAGTCCCCTCTCAAAATGACGAGCTCTTTGACTTTCATTAAAAGCAATATGCGGAGAGAACTGAGCCAACTCAGTGAAATGATGATCATATTCCATTACAGTTCTATTTCCTAGGTGGATGCTAAGGAACTCTTGTTGTTTCTCAAAGCGAATTGAATCGGGTAAGAACTGCTCATAAAATGCTTCTTTAAACTGCTCCCAAGTTACCACATTACCTCCCGCCACTAACATCCTCCTTTTTGAGGTCCACCAAGTGTCTGCCTTCCCTTCCAAAATGAAAGAAGCGAAAGACACTTTTTGATTTTCCCTACATTCGATAGCTTCGAATGTCTTTTCCACTTGACAAATCCAATGTTCAACAAAGATTGGATCTGGCTTACCCTAAAAAATTAGTGGTCTCAATCTCTTAAAGTAATCTAAGGTATTATTCCTACCTCGTGGAATTTCATCTCGTTCCTTCGGACGCTCAAAGTATCCCCTAATAGTATTGATGACTCCGTGTACGTCATCTTGAGCATTGACGGGTGCTGGGGCATGAGGGGCATTCTACGAAGTCGGAGAAGCTGACCCATAATTAGTGACAGGTGTACGAGAGAACTGGGTTTGCTCTACGATGCGTAGAGCTTCCAAGTTATTATTTGTTTGAACACCTCTTCGAGTGCGTAGACCAATAGCATTGCGACCACGAGCACCCCGAGTGACAGGACCACTAATCTCTGGAATTGGCTCCATTACTCCTATAATAGGTTAAAGATAATCATCGGTTAAAGTCAATCAAGGGACCTAATACACCTACAAGCCCTAAACCATGCTTTGATACCATAAAAGATGTCACATCTTGGATTTTTTTTTTTTTATCTTTCCACACATTTAGGCCAAATAGATAAACATCACTTTATTCATCATTCATAAACATTTATTACAATTCATTTATTCATCAAATCATAAATAGAAAAATAAACATGGTGATGTTAACTTCAAGAATCATCCAAGTGGCTCTACCTAGCGGTAGAGGAAGGTCCGCTCTCCACTGGAATCCGATTTAGTACTAGAGGGAGGCTGCACTAAAAATAAAAAACAAAGAAAATTCAGCAACGTTGAGTAGGAACCCCAAAAGTCAACTCAAAATGTATATATGATCAAAATTCAATCAATCATCCCATTGGCGTATATCAAATACCCGAAAGAGCACTCCCCTAACAGCGGATGGAGAGGCTTTACCCTACGGGATGAGTTTGTGTTCTCCCAATAGCGGATGGAGGCAAACTCATATCACACTCCCAACAGCGGATGGAGGAACCGTCCAACCGTCACGTCTGACGGCCCGCTAATCCCCGAAGGGAATCGCCATACCTGCTCTCGGCAGGAAAATAATATAATCTCATACTGGTCATGTCCATTTCGGGATAAAATAACATATTTAAAATGTCTCTTTCAAATATCATCAATATCAAGTAATATAAATTAGCCCTCAATTGACTTGAACTATAGTTTAATCGATTCAATTAAACTCGATTTACTAGAGCCTAACTGAACTGATCTCTAATCCTTATTTAACTGGTCTGGAACCACCCTAGACTAGTATAATTTAGACTAGATTAAGTTCAATTTAGGTTAAACTAACTTGAATAAGTCAATCAATTCGGAATCACATTGAATTGATCTAGACTAATCAAGTCTAGTTTAGTTCAATCAATATTTGGGCTCAAGTTCAATAATAATATTGGGCTAAATTGAGCCGGTTCATCTATTGGTCATGTGCATTATACATGATTGAGCATGCATTACACAAAACTGGCCCAGCCTTAGCCCATGGACTAGTCATGTGCGTCGCATGTGACCGCCCATAATGGTTGGGTTGGGGTAGCCTACGGGCCAAGGCCTGACCCGTGGGTTGGGCCTGGCCTGTGAGCAATTTCATTCCAATTAATATCTAATTTCATATCATAGCATATACCCATTAACAATATAAATAAAAACATAATAATGCATTAAAAGATAGATGAGGAGAAAAGCTTTAATACAAAGAAATAACATTCTAAATTTGACTAAAAATCATAAGACATTAAAAGAGGGACAGGGAGATAAGTTTTAATATAAGGAAATAGTCTTCTACATTCAAATAAAAATCATGTTTTCAACACATATAAAATTTCAACATATTCTAGTCATATTTTAAATCATTCAGAATAATATATTTTAAATTTCAGATCAAAGAATATCAAAAAGGATTTTAGATAACATATTCTAATCTAACAAGATTTTAATCCAGATAAGATTAAAGATAAACTGTAATACATGAAATCTCATATAAAATAAATATATTTTTAACATATTTAACTTTGTCTCTATAATAAAAACCTTAATCATGGGTCAAAGAATATTATGAAAACTTTAACTAATTACTTTAATGCAAAATTTTTCACATTTAAAGAATTGATACCAATTTTTCAAACTATAAAACTTTCAACATTTAAAAAAATAAAATAAAAGCTAAAACTTTTAAATTTAATAAAGGTAGGGAAGCCTACCTCTTGTCAACAGGGTATAACTCCTCATTCCTCCCGCTGCTAGGCTCGACTAGGTGAGGAATAAAGGAGAGAAATCCCTCCCTTTAAATAGGAGGAGGTGAGCCTCTATTAAGGGAAATTCATTTTAATTTTTGTATTTATTTAATATAAATTATTTTAATTTAATATATTAATAAATATGATATCATCATATTTGGAATACTTAATAGTTATTTCCTTAATTCATATCAACAAACAAGGAAGTAGATTAAGATTTCCTTAAATTATAATAACAAGTAAGGAAAGAAAATCAATTCCTAACTTAAATATTTGATGTAGTTACAGAGATAACCGGACAAACTAGTCTATTATATACCCATCCATATAATGGATATAGCTAGTCTTATAGCTGCTCGTGTGTGGACACTAGGGATACAATACAGGTGCTCATTGGAGAATGAGTTCACTGATTGATCTGCTCATGCAATGCTAGATGGTTAATGATACCTTATTGTTAGATAGTGACTCCGTTGTTCTATTGGTGTATCTAGTCCTTAAACTTGAGACACCAAGGATATCCTGTATAAGTGCTCCACTCTTTGATACCGAAATTATAGGTTTAGATGTTCCAGATCTAGCACAGCCGGTCATCGGGAATGACAGTCAACCTTACGAGGGCTATTGAGTGTCAATAGAGGATCATCCGCTCTTGGTGTCATGAGAAGAATATCACATATGTTCTTGCTTAGACAAATCTCTAAGCATGGTCATTCAGATTGAGAGAGAAAGAGTTCTTCGGGAGAATCCGATTAGAGCAAGACTCGAGTAAAAACTATATAGGTCTAACAACACCATGCGCAGTATATAATATGTGGGATATTAGATAGATGAGGGACTATAGGTACATGGTAAATAAAGAAACACATGTTCAATTAATTGGATTCCCTTGTATCGTCTAGGGACTGCGACGTAGTGGCCTAGTATTCACAGTCGATGAGTCGAGTGAATTATTATGAAGATAATAATTCATTGAGTTAGAAGGAGTTTTGACAGGTATGAATCACAACTAGCTCGATATTGGGCCTAGAGGACCACACACATATGGTATGCATTGCAATGAGTAGAGATTCGGATATGAGATATCCATCGGAGCCCCTATCTTATTAGATATCCAATAAGCCTTTGAATTATTGGATCCTTTGGATGAGATCTAATAAGAGTCAATGAGAGATTATTGGATAAAGATTCACTAATCTAAGAGGCTTTGGTAGTTGGATGAAGATCCAATACCCAATAAGGCAGGATCCATTACGGTTAAGTTGGCATAAGTCTTCTATAAATAGAAGGGAACCAAAGGTTCATAGGCTAGCGCCTCTCTGTGTTGTCATCTCCTATTCTCCTCCTTAGATAGCAGGCATGGAGATTTAAAAAGCATCGTCGTAGCCCTATTGTGTGGATCACCACTAGAGAGGAGGATGTTTGACCTCCTTCACCATCTCCTATAAATCTATAGAGATTCAGGAATATACGATCTTCCTAAGTAAAACACAATCTTTTATATACATAGTTTTCGATTTTACGATTTTTATGCACCAATCTTTGCACGATGACGAACATAATCAATGAGAAATTTGAGGATTTTGTTTTATGTTCTTTCGCTGCGCATGTGATGTCGCCCCCAGATTTCCCTATAATCTCATCACAATCTGATTCCATTATGCAGATCCATAGACATCACAATATATGCAACATACAATATAAAGTGAAAAAATATCAATAATAATAATAAGCAAAAAGACTACGTAGCGTATCACATGTGTCATCACTCATGTGATTGGCTTGCATGGTACCTATGATTAGCACAATCCACCACTCCAACATAGTCAAACCCCTTAGTGAGTCCAATTTATTACTCCAACACAGTCAAGCCCCTTGGCAGGTCTAATCCACTACTCTAACGTAATCAAACCCCTTGACGGGTCTAATTTACCACTCCGACATGGTCAAACCCCTTGGTAGGTCTAGTTCTTGAGTCGTGCACTTCAGTATAAAGACTCAAGGGATGCACCTAGGCAGAGCCTACACACACCCTAGTCGTGCACTCGGTTTGAAGACCCGAGAGTGACACCTCTAAAAGCTAAAAGGGACTTGCTCTTGAGACAAATACCTCGACATGAAGTCTCAAGGGTGGCACTTAGGCCGAGCCTACATGTTCCCTAGTCGTACACCTCAACATAAAAACTCTAGGTCGAGCTTACATGCTCCCTAACCATGCACTCGATCGATTTGAAGATTATAAAGTATAATTCACTCAACACTCAACGGAAGGATCATAATCACTGAATCGTTAACCCAATCACATCATATTTAATTTATTTCTTATTTTTTAATATCATGATAGTAAATGATTTATTTAATTCATATTGAAGAATAAATCTAATATAGAGGAAATATTCTCTCTTGTATTTTATATAAACTCCGGCAAAGACCCCTCTACTTTCACCACCCTCAGAAGATTGTAGGTTTTCCATTTTAATTCTATCATTACAAGTTTTAAAATAATCCATCAATGCTTTTTCTTAATATTACATAAAATTTCATATTTATTAATTTTAGATTTTAAAAGTAAAGTTATACATGTTTCCATATTCTAACATTGTAATATTATTTTTTTAATATTATATCATAATGTAAAATAATTTGTAAATCACATTTTCTTAACCTTGGTTTAGTGGGCCCTATGTAGCCGATCTCAAATCACAATGACTCGGGTCGCTTCGAACGGGTCTTAAGTGATTCTAAATCAAATAAGTCTAAAGCTGATTTTGGGTGATTCTAACTAGGTGTGAGGTGAATCCAAGTTGGTACAGCTTCAAATCAAATTGGTTCAACATACGTGCATGCCATTCTTAGGTTATAGTGAGCTTGGTATCCCTTTATCTCTTGGTTTAGACAATTTAAGAGGTTTTATTTGATGTTGTTGATGACTTTTGACAATTATTTAGATAATAATCAAAATTTTAAATTTCATTTTTGAGAATGGGTTTGAGTGTATTTGTTTAATATGATTTTTACTATATTTATGAGGTATATTTAGAAGTGCCCCTTGAAAGGAGCTAAGGGATTATCACATTTTTGACATGCCATATGCCAAAAATAATTTATTCTAACATTTTTTACATTTATCTTAATATCTCATTAAATGCATGAATGAATGAATTTACAAAATATAATGTCTCTATTTAGACTATCTAGTGGTTTATGCATTATTGCATAGTTGGTAGGTCTTGAGTGCACATAAAAGCATCTTGTACACTCTTTAATGAATAAAAATTATTATTTTTAAATATAAAATATAAATATTTTATAATATATGAGGACATTATTTTCCTACCGACATAGGCTAATACTGATAATGTTACATGACATTATTTCCTTATAACATTATTTGCCTACAAAAACATTATTTATCTTTGAGAATTAGCCGGCCAATGGTTAGATAATTTATTGATCTCCATTTTGGTAGGTGAGAGGTACCACTCAATTCATTGTGGAGCTACAATATAAATTTTCTTAATATTTATATACATAAATATACTATTATGATTCATATTTATCTATAATATTTATAATGGACTTGGTATACATAATATATTTTTATGTTTGAACTATACTATTATGATTCATATTTATATTATCTTGATATAATACTAATATATTTTTAAATAAAGTTTTATATATGGATATTTATATTTTTAGAACTTAATTATGGAAATTTCTATCCAACATGATTGCTCAAATGTTTTTGTATATTATTTATTGTGATAGTAACCTTCTAAAAGTTACAAATTGGAGACTTAAGTGACAAAGACCTGTTTGATATTTTCTTCTCTTGTGATGGTGGATTAGTCAGAGTTCCATGTCTTAGGTCTGATCCATGAAAAATTCTCTATTCTTGATTACATACATTTTGGAATTGTCTACAAGCAATGGAATCTTGAGTCATCAAATTCATAGGCATTTTATATAGAATCTTGAGTCATTATTGGTAATTTCTATATTTTTTGAAATATCAAAATAAATTAATTATTTATGATTTAATAATATTTTTAAAAATCCATACTCAATAATATTTCATAAATATTGATCAATTACAAAAATACAAAATTCTCATTCTCATTTTCCAATTAAAGAAAATATGTCCTATGATAAATAGGTGGATGAGTAATAAAATACCCCTCTAAATTAACTGTAAATTAATTAGCTACCCATATACTTCTTCTGACTTACACTTAAACACTCTTCTCTTAGTAAAAGAACAATGGGTACAACTCAAGGGATGACTTCAACCTTAACACTTAAGCTTAAAGCTTAATTTAACCAATATATATTATTCTTAAGAAATCCAAAAAATATTGGCCAACCTTTGGATTAAGTTTGCTTGTGATTAACCAGTAGATAAGAATCACAAATAACACAACCATTTGCTCCTTACAACTTACAGGTGATAGAAAAACACAAATCAGCAGACACAACAATGTTATTCTACAGACAAGGGAGAAACATAAAAGAAGACCACACACAACATCACTGAGTAAAGAGCAAATATAGTAATAGGAGTAACATCGTGGTCTCGGCTTCAGTCATGGGATCCAAAGGTGCCGTCCGCTGTGTCAAAGCCACGACATCGACTTTGAGATAGACTCCCAGCCAGTGCTCGCCTTCAGTCGATGGTCTCCTTCAAGGCTCGACATAAGGCTTTCAGGCATATCTTGTAAGTATAGATGGCGGAGAGCGGGAAGGTTGTCGATGCCACAAAGTCCTTCTCCCTGTAGATCTCTGCAGCGGCTAAGATGCAGCAAAGACAAGCTCGGCAGAGCCTTTTCCTCCATGTCCAGCTGACTCAGGCGTTTCAACTCTGCAATATTAAGTGACTTCAGACGCAAGAACATGTTTGCACGGAAGCGCAGCTGCTCTCCGTTGTATGCCCTTCGCAGCGTGAGGTGGGCAAGACTATCTAGTTTCTCAAGATGAGGAATTGGGTTGCAGGTAGCTTTCAGTTGAGAATCCAGCAAGTACAAGTGAGTTAGGCTGCTTAGGAGATTGAACCATGGAGGGACTTTCCACAGCTGCCCATCCAATACGAGCTTGCGGAGGTGAGGTGGAGGAGAAGGCAGGGAGTCCAACATCAGTGCCTCGTCGGATGCCGCGTCGATAGTGAGGGAGAGAAGCTGGCCCATCTTGCTAATGGAATCGCACAGCTGAATCCCGTCTTCTGCATGCACGTTCGTAAGTCCAAGGCGTCTCAGTCGGACCAGCGCAGCTATTTCAGCGATGAGCCTCTCATCTGCTTCGACTGTTTTCAGAGTCAGCAAGCCTTTCATATCCCGTATCCACGAACTGGTATCTGTTTTTATCCTTGGAGCTTTTTGATTCAGTATGTCGTCAATCTTCTTCACGGTTGCCTGATCGGATACTAAATTAATTATACCCCTCCCTTTTTTTAGCTTCTTTAGTACATAAACACAGTCCATTAGCAGATGCCGCAGTTCCTTGAGCTTAGCCACTTCATGGGGAAGACAAATCACCTTGGTTCCCCTCAGATCCAAGGTCTCGAGCATCTTAAGTCTTTTGACATATTTGGGGAGCACTTCAACATTTGTGTCCCTTAAGCTCAAGTACCTTAGATTGAACAGATCGAACACTTCACCCGGGACATGGTCGATAGGAACATTTCTCAGTTCCAGCACCTTCAACAGCATAAGATTTGCGGACATGGTTAGGAAAGAAGCAGCAGAAGCTTGGTCATCGACGAAGAAGAGAAGAGATCGAAGGCGAGACAACGGAGCCTCCTCCTTCTTATTATTTGGCGGGACAGCCGGGGCTTTCTCAATGCCGATCTGGACGGATAGGCGACGCGCTTTGACATCATCTACTTTCGCACCTTGCTCGTCCAAAACCGCACAGAGTTTGTGGGCTTTGGATACACATAGGGTTACCTCTCTCATGAGGATGTGCATTCGACAGGCTTTGACTTTGCCGGATTCATCCTTCCTTGCCACTTGGAGCATGCTACGAAGGATGAGCTCATCGAAGTAGCCCTCTGCGACTTCCTCCGATGTCATTCCGTGTATGTCCTCGACGAGTCCCTCCGCTACCCACAACCTGAGGAGCCAATTTTTCTTGATCACATGGTTCTCCGGAAAGAGGCTACCACAGTGCAAGTAGCACTGCTTGAGATGGTTCGGTAGATCAGCGTAGCTAAGCATCAAGATGCGCGACATGGTTACGAGCATCTCGTTGTTGCTCAACTCTGAGCCGATACCATTGTAGAAGCGCTTCCAAGTCAAAGGACTCCGATCTTTGGACGACAACAAGCTTCCTAGTGTAAGGACAGCTAAAGGCAAGCCTTCACACTTCGCTACAATTTTTCGAGCCCAGTCCTCTAAATCTTTGGGGCAAGACTTATTAGGATCTATCCAGAAAGCCTTCTTGCAGAAAAGAGACCAAGCTTCGGATTCAGGCAAAGGCTGGAGGTTCAAGATATGGCTGTCGATGCATAGCGAGGCAGCTACGTGGTGGTCTCTTGTGGTGACGATGACCCTACTGCCCACTTTACCGTTTTGCAGGAGATAAGAAAAGTCATTACATGCGTTTCTGCTCCACACATCATCTAACACGATCACGTACCTCTTCTGATGAAGGCACTCGTCGAGCTCGTCTGGTGTCCCCTGCACCTCGCGGTTGCCTATGATCTGCCTTACGATGCTTCGCAACGGCTCCTCAGCGTTGTAGGTTTTGGAGATGGAAACCCAAGCAAAGCAATCGAAGTGTCCCCTGACAAGCTGGTCGTTGTAGACTCTCCTGGCCAGGCAAGTCTTGCCCAGGCCGCCCATACCACAAATCGAGATCACCATGTTCCTCGGGGCGTCGTCAGTCTCACCAAGGAGCCATGCAATGACTCTGGCTTCGTTTTGCTCCATTCCCACCACATCAGTGCCCGTGGTTTCGTGAGGCAGCTCCTCATGTGGCTGCCACATCTGACAGCCACCGTGGTAGCTCTGTTCTTCTCTGCGCATCAAGAGTTGTGGCAGGTATCGGTCTCTTCTTTGTTTAATATTTTCGAATTCTTCTTTGACTTTGGTCAAACGAGTGCCGATGTAGTCTGAGGCGTGGGAGTTCCACGATTTATCCCACTCTTGGCAGTGACCGAAGTAGACGATCAGATCCATCATGTCTTCGACATCCTGCGCTGTTTCCTTCACCTCCTCCACCCAATTCGCCTGGGACTCGCTGTCTTGTTTCCGTTGCTCCTCGTCACGTAGTAAGCACTGCATGCTCCTGAGCTCCTTCCTCAGGTTATCGAACTCATGTTCGATATCAATGCTTTTGGATCCTTGAGTCTTGTTGACGGCTGTTATCGCTCCTCGGACAGCAGCGGAGGTCAGATCCTTGCTCAAGCACGCCAGGTAGTTGCTCAGCACAGCAAAAGTCAGCGGATCCATTTCCAAAGATATGCTCTCAGCCGCTATACATCACCAACACTTCCGGCGTGACGGCCGCCGCTTACTGCTCCATAAACAAGCAACGAAGGTTATGCATGCAAAACAAGTCTGTAATCTTACACATCGTAAAGAGATCAAGGAAGTTACATACCTTCTTCCACGGCGTCACTCCTTCCACAACCATTCCCAGCTCAATCAAAATAGAGATTGATTGCATCTACCCAAAGGACCGTCTTCTATATAAATGCATGACACTATGGTCATTTCGACAAGAGGATCACTCCTCACCACTCATCTCGATGGATCATTCGGTGCATTGACGACCCCACTTGATCAATCATAACCCGATATCTTTTGTTGGATCATTCACCCAACCTGATGCTGTAGAAGCGCCTCTTTGTTGGATCTTGGTGCATTGACTTCACGTGTTGGAAGTCACTCACAGCTGGTTCAATCATTCATTGGCACTGACCCACCACCTTGGACGTTTATAACGTGATGAGCACGACTGAGGGGACTTGGCCAACTCAGTCACCGGACACTAGTCCAAGTTTAGAGCATCACGACGTGACTGCTTTGGTTGCTTGTCCACGTTACGTGACCCACCAAAGAAACTAAAAACATCTTGTGACGCACCACGTTGAAGAATTATCACAATGGAATCGTCCTCACTCTCTCACTCTCTGTGTATATATATATATATATAGCAATATATATATGTACTTTTGTTGTAGGAAGAGTTTGCAGAAAATAAAAAGGTTTGCGTGCTGCTCGTGCCACAGTTTTGAAATGCGTGTTATGGTGGAAATGTGTTGATGACGGTACCTCTAAGGATAAAATTCGAGTTATCCTAGCGTTTCTTTCGTTAAATCAGGATAAAGTTTATTTATCTTTCAAACAGTCTTACTGCTAGTAGTAGCTCACTATTACTGTCAAAACATAGTACTTGATTGATCTCTGTACTTTATACCGCACGTGTTGGGCTGATAGCCCATATTCGATTCGAGGTGGGTTTTATCAGCCCATAGCTCATCTCATCTTAATCTAATCCTAATTTATATAGAGGGTGTGATGACTAAAAAGAGGCAGAAAAAGATAGCAAATAGGTAATTTTTGACAGCCACTGGATTCCAAAGAAAATGAGGAGAATAAGACAGAAAATGAAGAGAAAGAAAGGAAAGAAGACAAGGACAATACAGAGAGACTGTTCTCAATCATCTAGTAGTGCTTTCATCTCAAGTTAGATCATATCTATAGTAGATTCTTACTATGATTACTTGGGAAGAATTAGGGAAGATTTAGATATTGTACACACGACATGATCCTTGTATCCCAGTTATTCTCCTGTGATTGTTGCTAGGATTTTGGACAAGAGATTAAGATTTGTATATTCATTATTCTTGTAGTGGATTATCTCTAGTTTGCTCCGTGATTTTTACCCTTCACATTGGAGAGGTTTTCCACGTATTTCTTGGTGTTATATTTGATAGTGATTCCATTTAATTCCGCTGCGTGTTATAGTCTACTAGTATTTATTCATATACAAAAATTTATTTTACTTTATATCCCATCAGTACATGTTTGAAAATGAAGTGGCGCTAAGGGTCTGTGTAGGATGATCATAGTAAACTATTTCATTTATCATTTGCTAGCATGTCAAGTAGGTAAGGGACTTATTATTGGAATTACCCTTATCGTTATCTTAGAGATGACTCTTTTCATAACTCTAATATAGGTTTCTCAAGTTGCACCTTAGTGTTGTTCTGGAGTCCACCATTAAAGTTAGATAGCAACATCGCAAAAAGAAAGAAAAATAAAATGAAAGTGGTGTTAAGGGTCCACCACCAAAGTTTGATAATAATATCACGAAAAGAAAGAAAATAAAAATTCATATTTATGTGCTGTGACAAGTTTTAGTCTCGTGCAACCCTCCACTTTTTTAATTCGGATATGCGATCAATATTAATTATTTTTATTAAAATAGACAATGATTCTCACATTATTCTGAATCGATATGGGTAAAGAAATTTGTACAAAATTATACTATTAATCCAATGACTTATAGTATAGAAGTACGAGAATTAACATAATTTGTTCATTAGAAACTAAATGGGTAAGAAAAAAAAAAAAGAAACACTAATATTACTAGATATAAAATTTAGGTTAGAAATGGTGTAGATACATGATGAATACTTCAAATAGTCAATCTATTAGAATCATTTTTTGCACCTAAATGAGCAACCAGAGATACCATTTAGATATAATAAAAGTTTACGCATAATTGATTGTTCTATATATATATGTTTTCATTTAACTTGGAAGAATTATAATAAACAAGGGTGAAGCTCTACCTAGTAATAAATTTTTTTAATGGACTTTAAATTTTTTATTGATAAATAAAAACATTATTATTTTGTTTAAGAACACTACAAGTGAGCCTTGATTAGTTTCAATTCTCATAGATCTTAATTATTCAATCCATTATGAGTTTATGATTTTATAAAGTAATTTATTTAAGTGTCTTATGGATTTCAATTCAAATTATGAATTTATCATATATTTCAAATATCCTGGTCATGAAACTGGTGTGCCCTTTGTATTGCAAGTTGTCTCATATAAACCTCCAAAAATACATTGAAACAGGATAGAGTTACATATTGCAAAGCATTTAAAGTGTTTTTTCATATTCTTCTCCACCAAGATCGACATTTTATAGAATAACTAAATCCATATTTATTTTCTTCACATGCAAGTTTCTCCATCCTTATTCTCCAATAATAATCAAATCTAAAAATAATCATCAATCCTAACAACATTAATTAAATTTGAAGTCTCTATTACCTTTCTATGATTGTGAAACATTTTGTCATGATTCTCTCTCTCTCTCTCTCTCTCTCTCTCTCTCTCTCTATATATATATATATATATATATATATATTCTTAGTGATTCCTTTGTCGCCATGCTAGACAGATGTTCTTCCAGCGATGCTTAGTGGCTTTTTCTCTCTTGTACCGTTTGATCTTATCTTAAGTCATAAAAAATAATATTACTATTATATCGTGCTCCACGCTCAAATTTGAATAACAGGATTATAAAAAGAAAAGATTAAGATTTATGCTTATTTCAAGTAGAATATCAGTAATATAATGAAATCCTTTAATTTTCTAATTTTATTTGGATTTGAGATCAATATTGATATTTTTATTTAAAAAAAGAGACAATGATTCTTGCATTATTTTGAATCGGTATGGGTAAAAGAATTTTTACAATATTATAGTATTAAGCCAACAACTTAGGAGTAGAGGAAAAATGCATATATGTATGACAAAAATTAACATAATTTGATTATTAGAAACTAAATATGTAAGAAATAATATAAAAATATTAATATTACTGATGTGGTGGATGTTGATGATATCTAAATTAGTTCAACTCAATTCAGATTTATGTGTGCAAGGAGTCTAACGTGGCTAGAAGGTGGATTAAGTGTCTATGAAATAAATGACATATATGAAGACCGAGGTCGGATAGAATGTCACAAAGCCTTTTTGACACTTTAAGTTAGTTTTGAGGTAAAAATTGGATATTTCGAGTAAAAATAATAACTGACCTCGATAATAGTATATTAATGGATTTGGCCCAAGAAAATATTTTATTATATGAGCAAAATATCTCTTAGGATTCTTTACTGTAGCATAGCTTATGTAGTTACATTGCTAACTATATCGTTGTTTTAGATCTTGAACTCAAATCAAATCACTTATTAATTTATATGTTTGAGCCCCTAAGGATAAGCCCAACTCCATCGTAGTTCACAGTTGTCTACCCATTGACGAATAACGTCCACGCGAGAGGGGAGAATGTACCAGTCGACTCTAGTTAGATGAGTTTCGAGATGCAGTTCACTAATGCTTGGGATTTTATAACTGTTCTTGGGATATAGCATAATTGAAACTTGTTTAGTTCAACCAACCACCCCAATAGTTAGCTCAACATGTCGAAGTGGTTGGTCGGTGATCATATGGATCATATGGACCTAGAAATACAATTATAGCTTTCTTATTGCTAGAGTTTGGTCATAGCTAGTATATGGCTAACATTGTATATTGAACTCTAGGCCTTAGAATCTATAAGGATCGAGCTAATGGCTAAATCAATCGTGAAGGGGTACAAATTCAACATGCCTTGGGTTTAGGGAGGTGAATTTTGGCAATAATGGACCTTCGACTTGGGCACCATCAATTACAGGTGATGTGGTTTGCTAAATTTGACTATGGGAGATTGAAGCGCTTCTTCGATCAAGACATCGATCAGGCACCAACGCTCTTGGATGATTAATGTCAAGGCCAACCAAGGTACCTTGGTAGGCATTGTTGGTTATTATGGGGCAAGGGCTACTATCGATTAAGCAAATAGAGAATCGATGGACTACATCATCTTCTTCAACATCTAAACTTACTAAGTGAGATTTAGGAAGACTTATATTAAGACCAACATATGGGTCGAGGTCCCTATTAGTGGAGAGAGACTGGGGTCATTGAACAATCATTAGTATTTCATCAAGTTTTGCATCAAGATGGTATTATCGAGTGTTAGAAAGAGTAGTTGCTTTCCACCTCGAGTAAAGGTATTGTGGGTCGATAGTAGAGCACCCTGGCTCGAGTGCCTGTTGAGTGGGTCAACGAGATAACATTTTTACAATATGGATCCTTCTAATGTCAAAATATTATGGATATTGATGATATCCAATTCAATCTTACTTGATTTGGATCCACATGTGCAAAGAGTCTGATGTGACTAAAAAGATGACTCAAGTGTTCATGGAATGACGAATTTACATAAAAATCAAGGTTGGGTGGGTTACCCGATAAGGTCCCTCGAATGTTCAATGTTCAACTTACATAAAAACGAGATTTTCGAGTAAAACTAATAACCGACCTCAATTATAATGGATTGATAGACTTTTACGGTGAGCTTGGCCAAAGAAAATATTACGTGATATAAATAAAATATTTGCCTATAATTCTTTATTATAGCCTAGCTTACCTGGGTGTACCAAGCATTGGTACAGGTCCAGCTCTCTCGTACTTTGAGTATGCCATCACGTGTCAATATTTTCCTTATTAATTATTTGTAGAATATGCGTTTTTCACCTAAATGAGCAACCATAGGTACTATGTACAATAAATTAGTATTAAATAAAAAAAATATGATAGAGTTGGTAGATATTTGTTATGGTATTCTTAGGAAAGAGAAACAAATCTTTAATGATTATATTGATGCATAAGAGATAAATATAGTAAGGGTATAAAGAGTGTGTAATTAACTTCCTATGATTAGCTCAAGTCCTTCTCTTTAACATTCACAATCAGAGTACTAATCATGATTTACTTTGATATATATTATACGCTAACAAAATTATTTTAATTGATGAAATTTTAATCAGGAGTCAAGCTTAGGTCCTTATATTTTCACATTCCTAATCAATGAATTTACAAAATAGGGTTTTATAATATATATTATTTGCTACCGATATGATTCTAATTGATGAAAATTTAGTTATGACTGATTCTAAACTGAAGCGATGAAGACAAACCTTAGAAAATAATGATTTTAGATCAAGTAAATCTAAGACATATGTATGATATTGATAGGGTAATTTTGATAACCTACCCTCCAGCCATTTCATAGACGCGATCGCCCGAGCACAATACTGCCTCGTAAAAATCGGGACGATATCGCCCGAGTACAATGTTATCCTACAAAAGTCTGAGATGGCATCGTCCGACCATGATACCATCCCGCAAAAATCATGACAGCACCGCCCGGGCACATATGTATGATATGGTTCTATAAATACTAAAATATTGATCTTATGTTACAAGATTGGATAAGAAGTTCTTGACCGTAAAAGCTTACCCTATCTTAATTTTATTATTCAATAGGAAGCTAGATTGATTAAAATATCTTTCATAAAGAAAAAGTTGCGAGTAGTAAGGAATCATGAGGAGAACAAACAAAAGAAGCCATCCAATAAGCATTAGCAACAGAAAACAATCAAGTCCATCAACCAATGAGGGCATACAGTATGTACCAAACCTTAGGTGAGTGTCTATTAATCCTAGCATATGTCGCTGTTCCAGCTAAGATATTTTCTCCCTATGGTATAGATGACAACCTGTGAAAGAAAATAAAAGTGCTTCTGCATAATTGATGCGTAGGAAATGGATATCAGATTTATAATAAAGCAATGTATGAGAAAGATGGTAAGGCTGCCGGAGGAGATGTGAGGGCTCCGGTGGCGTCGGCGGCGGCCAAGAGGAGCTAATTCTGTTAGAATCCAATGGCCCGGGAAGTGACAATCTTGGACGTCGCAACAAATTAAGATGCATGCAAATATCATAATAATATAATATTAGAAATATAACTATTATGTAAAAATTTAATATTAAGATTAAAATAGAATATGATAAATTTGAGATAAAATATTTTTACTTTTTAAACACGATAATCAAAAGAATACCTCATATACCATGAAATAACATACGGTATATACTCGGATTTATAGGTGAAAGTATATGATCTAGGATAAAAAATTAGAAGAATCTCTCTTATTAATATCATCTACTAATGAATTCTATTATGATTGAACTTTTTTCCTTATTGATCGATAAATATAATCAAAATCCAAATATATAATATATCTTATCTAATTAAATAAAATTATATAATTTAATATGAAAAACCAATCGAGCAAATCAGTAGACGAAACACATCTACTGTTATATATTCTTCCGACAAGTAAGATCAAAGGCCACACACAAAATCAAATCCACGACATCGACTTTGAGAGACTCCCAGCCATTGCTCTCCCTCAGTCGATGGCCTCGCCGAAAGCTTAATCCAACACTTTAGACATATCTTATATCAATTTTCTAATATATTTTTTACTATTAATATTTGAATATTTTCTTTTGATTTTAATATTGAAAGAATAAAAGTAATTATGATAAGTCAATATTTGGTTATTGGTGCGGCCCATAGCTCGTGAACAATTATCCGCGGTGGGACTATCCATATAGTTTTACTCTTTCGAAGTTTATGAGTTTCAAAAGGTATCTCTGAGGGTAAGAATAATCATCCACTTGCTCTCTCTAATAGTCAAATAATAATTACTTGGCGGAGTCATCTTTCCACGTAAGACTTTTCAACTTTAGTTTATTAGTTCTCTCTTTTTTTTTTTTTTGGTGTTCATTCATTATTTTTATCTTCCACTCATCTTACAAAAATCACCTTTTTGGATGGTTTAAATTCAATATTTATGGATCCTCTCTTTTGCGTGATGAAGGCATTAGATTCATCATCAGGACCACAATGGGAGTTGCTGTTCGACATGTCTTTTCTATGTATATGACAAGTCTGTCATGTAACGTGAAACATTGGCTGTGAAGATGTAGTTTGCAATTGAAAAAGACTTCACTCGGCTTCAAATTGAAACATATTCAACGATCTTAAAGGAAATATAACTTTATTCAGTATCATTGTGGATATCAAAAGCCTCCTTACCTAGCTTTATTTGCTATTTTACATTGCTTTTGTGAATGTAATCAAACAATTATTGTGACAACAGCAGAATGATTGCTCAAGTGAAAGAACACATGTCTCGTCAGAAGTCTAAACACATTATGAGGGGATTCCACTTGATCAGAGAGATTGTAGCCCGAGAAGATGTAGCAATGGAAAGAGTTACATCCGAAGATAACATCGTAAATCCACTGACGAAACCGTTGTCTCATATTGTCTTTGAGCATCACAAGGGTCTGATGGGGATTAGACACGTAGATAATTAGCTTTAGATCAAGTGGAAGATTACTAGTTATAGGTGCCTACAAGTCAATCATGTGAGTGATGGCACATATGACATGATATACGCTATTTTTATTTATTATTTATTCGATATTTTTCTCACTTTATATTACTTAATATATATATATATATATATATTGTGATGTTCATAGATCTGTGCAATGAGAATCTGATCGTGATGAGATCACAATAATGAGATCGATTCATCTTTAAACACAGACCTTAAATAATCCCGATCATAGGTTACTCGAGAAGAATATTGAGATAACCAAACAAACTGATGTGTTGTATACCCGTCTATATGATGAAGGCGGCTGGTCTCATAGCTACTCGTGTGAGGACACTAGGGATACTACATAGGTGCTCATTGGAGAATGAGTTCACTAATTGATCCACTTACGGAATGTTGGATGGTTGATGATACATCATTGTTAGACAGTAATTTCATCATCCCAGTGGTGTATCTGGTCCTTAGACTTTGAAACAATAAAGATATCCTATATGAGTACTCCACTCTTTAATACCAGAATTATAAGTTTGGAGGTTTCAAATCTAGCATAACTGATCATCGGGAGGTATGACTCATAACCAGCTCTTTAGGACTTGAGGAGCATCTTGAGAAGCGTCTTCACAGCCCCTACGTGTGGATTACTGTTAGAGAGGAGAATAGTTGACCTCATTCATTCTCTCTCACAGATCTTCAAGACTTTAGGGATGTACGATCTCCTTAGATAACACAAATCTCTTAACAAGTGCGATATTTTTGGTTTTGCAAGTTTTTACATACCAATCTTCGCACGATGATAAGAAACCTTTTTTTTACGAGAAATTTAGGATTTTTGTTTATGTTCTTTCGTTGCGCATGTGATGTCGCCCCAAATTTTCCAACAGTGGTATCAAAGCATTGCATAATACTCTAATACAATCTAAGTCCCTTATATTATGAATAACAGAGCGATTGCTCAAGCAAAGGAACTCAGGTCTCATCAGAAGCCTAAGCACATTCTGTGGAGGTTCCACCTGATTAGAGAGATCGTCGCCCGAGGAGATATAACAATGGAAAGAGTTTCATCCGAAGATAACATCGTAAATCCACTAATAAAGCCATTATCTCATATTATCTTCGAGCATCACAAGGGTCTGATGGGGATTAGATACGTTGGTGATTAGATTTACATCAAGTGGGAGATTGCTAGTCATAGGTATCCTGTAAGTCAATCACGTGAGTGATGGCATATGTGACATGATACACACTCTTTTTGTTTATTATTTATTTAGTATTTTTTCACTTTACATTATCTATTATATATTACGATGTCCATGAATTTATACAATAGGAATCGGATCGTAATGAGATCATAATAATAATACCGATTCACCTTTAAATATAGACCATAAATAATCCTGGTTATAGGTTACTCGAGAAGGACATTGAT
Organism: Musa acuminata AAA Group; assembly: GCF_036884655.1. Taxonomy (NCBI): domain Eukaryota; kingdom Viridiplantae; phylum Streptophyta; class Magnoliopsida; order Zingiberales; family Musaceae; genus Musa; species Musa acuminata. Next base: position 47,631,822 of record NC_088335.1, read on the forward strand.
ATAACCGGATAGACTGGTATACTGTATACCTGTCCATATGATGGAGGTGGCTGGTCTTATTGTTCCTTGTGCGGGAACACTATAGATACAGTGCAGGTGCTCATTGAAAAATGAGTTCACTGATTGATCCGCTCACGGAATATTGAATGGTTGATGATACCTCATTGTCAAATAATGATTCCACCATCTCAGCGGTGTACCTGGTCCTAGACTTAAGATATTAAGAATGTTCTATATTAGTACTCGACTCTTTGATATCATACTTATAGGTTTGGAAGTTTTAGATTTAGCACAACCAGGTCATCGGAAGTGGCAGCTAACCATACGAGGGCAATTGAATATCGATAAAGGATCATCCACTCTTAGTATCACGAAAGGAATATTATATATATTTTTGCTCAAACAAATCTCTAGTCAATGTCATTCAGATTGAGAGAGAAAGAATTCTTCGGGAGAATCCGATTAGAGTGAAACTCGAGTAGGAACCGTGTGAGCCTAACAGCACCATGCCCGGTATACAATCTCTAGGATATTAGATTGATGAGGGACTATAAGTACACGGTAATTAAGGATATATAGGTCCAATGAATTGGATTTTTCTATATCGTCTAGGGACTACAGCGTAGTGGTATAGTACATCCATAGTCGGCGAATTATTATAGAGATAATAATTCACTAAGCCAAAAAGAGTTTTAATAGGTCTAACTCATGACCAGCTCGATATTGGGTCTAGAGGGTCATATATATGGTAGGTGTTGCAATGAGTAGAGATTTGGATATGAGATATCTACTAGAGCCCCTATCTTATTGGATATCCAATAAGTTCTTGAATTATTAGGTCTTATGGATGAGATCCAATAAGAGTCAATGAGAGATTATTGGGTAGAGATCCACTAATCTAAGAGGCCTGGATAGTTGGTTGGAGATCCAATACCCAATAGGGCAGGATCCATTAGGGTTTAGTTAACAAAGGGCCTCTATAAATAGGATATAACTAAATGATCATAGGCTATGCTCTTTTTTGCTGCCACCTCCTATTCTCCTCTCCCCTTCTCTTCCTCAGCCAGCAGCCTCTATTTGGGGTGTGTGGACAACAAAAAGGGTCGGCCCCTTCTTGATTACGTGGTGCACGCAGCGAGGAGATTTGAGCAATAATTTGATGGGAGTCTTCACAGCCTCTACTATGTGGATCACCGCTAAAGAGGAGGACACTTAACCTCCTTCATCCTCTCTCATAGATCTGTAAAAATATATGGATATACAATCTCCTTAGGTAACACACATCTCTTAACATGTGTAGTTTTTCGATTTTATAAGTTTTTGTACACTAATCTTTGCACGAAAACAAGAGACTATTTTTCTGTGAAAATTTGGGATTTTTATTTTTATTCTACCTGCACATGTGATGTCATCCCATATTTTCCAACAATAACTTATTTTCTCATTATTAAAATTATACAAGATAATGAATGAATTTTTATCTCATAAGAAAATTATATAAAGGAAGTTCTAAAGAAGTTTTGTATAGAAGATTATTATCCTACATACACTTATGGAATATGGTACCAAGTTAACTAAGGAATGTGAAAGTAAATACATTAATCTAACTTATTATAAAAGTATAATTGAATGTTTAAGGTATTTGACATGCACTCGACCTGATATATAATTTGGAGTTGGTTTAATAAGTAGATATATAGAAGCTCCTAAGACATCTTATTTAAATATCACTAGAAAAATTTTATAATATATTAAATTGATAATTAAGTATGAAATATTCTATTCATTATCTAAAAGGTTGGAGTTTATTGGATATAGTGACAAAAATTGGGCCAAAAGCTATGATGATCCAAAAAGTGTAGTCGAATTTGTATTTTATTTTGGTGAAGCTACATTCACATAATCTTCAAAAAAATAATATATTGTTACTCTATCAAGTTATGAAGTAGAATATATAGCAACATCTTCTTATATTTGTCATGCAAGCTAAAAAAGATTATTCCAAGAACTTCATATGTCACAGGAGAAGTCAACCAAGATTTATATTGATAACAAATCAACTATTGTCTTAGCCAAAAATCTAGTCTAGATCGAGACATATCATCACAAGATTTTATTTTATAAGAGATCATATTAAAAACAAATAAGTAGAGCTATTCTATCTCAAGACAAATGAACTAAGTGGTTAATATACTTACAAAACCTCTCAAATTTGAAATATTTCAACAACTTCAAAAGCAACTTGACATGTTAGATGAAACAAGTTTAAGGGGAGAGAATGTTAAAATTAAACTTGATAAGATATCATAAAGAGGTTCATTGTATCAAGAGAGAAACACAAGACAAATCAAATTGACTATTGATTTTTGAAAGGATTTATTGAACAAGAATTATTCATTTTAAATATAATTAATATAATGTATATATAGAGATTATATAAATCTTATATGTTGGGTCATGAAACACAGAGTTTTTAAAGTTATAAAAAGTTTTGAGAGAAATATAAAAGATTTAGTCTTGTCCTACTCTTCCCATAGTCGTATCTCTTCTTCCATTCTAATTCAATAAATACAAGGCATATTTATGGCTTTGGCATGTAGATAAAATAATTACTTTTTGAAATTATCTTTTCTGTCATTTCAAAATCATTTATGATTCAATAATATTTTAATAATCCATACTCAATAATATTTTACAAATCACAATCAATGAAAAATAGAGAAGACAACATTGGAGCTCGGTATCTTATGATAGGTAAGATAGCTAACGTCTTCAACATAATTTCATTAAAAAATAAAAAATATTTATTAATTAGACAAATATATATAAATTATTCCTAAGAAATTCAAAAAAATTAACCAACTTTTGGATTAAGTTTGCTATATAACCTACTCAAAATTGTTGTGATCAACCTGTAGATAAGAATCACAAATAACACAAACATTTGCTCCTTGCAACTATAGATACAAATATTACAACTTACAGGCGATAGAAAAACACAAATCAGCAGAAGCAACGTACAACACAACAACATGCTCTGCTGTTATTCTTCAGACAAGGCAGAAAAATAAAACAAGTCCACACACAATATCACTGAGCAAAGAGCAAATATAGTAATAGGAATAACATCGTGGTCTTGGCTTCAGTCATGGGATCCGAAGGTGCCGCCCTCTGTGTCAAAGCCACGACATCGACTTTGAGATAGACTCCCAGCCAGTGCTCGCCTTCAGTCGATGGTCTCCTCCAAGGCTCGACATAAGGCTTTCAGGCATATCTTGCAAGTATAGATGGCGGAGAGCGGGAAGGTTGTCGATGCCACGAAGTCTTTCTCCCTGTAGATCTCCGCAGCGGCTAAGATGCAGCAAAGATAAGCTCGGCAGAGCATCTTTCTCCATGTCCAGCTGACTCAGGCATTTCAACTCTGCAATGTTAAGTGACTTCAGACGCAAGAACGTGTTAGCACGGAAGCACAGCCGCGCTCCGTTGTATGCCCTTAGCAACGTCAGGTGCACCAAACTTTCTAGTTTCTCAAGATGAGGAATGGGGTTGCAGGTAGCCTCCAGCTGAGAATCCAGTAAGTACAAGTGAGTTAGGCTGCTTAGGAGATCGAACCATGGAGGGACTTTCCACAGCTGCCCATCCAATACAAGCTTGCGGAGGTGAGGTGGAGGAGAAGGCAGGGAGTCCAACATCAGTGCCTCGTCGGATGCCGCATCGATGGTGAGAGAGAGAAGGTGGCCCATCTTGCTAATGGAATCGCAAAGCAGAACCCCGTCGTCCGCATGCACGTTCGTAAGACCAAGGCTTCTCAGTTGGATCAGCGCAGCCAGGTTAGCGATGAGCCTTTTATCTGCTTCAACTGTTTTCAGAGTCAGCAAGCCTTCTATATTATGTATCCACGAAATGGTACCTGTTGGAACTTTTTTATCCAGTAGCTCGTCGATCTTCCTCATGGTTGCCTGATCAGATACTAAATTAATTATACGCCTCCCTTTTTTTATCTTCTTTAGTACATAAACACAGTCCATTAGCAGATGCCGCAGTTCCTTGAGCCTAGCCACTTCATGGGGAAGACAAATCACCTTGGTTCCCCTCAGATCCAAGGTCTCGAGTATCTTAAGTCTTTCGACATATTTGGGGAGCACTTCAACTTTTGTGTCCCTTAAGCTCAAGTACCTTAGATTGAACAGATCGAACACTTCACTCGGGACATGGTCGATAGGAACATTTCTCAGTTCTAGCACCTTCAACAGCATAAGATATTTGGCCCTGGTTAGGAAAGCAGCAGCAGAAGCTTCGTCATCAACGAAGAAAAGAAGCGATCGAAGGCGAGATAACGGGGTCTTCTCCTCATGCCGGACTTCGGGGACTTTCTCAATGCTGATCTGGACGGATATGCGACGCGCTTTGGCTTCATCTACTTTCACACCTTGCTCATACAAAACCGGACAGAGTTTGTCGGCTTTGGATACACATAGGGATACCTCTCTCATGAGGATGTGCATTCGGCAGGCTTTGACCTTGCCGGATTCATCCTTCCTTGCCACTTGAAGCATGCTACGAAGGATCAGCTCATCGAAGTAGCCCTCTGCGACTTCCTCCGGTGTCATTCCACGTTTGTCCTCCACGAGTCCCTCCGCTACCCACAACCTGAGGAGCCAATTTTTCTTGATGATGCGGCTCTCAGGGAAGACATTGCCACAGTACAAGTAGCACTGCTTAAGATGGTAAGGTAGATCATCGTAGCCAAGCATCAATCTGCGCGACATGGTTTTGAGCATCTCGTTGTTGCTCAACTGTGAGCTGATACCAAGGTAGAAGTTTTTCCAAGTCAAAGAACTCCGATCTTGGGACGACATCAAGCTTCCTAGTGTTAGGATGGCTAAAGGCAAGCCATCACACTTTGCTACGATTCTTCGAGCCCAGAACTCTAAGTCTCTGGGGAAAGACTTATTGGGATCCGTCCAGAGAGCCTTCTTGCAGAAAAGAGACCAAGCTTCGGATTCAGGCAAAGGCTGGAGGTTCAAGATATGGCTGTCAAGGGATAGCGAGGCAGCTACGTGGTGGTCTCTTGTGGTGACGATCACCCTACTGCCGATTTTACCGTTTTGCAGGAGATAAGAAAATTCATTGCATGCGTTTCTGCTCCGCACATCATCTAACACGATCACGTACCTGTTCTGATGAAGGCACTGGTCGAGTAGGCCTAGTAGGGCTGCTCTGCTGCTCCGGTCGAGCTCGTCTGGTGTCGCCTGCACCTCGCGCTTGCCTATGATCTGCCTTATGATGTTTCGCAACAGCTCTTCAGCGTTGTAGGTTTTGGAGATGGAAACCCAAGCAAAGCAATCGAAGTGTCTCCTGACATGCTGGTCGTTGTAGACTCTCCTGGCCAGGCAAGTCTTGCCCAGGCCGCCCATACCACAAATCGAAATCACCATGTTCCTCTGGGAATTGTCAGTCTCGCCCAGGAGCCATGGGATGACTGTGGCTTCGTTTTGTTCCATTCCCACGACGTCAGTGCCCATGGTTTCGTGAGGCAGCTCCTCGTGGGGCTGCCTCATCTGACGGCCACTGCTGCAGCTTTGTTCTTCTCTGCGCACCAAGCTTGGTTGCAGGTATCGGTCTCTTCTTTGTGGAATCTTGATTTCGAATTCTTCTTTGAGCTTGGGCAAATAGCTGCTAATGTATTTAGAGGCCTTGGATCTCCATGATTTATCCCACACCGGTGCATGAAAGTAGTAGACGATCTGTTCCGTCATGGCTTCGAAGTCCCCCGCTGCTTCCTTCACCTCCTCCACCCAATTCACCAGGGACTCGCTGTCGAGTTTGCTATGCTCCATGTCACGTAGAAAGGACTGAATGCTCCTGAGCTCCTTCGTCAGGTTATCGAACTCATATACGATATCCATACTGCTGGATCCTTGATTCTTGCTGATGGCTGCTATCGCTCCTTGGACGACAGCGGAGGTCAGGATCTTGCCCAGCATAGCCCAAGTCATCGGATCCATTTCCGAAGATATACTCTCAGCTGCTATATATCACCAACACTTCCGACGTGACGACCGCCTCTTACTGCTCCATAAACAAGCAACGAAGGTTATGCATGCAAAAGGAGCCTATAATCTATCATACATAAAGAGAAGGAAGTTACATACCTTCTTCCACGGCGTCGCTCCTCCTTCCACAACCATTCCCAGCTCAATCAAAATTGAGTGCATCCGAAGGACTAGTTTCTCTGTATAAGCATGAAACTATGGCTATTGTGACAAGACGATCACTCGTCTCCACCCCCTTTTTTGTTTTTCTGTCAAAGATTAAAAAAAATTATTAGCTCAAAAAAGGAATCACATCACCTCTCCTATAGGAGCTATCGAAACATCCATCCAAAAACTTTGGATCCTATGGACCCTTACAAAATTGACTAGCCGGTTAGCAACACATTTTCTTTCCCTAAACATATGAGTTATCCTAAACTCCACAAAATATTGAAGTAGAGACTACAAATGTCCTCGCATACACTAAAAAATAAACCAAGGAGCTTCTCACTTGTTACCTAAAATATGAATCAAACCATCAGCATCAGCTTCAGCTTCAACATGAATTAGATGCACATCTTCCCTCGTAGCAGCCAGCAAGCCAATTCTTATAGCAATAGCTTTGTTGTCGATTACATGCCTATCCTCCGGTATACCACCCATCACCAAAAACCCAAAAGACAGGATCACAGCCTCACCACTCGTCTTGTTGAATCATTCAATCATATTCCAAGCTTGTTGAATCATTCACCCAACTTGAGGCTGTGAAAGCATCACTTCGTTGGATCTTAAGTGGACTGACCCAACGCGTTGGAAGTCGCAGCTGGTTCAATCTTTCATTGGCACTGACCCACCACCTTGGACACGTGATCAGCACGACTTGGTGGGCTTGGTCAACTCAGCGACCACACTGAAGTCTAGGTGTGGAGCATCTTGAGGTGACTGACTACCTTGCTTGCTCGCGCACGGCATTGCGACGTGATTATTTGTTAGAATTGAAAAGTATTTTAATTTTTTTAAATGTCTCTGAGTTTAGTATTCGTAAAAAAAATCTTAATACATATCGAACATTGAAGTCAGTGTTTGTGACGAAAAAAAATCTGATAATTAAAATTTGATTATTATATAAATATCTCGTTTTTTTTTTTATGACGAGAGGGTAACGTGAGAAATACTATTAATACTTTTGGATTTCGTGCGTAAAGAGAGTATTCTCTAAAGTTTCAAAAGAATATTAGAAAAAAATTTATAAATTCTTAAGAATTTATGTGATAAAGTGTATAAGAAAATCGTGAGGATAACTCAAAATTTTATAATTGATCTTACATTATGAATAATTTAAATTTTCTTCGTCGTTGTAGATGGTATTCGTATAATTACGTTGAATCTTATGTTGGTTTTTTAATATGCTTTTTAATTTGTTGCTTAAAAACTTCTCAATTTCTTTAACGAGGGATATCAAAGTCGATCAGATATTCAATAAAGATGAACAACGAATATCATAAGTATTGTAAAGCAAAAGTATTTTCTTTTTAGAAGGCACAAAGATAGATAAAATACTCACTAAGAAAGAGATTATTGGGATTAATAAGTATTTAAAAATTTCTAGAACCAAAATTCTTACTGGATAAGGAATCTTAATACCATAAAAAATTCTCGTGAAGAAATAAAACCTTAGTAATTAGGGTTTTATTCTTATATAAATATCTAATCTATCTTTGGATTTTGATGGAGTGTATAAGAAATATTTTTGATACTTTTGAATTTATTTCTAATCTGTTTAGAGAAATAACTCTCTATGATTTATAGAGAGAGAAAGAAAAAATAATGTATTTTTTTTTAAATTTTTTTAGAGTGTCTTTAAGAAGAATAATTCAAGTTCTTATAATTGATATCATATGATAAAATTTTTATTTTTTTGATAAATATAAACAAAATTTATTGAATCATATTAATTTTAAGTTGATTTTTTAATATATTTTTATTATTGATATCTGATTTTTTTTTAATTCTTCACTCCCTCCTGAACACTACTTTAGTTTCTAGTCCAAGTTTCTTTAGTTTCTTCATGTGAAGCACCGAAAAAATAAAAACATGGAATCGTCCACACTCTCTCTCTCTCTCTCTCTCTCTCTCTCTCTCTCTAATAGTCAAATAACAATTACTTGACGAAGATTAACGACAATCATATACATGATTTTTTTAGATTTTACAACTAAATATATAAATTATTTATTTTAGATGGGCATAAGTATACCCACACAAATGCAAACTCCTTCAAAAGAGTGATGAAATATCATATCCGACGTATCAAAACTACTCGCGCATATGATCTATCAAAACTCAAGGCAATCCCGAATCTCCAAGCGTGATGTGTGGTTAGCTTGATCCGGTAACGAGTCTCCCGAATCTCCAAGTCTGACGTACGGTCAATCCTAAAACTGGAAAGGAACGGTCCACCAAACCGGGGCACTGACAGGGGTCTGGATCGGACCGGCCCACCAAATACCGATTCATAATTGGGCCTGACCAGCCCGGTCTAATCACCACCAAATCTGTTATCCCCTTTCTCTGGTTCAACAAACCACACACAAATCAAGGGGAGGAGAGGAAACCAATCTATGGCTGCTGCTTCTGTTCTCTTCTTCCTCCCTAAACCCCCGCCTCTCCACCTCCACCACTACCGCCACCGCCACCAGCATCTGCAGCAGCTCGTCGGACTTCGCCTTCCCGGTCCCTCACGTCGTCGGCAGTGGCGACGTTTCGACTCCTACCCTGTTCGCGCCTCCAAGAACGGCGACGCCGCCGACCCCCCGGACCGCCTTCTCGCCGCCGTCTGCTACCTGTACCCCTTCCTTGACGGCGTCCACTACGGGCGCTTCGTGCTGACCCAGTTCCCGGCGTTCCAGGTCCTCCTCCAGCCCCTTGTCCCGGCCATTCGCCTCTTCCGCTCCTCCCCCTTCACCCCCTTCCTACTCTTCCTCACCCTCTATTTCGCCGTCGTCCGCAACCCCTCCAGGTTTAGCCGTTACGTCCGCTTCAACACCATGCAGGCCATCGTCCTCGATGTCCTCCTCATCTTCCCCGACCTCCTCGAGCGATCTTTCAACCCGAGTGAGGGCATCGGGTTGGACCTCCTCCAGAGCCTCGACAGCACTGTCTTCCTGTTCCTGCTCCTGTCGCTCATCTACGGGTCCTCTGCGTGCCTCCTGGGGCAGGTCCCTCGGCTGCCTATCGTCGCCGAGGCCGCCGAGAGGCAGGTCATGTGATGGATGCAATGTGAGTATCTCCCTCCATATACTTTGTACATCTGCCATCATTTTATTCTTACTGCTTTCAACGAATGTCGGCTAATTATACTTAGATCTCTTTAATATCTCGGTCTCGAGCGTATGAAAGTGAATTATCTAGCTTTATTTATCTAACATTGTCGATCTTTTCGAGGAAAGTACGAAAACACTAGATTAAAAGGTAATTTCAACATTCAAGTTATGTTTTTGATGGTAGCGAACGATGACATCGTTGAGGGCCATGGCTGGTCCTTGTGGATAAGGAGTAAGAGCTACGGTGAAATGTGAGACAAAGGGAGAGGAAGAAGAGGAAGATGCAAATATCAACGCTTTACATTTGGTGCTGATGTAGATGCTAAGCGACTCTTTCTTCGCTCTGCATCTACGTTGGTGCTGACGCAGATGCATAGCGATGCTAACGCAGATGCAGAGCATCGACATCTGCATCCTCCTTTTCCTCCTCTCTCTTTGCCTCATCTTTCGCTGTCACTCACCCTCCCCATACACAATAGTCACCAGCGGCTCCAGCGGTGCCGTTGTCTGTCACCACTAACGTCATCTGTCACCACCAAATGAAACGTAAAATTATATTTTTACCCATTATTTTTGTGCTTCCATTAGTAAAACCGACGGTATTATAGTAAATGGAGTTAGATGTTTCATTTTCATAACCATAGAGGTTTTAATATAAATTTTTTTAGCCTAGGAACTTGATGCTAAATAGGTCTAACTACATGGGATAATACGTAATTAGCCCATTAAATATTACACTAAAGTGGAATCTTTCGTGTTTATTGATTATGTGAGGTTTTTAGTGATCCTGAAATATATAGCATTAGAGCTTATATCTAATCTACTCACTTAGAATAGATAGAAGGGGCAAAAAAAAAAAAAACTGATGATCGGCAAAGGAAGACACCAGATTTTTGGTTGAAATGGATTTCTGAATCCAAAGAACCTGACCTCTTTTTGACAGTTTTTTTTATTGATTAAACATGTAGAATAAAGAAATCAACAATTTCCTAGGTATTTCAAAAGCTGAAATTAGCAACAAACATGTAAAAGATTCTTATCCTAATATGCTATGAGTTCTTTGTATTACAAGTTCTCAGTTATAAAAATGTTATGATAAAGAACTAACTTTGACAATGATGATTTAAACCAATGCCTCCATCAGAGTCCAGATAGGAGGGTGAATCTCAGGTGCCTGGCTTTGCCAAAGATCTTCATTACATAAGGGAGGGAGGAAAAGGGGAGAGTGGAGAGGAAGAGGTGGATGGGGTGGAATTCCTATGCATTGCAGTCCTTGAAGGAAACACAGAAAGAGAGGAGGGCAGTGAGAGGAAGAGAGGGAGCAGGGAGAAGTGAATTGGGATGAGGCTGCTGCATTTTGCACTTATTTTGAGGGTAAAATTGAAGTCTTAAAGAGGATTTGGACTTTGGTTTTTGCTTTTGTTTAAGTTTCAGATGATATATGTATTCATGGACATGCCTCCATGATGCAGAGGAAATCATAGTAAATCTCTAAAATCTGATTCTAATTTCTTGTTACAATAATTTCAAATGAGATCATGGATAATGTTGTATGAGTTTTTCTTCACGAATTTACATATAGATAAGTGTACTATTTCTTGTTGTAGGATCAAAGTTGGAGAAAAGTTTAAATAGGTTATCACATGGCAATAAAACCTCACTTTCAAGATATTTTCTTTTTTCTATGATTTTAGAAGTATACTTTTTATTTTTTTAGGCTAGTACCATTTTTTTGAATAATGTAGAATATATGTTCCTGTATATACTTGTATCTTCAGTTCAATTGTTAAAATACTAAATGTCACGACGCGGGTCTAATGGGTTAATTAGCCTATTAACTTTGTTTAGTCTAAATCATTGATCAAAATATTGATAGTAATACACTCATTAGACCCTTAATAAGTCAATCTTAATTTTAGTGTATATGAGGCGTAGTCTAGTGGTGGCTCCACACTGTGATGAGTCCTCCGACTCCATCTATCGGCAGTCCTTTCCTACTCAAGCCCTCTTACCATGTCCAAATACTAGGTTGCCTCTGATACCAAATGTCACGACCCAGGCCTGATGGACTAACTAGTCCATCAACTTCGTGTGGCTCAAACCACTAGTCAAAATGCTTAAGCTGAAGTTAATAGGCTAGTTAGCCCATCAGTCCTGGGTCGTGACATTTGATATCAGAGTCGAGCTAATATTTGGGCATAGTGAGGAGGTTAGAGTAGGAAAGGACTATAGATGGAGTAAGAGGACTTGTCACGGCGTGGAGCCACCACTAGGTTACACCTCATATGCACCATGCTAGGGTTTGATCTAGGCTATACTGGGCCTTGATGAGGATATGAAGTCTTTGAGTGTGAGAGATTATAACACCACTGATTAGTCCCACATCAGAAGTGGGTAAGATGAAGATTGACTTACAAGGGTATGATAAGTGTACTATTATTAACTTCAACTTAGATGTTTTGGTCAATGGTTTGAACCAAACAAAATTAATAGGCTAGTTAGCCTTGGGTCATGGCACTAAATCAAATTAAACTGATATATTTTTCTCTTTTCAAGTTGAATCTACCCAGCCCAACTGGATATATGTTCTGTTAGGTTCATCGGCACACCCTAATTACAGCCAATTTATGGTTTTTTGATTTTAGATCAACATTTCTTTTTTTTTTTTTTTCAAGATGATTCGCAGTTGTACAGCATGATGTGAGAGTAGTGATTTAAAAAGCGTTAGGCGCCAAAAGGCGCCAAGGTCCAAAAACGCCCGAGGCGCTAGGCGCTCGCCCAGGCGCTCGCCCGAGCATGAGGCGTTAAAATATAAAAATATATAATATAATTATTTTAAATTTAAAATAAAATATGCTGTTAACAGTATACTTTCGACAGAGAAGCGAAAGAGAAGAGAAGAGTGTAAGAGAAGACCGAGGGTGCTGATTGAAAAAAGCGGGAGCGATAGCGATAGCAACAACGACGAGTGACGACAATGGCAACGGCAGCGGTAGCAGCGAGCAACGGGAGCGGTGACAGCAGCGGGAGTGGGAGCGACGACAGTGGTAGTAGCAACGGGAGCAACGATCGACAATAGTGGCAGCGGGAGCGACGAGCGGAAGCAGTAGCGTGAACGACGAGCAGGGTTAGGGCTGGGGAAGTCGTGCTGATATCGGTGCTTTAGTTAGTTCGATTGAACCAACTAAAGCACCAGAGACTGAACCAGACCTAAAATGTTGGTTCGGTCGCTTGGTTTAACCCAAGCGCTCGCCCGAAGCGCCAGACGCCTGGGCTCGGGCCAGCGCCTAGGCAGTGCCTCTTTGAAGCGCGCCGCGTGGAAATGAAGTGAGGCGCTCGGGCCTCGTCTCGCCTTGCCCTAGGCGAGCGCCCGAGCACCTTTTTAAATCACTGTATGAGAGTACTTTTAATTTCTGATATTTTTGTGAAAATGATGGTTGTAGCATTATCATATTGGTTGTTTTACTATGTTGCTTAATTTTGTTTTTTTAGATGTTTCAATTTAATCATATGATGACACCAACATCTTAGCTCAATTATTTTGTTTTATTTGGGATATGTCATAGCATGAATGCGTCCATATTAACTGTCATTATTTGATCATAGGACATTCCATGACATTCTATACGCCACACCACAGAGAAGCCAAGTTGGTCTACTAGCAATGGCCCTTGTCCTGCTTTACAAACATATTCCATTGATCACATTCAACTTCGAGATGCCGAGGGCATCGATGGTAAGCATATGAAGAACAACATTGGGCAAGTGATAGCATGTTCATCTGTATGGATGATCATGCAAGACCCATAATTTATGTTTTTGGTCACACTTGTTTCTACGACAATCATATAGGTGCTCCAAATTATCTGCTATTTACTTTTGAAGATTTGGAATTATATTCAGCATTATCTTCTGTTGTTAAATATGGCTAATATTGGCGTACTCTTGCTCCATCCATTTATCTTGTGCTGCTGCACATGTTATTGCATTGCTTGGGTTTTTTATTTTTTTATCAAAAAAATTGATTTTCTTTTACTGACAGTTGGTACCGACACATGATATGCTGATATAGCTCGAAGCCGTATTGGTTCGAAACCGACACATGGTATGCTTGCTCGTAAAGCGAAGTCGTATTGGTCCAAGATCGACAAATGGTATGCCGATATAGCTTGAACTCATTTTGGTTAGATTTCCGTTATGAGTTTGGTATTCAAAATTAGAAGTTTTGAACCTTATCACCATTGCCAATGTAGTTTGTGCAAACTCTAAACTTTACTATTTCAGATCCATTATCATTTAGCATCTAATGGGATCTCATTACAGACAGATAACTGGATTCTACATCGTAAGAATCAACCCCTGGTCATCCATGATAGCAGAGGAAAAATGTACCGATTCAAGATTGAGAACAGCCAGCTCATGAGAGCATTAAAGATGGAACACGACATAAATGATAATTGAAAACAATTGTACCAATTACTGTCGACTAAACCAATGACCACGAAAGAATGGACTTCACCAAATGAAAGAAATAGAGATGCTAACTATGGCTGTCCAAAACGTTATCTGATTTAAAATATTACAAAAAATTAATATTAAAATATAAGATTAAATAATAATAGATTAAATTTATGATATATATATCTTTTGATGTTATTCAGAAAGTTATTTGATCTACTAACACATTGTTATGGGATTCGGAACACATTGTTATGGGATCCGGAAGCTATAATTATTTAAATTAAATTATTTAAATTAAAATTATTTTTATTTTATTTTATTTTAAAATTTTTTATATCTTATAAATTAATATGTTAAGTGAAAGAATGTTAGATCATGTTATCTTATCTAATTAGGTAGGATATATTATGGATATGATTAGATTTTAATTATGATTATGCGTCAATAAAAAGAAGTCTAATTATGATATAATTCCTTAGGAGATGATATTGATGAGAGGAGCTCTCCAAATTATTTATTCTAGACCCTCTACTCTTATATATAAATAGACCGGATCACTTAGGGGCTAAACAATATAATACGTGAATACATAAATGATATAACACATGGATATGTAATATTGTTGAGAGATTACTTTTATCTCTCCTTAGTAAATAATCAACGAGAGATTATAGATCTTCTTTCATATTATTGAGAGATTACTTTTATCTCTCCTTAGTAAATAATCAACAAGAGATTATAGATCTTCTTTCATCTCTCCTTTGTTACTCATCAACAATCAACTGCATTCAATGACAAAAAAAAAAAAAAAACATCTAAGGGTAGATATATATTATAAAGGATTTATTGATACACTGTCATAAGTTTGAATTTATATTGTTAACCCACAGCAAGACTCATTTTACAAGGGAAAAAAAAAGAAAAAAAGAAAAAGAAGAGGCTTGAAAAAGAAGCAGCCCCACCCACGATTGTCATGGAGGCCACTGCGAAAAGACAGAAATGCAAATGAAAGAATGAACACAACAGTTCCCAAACACCTCAACAGGCCACAAAGGCTGAACAGAATATACATTCATACGAAGAATTCATCATTATGACAAAATCAAACTATAATGGCCAACGAATGCAGTACTAGCGATGAGCTTTGTGTCTTTTGGATGCTTGTGATGATTCCTCGCCACTGATCCCCATCCTGCGGTAACCAATTGATTGATTACATGATGCAGGATCTTCTGGTTCCTACAATAATGCAAAGGAAATAAAAGTCAACAGACTAGGATTGTTTAGCATAAGAAAACAATGCCAACTCGAAGACAAGATTCACAGTAATCGAAGAAAGTTGCAATCATGAGATAGTAGAATGATTATTTATTTTCATACAAGAAAAGTAAATTAAAGATCATTTTTTGCTTTAAGAATAAGATTCGACATCTTTTTAACTTATGAATCGGGGTTTTAAACAACAGTCAGTGTGATATTTTTTTCTCAGTTGATAGGTATATTAGTAGCACTGCACTAATATAGTTGATGAATGATACTAGTAACAGATCGAGATATTAAACCCTTTTACCATCCAAATCCAATCGAAAACCGAGAAGTTGGGAAACAATAGAGCCCATACCTTAATGGTGGAAGTTGTGGCTGTGGCATCAGGCCTCTTATTAATTGGTGGCTTGCCAAATTTAAACTGTACAGAGATATTGGCTTGAGACAGATCTATGCCAGAGCTTTGCAATGCCTCCGTCAATGTGTTTAACAACCTGTTTTTCCACCAGGAAACTAAGCAATAAATGTCTTGCAAAAATGTTTGAAAGATTGATTCGTCTCTTCGAGGACATTTAATTTAGACTAAAATTTTCACAGCAAACAGACATCTCTACCACTACACAGGAAATTAATCTAAAAAGATTGACAAGAAGATCCACTTACAATAATGCCAGTGCAAAGTACCAAATTGAAGAAAAACTTGCATAACTTTTTGAACCAAACCATGAGAAAAAAAGAACTCAATAATTCTCATATACATACATACATACATACATACATACATACATACATACATACATACATACATACATACATACATATATACATACATATATATAAAAGAAAAACAACAGAAAAAAAATAAATCTCGCTCTGAAAGATATGGCTGCATTGCCAGAAGTATATATTCAGAAATAGAATCAACTTATGGAGTTATGCTTAATACTCACCCATGGGAGTAAACAGTAGACACACTAATTGTGCCCTCATCAATTGTCAGCTCCTCTTGTTCATTCAACATCTGCTTGCTAACAGAACAATCAGCAAGGCTGCATGTTCTTACACAGGGAGATCGATTGTGGGATGCCATGGTACCAGCATCAGCCAGCCTCTGCTGTGACTGAGAAATGCTAGTTTCGCTTCCAACAGGGAACAACCTTGGTTGCAATAGATTCTGTGTGGCAACCAGGTTACTATTTGTCTTGTAAAAGACACCAGCAGTATGACCTGTAGCGGGTGGACTGTGCAGACTTAATGGGGAAGGAGGTACAACTGGAACTCTACTTTCATCAAGTTGTTTGGAGAACACATGTGCAGGAGGAGCAGAATCATTTTTCACTACATGAGGTGGGACAGATAAACCATTTGGAGGGACTTGGCTGTTGTTCTGCTACAAACAATTTTTTTAACCAAAAAGAAACAGAAAAAGAAAGCAAAAAAGATAAATGAGTAAGCTTATCAGAAAAGAAGACTAGCAAAATAAGAAAAAGTATGCAAGCAGGATTATGATGAAGTAATTTTGAGCCCCTCGTTTCATAATGGTAAATGCACATGTTTGTTCTTCATTATGATTAAAAGAAAATATTACCAGCCAAGAATCCAAAGCACAACATTGAAAGATTTTTTCAGTTTGCAGAAATAACAAAGGGATCACAAGCTTGGTGCGACCAGACACATTGCTTCTGATTTTGTTAGGCAATCATTTTGGCACAGATGAAGCAGAACAGCAAGGATAGTAGGATCCATGCAGCAGTCTACAAGCACAACTCATCTTGCAAACAGTTAGTTTCTTTTTAGTTGGTTGCTACAATCTAAATGTTAATGAATCTAACTAAAAAAGAAAAGAAAATAATTAAAAGGTCAATTACAAAGACAGTTCAAACCTCAGGTTGTGGACTTTATGAGACAGAAAAAATTATAGAGATACTGACTAAGGAGTCATTATACACTTCTCGTAAAGTCGCCTTTTTTAAAATATCCTAGTGACATAATTAGTCTCTATATATGACTGTTGCTATAATCAGACTATGTTTGAGGAAAATCCTAAGCCGTTCAGATGTATTGGAGATCATTGACTATCTCGATGGGAGTATTCATGCACCATGGCACCTACAAGCATTACTCAAGGACATTTTGATGATTGGAAAGAGTTCAATCATGTGAAATTTTGTCACACTAGGAGAAATGTGAATGTGGGTCACCCACCATCTTGCTTTGTTTTGGCAGAACCGGAAAAGCTACACACTCCTGGGTTTTAATTTCAATCTTAGTTTGTAGTTGGACACAGGTCCAATTTAAGGTTAATCTAGTGAAGACTTGTCTCTAAAAACATAATAACATGCTAAACTTTACTCCATCATAATAGCATGTGTGAAAGAACACATTATGCACACATATAAATTGTGCTTTGTGATTTTACCCATCGTATTAACTTGGTATTGTCCTTATTCCATCCTGGGGGTGATGACTCATGCTTCTGTATCTTCTCTTGTAGGAAGCGGACGTATTCAATGACCTGAAGAAAGTTTGCTAAAAGACGTCAATGCGAAGGAACTCCATTGTAGAAAGAAGAGAATATTGTGCTTAAATACCCTTGGCATGATGAATTACCTCCATGAGAAACGAAGCTTTATCCCTCCTCTGATCGCTATGAGGTATGAGCTCCCTGAGTATTTGAAATCTGCACAATATTTTTATGTTCTAGTATAAACACACAAGTCTAGGAAAATAAATGACTAGTATATAACTCTACACCTTGGATTTCATTAAATTTAGAAAAAAAGAAGACAAGTAAATAACTCTACATCTTGGATTTATGTATTTTATGTACTATCCATAATTCCATGTAAAGGTCAATCCAAAAAAGCAGCAGACTGAAGAATGAAGTCAAACAAGAAGGACGATTAAATGATGAAGTAAAATCTATGTTGTCAATCAAATGGTAAGAATCATAAAGTTGGCATCCACTTGTGGAAATTATCTTCCCAATTTGACAACACGTCACCTATAAAACTTCAGTCATATTAACTCAGATATGGTTATAATATTTGTGCTCGGAGAAGGCTAAAGCATTCGACTGAATACACCTTCTAGCTCAATACTTTGTCATGATTTATCGATCTTTACATATTTTTTTGTTCAATATACTTGAAACAAAAACCATGTCAACACCAATAGAACCACAAACATGTTCTACAATACACTGTCTATAATGAACTATACAGTAGGTAAATGCAAATTCTAGTTCTAAGGAGCACTATAATTTGTTGGAACGTCAGTCTAATATTGTCATTGCATGACACTCCAAAAAACACAGGAAAATAAGGAACTGAACGAAACTAGATTTGGTAACAAAACAAACATTTTTCGTTGACTTGCCTATCATTGATTTTGCTTCTTCTTCTCTGCTCTGTGGCAGAATGCTTTGATCGTGGGTTGTTTGGTCTCTGATCGACGCAGCTCGCTTTTCCATCCACTTTGATGGTCAAATCTGCATCCCATTGTAAATAAAATGAATAAAATCAGATGATTTTGCTCCAAAGATAAAGCAACACAAGTAACAAAATTTCAGCTTCTATGGCTCCAAGAAGCTGGATAAGGAACAATATGAACGAAGCAAAAAAGGAGCCACCTTTACTGGCGGAAGAGCCTTCCCTCTTTGCAAAATCCTCATCTTCCACTCCATCATAAGCTCGACTGGATCTCGATGTGGCAGTCTCTGTCAGCTGCTTCTTCTCTGGCGTTGAGTCCTGCCTGTCAAACAGTTGCCCACACAGTTCAGGCAAGAAAAGCCTCTAGAAAATAGAGGGATGAAGAGGAAGACAAAGGATACGAACCTGCCAGTGGTGGCTGCGGCTATGGCGACGGTGGCGGGGATGGGTCCAGAATCGTGGCATTCGCCTGCGGCAGCAAATTGTGACGTCCTCTGCCCTGCCATGAAACCAACCAGCATACGATATGCTAAATTTTATGATAATTCAAAGATCCCAAATTGAATTTCATAGTATTTTTTTATTTATGCAATTTGATCTCTGATATCTAAAATCTTGTTCACTATTTTTTTTCTTTTTTGAAAAATATTTTGATCTTAAATTATATATATATATATATACATATATATATACATATATATATACATATATATATATACATATATATATATACATATATATATATGTAGTTATAGTTATAGTTATAGTTATAGTACTTCTTTCACAATCAAAATAGTAATTAAAAAAGCTTTTATGTTTGATAAGAGAAGAGAATAGTGAACAAAGAACTATAATTACAAATTAATTTGGGCTTCTACTTGGGCTTTTGCACGGGAATTGTATGGCCCCATGGAGGCCCAATAATCTCACGAGTCTATCACGTGCATATATCAACATCTGTTTTTGTTTTCAGAAATCACAACAAAATTTGCTTTCGGGAAACGGATTCGTTTCTAAGAACATGAAGCGAGCGAGGAAAACACTGCTGTTTTTTTTGTCTCGAATTGAAAGTAGAAAACGATTTTTTGTTTGCGAAAAAGAAAATAATTAACTATAAATAAAAAAGGTGATGAAAATGTTACCTCCCGAATCCGTGTCGTTGTCGTCCCACGGCGTGTAAGAAGTGCCGCCGGCGTGGCGATAGCTGGCGGTGGTGGTGGTCCGGCCACCGTATTCGGGTTCGGGTTTGGTCTGTAACCCGGCAGGGAAACCCGGCGCCTCGCTGCACCCTCTCCGCTGCGGCTTCGCCGCGCCCGCCGCATGGCCGATGGCGTACGTGCCCACCTCGCCGGGAAGCGCTTGCTCCGCCGGCCTCTCGACCGGGACAGCGTCCTCCTCTTTTCCCCGCTCTGGCGGTTGAAGGAAGTCTCGCGTCTTCAAAAAGAAGCCTGGAAACACATTTGCAACGACGAAGGGAAAAAAGACAAAAATTGAGAGAAAAGAAGACGACGATTTCATCAGTAGACAGCATAATTCCAAGTTCTACATCAGTTACTACAAATTATGGAGCTACTCGGCGGACGGGTACCTTGTGAGGGAGGCCTTGGATCTTCGAGCTGCAATGACGAATCCGAGGAGTAAAGCGAAAGGAAATCATGAGTTACTTTCTTCCCTGTTTACGCATATGAATTATCGACTCAATAAGCGTCATAATTGGGCGTTAAATTGCAAGAACGCATGGAAAAACTTTTAGTACCCTGCCCTACCTTGGACCTCCATCTATCTTCTATCTTTTGCAGGTTATCCTCAGCAATTCATCACAGAAACTGTAGAATTGCGCCCAACTTCTTCTCTCCGAGAAGCGAAATCCCAAATTCCTGCCGCAGAATTACGATCAAATCAGAAGCCTAGGAAGAATCTTCTTGGTTCTCCGCCGGAGAAGTCGAACCCGATCGCATTCAGGGGAGCAGAACGGATCCAAGCAGAATGAGAAAATCGAACTATGAGATCGATGTGATGATTCCCAATGGAGAAATTTGGCCTTCACGGAGGAGAAGCGAGGGGAGACCCCTTCGAGATCTTAAAACGCCGCGCTTCGGTGAACTCCCGTCTCTGCTCTCGCTTTTTACATATCCTTTTCTCAACCCTTCTTTTCCGTCACCGAAAACGCCGTTGACGGTATCTAACGGCGGTTTCTCTCCCGTTTCTGCCCATCGCCGCGTGGGTGAAACTACGTACCGATTTGGCTTTCGATCCGTATTACCGCGGGCGCTACATTGGCGATCGTACGGCCGTGATCTACAGACGGAGGCGATGGGTGGGATCACGTGCCGTACGGCAGTTTGACTGCGGTTGGTCGCTGACGTATCAGTTTAACGAAAGCGGATAATTTAGCAGGCGATGATTAGGCGCTAATCCCGAGGAATAATAAAAGAGGATTATTAGTTTACGATAATAATATTTACATGAAGGAGGAGAGGAAGAGATTAGATTAGGGACAAGTACAGCAGAGCATGTTGGGGACGTGGGTGGAAGGATCACGTGACGCTCATGTGCTTAAGATTCTCCCACCTCTCTTGCACAATTCATGAGAATTTTACCTGCTTTGATCCATCAAAAAAATTGCATATCTTAGGATAAAGCTCACACGATGTTTCTCTTTCAGGTTGATGTTCCTACAGAGAAGTATGTTGCTAATAATCTACAGTGTATCTTGGCATAAGCAATTTTTCTCTGGAAGAAGAATTTGATCGATGTTAGACTAAATATGATCCATTAAAACTTGAGTCAGATCCTCTTTAGATCCCGTATCTACTCTAACTCATAAATAATTAATTGTTTTAAAATGAAAACCTAACCATTTTATTATTTCGGAATAACGGTAACTGTCTACGTGGTGGACTAACCATGACCTCACCATCCACGTACGTCTCGGCAAGTCATCGGTCATTTGTTGAGACGAGCCCCACCGTCTCTTCGACCCCTTTCTCACGTGTCCTTATCCTCCTCCACTGTCTGCTACACTATTTATGTGCAAGATTCAATCGGATGAAACCATTCCTGGATCACTTTGTCAACCATCACCTGATCTGTGAATGCCAACCAGTAGATGATAAGGTTCTTTTCTCTTTTTCTATGGCATAGAAACAGCTGGTTTCTGAACCTATTTGTTTGAGGGAAAGAGAGTAACCTTGCTGCTGTCGATGCTGGAACTCCCGTGATCACATCGGGCAAGGAGACAAAGTAACTGGAAAAGCTCAGGCACTTGTGTTGGCTTTTATATCGGAAACTGACGAAAATAGGTTCAGATACAAAACAACAATCGAAATGAGCATTTAGAGGAGATAAAATAGATGAGATACGCAATGAGGTTGCATGGAAATCCTCGGAACTCGGATGAGATCAAAACCTGTGGCTTTCCCACCATTACCTCAGTTGTAGGTCATGCATTGCACAGCTCCCAGGAGATCTGAGATGGTCACAATGTGTCTCAGGTCTACGTCTCTCTGCATGGCAACATCTCACGTGCAAACAGTGACAAGCTCTTCCTCCGGCAAATAGTAATCAGGGCTTCTCTTCTGTTCTCGCAGCTGACTTCTCCACCCCCCTCCAGTGATTTTGTTAGTTTTCTTGCAGATTATTGCTTGGAAACGAGTATCGATCAAGCTTACATAAAATATTTGCCTGATCAAGTAGTATATTCTACTGACAGCATCTCTCTTTCGTGGATAGCTGAAAACTACACCCTCCCAATCATTTCTGGCATCTCTCCTTCCAAGAGAGAACGTTACGGAAACTGGCTTCACCATGGTCCACGCATATATAAGATCATGTCCTTTAGGGAGAGCATGCTTGCAGCATCTATCTGTCTCTATCCACACACCACAAAATATATGTATACACATCTACCTAGTCTCAATCGTCTCCATAACCTATGTCCCCCACCTAAGTGACTTATGCTAACAAAAGGACATCTCAACAAAAAATTGACACGTCCGTAGAAAAGAAGACTCCCACAAAGCATATATTTTGTGTCGATTCCAGACTTGTTGCGTGACACATCCGACAAAGAGTGGGTGGTCGGAGGACTACTTTTGTGTTGCTGTGGCCACTCCGTGAACCACACGCATCACTAATGTTAGGCAGTGTTTAATGCATCTTCCCTTGTGAAAAGGAGAAGATAAGGATCACATGGACAGGGATGCAAATTCCAGTTCATGCGAGGAAGCAGAAACCAGAAACAAACACTTGAGCATTATAAGGAAAAGAAGAGGAGTTTGCAGCAGTAGTTGGGGGTTTAATTACACAGGTTTTTGTTTGGATCGGTGAAAATTCTGTTCTAAGGTTTCAGCTCAGGGATGAACAGTATATTATAATTTTATTTACCCCTCTCTCTCTCTCTCTCTCTCTCTCTCTCTCTCTCGCGCGCCCTTTATTTTCTGGAAAGACAGGAAATGTTGTTGTTTCAAGTGGATCAAACAAATCATCCAAGTATTGTTGCATTTGAATGCTTCCATTATTTGGCGTGATTAACATCTACAACTATTCTCGTCATTTGCTTATTTGTTATCCCATGCAGTGGCACGCGTCTGGGGATGGTTGGCGGATGAGTTGGCGCCACGTGATTAAGGGGGGAAAGGCCTCGCTCACACGTTGCCTCACGAATCACGTGGCCAACTCACGGCGGGTGGCGGAGTGGGTCCCGTAAGGTAGGAGGTTAAAAATAGGGCGCGCGAATGGGACGAGGGTTGGCCACAACTTTCTTTACCCCAAAAACGACCCAACCTGTGTGTGCCATTCGTTCGGAAAGGGTGGGCTCTCTTCCTGAGATCACCGAACACGTCGTACGTTGCGTACGCAACGTGCGTGCGGGAAGACTGTTTCTAGTGGCGCTGTGGGGACGTCGCGAAGTGGTGGAAGGAGGTGGAGGATCGGTGGGGCCCAGAGGCGGCTGGGCACGTGACGATGGTGGGGGAGGGCGAAGGTCACGTGCGGCCCATACGGGTGCTCTTTGTCGGGAAGCGGAACGAGTTGACGGGCGTACAATCCGTGGAAACGGCCGTTAGGAACGGAACGGAGAACGGACGTCCCGTTTGCCGTCTGTTAAAGCGCCCGCGAGGTGCTCGCTCGCGTCGTGTCGTGAGTGGTGGCGGAAGGCGGAGCGCGCGGAAGCAGCGGAGCTCGTCGACGTCACATGCGAGCGTGACGACAACGCGGTGTCACTCGGTGACGTCGTCCGTGGCAGAGACATTATCTCGTGCGGTGGAATTCCCGCTCCATGTCCCGCCACGTGCTGTGGGGCAAGGAAAGGGCGACCAGTCTCCATCGGGCGCGTGGTTCAGACCCCTCATGATCGCCTAGGTGGACGCCGCCCTCACGTGACGAGGCTCCCTTCTCCCTTCCTTCCTTGCAGGGCGTGGCCCCACATTCCTCACACGTGTTGCTGACGTCCGGTCGAACGCTCCCACCATCTTTTGGACGCATGCATGCATATTTATCACCTCATTTCTAAAATTTCACACAGTTTTTTTTATTTTTTAATATAAAAATATTTTAATTTCTATCTTTTCCTCCCCTCTCTTACATCGAACTCGTCGTTATCCCCATAACCCTACTAACTCTCATCAATCTTATCCGTACATATGCATCTCGTTTTTGTCATCCTCGCTTGCGACATATATAATCAACAACATAAACCTAATGATCTAGAGTCCACCCATAGAGGCAAAGACGATTAACGATGCCTCGTTGTCATGTCGATGAAGCTCGACTACCTATAACACTAATAGAGATGCAGACATTTATAAAAGTGAAGACTTCGATCTACATACTGAGTTTAATTTTTAGGACATTCATTGTTAGAAGCAATCAATAATCGTCCGATCATCATCAAAGGCAAAACATATAGCTTATCAAACAGTATAACTGAGGTGACTTTTTAAAGATATTTGTCATAAAGAGAAGTAAACAACTAATAACAAACTACTTTTGCAATAATAAAAAACCGCACCTTGAATGAAAGAACTAAAGATATAGACACTATCATTTCATCTCAGATCTTTTTAGTAAGTCATAATTCTAGAGTATTATAGGTCATATGAATAAGTAGTTTGGTATATGTAATTATGAATCTAGTGAGCGTGTCGAAAATTGATTCATAATTAATGGTCCGAGTGATTTTAGTAGCTCTATTTTCTCTCCTGATATGGTTGAATACTAACCATGGATTTGATTAGTAATGTTAATTTCCTCTTACATTATAACTATTTTGGTGTTCTTCTATGGTAGCATTTCCTCTCAATTCACTTAGCTTGCTCCACCACCCCAACCAAGCGCAAGATGCTCAAAGGCAGTGATGAAGCCTTTTGTATGAAATATGCAACACCTTTGAAGCAACATGAACTTTCAGTCAAACCAGCAACAAGGACTGCAGGATAATGGTTTCATGCTGCCTGCACTTCTTGAGGTTTACTGTTGAATTCTATGAGTATAGAGATTGGTACTGCTGCTACATCTCATTTGCACAACATTGTGGAGCTCTTCATCCCATGCATTAGACACCTGCAAATGCTTAGAAAGCTCAGTGCCACAAAGAAAAGCAGTCAACTGTGTGGACTGGAAAATACAAGTTTTAGGAAAACAAAACCATAATGCAGAAATCAGATTGAAACAATTTCCTCTACAAAGTTCAAATAATTATCATTTTATATCCAAGGAAAAAGCCTTTTGGTATTCTAATGAATCTATTGAGTTTTTTCTGTTTAGTGTATGCAGATGTGATAAAGGAGAAGAAAAAAAATGATGTGGTAATTGGCCAAATAGAACACTTCCTGAAAGTAATCCAGACATAAAAATTCATGCTGACAAGTAGCATCTTATTTCAGCTCAGTCTACTGCAAGGCTATACTGACAAGAATAACAGAGCATCATGTATTATGGTCAGTGGTTAGAAGTTTTTGTGCATTCTTGACTTTACTTTTTGTGGATCCCTTTGTTTCTTTGAGTTGAATTCATTTTGTCATCTTAATATTCTTGAGGAATCATAAATTGCTCATGAACTGGTCAAGAATTGTATTTAAAGATACACAGAACAAATGAGCCTTGCTAGTTTGCCACAGTCCTGATGAAGTCAGTGAATTGACTATACCTGCATGTTATATCCATCTTCTGCAGTCATTTGAGTATCTATTGATCTTCCAAGTAAATCTGGAGGGTTTCTGGTCCCAGATAACCCAGATTGGATCAAACCCTGGTGTGGCAGTTGTAGTTGCGGATGAATTATGTCTGATGAGAAACCAGCAGCAGCTGAGGGGCTATTGCAGGGCTGAAGTAGCTGCCAGGGAAAGAGAGAGAGGCTTTGATGTGATGATAAATAAGCAATACTCATCAATTAGATAAGGCTGTATGATCAGCATAACGAAGCCACATACATATTTAGGAAGAACTCCCTCTCTGTCAATGTCCAGCCTTGGATTGATAGCTGCAAGCTTCATTGACAGGAACTGGGAATCAAAAGAGGAAGTTATTTGTTGCTATAAAATGGTCAGCAGGAAATCTGAGAAGATGTCTCAAAATACAGCAGAAAATGTTTATGTTATGAAGGATATATACCTCAACCTGCTGTTGTAGTGATTGAACGTAGTTGATGATCTCATCCAGCATTACTGCCTTTCCTGTGACCTGTGTTCATATGTCGAATGGTGATAAGGATAGGTAGAATGGAGAGTTCAAGAACCATACCTTGCTGCAACCAGGAACAAGGCCTTGAAGAAGCTTCATCCTCTCATTGATCTTTTCCCTTCTTACCTAAATTGCACATATCGGTACATTTCTATCAAGAAAGAAAGATTGGCTCTTATAGAATCTGGGACTCTCTAATGCTGGCAAGATCTTACTCTTTCTGCAAGACTGTGGTTGCTTGTTGCCTGGCCATGCCTAGCCCGGACGTGAACTAGATTTGATTCAGTGATGTCTTTTACCTGCTTCCGTTTAGGATTAACAGTAGCCACCGTCAAACTCTTTCGCTCGGTTTTTGGTTCATGATCCTCTTCCATCTCCATAGGTATCTGACAGGATACTTGTGCTCGTTGAGATATCTACTTGTGATCAATGGAAGGCAACGACAAAGAAGACAGACAAACGAAACATATCTGAGAGAAAAGGATCTGAACTACCTCATTTGCTCTTCTCCTTGTCGTAGAGGAAGAAGAATTCCCAGCTGCAGTGGCTAGATTAGATGGATCTTCTTGGTGAACACCAGTGCGGTTAGGCTGATGATGCATGTCCTTTTGTTCCTTCATCAGACTGCCATTCTTGGATACATAATCAGTAGATAATGAGGCAATTCTGACAGCTTCCATCATGTCGATTTTGTTCTTCTTCTGCATCTGAGCTCCAGAGTTATCTCTTGATGTAGTTGCATCGAAAGGATTCATCATGTAGCAAGAAAACTTTGCAGTTGATCTCTCAGTGAAATCTGAAATCAGCTGGGAAATCTAAGCTATTTTTGCATGATTTCAAGCTTGTTGAGCTTGTGGACAGGTTCTAAAGCTCACTGCTGAATGAGTCATCCATGGAAATTGATGAGCATTAGACAGCGGTTGAAGGATTGCTGGGAGTCAATCAGAAGAATATCCAGAGTTGCAGCTCAAATTATCCTCACTCCTAACTGAGTTCAGCACAAACTATATCAATCAAAAATTGAGAAAGAACAGCTGCCTGCTGTGATCTCAACACTGTCACTGATCAGTAGCACACATTTGGCAAAGATAAATCTGCTCACAGATAAAAAAAAATGGAGCCAATGAATCTATCAAATAGCAGAATCACCTACTCCACACATCAGTAAACTGCTGACAAGCAAACGAAGTGAAGATTTTTACCTGCCACAACAAGTTGCATTAAATCAAATCATTCAAATGTGTAGATTATATGGCATTAGAACCACTTGCAGAAGCTAAAATTCACCAAACCCACCTTTTCAGAAGAGAATCTTAGAAAAGTCAGACACCCATTCAAAGACAACTCAGAAAACCAAGATTGCTCCACTGCCCATCAAACTTTCCTTGGATTTCACAATGTAGGAGATCAAAAGGATGGATAGATGAGTGATGATACGTTAGGCCAAAGATTCCAAGCCCTAGGAGTTGAACAGGGACACAAGTACCCAGCTGTGACCAGAGGTGAAAAGACTACCAACCAGAGAATCCTTGCTTCTCAGCAATCATTGAAGGAAGCTGAATAGAACTTGCCCTTCTTGACTCGGTGCAAACATTCATGGTCACCACTGTTGCACATAATAACACTTCTTGACCCACTGCAGAGTGAAACAAACCCTACTGAAGCATGTGTAAGTAAAAGGACTATCGAAGGCAAATTATATAATCCATTGTAGATTCGATTCTACTCTCTATCACAATGCTATGAAGAGAGAATGCAACTGTCTACCAATGCTTATAAGAATATTGGTTAGCATACTCACACCACAGGAAGACACCCTTGAGACCTGAGTCCCCCCAACTCATAATCCCCAGTCTCTTTGTTCCAAAGGAACATTATACCACCAGCTTCTCTTTATCTTTCATAGGCATTGTTGGATTTTGATCCTTTTATCTTTGTTTCTTTACTTGGCATATTACAGGCCTTGAGCTAGCAGCCTGACATTGCCAACCACCCTTGTGATGTTTGGGATCTCAAAAAGTTCTGTCATAATGATTTGGCACATTTGGAGTTGCCCCTCTCAGAAAAAAAATGTATATAATAACTTGCATAGAAATGGAACCCATGTACCACTGCATTTTATATCATGTAAGGTAACAGTGGCACCACTTAGCATCTGAACTCTCAGTTACTGTTTGATAATGAATAATATGCATCTAACTATGCTTAAAGATTGTATTAGCCTACCTTGCATATCTGATTGATTCATTCTTTGGTGTGACTCCAATTAGTGGAACTCAGGCTTCACTATCCTCTTGCATATTATTTCTACAATTTTATGGATGACAAAAAAAAAGATAAAAGACATGATTTAGCACTTGTGTTTCCTTTCTTTTTTGTTCTTTGGAACATTCAAAGTAGCTTAAGAGTTATTTTGTGCCTCATGAGAAATTTTAGAGTATAAATTCATACATGTTTTCAGGAAAGGTAATAAACCTGCAAACTAGCTTGCAAATTATGCAAGATCCAAGAACATTTGATTCTGATTTTTTGGTTCACTATGACACAAACAGTATAGGATTTGTTAGATATTAAGTTATTTATTTATTTTTTTGTTTGGAAAAAAAGGCAGTGAAATTGCACCTCAGAGTCAGCAACAGCTGAGTAATTTGCTGTTGACACAGGAATCATGCACAGTGGAACCACTTGCTCTTCCAATCATTGCAAGGAAAGACCATGGATAGTGCATTCAAACAAAAACTAGATCTCTGAAGAAGAGGGAGGGAAAACTCTGTGGGGAGTCTTTGTTTATGTTGCAAGTAGTACTTGTAGGGCCATTCCCAAGGAGTTCTACTAATATTTTCAGAGACAGTCTCTGATACAAAGAGAGGAGTTCAAGGGGAATCTATACTCATCCTTGCATGTAATTATTAGGTTACATTGGAACTTGAGCATCTTGCTTTGTTAATTACTGCAGATTAGGTGCCTAATTTTATAGCATTCAGGAACATGATCTCTGTCAATGAGATCTGATTCACAAGACCTTCCTTTGTTGGTGTGCTGGCTACCATGGAATTTACTCTTCCATTTTTCCTCCCTCCTAGTTGATGATGAAATCTGTGTTCCAAGGATGATGAACAGAAATATCAGTAAAGAAAAAGTGGTCCATCTGTTGCAAAAGTTTCTATTTTCAGATTTGCATATATGAATTTCTAATTTACAGGTTTTTTGCATTAAGTATATTTGTATATATATAAAAGCAATTTTTATTTATTACTCTAAATTTAAGCTAAGCATATATATAAATTTGCAGACAAATGTATATGTTATTGTGGTTAATTTTTGTTAGTTAATTATCATTTGACTATTGGTTAAAACTCTAAATGAGATTAATCCATCATAAAAACTCATCATGTTTCTCAGAATATTAGGAGTATTTTAGGTATTCAGATTCTTGGGGTAATAAATGCTGCATACAGGCATGTCATACTGCTTTTTATATGTTGACATCTTCCATCTTTTCTATTCATAGAATTCCTTGATTTTTGGTGAAAACATCAAATACAAGTGTTTTCAGAATGGGAAATAGCAAAGGTTATGTGAAGCAATTTATTGCAGTCTAATCTAAAACCTAAAGAATTTTATGTGGTTGATTTAGTTGCAAGGCATTGTTTCCCCAAATTCCCTTAATTAGATTGTGTCCCTGCTATCTTTCAAACAAGATATCAGTCTCCTTCTTTCTACCACATTTAGTGCAATTCCAGCCTGGAATCAGCCTATTTGACAACACTCTATTTTCACATCTAGCAGAATAATGGAGAACAACAAATGTAAAATAATTTGGGAAAGTGTTTGATGGATTTTCAAACTTGCAGGAGATGCATATGATCATATTTTGTCTTGAACAATTTCACATTCATGATCATTCATACACCTACCACTTCAAATTCTTTGTGAATGGATTTTGCAGCAATCTGATGCCACAAACTCTGAACTCAAAAGCCATAAGTGAGTCAATTCATGAGGAATTGTGTCACTGGGGTGCTGAGTTCCTTTGCATTCCTCTGCTGCTGGGGTTGCTTGCAAGCTGGAGTAGGAACCTGATCCCTCTCACATATGCCAGTTTTCCATCTCACTCTTCTAAGGAGGCAATCTTGTAGCAAAGTCATCTTTTGGTTTTATGTACTGGTGACAGCAATGTCAAAATGAATAAGAATGACATTAAGCTACACCAGGTTCCTGAATATGTGATTGATGATCATTATCTGCATCATAAACAAGACAGTATTGAGTCAAAACATGAAGATGATCTATGGGGAAATTATAACAAAACACATGTTTCCTTAACACTAATAATAACATTTTAGGTACAAGCATCCAAGCAATCCCTAGAGTCAATTGCTGCATGATGGTCTTAAGTCTCTGCACAAGAAGCAGCAACATCCATGCAGGAACTGCATATTTTCAAAAGTTGGCTGAAGGTGGTGGTGGGGTTGGCAGAACCAACCAAGGATGATCTCTCAATATATGATTGAAAGCATTCAGACATGAGGAGAGGAATTCCTGAGTTTTTAATGTGGCTGTCACATCTAAGGTGAAGAATCATTTTATCAATTATAGACCTAAATAATTAGTATAAGAATATCTTTGAGAATCTGGTACCTTTGAGAAAGCACTCACGAATGAAAGAAGAGTGTAAGATAGGTGAAGGGTATACAACTCAAGCTCATGAGGAGGCAAGTTTAGAGTTGAAAATGATGTGACCTAAAAAGTTTCTTTGAACCATTTACACCTGCTGGCTCCTAACTCACAATCATAGAGTGGCATGTCTATAACAAATATAATGTATAGATTGAGTAAGAATCCTTATTTAAGCACAATAACAACAACAATAATAAAATCGTAAGTCTTTGGAGTCGGATATATGAATCTTTTGTTGTCATTAAGATATGTAAAAAATTATATGTTTAGTTCATAATACTTAAATCTTTATTTATGTTAGAATAGAAAATTATTATATTTGTTAATGTTATAACGAACTTAGCTCGTCAAGCATCTCATAAGAATTAGAGTAAATATCTATCAAACCTTATCAGATACTTGAAGGCTAGTCCATGAACAAGTAGGTCATATGTAACTAAAAAAATTGATGACCTCCTCATGAAAGGAAAAACAAAAAATCATACCAAAAATACATAGACATTATGAAATTCATTAGGTCCCAACATTAGCTATGACAATAAATACATGTTTAGCAAATAAATTACTTATTTCTTGGTTTGTTTGGATGATTGCCAGATGCCTAAAGAGAGAAGGAAAAGCCACTTGCAACTGGGCTAGTGTTCCATAATCAATTCAATATGGATCAACTTTAAAACATTGTTTCTTTCTTTTATATGATACACAAGAAAACATGCAAACCTCCTCCTTCGTAAAAGAACTTTTAAGAAGCAGCAGAGGAAGTCTGCCAAAGAATTGAGCTTTTAGCAAAATGTTCCATAACATCCTTCCGGATATACCTTGACATGATAAGAGAATAAATGCTCATGGTTAGAAAATTTCTAATGTGAAAGTCATAAAAGATATATTCTTAATATAACCTTGGCTTAAAGGGCCATGACATTAAAGTTATGAATTTGCATCAAATAAGGAACAGGTGAATGGTTAACATAAAAAGAAGCACATAACACAATGTCCAGAAATAAGATTGTTGACATGAAGATAATAATAGCACTATCAATGTACAAGAAGTCTTGCAAGATGGATAATAGCATAAGCATATGAGAGTATTTATCAGAAGTAGGTGCAATGACTAAAACAAGTTGAGACCAAAAAAGAAGTAGAATAACAGTAATATGACAAGTGATCAAAAGAAATCTGAGGAACAAGAATAAAATTTACAACACAACGAAAAGAGATCGGTGATGGGATTAAGAGAATTTTAGTTGATAGTTAAACAATATTATTATGAGATATTTTGTTAGGAAAATTAATAACATATTTTTATGCCTGATTACCCATCCTCACCAAATGGGCCTGTATTTATGGATTATTTCAGTGGCATAAATAATATGTCAACTTTTCTGGGAAATGACTTCCATTATGTCACTCATCTTAATATAAATATAAAGCCAGTGTCACAGAAATACACCAATCAAACATTCCTTGCATATCTTCTTTCATTTTCATCCTCTTTCACCTTGCTCTTTCACCAATCAAACTATCAACCCTCCAGTAAAATGAACTCTAACCTCTCATTCAAGAATTTATCTATCCTCATCTCATTAAGCACCTGCAGCTGCAATGTTCCAAGCTTTAAGCCCACAATCCTTTCGTCAATTATACATGATCCAGATTCATGCTTGCACCAAACCTTTGTCAATATCCTGTTCTCACCTCAGGGGAAATGCTTGTCATTGTTAAACAACCAGCACCTCATTTAATGGTAGTGGATGTGATGCTATTGGGGGTCCATTCCATTTGCACTCTAGTGTCCAACCTTGATCAGACAATCATGATGGAGACACTCTGGACATGCTTGGAAAACACAAACATGAAAACTGAGCCACTCATTCCCTGGTATCCCACAAGCTGGATGGTGATCTCATGGATGTGTGTTCTTATTGCCTGTTTAACAAAGTGTGAAATGCTTGAAGTAGGTCTCTTACCCTTTGGTCTTTTAACACTATAAATAACCTCCACATCCTGTTCTTTCATGCTTCCATTGCTCACCTCAATTCTTTCTTTGTAACAACTCTTCCTACCAAAGCTGTTCTTACCTTATGCAGTCTTTTTGAAACGATACAACCATGCACCATGATGAGGTTGATAGAATTTGGTATCTTTCACCTTCAAACCTGCCTTCCTTCCAAGCCCATTATAGTATGGCTCCAAGTGACATCTCATCCTTCCAGTTTAGCAGTCTCTTCAGATCTTTTGCCACTTATGATTCCAGGATATATGCTGATTGCTATCCAAGCTCTTGTTATAACACTAACTCAGCTGCAGATGAGGAAGATGAAGACAAATCAAGCCTCATCGAAGAGAGGAGGAAGAGAAGGATGATATCCAACAGAGAGTCTGCTCGACGATCGCGCATGAGAAAGCAGAAGCAATTCAATCAGCTCTGGTCACTGGTCATTCACTTCCAATCAGTGAACCACCAACTCCTCCACAAAGTAAACAACATGATGAAAGAGTGCCATCACATCCTCCATGAGAATATAAAGCTTAGGGACAAAAAGCTTGAGCTCCTAAAGGAACTTGAAAATCTAGCAGCTGAGTATAATTGTGTCTCACATGTCTAGAATAACCCAGCTTGCATGAGACTTGAACTAAAAATTGTCTGGTCTCACCTGAGATGCTCCTTTGGGGCCTTCATTTCCTCGATAATAACATTTTTGTTCTGCTCATGCAGTCCACCTAATTCAAGCTGCACACCAAAATTCAGAATGATGCATTCAATAGTTTTTGTGACAACCATTTTCATAAAATTTCAAACCAGATTTTCAACAAGTAATGTATGGAGCTTTCTTGGTCCATCAAAGTGGCATTTGCATGCAAAACTAGTCCAGTTTCATATCATTTTATATGAGACAAGTAATTTAACAGCTGCCTCCTTTCATAGCTTTCTGTGTCCTACTGTCCTGGCTGCAATAATCCATAAGCACAAAGGCAATAAAATAAGTACCACGACAACACATAAATACAACTTACCTTTTGTCTTCATCACGTTGTCCTCCAAGTCATCATTAAAAGTTTTTTTTGGAAGATTATTTATTGTTGGCTGTCATTGTGGTTTCTGCTTCCAGTGCTGACTAGTACTGATCTTCCAGGTATTTAATTGGGTCAGAGATGATTTTGGACAGGGCTATCTAAATAGGACCACAAAACTGTGGTCAAATCCAAATTCAATTTGAAATATAAAGAACCATGAAATTTACCCATTTGACTTTATGTCCTCATCATCAAAAGTGTGTTTCATGGTCATATTGCCCCCTGTAAATTAATTGCAGAAAAAAATAAAAGTCGGTGAATGCCGAAATGGAATATTATGTACTTGACAAGTTAAAATGTATATCATGGTCCAACAAAGCTTTAAATAAAAAAAGCTTTGCGACGGATGTAGGTTACTAGTTACCAGAACATGTAATAACCTCAGAATGCTCTATCTTGATTATGCAATGACAAATAAATGAAACAGAATAACAAAAACCATGCTGAAAGTGGAATGATGTAAAATAAGACCCTCACTACTGCTTAGAAGTAATGAAATTTTGTTCTAAAGACAACCAGCATAGATAAAAGTCATATGGAGTTGATGATATTAACAATATATTCTATCAACATAATATGATAGAGGGCATGTAAACTAAAATTTTTAGATTATCAAACTCATGAAATCTAATAGCCCAGATCAGGTTTCAAAACATGGAGAGCCTTGACTTGATAAAGGTATAATGCATTGCTAATCAACATCAAGAAAGCAGATTTCATTCTGAACCATTAGCATGCCAAAAATGGATTATCTGAATGGAAAATGGACAGAAGCTGATTCAGATGAAACTTTCATAAACGTATTTGTTATTAACAAATTCTTAGAAGATAGTCTTTAGTCCACAAACACATCTGGTTCAATATAGTCTATAAAGTTTTCAACCATGACATCAACTTGAACAAACTTTTAGTGGATCATGGACAAAGATATCCAAGATGCCTCATATTAATCCTCAATCAGATAAGTAAATATGTATCTTAATTGCAGAAGTCCATAGTAAAAAGATCTACAAGAGCCAGTTTCATGGATCCACAAAAGAGTATCTGGGTTCTCCCAGTCAATATCTAAATTTAGTTAAGAGAATGCATTTAAGACTCTCCTTATGCTTGATTCTCAAAAGTAATTGTGGCCTTTATCTTGGAGCAAGAACTGGGGCCTACCAGTTGCCTACCAAGAAGGATAGTTGATAAAAAGTTATCAACTCGTAACAAAGTACTAAAGTTAAATGTACATCCAAGATATTTGTTTGACATACTGATTGCAAGTGAGCAAGGACAATATCTTTTTTCAACTATAAATTAAACTTAGGAGAATGCTAAGAGAAACTGAAAATTCCTCTGAATATTTGAAGTCCTAGATACTGTGATAAGCTATATTAATTTAGGTTTCAACCATTGAAAATAGATGTAAGCATATAATATGTGAATTTAAATTTCCTTCTACCAATATAGACAACAAGTTGTTAGAATCGTATCATCTTTTTATGAGTTCATGCATAGTTTGAACTAAATAAAGTCGCAGACTTTACCTTTACCTCCATGTAGGGCTTTCTTGGAAAAGTACTTGGTCCTCAAACATCAGGAATATAAGGGCTCACATATCTTATGTTTCTCATATATTGCAGCTTCTACTTCCCTGTGGATGTTTAACATAATTTTCACCATAACACCTTAAATAAAAAGAAAGGGTTTAGAGACGAGCATCAAAAGTGTTCATAGAATATTAAAGTTGCAAGATTTGAAATGTTAAGAAGCCTAAGAGATGAAGCAACGAACAGAGTAAGTATGATGGGACATGGAAAGATCATCCAAACTATTAGCTGCTATATCTGATTACAAGGCTCATAACATGCATATCAAACCCAGAGTTCTAACAGAATTCCCTTTGCAGGGCAAGGGACTTCATTAACAAGTTGAAATCAAGATGCCTACAGCACTGCATGCAGAAAGCTGAGGTACCAAACGCGAATGATTTTGATGAATGGTGAGGTTGAAGAAGATTGCATCAGGCGACGGCCGACCCGAGGCCCCGGTCGCCGTTATACTGGAGGCGAGCAGGCTTCCGGGAGACGCACAACAAGAGAGAGAATACGGTCTTCTGCACGACCCAGATTTCCTCCAATGGCCGCTTTATTTTGAGCCATCGAGAACCACACACAGCACAGGATCCACTGTCTTTAGAGGGTGAGTATGGTCCGATCATAATTTAGTTTAAAATTGTAATTGTAGAGGATCCTAACTAGGACTAAACGTATTAGCGAAGAATATACGGAAGAAAATACGTATCGATACCATTATATCGAGGGGTATATACGCGTAAAAACTTGGCCGAGAGGAAGATCACATGATTGACCTCTTGTTATCACGCCACGTGTTTTTTATCAATCTCAAAGCTATTCTATTCATCCCTCCCCTCTAGCCGCCGCCCCTTGTACCTCCTTCTCACAGGCTCGCTCCACTCCACCCTCCGTCGAATTCCACTCCGGCGGCCACCGTCGGCCGCCGCGGCGCCCCCTCCTTTCATGCTTAGGGTTGTCGTTCTATGACCTTCTGTAGTTTTGCGCCCATTTTTGTTATGGAAATCTTTCCATTTCCAAGAAAGAACTCATTTTGGAACCCTAACTAGGAACTCCTTTTTCTGTCGTTCGTCATCTCTGCAGTCAAAACTCAGAAAGCATGCATCGAAACTTGTACGTGGACCGAGTTAGGATGAAACTGTTTCTTTTGATGAAAATGTTTTCTTGATTTTGAACTTAGATGTTGGACGCCGTGGTGATCAGTCTTTGCTGTGCTGGGTTTCAGATTTAGGGCCGTCCGGAGATCGTTTGCTAATTTTTGTGACGCGCAGATAGTGCGGAAAAGGGTGGGATGATTCTTTTACCTTTTTCCTTTCCTTTCTTGATTTCTCATGTGAAGTTTAATTGGAATCTCTAAGTTGGAATTTGCCCAACAGGCTTGGAAGAATGGCGTACGTAGAACACAGCCATCTCATACTTTTTCAGGTTCTCATGGTATGTCACTGGAAGCCTTTTGTGATATGATATACTACAGTGGTATTGGAGAATGTAGTTCATATGTGAAATGAATTATATAAGTGTGCTTGGTTATTTTTTTTGTGACAAACCATGAAGAAACTGAATGCCTTTTGTGACAGAGCATGAAGAAACTAAATTCTGTAACTTTACGTTATTTAGGAGTTGATATGGTGTGGATTATCCGTGATGCTTCTTTACTACCTTCATATTGAAGTACCAAAGCACCGATGCTTGATTTTGTCAAATACATTTTTTTAAGAAATATTGTTGAATACGTATTAATATGTGATACTGTTTAAATGCTAAAATTTTTATAGTTGCTAAAACTGAACTCTACAAATGATACTATATACATACTTGGTGATGTTAGGTTCTGTTTCTTTCTCCTTAGCTTCATTGACATTCAGTTTATAGTATTTAACACTAATCATAATTTTAGTCTTGAAGAAGAAGACATCATGTTGACTGTTATCTGGGAAATACCTAAGGAACATCAAAATTAAAAAAGTTATTCATGACCTGCAATAGTTGTCCAAAACCCCAAATGGCATTCAAGGATCGATGTGACTTTAATATGCATTTCCTCGAGTGGTTACCATGTTTTCTCTTATGAGGAATTAGCCTGGAAATTTGCAGATTTCAACATTTATCATTTGAGAGACAATGTGGGGACTGGATTTGTGCAGCTGCAAGTTGTTAATGCACTTCGGAAAGGAGATAGACAGCTAGCCTCCAAGATGCTTTTGGACCTTGGTGAAGTAAATGACAAGTTAAGTGCTAAGGATTTTGCTTGTATTTTGGAATATTGTGCACGCACGCCAGATCCCTTGGTAATAATTATGGATGGTAATTCTTAATCTTGATTTTAGGTGTTTGAGTGTGTTTTTCTTTGCAAGTCTGCTCTTTTCTTCTTCTGTGGAGCAAAATATTGATGTTGTACCTTATAGTAAAGCTATTTTATTAGTAGGACTCTTGTTGACTTTTATTTTGTTAGTCTTTGATATTTTTGTTGATAGAAAACACTATTGCAAGGACCCATTGGATTCTTTTGCTCATGTTTGTAATTAGTGAGCTCTACAACAGATTATACATAACTGAAGTTACTGAATAGTTAATATCCTCTGTCTTTACTTTTTTCTTTGTTACTCATCACTCTTTAGTATAATCATCACCACTGTAGTACATGAGGCTTCAGCTAATGATTTTTTTTTTTTGAATGGGAGGAAATGCTTTTTTTTTTTACTTTTCTTTTTATTTGAAGAATTGTCTTGTTTCAATGTAATGGAATAAACCCAGTTATTATAAAAAAAAAGAAAGAAGAAATAACTATTGAAGCAAGAGAGTGTTTATAACCACTGGCTAGACAATCACTTTGAATTGAGACCAATTTTTCAAAAAAAGTGAAAATAGAAAACAGGCAACTCTAGAAGCAAGAGAGTGGTTGTTAGGCACCAGCCAGGCAAGCATAATAGTGCTATTTCATTCATTGGCCAGGTAAATATAGTAATAGGCTTTGTAGTTGTGGGACAAGTAAGCAGCAACAATTGGGATGTCTCCTTAGAATTGAATCATGAACTAGGAGGGTCTTGATTGTAAACAAGAAAAGGGAAGTATTAGGTATTTGATATCAAACTAAGGATGGATTGAATTCAACATGATAAAAAAATGACTTATTTCTCTTTAAAAACCAGAGTGGGATGTCTCCTTATAATTGAATCATGAACTAGGAGGGTCTTGATTGAAAACAAGAAAAGGGAAGTATTAGATATTTGATATCAAACTAAGGATGGATTGAATTCAACATGATAAAAAAATGACTTATTTCTCTTTAAAAACCAGGGTTGATTTTTCCCTTTGACCTGGATCAAGGCATTTGGGCACTGGGTTCCTCTGCATCTTTTTTTTCTCCTTTTTGGCATAGAATAAGATTCTTGTTTTGTTTTTTTTTTTGGGGGGAGGGGATGTGGGGTGGTTTATCTCATCAGACTCCAACACTCACCTGGAATGACATGTTAGTACTTTCTTTTTCGATGATTAACATGTGGGTTGTTGGCAAAGTTTTAACTCTCATTCCAATGGGTTTCACTAGTCTATAAGACTGATATGGTACACCATGATATACCTTGCCATATCACCCAACCTTTGTTGGACCAGTAAATACCGATCAGTGTGCACCTTGCTGCTGATGGGTATTTGAAACCTTGTTTGCTGGTAAATTTTTGAAATTTGGTGCAGAACCCATCTGGGACATATGATTTATATTCACATGTCTAGGTAAATTTTTACTAAGATTCCATTGTATTTGGATAACTGAAGGTGAATATGTTTATTCTAGTGACTAAAGTCAAAAAACGTATGTAGTGCTTCTTTAACTATTTGATGTCTCTACGATGGATCATCTCAAACTCTGTAGTGTCTTTTTGTGTTTAACATAGTGGTGCTGATGTCCTTACATGATTGTATGTGAATAGAATTGTTGTTTCATGATATGGTCCATTCAGAAGAGGACCAAATGCTTTCGGCAAGTACTTCTGTTCATCCTCATGATTGCAGGTTTTACTTTAATGATCCTAATGAACTAATGAAAAAGAAAAAAATAAAGAAATTGTACAGGGATTTTGAAAACCTTATTTTATTATCCTTCTAAAACTGTTAACTTTGACTTAATTTTTTTAGAAGTCAAAATTCTAAGCATCAAATAATGTGATGTACACATACATATGATTTTGTGAAGGAAGTACTATGCCTGATAGCTTCTTTTGTTAGCAGTGAGTGCTCTTTTATAGTACTACAAATTAATCAGATTATGGAGCTAGTAGACAAATGTAGTTACCAAATACAACTATCATTATGTCAAGGTTATAAATTCCCCTAGCTGATCCAAGACTGCATTGACTGAGATAAACAACATTGAGATGTTTCTAGCATTAGGGACCTTATGAAATCTTCCTGCATGCTCACATTGAATTATGGAATTTTTGTTATAACTTACTCTTACTTGAGAGTTCTAGGGAAAAAAATGCAAGATGATTTTAGGAAATGTAGCATAAAATATTTTCTTTTTAGGGAACAAGACCGAGTTGTTTTGTCACACTGCATGCTCGATATATTCTTCAAGTCTCTGAGAAGCATGCTCAGTGTGTTTGGAGGAAGTGACCAAGTGATTATACTAAACAATCTTCAATTTACTAAATATTATTAAATTTATATATGATTAAACAATCTTCACCCTCCCCATTTGCCATATTGGCAGGAGCCTCATGCATTGGTTTCCCCTATTGGAAACCCTCCAGTTGTTTCTTGGATTGAAACTAGTTATTCTTCATTAAGTGCATAATAGTTCTTCGAGTAAAATTAGATTTGTTTAGTGCCCTTTATTGATTATTGATGGTAAATGAAGCACCCTTTTTATTTTATATTTTTGTGGCAATACTTTGTTGATTGTTTCGACACGATTTGCCTTTGCATTGGTTTATTGGTATTTGTTTTGTGTAGTTTGCTATGGAGACATGGAAAATCATGGAGGACAAAATGATAGACATAAACAAGAAAAGTTGTATATTCATACTTCAAGCTTTCAGCAAAGGAGGATACATTAAGGAGGTCTGCTTAAGATTTCCTTGCATTCTTTGTCTCTTGATCTTTCTATTCTTTATGTTTATTATAATACATAAAGTTCACTTTTGGCAAAAAAAATAAACTATCCTAAAATTTATCAATTACTTTAAAGTCAATAAAGAAATCTATTAAAACTTTTGATTTTTTTTTTTCTACATCTTTAGATAATCTTCTTATCCAACCAAGCCTTTATAAAAAATTAGCCATAGTAGTTTAGGGGTGCTAACTAGACATATGGATTTTACAGATCTCAATGGCGGCAAAAGATCGATGTAGCCAACCCTAAATAGTTGGACTTACAGCTTTGTTGTTGTAGTAGTAGTAGTTTACGGGTGAAAATTGATTACAGATGGATCTGATAGTGAAAAAAATTTAATGCCAATTAGTTCTGAATCAGTGGATACAAATACATATATGGGCTTTAGATGGGTACCAAATTTTGAGCCAATTTGTTTAAAATGTATTGGATGTCAGAAGGGAATAAGAAGGATAACATAGCTATTAATATTGCATGAAGCAGAAATTTCTACAACTTATTAAAGGACTAGCTCAAACCAATCAGATTGACAACAGCAACAACAACAATAAGTTGTAATGTCTCAACCATGACATGCAGATCGGCACATATTGGGTGGTATTTGTCAATTTGATTCAATTTTTATAACACGAAGTGGGACTTGGGGTTTTTAATAAACCCCTTACTCTTTCTCCCTCGTCTAGTAGACTTGCATCTCATGCCACTCATCATCATCGGCAGCCCACAATTTAACTTTGAATCAAAAACTTTGATTTACATTAATTTACTTTAGGATATAGTTTTCAAATGTCATAAATTGTCAAATGGCAATTGATTGTCAACTACTTTAGGAGATAGACTTGCATCTGCTTCATTTTTTAATCCCCTTCTTACTGATGTTACATCCTTGGTTCTGAAATATTGCTTTTAAGATCTAATATTGCAACTGCTTGTTTCCCTTGTTCAAAGATACCTGATATATATTGCTTATTATACTTCTATCTGTTGAGTTTTCTGAGGACTTCTTATACTTGTCTACATATATTGCTTATTACCTTTTATTTGTTGAGTTCCACTTTAGACAGAGATGTCCACCAGCATTTGCAGGAAATTATCTGAACAGAGAATTTTCTGTAGGGGTTTTTAAATATGTTTTCTTCCTAGGCATTTAACTGGCTCAATTTTCTTGCGGAAAATGATCGGATGCATTATGTGCCAATGTTCAATATTTTCTTAAGTGGATGCTGGAGTTCAAAGAGCTTTAATCATGTAGACCGCTGCTTGGAGCTAATGGAAAACCAACTTGTTGGCAAGTCTGAAATAACTCATTGGGAACTTCTTAAGGTTTGTATCAATGTGAAACTGTATTCTGATGCAATGAACTTAAAGAGCATGAAATAGAGTAATTCAGAGATTATTTTTGGTGGCATATGAACCATCTAAAATATTTTAGCTGTTAACTTATTTCTGTGCCAACCAATCATGTAAAACATTTTTATTTCTATTAAAATCGTCTACATGTATGTTAAATGATAATTCATGATATGTTCCCATCAATTACTGTCATACCCTCTCCAGTCATACTGTAATAGTTTCATTGGGCTGTGGCCTTTGCTTACTACTGAGAAAAAAATACTGTTGTACTGACTTGTTGAGATTGGTACTTTTTTCATAGCTAATATGATCATTTGAAATTTCATTTTTCTTTCCTTTGGTCTTCAATTGATTTTCATGTATGCAAAATGCATGTACAGTCTCTTTATTGCAGAATGATGTTTTTCTAAGGACAGAAGCAATGCTACAAAAGCAACAACACTAACAAGCACAATTCCCTAAAATAGAATGGTAAATATTTTGTTCAAAACTTAAATAATTGGTCATGATCATAGCCATATAGCGAGTTAGCATCCAAGTGGCTTGGGTCAGTCAATGTTACAATTGACTGTATCACACGGCAAGGTTGCTCAAATGGATAAATCTGTATAGTGGCCTGGGGACTGTCTTCCACTTTGCAGTCAATCTCACCATTTTCCGACTGCTTGATCCTTGTGACATGCAGGGGCTGTTGAGCCTTCTATAACCTTTGGTCTCTAAAATGAGTGATGAGGAAAAAAAAAAAGAACATCTTTGGTTATCTGCTCCAGCTGACTAGAACTGGAATCTAAAGGACCTAGTTCTTATATTGCATTTTTTTTAATCTTACACGTAGAAAGCAACCTTGCCAATAATACCCATTGTTTGTTTGTAATGTTTTAATTATAAACTTTATGATAGTATGATGACAAATCCATATCCTATCATCTATTGACATGACAAGTACTTGATGAAACACGAAGAATTCTCTATCAATTCTGAGCTATTCTTCCAAGTTAACATATGGTAACTGTTTCGTGAACCCTAAAATAATGAAGTCCTAAAAATAAACAATCAATGAAATTATAGTTGATCTATGACTTAGAAGTAAATCCAAATAAACTAGGGTCCAGCAACTCTTAAAATTAACCTACTGCATTTTAAAGATGATTTTTTTATGTTTTAGGTAAAAAGATTTCCTGGCATAAAATTAAGTATCATCATGAGAAATTTCATTCCTAAACTAATAATATATCATATTTTTGTCAATGACCTTCCATGTTTGTGCTTGAAACGTATATTTGCCTTTCAGCAGCTTCTAATCAATCTTGTTTGTTGCATAGACTGCCGTAATCTTAATATAATGCAGCTTGTTCTATGCTTATGCTACTACCAGTGATTTGTTCTCTAAACAATCTTATTAGAACCTAGGTAATTTGATAATTTACTACCATTTAGTCCTAGCTGACATGGGTAGTATCAGATTAAAGATTCTTTCTACTGCATGGTATTGATAGGATAAATGCCTTGTCCACAGCAAACAAGTCCCATAGGATCATTACATCAATTATTATGTCATTCATTTTCGGTCTCAAATTATCTCAAATGCTTGTTATTGGTAATCTTTTTTTTTTACTTCATAGAAGTTAGTTATCCAGAGTGAAATTTTTAGTTGCTGAAGTTAATTAACTG
Source organism: Musa acuminata AAA Group (assembly GCF_036884655.1). Classification (NCBI taxonomy): domain Eukaryota; kingdom Viridiplantae; phylum Streptophyta; class Magnoliopsida; order Zingiberales; family Musaceae; genus Musa; species Musa acuminata. The sequence continues at coordinate 47,675,487 of NC_088335.1, forward strand.
CACCTTGAAGCCTAGTCAACTATACATCAGCAAGATGAGTTTACTTGCCCCAAATGGCTATATGATGGCAATTTGTATGATTCTCTAATTATGCTTTACAAGTACATGCCTATGCTCATGCCCACTGATTGTATGTGAGCAAAGTACCTGTACACAGCCGTGCAGCACGCTGGCATCCACCTGCACATAAATTTGTGCAGGCAAGGCGCACTAGTGCCATCATAATTAATCCTTAGTTTGAGTCAGGTACTTATGTTGAACTTACCTGTTTGGAATGTGCTTTTATCATTGTGTCAGGTTCATATGTCTAGTTTTGTTTCCCCAGTTCTGGAAAATATTATTTTCTCCTTGTTGAAAATTTCTTCTTTGGTTTTATATGTTCTATATACGTGGTCTTCAGCTACTGTCATTTTATTTATATGATTGTTGATTTTAAGAAGTCTTGCAGCTTGCAGTTTTGCAGAGGAACTTGTCTGCAGTTCATGAGATTTGGAAGGAATATACTAGATATTACAGTCCAAGTGTCATAATGCTACGGAAATTTATTTGGTGCTATGCTAAATTAGGCGATCTTGATTCTGGAAATGCTGCCTTGAAGCATCTTTTGGTGCTTGCTAGGCAAGGACGTGCCTCACTTTCCATATCTGGCACAGGGAATTATCAATCATCAGCAGTAGATATTCCTATACCAACAAAAGAGAAGTCATATGAAAAGAGATTTTCATTAGACAATTTGAGTTCCTTGACATTTGAAGGAAACCCAGAGAAAAATGAAGGCCCCGTTGAAGTTAGCATGGATGAATCCAGTATGGGACACCACAGCATCATGAAGAATCTTGAATTGAAGAAAAGTTTTGAAAGTCAATCAAAATTGAATATAATTGATGCACTTCTATTGAAAATCAATGGAAATACTTTTTTTAATGAATTAGGGAAAGGTAGATGCATTCCTGTGGCCCATACAATCTATGATGGTGCTGTTCGAATTGACAGTTCAAACTTCCAAGTCAAACAAGAAGATTTTTCTGAACTTAGCAGTGGAAAGATGAAACAAGGATTGGAAATGACCTCTTGTCCACTTAAGAACTTGTTGAGGTGGTCTTTCAATGACATGATACATGCCTGTGCACAATCTAATAACTACCAAATGGCTGAGCAGCTATTTCTGCAGGTACCATTGTCGATATTGTTTTTTTCCTTTATCTTTGTTATTTATTGCTCCCAAGGTAATAATTTGAATGTTGTTTTGAAAACTTTATGGGCAACATTTTGTGCATTTGCTTTCTTTGATTGTCTACAGAGCTTGTCCATCTTGTTTGTTCTTATTTATTGATCCGATATTTTGAGGTTATTTTTGTGCTGAAGTAGTAAAAGGTTTGCTACTTAAATCTTGGGGATCTGTTTGTGATATAGAGACATTAGTTTTGAGCTATGATTTTAGTGATATTATGATGGGGCTTGTTAGCAGGCATTCTTTGTCATTAACTTGACCTCCATGAGATGGCAGTTAGCAAACATGTACAGAAAGCTAGTGTGGCCAAGATAGGGATGTTGAGATAGTATCATATTAGTCTTGATAAAAATTAAACTGAAGGAGAACATATAAGTCTTGATAGTCAAGATAGTATCATATTAGTGTGGCCAAGATAGGGATGTTGAGATAGTATCATATTAGTCGGACTGGTATGTACCAACCTTATCATACCATATTGATCGAAACTGCAAACAATGTTATTAGCATATGCAAAATAGACCTATAGAACTATTGATTAGATGAGGTGGGTTTATTAGGATTAGTGGTGCTAGAAGAGGTACGAGATATGAGAAAACTCTATTAGGACAAAGAAAAGAAATTTACTCTTAGCTTGACTTGTGATATTGTCGTGGACTGAACTCATTGGAGAGAAAGATCCCTGTAGTAGTTGGGACACTAGTTGTGGTGTTTCTTTTTAAGTCTGTCACCTTTTCTAGTTATTAGCCTTCTGAGTATTTTAGCATGCATGGTAGATTAGGCCTTTTTTTTATTTACTCTTTAAAGAATGCAGTTAAAAGTCACAGTAATTTTGTTTTGTTTTCTGTCGAAGCTAAATTCATTACACTGATTTCATAAACTATTTAGCAGCTCACTCATCATTCATCAGACCTCTTTATCTTTTTTAAATAATTCAGACACTAACTGAATTTGTTTTTTTCTTTTTTAGATGCTTGACATTGGATTGAAACCATCAGAGCATACATACGATGGCTTTGTTAAAGCTGCCATTGAAGGGAAAGGAGTTGATTATGGCATGAAAGTGGTACCTTCTTTGGATCAATCATAATCAATCTTTTTAAACTAGAAGTGATAGTGTTGCTATCTATCAGTGGTTACCTTATGCCCTGAAAAGAAGATTATGAACCTATGGAGTTACCAAGAGTGGAAGAATGCTGCACAAATACTGTTAAACTAGTTCTCTAGTTTGATATATTTTCTGTATCCTTTGTATTGTTTGGTTTTACTGTTTATGCGGGAGTTCCACTTTTGTATTTATGATTTTGCAGGTTAAGATGATGCAGGAAAGGAACATCAAGCCATATAATAACACTTTTGCAGTTCTCTCAGTTGGTTACAGCAGAACTTTTGAACTGGATATGGCTGAGTCCTTTTCAAATAAAATATCTGATAAATTACCGAAGAACATACATACCTTCAATACCTTACTTGCTGCCTGTGGTTTCATGGTACCTCTAATTGCCACCTCATATTTTTGTCCTTTTCTATTTTTTTAAAATATAACTTCTACATTGTCTAAATTGGTCTTTGCTGTTGTCAATAAGATACAACTAAACTTCTTGATGTTACCATCGCAAATTTGAACTTCTCTCAGAAAATGATACTCTTATATGGTTGCTGCAAAGCTGCTATGAGTACTGACCTTTCTTTCATAAACCATGGCATTTAGAAGTGCAGTTAGCTCTTACTGTATTATAGACACCTAATAATCATAATCATGGTTCTTTGTTATCTTCTATTTGTAACTGCTAACTTGATCTAAACTGGTTATGCCATTAGTAGATGCGTGTTACTCAAATGAAGGTACTCCTCTTGAAGTGGTATTACCATATCTGTTCCATGACCTTCAATGTCACACATATAGTAATTCAGTTATGTGTAACACCAGGCATACAACTATGCCAGAAGATGCTGATGTGAAATGGAATGGCTAGTGTTGAATCATTGAATCTTTGAATCTTGGGCTCTGAAAAATAGGACAGTCTGATTTACAAATTAAATTGACTAGCATATGCAAGCTTTACTTTTTACTATTGGAATATGTTATTTTTTTATTTGTGATTGTGCTAACGTCATTTCCTTTACTATTGCATGTTTTTCTGATTGTATAAGTCAAACGAACTCTAGGTTATGGATGCTTTGACCACTATAAACAGCCTAGGGATTTAGAAAATTGGATGCCTGGATAATTGGTCTAAATGCACTATAAATATTTTTGAGCTCTTGCAGGATGAGCCAGAACGTGCTGTCCGTGTACTGGCAAAAATCAAGAGATTGAAAATCAAGTTAAATATCAGGACTTATGAACTCATGTTTACCTTGTTTGGCACCGTCAATGTTCCTTATGAGAGAGGAAATATACTCTCACATATGGATGTTACCAAAAGAATAGGTGCCATCGAGATGGATATGATGAAGAATGGAATTCATCACAGTTATGCATCCATGAAGAATCTGGTACTTTGGCCTGTTTTCCTTCTTTCAGATTCTGATAATTGCACAAATTAATAAATTGTTGAGACATGCATTCTTCCATGATATTATACAGGATCTTGTATGAACTGCCCTTTAGGAAAATCCAGATAATATGGCAAGTCCTGCACTGATTGCATGTAACAGTTTATCAGTGCAGCCACCACTGATGACTTGTGATGATAATTCTTGAAGGTCACATTAGATTGAATTGTTTCCTAATTGGCAAAGAACTTTTGACAACGTATAATTATTACTGTCCCATGTCATTTGACATACCGAAATAATAGATGGCCTACCATTTCACCTCATGTTTGATCATCCGTAAACAACATCTCTCTAATGCAACTTGATTAGGTATTTACCGTATCAACAAGCTTACTTGTTGCCTGCTATTGTATTATCATTATTATTTTCCTCCATTTCAGATAAGAGCTCTAGGATCTGAAGGTATGATACAAGACATGCTGCGGTATTTAGATATTGCTGAGAACTTGCTATGGCAGACCGATGCTCATCAAACAAATGATTTGTATAATATTGTACTGCATGCACTAGTCAAGGCAAAAGAGGTATCTAGACTTCTGAATAGTGCAGTAAATGTGACAGACCTCTTCCTTCCAAGTCACTTCCACCATAAAAAACCACGAGAACATATATTTAATGAGATCTTAAGTTCTTGAAAAAGTACTGTAGAATTTATTCAATGACTATTTTTCCTTGAATTTCAGAGACACAAGGCAATTGAAGTCTTCAGAAGTATGAGATCATGCGGTCTTCCAGCTAATGTTGCAACATACAATATCATGATAGAATGTTGCAGCATGCTCAAATGTTTCAAATCTGCATGTGCAATTATTTCCTTAATGTTGCGAGAAGGCTTCTATCCACAGACTTTGACCTATACTGCACTGATTAAGGTATGATCTTGAAATGGCTTTTGAATACATCGGAATACTGATAAATTTTATCCAACATTGTTATTGCGACTAACCTATATTATAGCCCCATCGATCCTACAGTTTTTTGTGTTCTTTTGTACCAATTTAACCTTGGTTAATTTACTGCTCAAGACACTACTGTAGCTAAGGTTTTTGACTTTTGCACTAAAAATGAATATTGAAACAGATCTTAGCATAGAGGTCTTTTGGTTCTGTTGTGTGGAATGGGGTGCACTATCTGGCCGTCCTTCAGTTCAAAGTTTTGGTTCCCTTTAATTCTGTTTTTTCTTTGCACGTAGTTACCTACACCAGTACCCATGTTATCTCCTTCAACATGGATAACTTGAGGTTAAATTTGAGGGTCCTTTTAATGGTTTTAAAGGCCAATTTAATTAGGGCACCATAATCTTTCACCATAGAAGTTTTCGATGTTTTCTAGGTTTATCAAAAATGAACTGAAGTGCAGTTTGAATCACAATTGTATATGTGGATTCGTACATAGTTTTATATACGTAAATACATATCAGTTGGTGAATAATAGCATTGCAAATGGGTGTTGCAAGACGAGTATTCAAGTACATGGCGAGAACATTGTCTTCTCTGTTTACATGTCCACCCAATACAATGGGTGATAATCTCTCTTGCAACACAGACATCTAAAACTCTGCATATTGATAACTTTGTTGTATTAGGACCATATGGCCTAATCGTGCATTGGGAATGACATTTTAGATTAGTCGACTTTGTGTCCACCTGCAATTTTATTGTCATGATATTTCATAAGGGGTATGCCAACATCTTTTTCTTTATAACATCCATGCCAAGTTCATGATTTTACTTGCTCCCAGTTCATGACGTCAAGGCAATCAGAAAAGATACCACTCTGGGTTTCAGCATATTCACCGGTAAATGCAGTCAGTCAATTGGTCCTTTTCCACATATTTGATGGTACAAATTAAAATCTTAGTGGCCTATTATCCACTCTTATTCAATAAGGAGATTTGGAGACATTTTTGTCGCTACATCAGTGAAACTATGATGCTTTCATGCAGCGATTTAAAAAGGCGCTCGGGCGCTCGCCTAGGCGCTCGGGCGAGGCGAGGCGAGGTCCGAGCGCCTCGCTAATCTCCCAAGCGGCGCGCTTCAAACAGGCGCCGCCTAGGCGCTCGCCCGAGCCCAGGCGCTGGGCGCTTCGGGCGAGCGCCTTGGTTAACCAAGGCGATCGAACCAGGATTTTAGCTCTGGTTCGGTCTCCAATGGTTAGTTGGTTCAATCGAACCAACTAAAACTGCTATAAGTGACAACCGAACCCTAACCCACGTCGTTGCTGCTCCCGATCCCGCTGCTCGCAAATGCTACCGTTGTTGCCGACCTCGCCGCTGTTGCTGCCGCTCGTGCCTCTCGCTGCTCGCCGCTCCTGCTCCTGCTGCCGCTGTCGCTACTCGCAAACGCTGCCGCTGTCGCCGCTCGTGCCTCCCGCTGCTCACCGCTCCTGCTCTTGCTCCCGCTGCTCGCCGCTGTTGCTGCCGCTGCCTCCTTACACTCCGCTGCCGCTGTCGCTTCCTCTTTTCTCAGTCAGCAGGCTTAGCACCCCCTTACACTTCCTTCTTCTCCTTCTGTTAACAGTATACAATATACTGTTAACAGTATACTGTATACTGTTAATATTGTTAGGTTTATTTGAAATTATTAATTTTCAATACTGTTAATAGATTTTCTTAATTTAATAGTATATTTTAAATTAAAATTTTAAATAATTATATTTATTAATTATATTTTATATTTTTATATTTTAGCGCCTCGCTTCGCTCGGGCGAGCGCCTAGCGCCTCGGGCGTTTTTAGACCTTGGCGCCTAGCGCTTTTTAAATCACTGCTTTCATGACCTAGAACCTGCTCCAGATAGGCCCAAAAAGAAGAATTAATTTCTTTGTACTTTGAGATGTCTTGTTAAGACAATAAGCATTTGTGATTCCATTTATATAACACATTCATTTATTAAATTCCAGCTGAGGGTTATAAAGTTGTGAAACTTATTTTTATCTCCCTGGCATTATAGACTTGATCCTTTGCATATATCTGCCATGACAGCTTAAGAAATTATTGAGTTTGGATTTTATATTTGAAATACTTAACAAATTATAGGCTTTTGTCTGTTCTTATTTTTTCAGTATTGGTTTTTCATTGGAACTACCTGAATATGAGAAGATTGAACTCATTTTATCTTTCTTTTATGGCCACTTTCTGATGTGATTTTGAGGGTGATCAAACAGGTTCTTTTGGCAAATGAAGACTTTGAGGGTGCTCTGAATCTTTTGGATCAATCACACTCTGAAGCTATTCAGCTTGATGTCCAGCTTTTTAACACAATTCTTCGAGAAGCATATATAAAGGTATTTCTGTGGCATGCACAATTTTTTAGTTCTTCATTCTAGTTTTTAACAAACAGCTGATCATTTATAATTTTGTCATTTTCTCAGAGAAGAATTGATGTTGTAGAGCTTGTTGTTGAGAGTATGCACAGGGAGAAAATCCAACCTAATCCTACATCCCTTTGGTATACATTCTCTGCATATGTAGAGAGTGATTTTCACAGCACAGCTATGGAAGCTCTACAGGTGTTGAGCATGCGGATGATCTCTGAAGACAATGAAATTCTTCAAGGGAAGAAATCTGTTTTCGAGGAACTCATTCTTAATGAAGACCCAGATGTTGAGTCAGAGATCATCAAAACTTTTAAAGGTTCTCAAGAGTTTCTTGCAACTGCTCTGATGAACTTAAGATGGTGTGCCATTATGGGTTACTCAATATCATGGTCTCCCGAGGAAAGTCAATGGGCCAAAAGGCTTGCCAACAAAGTATCTACTTGATTCTCTAAGACTGGTCTCACTCAAATTCTGCTGCCCCCTTACACTGCTGATATGTAAAATATCAGGGGCGTGTGAATCCAACTGGCATCTAATGTCTGCATCTCTCTTCAGCTGATCACTCATTTCCCTACATTCAAATCCAGAGCAATCTGGGCTGTCTAGTCGACATTGTTTGTTGTGCTGACAACCCTAAGGATGTCTGAAGTTTGTGTCACCTAAAATGTTGCTGACTCTGTAGATACCAAGGCAAAAGCACATAACTAAATTGGATCTTTTGTGGCCAGCATTTTCCATGTAGGTGACTGGTTCTGGAATCCTTGCGATTGCTTAGTGGCTGACAAAGTCAGAGTGTCAGTGGTTTCCGAATTCCATTGCCAACAGCTAGCTAGATGTTTTACTAGATGTAGAACATCTTGTACTTCAGCGGAAGTCGACTAGGTTTTTGTATCAAACAGACAGATTCATGTACCTTACCAAAGTCTGCTCTCGATTTGTGTATTATTAATTTGTTAAGAGATTGGTAAACTGAACATAATTTTATTCCTGGATAAAATAAGAAAATTTATAGATCGAACAATCTGATTTTACCTAATCAATAAAATTTCACACTAACTTTTCTGATCTACAGCAAGTTTTCTATTTTAAGCTTCAAGTTTGGCTGTTGATCTACAACAATGAAGTGCATTTCTCAGTCATCAGATGTTCTAAAACCTTGTTGCATGTCTGAAAATTATTGTTGCAATGCTTGAGCAATTAAATAAAGTACATTGTGGATCTTAAATTCTGCAGCTACCTCATGATCTCTTTATTACACTATTGTTTAGAATTTTCTTTTGTCTGGTATTTGTACTGCTGGTTTTAGTGGCTAGCAATCACACAAAACTGAGCAAGGTCTTTCTACTGAAGGTCTGCAACAAGAGTTCACAGCAAAGATACATATCCATTTTTGTCTTTCATCTTGTCCCCTGTGCTCTGATGACTAGGAAAAACTGGCATTCGGATGACTCGATCAAAATGTAATCGTTTATCACACAGGAAGATGAGTATTCATTCATTCACAGGAGGACAAGCTCATCATAATGGAACTTCCTGTAGTCCTGAACTTTATCATGTGTTTTCTTTTCTTTTTCTTTTTCTTTTTTTTTCCTTATAATACACCTGCAGGTTGAAGCAATCCCTGGTAAATGAAAGTTGCGGCAAAATGTGATTGATCGTATGTTGCAGCTGAAAAGGATGAGCATATTGTGTTTGTGGATTGTCGAGTGATGACCCTCCTTTTTGGTAGGTACAACTAGGAAGTGAGGTTGTGGCATGGATACTACTGATATCTGTTACTATTAATATTATTATCTTTCATAGATCTTTTTTAGTGTTATAAATTTTAGTCTTAAAAAAATTTATATTAAATTTTTATAGTTGAGACTTCTTTTGTATTTCGGACCTAAACTTTAAGATCTATATAGTTATAAAAGTGAAACATTTAATCTCATTTATTATAATGTCATCGCTTTTACATACGGAAAAGATATAGATCAAGTCGAAATCACCTTTTTACCTATCATTTTTATGTCATTCGTACATGTATTGTCACGTCCGTCGGTAAAATCGATAATATTATAATAAATTAGGTTAAATATTTTATTTTTATAATTATATAAATTTTAATATAAATTTTTTAAGTCTGATGATACTAAAGATGTCTAACTATAAAAAATTTTAATATAAATTTTTTAAGCCTAAACCGATGATACTAAAGAAGTCTAACTACAGACAAACGATAATTAGTAATTAGTTCAATATATAATATAGATGAATCAGAAGACAAGTCTGTATGTGTTTTTTTCTTGTGAATCTTCTAACTAGTAAATGAAAGTTTTTATGTGATTGAATTTAAGCAGCAACTGCAAAAGGATTATTAGATTCTGTCTGTGGATTCCAAAGTCATCCCTCCTCAAAATAGCTACAACTGGGAACTGGGACAAATTATTTCACTCTTTTATTTGCACCAATTAACTCTTACATAATTCTATCTATATTTGAATTAAAAAAAAGCAAACAATATATTAGTTATTAATAATGAAATACCAAAAGAATACAAGCAGGTCAGGATGGTCGAGTGGTCTAAGGCGCCAGACTCAAGTTCTGATCCTCGTGAGAGGGCGTGGGTTCAAATCCCACTTCTGACATTATTTTTATTTTTTATTTTTTTTTATTTTATTTTATTCTTTTTTTTTTCTTTTTGAACAGAAAATTAACAGTTGCAATATTTATTTTATTGTTTTAAAGTGGACCACTTAATTCCTTTAAAGAAAAGAAAAAAAACACTGATGATATTTTATTGAAGGACAGAAATAATTTTATTTTATTGCCTCTCTATGTATGCATTCACCGAACTCTTACATAATTTCACTCTTTTATTTGCACTAATTAACTCTTACATAATTTTATCTATATTTGAAGAAACAATACAAGAATATACTTGTTTAATTCTTTTAGTTTAAGTTATAATAAAAATAATATACCAAAAACTTACAAATAAGTCAGGATGGCCGAGTGGTCTAAGGCGCCAGACTCAAGTTCTGGTCCTCGTGAGAGGGCGTGGGTTCAAATCCCACTTCTGACATTGTTTTTTTTTTTTCTTTTTGTTTTTTTTTTCTTTTTTTTTTGCTTTTCTTTTTATTTTCTTTTTCTTTTTGTTTTTATTTTTATTTTTATTTTTATTTATCTTTTTTATTTTTGTTTTTGTTTTTGTTTTTGTTTTTGTTTTTGTTTTTGTTTTTGTTTTTGTTTTTGTTTTTGTTTTTATTTTTATTTTTATTTTTATTTTTATTTTTATTTTTATTTTTATTTGTGAACAGAAAATTAACAGTTGCAATATTTATTTTATTGTCTTAAAGTGGACCACTTAATTCCATTAAAGAAAAGAAAAAAAACACTGACGATATTTTATTGAAGGACAGAAATAATTTTATTTTATTGCCTCTCTATGTATGCATTCACCTTCTGAACTCACTTAAGAGACTTTGAGCTTTGCATGAATGCCTCCAACCATAAACCAAATTTTGATTTGATCATCCAAAGGGTATTACTATGAGATGCAAATAGTTTTTTTTCGTAAGAGCAGATTAAAGTGAAATCATTTTTGCAACATCAGGTTGTCGATCAAAGATGACGGTATCGTATAAGCACTAAAAAGCAGTCGATCCGCAAAAAGATAGAACGAAAACCAAACTCAAAAACCGCATAACATAAATTAGTTTCCGTATCAACATCACAAATTTGCCATAAAGTTCAATTTCTTAAAACACAAGTCCTATAGAAAATTTGATTAAACTACATAGGCAAAAAAAGATAGACAACAGTGCAGGAAAATTACTACTCCTTTATTTACAAGCACATCAATTGTTGTTGCAAAGTCCAGTGCATAATATGATATTTGACTGAGCAAAACTATCAGATCAGCCACCTGAAACTTCTTTATTGAATATGAGAGTTGGATTCTTTTAGAGTGCATAATCCATTAGTCTTGCAGAAATGATGAGAAAACAAAAATCCTACAAGAAATTTCCTCCTCGGTTTCACTTAGTTTCTCTAACATTACAAGAAATAGCTGGTTATTGTGTATGAAATGAAAACTGCTACATCACCAGGAGATTTATTAAAATCTATAGCACTAAATATATCAACCACTCGAAACTTTATAAGGATAGGAACAATTTGGGTATGGTTGATGAAAAAAGGCCCTCCATGGAAGAACACCTGAACTAATTTTTGAAGTCTATCACGGAGTAGCCGGTTGCTGTTGCGTGATGCAATGAATGTTCCCACCTCCAAGACAAATCTCCCTTGCACCTTGTATCATTACAACCTGAATGGCACAACCAACACATTTGGTTTATCAACATATTTATCGGACTTGAAAATAACCAAAGTTCAAAGAACAAATGTTTGACATGTAACATAGACAGCAAAATCAGATAAAACATATTTGAATAAATAAATCAAATCACATGTAAGTGCTCAAACATGTCCTTTCACAAGATCTCAGAATTGCACGAACCAGACTGATCTCACTAGTATCAGAAGAGCATTTGATTGGAAGTGTTACAAGCTTATTTCATGGTTAGCTGTGCCAACAGAATGCACTCTGCCCGCTGCACTTAGAGAGAGCTCATACCAGTACTGAGAGAAATATTCAGATATGACAAATAAAAGGAAAAAGAAGTTGAGTAATGCCAACGAAATGTTACATTCAATCAATTTATGAAAACAAAAAATTGTAGTGCCTTAGGGTCTCAGTGTTGTCTATCAAATTATGTCTCGCTCTACATATTCGTGTAACAAAAAGGCTACCAAAAAGGAAGGTGAAGATAAGGTGTGACAAGAAACAAATGGACGTTCATCTTACCTCATGATTAGGGAATGCTGACGTAAGAACATGATAAGCTTGTTGGTCCCACTTCTCATCACCAAATGCAGGTGCTATAATTCCACCGTTGGCAATATAGAAGTTTACATAGGAAGCAGCTAGCCTTGTACCTGCAAGTCTGGGTTTTGCACTCTCATCCTACGATTACATACGAAAAATTGAAGTAAGAACTTCCAAGCTTTAAATAGATAAAACCTGCAGTTTCTAAAGCAAAGCAATGATATTATGGAGAGCAAACAAGGGCAATGAAGACAATTCATAGAATTTGAAATAGCAACAAAAAGGGAACTCCACCTGAGGAACAAAACTTTATATGGCATATCAATTATGACGCCACTGAAATGAGACAGTCAAACTCGCCTCACCTTTGAGGAAATGATGAGCAGATAAAGACCATAAAATAAAATTTTAAACAATGTTGCAGTGCCTCACCTTTGAGGACTTATAAGGTGAACAATGTCAAATCAGCAATCTATTTTAACAAAAATTATAAATGGTCCTATATATATTATTTACTCCAACCAGAAAAGTAAAAGAAATGAAGCAATTCTAGATAAATTAAACAATTATTTACCATGAAGTATCAACAGGATAGTGATTGACATTTTGGATCACAGAATCAAAACAGACTGCAGTCTGGAAGGATAAATTATGCCCCAGAAACCTAAATGTAACAATGCATCTATAGGTTGGATCGGCATGCTAAGGCAATACTAAGGGGAAAAACTTTTTACACATATTCAAATGAATTGTCATTTTTTCTTTGGATTGGTATCCATGTGTTTCTACGTTACATCCTCATTCAAATCAATCTACAGATAAACATGTATAAATATGGAAATATGTGTTTCCTGTTCCAAATAGACATAGTTTGTTATAACTACTAATTAAACCATCCAAAGGAAGTATACCCATCAAACATGTCTTTCATGACTTGTAATCCCATTTCGCTCCATGAAATATTACAATGTTACTTCAGTATGATGTCTTACTCATGCTACATGTTCTAGTTTATCAGATTCAAACATTCAGTGGTCTTTCATTATATATACCATCATAACACGGCTAGCCTCCTTGAGGGCAATGGCATCCTTACACCTGGTGAAAAACCCACCAACACTCCTTATATTAAAAGCGAATTATTCAGAAAAAAAAAAAAGATGCCTGAATATCTCCATTCCAGAAAGCTTTAGCTTAGAGCAAGTACAAACAAAATGCAAAAAAATCGAAAAACCGTTATACTGACCAGTGTAACTAGTCCATCTGCTTCTTCTTTAGTAATATAAAGTGGCCCAGGTACGTGAAGTTTTATAATCTCTATTTTTCTATCCTTGGCATCAGTAGTATTGGATAGAACTGAAAATGCCTCTACTGACCGTTCATATTGTGGGTCTAGCTCATCATCTGTCCATGCCAACAGAACCATGCCAGGCTTAACAAAACAACACATGTTATCCACATGACCATTGGTATCATCATCACCTACAAGAGTTGTAAAATTGTAGCTGCTCAACAAGATAAGGCTAACAAGAGAGAGAGAAGAAAAACAATAAAAGCCACATATCCCAATTTTTTATTGTAATATACCCAAGTTAGGGATCATATAAGTGAAAAAAAAAGTGCGGTAATCTGCACTTGATAAGGTACAAAAGAAATAATTGAAATGGTTGTACAACAGGCTATGGAGAACACAATAATTGACAGATAACTAGGTTTCCCATATAATCATTTGCAGTTTATCAGGACATAATGATGCTGAAAAAAGGGAGAGTTCTAATTCAGACACATAACATTGCATAGTTCTCGCTTAAGAATATGAACAAAATAGAACAAGAAGATGATTTGGTTCAGGCTAGAACATATAAGTTGACTATTATGTGAAGGCCCATACACTATAGGATCAACTCTAGTGACATCAATCTTCTGGGGTCCATGGTTTGCCATGTGGGTTGTGGCGTCTAGGTGCCAGCATCAATAAACCCCCATTCTTTGTCAAGTACATCATGTTGGCATAACGTAAAATGTAACAAAGCCCTTGTTTTAAGCACACTCCCCAGACTGAACCAACACAAGCTAACACACAACCGGGCTTTCTATTGTGTTCCTTTATCTTCAGTTTTCACTTTTTCTTGATGATTCTAACAGCATATATACATCAACATAGCATGTGCCACCAACACAAAATATCAGCTAATAAAGGGCATGACAGTTTATTGATCCAAGTCGGTAATGTCAGGAACCACTCAGGTGCACGACAGGTTATTGATATAGGTCAGTGATGTCAACATCCACTTGGGTCACCTAGGAAATCAGACGAGTTGAGGCGAGGCAAGGACCAAGAGACTCAATGGGCTCTCGGTAAGGCACCTTCAACTGGGTGCCACTTAGACGAGTGCCTCAATTAAGGTGATGGACATCCTACATGGGCACCTTCAGTTAGATGCCACCTAGGCGAGCACTTCAGTGAGGCACTCGGCATCCCAAATGATCACCTAGATTGGCCTATACAGCCTAAACCTCTAAAGAACCTAATTTTCTTCCACCTCCTCTCCTCCATCGCTCCACACAAAAAAAAAAAAAATCCAAACTCAATTCCGATCTGATCCATATCCAACATCCCTTAACCCAATACCATTCCAATCCAATTCCCAGCTAAACAACCTACCCTGTCGTGCCCAACACTTGCTAGCACTTTTGTGTACCCTTTTACCATTGATCGCATCTCCTCTCTTTGTTCAGCATGTCTCCTATCCTCTTCTCTTACTTCCTTCTGCTTTTTCCTCCTTCCTCCAACAGGTGATCCACTACCACCATCTCCTCCATCTTCTCTGCTCATCTCCCCTGTAAATGGCCAACACCATCAACCATGGCAGCCATCTCGTCTTTTCTCTCTCCTCCCTCTTCTTCTCTACTCTCTTCTCGCGCCCTCTCTTCTCTCATATCCGTCTTCTTCCCCGCTCCTCTCTTTCCTCTCCCCAAGACCAACAACTATCATCGTCGTTATCCTCTCCTCTCTCTCACCATCCACTGTTGCCCTCCCTCTTCTTGTCTCCCTTCTTCTCCCCTCTCTTCATGGCTTAGTTAATCAATTTAACAAGACAATTTATTTTAATTATCAAGTACAACAACTGTAGATATGTAAAAGAAATCATCACTAAGAAGCACGAAAAAGGATCTTGGATGGAAATGCCACTACTTAAAGGGAACCAACAGGCTCTGATGTTGTCACTAACATGGTTCATGACTAAACAAATAAAGGTGGAATATTTCAGGCAAAACCACATGTTAATGTTTTGGTATAATGATATAAAACATCTTTCAAATGAAGTTTCTGTTTTAATAACTATCTTTATTCTTTATTATATTTTATAATCTTTGCAAGATAAGTGTCGATTTATACGGATGAGCAACTACATGAGCACCTAACACCATAGGTAAGGACCTTGGCACTTATAGCACACTAACATAAATGATCAATCAAATTCATTCCACACCATCAGTTTCTGATAAGCTGAAGAAGAAAAGGCAACCTTAATTTTGCAGATCACTTATTAGAGTTATGAAGGTTAGGAAAACACTATAAATTATAAAACATAGCTTGCTAAGAATACCATATAGTCCTCTGGGCAACCAAATGATCTTGCTAACCCCGAGATACATCATCAGCTCCTGCTCTATTTCTTCTTTTGTCATATCAGGATTCCTATTTGTATTTAATAAACATTCTTCTGTTGTAATGCAAGTACCTGTTAAAAAATAGCATAAACAGTAAGACAACCTAGAATTGAGCCTATAGAGACTTCATGCAACTAGCAAAATTAGTGCTGACATAATACATTGGCAACAGAGTCAAGGACTAAATATAAATAAAGTTTTGTGTACAGACAATAAAAAAGAACTGTCAAAAACAAGAATGGGATTAATTTGTAGATTATTTTTTATCCAATAGACAAGACCAAATTTCTATATAAAATAATCAACCAAGCTTGTTTCCAATACCAATAGAAATGTATTAGCAACACTTAGAAACAATTAAATTTAGTGCATATTCAATACTAAGAACACAAAAAGAAGTAATAAGGTTGATGGGTATTTGAGAGCTCTGTATGTCTGCAAAAGCATGAATGCATCACTGAAAGTGACATTGATACAACTTGGACCAACTACCGACGGAAAGATAAAAGCTTCATAAACAAGTAAAACTTGACCAAGAAAATTTTGAGGACATAAGATTACCATAGAAATTGTTATATGTAAGAAAAACAAAAAACAAAACCAACACCAACACCAACCAGCAATGAACAAAATAAAAAGCAAAATCCCTAAGTTTCCAGTTAAATCCCAGAGATCAGGGATGAGAAAATAGGATGAATAAACAAATAATTTCATTAACAAGTCCAAAGATCTGAATGGCTGTGCTTACGAGGAAATCATGCTGACTTGAAATTGTATTAAATAGAATAACAGTATGGCCAAACTACTTCTCAGTAACATGGTTGAATTCTCTTCTTTGAATTGGAAAATATTATGAAGATGTAAAATCTAATAAGATTTAGATTCCCATGTGGGTTGTGGGTGTTAGACAATGCTTGACTCTCTCAAGACCATATAATGGAGCCACTTGCACTCACCAGTCCCTTTTTTCCAAATTCATCTCCTAGCAACTGGAAGCCTCTCCTAAAACATATTCCATCAGTATTAAGACACTTAACACTTATATAAACAAAATATAACTTAAAGCACTACAATAAATAAATAAATGATAAAATCTCATAAATCAAGAAATAGAAAAACTCTAATTTATGATTAAATTTGACTCTTAATTAGGACAGTTTAAACTTTAAACTAAGATCCAACCTGTGTCAAAGGAGGTCAAACAAACAATGTATCAGCACAATGACCAAATATGTACCCATATATAAGGCTTTTGGAACATGACAAAGGCAATGCTTAGCTTTAAAAAAGCAATTTACAAAGAATATGGAAACAGTAAAGACAAAATTGGAGGGAAAAGCATTGCATGGTAGATTATTATGAAGAAATGGATTATTTATGCATACTTCTCCTGATATTTCAAAGAACAAAAGAGACTTTTATATTTATAGTAGATCATTCAACTTCTTAGTTCTTCCATTCCAATAACAATTCATATATCCGCTTGGACTGCAACACATGTAAACAACTACACCCCATAACATTCCCAAACAATCATTAATATAAAATAGGGAAAGAAATTACCTTCTCCATCAACATGAATGCTTCCACCCTCGAGAACCATCCGATGAGAAAATCTAGATAGTCTATCCAACTCGAGAATCTAGATGCAAAATGTCATAGATAATGAGCATTAAATACATATAAGCCTGCAATTATAAATCATGGTTACAGTCATAAAACTAGGAATGTTCCATTAACCTTCTTAGCTACAAGAACATCAAGACTCCAGTCACTATAGCAACCATCTTCTGGTCCTGGATAACCAAAAATATGCTAAAATAACTTCCATGATTCTAAAGCATAAATACAATGAATCGTTTTTTCACTTTAAAATTCTCAATCACTAGCAAAGAAATAATAAAGACAATCCTAAATTGAATTAGTGTGTCTGTTCCATTTAAGGACATTGCTCCCCTTCAGTCACTATATATGTTCTCCTTTTGTATAATTAGTCAAGCTATACATTTGGGTTCCTTATTTTGAAAAGCAAGAAAGACTAGTGAATCACATCATCAGATGACTAAATAAGATTCGATGAGTGAGGAGAAACATTCCTGAATTATTCCGCCAGCACAAGAATTTTTTAGACTAGGTTTTCCTAGTTAACAACAAGCTTCTTACCAAACTCATCATAAACTAAACTCAACTCAATGCAACATTTGATTTGTTTTTCTCTTTAACTGGCATCCACTGATCCAGGAACCACAATTTCTCTTAACAATAACATTAACATAACTGAACAACGTGATGATAGACTACCAACCATCATAAAATAACACAGCTTTAACACACACACACACACAACCCCCCCCCCCCTCTCTCTCTCTCTCTCTCTCTCTTTCTTACTCATCTGTCTTTCTCCTACATTCAGTTGAATGCAGAATAGATGCTCATATTATGCACAAAGATCATGACACTCGAACAGAAAATCTCAACTAATTATCGAAATAATGAGTATGCAATATGTTTCCATGTAAGAAACTCAGAATTAGTCATTCAATTCTTGCAATTCTATTTTTGGTACGAGAAACCTATGCTATAATAACAAACAACATAAATGAAGACTGCCAAAAAGTATCTCTACGGATTCGTATACTATGTCAATTCATAGCCTACCAAAATAACATTCGAAACATCACAACTCCCACTCTGATATCCCTGACATGCCACATCCACATAAAGTCAACTGCATCACTAAAATCTCGCCATTATAGGTAATATGGATCCTTAAAGGCACCCATTCCCACCATGTTGTTTCCACCATCAATTATGCCCAAATTCCTTCCCCTAACCAGAGGCTCACTCATCAGGTGCAACATGACTTACACAAGTATTTAAAGGGATCAAGCCCCAAAAAGAGATACCTCAATGATGCTCTTCAATGATGCTTAATCACATAGAATAATCCTAATCCATAACCCACATTCAACACTGGCCTATTCTGAAGTAAATAGTTAATTCCATTTTCGCAAGGTCTTAAATAGAAATTATCCAAAGGGTAACCTACCTCGTCAAAAATTTGTTAACATAGAATGAAGTGTATATCAATGAGATATTCTATAGCAAAGACAACCATCAATCAAATATAAGATGAGAAATTATCAAGCCATTTTTGGCAGTTCTAATATATTTCCAGATGAGTTTACTATACAGTTCATGTTGGCTCTCCTTCCTTAATCTTATATCGTATTAACAATTATTTCCTTTTCTTTTATTGAAAATATTTAATTATTTATCATCAGTGATCTGAATGATGCACGGCACGCAAAAACTAAGTTGCATGTGTGATTCTTGTGATGTAGGGTAAAGAGCAAAGACCAACAAAAAGAACATGATTATAACTTAAATTCATACCACCCCAGCAATTAAACTTCCAATCAATGCCTGCAACTTCACATTCCTGATCCCCTAAACTTGGTTTTCTGTCACGCCGAACAAACTAATATCAAAGAATGTTTATGCACTATAATTCCATAGTAATAAATGGAAACCAAAACCAACAGGAGAATAAGTGGTAAACCGTTGGTCCAATATCACGAAACCAAGCATCATTCATGCTCATCTCCACCACACGGATGTTACCATTTCCATGAAGCCAATCATATGCTTTCATGTACTGCATATATCAATAACAAAGTTCAAACTCATCGAAAAAGATACATCTTACAATCACAGAGAACCCGTAACTTACAAAAACTTTATACATCAGAATGAATACATTATGACTTCTACCTGGGCAGAACTAACACACATGGTAACTGGCTCAAATTTTGAAATCTCAGTTGCCACCTTGACAAATGTGCTCTGAGCTGGAAATGCACCCTCCCGCCAATTATCAAGACGTTCCTGAAATCCAAATGATTCTTGAATTTTAAATTGTGAAAAAGATTAACTGTAGTAAGATATTCATCATAACAAGTGCAAAAAATTCTTCTTTTAATTTCCAAAACCAGTTATATAACAATTCAATGTAAACAAAGGCACACAAAAACAGACTTTTATAGCTTATATAAACAAAGAGATGAAGAATAAGATAAAAAAAATTAACAGAAAATAATTAAAGCAATCAAAAAACTTATGTCTTCTGATCACCAAATGCATCACCAATTCCACTGATCAAGTTAATAATGTACACAATTAATTTCCAAATCATTGACTATAGAAAATATTAAATAGAACTTACAAATACAATGGTTATTCATCTAAAATAGAGACCATATCCACAATTTACCAATTTGGCTCCGAAATCAAAGAATTGGCATTTGAATATTCAGGTAACAGTTATCCCTAATTAAAAACTTAAATTTAGCTGCTTATTAATGTTTTTTTTTCTCATTGGAAAGAAGAAATTGTATTATCATAACGATAGGTGGTTCTTGAAGTATTCCTGGGTTCGCAAAGCAGCACTTTGTTGGTTTTAGGGACGGTGAGCTGAAGTAATTTCTGTGGGACGATTAATATAAGTAGCTCATATTCTATATTCGTGTGTATGAATCAAAGAGAAGTAATGAGAATCTTCCTCCCTAGTCTCCTGCTCCTCCTTTTATTCCTCCCCTTAGTTAAGAACAGAACCTATAAGATTATAATATGATACACAAAAAGAGGCTTTGATCAAAAGTTCAAGAGGAAGGAGAGAAAGGGGAAAGTACGCAGGAGTGCGATGTCAGCCGATGATCCATTACTGGAGCATCAAGATCGACCCCTAAACAGCCAAAGAGACACCAAAAGATGGATTTTTTAAAACCAGGGAAACATCAAAAAGATACGCAGTGTCGACCAGAATCTCAACATGAACACAAGAAGAAGAAGAAGAAAAGAGAGAAAGAAAGAATCTTTCAGGACTCACAGGCCAACCCATCCAGCACTGTTGATGGGGCTCCCACTCCGCGGGCATGTGGAAGCCCAAAAGGGCCGGCTTCTCTTCCAAACATTTCGACATCCCTCCCACTTTCCACTGCCCCCTCTCTCCTCCGGTGACTTCTCGCTCTTGCCTCAGCCGCCCGTGTCCCAGTACGAGAGAAAGCCGAGGCGGTCCGGAACGCATATGAGCGGGCCCCGGCCGTCGATACATCGAATCCAAACTCCGCGGTAAGATATAGGCGTCATTTCTTCTTTTTTTTATTTTTCTTATTTCTTCGTTCTCCGATTGCATCTGATTTGTTTAAATTGAACCAATTAATAACAAAATTATTAATAGATATGAATGAAAAATAGATATTCAATTCAGATTTATAATGAATTTAGATTATTAAATAGTTATTTTTGTTTGCTAGAGAATTTACTTAGTATATTTTTTTTAAATAGATAAATATATATTATAGGTTTATTATTAGTTATTTTCAAATTTAACTTTTCCTTGGTTTTTTCTTTTCTTCTCTAGTTATAGGTGCAATAGAAAATATTATTGACGTTTTGATCAATTTAATATAGCCCGGACTCTGTATGCACAGGATAATCCGAGGTGAAAGCATCAAACTCTTTGAAGTACCACTTATGTAAAGATTGAGATTAAGAGAAATTTTTCGAGCTGATTCCTTTGATGCCCAAATTAGTAATACAAAGTGTGAGTACAAACAAAAATACCCAAAAAAAAAAAGGTAAGTTGAGCATTCATAACTACTTGTAAAATAGATTAGAAGGAAGAAGCTTCTCATTACTTCTGGTTGCAAAAGATAAGAAGAAAACTTATAATTATCATTCTAATCATAATTGATCAAAAAAGAAAACTTACGATTATTTGCTTTAAACTTTCCCTTTTTTTTTTCTTTCTAGACATCATGTGACGATTATATATTGATGATTAGTCGATAATATATTCTCTGTTAATTATCATTTATCATCTCTAAAAGATGAAAAGCATGAGAATATCAAGGAACTAAATCGATTCACTGTTTTAAAAAAATAATTACACTAGTATCTACAAAAATGTTGTATATATGTAATTTTTTAATAGAGGAGCATCATCTGATTAGAACCAGTTCGTAAGGAATTTTGTAAGTAAATTGGAGAGGAATAAAATAATAAGAATATATGTTAGATTTATTTTTTTTATTATTTATATAATTATATTTGTTTTGGTGAAATCATCAAAGGCTCTTTTTTTTTTCAAATCACACTGAATATTTCTAAACTTTATAAATAGACATATATATATCCTTAATTTATAACTTAATTTTAAGAAAATATTTTTACTCATTGCCTATAAAGATAGATGAGGAAATGGGATGAATTTATGATCAAATAAAAAATACTGAGAAATAGTTTTTGACGTTTGTTATCATGATTTAATATTTTATAATTATATATATATTTTTTAATATCTCATAAAATATCAATTTTTAAGTTAATTACATTAATGTTATATTTTATACCTCCGTAAACTACTGATATATGAGCGATAGAGAGAGTCGACAATAATTTGTAGATGGAGGCTTTTGGGAAAATAAAAATTAGAGAATAAAAATAAAATTAGAGAGATTATAAATAATAAAATATTATTTTATTAATTTTTAAAAATATAAAATATCCATATGATAATAATCATTATGAAGACACCTTACAAAAGCTTTAGCAAATCTACATAAAATTTAGTAAAATTATGGTCAATTAAAAGATTTCTTGGAGAGAAAAAAAAATGTAAGGTGTGATTAGGAGGTTCTTTGCGTTTATTTTGAGCTAAAAACATCTAAGAATGAGACGTTTATATTATATTGTTTTCTAAAAATCTTGCAACGGACCAAAAATTCATTAAATGTTATCCGATCTTACACTCGGAGGAAGCAGCGGTGCTAAAATATCGAGTTCCAGCACGAATCTTACAGATTGATGAAGTGGTGGTGCCCATCTCAATATACTTTTGCTACCCGTTATTCGATCACCTATCACGATTACCTCGGTGACAAAGGGCAGCGGGGATTCATTCTCCAATCATCGAATGGTAGAAATTTGGGTACATAGAAGGTGGGTAGAAAAGTTATTCTCATGGTCCTAATTTCGAGGGCCACAGGTCGCCACGCTGCGATATCTCGAACTCGTCCCTCCGAACGAGTGGCGTGCACGAAATCCGCGGTGTGAAGAAGCGACATCCGGATTTCCATATACATTCGCGTGTAGAGGAGTGAGAGAGCACATCGTCTCGGGCTTCGTCTTCTTGTCCGAATCGACCGCGATGAGCATCCAAACCGCATTCCGTGGCGTCGCGCTTCCGAGCCTCACTCCCGCTTCCTCGTCGCCCCATCGTCCCCCTCGTTCCATGATTCGTGCAGAAGGTTTGCTCTCTTTAACTCTCTCTCCTGACCTTCAGCGCCTTGATTGATTCAAGTATTGGTCTCTCTCTCTCTCTCTCTCTCCTTTTCCTTTTCTGAATTGAAGGGTTTGATTTAATTGGTAACCTTTAGGAGCTCAGAGGTTGACGTGCGGTTTTCTGGATCTTCCTTTGTGACGATTCAGCTCATTTTTAGGAATTCTCGTGCAAAAAAACCCTAGAAATCACATTTTTTTCAGGGAGGAACAAGTTGCTGTTTGATGAAATGCGCTTAACCATACCGTTGCAAGCTACCGTTTTGGTATTGCGGGATTGTGGTACAAATTGGAACAAAAATAGTTGTACTATCACTAGCATTCATACATAGAGGAAATTAGATATTTAGAGTTCGCAAGAAGTACTAACTATTAAAAATAGATAGATCATATATGAAAGTTCTTATCAGATAATATTAAGCCTTGTAAATGCTATATATTGTCCGTACATGCTATGGAACAGTTTTAACATTTGAATTTTTGTAGTGGAGCCATCTGATAAATCTGTTGAGGTTATGAGGAAGTTCTCAGAGCAATATGCCCGTCGTTCAGGAACTTACTTTTGTGTTGACAAAGGAGTCACTGCTGTTGTTATCAAGGTAATTCTAAAGTATCAATCGCATATTTATTTGTAGTGCTTGAGTCATTTTTATGTTATTGGTTCCTCTGTGGCTGTATAATTTACTAGGAACAATTTGCATCCCTACTCATTTATTAAACATCTAATCTTTAATGAGCATGTTAAAATTAATGATACTGTGTCTTTTAAGTTTTTAACTATTTATTACTATGATATTCTACTACCAAGCATACTCCAGAGTTTTACAGCTTTTCCTACAAAGATATAAATTCTTTAGCATATGATCAGACACAGAGAATGGTAAGAAGAATGCAGATTCATTCATGTACCATGATGAAAGTCTGCTTATACCCAGCCTTTCGCAGTTGAAAGTCGAAAATTTTTAACTAGCTGAGTTTCTGGAGCAAAGTTGCCTTCTAGATGCTTTTGTCTGTGAACTAGATGCTTTTATTTTAAAATTCACTAAAGAAAATGATTGCTATCTGTGTGAAGCATGAACCTTCATGTTGAGGATCAGGTTTGTTGAAGCATCTAACTCGTAGATCCTTTTTCACCTGTTTCTTTCCACAGAACTAAAGAATTTTTTACTTCCATAATTGCTGCTTGACATAATCATACATAAACTGCTATTTGTAGTACTGTATCACATACTACTACTTTGTTGATATTGTTATTCTTGAACATCTAAAAGGTTGAATGAGGACTTGATCTTTCTTCTTTAGGTTAACCAGGCTTCTACTTTCGCCCTATATTAATTTGCTGTCCACCCAATCACCCAGCCAAACTGTTTTTTATAGTTACAACTATATGGCTGTATAAGAAAACATACTGCCATAGCAGGATATTGTATTTATACAGCTATATAAATATATAGCCATATGTATATCTGTAATAGATGGGGGCAAGTTAAGTTGCACCCTCAAACCAAGGGTAATGATTGAATGATTCATAGAAGAAAAAAGGAGTGGGGATAAAAATTTCTGTCATTTAGGCTTTTTCCTTAAAAATTGGTCATACCGTCATAGAAGGGCCCTTACATCAATAAGAATCAAATCAGCTGCTTCTTAATAACTCCACAAGCTGAGCCAACTGATCTTTAAAGTATAGCCTTCAAAATTTTAAATTAGTAACAATGTAATGTAAAATTGATTTTTTTGCATTATTTTTAAGAAAAAATTATGCTTTAGCTCTTTTTCTTAACCTACTCATGCGTAAAACATCAAAACTATCATTGTAATGAATTTCTAGATACTAGGAGTGCCAACATACATGTTTACCTATGACTTGATAATTGCCTCTTGATAAATTAAGTTTGTAGCTAATTGCATCAGTGCATGCCACATGATCTTGATAGCAGCACAATACTCGGATGCCTTCTCTTGCAATGGTCACAGCAGTTCTTTGTTGGCCGTACACATGTGGAAATAGGTTAATGATGGAGTATACAAAATCTGCAACATTGTTTATTCTGATGGGACTTAGACTATTTAGTATACTACTAAATCTTCTTTTACTAATCTATGGTTTTGCCTATAGCTCTTGGTTAAGAAATTTCTGTAATTGCAAGTGTTGTTGGATGCACTGGTTGTAGGAATTATATATTGATCTTTTGTCTCTTGTTTCAATTTTTTTTATTCTATTATCTGGATTTCATTAAGACCTTGACTACTGCAAAGAATACAAGCATTTTGTTGAGCTAAGAAGAACTATCAACTTCCACAGGGGCTTGCTGATCATAGAGACTCAGTGGGGGCACCTTTATGTCCTTGTAGGTAAATTCTTAAAAATATATATTTTTAAAAAATTTAGATTATTGGCCTATCTTCTATGCACTGAGGTATGTTGTTTGGCACAACCTATGCATCAGGCATTATGATGACAAAGCTGCTGAAGTAGCACAAGGATTTTGGAACTGCCCATGTGTACCCATGCGAGAGAGGTGCTAATACTGATACAACTTTCTCTAGAAACATATTGTCAAGCTGAGAATGAAGTTTATTATTTTTTTGTTGATTAAATTTTAGAATCTCAACTTTGAACTTTTTAGAAGGTCTGGGAATCCATTTCACTGCATGATTTCAGATTTTTTGACCGCAAATGGGAGTTTAAGATATAATTTTGTTTTTTGATATCCAAAATAGATCTTAACTTGTTCACATGATCTAAATCCATCCCTGTTGTCACATTCTCTAACAACTTACCTAGCAACAGATGACGAACAGCTTGGAATTATCTAATTTATTATTTGATTTGAACAAAATGGTCTTTTTAACTAGTTAACTTAGATGTTAATTCACAATGACTTGGTCTTTTATTAATGTGGTATTTTATTTGATTTGAACAAAATGGTCCTTTTAACTAGTTCTTAGATATTAATTCACAATGACTTGGTCTTTTTATTAATGTGGTGTTTTATTTGCTTCATTTTCTTTTGGATAACTAATAAATAATGCTCCTTATGTGGTAGTCATACACTTGAGTGAAGTCTCTGTTGAAATATTATTTATTTTGGTAAATAATTTACTCCATGATATCTTTTAATATATCGTTGTGACTGTGCAGAAAGGAGTGTCATTGTATGCTTTTTCTCACACCTGACAATGATTTTGCTGGGACAGAGCAGGTATGTGATAAATCATTAGCTTTTGCTTTTGTGAATGTGTTTCTCGTTATTGCATCTGGACAGTCTGATTTAAATGACTCTCTCTTGGAGATACAGGTTGAAGTTCTGTTGGACCACATAATTACCTTCTACTTAGGATAAAGTTAAAGTTGAAGTTCCGTTGGACCACATAATTACCTTCTACTTAGGATAAAGTTAAAGATTATAATATCCTGTAGTGTAGCTTATTCTTTTGCTTCGAAACCTTGTGTTCATTTTGCCCTATTATTGAAAATATTAGAAGATGTTATCTTGTGTTGTAGCACATGAAGATACAATAATCGGAAATCAATATAATCTAAGTGATTTCACGCCTTTTAATCTTTCACAAACAGAAAAAGTGATTGCTAATAACAGCATTCATTAATTTCTGTGCTTACTTAAGTGCTCAATGTTGACAATCTGAAATTAGTGGGAAAATATGATGACAATAGGTGTACTAAACATTTCAATCTTTCGTTTGAATTCTGTTAATGATTTGAAGTCTTTTTACTGGTAAGTTGAGGTGGTTTTTCCATCTCCACAATCATTTATGCAAACTGATTCCTCAAGTTCTTAGAGCTGTTTTTGGACTTGGTTAAAAAAGATTATGGGTATTCTCTAAGTCTCCTTTTAGACATTCATAGTTGAAGTAGTTGATTTTTTTATATTGCTAACAGTAATTAGTTGAAAGGTGCAGTAATTTTTTATATGTATACTTGTGTTGTAACATGTGGCCTATTATCTGCATTCTCTGTGCATGCTAACTAACATCTAATAGGAAACCTCAGCTTAATGTTGAATGGCAAGAAATTAATTTTTATTATCAAACCCGATGAATTGTTCTATTACACATGTTTGTTATATAGGAAGTGTCCGTTAATATTTTCTTCTTTCCACTTTGCTCGTCAACTGTTGTTTATTTTCTTTCAGGCTATCTCCTTCGAAGAGATCAAGGAAACAACATCCAAGATTTAGCCACCTTTTGCTATCCTGAGTATCCTTATGTATCCACTATATTTGATCATATAGCAACGAAGAAAACTGGCATTCTTGTTTCCTGCTTTCAATATCTACTGTAAGGTAGAAAAATTCTCAAGCTTGTAACCTTCTGCAAACATGGTGGATGTTGTGTTTATAGTTCTAAGGAATCTATGAGCATCTTGCCCTAGATCATCAGCCATCTTCTTCCCCAGCTTGAACATTGAAGACGTCGACATGAATCACGGAAAATTTGAAGAAAAACTTCTCTGTTCATAAATGTAACCATTTGCCATCAAGAATATTCATCATATGTACTTTAAATGGCTGTTGATGACATGGGTTTCTTTCTGATCTCATCACAGCTGCTAGTTGTCCAGAGTCATGTATGCACAAATTTGACATGGTATTATTCACTCTATTCCTATATGGTGCGAGGAGAGTGTATTATCGCTTTATATAGAGCAATCACTTAAACACAACCTCTCTATTTTTTTGGGTAATTTAAAAATAAAAAATAATTTTGTATAACGTTGAGGCAAATGCAAAGTAACGAAACGGTCACTTGACAATTGCATCGTCAATGATGCAAATACAGAGTGATCCTTACATCTTATCGTCACTCTTTTCATCCACTATAATCACCTACGGTTCTTAACAATGTCATCATTGATATTGTCATCATTGATATCGTCCGTCATTAACCTGGGTGAACTTTAAAACTCTCATCGTTGCTCTTATCGTCTATA
This sequence comes from Musa acuminata AAA Group, assembly GCF_036884655.1. Taxonomy (NCBI): domain Eukaryota; kingdom Viridiplantae; phylum Streptophyta; class Magnoliopsida; order Zingiberales; family Musaceae; genus Musa; species Musa acuminata. The sequence goes on from NC_088335.1 coordinate 47,703,437, forward strand.
ATACTCACTCGTGATTTATATATTTTATTTTTATGATTATAGAGATATTAATATATTTTTTTAAAAAAATTAAATTACTAAAAGTATTTAGCTAAGATGGGTAGACAAGTTTTCTACATGGAAACAAGTGCAACAATTAGTCCTCATCAGTTTGTACAGTGCTAATGACTACAATATGATTCTTAGATTAAAGAACGGTACCCACAACAAACTGTTTCTGCCGCTTCCCCGTCTCACTTTATCTCTCCCTCCTTTTCCTTTCTCGATGTACCTCTATTCCTCCCTCCCTCCCTCACTTTTCTTAGTTCTCCTGCTGTTTCTCTTTTAACGGAAGCCGATCCCTGAGCGATTTCCAGGCGAATCCCTTCTCGCCCCCTCTTTTCCCTCACTCCCTCTCTCGCTTGCCCTCTGCCAACCGATTTCTAGGGTTTCTCGCGACCAGGAACTAATCAAGGTGCAGCTGATCTTCCCCTTTTCCTATACATTTAGGTGCCGATCGACCCGGCTTGTGAGAGGAGGAGGAGGAGTGGGAGATGTCTGCTCGGCCTCACGTCACCATCACTCTGGGCCGGAGTGGACAGGTAAGCCTCGCAGACGAAATCTCTGTAAAGCCTGACCTTGGAGTTGGATTGACGTTGGGTGGCTTCATGTGTTGTTGATTCTGGCCGTAATTATCTTCAAATGCTTCTGCCGAGTCGTCCGTCAACCTTGTTAGGTTTTGAGTTGATTTTGTTAGTTAGGAAGGGTTCGATATTCTGTTTTGGGTTTCTTGTATCAAAATCTGCGTAGATGGATTTTAGTTGGTTTGAGCTTGGTGCAGAATCTACATCTTGCAAGAATGATAGAGTGAAACTGAGATTATGGCTATTTGGATTTCTCATGGATTGACATTTCTATGATAACTAAGCCACGTTGTTGTTGGCCCATATCTCGCTCTGATGAATTGTAATTTTATGCACTACCCCCCATTTCTTCAGATAGTATAAGGATCTTGTTTCTTCTTCTTCAGTGAAAGGTGTAATTTGGAACGGCAATCTGCAAACATGTGATCTCCATCTCCGCTCCGCTTTGTCATACTTGATTTGTCTATCTGCTGAATACAAGATCTATAGCACATGGTCTATTTATAAGTCTGTTGATTTCCCTTGACGTTGTGCCCAATGAATGGAGTGTAATCTAATGAATAGTTGAAAGTAAATTTCTTCTTTGTGAGAAGAAAATGTTGACTATCCCAACTGAGTTGAAGATTTATTGAAACAAAAAGGTGTTGGGAAGGAGAAGTTGGATTCAAATATGTTCTTGCTGAAGACAATTACACAATTGCTAGCGTTTCAGCTTGTGGCTTTATTGGACCATGGGCCTGTTAATTTTCTTATGGAACCAATTTTTTTTTTTCAAAAAATAATTGATACTGCTGAAATTAATTGTTATCCTTGATTGCACTAGCGACTAGCATTGCATATCTCGAAGTGTAACTTTTCCATGTTTCCAAGGGACCTTTTCCTCTCAGGTTTCTTCGTTTGGAGAAATTGTGTGTCTACTTATGAGATTTGACAGTTTGCAACAAAAATGGAAAACCTAATAAAAAGGTCTCCCTCGAACTATTACAACTGAAAATTTGGCAAATATTAACTGAAAATTTTGAAACTATTACATTAGGCTTAAAGCCTTGTTGGCCCTACCCTAAGTTAAAACATGCTCATGAGTTGAATCCAGGAGTCACTGAATAGTTTACTCCCACTTATTGGACTGGATAATTTTGATTAGTATATATAAGTTTTTGAATCTGCTGTGAACGCTCCTCTTATGCGTGGTTAAAAGGAAAACTTTCCTGAAATAAGTACATCTTTTGAGATCTTAGAATCGACCATCTTGACCTTTTCCTTTTTTGATGATTGCAGTTTGTCAAGAGAGCGAGACCTGGAGCCGATTTTGGTCAATCTGACCATGACATTTCATCAGGAAGACACCAGCCAACAAGAGAAAGGTCAGGAAGCGACATGACTGATTCCAGTTTGTATGGGAGTCAACACAAGAACAAACGGTATTCTTTTTTCCCTTCTGACAGAAATAAACTTTATGTGAAAAAACAATTGTTTTGGCAGGGATTCAACTGCCAGTCTGGTACCAGTGTTCGAAACTTGTTGAACCAGTATAATACTAGTATACCAATCGACCTATACTATCTGTGTTGATTGAATAAAATAGTACAATACTTAACCTGCTGTTGTCTTCTTTTGTTGTGACAATGATTTTTTAACCTTTTCTTAGAAAGTTTGCTCTTCTTATAATCTAATTTATGAATAGGACAAGCTGAAGATGGCAGAGTTTGGTTAATTGCGTGGTCTTCTTAGGGTAGTTGTTTATCTTATTTTATATGCAGCACTGAAAAGATTGCTCTTTTTAATCCTGATTTTACTATTATTCTAGTTTATTACAATCTTTTTCCTTTTTAAGATATACATGTTTAGCTACTCCACAATTTATTTCAATCTGTATTTTCTTTGACTATGATTTCTATTCTGTGCAGCATTAGAACAGAAAACAGCAATTCCAGCTCAGGTGAGTATAAACATACAAACAAATCAGAATAAACATCCATCCTTAAGATCTTCAAGACTAATTGTTTTTATTTCATACATTTTTTTGTTGATGTTGGTGTCTTAAACAAACAAAGATCGTCAGATTGGACGAAATGATCTTCGATTTAAACTTATAAATAAAAGTTTATTTCGAAAAACTGGTACTGGAGGGGGAGGACAAAATGATGTTGATCTTCGTGAAAAACTCTCAAGGATCAGGGAGATTTCTTTCAAATCCAATCCAAGAAGGAATTTAAGAGAATTCAGAACTTCTGGCACTGTAAGGCGACTGCCTCCTACAAGAAGTGTAGATGATTTACTTCAGTTGGATTCAAAGAGAAAATCTTACTCTTCACGGACTGTCGATGAGAGAAGACATAGATCACCGGATAAACTTTTTAGCAATGCTAGGGCTTTTTACTCCCCAAGAAGTCATGAGGATGCTTCCAGACATTCAAGTTTTATTAAAAATGGTCGAGTTAATTCTTCAAGAACTATTTCTTCCGTGGGCAAGACTGGACTTCTAATTGATGCAGGAAAGTCTGGTATTCGAGATTCTTCATCTGGGAGCATTATGCACAGAAGCACACATAAGGTATATCATTGATTTCTGCAAATGGGTTGCTTGCTGTTACACTAAATTTTCTTAGGATTATAAACTGTGTACATGAATGAATCTACTCAACTTTATTGCACCAACAGATGAGCGATGAGTGGCAAATAATAAATTTATTTGGTTAGTTGTTACATGGGCATTGAATAGGTATGCCTCTACTCTTTCTGTGTAGGTGCCAGTTATATGGTAGCTTTTAATTTTCATTGAAAATAGGTGTGGAATTGAAAAAAATTCTAGATTTTTGGTTATTACCACATTGGGCATCAAGGAGGAGCCTGTGCATATCAGGATATCGTTGGACACATTCAAGTTGGAATATACCTTTTTATGAAGTGGTGACCCCTGTTCCTTACCACCATGCAGACATACAAAGGAAAATGAAATTATTTGAGATTGAGTGAAAGAGGGACCTATAATTTGGAATTTAAAGATGAGACATGTATAAACTTGAGTTTATTTCAAGGTTTTCAATTTTGGGTTGGACTGGACCAGCAGGTACGTGTTCAGTTCTACAAACACACAATATATATCAGAATGTACCTCTGTGTAGAGAAGGGGGAGGGGAGGAAGGGAAGACAAAGAAGTGGAGGGAAGGATAGGGGACACTGCAATGGAGGAGGAGATGGGGTGTCAGTGGCAGAGGAGGATGAGGAGAACGAGCGTACCAATCAATAGGGCCTAGTGGTGGCAGATGTGGGTGACGGTTGGATGCGGATGCAAGCGAAGAGAGAGAGAGAGAGAGAGAGAGATGGGGGATTAGGTGTTTAGTGTTAAGGTTTTTAATTTTTTGAAATAAAAATAAAAAATAAAAAACCTGGGCTAGGCTTACCATCTGGTCCAAGCCTGTCCAAGCCCATCATCGGGCTTTTGAACTGGGTGGTAAGCCAGGTTCACATGACTTAATGGGTGGTAAACCCTGAATCGCATATGGACCACCAGAGCTTCGGCAGTCCATGTGTTGATTTACATCTAGACCAGTAGATACTGATCGGTACATACCGAACAGGGCAAAATTGGATTCCTTGATTTATACTTGTTACATCAGATCACTTCTTTGTTATTTGCGAAATGCAACCAAGTAGCTTGTTCAATGTTTCAACTTTTTGTTTTAACTTCTTACAAGTATGTGATACATGTGGAGTCAAAATTATTTTGACATTGTCCTGGATGCCAGTTTGGGTAATGATACTTGTTCTCAATAAATTTTCTGGACTGTCTGGATAACCCAATTGTGAGTCCAATATATGTCCATAATCCACATATTCTCTCTTTCTTTATGATGCTCCTACAACATAATCAATAGTGTAGGCAGAACATGACTGACACTTGTAGCTCTACTTCTGGCAAACATAAAATTTGGTTGATGATATACATTCTAGAATCAGATGCATATACCGAGATAACATTTTGGAATGCAATCAACAAGTGTTTGTCATGAGGCAGACACCAAACAGACACTGTTCTTCATTGGTCTAAACAAATTGTGAATTGCCAAAATTTTGATTCTTCACTTCTAGGCTAGCGTTTTTTTTTTTTATGTCACCATGTAAGTTTCCATTTTCATTGTATAAGATGTTAAGACATGGGAATGAACATTTGGATATGAGCAAAAAGTGACATCTGATTGCTGTGCATGGGTCTAACATCTAGTTGACAATGAGTTTTAGTTACTGAATGCATAATTTGGGAAAAAGCTTTGTATGTTTAGAATGCTTATATTTAGATTTTAAGTGAGGCACTGTACATGTCTACTATAATTGGTAATTTGATTATTTGCAGCCTGAAGAACCATTTACAGTTTCTAGCTTTCTGAATGCATTGGGTCTAGGAAAGTATGCCATTTTGTTTCAAGCAGAAGAGGTTTGTTTTTGTGAATTCTTTTGTATGTCTATTTTGTCATTTTGACTCTTTAAACATGCTCAGAGTCTTTTATTAACATAAAATATAATTTGCAACCATTTTTCAAGGCATTTCCACTGGTTGAGAAATTTGACTTGTCCGACTGTCCTGCTGACCTCAAACTCATTTTGTGGTCAAATTTGACTATTTGTTGAGCTCAGATGGTATTTTTGTTGGGATTTGTTGCAAAGATTGTTGAAGGATTGACGTGGTATGGACCAAAGCTTGTTCTGGCTTATTGTTGCCTTGGTATTTGGTTCATGCATCCATTTTTTATTATTAGTAGCTACTTGCCTATTACGATTCAAGAGACACCAACCTGCGCTTGGTGAAAGATGGACAAAGCATTGTGTTGATTGGTTATAAACTTATATCCTCTACTTTTGCTACCAGATTAGTTTAAAACATTGTCAAGGTTACATGTTCTCTGGAGAAGACCCAGTAGGGCAGAACTCTTTTATAAGTTCCAAATTTTGGGTATCTATGTCCATTTAAAGTGGTATTTTACAAAAGCTGTCAAATTCTCTGGAGTTTCAGCTTTTTGTGTGGCCAGAAATCAACAACTTTTAAATGAGACCATTGATCATATTCTCCTTTCTGCCTCTATGCTGCATGTACTTGGAGGTCAGTTTCCTTTAAGAAAGATCGCCACCCTGAAAGATATCTTCTATTTGGGTTAAGTGGAGAAGAAGAACCAAACTATAGATGCATTGTATTTGGGTTTGGTTTGTTTAGCCATATATTAGACTGTTGGAAGTATTGAAGCATACAATCTTTTTGGACATCTGTTATAATGCCCAGGGGAACCTATCCTGCAGGGAAGTATGTATGAGAAAAAATGATCTTTTTATATACTTTATTTGTTTCTTAATCTCATTTTAGTCACCTCACTGTTTAATTCCTTTGTTTCAACCCTTAATGAGACAAAGTTGCAGACATTTGCCTAATTTTTTCTTTGAATAAAAATGTGTTACATTTTGATTAATGTTAAACACTGTTCAATGAGGACATTAATAAATTGATTGTCCTTGGATTATATATATATATATATATATATATATATAATCCAAGGACAATCAATTTATTAATGTCCTCATTGAACAGTGTTTGCCACGTCTTCAACTTGTATATGGCAGTATCTCATTTTGACTTGCAAAAGATTTTATGTTTCTTAATTCTTCCAATGTAAAATGTTATGGATCTTTTGTCCACCTATCTTTATTTTAGAACCTTTTTCCAAAATCTTTTGATGTTACTTAAAAAAACCCTGTCACCATTGGTTTAAAATTCGATTATTATGTTGATTTATTACTTGCACTGCTTATTCTTAACAATCTGTGGAGTATCTCAAGCAGTCCTGATGTCTCTGAGGGTCTAGAGGTGGATCTCTGAATTAAGGTTCTAGAACATGATATTATTGTTTAAGAATGATTCCTTTAAGTTCTAGTCAATCAACAAGGTCTAGTGAATCAACAGACATTTTTCACCCTTCTTGTTAATATCAAGCTGTACTTAATTACTTTTCCTGTTTCCGATCAAAATCTATAATTATGAGTATCATTTTTGCATGTTGTGAAAGTTCTGTTGTAAAAGTTTGTGCTTGACATTTTCTTGTGTACATATATGTATTTGTAGTGATGACCATCTATACATAGCAGGAGAAACCTCTGGTTTAGATGTCTCCCACGATTAAATGCTGGTGTCAAATAATAGCTCAACACAAACATTTTGGAAAGTGGATCATACTTCTTATCTAGTTCATTCGGCTTCTAACTCCAATTTGGTAAAATAATTCTGTAGTTATAACTTATGTCAAAAAAGTTACCGTACCATATCAAGGTATATTATGTATATCCAGAGGCATCTAGTCTATTATGTATATAGATCAAGGTATGCAATACCGTACCGTATCGATGTTTCGAGATTGGCTCGGTAAAGTACGGTGCGGTATCGGTATACCGAGCGGTATACCAGGGCATACCGAGTGGTACACTCTGGTATACAGAACAATTTTATATATTTTTTCATTAATGTAACGGTATCGGTATGTAGCGGTATCGGGCGGTCCGCGTACCGGTATGCCGTCGGACCGGTACGTACCGCCCATACCGGACGGTATCATTCGGTACTGCATACCATGATATAGATAAAATTTAGGGTCTTCTAGTTGTATGTTGAGATCAGTTGCAATAGTACACCTGTTTCCTGCAAAAAGTCCCATGTTTTCTGTTTAATTTTCACACATTAATTTCATAAATTATTGCAGGTAGGTACTGTTTGATGGTATAAATGCTGAGATGGTCTGTCAAGCTATCTCTGTCTTTTGGTTAGGTCAGTAGGAAAACGTATTGGTCTGCTTCCCCATGTCAGGTCAAGATGAAGTAATTTAATTGGTTTCAGATCACTTATAAGAACTTGATTTAATATGGACCATTTAATGACTAGGTAACCTTTTGTGACACCATGAATGGTACTAGCCATTATATGATTGTACATTTTTGTTAAAGAAATGATATATTATGTAAAATACCCGAGTTTGCAATGACTGATAATGCTGCTCCACAAATCAATCATTCTGAAAAGTGGTATTTATACATGTCACACAACATAAGAACCCTCAAACCTTCTCTTTGGAAAAATTATCTTGCATTTACTCCATGGAAAGTCATCCCATTGTGCTGATCAACTACGTTTCCTGATATTTTCATCACAAAGATATCCTTCAATGCCGTTCGTATATAGCCTAAACTTCCAAGTTTCGCAATATTGTTGACTCAGTATGTGATTATTCAATTGCAGATAGACATGACTTCACTGAGGGAGATGGGAGACCATGACCTCAAGGAACTGGGTATTCCCATGGTAATTATACTTTTCTTGGTACTGCATACTTTTAGAGATTTGTTTTCAGAAAGTGACTGCGTTTTTGTTTCACTTGCACTGTCATCTTGAACATTTGAAAAATTAGCAAGGCCATTCTTGAACATGCCAAAGAACATGACATCTTGTGCAGTATGCATTAAGTAGATTTTCTGATGATAATTATGCCAGTAAAATGTTTCCCTGTTACTGTATGATATCTCCGGATTTTAGATTCTGATGATAGCTGGTTCCACTTGCAGGGACCTAGGAAGAAGATTCTTCTGGCAGTATTATCTCATACAAAATACCACTATTTGTGAGATTGTCCACTTGATTTGAAATTCTCAATTACATCATGCTGTGGGTGTGTTGTACATTATCAAAACAATGATCATTTTCATGTACTAGCTCCTAGCATTCTGAGGTTCATAAAGAATGATGACTTGATGAAAACCGAAAACTACGATAAAGGAATGTCTATTGTCTCGAGTCACTCTTGTACAGACCAAGTTATTGGAAGTCTAATGTTGTTCTGAAATGAAAAGAAAACACTTACAGATGACGAGTTTGATGCAGAAAACACCATTCCTGGTTGGTGACAGAAACCAAGAGGCATGGTGGGAAGGAAAATGCATTAGAAGCAGATGTTTTGGTTGCAAATCTTGTATGTGCTCTTCATGGAGAGTGGCACCACCTCTTTGCAGTTTGCAGAAGTTGACCGGGACTTTTCATGTCCCTCCAGTTTGGCCTTCTCCTCCTCACCTGCTTCAAATATTTTTCCCTGTGGTGAGAAGGTAACTGGTCATTGTGATCTTGTTTAGCCAATTAAAATCTGTTGTTGAGATCAGACTTCTAGTGTTTTACTCGGAAATAATTACCATTCTCTCTCATTGTCTTGCAGTGCGTTTTTCTATGGAGAAGGCGTGGGCTACATTCCAGTGGAGAATTCAAATCTTCTCTCTTGCTTGATAGAACAAGATCTATCTTGATTCAGAGTAACAAGAGGATGGAGCAAGTGATTCATCTCTACATTGCCAACGCTCTCCAGTATCGGGTAACGCCTCTCTCTCTCTCTCTCTCTCTCTCTCTATATATATATATATATATATATATAGTTTTATTGTTTTGCTTGTCTTTTTGGTGGTATGTGTGTTTTTTTTTTCGGAGGGCGGAGGGGAGGGCCGGGTAGTTGTTGTGTTGGGCCCATGCGGGCCCCACATGTTATATTTCCGGTCTAGATGTAAACAACGATCCCACGGCACGTAGACCAGCTGGGGTCAACCCCTTTTGTACGGGGAGTTGGACTCTGTCCTTTACCAGCCGCGTCCAGCCCACTGATCCTTTGTTTTCTAGATATAAAAATTATCCTACGGTTATATTTATATATATTATTATTGGGAGCCACTTTCCATGTGGTAGCTAGATAATCTTAATCCATCCAATAAGAGCGACCTCCTCAGTCACTGGGAAAGGGAGGGCTAAATTAGACTATTATGTTACTTAAAACTCCTGCTTGTGTGACTTGGAAGATAAGATGGCAAGTATTTCGATCATTGTGAAATTGTAATGTGGCAAGATCCACCGTTCTATTATCCCATCTATCATGGCGGTGTCCTTATCGCTGCCTGTACATGGAGATTCCCTACATGACTTAGTTTGAGCATTGAATGCTAGCTTCTCTAGTAGCAGTGTTGAGCCGACAAGAAACATTGATATGACTTATGTTGTTGAGCATTGAATGACAACAAATCTTGTTGTCAAAAAGGAGGGGAAATATCACCTTGTATTTGAGGCCCCTCTTGGATGAATGGCTAGGATCAATTTGATATGATCGTAAAACTTACTATGGCATCCTGTTTCAACGTCAAGAGAATAATTTCCGCACTTTCTTGTACTTCAAGTCTTCCGTTTGATATGATAGAAAAACACGGTTGAGTGTTTTTTTATTCAAAGGAAAGATTTGGTTGAAAAAACTCTTCGTCATTTCCTCCGCGGTCAAACCATTACCAACCCGTATAATTATGTTTTTATTTGGTCAATGTCATTCTTACATAGGCTTCGTGAACAATTCCACTGCTATTATTGTACATATCTTGAAAATAACCAATATATAAAAGAAAAAAAAAGAGTAAAAAAGAAGAAAAAGAAGACATAACACTTCCACATATTATTACAGCATAAAAACTAAAAACCTGCTAAACTCACCCTAATATATCAACCCCGGGTTGATAAATTTTTATATGTAACGACAAAACGGAATAGAATATATCGGACATTTAGAACGGGGAAGTTCCGTTGCCAACTACCTTGTTACGGCGCCGAAACGACATCAGCCCATCCGATACCACGTCACCGTCGTCCTCCGCCGGGTAGCCCTGCAGCGGCGGCGCCTCGTCGTCCTCCCCCCTCCTAATCGCCCGCAGTGTCTTCTTCGCCATCTCCCGTCGGATGTCACCGCTGTCCCGCTCCACCACCCTCATCAGCACCTTATCAGCCCCGGCTGCCCTCGCCAGCCTCGGAAACCTCAATCGGTCCCGGCTCATCCCGTACAGCGTCGCCACGCAGTGCTCCTCCACTGTCGCTCCTGCAGCGCCCCTCATCAGCGCCGCCACCGCTGGCACCGCCCCGGCGTCCATCAGCGCGCTCTGTCCCTCCCCGCACGCCGCCAGATTGCTGATCACCATCATCGCCAGCCTCGCCAGCACCGGCCCCTGATACTGCGACGAAGCGTCCGAGACAACCGCCTCCGCCTCCGCCACGGCGAGCAGCGCCCTCACGGCCCCGGTGGTTCGCGCGATCTTGGGTTGGTTAGGGCGGGCAACGGAAAGGTGACAGAGCGCCTTCCCGGCGTCGCGGCGGGCTCGGGGGCCGGCCGCGGAGGGGCTCGTGAACAGGTTCAGCAGCGGTGGGATGGCGCCGAGGGAGCCGATGGCCACCCGGTTCTCGCCGTCGAGAGCGAGGCTGTGGAGGGCGGCGGCGGCGTGCTCGCGGGCTTCCGGGTGGCCTCCTTTGAGCACCTCCACGAGCGGCAGCACCGCGCCGCAACGCACAATTCGGACCTTGTTCTCTTTCTCCAAGGACAAGTTGACCATAGCGGCGACGGCGTTGATCTGGACGGCGGTGCAGCGGGTGAGGAGAATTGAGCGGAGGGAGGCTAGGAGGTGCGGGCTGCAGAGCTTGATCCGGCAGTCGCGACTCTCTCTGGTGGCGTGGCGGAGGGAGGCCGCTGCGAATTCCTGCTCCTTGACATCGGAATCCATCCACTTGGTCAACATCTCCTCTTCCCACGCATCCGTCTCGATCTCGGAAGCAGGAGACACAACGTTCGGAGGAGGTAAGACCTCGATCTCGGAAGAGGAAGAGGAAGAAGTGGGGTGCAAGGATGGGGATGAGGTAGAGGGCCGCGAAAAGGAGAAGCATTTGTCCTCTGTTTGCGAGACCGAAGAAAGACGAACTCCAGGACTCGTCGTTTCCTCGGAATTGCCATCTAATCCGCTCGATTTCGATCGCACTATGTCATCTTCGTCTTTGTTTGTTCCATCAGACAACGCCGAAGCCTGCAAGAACCGACCTTTTCCATCGTCTCCACCGCAGGAGAACGCCTTCTCTCGCAAGGCTTCATCTTTACGTTCCGGCGCTTCCAGGGTTTCGTCTTGTCCATCTGCTCCAACAGAGGGCGGAGGAGAAGCAGAGGAAGTGGAGGGAGGGGAACTGGAGGGCATGAGGCTACGGACACAGGCGCAGGCGGCGTCGGCAGGGACGGGGAGAGGACGGGGGAGGCCGTGGCGGTCGCACCAGTCGTGGATGGCGGACTTGAGGATGATGTTAGGGATGAGGACGAGCGGCGAGGTAGAGGATGAGGATGAAGAAAAAGGTCGATCGAGGGAGAGGTCAGGTGGGGCGACTCCGAGGTCGGCGCAGGCCTCGACGCATCTCCGCTCGAAGGTCCACCCGGTGGCCGCGACGACGACGGGGTCCGCCATGACCGACCGCGAGATGGGGCACCGGAACTCCACGGGCGGCTCCACGGCCGCCGTAGTAACCGAGGAGGAGGAAGAGGGCGAGGTGGACAGCGAGAGGTGGGAGGTGAGCTTGCAGCGCTGCTCGTCGCTTCCCATTTCACTCGGTTTCCATGCGATGACACGGCCATCCTCGTCTTCCTCCTCTTCTTGGAATCTTTTAGCAGTCGTCGCACGGAGTCAGCGGCGCGGATCAGCTGCGTGATAACCGCAGGGTGCAGGGACGTCCACGCTGTTAACGTCTGGGCCCGTCACGAAACAAAGCGATTGGAGGGTGAAAACCGGGTACGTTTCCATGTTTCCTGTTTTTACACGAAATCTGAACTTAGACGGCCGGCTCGTAATTTCCGAAGATCTTGACCGTGAATCTTGTCAACGCCAATAGTCTGATAGAATCGACGGTTCACATCTTCTGGGGTCGGGACATGGTTCAATTCCGTACGTTACATATATTATTCTCGCATCTTTCTCATCTCCATGATAATGAATATAAAAGGGCATGAAGAATCCATCCATCTTCCCACTCATGAAGAGACATGATTTGGTAACATATATGAGAAGCTCAAAAATTCATGAAGTGTTATCATATATAGTCTATATATAAATGTATGTGGTAGAGCTTGGGGCATGGAGATTACATGCATCTCTCCATGCCTAAACTACGACGACGATGGACGACATAATCCACGGTCGAGTCTTGATGAAAGCTTTCGTTGTTTAGGTGGAGAGGTTGTTGAACGCGTCGCAGCGTCGCCGGACCTCGCCCTTGCGGCCCGTCTTCACCCCAAGCACGCTGAGCTTCTCCATGGCGTGCGCGAAGTCCGTGAAAAAAGCGGTCTGGTTGGCGGCGTAGAGCTGCACGAAGGGCTTCGTCCGCGGGTGCGCCGCCAGCGCCTGGTCCGACGCCAGCAGGCCCAGCCCCCGCAGCAGGTTCTGGTAGTACAGGTTGTCGAACTTGCCCGGCGTCATCACGTCGTTGAAGGCGGCGATGGTCGGGTCCGTGGTGTAGTTGGCACACGCCTTCTGCAGCGCCTGCGCGAACTGCGGGTTCATCGCCGGGTCGTAGGCGTTCTGGTTGCGGCCGTCGTAGCCGTAGATGCGCGACGCGAACTGGTCGCAGTGCGAGAAGCCGACGGTGTGGGCGCCGGAGAGGGCCACCAGCTCCTGTGCGGTGAAGCTCTTCTGAGCGAAGAGGGAGATGAGCTGGTCCACGGTCATGTTGGGGCCGGGGAGTTGGCCCTCGACGGAGGCGGCGGTGGAGTTGAGGGCGTCCTTGCGGCCGAGGCGGACGTGGTAGAAAGGCCCGCCCAGCATGATGACGAGCTCGCGGGTGGCGAGGGCGAGGACGTCGGCGCAGGAGACCACGCCGGGGCACTGAAGCTCGAGGGCTGTCTTGGCGCGGATGACGACGTCGAAGCCGTCCCCGGGGAGAGAGACGTTGTCGTCGGCGTCGCGCTCCGCGCGGTTGAAGGCGTTGGTCGACACGAGCACGGAGGCGTCGCAGCCGCCGGCGAAGCAGTCGTGGAAGAAGAGGCGGAGGGCGCCGGCGGCTGTGATGGGGGTGGTGATCTGCTTGGTCGTCACCACCTCCGACACGATCTGCTCCGCCTTGGGGCACGTCTTCTGGTAGTAGGTGGCGGTGAGCTTGGCGGCGGCAGGGGTCGCGAGGAGGAGGACGGCAACCAGAGCCGCGATCCTTGTCACCAGGGCACGTCTCTCCATGTTTATCTTCCTTCTTCTCCTCCTCTTCTTATTCTTTTTCTCCTCCTTTTTCTTTCTTCAATGCTGTATCTGAATGGGATGATAAGATGATGAAATTGCTTCTTCCCCCCCGGCCGAAGTGGGCGGAGGAAGCAGAGAAAGAGTGAGACAGAGGAGGGTGCCTTTCGAGGATGGGGCGAGAGGAGGAGTAAAGAGAGGGAATGGGGGGGAAGACAGGAGCGGTTGGGAGTAGTTTCAGGGGGGGAGGACCGAGTAGGGACGATGAAGGAAAACGCAAGAATAGCACTATTCATATTTAAGATATCATAAAATGGCCGAATACGTATCGTCGTTCGATATACTTAGATCCGCGCATGTTGGAACGAGTAGAGTTGACCGAGACCAGTTTGTTGAGGCAGGAGGGTTGTAGTGCTAAGATAGCGATGCTATTATAAGGGAGATAAAGTGAACGTGTTGACGAGGGTAATAATGGCGATAAGACTCGGGTGACGTCAGCTGCCCCAGATGACGTCTCATGTCTCCGTTAACCTATCAGCACCTAGTCAACGCGGATCGGAACGTCGACCAAGGCACATTAACACCCTGCTTAGGCTCGATCCCTCACGTCACGCCAACATCGATGTCAGACGCTACCAGAAGTACGATCCTGCCCCCTACGGACAGGTGCATCAGGCAACGGTAACCCTCACCCTTCGAGGAAAAGGAAAAAGGAGGAACACAACAGATAAAAAACCACATACGACTATTCACTAACTTGATCATCAAAGGGGTCGGACCGAGCTCCCCCGACCCGACCTGTGTGCAGGTGCGAAGACGGAGGTCTCCCACTAAACGCCCAGGCAAGGAGTTCCCTCCTGGAGGAGACAACGACCCCGTCTCGATCGGACCATCGTAATCGACCACCTCAGCGGTCTCAAGGGCCGCCTCGAGAAGATCCCCCATCATCCGGACCCGAATCAAGCTGCGTCGGCCCCGAGGCCAAGGCTTAAAGTTGTTTACACCAACACGTGTGTCGCCCACATTTTGGCTACTGCTGCATATTCTTCTCTTATTAGATATCCCTTACATCGTAGGCCAAGAATATTTGTGGTGTCGGGCAGTAAACATACATGCTCGTCACACGAGCAGACCATCGATCACATGAGGCCCTTCTAGCATGAATTGGCCTTGGTATCAGCAATGTGCCTTACTACAGGAGCCACATCTCTTTTTTTTGCATGACAATTTGACTTCATCCCCATACCTCGAGGAGCGGAGTGGAGCTCTGAGCTGTGAGCTCTGAGCTCTGAGCTTGGTTCCTTCAATGGGGGAACTCAGCCAATGTGTCGGCCCTACAAGTGGGGTCGGGGTCGGGGTCTCAAGTAGTTTCTCCCATGAAAATTTTAGGTCTATCTTAGATGCCTCTTCCTTCGAGGCAAACAACTCTTGGCTTGTATCTAAGGTTCCTCCTCCTCCTCCTTTTTATTTTAATTTATTTTTAGTTTTAAGCTTTGGGATGTCTATGGGTTAGATCGGTTTTATTATATGATTTTATTTAATTGGATAAACTATATTATAAGCTTGATTGAATTTTGATTATAATTATCGATCAATAAAAAAAATTATGATATAATTTCTTACAATATGATATTGATGGAAGGGACTTTTTTTTTTTTTATCTTAGACCCTCTGACATGACCTCCTAGGGACTACAATATGATACGTGATCTAGTCTCGCTATAGCTTTCGATATGGTATTATGAAGGATAGAAAGAGATTCTAGTGTTTCTATAATTTATGATTCAAATTATTCAGAATGATTAATGATTCACACGAAATGTATTATATATTAACCTAGTATTGTTTATTTAAAGGCCTATATATTTGAGTATTATAGAAGATAGATTTAAGTTTATTGATAAATCATTGGCTGACATTATTAATAAAGGAATTGACTATAACTTAATATGATGATACTCAAGAGATTCAGGATCACATCTTCAATATGACTAATAAAACTATAAAAGAAAAGATTAGACATGAATATATATGAGTTTTTTCTTGTGCAGTTTATTTTTAATTATTTTTCTTCTTAATTTAGCTCATTCAAGATTCACTATAATACAAATATGTGTATTTAAGAGGATTTAAGATTAAGGTAGAAAAGATCTCATAATGTTCTAACTACTAGTTAAAGAATTGATAACAAGAAAAGAAAGTTAAATATCGTATACCACATAAATTTGTTGGGTACCTAAATGCTTGGTACACTAATGAAAAAAAAGATTTCACAGTGAAAAAAAATTGTTTTAAATGTAAGCCTAGGTTTAAAAAGCAATATATAAACTTAACCTTTATATGTTTCAAATTAAGCATTATATAGGTTTTTTATGGTACTTGATAGATTGATTTTGTTGTTTCAACTTATGTTACCAATAATATAAAGATATTTTTTTAATTTAAAAAATTAAAAAATATGAAAGATTCATCAATATAGAGAATTGTCTCAAAATGAAAGTGACAACGGTAAAAACTTATCGCCTACACTTAGAAATGGGTCATTTGACAGAACCTATATATGTTATATTTCTATTATTTCTAAAAATTTAATTATTCTATTAAGAATTAATGAGTTAGGATATTGTCTGGTAATGATAAACTCAATATATTTTATTATTTAATAAAAATTAGTTCTAAAATTTTATATGATAATTTATAGAGAAATAATTTGAATCCAGAGTTTACAAAGATATTGATGACTATATAATTAAATGTTACATTGAAACATAATTTCATTGATTAGAGATCTTTTATATTATGATACAAATGATTGGAGCATATCTCAAAGGAAAAGAAAAGAATTAAAAGATTAATGAAAGATAATATTTTAAAAAATTTAAAATTAATTTGAGGCATTTATATCTTTGAGATTGTCTCATAGAGATAAAAGTTTTTAATCTACAAAGAAGAATTTTGATCGAAGACTTATTTTTAGATATTTTATTAATTTCTTAGAAAAATTCAAGGGATATAAATTTTACTACCCTGATTATAGTATAATGATAGTAAAATCTAATAACGTAAGATTTTCTAGAAAATAGTGAAATTAATTGGAGTAAATTTTTTTGAAAGATGTCACATGATCATAGTCAAATGCTAATATATCTTGGTGGCTAATCTATTTAGTGCCGGAGGATATTTATTAAAAAAAGAAAATGGCCAATCACTTTTGGTGCGAAATAGTGCCAAATACCAAGCTTTGCATGATTTTATCCATTAATTTTTCTATTTATTATTATTATTTTAAGGATTTTAACTTTACTTTAATAAAAGATAGATAAACTCGTTGAATTCATTTAAATTAGTAGTTCAAAAGCTTTTTTAGGTATTTGAATAAATTGGGATGCTCTTAGTAAATTCATCTTAAAATCCATCCCCTAAAATCAAGAGATTTTTTACTCCTCCATCCATGAATTAAGAAGATACCAATCCTTATCTATTAGAACAGATTTTTCATAAGACCTTTTATTTGGGATTTTTGTTGGAACCCAATTCCTAGCATTGACCTAAATTGAGCTCATGTAATCCTGATTTGACTTGGCCGGACCAAATAGAAGAAGCCCACCTCATCCTTTTCTTCCACACACTAGAAATTGGACTCATCATCGATCCGTCTCCCTCCTTTCTCCTCTTCTCTTCCTCGAAGGTCACACCACGGCGTGGCTCCCCGCTCCTCCTTTTACACTCTTCCTTCCTCTTTCGAGTGCTACGGCGGCCTTCGCCACCATAACAAACCAAGCCCGTGTCGTTAAAGCGAACACTTGAAGCGCCCGTTGATGGAGCCCCCCGCCCTCGTCTCCTCCTATTCCCTCAAGCCCGGCCTCCGCGTCCCCTCCTTCGCTCCCGTCTCCCATCAGCCTTCGCGTCCCTCGAACCGCCCCCGCAGACTGCTATTTTTCTCTCTTCCTGTCTCGTGGCCGGGGTCGGGAGGCCGGGGGAGTTCGTTCGTGACCCTCGTCCCCAAGGCCGCCGCCGAGGTGCCCGATGGAAGGCCCAGCCGAAGTGACGCCGCAGGAAGAGGAGGGAGGAGAGTTTTAAGGCAGTCTCAGGCGCAGTCGACTGCCCCGTCCTTTCCCGTGAAGGAGGTTGCCTCCTTCGTGGTGCCGGCTGGGATGTTCGTTGCTACCACGTTCGGTATGCGGTTTGCTTCCCCCATCTCGAGGCACTGCAGTTTGCTCATTATTATGATTATATTTATTTCCAAATTATGATCTTGTGGGAAGTTGATTTCTTCGGTAGTGGTAGCATTGGTCTATGAGAAGGTGGGATCGTTTCCTAGTAATGCAATATGGATGATCATATCAAGTTGAAACTAAATTACGTTTAATAATTGCAAATTGGCATTCATAAGAGTTTTTAGAGCATGTTACTCCTGGAAGGATCTTTAGGACTGGAAGCAATAATGTGATCAATCGAGAATGGATGGATGAACAAGTTACATGTATGATTTTAGGTGGGTGGTAGCACAAACTTTCTAGCAGAAAGAGGGTTCTGTAGCATAGAATATTTATATATTAGAGTTTTCATCAAATAGGAGAACTTTATAAAGGGGCAGCATGGTGTACGTAAATGGCTTAAAACTGATAGTAACAGTATGAAACACTATATAATGTGATAATGCTGTCTGATATTAGGTGTAGTATTCTAGTACATTCTGTATTGAGATGAAAGACACATCAACAAACTCTATGGTCCTAAAATGTACAAATATTACAGCTAACTTCTTTTTTGTTTGATTGCCAATCCTTCATAAGAAAAAATGAATTTCTATGTGCCATGTAGTGATTTAAATAGGCGCTCGGGCGCTCACCTAGGCCCTCGGGTGAGGTGAGGCGAGGCTCGAGCACCTCGCTTCACTTCCAGGCAGCGCGCTTCAAAGAGGCACCTCGTGGGCGCTCGCCCGAGCCCAAGCGCCGGGCGCTTCGGGCGAGTGCCTGGGTTAAACCAGGCGACCGAACCAGCATTTTAGGTCTGGTTCGGTCTCCGGTGCTTTAGTTGGTTCAATCAAACCAACTAAAGCACTGATATCAGCTGCCGCTGCCCAACCCTAACCCTGCTCACCGTTCACGCTACCGCTGCCGCTGCTCGTCGCTCCCGCTGCCGCTGCTCGCCGCTGCCACTGTCACCGCTCTCGCTGGCGCTGCTCGCTGCTCTCGCCGCTCCCGCTGCTCGCCGCTGCCGCTCGCCGCTCCCGCTCTCGCTCTTGCTGCCGTTGCCACTATCGCTGCTCTTGCTGCCGCTGCTCACTTTTAGCGTTGTTGCTGCACCCTCGGTCTTCCCTTACACTCATCTTCCTTCTCCTTTTTCGAAAGTATATTATTAACAGTATACCGTATACTGTTAACAGTATACTAGTAACAGTAATGTATTTGTATTTATTAGATTAATAATATATTATTTTGATTTTAATATTATTAATTTTAATTTATTTGAAATTATTGTTAGGTTTTAAGATAAATGACAAGTGTACAGAGCAACTCAATAGAGTCTCAAATGACATAAAAAAATATCCTACATGGAAGTATAATTATCTGAAGGATCCGAAAGATCATAATACAGTGCAAAAGCATCAAGCTCGGCTCCTGCTATTATTGAAGACATAAAGAATGAAACATATTTTGATAAAGAGGAATGAGTCAAAGGACAAGAGGAAGAGGACGAATTCAATAAAGATGATTTGTGTGAAAATGACGATAATATTGATTATGATGAATGACTTTGATGTAAAATTTTATTGTTTTAAATTTTGAAACTTTTTGTTAATGTGACATTGTGATTTTGTATCTTAGATTTTCTTAATTTAATAACATATTTTTATTTAAAATTTTAAATAATTATATTTATTAATTATATTATATATTTTTATATTTTAGCGTCTCGCTTCACTCGGGCGAGCGCCTAGCTCCTCGGGCGTTTTTGTACCTTGGCGCCTTTTGGTGTCTATCGCTTTTTAAATCACTGGTGTCATGTGTTTTCTTTTTTAAACAAATTTTCCACATATTAATATTATGATAAACTTCATACATGACACTATGAGGACTTGAACTTAAGACCTATCAGCTGCATAACACTGCACTAACCGCCCAGATGTCTCTACAGAGACCTTGTTGCCATGTGCTATGTTGTGCGTTATGCTATAAAAATTCAATTTACACTAAACTTCTTGTTGCTTTAACATTGTATCTTGCTCTAGTAAGTTGTTCATGGCACTAATTTGCTTTTTCAGCATGCAGTATTGTGGAAGGTAGTCGAAAACGTACTAATGCCAAAACCAAAGGGTTCAACTTCCAGGGTCAATAAATCTTCTCTACCTGGAATTAAGTGGTCTTTTTCTCCTGGTACTAATCTGCAATCAGGTGCTAGTGTGAAGATTGAAAGAGAGTCCAAGCAAAAACTCAACGAATTTGCCAAAGAACTTCGGACATTCAGCAGTGTTGACATGTCAGGTGAGTGGATGGACATGCTAGATTACTTGTCATGTCATTTTATAGCCTAGACATCTGCACCTGTTCATAGAAGTTCATTGTGATATTGATATCTGGGTGATCAACAGGTTGAATTCATTTTGTCAGCAAATTAGTTTAAAAAATTTTACATATGAAATAGACTTGAAGACCTTTAACAAATTTATGGTTTTGTTAGGTCGTAATTTTGGGGATGATGGTCTGTTCTTTCTTGCTGAAAGTCTAGGTTACAATCAGGTCAGTTCTTTTGCTTCATTTTCTGCATTCCTAACCCTTTCCTAAGTTTGTTATGGTAAATTTGCTCTGAACCAGACTTGTGGGGTGATTTTTAATCGCTAAGGCAATGCAGTTACAATGACTTGCTTGAAAGGCATGTAGATTGTACATATCATGCTGTCTTGTCTCAGGCAGCAGAGGAAGTGGACTTTTCTGGCAATGGGATTACAGCAGCTGGATTAAAGGCCTTTGATGGTGTTCTTCAAACAAATACTGTGCTGAAAACTCTGAATCTCTCTGGAAATAATATTGGTGATGAAGGAGCTAGGGTAATTTTATTCTTGAATTTTACTTTTTTTTTTGCAAATACTTATTCATATAAGACTGTGACAATTGGTTTTTTCTGGCTTTCTTAATAAGAATTTTGATTAGCTTTCCTTTTGGTATGAGTTCAATAGCTAAATTTATTCTTGTTAAAATGACATGTGACTGAAGTGCTCTAACTCATATCTTTTCTTTTTTTCTAATGGTCGGACTGGAGTGCCCCGCATATGGGGGCAGTCCTCATACCAGTCCTGTTCCATACCGGTCTGAGTGAAACCATAGTCCATGCTTTAAATTACTTGTATCTCTAAATTTGATCATCTCTCAGATTTCGTTATTTCTGATAATTGCAATTTGTATATCAAATATCACATGTTGGTTTTACTGTGAGGGCACTCTTCTGCACTAGAAAGATCACAATTTTCTGTTTTTCTCATGTTATTCCTTTTGCATCTCACAAAAACTTGAGATTACAAGGAGTATGCTTGCAGTGTCTTTCAGATATATTGATGGTGAATGATGGTATTCAAAAGCTCCAGCTAAACAGTACAGGTCTTGGAGATGAGGTGATTTTCATTTTTCACTCTTTGTATGCATCAAATTTGTTTGTTCGTTGTAATGAAGAAAACAACTATTCATCATGGTAAATTATGTTACGCAGGGAGCAAAGGCTATTGCAGAGATGCTGAAAAAAAATTCAACTTTACGTGTCCTTGAACTTAACAATAATATGATTGACTACTCTGTATGACGTTCTTATCGATCAATCTTTATTGATTTTCAGTAAAATCTTGACCAGCTATGCCAATTACTGTTTGTTCTCTTATATGCTCCTTTTTTTTTTTTCTGAAACCATATAGGGTTTTGCAAGTCTTGCTGGGGCTCTCCTTGATAATAAGGCAATTCGGTCAATACATCTCAAGTTAATGATGCTTTACACACACTGACTCAGTTCCTTGTAGTACTTGCTTTCTTGCATATTCAATGTTTTCCCATGTTCAACGCTTTCCGTTATTTGTTCGCATTCACTATTCCCAGCAAGGAAGATGTTTAAATTGTATTTTGGACTTAAATCAGTGGTAACTATGGGGGTGCGCTTGGTGCAGCAAGTCTAGCTAAAGGAATTGAAGGAAATAAGTCCCTAAGGGTATGAACTCATCTTGAACTTTATGAAATTGAACTTTTAGTTACTCTCTATAGATTATTTATGAGTCTTCATACAAAATGAAAATTCTACTAAACTCTAAGTACTCTTATGCATGTTCTGCCTGCGGGTTGTGTTATTCCTCTGAAGGCAGACATGGCTGAACATACAAGCAACTTATTTTGCATCTATATATTTTGTCATGCATCGTTAAAAGCAACTGTTTTTTTTTTGAAGTCTGCAAAAAAAATTATCATTCAGACACGTTCATTAGAAGCTTTGGCCTTAGTTATTTTTGTTCATCTTCATATCTGGCTTCATATTCATGATCTTGTCCTTATTTCAACTCTACCGCCATCAAGTGAACACATAATGATGATGTTTCCTTTACATTTGATTTTGTGTACACTATCTACAAAATGAAAAAAAATCTTTTTGAAAGTATTGAAGACTTTGTTCTATCATATTGTTTAGGTTGTAGTATTGAAAACAAAAGTTGGGGAAAGGTATGTACCAAATTATGAGTAGTTCACAAATGGAGGCACCCTTGGGTTTTTATGTAGTTGTCACATGCTTTTCAGACATGAGTAACAATTTTACAAGGTGGTAATTATTTCAATAATTTTAACTGATACACAATTTTGCAGGAAAAAAAAGGCAAAATAACATTTTGATTATTTGCACCGGTAAACGGTTGCCAAAACATAATTTGAAGGTAATTGTCAGCAGAATGGAGAAATTTGGAACTGATAAATCTAACCCCTCATAAGTTAGTGTTAAGAAGGATTCTGAAAAGTAAGAACAAATAACTGGGAATTCTCTTATGCTATTTGTGAAATATCTGTAAGGTGGTCAATAAGTTTCACATAAATAAGGGATGCATGATGTTTGACTACTGAGAAATATACAATTTCATAAGACCAAACCTTACTCTTACTATTATTTGGCTTTGTAGAACAGTGAATTTCACTCTTTAGCGTATGTTTATTTGCAAGTTTAATTTTGGCCTGAAGTTCTTTTTTGAAATTTCTACCAGGAACTTCATCTTCATGGAAATGATATTGGAAATGAAGGCATTCGAGCACTGATATCAGGTTTATCTGCCCATAAAGGTGCATTATTTGGTTGCTGATTGTCATCATCGTTTATTTATAATTAATTGTCTTATTGAAGCTCCTCTTCTTTTTGTAGGAAAAATAACACTGCTAGATATTGGCAACAACGATATTGGTTCAAAGGGTGCCTTCCATGTTGCTGAATATATCAAGAAAACTAAATCCTTGCTGTGGTTGAATCTTTATATGAATGACATAGGTGATGAGGTATGGTCATTTATAGTTGTTGTCTTAGACTTTGTATGTTCCCTTTGTCAACCACTACGTGTTGGTTATCAAGGAAATTTAATTATGTACATTTTATGCTATATTTTTGGTCTCCTTTCCTGCAATTGAAAGACAAATCAGGCCTACATGTTCACATAGGTACTCTTCTTGGTAACTGACAACTGTTTTAAAACAATGTGGTTATTACACTGTTTAAAATGATGAAGGCTAGAAACACATGACAAATTTTCTCCTGTAAATAACTCACATAATTAATTGTGGATCATTCATCAACAGTATTAATCTCTGCATTCTCCAAAGGTCTGAAGCCTAAGTTTTGTTAGTTTCATATACAGCAGACTATGATATAGCCACGAGCTTTTGACTGGCATGATGGACTATTTTCTTGTTAGTATTTGTACATTTATGAACCACCATCTCAATGTATTTTTAATCTCTAATATAGCAATCCTGCCGAACACATATCTAGTTAGAAGATGTAATGAGTAACAAGATATTCTGTAATGACCTTTGCACCATCATACAAATATGTTCAACCATTTTGAATGTTTCATTTGTGTGCTTTATATTCTTTTATTATGTCACATGGATTTATAACAGGGAGCGGAAAGGATTGCGGATGCTTTAAGAGAGAACCGCACAATAACTACCATAGATTTGGTGAGACTGGAGGACATCCTCCAACAAATCATTTATCGTTTCTCATAAAATTTTTCTATTATATTGCTAAATTAGTGTCTAAAAGAAGCTATTTGATTTAGTTATAAAGTAGTTCTTTTATTCACTTTTGTATTTATTTTTGACTTTGTTCTTAACAGTCTTATCAACCATCCCTTGTTTGTAAATCTTGATATCATCTTTTCATCACTACATGTTGTCCAGCTTGTATATTTTAGCTGTGAAAACATTCAAAGCACAAACACTACAACTGCTCTACATTTTTCTTGCTGAAACCTGCAAATTCTACACTCATTTTTCCTTTTATTTATATTATGTGTTGGGTTTGATTTATTTTTTCTTTTGTGTGTGTGTGGGTTGGGAGGTGGGTGGGATGTTCTGATCATGATTATCAGAAGTGTTTTCCTTGTGAGCTGGTATTCTCCAGGACTTCATTTGGGTTACTGTTCAAGAATCATGCAATTTGGATTTTTGAATGTGTTACATCAGTCTGTAGTCTCTTTACAGAGTATAATATCACCCCGCTAAAGGTTTAGTACCCCACTTCCATGCATCAGTTGTTTTGTCTGAAGAGGATAACTGAAAAGAAACTTGTCTAAAGAGGATAAATGAAACAGAATTTGTCTAAAGAGACTAAATGAAAGAAAACCACTAGCTGTGCTAGCATGAAATGTACCTAATTTAGATAACATATTTTCTAAGACAATTATAGGTTTATCTATGGAACTGCAAAAATGTTATTGACCCTAGTAGCTCTTTCCCTACTTTTCTTTCTGTTGATCAGCTGTTATTTTTTACTCATAGTTACTAACTGTTAAAAAATTTTCACTACTTCGTTTCCTTTTTAGGCCTTCTCTTTAGTTCATTTCCTATGCAGCACTGAGTATGTATGCTAGTAGTGCCTTGCTATTGTTTTGTGCATGTGCATTTTTCTTATCTTGGGAAGGTTGCCTTTTGTTGAAGTTAATTTCTCCAGGCTCTCTCTTTTAGGGGTTTTTGCGAAGAACTAAGGTTGTTGAAGTTGGCTCTTTTCTTTTTCTTTTTTTTGGTTTACATCATTCAGCATGCCTTCCACCTCTCTGGTAGTTATATGCGAGCACAACTGTTCAGTAAGACCAACATGCAACTAGTTGATCCTTGCATAACTAGTGTCATTTCTCAGTAGTATTTTCGTTCAGGGTGGTAATAACATCCATGCGAGTGGCGTGAGTGCGATTGCGAGAGTATTGAAAGATAATTCTGTCATCACAACAGTGAGTATTCTAATCTGATATCCTGCTTCATGCTCTTTCTTGTTTAATTGGCAGAATCTGATGCTATTTACTTTCCAGCTGGAGTTAAGTTATAATCCTATTGGCCCTGATGGGGTAAAAGATCTTTGTGAAGTTCTGAAGTTCGACGGCAAGATAGAGACATTGAAGCTTGGTTGGTGTCAGGTAGTGTTTAATTTCAGTGAGATGTTATCCTGATAGAGCTTTTTCTTTTCCTCTTTTCTAATAGAATGTTTTGCAGATAGGACCAAAGGGTGCTGAGCATGTTGCAGATTGTTTGAAGTACAATACCACATTAACAACTTTGGATTTACGGGCAAATGGACTTGGAGATGATGTATTGACCTGTGCATAGGAAATGTTTCGTTTTTTGCTCTATGGATGGTTGTCACATTGTGTTTTTCCCCCAATCATTCCTTCCAGGGTGCAGTCTGTCTGGCACGCAGTTTGAAAATTGTTAACGAGGCTCTAACATCACTTGATTTAGGTTTCAACGAGATAAGAGTATGTTCATCATACAAAGTACAGCTTGAATTATGTGAAGTTCTTCTAACAGCTAGTTTTGTATTATTATGATAACCTGCAAACTGGAAACAGGACAAGGGAGCATTTGCTCTGGCACAGGCACTCAAAGCGAACGAAGATGTAGCCGTAGCATCATTGAACCTCGCAAGCAATTTTCTTACAAAATATGGACAGGTTAGCTTCTTTTTTTTGTGTTTCCGTTATCCTAGAATTTTCTATTTTTAACTTACGAGATTGAAATTGATTAATACAGGTTGCTCTGACGGAAGCTCGAGACCATGTATTTGAGATGAGTGAAAAGGAGATAAATATCTTTTTTTAGATGGTCTTTTTTTTTTCCTCATTACACATTTTGCTCCCAAATTTGTAAATGGCCACAAGAGTCTGTTGAGCTGCACAAGTAATACCGTCCATAGTGATAAGATGGAGCAACTCATGCGGCTCAGTGTTTATTTGCAAAGACCATTTAGGCAGCAATTGGAAGAGTTTAATACATGTAGGAAACAGTCAGTACAAATTTTGATCTGTCAAGTTATTACTTATGTTTTTCTTGGATGACTTTGATCTTGAAATCATGCATTTAGTATTTGTGATGTCTGAGGATGAAATGTTGCAGTTTCTTGATGATGTTTATCTTCTTGAATTAATTTCCATATTTTTTTCATAATGACATCACCGGTCATGGTTGTGAATTTTTTTATTTTTCGTTCAAAAAAATATTTATTTAAAGAGTTTTCAGTTTCGCTATAATAATAGTAAAATAACTCAATTAGGGAATAAACCCAAGTATAATGATTCAAGGGTTTGGGCATCTGACCCTCCCACTATCTGAATGAAAAGGAGTGACTTCTTGTTTAATGTGCTTACTCAAGTTAAACATTCTTATAAGCATTAGAAATTATGATTCACATTAGCTCGTCTTGCGTTAAGATTGCTGAAACTGTCATGTCTAATGGACAATAAGATATGTAACATATTATTAGTCCCATATCGAAAGTGGATAATGTGTATGATTGGCTTATATGGGTCTGATGAGTGTATCAAAAGTTAAACTTCACATGCACTATGCTAGGATTTGATCTGAGTTGTGTTGGGTCTTGACGAAGATATCAAGCTAATTGAGTTGGTGATATTACATTAACTCCTCACTCTCTCTCTTCTGGTGACTTCTCTTCTCTTCTTAACAATCTTAGGTCAACAACACCAAAAAATCATTCTAATTCTTGAATGCTTTCTTAAACAGTGTCAATAATTTCTTTTTGAGGAATTAGGGAAAAAAAAAAGTTGATCTGGAATCGATAGAGTTCATCCGACCTGATCCTTTTTGCAAAGCCCGTCTGATCAGATTTTCGAGATGGACTTCAAGATGAATGTTTCTTTGACTTAGCTCTTTGAGGGCAATAAAAGATTTATTTCATTCATTATTGAGATAATATATAAGAAAGATTTTTTCTTAACTATACATTCAAATTACGTAATTAAATCAATCACTCAAATGTATGATTGATTCTCAAATCATAGATTGATTGAGGATATAGGGAATGCAAGGATATCACTCCATATTTATCTTTATCATGATCTTTTATTATGCCCCTATAATATTGAGTTTCTATCAAGAATATCATTCAATATAATTGAAATGCCTAATAAGCAAGAGCCTTGTAAGGGAGTCTACTAATTGGTGAGGAGTATAGACATGAGAAACACGTAGTTAATGTCTGGCAACTTAATTTCTAATAAGTGAAAGTCGATGATAATGTATTTCATGCATGAGTAAGACATCAGATTGGTGCATAGGTAGGTAACACTAACATTATCATAATATATAATAGGAGTAGATTAAGAGACGATATTAAATTCATGTAGTAAATTAGTAACCCAATTGAGTTATGTAGTGGTGGTGGCGATGACTTAGTATTCAGCTTTAATGGTGGATCTTTTGATTGTATTCTATTTCTTGAAACTTTAATTGATTAGATTTGTTCTATAGAAAATAATGTAGGTTGATGTAGACGTTCTATCATCAATGTTGCTTGTCCAATCAGCATCGACAAAGACATAAAGATAAAGAAGTCCATGATTAAGATTCCCTTTGAGATACAATATGACACGTTTTAGTGCAAACCAATATGTGATAGAGGGTCGATACATAAATTATGATAGTTTGTTGACTACAAATGAGATGTCTGAACATGTGAGAGATAAATACTACAAGGAACTAAATACTTGTCAATACTATATAGGATTCATAGTAGAACTGTCATCATATAATTTTAGTGATTCAATAATGGAGAGAGGGGTGACGACTTCTTTAGCATATGTTTATTCATCTTTGATAATAGATCTTAAATGTATTTCTTTTGAGATAAAAAAATCTAAAAAATATGAGTATTAAATAGCTTAAGGTTCCTAGATCTTTGATAAAGGATCAATCTATGAAAAGGAGTTACTTAATCTCTATGGAATTATTACCTATAATATTATCCATATAAACTAGTAGATATATATACTTCCCTTTTATTGTTGTAGAAATAAGGTGTTAGACTTGAAGTTGATAAAGCCAACTAACATAAAAAATAAGCTAAGTTTAGTATACCATACTCTTGGAGCTTGTGAAGTCCATAAACAAGTTTTCATAGTTAACAAACATGCCTTGAATATTAAGGAATAATGAAACGAAGAGGTTGCTACATAAATACATCTTCAATTGAGGTCGTATGTAAGAAAGTATTGTTAATATCTAGTTAGTATATATGTCAAGAGTAATAGTCAAACTCAGGATGAGCCGAATTATCATCGATTTAATAATTGTACTGAATATTTTTATGAAATCAATACCTAATTATTGGTGAAACCATTTAACCACTAGACATACTTTATATCTGATAATGAATTTATTTGGCTTCTGTTTAATTTGAAACATCTAGTTACACTAGATAATATTTTGTATGCAATGAAATAGTACAAGGGTCTATATGATATTATGGAATAGCGTATCATATTCTTCACACATGGTTTTGCGCTAGTATGAAGATTTTTGGGCTTAAGTGATGGTTGTAGGTTTAGTAGATTAAGGTGGAGAGCTTGTGGTAATATAGAGGTCAAGGATTTGACATACTTTGAAGAATGTTTAGAGGAGAGCTACTAGTTGATGTGGTGAGAGGTGTATTTGAGGGGGTTTGAGGTGTACTCATATGGATCCAGTAATGTATGGTTGTTATAGTGGCTCGTATTCCTGAAGGCCCATGGTTTTGAAAGGGAAATATGAACTCAACAAAAATAACATAACGTGATACAAAGACCTTTTAAGTTTGAGAATTATAACATCAGAAAGTATTATGGTCAAGAGAATACCCAATGAAAATGCAATGCTTGAATCTTTATGTTAACTTGTGTGAAGCATAGGGGCGTACCCAAGGATAACATAAATGATCAAATACTTTAAAATTTTGAAGGTTTAAGATTTTATAAAATAATTTTTTAAATAATGACTGGTGTTATAAGATTGGATTGAGGATACTGTTAATGAAGTAGATTATGGTTTGAAAGGCTACTAACCAAAAACTTACTAGTACGAAGGGTTGGTGTAAAAGGGTGAGACTAGCTTCAACTATATGTTGATGCTTTCATTCAACAAAGCTAACTAGTTGAGATGTGTATGATGGTGACTTGTGATGTTGTATATCATAGGGTGAGAGATAAGTTGTTAGAGCTTGGTATTCATCTCTTTTATTAGAGTAAACTATTTTAATGATAGACTAGAAGAAGTTTTCAACTATTTTTTTCAAATAAGTAAAGACCATAGTGACTTCATATTTATGTTTGAGAGGGTAAAATCATGTATATTTAATAAATTAATCTATGAAAATGACATAAAATCTAAAATGATCAAAGGAAGAGGTTGAAGTAGGACCCTAAACATCAGTGTAGATAATTTCAAATGATTTGGAGCAGGATATGAAAGATATTCTAAAAAGTAATTCTACTTAATTTGGAAGTTGGAAGAGAATAACGAGAAAGTATCTATTATTGAATCGAGGATGATGGATTACTAAGGTGATGTTATCACACATCGATCAGAGCAAAAATTGAGGTAAGAGCGATTGACTACGTGATTTGTGAAGTTGACGACCACTCGTAGATGTTATTTTTATTCTAGTCACGAACCAAGAATGTCCTCATACTCAAATTCTTTATAAGAAACAAGTTAGGAAAGAACTCAATATATGTTTTATTTTGTTTGTAGAATTGAGAAACAAAAATAAAGTTTCTTTTTTTGTGAGGTATACATAAAACATTATTGAGTGTAAAAGTATTAGTATGTGAATTAAATGTTGTGAAACCTATGTGAGTAATAGAGATTCTATTACTATCACTAATGATGATGTCTTCATTGCCTCCATAGTTGTTATGGACGGGTAAGTTCTGTAAATTAAAAGTGATATGATGAGAAGCACCAGAGTCAACAATCTAATTACTTAGATAAGCAGTTAGAGTAATCATAATGTCTACTTGATGCCAATTGGGTATAGTAGTAAGCTTGGGTTGAGACTAATAAAATTTTATTGTATATCCAATTTTGTCATAGAGTTGACAGTTGACTTTATGTTGATTATTATTACTAGGATGTCAAAGCTATTGATAGTTGTAACTGAAGTTATTTCTCAGGTTATTCGGATTAAAGTTGTCATCATGATTAAAGGGTTGATAGTATAATAGAGGATGATGGCTCTGTGTGTTACCCATGTGTCTAAAAAGTATCTTGTCACTTTTGATTGTTCTTTCTTTTGGATTTTTGACTAAATTGAGTTATGATAGTTGGTCCTGTCATCATCTCTTCTGTTTCAGATATGTTTCATGATTAATGAGTTTATCAAACAATTCTTCAAATGACATCGATAAGTTATTACCGCTAGTTCCTTATATTCATCTCCTAAGTCATTAGGAGTATGATCAATTAAAGCTAAGTCATCTATAATAACTTTTAGATTTTACATATAATCAATAATACTACCTTATTGTGTTGTTTTTATCATAGTAGATAAGAGACTTAACATACGAGTGTAAGAGTAATTGGCGAGGGTAGTTTGTAACTTTGACCATGCTTCTACTATAGTACTACATGAAGAGATTAGTAATATTATGAAGCTAGCAGTTGAGGTTTGAATTGTTTATAGAATAAAACTATTTTATCATAGCTATAACTTGTGATTAGGATTTAGCATTGAGATAGGTTCTCTTGGTATTTGGATCTTTTTTGATGGGCAATGAAGAGAACCATCGATATAGCCTAATAGATCATATCCAAAAAAGAGATTAGTGAATTATACTTACTAAGATGCATAGTTGCCACCTTTTGATAGTCCGAAGAGGATTAGAGTTATTGTATTATTGGATATAAGTCCTTAGGTTGAGATGAGCTACTGTTTTATGAGGAAACAATAATTGGGGCATCATATGTAAATGAGAAAGAAGAAGACATGGATGTCGGTTGGTTGCTTACAATGAGAATGCCCACCAAGTAAAGTTGAACAGAGAAGGGTCACCAACAGTCACTCTTCTTGCGACAATGGCACCCTGATGGTTATGATGGAGTCACACAGAAAGGGGCATTAGAGACTGAATGCATCTGTAGCTTAGCAAACGACGATGAAGTGGGAAGCATCATCCTCTTGGGAGGCAGGTGGTAGTGGGTCGACTACTACGCCCAACGTGAGCATAGCTAGAGGCAATGGATGTGGAGTGGCAGCAGAGGGGCTCATCGTTTGACAATTATGATCATGGCTATTAGAGCTAGTAGTGACCGAGGAGTTGTCTTGGGCTCCTTCTCCAATTACAGGAGATCTCAAATATGTAGATTTGGGATCTACGATTTGGGAGATCACAACGATCGAGAAGGGGTCTAGGAATAGCGATTAAGGGCTACTTCAATTACAGGAGTGGGTCACGAGGAGGGTCCGAGAGCAGTATTCGAGAAATAGTCATGATCGGGGAGGGCTTCGGGAGATCTCATATGAGAAGTGGTGATCGACTCTTGGCTCCGAGAGAGCGTCGAAGGAGGCATCCAAGGAGGTAAGGCAATAACGAGAAAAGGGGAATAGCTTTGATAGCTGTTATGGAACAGCATAGAGCAAGCATCTGAGTGTATAAGTGAAAATGCTTCTGACGAGGAAACGAAGCTTGATCCCTGGTGCTGTTGATCTTCCTAAATAGAGGAACGAGTAGCGAGCAGCATCAGAACTCCGATAAAAAATAAGAGAAGAATATGAGAGTGAGGACTTAAAAGTAAGGAGGCTCTGATACCATATAAAATAGATGAATATATTATGAAAGGGATTTTTTTTATTCATTAAGATAATATATATTTATTTCACTCAAATTACAGAATCAAATCAATAACTCAAATATGTGATTGATATCCAAATCATAAATTAATTAAGAATATAGGCAATATAAAGATGTCATTTTGTGTTTATCTCTATCATCATTTTTTATTATAATATTCTATTATCTCATGTTCAATTCAATCATAGATTCAAGATGAAAGTTTGGAAGCATTTCAAATTGATAATCATATTAGAAAGGTTTCTATTTATAGTGAGTGACCATAGAAATATTTCTCATACAGTGGAACATGAAAAATTTCCGCATAAAATTTTTCGAGGTCGATCCCTCGGGGCTCAAGCTTGCATGATTGTATCACTGCGGAAGATATATACGCATACAAAACCATATAAAGCTGAGAGGAGCATTTGTTGTGACTTCATACATCCAGCACCTAGAGAAGACCTTAGTGTGACTTCATACATCCATGTATCTCTCTCTCTCTCTCTCTCTCTTTGTTCAGGTCTCTTCTCTTCTACAGAGTCCTCATTCTGATCCTTGAATGCTTTATTGAACAGTGACAATCATTTCTAGTTGGAAGACTAGGTCAAAAAGACTGATCTCTCCCATTTTTCTCAGCTTCCAATTTGCTAAACCTTGCACCTTTTCTCCTCCTGTTTAACACTGTTATCACTAAATATCAGCATCAGAACTCAGTCCTCATTTGCTGCCACTGAAAGACTACAGAAATGATGGGCCAGTATCTCATTCAGAAACATCACCATTTGAGGCAAATACATGTATAATGCTTGCATGATGTGTCTCACTGTGGAACATATGAAGCTATGAGGAACATTTGCTGTGACTTCAGACAACCACCACCTAGAGAAGACCTAGCATGCTTTAATCTCCTATCACAACCATCTTTGCACCCCTCCACAAGGTTGCATCACCAACCAGCTTTCCCTTTGGGGTTTATTCTCAGGGAGAACTGAAAAAGAAAGGCTGCTTTAATGACCACCCTTATCAGAATGAACAAGTTGCGTGGAAGAGAGGTGGATGCATGCAGACATCACACACCCAGCGCTTGCTCTACCATGCTGACCATGCTGTTTGTTGTTGAGACCTATATACACATCAACATGGTATCTGGAGCACTGTTACAGGTGTGGCTTCTATTCCTTGTGTTCATCTCTTTGTGTTGGTAGTATGTGCAGGTGGTGTGTGTCTGAGGATATTGTGTGCCCAACCATTTGATCAAAAAATTGCCATCACTTGGGGAGGAAATCATGTTGCCTTTGTGCATCAAGGCAAGTCCATCTCTCCATGGACAAATCTTCTGGTGTCCAATATTTTCATCTTTTACTTGCACTGAAAATTACAAATTATGTTGCTTCTCTTGGTTATAGATTTGATATTATGTCTCATAAATCAGTGGTTTGTAGGTAGCAGAGTAAACCAAAATTAAAATATAAGCTCCTAACTAGATACATTAGCATTGACTCATATACTATTTGCATGTAGTGACAAATCTGATTCACTGAAGCTCACAAACTATTCACATCTTATAAATTCAGTCATTAAACTTAAAGCTCACGATTGTGAATGAGAAAGATACCTTCATTTGAGGATCTAAGGATCCAAATGAATAAGCACAGCTTCAAAATCCAGATGTTCGATTTGTTTTCCGAATGAAAAATCCATTACTTCAACCATAATCATGTGCAAAAGTACCACATGATATTTCAACTGATTAATTCTTGATCAAATGTATGACAAATTTGCTTTCAACTTTCATTTCTGAGGCTGTATAGTTCGATTCCCAGAGTCTGACAATTCTCTGCAATAGCTGCCATGTAGGAAATGCAATTGCATTGCTTGCAGTATTTGCAGTGAAGCAGTTTACATGCCATGTATTCTAAGCTGTCAGTGTTTGTAAAACTAATTGACCAAAATAAGTTGCAGATTGATTGATTTAATACATTTCCATGTAGGGTGCTGCATTTGGTTCAAAGATGAGATACAACTCTGGCTTCTTTGAAATGATGGTAGTATTATGTAATAAGGATACTGCTGGGGTGGTGACAGCATTTTATGTAAGCTGTTCTTGAAGGTTTCAGCAAAAATATATGTATATTGAAGGAGATGTGAGACTCATAACTACAAACTACAGTGAGCAAATTTGCATTCCTATGATATATGTTGATTTTCATGCTTAAAATCAAGTTAATGATGGTCTATGATAGATGAAAACTATGCTCCATGTGGTTCATATCATGAGAAGAAAAGAGAGGTCTCATTTCAATAAATGGCTTGGCTTTCCTTTATGTTTGGCAGCTAACATCTCACAGAAATCATCATGATGTGCTGGCCTTTGAGTTCCTGGGTGATGTGAGAGGGAAGCCCATAACTTTGCAGACAAACATCATCTTCACCAATGGCAATGGCAACAGAGAGAAAAAGATCCACTTGTCGTTTGATCCCACTGCAGACTTCCACAGCTACAAAATCCTGTGGAATCCATACCAAGTGGTGTAAGTTGAGGTGCATTACAGCTTAACATAGCACTTCTTCAGAAGTTGATGCAATCATCCCTCTTCAAGCTATGCTGTCTGTATGCAACTGGTTGATTTGCATTTCAATCTATCTTTAAGAAATCTGATAAATTTAGTAATAGGTCTCAAAAGCACTTCATGATCTTTTGATTCTTCTATTTTCTAATTCCTAATGAGACCATGACATCTGCCTTCAAATCCATTTCATCAGGACAGTCATGCAGCAGAGCACCTCATGATGCATTTTATTGGTTGATTGGGTATCTGCACCATAACTTGAGGACAAACCTTGGCAGTTTGGCAGAACCCAATTAATCTATCAGATCCATGGCCAGTTGTTGTTTATCGAAATGTTCTTTGAGAACGAATTAAGAGAAAAAAACTGAGATGAGCATCTCTAATACAATCCAAACTCCCTTTTGGAGGATTCACCAAGAGACCCAGAAGAGACACAATTTGTCAGCTTGATGAGGCATCAAATTGTACACATATCATGCTTCTGCTAGCAGTACATTCCTCTCACCAGTGTGGTAAATGGATCAAAGAGAAAGTTATCACAAGCCCTGCAACTAAAGTACAAAGAACAGATGGATAATGGAGTGAAGTATGGCTTCACACAGTAAAAGAGATATGGTGTACAAATGGTGGTAATTGGCAACAGGACGCAATGTTTAGATCACTATTCCTACCATATGTAGGCTTCCAGTACCCAAGATAAAATCGAAACAACTAGTCATTGGTGGAGCCTAGTCTGATGGGGAAATGTGATGAGGCTGTACCAAGCTTCTTCCAGGATGAGCTCATTGTGCTGTTGATCCTGTTTCTGTGGCCATTTAGCCAGATTGTTCCAGGCAGATACTGATCATCATGATGGACAAGTGTGTCAGAGCAGTGCTTGTTAGCATAACCAGTCAAGATCCATGTTGCATCACCATGAGTGATATGAGTAGCAGTCGATCATTTTCTTTTACTTTCATGGAATAATTTGATGGTATTACTGTGCCATAAAAATATAAGTAAAGCTTTAAATTAATTTATAAGAATTTAATAAGTATATTACTGTTAATATGTACTTAAACATTTTGAATCAATAATTTAGGCACAATAAAGTTAATAGATCATCGTGACGAATGATTGTCGAGGGGTCCGAATAGAAAAAAGACTATGGGCGATATTTTATACACGAAACCAATGATTCAGGATCAACAAAATTACTGAGTAAATGGATCGTAACAAATATTATCCATGAGAATTAAATTAGGATGGTTTGAGGTAATTTTCTTGATGTTAATGCTATTCAGTGATGTCTGCTTGTATGTGGGTCACATTTTGCTGGTGGAATCTGCGCTGTTCGACGCAGATCAGATTTGATGGAGCTCACACATGACCAACCTTCGTTTCCTACTTGTGCTTTGGATGGATGCCAATTATTGTCCTGGCTATGGAACTGTATTATCATGCTTCATATC
Organism: Musa acuminata AAA Group; assembly: GCF_036884655.1. Classification (NCBI taxonomy): domain Eukaryota; kingdom Viridiplantae; phylum Streptophyta; class Magnoliopsida; order Zingiberales; family Musaceae; genus Musa; species Musa acuminata. The sequence continues at coordinate 47,739,489 of NC_088335.1, forward strand.
AGCCACTTAGCATGAAACTTCTGCTAGCAGTAAAGAGGAACCAACAAGATGTTAGGTTCCACTTGATGGTTGAATTGAGCAAACGCATAGAGTAAACAAACAAGATTGGGCCCAATTATTTATTTAGTTCAGAGACATTACTAGTTTCTTTGGTTTGCTTTGATATTGTTTCTGCTCAAAGATTGTTCTTGATAATTGACAAGAAAGAATGAAAGTTTGCATTTTTATGAACTTGTGTCTAAGGCTTTCTTTTTTAGTCACTTACACTACAAATTGTGAGCTTCAACTCCTCAAATGGAGATTTCCTGAAACCTCCTATTGTAGTTAGTCAAACCATGAGCCAGAATATTTGTCCAGACATATAGTGAAAGTTAATTACATGTACTCTTAGAGAAAGAGACTCTGTCTGCTTGACCTCCCCAGCTCTCTACAAGAAATAGTTCTGGCTATCACTGTCTGACCTTTTTCATCCTTGAATATGCATCCTGTACCTGTCTGTAGTATCAGAGAATGAACACAGTGAGCCATCACATAATAGACTTTCTCCTTCAATCCTATTGATTTTACTGATGGAGTGCAACAGTTTTCTGGCTGGAAAACAAATGAAAGCAGATCAACATTTCCTAAAGTTCAGCAACTGAGTGGAGTGTTGTGTAGTTGAGGGGACTATTGAGATCTCCATGGAACAGTGAATCAGAGGCCTCCCAACCCAACCCAGGAGAAAGAAAAGAAAGAAAGAAAAAGGTGACATGAGTGTTCAGAATAACCTCACAAGTGCACCACTCCATCTCCAAGTGAAAAGAAATTGTCATGCACCTGTACATGATTTTTTTTAAGGTCAACTGAGCACCAGCACAGAGGTTGGCTACCATTCCATGGTGGGATAATGAGAAAGAGTGAGATGCACCAATAGAATTCTCCAAACTTAAAATAAAATTATAAAGGAAAAAAAAAATGTTTGCTTGGATTCATATAGTATGGATGTATTGCATGCAACATCTCCATAGGTTTTCTTTCATAAACAATATAAATCTATTTTATGGAGTTTTAATAAATTTATACTTTTCCTCGCATGCTTGAGTTAGATATTAGACGACGATGAGACCTTTCATACGAGAAAGTTTATTATGAATCTAATTCATAATAAAAAAAAAATTCATCATGTTTCTTTTGTGCTCAAGTCAAATATTAAAATATAAGATATACAACTACAACAGAAACAAGTTTTAATTTGGTTCATATACTCTGAATCATTTTTCTACATAAAGAAGAGATTCACTACCTTCCTTTGACACTTGAGCCAATAAGTTCAGATACAAACTATACAGGTCTAGTTGAGTTCATATAGTATGAATCTATTTCATGAAAGATGTTGGAATTAGTCCCAAAAGTTTTCACACAAGGAAGAAATTTACTGTGTCCCTTCTCAAAGCTCAAGTCAAAGAAAGAATAAAAGACCAAATATTTAATAAGACAAGATATGCTCTGTATATTTTTCACTATGCTATTCCTTGCTACAACAGAAGTACCTCATCCATCCATGGATGAAGTTGGCATAAATCCCTACAATACTGGACACATGAATAGTCAGTCAGTCCTCAATGACAAATATTGTCTTATTTTTGCCCACATCAGGTCAAAAAAATACCACTGAATGGATGATGTTTTCAGATCACAATATTCCCCTGAATCTCTAATTAATTTATTTTCTTTTTAAAATCTTTTTCTTTGTCTATTTTAATTTTTAATTTTATTATTATTTTTTTAAAAATTAATTAATTAATTATTAATTTAATTTAAAATTATAATTTTTAGAAATTAAAAACATACCGTCATTTTGGTTGAGTTCGGACCGTCAAACTATTAACCTGACCTGTGACTTATTCTATTCCCATGCAAACGGCAGCACGGTGGAGTCTCTCACAAGGCAAGAAGAAGAGTAGGAACACACACGGAAAAAGGAAAGAAGAAGAGTAGAACCACCGAGCTAGCTGACACCCAAGTAAATGAAAAGGGCACTACAGACAAGATAATACAAACACACACATTCTGCCTCCTGCAAGCAAAAGATTTAGACCGGATGATGGTAAACTACAAGGAAAAAGACTGAGAGATGACAAGGAGGGAAGATCAAAAGGGAGCTACAAGAAAAGCAAGCACAAACACACAAACCCCTTCTCTCTATATAATTACACGAGCCTTACACTGAAACGTAGCGGTAGTATCCCTCGCTCCCAGCTCCCAGTCCATATACTACTCCTCGCCACCACCTCGACAGTACCCACACTGTCTCTCTTCACTCTTTCCTTCCTCTCTACCGGGTTCTGGTGCTCCGCGGTGATGGGAAGACAATGAGAACCGGGTGCCTTCTCCCGCTGTCATGTCGCCCTCCCCCTCCCCCTCCCCCTCCGACTCCTCCGCCTCCTCCTGCTTCGACCTCCTCTGCGGCGAGGACGCCGGAGAGCTCGCCCCGTTCGGCGACGGCCAGCCGATCGCCGGCTTCGTAGGAGGCGAGGGGGCGGCCGCCCGCTCGGCCGGGCCCGACTCGCTCGACCCCGTCGCCCGCCGTGACGCCGTCGCGTGGATCCTCAAGGTCAACTCCCCCGGCGCACTCTAGAATTGTCTCATACGCTTCTGCTAACCTGCGCGGGTCTTCCCCTTCCCTTCCCCCCAACTTAACGGACGTTTGGTTGCTTTTCGTAGGTTCGCGCTTACCACCGTTTCCGTCCGCTGACGGCGTGCCTCGCCGTCAACTACGTGGATCGCTTCCTCTCTTCTCACCGCTTACCGGTAATCGACCGATGTCCCTTGTCTGAGCTCTTCTCCGTCTGATTCTGATCGGACGGGCCGCTGTCTCTTCTCGGTTAGCATAGTAATACTCGTATTTTACACTAAGATCCCTCGGCTTGTAGCTATTAGCACAGAAATCCCCTTGCTCAAGAAACCAGCACACCTTAATGCTGAGTTCTTTGTACAAATGGATGCTATCGTCCAAACTTTGACCTCCTTCTAATATCATGACATTGCATCAGAATGTTAAATGCAATGCTCAGTGAAGCGATGGATGGAATTTGCTGCGTGCAGTCTTGAGAAGATGATGACTTGTGTGTGGCCTCGCATTGCTTGTTACATGTTAGGATTTATGGGTAATCTCATGCTGGTTCTACCAATGCAGCAAAATGGATGGGCACTGCAGCTTCTGTCAGTGGCCTGCCTCTCACTGGCTGCAAAGATGGAGGAGACAGTGGTGCCATCCCTGTTGGACTTGCAGGTAACCGAGCTGAAGAAACTAGTGACTACTGTTCCACCAAACATGCATGCATTAAGGCCTGAGTTGATTGGTTAGGTTGAGGATGCCAAGTTCATCTTCGATCCTCACACAGTGCTTCGCATGGAGCTTCTTGTGCTCGCCGCACTGGATTGGAGGCTTCGATCTGTGACGCCTCTCAGTTTTGTCGATTTCTTTGCCCACAAGATCGATCCATGCGGTAGAACAGCCAGGTTGCTGGTTTTGCAGGCCACACAAGTCATATTAGCAGCAATGCATGGTAATCTTCAGTTCTTGTCGTGGGTATTATATCTCAATGTTAGAGATCTGCGGTGCTTGAATCTGAATCATGTGCTGCAACAGAGGTTGACTTCCTAAGTCACTGCCCACCAGCACTTGCTGCAGCTGCCATGATCTGTGCAGCTGATGAAACACAGGATCGGACCTTTGTTAATCCTGCAACCGCAGCATCATGGTGTGTTGGGCTAACTGAGGTAACTCATGAAGACATATTGATCTGTTGTTTTTGTTCTTAGTATCACCATCATCATCATCATATGCTGTTGTTGCAGGAGGGAATTGGCAATTGCTGTCGACTGATGCGACAGGTTGCTGTGGATCAAAGGCTGAGGAAGTCTCCAATGATCCTGTCGCAGCACAGAGTGACCAGTCCAGTTAAAAGGGAGTCAGGCATCTCATCTTCCTCCTCAGCTCCACCCACCAAAAGGAGGAAGCTCAACAGCAACTGCAATTGAGTGGCTGATGAAAAGAGCCCTTGCTACAAATAAAAGGATGGGCCTTGGGGAATAAGAAGAGGAGTGGGCATGACACTTGTTGGCTTTGCAGATTTCTCAGCATCATAAACAAGAGGTTGGTTTGATTCCACAAAATGTGCAGATTAGTATATTGTGTGTGTATGTCTAGTGAGTTAGGCACTCTGGATAATGTTTTTTTCCTTTCCTTTTTGCTATTGAGTAAGCCATGATGGCATTAGAGTTGCAGAGTCCCAAGGGAGGGGGGTCTGCTGCCATTGTTGATGTATTGGTTTGTGAGGACTGTGAGGAGTACTTGGTTTCTTTCATGGCCACTGTAAAATGATGGGGGTTGGAATTCAAGGAGGGAAGCAGGTAACTGGTGAGATAGAGAGAGAGAGAGAGAGAGAGAGAGAGAGAGAGAGAGAGAGAGAAGGTCCAGATCTCATGTTGCTGGTCAAACTGCTGCCTCAACCTCATCTCTTCTTTTTGTTCCTGTGTGGAGGTTTTGTTCCTTGAGCAGTGTGATCGTGAGTGTCATGCATGTGTTTTTGAGCATGCTTGTCAGCCTGAAGAGGGTGGCAGTCACTGAAGCTTCAGGCTGCATCCTGGAGATGGTGATGCAAATATTTGTGTCTGTATAAAGGCCAATTGAAGGCTGTCTATTCTGAACAATCTGCAATACAAAACCTGATATTTCTATTGTCAATTCCAAATTCCTTATTTACAGATCTCATTGTTCTCGGCAATGAGGATCTGTCATGAAATAGAAAGAGCTTCAAATGAACAATCACTGCTTTGGATGAATGTGCAGATCAAAAGGCATTTTATTTTATGATGGAAAAAAGGGTATGAAACTAAAAGATTCTGAATGCAAAATATAAATAACAAAATATGATATGTTTTCTGGGCACATCAAACACCATCAAACATATCAAATGCTCTTGTGGGAACTCTGAAACACATGAATAGTTATCTTTCAGCAGTTCTTACTGCTAACATGTGGTGTGATGGTCTCCTCTTTCTCTTTGTAAAGGTAGATTATATTATAGTCTAATTTATTTTCATTTCAATCTTTGATTCATTACTTAATGAAAGTTGATCCAAATCCCACATTATTTTTCAAGATTAATATATTTTAAGTCGCGGATCAAACCTACTCTTTAGATTGTGAGACATTTCAAACATCTGCACCCATCTGTTCATGCAGAAGTCAACAAAAAGCATGAAAAGGAGGAAAAATATCAGCAACCCTCGCCATACTCCTTCCTCCCTCCTCTACATGTTCTTGACAAGGACATGATTGAAGCTGACGTATAAACAAAACCCCTGCAGCTCCTCTAAAAGATAGAGGTTTATGTGGGAATTAGATGGCACAGAAGGGCTGGCATCTGTGTGGGGGACACTGACGCAATACGTGGAGGAGAAGAGGAGCGAAATGATGGAGAGGACAGAGGCATGATGAGACTCGGTCGGAATGCGTCCAACCAGCACAGCTCAGGCCGTCGGGTACGGCCCCGAGCATCGTTGCTTGTTCCCTGCCCTGCTGCTAACGAACTTGTAGACGATGCTAATGGGATGCATCTCCTCCACAAAACAACACCCAACAGCTGCACGCTGATTGGGTCCGTGGTCTTTCTTGTGAAACCTCTGCCACCGGGACCGTTCATTCATTGCACAACTCATGTTCTACAGTTCCAGGATGCATGATAGTTTTGCTTGCGGATGTCTCAACTCCATGAACACCGCATGCTAATACCAGGGTTTATACCAAGAAGACGTATTAGTATCTAAATTGATCATCGATCCATCTACGTCACTATTGAGGATTGGATCTTCGAGGGGGTCAGATGCTTAGCCAAGTTAAATCCCTCGCGTCGTGAGCATCATCTACAAACTCCGACTAGTTAGGCTTCTCTTTTTGCATCATAATGTCTTGGAAGTTCTTAGAATTTGTTATGAAATGTGAGATTTTTCCGAAGAACAATAAATGGATCATGTAAAAGAGGTCTTGTTTTCTCCTTTTTTGACTTAATTTTCTCGCATGATAAGCACCATTATCGGAGGAGTATGCTTATATACATGTGGATTGCGTCAGAGTTACAGCTAGAGAATCTTTCCGGGCTTCTCTTTCTGCATCATGAATGATGTTGAACATGTTGGAAGTACTTGACTTTGTTCTAGAGATTGGATCATGCAAAAGAACTCATGTTTTCTCAAATGACAAGTCGTATATGCAAGAGTGAAGTCCAAATCTTGGAGGTGGGGGGGGTATGCTCATACCCATGTAGATTGTATCAGGGTTTTTATGAAGGAATCTCTCGTGGCTTCTCTTTCTGCATCATGAATGATATTGAACATCTTGAAACCTTTCAGACTTTGCTCTGAATTATAGGACTTGGACCATCTGAAAGAATTCTTGTTTTCTCCTTTGAGCTTGACCTGTTTTCTCAAATGACAAAAATGACACGCAAGAGTGAAGTCTACTATTTGGGAGGGGTATGATCATCATATACATGTAGATTGTCATACATGAATGATGTTGAACATCTTGAAATCTGTTAAACTCTGTTCTGAAAAGTAAGATTTTTCCTGAACAATAGACAGTGGGGAAAGGAAGCTGCAGGTGGATCATGTGAAAAAAGCTCTTGTTGTTCTCCTATGATCTTGATTTGTTGTGTGGTTCTATTTGTTTCCATCTCTCACTCTCTCACTACATGTTCATTATTGGTCCTTTTGAGATCTTGCATCCTCACTTTACATAATGAGTTTGCGAAAATTGTCGGTTTGTAAAGATAAAGAACCAACACAGTTTTCACTGTGTTAGATTCTGAAGTACAACTATCAAGCAATGTGCTTCCCAGCTCAAAGTCTAACTGGAGAATATGCTCCACCATCCATGTTCTTTTCCTCCTCTATGAACTCTAACACCTCCAATCCCCTCCTCCACTTTTTTTACCCCCTAAAGATGACAGATCAATGCTCTTTTCCTAGAGTAATGTTCTTCTGATTCATTTAGGCAATTGGAATTTTTATTTTTACCATATGGTAGATCAAAATGTTTTTCTTCCAAGAAGTTTAGAAGTCATCTATGATCCATCTTCCTTTAATTTAAACAAAAAAATGTCAATTTGATTAGTTAATTCACAGGGCTCGAATCGAAAATAGATTATGTTCAGAATCTTTTCAGGAAGGTTAATTATGAGTCTTTTGTTCCTAAGATCTTAATATAAGGCCCTGAACATTGAAGAACAGATTAAGTATAGATCATAAATCTACAAACAGATTTTAATGTGTAAAAGAAATATATATAGCCACTATTTCTAATATCTAAGCAGTAGGAAAAGATATGACAAAATAAACAAAAACTAGCTGTTGGTGTCTTCATGCCGTGTCCCGAGAGTTAGTACGGCTTGGTTCGGTCCCCGATTGTGTGAGGGTGTCCACATGGATGTGTGAGACGGCGATGGAAGGATGAGGTCGGGTTGGGGTTGACGCCTCCTGGGCTGACCTAAGGTGAGACTTAAGCTCTCGCTTCAATGCTGCCTTCCTGCTCAAAAGGTCAATGTCACGAGGGGAATCCTCAACTCGACCTCTTTGAAGCTCAAGTTAGATCGAGGTGAGTTTTAGGGTCTTTTTTTCTCTCTACCCCTTATGCTAACCAGGGGATCATTACTTATACCTGTCGCACGCTTTGTATGACCCCGGGCAGCATTGGCATGGCTACACGTCATTATCAAGCCTGCCACGTCATCTCAAGCTCGTATCACATGCATGTGCCTCGTCGGCTTCGAGGCGCCATGTCGGCTCTGAGGTGCCGACTCCGAGGTGGCTACTAGCTGTTGTCGAGTGGGCGGTACTAGAATATTCCCAATCACTAGCATCCCCAAGTATGTTGAAGGACTAATGTAAATCTATTGAAGGAAATAGAATGAACAAAAGAGAAGCAGAATTCAAACACATGGTCTTCTTCAGCACCATGTTAAATCTTCTGTTGTCAATCATCCAAAATCTTAATTAGCTAATAGTTGTGTTGTGATTTAATTAAGAATCAGACACAGGATTTTACATTTCATTACAACTTTTAGCTACTATTCAGCTTAAATTGTTAGAAAAGGCCCCAAAAAAATTACAAAAGTTGTAGCATATGAATTATTTGTTTCATATTGAGGAGCATTACTAAATGCCATAAGCCTCCATCAATGTCACTCATAATTCCTGCATGAACTTTGCCAGAAGAGCAGCATACATTTCATGCGTTGCTATATATTAGATAGCACAAAGTGTCGATTTTGGATTCATTTTGATAACAATGGGGGCACACCATCATACACAAGTATTTTCACTTTATAGTGGGAAGGTAGGTGAAGATCAAAGTCTTTTCATGCTTAGAAGTCAGGAAAAAAATCATGCACTATAATAATGTCTGAGCCTACAGACTCCTCTCATCATCAAGAATTCAATTTAGTAAATGTAAAAGAATTCAATGTTATGACATATGCCTGAAATTTACTGGAAAGTTGTAGTGGTGCCTCAAGCAAGCTAAAAAGTAGAGAAATTGGAGGAATTACCCTGAAAATAGATAACCATAAAGTAGTCAAGAGGATAATGATGATGATCCAATTACTAGAAAGAAATCAATCTATGAGTTCAATTCTGTATGTAATTACAATTGTGCAAGCAGATATATGCCATTGAATTAGGACTGACTTAGCATAGTAAATAATCTTGTTTTCTTTGTGGACATCAATATTTAAGGAGTGTGTATAGATTTTATATTGATTTTTTTTATTTTGTTGATTTTCTAGACTTTTTATTGAGGTCTTCTCCCTCACCAAATAGGTGGTTCTGTTTAAGAACATCATGAACAAACTCCCTCCTAACAAAATTCATGATAAATTCCAGCAGTTAAAACTGGAAAATGTGGAAGCTTCTCTTGTTTCAAAGCTGAATGTGCTATGGTGGACAAACTCACACATGCATGGCATGTTTTCAAGTGAGAGAAAGATCTGCAGATGCAGTTCTTTTCTCCATCTCCCACCTGGGGTGCACCAGGGCTTGCTTTCCATCTTCCCCTGCTTTTTAGCACTCTCTTTTGTCCATGCAAGGAATCCCATGAATAAGCCTAAAAGCCAAAGACTCTTTACCACCCACACCCTTACCACCTTTCTTTCCCAAAGGATTCTTAGCCAAAGGTGGTCATAATTTTATAAAGAGAGCTTCACCTTTTATTCCTTCTCTTTTGGTGCAGGAACTATCTACCTCATGGTGTTGCTACAGGACCTTATATAATGGAGCCACAAAAGTCAGCATTTTGACACAAGTTATGTAGATATATGGTGATCCCTCCATGTGATTGGAGGCAGCAAAAGTTTTGAATCTGCAAGCACTATTCAGCAAAGGGGAAGATGACTGATCACTCTCAAGTATTTTCTTATGAATGCATTCACCCTTGAATTCTCCGAACTAAACTCATTCTTAAATTCTTTACTGACTTAAGCATCGAAGAGTTACACGGGATATGCTCTCTTTATAGTTCTATAGGATCCTTCGGTTTATGAAGAGTCTATTTCTAGATGTTTCTAAGGGACTTCCGATTTTAGACGCGATAATATTTAAAAAATAGATTAAGTTATGCGGAGTTGACAATCATTTCTGAAACTTGAATATTAAAAATTCCTAAATATATTAAACTCTAGATAATTAAATTACCAAATTAAACTTAGATTTATCATATGCATAATTTTGCCAGTGACTCCTTTTCACAAACCCATGACCAAAATCTACATGTTCTTTTTGGGCTTCACAGTGCAGAAAATAAAGTTTACAGAGATGCCATATTGTCAGCTTACTTCTGCATTAGAAAGAATGAAGGCAAGGTCCTATGTTTAATCATCAGGAGCCATCATCTACTTGTGCCATGATCTGCTTCTCCCTTTCTACTTTTCCTCCTTTTCTTTCCTGCCATCATGGTATGCAAATGAAGAAGACACTTTGATGGCTGTGGGGAATGACAAGGTTCAGAGAAGTGGTAGATGACACATATAACTTCATTGTTAGCAAAGGAAGGGAGGGAGGGGGGGACTCCAAAAGAAAAGCAATTGCATCATGTGGACTTTGTTCCCACAAAGCAGATATTCCAAATGATGGTAAAAGGCCATGTAAAGTAGCCTGGATCAAGATTTCTACAGGAAAATAGTAGATCAAAAAGATGATTCTTCTTTATGTTAAAAAAAAAGCTAATGACTTGCTTCTTGATGCAAACATTAGCAGCTTTCTAGCTTGCCCTGACAATGAGAGATCATAAAACTTCCTGAGCAGAAGAATCACAATCAGTAGCAAAAGGGATTAACAATCAAACACAAGTTAGAAAAACCGATATAAGATTTATGAGATTCAGCACTCCCTATCAAAATTGATGGAGTTTTTTTTTTATCCTATTTCTCAACCTCTCTAGATTAAATCATAACCTATTTTTCAAGCACTTGTAATTTCTAAGAATTTTTTACTTAATACAGAATTCTTTACATACATGGACTCCCTGAAACTCGTCGAATCCAACCGGAAATACTAATTGGATCTGATATATTATAACATAAAGTTTGATAAGAAAATGGATTAACAGTCTTATGATAGCATAATATGTCCTCACGAATTTTATCAAGTTTCTCATCCATGTACTCAATAATTGTGTCTTGCTATTTATATCCTTGGATCGATAGAACTGTATTGAGAGCTGCCTGATGCATGCTGATCTCATGCTCTGTCATCTCTGACTGCAAGTTTCACGCATTCTTTGGATCTTGTTTGAAGCAGTAGCAGCTATAAGTATGAAGACATATGATTCTGCAATGAGCAACCCTGAAAACAATGGCAACCTGCACACCATGCTAGCATCAGGTTGTCATCTCTGACTGCAAACTTTAATGCATTCCTTGGCTCCATGATTGAAGCAGCAGCAGCTTAGTGTGGAGTCATATGATTCCACAATGAGTCACTCTGCAAACAGTGGCAACCTGCACGCAGTGCTGGCAGGGAGGAGGACAGTAGGATTGATAGATTGACTTGCAATGGGTTTTAGTCTCCACACAGCACTCAATTAGCATCACATGCATTAACTTGACAGCCATCAAGAAAGATGGCACAACAAGCTGTGGCATCCATCACAATGCCACTGAACTGGCAATCATCAACACAGGAAAGAGTTGCTGATTCTGACTTTACATGAATCATACTAATTTGTGATGACTCCCTGGGCCTGTATTGGGCTAAAAATCTTTGTGATAAAACAATGGAGAGATTGAATCACAACATACATAGTGTCAAAACTAGTGGTGATTATGGTTCCCAAATCGTCGGTTTCGGTTCTATTATATTAGGAACCACAATCGTTCCAAGCGGTTCCAATTCCAATTTAATTAATCGAGTTTCGATCGGCAAAAAAGTAAATTATTATATTAATATTTGATCTTAAGTAATTAGGCTTTAAATATAAAATATCAACCACTATATTTTTTATTTTATTTTTATATTTAATCGAGTTGAAACTATTGATTCTGGTTTCAGTTCCTCTTAGACCAATTCAATTACTATTTGAATTGAACTATGGTCATTAATTAACTGTCTCATGTGATTGTATACTAACTAGTCCATAAATTTGCTTCATGAGAGATGCTAGCACTAGCACAAGTAAAAGAATGAGATACTAACCCATTCTACCATTTTTTTTATAAAAATATATTTTTATTACATTAAATGGTATATATGACGCTTACACGCATACTTGAATCTAAAAACTATTATTTTGTATAATAATACACTAACCAACTCAAATGTCTCAATAGAGATAAATTGATTCTTGCATTACAACTATAGATCCAATCAAAAAAGTCTAACAATCTATTTATTGTATTGTATTATATATTTATTTTTTTAGTAATGATCTAATTCTTATATAATTTGAATTCGATCGCAAATCTTAATTTCTAATTTAAATTTAATTATATAAATTTTGATTTAAATTTAAGACTCGGATTGAGCTTGGTTCGAATATATAGTCGTGTCATTAATTATTTTATTTTAAGTTTTTGTCTTAAAACAGGTGGAATAGAATGACCTTGTTAAAATATAATGATTATATCGGACACATTTGACACCTATTTAAAGCTATTATTACCTTCACACCAAAAAAAAAAAAAAAAAGAGTTCAATCGAATACTTTATTTTTATCCTTTATTTGATATTAAAAGTATATTGATTATTCCTTATAATTAAATAGTTTTTATAAATATTATATATTTGATTCCATCTATAAATCTAATTTCTTTCGTATGAGTATTTTGTAGCTCGGATCGGGCTCGGGTTTATGCACGAGTTGACCCAACCCGCCCGAGTTAGCACAGCGGTAACTCCCAACAAGCCTTCGTACCTTCTCCGGTGTCACAATTAGGAACCGCACTGATGCGTCTCCTTCCTCCTCCGGTCCCCATCTCCCCGGGCCAATGGCAGCATCCGGTCTACGCCTTCCCCGACCCCCTCCCTCAATTCGCCACAGCCGTAATCATTTCTCTTCCGTCTTGATCTCTGTTTGGTTTGGTATTGCTTGTGATCGTTCATGTTTCTGGATATTAACCTTTGCAGGAGACGCGGAAATTCGAGGGCGAGTTCCGGAAGACGCTTGCCAAGAGTAAGGAGATAGTCGGCGACGACGTCGACGCCGTCTTTAATTTTGTGCATTTGGCTACGAGGGCATTGGTTGGTCGATCTCCTTGTTGTCAAGGTACGATAGCTCGTAACAATTTCTCGTCTGTTGATTGGCTGGTTAAGAGTACTGATCCAACCTGGGGAATTGAAATTGAAAATGATAGCAAGGTTGGGTTCGCAATTCTTTCGATCAAGAAAAGGTTTGTTTAGATGAACTGTAACAATGGCAGTCTTGAAATGTTATAAATTAGTCAAAAATCAGTTCTTTTTATATAATTTAGGAACTTAGCTACTCTGTTATATAATTTGTTGTTCCAACTTATGTTATATTCATCGAAAATAGTAGGATCATAGATTGTAACAAGCTTTTCTTTATCTTCACTTATAACTTTGGCTGCTCTCCATGCTAATCATCCATGTTTAGGATCAAGACATGCTAATCTCCATGCTAACCTATTCCTTTTTCTTATTCTTCTAAATTTTCAGAAACGTTATAGTGGAACTATAAGGAGCATATGATGTGAAGCTAAATTATCATGAAAAGGGTTTGAATCATTTTATGTCCTTAATAAGATTTAGATGCTCATTATTCATTCTTTATCTAGTACACAACTGATATGTCCTTGCCTTTGCAATGTAAGATTGTTTAAGGAGATAGCAAATCTACCTCATTATCAAACTTATAACAATGTTTTTATGGTGCATTGTAATCTAGATATTCAACAACTTATGTCACAAGGAGTACAGTGGTCCTGGGACACTGTTGGTGGGAAATGTTCCTTCAACTAAAGGAGAAGAGACTTCCCGGAGCTCCTATAGCAGCAAGTGTGGCTCTTCTGTGGGCACAAAGCTATGTAGGTCAGGGCAGGGAGATCTAGACTTCCCAACAGTCTCAGTGACCATTGTTCATTCATATAATTTATTAGGTCTTCTGACAACAGAGTGATAGCTTCACTGTAAAATATGACTAGTTTCAGGTTATATATAGAGTAAATATACATAGATGTTTTCTAAGATGTTTCACTTGCCAAAACTCTGTCTTTCCTGTCTTTTTTACTCATGTGACTGTTTGCTTCAAATTCAACTAAATTGAAATCCTGAATCAGTAAGGAAAGCTAGTATCAGTAACTTTGCAATTTCTTGTTCCATAAGCTCTAGATCATGATGATATGTATCTTTGTTTCTGACTCTTGTTGATTACACGATGGACTGTTATTCAAATGTATACTTCCTCTACAAGGAGACTCTTTTAAGTTTTTCCTTATGGTAGTACCCTCAATTTTTCATGATTTGCATCCATAACCAATATCACACTAACCACATGAACCTCATCTCATGCCTGAGATGACTTGTCTTTTTGTTGTGACAACAGGGTAAGAGAATTGCACAATTAGCTTCCCATCTCTGAGATGCTCTGAAGCGAAGGACGCCATTGCCTGCCTCTCACTGCCATCTGTGTGCTGCTTTTTTGTCTATCACTCCCCTGCTTTGTTACCTGTATCATCTCATAAACACAGAGCAGTGAGAACACATCCAAACAGCTGACTGACAGTAAAAGTCCCTTAAATCTCCTGCGTTTTATTCAGATTATTATGAAGTAACTTTTTAGCATTCTTACAATTGTCAAACAGCAGGTAGTAAATGGGTGACTTGGGTTTTAGCTGTTCAGGTGACTAGAACTTTGTGTGGTATTTTTCTGTTCAATATATTATTACAAAAAATGCTGTTTGATTGACAGTAAAATCCATAGCAGTTCATGTAGTATGATGTTCATGGATCTCTAGCCATTTGAAGGATGACTTGCAGCAAATACAGTAGAATGTACCTGATATCTACTTCTTGAATCCTCCAGGTTTGCCTCACCATCCTGATCTTTTGTTCTATGCTCTTGTTGCTGTTTTCTAATCAGTTCAGCCTGGCTCTTCCTTATCTTCTCATATTTCCTTTGCCTCAGAGCCTTTGTAACTTCTGAACAGAAATGTCCACGAAAAGCTCGACGTTAGCCAGCATCAGAAAATCTAAACAAAGTGATCAGGAATTACTAGTCTGAGATGGACTTGCATAAGGAAGAACAGATTCGGACCCTGGGAGGTGATCAGCCGGTAGACTTGGCCGAGCAAGAGCATATCCTTGGGCTTGAGCAGCTTTACGCGGGTAAACCGGACGCTGCTGCCATCCTGCTTCTCCTCGGAGACGTAGAGGCTGACAAGGGCAACATGGTAGCCTGGATTGGTCTTCATGACATCGGCAGCACTCGTCGGCCAGTACAGCCTCTCCACCCTCCCCCCAGGGTGTTGGATCACCACGGTCGCCACCTCCGATGCCTGGCAGTTTCCCATCCTCCTCTCCCTACCTATTTTCTTTCTCTGATACTGTTTGGTGTATGATGACTAATATATCTACAGCAGTGGGAGAGGGAAGGAGTGTCGAAGAGAAGAAAGCAGCATTCAACCAACTGCAGCTGCTGCCATTTTGCGTTTGGCCTTATTTAACGTGATGGAAGGGAGGTGAGGCTCTCAAACACTGATATTATACCATAATGTATCCTGCACTTGGTGTGTTAATATAATGCAGGGAAAGAGATAGAGAGAGGGGCCAATGGGAGCACACTTCCTCGGTTGATGGGTTATCTTCCACGTGGCATGATGTCGATGAGTGGTGGGTTGGGAAATAGCATATGGCAGGCGTGGTCTACGTTGCAGGCCATGGATGTGGATGAGGGAGACGTCATCATCTATTGCATGCAGCAGCTACTGCAACACCAACACCACCAAGGAGCCTGAGATTCTTCATGTCATGAGCGTGGTCCGGGGGATGTGAAGGGCCACATTACCAACAAGAAGGTAAGACGCTGAATCACTGATAGAGAAGTAACCTCTCGTTGCTTTGTTCATCTCACCAGCTCATATGGAGTGAGTGAGACCTGGGGAACCAAAGCTACCACCTTTCTGCGATGGTTGCTCGATGCTACCTGAAGATGGCTTATCTTTTTGGTGCTGGCTCAGGGAAGAGTCAGGTAACGGTCAGCAGCAGTTGCTGCCGTCTTTGTGTTTCACTAATATAGTATTGCTTAAAGATGTGGTTTTCAGTTCATGAAGCTTTCATTCTGATGCTGTTGAAGAAAATGTTCCAAGGTAACCCACCTTGTTTTGTGTGTGCATTGCATCTGCTTTAGGTGATTGTGGCATGAAATCAGTGATCATAGTCAATGTCCAAAAGTAGGGTCTATTGATTAGTGCACCACTTGCACCTGGATTTCATTAGTGTATCCAAAGCATCTTCATTTGTTTAGTCGCCATAGTTCTACACATAAACATGCTTCCATGTTCGTTTCTGAAAGAGTTAGCTTATGTGCATCAGACAAATAACTTTAAACAAGTACTTTGGACGGCCACCATTATTATTATTATTATTCTTCTTCTTCTTTTCAGCACACCCTTCTGCCATATATATTAAACAGTACCACCACCACCTTATCTAAGTGCCATAAACCTGGTGGTGGTTGTGTGGTGGTATGTGAATACGCTAACCCTATCGTACTGTGTATCAGAACAGGGACTACTCACCAGACAGTTTGGATGTTTGCAGGGGAACCCCATAAGAAGTTAGAAGGTATGACACTCTTAAAATACTAGGTTTTTGGACTGATGCATACATGTAAAGAATGGGTTATTTAAGTTTCTCTTCCTTCAAAGCAGTCCTCCCCAGTGTCAAGATCCCCCTTCATTTGGTCCACATGCCCACTACGTGCCATTAAGAGGCCATGTGGAGTGTCGGATTTCTCACACAGACCTATCTCTTCTTATTCAAACAAAAACCAAGAGGAGATGATGACCTAAGGTACCTACCTCTTCTTCTGAATTCCACTAATTTAGCTATCTAGATATCAGGATTAAAATATCTTAAGCATATGAAAGTTGCTTTGTTGAACTACAAGCAAGCTGGTGATCTTTCTGGACCCTCCTTTTGTCATACATGTCCTGTTGGCTGAATACAGTCAGGTGCCATTTGTCATCTTTTGAAGACTATAATTCAGACCATGCTTAGATACATTTCTGGTTGGCTCCACTTCTTACATTCAGTACTCAATCTGATGCCTTTGGATCAAGCGACTCAGGTCCCTGAAAACTTCTCACTAGATGATATGGATTATCCTTGAAATGTAGTATTTCTCAGCACAGTTATACTACGGTTTGGAAGAGTACAAAGACATCACCATTAAAAATTAGGCAAACTTGGAATTCCAATAGGCAAATATGAAATGTTCTCACTACACCAATATTATTTGCTTTCTTAGATTAAATGCAACACAAGAACCAACTGTGCCATGTTTCAGATAATGGCTTTTTGTTGAGATGGACCCTTCAGGCCTTCATTCTCTGAGACAGTAGTAGCAATGCCTGTCCACAACCCTCTCCCTTTCTCGTCTCCTTGTCTGGGTTTCTTTGACCGAGACAAGACTCATGATTTCGGACAGGACTCATGATTTCGGTGCTCCATAATGCATTCATTTCAGTAAGTAGCGGTACTTTGTGCACTTTGAAGCTCCATTATTGCAGGCTTGCAGCTACCACCACAAAGATTTCAAGTGCAAGAGCTGGACTTTTGGAATGCGGAAAGCTTTAAAACTTGTTATCAACTACTTGAAAAGGTAAACACAGCATCCATTAAACTTTTCCAGATCTCTCATTAGGAGCAACACTAATTTTTTTGGTTTAATTTGTCATAATCTGACTACATGATTAAAATAGTTGGACCACAGACAACAGTACCATTCACTGTTCTGGTTGATAAATCAACTTCATTTCTACATCACTAAATTCCATCCACATTCTCATACATGAAAATGACGAAGATTTGGAATGAAAGACAACTGCAAGAACACATAATAGATGAAGATTAGCTTGTCAACCTTTGAAATTGATTCCATTATGTTTGGGTTCATGCAGTAGTAAATGGTTTCAAACATGTAAATTTCTATGTTGTTTCTCTTTGTTACCTCACAGCACCTGTAACCTGCTGAATGATGAACTTAGGGAGCACCATATGTAAAATGTCAATTAATGGATCATTTATTTCTAAATGTCAGATAAATTAGTTTGTTCTTCCTTTTTTCTGTGATTGCTTGAGACTAAAAAATGAATCATAAAAGAAACAAAATAATCATGGTCTGACATTAATGCTAAACCTTCCCTCAATCCAGATTTTTCTACTTTTGACCAAAAGCATTAAGGCACAAGGTTGTTCAGCTGACACCAAAGTGCAACAAATAATGGAACTTATTCTGACAAGCTTATGATGCTTAGACATTCCTTTTGTGTAAACACTCAACTACTTGAAAGATTGCTGTGAGCTAGAGGTTAATGGAAAGAATTGTTTCCATCCAGGAATTAGGTAAATCTGAAGAACAAATCAGGTTCTCAGCCTTCAGCTGAAGCTTAATCAAAGTCAAACCACTTGACAACATAATCAACTCCAAAAGAACAGCTATGGGCCCTGGCACAAAGGTTTGGCAGGATCTGATACCCTTGACCCCATATTTGTGGACTTGATCTTGATATCACAATTGAGCTGCTCAAAAGTTTATTTTGAACTCAAGTTGTGTTAGGTCACATTGATGCAACATAAACTTAAAAATGCAATTTTATGGTCAACAGGAGAGGCTATGTTTGTATGTAGACATGCTTTTCTCTATCACTAACACAATTGCCAGACTAGTGGAAGAACACAAGTTGAAGAATTAAAGCAATCACAAAAAGACTATTTCATGGCAGCCCAGCAGCACAAATGTTGGATTCCTCAGCTGGCTTGGATCTGACAGCCTGCAAA
The DNA here is from genome assembly GCF_036884655.1 of Musa acuminata AAA Group. Classification (NCBI taxonomy): domain Eukaryota; kingdom Viridiplantae; phylum Streptophyta; class Magnoliopsida; order Zingiberales; family Musaceae; genus Musa; species Musa acuminata. The sequence continues at coordinate 47,758,041 of NC_088335.1, forward strand.
AACATGCCTAAACATCAGTAATCTACATGTCAATAAAAGGCATCATGTTCTTCTTTATGGGACATATTGATTAAGAACATACAAGTAATGAATCCTCTATGCAAAGAAAAATAGGGACAGAAAGGAAAACTATAATCAACAGGACAAAAAGAATTGTCCACAGGAGAACATAACTCAGACTTCAGACCATCAGCATGTAGACTTAAAGCAGCTTTCAAGTAAATGGATGTCAGAACAAGTGCAAACTATGATCACTGGCCTGCTTGGAAGCAATGAGATGATGCACAATTCATGTACATGTTGAAAGATAACATGGCAAAAGCTTGAAACCTTTGCTTGGTGTTGAAGGCAAATTCCCAAAACAGGACAGCTGACAAGACAGCTCTACTCCATCTTACACGCCCTATCATGTTCGAAATGAGGATTCCTTGCCACATGCGATACTATGTCACATGTTATGCTTATGTGACATGCTTTATCAGAAATTATCTGTGTTTTTGGGCTATTTTTCTCAATCGCTTAAATGCAACATAATATGTTTAAAATCTAATTATTCATGCATATCATTATCATCATCTTGGCATAGTCAAACAGCTAATGGTGCATAGTAAATAAAGAAGCATTACTCTAATAGGATGAGTTCATGCCCTAATAAAAAATATAGAGAACTCATATTATACTTGGAGTGGTATCCCTCACCCATATTCTCTAGATGAAGGAACGATCCAACTGTCATATTTGAAAAATCACTAATCTCCGAATGGAATCATTCTCTAGTATATTGGCCCTTCTTTAGTTGATAAGGATCATTTAGATCCTTTTATTATATTGGAATCATACATCATTTTATAACACATCATCATATCATCAATTCAATCAATTAGGTATACAACCATAAAATAGTAGATCATATACTAGGAGGATAATATAGGGGATTCTATCCAATGGGTGCTACTTGCTATACGATGAACCCAAAACTCCTATTGTGTGAGATTTAATTACGCAAGATCTCGTATTCAACCTAAGTAGGTTATTCATCTATTTATCAATCATGCATCGAGTATAAGCTATAGGTCAAAGATTAAGTGCTTATGGAATAAGATAACTCGAAGGAAAAATACATTATGTACATAGTGCAAGATGAATATAAGATAGTGTGCATACGATATAAGATATGTCCATAAAGTATGTACATATCTTATGACTAAATATGTCATCTTATGGTATTAGATGAATATAAATGTGTACATAAAGTGCTTGTCATAGACAACTAAGTTTATGTACAAAAAGTACACTGAATCTATCGTATGCACACTATGATCATGTATATGATTAAGTGCTTATGGTATAAGATGACTCCGAGGGAAAAATACGATGCAGCTCCATGCGAGCATATAGGTCATGTACATGTGGTTGGGATCGACCTTGTCGTTGGTCATACATCTTGTAGTAGGCTACACTCTAAAATTAATTTTAGACATTATAATTTTACATAGAAAAGTGTAGAGGATATGGCATGAGAAACACCATACACCAAGGAAACAATCAGTGCATGGATGACAGTAGCATGCTAAGGTACATGACGATGACTTGTTTGGGGTCAGACACATTGCTATTTACTCGACTAAAGCCGTAGCAAACCTACAGTAGTACCAACGTGTGATCTAAAGGGTTAAAAGCTACCATAATAAGTCAGCTGGATAGTTTTCAGAATGTCTATCTTTGCATGCAAGAAACCTTAAACCTAACCACAGCTTCCGCTATGCAAAGGGTCATGTCTACTAAGTGACACCCTTCTGGGATACTTATCTTAGATTCTTTATTCTTATCAATAAAAAAATAGACTTCGTAAGGACTATACAAATAAGAAGAGATGATGATATGTGATATTATAGAGAGATTATAAATCTTCTCTTATCTTCTTTTATTCCTAATCCATCTTCTCTCGTATCAACATGTGTGTATGGTCGTACGATGGGATGAACCATCGACGACACTCAATCACCAACACACCGACGAGGCATTCCATCGGTGAGGAACCAGTGTGATCTTCGATAGGCCACATAAGGATAGCTATCCCATCATGAGTGACAAGTAACACGTTGGTGTGTAGGCGATAAACGATCGTTGCACCACCAACCCATGCACATGGACACGATGGAACCAATAGCAGCTACAAGAGACGCTACGAGGGCGAAAAGTTATGATTATTTGTAAAATTATATTTGCCATTATAATTTTTTTTTATTTCAACTTGTGTCCTTTTGATAATTGTACCCTTTAAGAATCAAATTTTTTTTATATATCCTAATAAAATTATAGTTTTATGCTTCAAAATTTAAAAAAATTTATTTATATCCTCAATTATAAAATTAATTAATTTGATTTATTTTAATCAAATGCTTTAGTCAAACTTAATCAATACTATATTTTAACTATGGATTTAGATTCGATCAATTAAGTTTTGATCGAAACCGAAGAAAAATCAAATTTTGATCAATTTTAATCTTAACGAGCCTTTTTAGATAGGTGAATGGTTGGCCCAAATCTATGAGCCTAATTTGGATAGCCCAATTTTAGGCTTGCCCAATTAAATAAGATTGACTGATCTAATTTAAGGTTCCATGTGAAATTTTTAAAAAAATATAAATTATGATTTTCTTTGATAGTTTTCTCACATGACATATTGATAAAATTTTTATGTGATAAATAAATATCTAATTATTATTCTCGTATATTTGTTTGATTATTCACATACATATGTTTGAAATTATGAATAATATTTATTTTTCACGTAAATACATGATTTATGTTTATTATAGTTATCATATGAGTTTTGTTTTATACTGATTAATGCTCAACAATTATTACTGTTATTATTATTATTATTAAATAATAATAATAATAATTTAATTATGGTATGATTTCTTAGAAGATAACTTTGATGGGAGAAACTCCCCTAATTATTTATCTTACGCCCTCTACTCTGGCCTATAAAAGATATACATATATGTGGATATACAAATACGTAGATAAGATGATATAAGGATATGTAATATTGAGAGATTATATATCTTCTTTCATCTTCCTTTAGTCATGTGAATCAATTAATAAGATATTATATATGTTCTTTCATCTCCTTTTGTCTCTAATCCATATCTCATAGTGGTCTTATAATTTTCCTTATAGATCGACATCGTTATAATTTTTGGATTCGACAATGATGCACTCATAGATCGGAGCTTTTTGAATAACATCGAAAAGTATGTATCGTAAATTTAATATATTATTTTTTATTTCAAATTTTAGCATTAAAATTTTTTACATAACAAAAACATAGGAATGATTTTTATGCTGACAATGTCATGTGCTATTACTTTTTTTTTTTTTTGTACATTACATATCTATTATATGTTATCAAGCATCCAGTTAGACTTCCCCTAACTCATCTTTCTCCTTACCACAGCCGACCTTTTTGTTTTCACCCTTTCTTCTCTTTGTTTTCTTTCTACCGAGGGTGAGCAAACAATCAAAGTGATCATTAAGAGCATTACAGTACACATGCACGATATGATCATTTGATAGTATTGGTATAAACTACAGATTAGCCAAGATCTAATTTATCCTTCATCGAAGAATCTATTAATGAGATTACCGAATCATAATCTTCTCATGCTTATCATAATGAGTTTTTGACTTGAAAATTAAATAAGATTCTAGCATGTCATAGAGTCAAATAAGAAAGATTGGATGATTTCACCACTAACCTCGCTCCAATGATAGCTTAAGAGGGAGATCATGGTGTCTTTATAGGACATGACCCTGATCTAATTAGGAGTCATAATCTAATTAATTTAACTTAATTTACACTCCTAATTCAATTAAGATTTTATTTAAATTTTTGCCTCCACTTTTAATCAAAATATATTCCGAACCTAATTAGAAGGGATATCATGTCTAAGTTGAATTACCAAAATGTTCACAATAAACTTTAACCTAGATTTAAATACAAAATTCTCAAATTCTAGCAATCAATTGCATTATGTAAGAGATCAATGTCAAAAAGATTTCCAGGTCAAATACATATGAAAATGATCCATACAGTTAACCAAAAGAATATTTGCATTTTTTTTACAAATTACATTTTGCAAGGATCAAACATCTTGGTCTTGCAATCAATGATATTTGGATTGGACAACCTATATAGATGGGGCATTATATAGATTGTGCTCGTCACGAATGTTTTGATTATTGAGAAGTTTGAATGCCACTGGGAACTAATTACAGGTTCCAAAACAATCATTACAATCCATTATATTTCTTGAACCATGAGATCCATGAAATTGGTAGTATTCGGATTTAATCAGTACAAGGTTTTGAAAGGACTGGAAGGAAGCACAGGAGAGCCAAGCCAGAAACTCACCAGCCTGATTATATCATATGGTTCTCCTTCTCTTTAGATGCTTTCTTACGCAACCCCTGGGAAATAAGACCTCTGATCTCCTTGTTGGTGCTCACAGATTCATCAGCTCTGATGGAATTCCTATCCACGAATGGAGGATTATTATCTAGGGCCATAGAATCCATTGCTCGAGGCAGTCTTAGGGGAACATCCTCCCTGATGGTTGTAGCTTCATTGTTTTGTAGCATCGAGGGCGGAGAAGGTCCAGTTGGAACAAGCTGAAATGTTGATTTACGCCATTTTCTCCTCCTGCCTGGTTTCATTGCATTTCGGTTCATCTGGTTGACAATGCTAAAATTAGTACTTCGGAGGCATTATGTATGATTGAAACATGAAAGATAGCACTCGAGAGAATGCATGAACTTGCACACTTGTTTGCAGATTTCACACCTGGAGTTAACTACCAAATAATCTTTAGGAAGCCTAGTAGCAGTAACTCACGATAAAACATAAAATGATACCTGATATTCTTTTATTGTCTGTTGAAATGATAAAAATACAAGTACAAAAGAATGACAGCTCTTGTCCTTCTACTTGATAAACAATAGTCTTTGATAGGAATCCAAAGAATCTGAGTAGATAACATGTGCATAAAATGAGATTTTCTTATAGAAGATAAACTCATCATCGTTAATATTTCATACATTAATATCCATGTTTCTAGACACACTACAGATAAACCAAAATATTTAATAGGATTCATATCTCGTACATTAATACCCATGTTTTCAGACACCACAGACAACCAAAATATTTAATAGGTTTCTGTTGGAGAATATTAAAGACAGAAGAAATCAAAGAAAGCCTTCTTACAGTCGAAGTGCCTAATACTGTCTAAGAAGAAAAGTAAAGAAAATAGAGACAGATAAGCAATAATTTGGACAGAAGAATAAGTTCACAAATAAGTATGATTTTGTAAATATAATAAATCTGGATAAGTGAATTGTGTTTACTGCCATTATTTTAAGAAAATTAAGTTCATTAGATAAAAAAGTGTCAAGCTTATTGTTTCAAACAAGCAGAAATATTATATTGGGTCGAGACAAAATGGAAAATAACGTTAGTTATTACTCGAGTGCAAACACAAGGATTAGTTATGGGCCATCCTAACCAAAGAAAGAAATTTGAAGAAACATACATACCGCAGTATTCCCAATATTAGATAAGGGCTTTCTTGGTTGTACATCATTCTCTACAGTTTTCTTGCTCAGTGCACTCTGCAGAAGCATTGTGCCCTCAGATACCAATTTTCTATTCACATCATCCGCATGATCTAACGAAGAATGACTTCCACCACTTCCTGCTGCTTCTGAGTTGGTTATTTCATCCATATCAGTATTAATCAATCCACCTTTTCTGTTAGTACATTTTGAAGGAATACATCCACAATTAGTGCTGCAACCACTGCCAAGAGCTAGGCACTCACATCTCATGGTCTTACAAGATGATCCCTTTGAACAAGAGCAGCAATGATCAAGCCCATCCTTTTCAACCTTGATCCTTCCCTTTTCATTTGGTACCTCCGACAATAAGTTCTCCACAGTATGACTTTCTTCTGTTGTAGACTTTCCATTTTGATGGTTTCTAAATCGCTTCTTTATGTTCTTTTTTCCAGATTGTACCCAGTCTTCATCATTCAAATCAGAATGAGACTCCTCTGATGCCTCATCATCTGACTTGAACACATCTGACATGTCAGATTCTGATGTATCCATATCATCTAGATTATCAACACCTTGACTGGAACACTGGGTTTCTCTTGGATCCTTTGCCAAATAAGACATTTTTTCAGACAAGAAAAATTATGTAAAAGGACAGCTTATTAGATTAAAGAAAAGTGCATCAATACTAATAGCCATAACATGTTAGAATAAGATTACAAAATCTGCTAGGCAAATGCAGGGTGCCATATAATTTCGATATAACTTTGACAATAGAAAAAGGAGTAAATGACAATGTCAACCATGTTAATTTAAACTTTCTCAACAATTACTAATAGGAGACAAGCATCATAAATGAAAAACCACTGGAAAATACCATAACACCGCAAAACAAGTGACAGATGAGAGCTGTTCAGTAGAAGCAAGCACCTTATGCATAGCATTGGAAGGTCCATCTTCCTCATAAACACAGATATCAGTTCCAGAACTTCCAGCAGGATCCTCATTACGTCTCTTGGCAGTTAACCTCTATTTACATCATAAAAATGAAAATGTCATCAAACATGGAAACAATCTATGAAGGACTTGAAGTCGTGAATCAGAAAGCCTAAACATCAACAATAAACAAAAATATATTAACAAAAAGCCAGTCCAATCTATAAAGTGAACAAAAGTTCACCTTAAGAGATTCGGGAACTATACAATATTAAATGTACAAGCGAAATTTCTGATTGTCTGGTGTGGGGAAAAGCTTACTCTAAAAACTTAGCCATGCCAAAGGTTTATATAAATCAGCATAAGCTAACTTCTTCCATGTAATGCTTGTCATCCAAGCAT